>NC_090940.1:545630272-546880272 GCF_040938575.1 Ambystoma mexicanum
ACGATTACGATGAGTAATGTATCCCTTCTGAGGCTTGTGGAATCTGCTTAGATCACATGCTGTGCATAGATTAGCGAGCAGTGTTACAAGGAGGTGGGATGTGCGACGGTTCATGAGCGAACAGATGTCTTAGAACCACTTGTCCCACTTGTGTATCGTCTTGGACTGAGTGTCAATGCGGTAGTGCTGAGTGAAAATATGTATTGAGCTCCATGCAGCTTCTTTGCAAATGCTGTCTAAAGGGACATTTGCAATGAAAGCCAGGGTGGCTCCTGTGCTTCTTGTGGAGTGAGCCCTAGGCGTAAAAGGCAGTGTTTTATTTG
This sequence comes from Ambystoma mexicanum, assembly GCF_040938575.1. Taxonomy (NCBI): domain Eukaryota; kingdom Metazoa; phylum Chordata; class Amphibia; order Caudata; family Ambystomatidae; genus Ambystoma; species Ambystoma mexicanum. Next base: position 545,630,596 of record NC_090940.1, read on the forward strand.
ATAGGGAATAGCATAGTTGTATACATCTGACTATCCACCTAGAGATGGCATTTTTCGAAATGCGGTCCCCTTCTCTGCCTGCGCTATGGAGACAAACAGTTGATCTGTCTTTCTAAGCGGTCTGGTCTTGTCTACATAGTAGAGGACCGCTCTCCTCACATCCAGTGTGTGAGTTTTACCTCAGGTGAGCTGTTGGGTACCTGAAAGAAAGCTGGTAGCTCAACTGACTGGTTTACATGAAATTTGGAGATAAATTTAGGGGAGAACCTAGGGTAAGTATGTAAAACCAGCTTGTCTTTGAGTAAATGTTAGGGAGAAGTCTCAGAAATGTGCTAATTCCTCTCAACCTTAGAGACCCCTAGCACTTTTGCTGGACTCTTGGACCTTTTAATATCTAACCTGGAGTGAAACCTTTTTCTGACTCGCTCATGCATTTTTCTTGCGATTGCTGACTGTGTTTCAGTTGTTTTCTGGAGTCTGACAAACTCCATAGGCATCATTTTGCATTGGGTCACACAGCACCTTTAGTGCAGTGACACAGGTAAGTATTTTAGATTTCCCAAGGTTTAAATACCTTACTCTGGGATTAACTACTGTTTCCCAGAGCAGTAAAGTGAAATTGACTTTACTATACAGTGTAACTTCCTAGAAACAGCAAACACTATCTTACAATAGGGTGCTGGAAGGATTACTTAGTAGCCCCTTTTTCTAACTTCTCATGTAACATTTTTTATTGTTACACTTGAAACAATGAATGGCTGGTGGCAGTGACTACTTTTTACTACTGTGTCGTGTCTTTACCACGTGCTGGATTCGCAGCTGCAGTAAAGCACCCATGGGTGCCACTTTTGTCAAAATGGCCACGGTCTTCTTTTTTCGCCATTTCTTGTTGTTTTGGTCCTTCTTGAGATTTACTCAGCGCCCCAAACCAGGTTTGGTCCCTTTGTTCATTTTGTCTTTGGCAGGCTTCATGAATGAAACCCGCCTCTGGCCCCAGGGTGTCTAGTGGGGGCAGGAAGTGAGAGATGTGCCCAAAACTCCCTGTGCGTAGTCTCCTAGGAGACCTGAATGTACTCTGGGATGATTGGCTGGCTGAGTGTCCGGCAAGAACAGCCACCCTGCTAGCTGATTGACAGTGTAACGCTCACCTGGTTCCCTCGGAGGCGCTGGTCTTGACTGGGCAGCGAAAACGTCTTCAACGTTAGGCGTAGGATTCGTTTGGCTCCCGGATTTGACCCCTTCCTCACCGAAAGCTTGACCTGCAGAGTGAGGTGTCTGCAAGTGGAAAATCAAGGTATTAGTGGCTGGAAGGTTGGGAGTAGTTCTTAGCCCCTCTCTCCCTCTCTTCCCGTGGTACTCGGGTGATTGTTGTGCTCACCTTAAGTAAGTGAATGCTGAGCTCTCCATCCTGCGTCTTGTGCAGGGGCGCTGGGTCCAGTTACTACACTGGAAGTGAGTTCCGCCTCTTGATTGCAGAGGGTAGTTGAGAGCGAAGCCGCCGTTTGCTGCACGAGCGTGACTTGTAAGTATTAAAGTTCTCTTTAGATTGCTCTCTTCAAATGTCTTTTTCCCTAATGTCTATGTCTTTTACTTTTCAGATGCTGTCGATGCAAAAGAAGATGCTCTCCCCGATTCGTGGCAGAGAGCGTAACAAGAAGATGATGAATTCGAAGGCACGTAAGTAGGAAGGCTGCTTTGGGGCCGTAGAATGCACCTTAATGTCCCCTTTTGTCTCTACAGGTGCCGGAATGCAGTGCGAGCAAGGTTGGAGCAAGCGCAACACAGGTAAGCAGTATTGTAACCAAGCGTTACTAACCAATGTTCTTTGTCTTTGCAGGCCGATGCCGGACGAGAAATGCAGAAAGAACGTCTTGGATGCTGCCGATGGATCGGGTGAGTTGAAGCGCTAACTTTGCCTTTGTCTAACCTGTGCCTTTTGTTTTGCAGGAGCCGCTGAAGATTGAAGATTGGTTCCCAGCAGGTAATTTTCGTAATTACAGGATCCGGAGCTGAAGATTCGCTGGAGCTGACACGGTGAGCGTCCTGCTGCAGATGCAGAATAACGCGAAGCATGTGGTACCAATCGGGTGTGGTTTAAATAGCCCATAGGAGTGCTTAGGTGTCTTCTTCCACAGCAGCCTCGCCCAGGTAAAAGAGTTCCTGCTTCCAGAAGGGTTCCAGCACCAATGATCCAGGGAGTGGTGCCTGCCCCACCCAGAAGGAAAAGTAGTCCCTGCGAGAAGAGAGTAAAGCATCATCTTGCTGGTAAGTAAGCAGCATGGTCTGCTCCAGGTAGGTTCACCCAAGCACTTTTACACTTGATATGAGCCCGGCGCTTCCTGTGCCGGGACGGATCCTTACTATGAGCCTGGCACCACCGGTGCCAGGACAAGGTCCAAAAGGTCCCTATTGGGACTTGTTGGTGCCGATAAGACATGTTATGAGCCTGCTTCCAAGGATGTTGGGTAGGTCCTGACTCCTTGAAAGCAGTGGTCATGACAGCACCCCCCCTCAAGGCCCCTCCCAAATTCATCTTCTCCGGGGGTTTTGGTTTATCAGGAAAAGTTCGATGAAACTTCTTAACCAGACGGGGTGCATGAACATGTTCCGACGGTTCCCAAGATCGTTCCTGGGGGCCATAACCTTTCCAGTCAATCAGATAGTATAATTTAGATTTGGAAATCTTGGAGTCTAATATGTCTTGTATTTCGAATTCTAGTTCTCCGTCCACAAGAATAGGGTCTGGAGATTTTGTCAAACGGGTTCCAGGTTGCATGGGTTTCAGTAGTGAGACGTGGAAAACTGGATGTATCTTCATATGGGCAGGTAGGCCCAATTTAACCGCCACTGGATTGATTATGGCAGTGATTGGGTAAGGCCCCAGGTATCGTGGATTGAAAGTACGCGGTCCTTTTAGGGGTAAATGCTTGGTGGATAGCCAGACCTGATCTCCCACAAGATATTGAGGAGCTTCCTTTCGATGTAGATCCGCACACTTCTTGTATTGCTCCTTGGCCTGCTTGAGGTGAGATGTGGCCTCTTTAAAGGCTTGAGTGATTGTCGAATGCAGATGATCTACAGCGGGTGTTCCAAGAGTCTGAGGTGGGTCAAGATTTGAGGTGCGAGGGTGGATTCCATATGAAAGAAAAAACTGAGTTTTTCCAGTTCCGGCGTGGACTGAATTATTATAAGCGTACTCCGCAATCCAGAGAATGTCTTTCCAAGTGCCCTCTGATTGTTGTAACATGCAGCGTAGATACTGTTCCAAGGTTTGGTTGGTCCTCTCGGTCTGCCCGTCAGGTCTGGGGATGGTGGCTGGTCGAAAGCCTTATGTCAATTTGGGCTAGGCGACAACAACTCTGCCAGAAGTGGGAAATAAATTGACTCCCTCTATCTGAGATTAAAACTGAAGGAAAGCCGTGCAACCGAACGATGTTTTCGAGGAATTCTCGGGCCAAAATTGGAGCTGTAGGTAACCCTTTCAATGGGATGAAATGAGCCATTTTCGAGAATAGGTCCACAATCACTAAGATTGTATTAAATCCGGAGCATGGTGGTAAATCCGTGATGAAGTCCATGGAGAGAGTATGCCATGGGTGTGGAGGAATGTCTATTGGATGTAGGAGGCCTGCTGGTTTCTCCTTCTGGCTTTTGCTTTGAGCGCACACACCACAGGAATTAATGAAATCCTTAATGTCCTTTCTCCAAGACTGCCACCAGAAATGTCTTTTTATCTTTTCCAACGTTTTGGTAATGCCGGGATGTCCTTCCATTAAGGAGTCATGGTAACAAGAGATCACCTGTCTTTGTAAATCGGTACATGGTAGATATAATCTTCCTCGAAAGTATAGTAGGTTCTTATCCATTGTGAAATCATCTCCCTTGAGTTGCCAGTCTTACACTTCTGCTGGAGTCAGAAGATCTTTAACTTTAGCTTCAATGTCTTCAATGGATTGTGCATCTATCAAACCCAGGATTCTCTGTTCCGGAATTATGGGTACGGGTTCAGGATTGGTCGTGAGTTCATCTACTCCGATTCGGGAGAGAGCATCTGCTTTTCCATTCTTGTTGCCTGGTCGGTAAGTTATCACAAAGTCGAATTCGGCGAAAAACAATGCCCAGCGAAGCTGTCTAGAGGATTGAGCTTTGGCTGATTTAAGGTACTGTAAATTACGATGATCCGTGATGACGGTGACTGTGTGTCGGGCTCCCAAGAGATAATGCCGCCAAGCTTTAAATGCGGACTTGATAGCCAAAAGTTCCTTATCTGTAATGGTATAGTTGATTTCAGGAGCTGAAAATTTGCGGGACCAAAATGCCACTGGGTGTAACTGATTTGTTTCCGGGTCTCTTTGCGAAAGTACTGCTCCCATTGCGAGACTGGAAGCATCAGTCTCTACTATATAGGGAAGTTCCGGGCGAGGATGTTTTAGAACTGGAGCCGAGGTGAATTTTGTTTTTAGTTCCTGAAAAGCTTGTTCAGCCTCTGTAGACCATTCGAAACGTTTATTCTTTCTGAGGAGGGCTGTAATGGGTTGGACTACTCGAGAAAACTCTGGGATAAATCTTCGATAAAAGTTGGCGAAGCCCAACATGCTTTGAACTCCTTTCACTGACGTTGGTGAGGGCCACTTAACAATAGCGTCCACTTTTCTTGAGTCCATGTGGACTCCATTAGGTGACAAAATAAATCCCAAAAATTCGACCTCCGTGACGTGAAAAACGCATTTTTCCAATTTTGCAAAGAGTCTGTGTTTTCGGAGCCGCTCCAGTACTGCGGTGACATGTTTTTGATGTTCCGCCTCGGAGGACGAGTAGACCAGAATGTCATCAATATAGACAACTACACATACGTCAATGAGCTCTCTGAGGACGTCATTCATAAAATACTGAAAGGCTGCCGGAGCGTTGCAAAGCCCAAAGGGCATTACTTGATACTCGAACAGTCCATATTTAGTAAGAAAGGCCGTCTTCCATTCATCGCCCTCTTTTATTCGTACTAAATGGTAAGCTCCTCTGAGGTCCAGCTTTGTGTAGATACAGGCACTTTTAACCTGGTCAAGAAGTTCAGGGATCAATGGTAACGGATATCTGTTCTTAATCGTAATCTGGTTCAGGGCACGTTAATCTATGCATGTTCTTAGGTCTCCCTCTTTTTTTGGCACGAAGAACAAAGCTGAAGAGGCTGGGGACTTCGAGGGACGGATAAATCCATTAGTCAGGTACTGGTCCAAATACTGCCTTAGGTGAAGATTTTCAGGTTCTGTGAGGGCATAAATTCGACTGCATGGAGGAGTGGATCCTGGAACCAAGTCTATTTGGCAGTCGTATGATCTGTGAGGAGGCAGCGAATTAGCTTGATCTTTCCGAAAGACATCCTGAAATTCCCGGTATTCAGGAGGCAGGTGAGGACTCTCAGAAGCAGTTGCAGCTAGCTTCGTGGGGGGCTGCGGATAACAGGTAGGTGCGCATTCTGGAAACCGGATTGTCTTTGCTCGCCAATCAATTTGAGGATTGTGTTTCTCCAGCCAAGGGATTCCCAGGATAACTTGAAACTGTGGAGCCTTGATCACGTCAAACACGATTTTCTCTTGATGTCCATCTTGGCTTACCAACGTCACTTCCATGGTGGTTTGAGTAACTGGTCCGGAAGCTATTTCCGTACCATCCACGGTGGTGATAACGTCTTTCACCGACTTAGGACAAAGAGATAGGTTCATCCTGGCGGCCAATTCACAGTCCACGTAATTGCCGATTGCGCCACTATCTATGTATGCTTTAATGGCATGCATACGATTGGGTTGTTCCGGACTCACGAGGACCATGGGCATGGTAAAATGCGAGGTCAAAGAACTGGTTTTAACGCTCGGCAAGCGGACCTCTACACTTGTCGGGCGAGGTCGTTTTCCGACTCTGAACTTTTGGCACCCTTATCGGAAGCTCATACTGTCTTCTTCTTTGGTTTCACTGCGCAATCTTGGAGGAAGTCCCCTGAGTTCCCGCAATAGAGGCACAATTGCAGTTGTCTTCTCCTTTCTCTTTCCTTTTGGGTTAGAGGTCCTTTCACCACCCCAATCTGCATGGGTTCCACAGTATCATTTCCTTTAACGGAGCTCTGTGGTCTTGAAAAAACTCGATTCTCAAACCTGGAACGATCGGCTTTTCGATTTTGTATCCTATGATCCAGTTGCACCACCAGATCAATGTATTCGGAATAGTCTTGTGGAGGATTCACCACCTGGGCCAGAACGTCTTTAAATTCTCCACGAAGGCCTCTATAGAAAAGGGTGATTCTCTTATCCTCAGGCCACCCGGTTTCAACCACTAGTCTGTTAAATGATGCAATGTAGGCCAGAAGATCTTGATTGCCCTGTCGTAGTGAAAGAAGTTCATTGTCCAGGGCCTGTCCCTGAGAATGTCTTGCGAACAATCTTTCCATACTAGCTTGGAAGTCCTGGAAATTATACAGAATAGGGTTATCTTGAGTCACTAAAGGAATAGACCAATCTGCGGCACTGCCGCTGAGATATGAGAGCAGGAAGGCCACCTTAGCCTGGTCCGTTGGAAAAGCGGCAGGTCTACACAGAAAGTGCAAACGTGTAACGCTCACCTGATTCCCGTAGAGGCGCCGGTCTTGACTGGGCGTATACCGTATCTTCAAAGGTGATGTGTAACACACGGCTGGCTCTTTGGGCTGGACTTCTGTGCACTGTATGTCTGACTCGAAGGGTAAGATGTCTGCAGATAGAAAATATGGGATTAATGAACTGGGTTATTGAATGTCTCTCTCTTCTTCCCTTTCTCTTCTCCTGTAGAACCCCAAAGGTTAACACTCTCACCTTAGATAAGTGAACGCCGTGCTCTCCATCTGCCTCGGGGCAGGGTGCTGTAACCAGTTTCTTCACTGGATAAGGGGAGCAGGCCTCTTGACTTCAGAGGACTGCTGTCCGTCGTTTACTGCACGAACGGTAAGTTTCGAGTAATTCTAATGTCTTTAAAAGTCTTTAGTAATGATGTCTCTTGTTTTGCAGGGTTCCGGCGATGGCGGATGACGTGCTGAAGTGAGTTGAAGATGGAGCCCGTGTGATGAATAGAAGCGCCTGGAAGCACGTAAGTAAGCGCTTGTTGCCTGCTTCACGATGCGCTGTAACTGTCTTTTTATTTTGCAGGTACAAGTTCGGAGCGGCTGCAGGGTGCCGGAATACCCACTGGGTTAGATGTGGAAAGGAGTAATGGCACGTGAGTATTAAAGTTCCCCAATATCTTTAAACGCACCTTGTTTTGTCTTTCAGATGCGGGATGCAGCGCCGAAGGCCTCCGGAGCGTGCGAAGAGTTGGTAAGCTTTTGTCTTTCAGATGCCGGAATGCAGTGCGAAGACCTCCGGAGCGCACGAAGAGTAGGTAAGCCTTTGTCTTTCAGATGCCGGAATGCAGCGCGAGGCGTTGGTGACAGCCGATGGACCAGGTAAGTGAAGCGCTGTCACTGAAGACCGTAATGCTAACCTGTTCTTTCTTGTCTTTATAGGTGTTGCTGAAGACTGGATTCAGGATGGTAAGCCTTTTTCCTTAGGCCCAGGATCAGATGCAGAAGACACGATGAGCGTTCTGCTGCAGAGGATGCAGAATAACGCAAAGCAAGATTCATCCATCGGGTGTGGTTTAAATAGCCTCCTGTAGTGCTTAGGTGTCTCCTTCCACAGCCACGCCTAGGTAAGAAAAGAGTTCCTGCTTTCCAGAAGAGTTCCAGTGTTCTGAACCTAGGGAGTGGCTCCTGCCCCACCCAACAGGAAAAGTAGTTCCAAACAGAAGAGGATCAGAGGCTCCACTGGCAGGCAAGTAAGCAGCATGGTCTGCTGCAGGTAAGTCCACCCAAGCATTATGAGCCCGGCGCTTCCAGCGCTGGGACTGGGCATATTTATGAGCCTGGTGCCACTGGCGCCAGGACTGGGTCCAAAAGGTCCCAATTGGGACTGGTTGGCACTCGGAACCTGGGTTATGGATCTGCTTCCAAGGGAGTTGGGAAAACCCTGACCTTTTGGAAGCAGAGATCATGACAGTACCCCCCCTCAAGGCCCCTCCCAAACCGGGCTTCTCCGGGGGTTTTGGCTTGTCAGGAAATGTTTGGTGAAATCTTTTGATTAGGCGAGGAGCGTGGACATATTCAGCAGGTTCCCAGGATCTCTCTTGGGGGCCGTAGCCTTTCCAGTCAATTAGGTAAAATAGTTTAGATTTGGAGATCTTGGAGTCCAGAATGCTTTTGACTTCAAACTCGAGTTCTCCATCAACTAGGATGGGTTTTGGAGATTTAGTTAGTCGGGTTTGAGGTTGCACGGGTTTTAATAGAGAGACGTGGAAGACCGGATGTATCTTCATGTGCGGGGGCAAGTCCAACTTGACCGCTACTGGGTTTACTATGGTAGTGATGGAATAGGGACCAAGGTATCTTGGGTTGAATGTGCGTGGCCCTTTTAGAGGTAGATATTTGGTGGATAACCAGACTTGATCCCCTACTTGATATTGAGGGGCTTCCTTCCGATGTTGATCTGCTCCTTTCTTGTATTGTTCTTTAGCCCTTTGAAGGTGAGAAACAGCTTCCTTAAAGGCTTGGGTGATTGTAGAATGCAGGTAGTCTACTGCTGGTGTTTCAAGATCTTGGAGGGGATCCAACTCCGAGGTTCGAGGGTGACTGCCGTATAAAAGAAAAAACGGGGTTTTCCCAGTTCCCGAATGGACAGAGTTATTGTAGGCATATTCGGCTATCCAAAGGATGTCTTTCCAAGTTTTTTCAGTTTGTTGCAGCATGCAGCGTAAATACTGTTCCAGAGTTTGATTGGTCCTCTCGGTTTGTCCGTCGGTCTGAGGGTGGTGACTGGTCGATAGTCTCACATCAATTTGAGCCGACCGACAGCAACTTCGCCAAAAATGAGAAATAAATTGACTACCTCGATCCGAAATTAGAACCGAAGGAAAACCGTGCAGTCGGATGATGTTTTCGAGAAATTCTCGGGCCAGAGTTGCTGCTGTTGGCAAGCCTTTGAGCGGAATGAAATGCGCCATCTTGGAGAATAAGTCCACGACTACCAGAATCGTATTGTATCCGGAGCATGGAGGTAGATCGGTGATGAAGTCCATAGAAAGCGTATGCCAAGGGCGAGGTGGGATGTCAATAGGGCGTAAGAGGCCTGCTGGTCTTTCCTTTTGACTCTTGTTTTGGGCGCATACTCCACAGGACATTATAAAGTCTCTGATATCTTTTTTCCAAGACGGCCACCAGAAGTAGCGCTTGATCTTTTCTGAGGTCTTGGCCATACCGGGATGTCCTTCCATTAAAGAATCGTGATAACAAGAGATTACTTTTTTCTGTAAATCTGTGCTGGGCAGGTATAATCGTTCTTGGAAATACAATAAGTTGTCCTTTACTGCAAAGTCCTTTCCCTGCAGATGCCAATTCTGTATGTCTGCTGGAGTTACAAGTTGCCTGGCTTTATCCTTAACTTCCTCTATGGATTGTGTGGCGATTACACCCAGAATTCTTTGTTCGGGAATGATTGGTACAGGTTTAGGGTTGATCAAGTGTTCTTCCACTCCCATCCGAGAAAGGGCATCAGCTTTACCGTTTTTTGTACCAGGTCGATAGGTAATTATGAAGTCAAACTCGGCAAAGAATAATGCCCAACGGAGTTGTCTAGAGGATTGGGCTTTTGCGGTTTTCAAATATTGCAGGTTTCGGTGATCCGTAATCACAGTAACGGTGTGTCGGGCCCCCAGCAGATAATGCCGCCAAGCCTTAAAGGCAGACTTGATAGCCAGAAGTTCCTTGTCAGTAATCGTGTAATTGATTTCAGGAGGCGAAAATTTGCGGGACCAAAATGCCACGGGATGCAACTGATTGGTTACCGGGTCCTTTTGTGATAGAACTGCCCCCATGGCAAGGCTTGAAGCATCAGTTTCCACGATGTAGGGGAGTTCGGGGCGAGGGTGTTTTAAGATTGGTGCAGAGATAAATTTAGTCTTCAAATCCTGGAAAGCTTGTTCCGCCTCGGTAGACCATTCAAAACGTTTGTTTTTCTTCAACAAGGCAGTGATGGGCTGGACTATTCGAGAAAATTCGGGGATAAACCCGCGGTAAAAGTTAGCGAAGCCTAACATGCTTTGCACACCTTTTACGGAGGATGGTGATGGCCATTTGAGAACTGCATCGACCTTCTTTGAATCCATACGCACTCCGCTAGGTGATAATATGAATCCCAAGAATTCAACTTCAGTCACGTTGAAAACACATTTTTCCAACTTAGCGAAAAGTTTGCGTTGACGCAATCTTTCGAGGACCATTTTCACGTGTTTCAGATGTTCAGATTCTGATGAAGAATAAACGAGGATGTCGTCAATGTAAACAACAACACACACATCTATGAGCTCTCTGAGGACATCGTTCATAAAATATTGAAAGGCGGCCGGGGCATTGCAAAGTCCGACGGGCATGACCTGATATTCAAATAGCCCATATTTGGTGCGGAAGGCCGTCTTCCATTCATCGCCCTCTTTTACTCGTACCAAGTGGTAGGCTCCTCTAAGATCCAGCTTTGTAAATATGCATGCTTTTCTGACTTGGTCCAGGAGCTCAGGAATCAAAGGTAACGGATATCTGTTCTTGACGGTGATCTGGTTCAGGGAGCGATAATCTATACAAGTTCTAAGGTCTCCTTCCTTTTTTGGAACGAAGAACAAAGCTGAAGAAGCAGGGGACTTGGAAGGACGAATAAACCCATTTGCCAGGTATTGATCCAGGTATTGTCGAAGGTGAAGGTTCTCAGGCTCGGTGAGGGCATAAATTCTACTACAAGGAGGAGTAGATCCAGGTATCAGGTCTATCTGGCAGTCATAAGACCTATGAGGAGGTAGAGAGTTAGCCTGATCCTTCCGGAAAACATCTTGGTATTCTAGGTATTCGGGAGGTAACTGGGGAGTCTCTGAAGAAATTGCTGCCAGTGCAACACCAGGTGGAGGGTGACAAGTAGAGACACATTCTGGAAACTGGACCGTTCTTGCTCGCCAATCGATCAGAGGATTGTGTTTCTCTAACCAAGGTATTCCTAGAATAATCTGAAACTGAGGAGCCTTGATCACATCGAACACGATCTTCTCATGGTGTCCATCTTGACTTACTAGCGTCACTTCTTGAGTGGTATGCGTTACTGGTCCGGAGGCTATCTCCGTTCCATCCACTGTAGTAATGACGTCCTTTACAGCCTTGGGACAAAGAGTTAGATTCATCCTCAAAACCATTTCATGATCCACATAATTGCCGATGGCACCGCTGTCGACGTAAGCTTCAATTGCATGTAATCGATCCGGATTATCAGGGCTAATGAGGACCATAGGTATCACGAAATGCGAGGTCACAGAACTGGTTTTCACGCTCGGCAAGAGGACCTATATTCTTGTCGGGCGAGGTTGTTTCCCTGCTCAGAGTTTGTAACTTTGGTAACTGCAGCTCCTACTGCCTTCTTGGCAGGTTTCACCGGACAGTCTCGAAGAAAGTGCCCTGAATTTCCGCAATAGAGGCATAATTGCAACTGTTTTCTCCTTTCCCGCTCCTTTTGTGTTAGAGGACCTTTCAGGCCCCCTATTTGCATGGGTTCCCCGGAGTCTACTCCTTTGGAAGGAGTTGGCGGTTTGGAAAATACTCGAGCATCAAACTTGGAACGATCGGCCTTCCTGTTCTGCAGTCTGTGATCTATTTGAACGACTAAGTCTATATAGTCCGAACAATCTTGTGGGGGATTCACTACTTGGGCTAACACATCTTTGAGCTCTCCACGTAGACCTCTATAAAACAGCGTAATCCTTTTGTCCTCAGGCCATTGAGTTTCCACTATCAGTCTGTTGAAAGACGCAATATAAGCCAAAAGGTCTTGATTACCTTGTCGCAACTAAAGAAGCTCATTGTCCAAGGCCTGCCCCTGTGAATGTCTTGCGAACAGTTTTTCCATACTGAGCTGAAAAGCTTGAAAATCATGGAGGACCGGATCATCTTGATTTACTAGAGGGATCGACCAGTCTGCCGCATTGCCACTAAGGTACGAAAGCTACTTTAGCTTGATCAGTTGGAAAGGCTGCTGGCCGGCATAAGAAATGCAACCGGCACTGATTGATAAATACTGCAAACCTCTTTGGGTCACCAGAAAATCGTTCGGGCAGAGCCAGAGGTACATTCCCAGGTAGGTTGATCTGCACTGGATTCATAGAGGATGTAGAAGGAAGATTTCCCCCAGATGCGGGTAACGGGGTCTGTCCGGCTTGCGACTGTAGCAATTGTCTAGCGAGATCATCTGTTCGCTCCTTGGAAATAATCAGTTCCCTTCTTAGAGCGTTCGTTTCCTGACGGGCTGCATGCACTTCTGCCCTTAGTTCCCCAAGTAACTGGGCTAGCTGGTCGGTATCCGAGGTTTCCATAGCGCCTGGACGGGAGTTTTGCGGTAGGCTTTGCATTCTGTAACGCTCACCTGATTCCCGTAGAGGCGCCGGTCTTGACTGGGCGTATACCGTATCTTCAAAGGTGATGTGTAACACACGGCTGGCTCTTTGGGCTGGACCTCTGTGCACTGTATGTCTGACTCGAAGGGTAAGATGTCTGCAGATAGAAAATATGGGATTAATGAACTGGGTTATTGAATGTCTCTCTCTTCTTCCCTTTCTCTTCTCCTGTAGAACCCCAAAGGTTAACGCTCTCACCTTAGGTAAGTGAACGCCGTGCTCTCCATCTGCCTCGGGGCAGGGTGCTGTAACCAGTTTCTTCACTGGATAAGGGGAGCAGGCCTCTTGACTTCAGAGGACTGCTGTCCGTCGTTTACTGCACGAACGGTAAGTTTCGAGTAATTCTAATGTCTTTAAAAGTCTTTAGTAATGATGTCTCTTGTTTTGCAGGGTTCCGGCGATGGCGGATGACGGGCTGAAGTGAGTTGAAGATGGAGCCCGTGTGATGAATAGAAGCGCCTGGAAGCACGTAAGTAAGCGCTTGTTGCCTGCTTCACGATGCGCTGTAACTGTCTTTTTATTTTGCAGGTACAAGTTCGGAGCGGCTGCAGGGTGCCGGAATACCCACTGGGTTAGATGTGGAAAGGAGTAATGGCACGTGAGTATTAAAGTTCCCCAATATCTTTAAACGCACCTTGTTTTGTCTTTCAGATGCGGGATGCAGCGCCGAAGGCCTCCGGAGCGTGCGAAGAGTTGGTAAGCTTTTGTCTTTCAGATGCCGGAATGCAGTGCGAAGACCTCCGGAGCGCACGAAGAGTAGGTAAGCCTTTGTCTTTCAGATGCCGGAATGCAGCGCGAGGCGTTGGTGACAGCCGATGGACCAGGTAAGTGAAGCGCTGTCACTGAAGACCGTAATGCTAACCTGTTCTTTCTTGTCTTTATAGGTGTTGCTGAAGACTGGATTCAGGATGGTAAGCCTTTTTCCTTAGGCCCAGGATCAGATGCAGAAGACACGATGAGCGTTCTGCTGCAGAGGATGCAGAATAACGCAAAGCAAGATTCATCCATCGGGTGTGGTTTAAATAGCCTCCTGTAGTGCTTAGGTGTCTCCTTCCACAGCCACGCCTAGGTAAGAAAAGAGTTCCTGCTTTCCAGAAGAGTTCCAGTGTTCTGAACCTAGGGAGTGGCTCCTGCCCCACCCAACAGGAAAAGTAGTTCCAAACAGAAGAGGATCAGAGGCTCCACTGGCAGGCAAGTAAGCAGCATGGTCTGCTGCAGGTAAGTCCACCCAAGCATTATGAGCCCGGCGCTTCCAGCGCTGGGACTGGGCATATTTATGAGCCTGGTGCCACTGGCGCCAGGACTGGGTCCAAAAGGTCCCAATTGGGACTGGTTGGCACTCGGAACCTGGGTTATGGATCTGCTTCCAAGGGAGTTGGGAAAACCCTGACCTTTTGGAAGCAGAGATCATGACAAAACGACACTAATTGATGAACACAGCAAATCTTTTCGGATCACCTGAAAAGCGTTCGGGCGGAGCCAAAGGTACATTTCCTGGTAGATTAATTTACACCGGATTAGAGGAAGCTGTTGGGGCATGGCTTCCACCAGGGGTAGGCAGAGGAGTCTGTCCCGCTTGGGCTTGTAACAATTGTCTAGCCAAGTCGTCTGTTCGCTCCTTAGAAACCACTTAGGGCATTTGTTTCCTGGCGAGCTGCGTGTACTTCTGCTCTCAACTCCCCGAGCAACTGGGCCAATTGGTCTGTGTCCGAAGTCTCCATTGCGCCTGGGCGGGAAATGTATGGTGAGGCTTCGCGTTCTGTAACGCTCACCTGGTTCCCTCGGAGGCGCTGGTCTTGACTGGGCGGCGAAAACGTCTTCAACGTTAGGCGTAGGATTCGTTTGGCTCCCGGATTTGACCCCTTCCTCACCGAAAGCTTGACCTGCAGAGTGAGGTGTCTGCAAGTGGAAAATCAAGGTATTAGTGGCTGGAAGGTTGGGAGTAGTTCTTAGCCCCTCTCTCCCTCTCTTCCCGTGGTACTCGGGTGATTGTTGTGCTCACCTTAAGTAAGTGAATGCTGAGCTCTCCATCCTGCGTCTTGTGCAGGGGCGCTGGGTCCAGTTACTTCACTGGATGTGAGTTCCGCCTCTTGATTGCAGAGGGTAGTTGAGAGCGAAGCCGCCGTTTGCTGCATGAGCGTGACTTGTAAGTATTAAAGTTCTCTTTAGATTGCTCTCTTCAAATGTCTTTTTCCCTAATGTCTATGTCTTTTACTTTTCAGATGCTGTCGATGCCAAAGAAGATGCTCTCCCCGATTCGTGGCAGAGAGTGTAACAAGAAGATGATGAATTCGAAGGCACGTAAGTAGGAAGGCTGCTTTGGGGCCGTAGAATGCACCTTAATGTCCCCTTTTGTCTCTACAGGTGCCGGAATGCAGTGCGAGCAAGGTTGGAGCAAGCGCAACACAGGTAAGCAGTATTGTAACCAAGCATTACTAACCAATGTTCTTTGTCTTTGCAGGCCGATGCCAGACGAGAAATGCAGAAAGAACGTCTTGGATGCTGCCGATGGATCCGGTGAGTTGAAGCGCTAACTTTGCCTTTGTCTAACCTGTGCCTTTTGTTTTGCAGGAGCCGCTGAAGATTGAAGATTGGTTCCCAGCAGGTAATTTTCGTAATTACAGGATCCGGAGCTGAAGATTCGCTGGAGCTGACACAGTGAGCGTCCTGCTGCAGATGCAGAATAACGCGAAGCATGTGGTACCAATCGGGTGTGGTTTAAATAGCCCATAGGAGTGCTTAGGTGTCTTCTTCCACAGCAGCCTCGCCCAGGTAAAAGAGTTCCTGCTTCCAGAAGGGTTCCAGCAGCAATGATCCAGGGAGTGGTGCCTGCCCCACCCAGAAGGAAAAGTAGTCCCTGCCAGAAGAGAGTAAAGCATCATCTTGCTGGTAAGTAAGCAGCATGGTCTGCTCCAGGTAGGTTCACCCAAGCACTTTTACACTTGATATGAGCCCGGCGCTTCCTGTGCCGGGACGGATCCTTACTATGAGCCTGGCACCACCGGTGCCAGGACAAGGTCCAAAAGGTCCCTATTGGCACTTGCTGGTGCCGATAAGACATGTTATGAGCCTGCTTCCAAGGATGTTGGGTAGGTCCTGACTCCTTGAAAGCAGTGGTCATGACAGACAGCTAAGCTGGAATGATTGGGAGAAACCTGCATAAAAGGCGAGGCTTTTTGGCTGGAAGGCAGAGTCGACCAGTGGATAAAGGAATCCGAAGAAGAACTGGAAGAAGACGCCTGCTGCAACTCCTGGACCGTTGGTTTGCCCGGTGAAGCCCTGCTGCTGTGCTGAAGCTCCAAGTTCACCTCGACAGAGAAGCTCTGCAAAGACAACTTCTCCCCTTGAGTTGGTGGGACCAATCAACTCCAAAGTAAGCCACCTGGACATCCATCTAGGAGCTGGTTGAAATTTCCACAGAGTGCTGCTGGAAATAGTATAGCCAGGGAGAGGAACATCAGTTTGTGTGCGTTGCTTTTAAGGTGGCCAAGAGCTCCAAGAAGATCCTCCAGACTCCCAGGAAGCCGGACTGACTGAGCCTGAGCCCCCTCAACAGACTGCAGGACCCCAGAAGCAAGGAAGCCAGGAACCGTGTTGTTGCTATTTGCGGTAGCCGCGAGAAGCTGAAACATGAAAGTGCTACTTATTTGAAGTTTGCTGGTTGCAGTCGGTGACCGTCCTGTTGTAGTGCAGGAGTCCCCAGAAGTCCTCCCTCTTGTCCCCACGACAAAACCAAAATTAATGTAAAGTTGGAGAGAACTTACCTCTCACTGTATATTTGCTTGCTCTTCTACTTCACAAGTCTCCCGGCTTGTGCCCTACATTTGATTCTTCTTTCTTCATCAAAGACTTCGAAGAACATTGTGCAAAAACTTTTTTACTCACCTTCAAGAAGTGCCTTCAGTTACATTGACTTTTGCCCATTGACTTTGGCTTAGCCTGGTTCCCTGAATGACTCTTCTCTCCTCTGTTTTGTGTTGCACCTATCCTTCCAGGAAGGGATTAACTTACTCTGCATTGGTGGGGGGGCTAGGGGGTCCAAAAGTATTTGCCTGCTTAAATAAATATTTGAGATCTCTTGTTTATTCTGTTTAACATTTCTTTTAACACTATCTCTTCCTACTTTAGATGTAACAGTTCTATATTAATGACTACATGTTTCCTAGTTATTTATGTCACATGAGGGTGTAGGAATTGTCTGTGGGTCATCCCCAATGGGAAGTTACTGAATCTAAGAAACCTAAGTGTGGATTTTTTTAAAGTGTATTTGAGTGTTGCTTTATATTGTTCCTTCTGAAGAAGGCTTGTTTAAATGACTGGTAAATACATGAATAATTGTTTTATCATGAAACCTTGAGTATCAGTGTCTATTTGAATACTTGTCACTGTGAATCTCCCTGTAACTGCATTACTGCTCACATTGACCCCTCTTGAGATAAGCCTGGCTGCTAGGCCACACTACCAACCTGTGTAGTTCAGACTTATATCAAAGGTTGGGTCCCTATTGCCAGGAGCCTAAGGTTGTTGTAGTGCACCCTAAGGGTACTACCCCAAATCTTTACCCAACATTACAAGAAGGAAAGGATCCTGCACTGACAATGCTTGTATTTCACTAACACGTTTTATGGAAGTGATAGCCACTAAGAAGGCAGTCTTGTAAGTCATGTGTTTGAGACTAGACTTGTGAGATTGGAGGGTGTAGTCTTTTTACTCCCCCCATGAATGTTTGGATGACAGGTACCTTCCACCATGAGATTATATTGTGGGAAGTGGTGTAAACTGAGAAAGCCGCTAATTGAGTTGAATACTAACCCTGCATCCAGCAAGTTGAGCATATAAGTAAGAATGTGGGAAGGAGTACATTCAATGGGGTTAATTTGTTTAGACTGGCACCAAATTACACATCTTTTCCACTTGTCAAAATAGCCTAGTGTTAGGCTTTCTTAATTCCTTCAAGATGTCCATACATGTTCGAGGCAGGTTAACATATCCAAACTCTATGACTTCAGGAGCCATACTGCCAAGTTCATTGAGTGAGGTAGAGGGTGCAGTTAGGCCCCCGTGCTGGGAGAGCAGGTTGCACAGGCACAGGAGTTTGATGGTATCGCACATCTCCAGTTTGTGCAGATGTGAATACCAGGGTTGTCTTGCCCACATAGGAGCAACTAGTGTGAGCGTCATATGTTCCTTGTGGATCTTGTTCACCACCTTCCTCATGAGAGGTGTTGGGGTAAAAGCGTAGGCAAATTTCCTTGACCAGTTCATACTTAGGGCGAAGTCTGGGTATTGCTTGTTTGCTCTTGTAGCGAACAAGTTATTGTGGGGAAACCCCATAGAGAGAAGAGGTGTTCTATGACCTCTGCGTTTAGTTGCCACTCGTGTTCTTCTGGTAGGGGATCTCTGCTCAATGAGTCTGCAAGAGAGTTGCGTTCCCCTGGAATGTGCTGCGATGATAGGAATATCTTCCGTTTCAGTGCCCATTTCCAAATTGTCTGTGCAAGTTTGGACAGATTTGGAGAACGTGTGCCCCCTTGTTTATGTAAAACATTGCTGTAGTGCTGTCTGTCAGGACCTGCACAGATTGGTTCATTAAGTGGGATTCGAACGCCTGAAGGGCTTTGAATACTGCCAGAAGTTCTAGCAGAGTGATGTGGTTCTGAGCTGAGGCCCGAGACCACAGACCTTGAGCTGTGTGGTGAAGGTAGTGGCTCTGCCCCAGCAAGAGAGGTGTCCGTTGTGATAATCGCCTGTATCTCTGGATCGTAGAAGGGTTTCCCCTTTAGTAGATTTTGTCTCGTCCACCAGCGAAAAAATGTTTGTACCAGTGTTGGCGAAACGACCAGTAGATCGTCCCACTGACAGCTTGCCTGAGACCATTGTTTCGCCAACCCCTCCTGTATGGGTTGCATGCACAGGCGCACGTTTGGAACCAGGTAAATGCAAGATGCCATCATGCTTAGCAAGCGCACCGCTTTGCGCACCCTTACCTGGCGGCCGGCCTGATAATGTGGCATTTGCAACAACATATTTTGGACACTTTACTCAGACAGAAAGACCCAACCCCTCTGGTGTGTTTAAGACAGCTCCTGGAAACAGTTTGGTTGTGCTTGGCACTAGGCTTGACGGTTTCTCTTTGATTGAGAAGCCCAATTGAAAGAGAAGGTTGATAGTCTTTTGAATGCTTTGCATGCAATTTAGGGGGGACTCCCCTGTAATGAGCCAGTCGTCCATGTAAGGGTACACTTCGTACCTTCGTGAATACCCTTGGAGCAGATGCTATTCCTAAGGGTAGCACTTTGAATTGGTAGTGCTGGTTCACTATCTTGAAAAGCAAGCATCTTCTATGCGTTGGGAACATTGAAATATGAAAATAGGCAACTTTCATATCCAGTGGTGCCATGTAATTCCCCTTTTTTAGTAGAGGGATTACCTCTTGCATTGTCATGCAGAACTTTTGTGGCTTTACATATTTGTTTGCAGGGCGCAAATCTAATACTGGGGCGCATGGTCAGATCTTTCTTTGGCACAAGGAAGTAAATTGAATAAAAACCCTTGTTTACCTGGCGTCCTTTAGTAGAAGTGTGGTGACTTCCTCGAGGAGGATACGCTGGTGTACCTTTGAATGGATCTTCTGTCGTGGGAATGGTTTTGGGGTAGTTGGAGGAGCTCTATATAGTATCCGCCTGCTACTGTGGACAGCACCCATCTGTCTGAGGTGATTCCCTCCCATGCGTGGGTGAATTTGGAAATGCGGCCTTCTACTAGAGAGGCATGGGAGGGCACCTGAATCGGATAGTCACTGTTTTTGTGGAGGGGTACCCGCTCGTGAGGAGTTGCGACCAGTTATTAGAACCGCTGAAACTGGTTGACTGCCCAAACTCTGATACCTACCATAATTTGATGGAACGGCTCGATTTAGAGATCATCATATCTAATAGAAAACAAGTCTACTGTTAGATATACATTCATTTTAACTAGTATTCGACCAATAGGTCACATCAGTAATAACTATCAGACACACAGATAGGAGGCGGTAAGATTAAAGAAGTAAACCGAACACCAATAGGTGTGTATTTGATCGTCTAGACACAGAAAAGTAGTGAGTGAGCATAGAGTAAGGACCTCTACACCTTGTTTGCAGGCGTCACACCATCGCAATCTAGGGATGGTTGGACCATAATTCTTGGTGCATGAGGTACTTAAACACAGGGCTAAATAGTTAGAATTAGGGATGTAGATTTAGAAATAACTAACAAAATAAGCTACTGTCTAGTTTGTGCTACAAATGTTAGGGTATAGGCAGGAAGTGGAAGCCCATTGACTCTTACTGTAATTACCCAGGCAGTTGTAACTGGCCAAAAGGGTTGCATTTTTTGCAATTCCGGTTTGGCAAGCCACGGATGATGCGACCTTTCTGCCCATCGTGTAAAGCTTCTTGCTTTCTTTGTCGGACAGGACCTCAGAGGAAGAAAGGGAGGTGTCCGCTCTCTTCCTAGTTGTAGTCACAACTAACAAGTCAGGCTTCAGCTGACCTCTAATATACAGTGGGTCTGAAGGTGCGGGTTTAAATAGCTTCTCTGTAGGGGGGTTTACAGCCCGTGTGAGGTTAGGGATCTGCAATGACGGCTGTATCTTGCGTTGTATTGACTTGAGGAGAGGAATAAACTGCACCACCGTCTTCTTGTCCACAAGAATCTGGTCTACAAAATCCTTATACTCTTGTACCTCTTGGGTCTCTATTTGGAAGTGCTCTGCCGCCTTGGCTAGCACATCATTCAGACGGGGTTAGTTGTCAATAGGAGAATCAGTGATAGGGGGGTCCTGCTCAAAACGTGAGTCTATAGGATACATATTGGCCTCTGGGTCAGCCTCTTGGTCTTCATCGTCCCCATAATAAGGGTTTGCTGCATCATCCTCGTACTGAGGGTCAGCTGCCTCTAAAATAGAGAGGTCTTTGTGTTTGGAGACCGGGTCATAGAGCTCTATGACTGTGCTTTGCACTGGAATTTTGGTACAAGACCTTTTAGTAGGGGTTTGAGTAGAGATATGTGACCCAGAGGGAGCAGCAGTGGGGGGAGTACTCTCGAAATAAGCAGGGTCTTTCGTAGTTAGACAATTTTGAGGGGGCTTCTGGAACTCTCAACATGAGCTGGTCCATAGGCACATTTCTCTCAATATCTGGACTGACTAGTGACTCATGGGTGGGTACGTCACCATAATCAAACAAGTGGACTGATATAGTATGATGAATCCTGCTGCGTGCTCACAGAAACCGTACCTAAAATCTCCTCCGAAGTGGCAAGGGGAAGGCAGCCGCTACCTGATCCTAACCCTGGGGGTGGTATTAGCCGGGAGGATCAGGTGGGAGGAAGAGGGCCACAAGGGAATGGGAGGACTCTGATGGGTGAAATGTAGTATTTGTCTCCCCTGAAGGAAAACATGTCAGTGATGCCAGAATATATTATGGCTTGCTGTTAAGAGGGAGTTCTTGTTCTAAGGTTATTCACCCTGTGGGTGGCAAGGCTTGCCTTAATCAGTGATTTATTAGACACAAAGCTCCCCCTCATAAGGTTGTCCACATTTATAATGGGAAGCACCCCTGCACTCAAAAGGAAATTAAATGTGAACATCAGAACATGCCTATTCTAGGTTTCAATAGAACTAGCACTCTTGATTTCAAAACAATCACTAACTCCTTTTAAATGTCTTCCTGCAAACATGATATGAAGCGAAAAGAAGCTAATTGTAACATTGGGGACTTCAAGTCCCACAATGCCCAAAGTACTGGGAAGAGGAACAGGGATCTGGAGGTATTAGACTGCAAGGCGCAGTCAACTGATTTCAATGGCACACACCGGAGAGGGACTAAGGAGTATAAAGAGCCCCCTTAGGTGCAGGCCATTAGTTGTTGCCGTGGTTGAGGTAGTAGCAGCAGGGGAAGCAGAGGGTAGAGTACTTCTCCTGACTCCAAATTGCAACAGCAGCCGAGATTGAGGGGCAGCAGAGATGCCGCGGCCACAGCGCACAGGAAAAAAGGATGCCAACTTTGTGAGGGTCCCTGCACCCAAGCACTGAGTCTGCAGAGATTGCGTGACGGGAAGTGTTATTACTGAAGGCTTTCCCCCTTAAGATCTCATGTGCAGAGGTTGTGCAGCAGGAAGCGATATTTTCAAATGTTTTCCCCAAAGTGAAATGTGCTCCAAAGGCAGGCGAGCAACGGAGCACTTCTGGAGCGAGGATCGCTCTTTCCCCTGACCAGAGCAGACTGCGGGGAGCAGGAGAAAGCGACATACATGGGAGCGGAAAGCAGAAGACACAAAGGCAGCGGAGCGAGTGGACACATTTGCAGCACCCTTTGAGTTCACTAGCTGAATGTGACCCTGAAATTCTCTGTGAACACTTACTGGCCCGTTCTTCTAATTTTGAATACCAAACTAATGTTAAGAGGCAGAAGTGAAGGATTGGGCCTAACTTTGCATACCAAAAAAAAGGCTAATAAAGCTAATCAGCTATAGCGGCAGAATAAGAACATTGGGGCAATAGCAATTCTGAAGATGATAAAAACCACCATTGCCAAAAGCCAAAAGAAGGCAATAGTAAAAGACCTTTACAACAAACAATATTGCTCCAACTCAAATAGGGCAAATTCTACTATCACCAGGAGGAAGAAGCAATAATTAAGAAAGAGCCAAACAAGCATTGCCGAACCCCAAGAGGAGCAAGGGTGATAAAAGGCAATAGGCAGTGTTCAATTGATGCAAAAGTGGGGAAGCAAATGTGGCAGAAGAGCTGCCCTCCTGATAGTCAGTAGTCCGTAGGAGAGGAGTGGAATCTGCATCGCAGGTAGCAATCCCAAGGGTCACACCAGCAACATCAATGTGTTTTTGTAACAGAAGTGCTGCCCTCCTGATAGCCAGCACTCAGGAGGAGAGATTGAACAAGTTACTTACCTGTAACTGTTGTTCTCCAGCATGGGCCTGGCAGGGATTCACATACTCATGAATATTCCCAGTTGTCAGGCTGGGAATCCTCGGTAAAGAAAAAATCAGTTTCTGAACTGTCTTTCTCCTAATAACCAATCACTGGTCTCTGGGTCATACTGCCCCCAGCCAATGACTGCCCTCTAACTAAGCCCCTCCTCTGGCAGCCACCTTCAGATTTGGTAGCACGTAAAGTGGCAGTAGGACCAAGTGAAGAGCCGCAAAGGGGTGGGAGGGAGGGTTTGTATGTGAATCCATGCCAAACCAATGCTGGAGAAGCACAAGTTACTTACCAACTGGTAACGTTCTTTCGATTGGATGTTCCTCCAACGTATTCCTCATCTTAGATGTATTTCATCCAGCTTTGCTGCTCTTCGGAAATTTTTTCGGCAGAGGGCGCCGTGCGTCGATGTCGTCGAGTCGATGGTCCCTCGAAGGCCTCCGTCGAGGGTGACGTCATCGGGTGTATAAGTAGCACGCGCGGCGCCCGTTGGCCTCAGTTCTGTTTTTCCCCCTTTTTTTGCCTGTGATCTTGTACTGTGTAGATTGTGCCGGCAGACAGGTATCAGCCTTGCGAGATTTGAGATGGCAATTACCCGGAAAAATCTACAGAGGGGTAGGTTGGGAGGGCGATGAGGAATACGTTGGAGGAACATCCAATCGAAAGAACGTTACCAGTTGGTAAGTAACTTGTTCTTCGAGTGGATTGTGTCCTCCAACGTATTCCTCATTTTAGATAGACTCCCAAAGCAGTATTTTGTATACTTTCTATGGAGGAGGGGTCAGATTTTTTTTTTTTCCTTCAATGCCTTTAGATGGCGGAATAAAGCACTGCTTTTCCAAAAGTCAGCTCCCTAGACTCGGAAGCATCCAGGCTATAGAATTTTGAGAAGGTGTGAAGTGAAGACCAAGTTGCTGCTTCGCAAATGGACCTTATTGGGACACCTCTTTGAAGGGCCATGGAAGAGGCGATGCCTCTGGTGGAATGAGCCCTCAACCCTTCTTGTGGGTCCTTTTGTGCTTGTCTGTAGCATTCTGAAATGCAAAGTACAATCCAGAGTGAAATTGTCAGTTTTGTTACCGATTGACCCAGTTTCCTTCCTGTGTAGCCTATAAACTGGTTGTCCACTCTAAGCCTAGAAAGTCTAGAGATGTAAAAGCTTAAAGCTCTTTTTGGATCCAGTCTGTGTAATCTTTCTTCCTCCTTAGAAGGATGAGGTGGAGGATAGAATGAGGGTAAAACAATTTTCTGACAAATGAAAAATCAGATATTACTTTTGGTAAAAATGATGGTTTAACCCTCAATACAACCCTGTCCTTATGGAACAGAGTATAGGGTGGCCCAGAAGACAGTGCCTGCAATTCGCTCACTCTTCTTGCCGATGTTAGAGCAACTAAAAAGGCCGTTTTCCATGTTAGTAATCTTAATGGACATGTGTGCATAGGCTCAAAAGGGGCACACATTAAGAATTTTAGGACTAAATTTAGATCCCAAATCAGTACTTGAAATGGGTGAGGAGGAAACACATTAGTGAGACCTTTTAAGAATTGTGTTATCAAAGGAATTTTGAAGTGAGAGCATTCTTCCGATGAGCGCTTGGAAATGGAAAGCGCTACAAAGTAACCTTTTATTGTTCCGATATTCAGACCTATATGTGCAAGGGTAGAAGGAAAGATAGTACTTCCGGAAATAGAACATAGAAAAGGATCGACATTCTTTTCCCTGCAACAGATGCAAAACGTTTTCCAATGGCAACGGTATAGAGACTTTGTTACTGGCCTTCTTGCCAAAAGCAACACCTTCATATCATCATCTGGAAGATTCCAATCCCTGTATCTCAGCCTTTCAGATACCAAGCATGAAGGTTGAGTGTTCTGACCTCTGGATGGAGAACCTGATCTTCCATTTGAGAGAGAATGTTCACTCTCTGAGGAAGACGTACTGAAGGACAGATGGACATATCTAGAAGGTCCGGATACCACGTTCTCCTGGCCCAATCCGGAGCAATTAGGATCATGCGGTTCCCGAAGCGTCTCAGCCTCCTGATCACCTGAGGAATGACGGGAATCGGAGGGAATGCGTACAATAGTGGGAAATTCCAATCCACCACGAACGCGTCCCCCCAGGGCTCCTCTCGGGGGAAATTCCCTTGAGCAATACCTTTCGCATTTTCGGTTGGAACTCGTTGCCAATAGGTCTACCTGAGGGGTTCCCCAAAGGGTGAAGATCTCTTGAATGACTTCCTGAGCCAGTTCCCATTCGTGGGACACCGTGCTCTGCCTGCTCAGAGCATCTGCTGTTATATTCTCTTCCCCGGCTAGATGAATTGCTGTTAAAGAGATTCCCTCCTGAATCACCCAATACCAGAGCTGCATTGCCTCTCTGCACAGGGGTAGTGACCCCAGTGACCCCACACCACCTCGTTTGTTTAGGTAGTGCATGGCCACTGTGTTGTCCGTCATTATCAGGACATTCCTCCCCCTGACAGATGGCAGGAAGGCCTTCAGCGCTAGTCTGATTGCCCTCAGCTCTAAAAGGTTGATATGTAGTTTGGACTCCGATGGAGACCAACGACCGTTGATTGTCAAATCGTTGGCATGAGCACCCCACCCCAGGAGTGAGGCATCCGTCACTACTGTGATCTCCGGCCATGGTTGCCAAAAAGGTTCTCCTTTTAGGATGTTCTCTGTACAGGTCCACCATAGAAGGTCTTGTCTGACATTGTTCGGAATCTGAAGAAGATCCGTCATTTGACCCGAGAACTGAGACCACTGAGTCTTTAGGGCCCATTGAAGGGATCTCATCCTCAAGCGTGCCTCTGGCACCAGAAAGATGCAGGATGCCATGAGGCCGAGCAACCTTAAAAAGTCGTAAGCCTGGAGATTTTGGGCATTTTGGAATTTGGAAACCATCTGAAGAATGTCTTGAGCCCTCGTCTTGGGAGGCGAGTTCTTTCCCAAGGATGTGTCTAGTACAGCTCCTATGTACTGAAGCTGTTGGGAAGGTGTCATTTGAGACTTCTTGAAATTGAGGGAGAAGCCCAGTTTGTGGAGGAAGTGGCAGGTGACTTTCAGATGATCCAGTGCTTGCTCGACAGAGCGCGCTCTGATCAACCAATCGTCCAGGTAGGGGTAAACATGAATCCCCCCTCTCTGAGGTGCACTGCTCCCACTACCATTAACTTGGTGAAGACCCTCAGGGCGGAGGTCAACCCGAATGGCAGGACTCGAAACTGATAGTGTGAGTCGCCAACTACGAACCTCAGGTATTTTCTGTGTTTGATATTAATCGGCACATGAAAATAAGCATCCTGGAGGTCCAATGACACCAACCAGTCCTGGAGTTGAAGGGCCTGAAGGATCTGAGAAAGGGTAACCATCTTGAATTTGTCTTTCCTGAGGAACTTGTTCAAGTTTCTTAAGTCCAAGATGGGTTTCAGTCCTCCGTCCTTTTTGGGGATCAAAAAATACGGGGAGTACCATCCCTGGTTCCTCTCTGCTGCAGGTACTGGTTCTATAGCACCTTTCTCCAGCAGGGTTAGAACTTCCTGCTGTAGGAGCGGATTTGAAAACTTCAACAGGTGTCTCCCTGGTGGATTGCTTTGAGGTTGCTTTAGAAAAGGAAGGCAGTAGCCTTGGGCTATTATTTCTAGAGCCCAAAAATCTGAAGTAATGGCTTGCCATTCTTGCAGATGGTGCGACAGCCTGCCTCCTACAGGTGTTTTGTGGCGCAAGTCCTCAAAGTGGTTTTGTGGCGGATGTTGCAGCCGCTGATGGCAAAGAGGCTGCGGGCTGGAGCTGGCTTAGCACGTTTTCCTCGTCCACCATGAGTGGCCTTTCTTTGGCCCTTTTGACTGGACATTCCTCTCGTCTTTCCATATGAGGTGTAACGGCGATAGGATCGTCCCCTCCATGATTGCCCTTGCGCACGAAAAGGCTGAGGTTGCCTAATAGCAGCTCCTAAAGATTTGGCCGCTGCTTTTGAGGTCTGCAACCTCTCAAGGCTCTCGTCAGCCTTGTTGCCAAAAAGGTGAGACCCGTCAAAAGGCATGTTCAGAAGGCGGTTCTGTACATCCGGTGCAAAACCCGACTTCCGTAACCACGCAAACCTGCGCATTACCGTGCTAGTGCCCATGGACCTGCTTACACTATTCCACAGTGTTCAATCCAGATTGAAGGGATTCCTGCATGGCCTCCTTTCCATCTCCAACGATGGCTAGGAAACCTTCCCTTTCTTCCCCTTCTGGCATGTGCTCCGCCGCCATTGCGATGCACTCCCACAGAGTGTACGAAAATGTTGCCAAGGCACATGTGGAGTTGGCAGATTTTAATGCCATGCTCCCGGCTGAAAATACCTTCCGTGCCCAACCATCCACACGCTTATCGTCCCTGTCTGGAGGGATAGACGGGTACGCAAGTTTGTTGGACGCTGTGGCTGCCTGTATGACCAGACTCCCGGGAGTTGGATGTTTTGACAGATAGCAGGGGTCGCTACTGGCTGGGCGGTATTTTGATGCAAGGGACTTATTTACCGGAGGAATAGAATCCAGAGTTACCCAATTCTTGGCCATCCTGTTTTGTAAGGCTACATGAAAAGGTAGTACTGGTTCTTCAGTGGGACCATGGTCCAATATGTCTGTTAAATTGTCTTGGACGAATTGGGCTGGTGGTCTATCCCATCCCAAGTAATCCACCACCTTGGTCATTAACTGACGGTAAGATGGACTGGCATTCTCTCCTGGATCTGGTCTACCAAAGTCATTCTCAGGAGAAGTGTCAATGCCACTTGCATTATGTAAAGACTCCACCAAATCCCTCATTCTGCTTTCCTCTGAGATCAAGCATTCTGGGACATTTGGGGTGCCATATTCCAATCCAAAAGGTACATTTTCCTCCTCGGATCTCTCCTGTTCCTCAAAAATTGAGGTCAATGATTTGAAAACCTCCTTCTTAGGGAGAGGCTTGAAAACCTTCTCTGGGAGAGGAGGCAGAGGAAGAGGTGTAGTACCAGGCTCTGATGAAATTACATGTTTTGTAACGTTCTCCTTCTCTTTTTCTGGCTGCCCTGGCTTGGTTGGAGCCTTTGGCACTGAGGGTTTCGGCGTCGGCGTCGATAAAGGCGTCGACGACATAGTGGTCGTCGACAGGGTCTGCTTCGAGGGCGTCGAGGCGGTCTTCGACGATTTTCCCTTCGAGGTATGACAGGTGTCGGACGGTGTCGGTGACCTCGAGCGATCGACTCTAGCGTTTATCGCTCGGCGTCCTGGAAGGTTCCCTATCCTTCCTTTTACGATCACCCGGGCTCGAGGGCGCGCGAGTGTCGGAGCGATGACACTCCCGGCCGGCTTCTGAAGAAGGTGCGGATCTGAGGCTTCGCCTTCTCAAATACCTCCATCATTTTGACCCTGAATGCTTCCCACTCTTCGGAAGACGAATGTTTCGTGGGGCATTTCATTTTTTTCAGAAAATCGTCTGACGACCAGGTGGAGGGAGACCTGTGGCGTTGTTTCTTCGATTTTTTTTGACGAAGACGACGAGCGATGGGAATGGCTTCGGGATCTAGATCGATGCCTTTCGCGTCTAGGAGATTTCTCTTCATGGGGTCTCGACTCGACGCTAGAGGCTTTTCGATCCTTCCGACCTACCTGTAGCTTTCCTCTCCTTTCTCGCAAGGCCTTCCCCATCATCGCCTGACACTTCGAACAGGCCATCATGTCGTGGCCTTCTCCGAGGCACCACAAACTCTTGCGGTGCGGGTCCGTGATCGACATTTTTGAGCCGCACGACTTGCATTTCTTGAAACTCGATCTCGGGGTTGTGGTCGGTGTCGATGATGAGGACATATTTCTTCTTGTATATATATATATTCTTCACAGAACTCGAGGCGCGCCGAATGTCCGAAGCAACCTAACTGCCGAAAAACAGACCTGAGGCCAACGTGCGCCGCGCGTGCTATTTATACACCCAATGACGTCACCCTCGACAGAGGCCTTCGAGGGACCATCGGCGCACGGCGCCCTCTGCCGAAAAATTTTCCGAAGAGCAGCAAAGCTGGATGGAATACATCTAAGATGAGGAATACGTTGGAGGAAACAAACCACTCGAACAACAGTTACAGGCAAGTAACTTGTTCCTTCTCCAGCATGGGGTCTGGCATGGATTCACATGCTCATGAATACAAGAATACATAGCAGTACACACATGCACAACCACGGGAGGTGGCAAGACTCAACAATAAGCATTTCATCGCTCAACATTAAGCATCTCTTACCTCCTCACCAGGCCCACCTTTAGGTGAATCCCGGTCAACGCGGTAGAATCTCGTGAAGGTGTGCGTCGACCTCCACGTAGCAGCTCTGCAGATGTCCAGCAGGGGCACAACAGATAGGAACGCTGTGGTAGCAGCGAGATCGCTCTGGTCGAATGGGCTCTCGGACGGCCGGGCAACGGTCGGTTTGCCAACCGTTGACAGTGCACGATGCAGCCGGAGAGCCATCTGGAAATGGAAGCCTTCGAGAGGGCCTTCCCTTGGTTCACAGGTCCAAAGTTCACACACAGCTGTGATGTCTTCCGAAAACTCTTCGTGCGATCCACGTAGAACTTTAGCGCTCTAGCTACATCCAGCGAGTGCAATGTCCTCTCGGTCGGCGACAAAGGCAACGGGAAGAAAACAGGTAACACCAAGGGCTTGTTGAGGTGGAAGTCCGACGGCACCTTGGGCATGAAGGAAGGGTGGGTCCTCAGCACCACCCTCGTCTCGTGGAAAGTCAGGTATGGAGCTTTACATGAGAGGGCCTGGATCTCTCCCACTCGTCGTGCGGCAGTGATGGCCACAAGAAACACAGTCTTCCACGAGAGGAACTTCAACGGTGGCGAATACAGAGGCTCGAATGGCGGCCCCATGAGCCTGCTCAGCACCACGTTGAGCTCCCTTAGCCAGGGCTGGGGCCTTCACCGGCGGGAAGGATCGGAACAATCCTTTCATAAACTCCTTCAACAGACGATTGGACCACAGAGATGATCGTCCTGGAGTTTTGGTGTAGCGGGAGATCGCCGATAGATGCATCTTGATGGAGGCGTGCGCTAGCCCCTTCTTGGCCAACGACAGCAGTTACGGCAGCAACTGGGGGGCCGTAATCCGCAGAGGGTTAATCTTCTGTGCAAGGCACCAGACAGAGAACCTGTTCCACTTATGTCCATAGCACTTGAGTCGAGTACGCCCTGGCCTTTGCAAGCACCTCCCTGCAGTCCGCCGGGATATCGTACCCTCCAAACTCTAGTGCTGCAGGAGCCAGGCCTGCAAGTGCAAGTTCAGCGACCCTGGGTCGTGGTGGAGCATGGCGCCTCCTTCTCTGGCGAGGAGAGCCGCCTCCGTCGGCAGTTTGACTGGTGGGGGGGGGGACGCCGACATGTCCAGAAGGTCCAGGAACCAGATCTGTTTCGGCCACGCCGGTGCGACGAGGATCATCCTGCACCGGGACCATCTGAGTTGGTTGATGAGTCGCAACGGTGGGAACGCATACAGGAACAGGCCGTCCCAGGGGAATAAGAAGGCATCGCCCATGCTCCCCGGCTGGGGAAACCTGCTGGCGAACCTCCGACACTTGGTGTTCGTCGCCGTCACGAATAGATCGATCTGGAGATTGCCCCATCGTTGGAATAGCAGATCTACTTGATTCTGGCATAGCTCCCACTCGTGGCACGAGCGCAGCTCCCTGCTGAGTGAGTAGGCAATGGTGTTCTTTATTCCTGCCAGGTGGAAGGGTACCAGAAACATCCCTTGGGCGACGGCCAAGTGCCACAGATCCTGCGCCTCCTTGGATAGGGCTGGGGATCTGGTACCTCCCTGCTTCCGGATGTAGAACATCGTGGTGGTGTTGTCAGTGAAGATCCTCACCACCTTGCCCTTGAGGGACGGAAGGAACAACCTGAGGGCCCAGAACACGGCCCAGAGCTCCAGTACGTTGATGTGGAGTGACCTCTCCTCCGGGAGACGAAGGCCTCTTGCGTGGAGGTCTCCGGTGTGCGCCCCCCATGCCCCCAGGGAGGTGTCCATAGTCACCGTCTCCTGATACGCCAGGGTCTGGAAGTCCATACCACCGCCAGATGCGCACGGGTGCCCCACCACCGGATCGCTTGCCGAAAGGTCTCGTTGAGCAAGATCCTGTCTTCGAAGCAGCCCGCCGCTTGCATCCAACGGGCCTCGAGTAACTCCTGAAGTGGCAGCATCCGCAGTCTGCACAGGCGCACTAGGAAGATGCACGAGGACATCATGCCGAGAAGGGACTTGATGGACCTCACCCTGGCCACGTCCATGGTCAACAGCCGCTGCACTTTCCCCATGATGGCCTTCGTCCTTTCCTCAGACGGCGAGGCCAGTCGCCCCACTGTGTCGAGCTTGGCTCCCAGAAACAGTGCGACCTGCGACGGAACCAGGTGGGATTTGGCAAAGTTGATGGAGAATCCCAGGTCCGTGAGCAGTTGGACGGTCTTCGACAGCGAGATCTCTTGTCTTTGCTCGGATGAGCCAATCGTCCAGGTAGGGATAGACATGGATCCCCTGCAGGCACAGCCGCGCCGCCACTGGTGCTAGGCACTTGGTGAATACCCTGGGCGTCGACTTCAATCCGAAAGGAAGGGCCTTGAATTGGTAGTGCCGTCCTTGGACTATGAATCTGAGAAACTTTCGATGTCCTTTTAGAATGGGGATGTGAAAGTGGGCATCCTCCAAGTCTAGCGACCATAGGAAGTCGCCTTCCTCCAGCTTCCCCAGCACGTGCTGGAGGGTGACGATCTGGAACATCTGGGCCTTGATGTACTTGTTTAAACGATGAAGGTCCACGATGGGCCGCCAACCGCCGGTCTTCTTTCTTCTGAGGACAGATCGAGAGTACACTCCGGAGCCCCTGAACCTCTCTGGGACGAGCTCGATGGCTCCTTTCTTCAGCATCGCCCTTACTTCCAGCAGCAGTTGTGGTACATGGTTTTCATTCCTGGCCACGGGTGGAATGCGGGGGGCACTTCTTTAAAAACTCTAGAGTGTGCCCGCGGGCCAGGGCATCCAGCACCCATTGGTCGGTGGAGATGGACTCCCACACGCTGACGAACTTCGCCAGCCGGCCTCCCACCGGGGTGCTCAGGTGGGGGCCAGATGCCACGGCCGGTTCAGTCCTGCTTGGCAGCGGCCTTGTCGCCTTGGCCTCCTTGGCGACGACGAGATCCTCTTGACTTGCCACATCCTCTGTAGGCCTCCTGCGACGATGAGCGGGCTGCCTGGCGGTACGTCGAGGCTCCGCCACCGAATCCTTTGGAGGCACCTTGCTTGCCTCCGGAGTTCCGGAAGTGCGGCCGTCGTTGCTGAAAAACCCCCAAGGCCCGGGCCGTCTCCGTGTCGGCCTTGATGGCCTGCAGTGACTCGTCCACTGTCTTGCCAAAAAGGTTATTCCCGTCGAAGGGCATGTCCAAAACTCTGATTTGCACGTCCTGGCAGAAATCGGTCGCCTTGAGCCAACCATGCCGTCGAAGACAAACACCATTGCACAATTGACGGAAACCGGTGTCAGCAATGTCCGTGGTCACCGTTATGGCGTGGTCCGATGCCCTGTCGCCCTCCTGCAAGATCTCCAGGGCCTCTGCCCTCTTGTCGTCCAGGAGGAAGTCCAGCAGAGGAGCTATCTTAAACCAAAGCTCCTTGTCGTAGCGGGCCACAATCGCTAGGGCGTTGGCCGCTTTAATCGTCGCCGCCGAGATGACCCGTCGCCCCATGGCGTCCAGTTTCTTCCCCTCGTCGTCCAGGGGGGTTGTGGGGGAGGTTGAAATTGAAGCTGCAGCCCCCGCCGCCGCCTTCTTCTTGGCCGCCGCCGAGACGACCGAATCCGGGGTCGGCTGCGCCCTAAGGCACAGAGGGGTGGAATCCGGGACCCGGTACTTCTTTTCGTACCAGTCTCTCTTGGCAGGGGTCGTGGACGGGTTCTTCAGGAGCAACAGCCCCTCGTCCCAGATGTCGTCAAGTAACAGGACCGAGAGGACTGTCTTCCTTTTGGCTTCACGCCATTGATAGAGGAAACCTTCCTTCTTCTGTTCTTTGGGGCAGAGCTCGAAGAGCTCGGATGCCCTAGCAATCATGGCGTGAAAAGAGCCAATTTCGTCGGGCGGGGAGGCCCGAGGGGGTGGTGATGGAAGGCCCATCCCGTTGTCACCACCGTCGTCATCCGTCCCCGTCGTGGCCATCTCTGTACCCGTGTCCTCCCTAGGATCAGGGGAAGGAGATGAAGGCTGTGAGGGCCGCGAAGGCTGGAAGGGCGGGGGGTTGAACTCTCCTCCGCTTGTTTGGAGGGCTCCCCGACGGGCCAGGCTCCGTTGGATTATCCGTTGGGGGTAAGGGAAACCTCGTCCTTATCTCTGTACATAAGGCCTGGATCGCCATTAAGATGGCTCCCGAGTTGTCCCGTGGCTCGGGTACCAGCTGCGACGGGCGCAACGGTTGGGGAGTGGAATCCTCCGCCTCCACGGGAACCTCGTCGGCACCGCCGTCGCTCTCTTCGTCTGCCTCGTCGGGATCCCTCCCGTGGGTCTGGACCTCCTCAAACTTCTTGTTGAGGAACTTCACAACTCCAGCCAGCTCCTCTTCAGAGGCTGTATCCGTGATGGCTAACGCCCCCCCTCTTTTTCCACCAGGGTTCTCATGGGGGTCTTATCGATGGGCTGAAAAGAGGATTCCCTCCACGGTGGCAGTGAAACTCTGCGCACCGAGGTCGCCTCCACTGGGGGAGCCTCCACAGGCTTCGCCAGGGCCACCACAACTCCCTCGATGGAGGCCTTAGCCGGGTGAATCAGGGCCTTTACGACTTTTGGCGCACTTGAGGCCTTCACCTAGCGGGGAGGGTCACCGCCTGGCTCCCCCTCGGCTGCTTCTGTCGGGATCGACCGGGGCTTCTCCAGAAGCTTACCCGGGTTCTCCGACTTTCTCTTCCCCGAGTCAGAGCGTTGGCTCGTGGTTGATGGCATTGGTGAAAGTGCGCCCTGCCTGACAGCCGAGGAGCCCGACCGTTCGGCACTCCCGATGCCCGCGGACTGGCAGTGCTTAGCCTTCTGTTGGGCCCCCGTCGCCAGAGCACCCTCAAAGGACTTAGAAGACCGCTCAGACCTCTTCTTCTTCTCACCTACTGCTGAGTTCTTCCCTTCCAGCCAGTTGGTGAGGCGGATCCGCCGATCCCTCATGGTCCGCTCCGACATGCACGGGGTAGGCCTTCTGTAATCCTCCAAGAAGCGTAGCTCGACCAAAACTTTGCACTTGAGGGGCGTAGAAAATTCTCAAACGGGTACCCGTTGATCGGAAGTAGAAACGGTGGAGCTTGAGGCTCAATTGACTGAAAAAATGAGATTAAACTCTTTGAAAAATCACAAAACGCAGTAAAAGCTCAAGAGCTATAGCACGAGGACTCTCAACACTTGAACGTGCGGTAAAAATCTGAAGATGGCTGACAGAGGAGGGGCTTAGAGGGCAGTCATTGGCTGGGGGCAGTATGACCCAGAGACCAGTGATTGGTTATTAGGAGAAAGACAGTTCAGAAACAAAACTGAAACCGATTTTTTCTTTAAAGAGGATTCCCAGCCTGACAACGGGGAATATTCATGAGCATGTGAATCCATGCCAGACCCCATGCTGGAGAAGCATAGTCTGCAATACAAGTGGCATAAACAGCACCAATGTGGTTCATATTTATAGAAGAAGTATAAATCCCTGAAAATTGGTGAAAGCCAAAATACTTTATCAAGTTGTTGGTACTGAAGTTGATGAAAGGCCAAAGACTTAGCTAAGCTTTTGCCAAATGAACCTTACCACAGAAGTGCTAGCAGTAGAGTTAGAAGTTTATGGTGCTGGCAGACGTGTACCAGGGCAAGGGACCATGTAGTGGTAGACCTGGCAGATGAGTGGACCAGGTGAAAGATATTCAAGTACTGTGTTGTAGTAAAAGAATGTGGAGAAGAAGCGGCAAAGCCATTGCCCTATATTGTGAATCCTTGTTGTATCATCCTGATAAACTATTTCGGTTGCCATTAAAGAGCTGTCAAAGTATTTTGGTTCTGAATAATTAATGTTGAAATTTTTGTTATCAGTGGAAAACACACATTTGTTATTTCTGTTGGAACTATTGGACAGACCCATTGAGAGACTTGTTGGCGCAAGAAGAACATTGTTGTGCAGAACTGGGTTATAAAACTGAACTTTCCTATTTTGAACTGTGGATTCAAAATTCCTGCTTGGAATCTGGGGAAGGGAACATTACATCATCACAAGGAGAAACAGTTATAAAGTATATGTTAGATATAACAGATTTTGTTATTCTTTCAATTGCCATACATTTCCTTCATATGTTTATTGTATGTATATGTGTGAGGGACAGATGCCTTTTGTTAGACTGTCTCCTTTAGTTATTTTGAGAGGTAGGGAAATTCACTCTAGGATGGGAGTAGGGAGGCGTTTATCAAACCCCTTTTAAGTTAATAAAATGACATTTTATGAAAAACCTTGGCAAAGTTGTCTGCCTCACATTTCCGACCCCTCACAGAGGCAGAACAATATTACCAAGCAATTTGGTGAAAGGATGCTTAAGAGGAATCCTTTATAAATAGTTCTATGAAAATGTCCGGCATTTGGGAATCAAGCATGTGCAAAGGCATCCCTACCCTGAGATGTGGCGAAAAATCTGTTGGGCAAAAAGGTACATTATCGCCGTACAGCCCCAAACATCCTATACTCGCATACAAATCCTGAGGCTGTTCAAAGTGTATATAGGTCAATGTTAGAGTGAGTGTTATGAACAATGAAATGAGCACCAAGCCACATGTGTATTGTGTGCGTGGTGATTTAAACACACAACGGTTTTATCACAGATATATTTGTCAAATAGATATGTGGTCTATTTTATATTCACAATAAAACTCTGATTTTGTGCAAAGCAAGCTGAAGCCCACTCCACTGGTGTTATTTGGCCTCTTCTCCTTATGGGTATTTCAAAAGAGCACAATAGGAGTGTGCCATACTTTCCATCTTAGAACGATGACCTATAAGAAAATAATTTGGATGGTTGTTTTAGGCTTTGAGCATTTTCTTTACTAAGACAAATGAAACGTTCTTATTATGAGTGAAATATATACTCAAAGTGATCATTATGAATGAACATCAGCACTTTAAAAAGAGCTTGGTTACAATGCTAGTACAATTAAATAATTCAGTTTTCTGCTTTTCTAATAGTTATTACATGAAAAGCCAGCCCCCATAAAATAACTTGCTTTACCCCAGTTGCCATACAGCTATCGGCAACGGCTGGGTGGCATCAGCAAACATACACCTGACATATGATTCTCTCCCACAGGAGACAGAAAGAGAAAAGAAACAGAGGGTAAGAGAATGAGCGAGACAGAATACCCAATAAAGGGAGACAAGTATGTGTAAGTGTGAGACAGTGAGAGAGTATGCATGACCGTGTGAAAGAGAAAGAGATAGAAAGACCAAGAGAGAGAGAGAGAGAGAGAGAGAGAGAGAGAGAGAGAGAGAGAGAGAGAGAGAGAGAGAGAGAGAGAGAGAGAGAGAGAGAGAGAGAGAGAGAGAGAGAGAGAGAGAGAGAGAGAGAGAGAGAGAGAGAGAGAGAGAGAGCGCTAGATCTGTGTATTGTACACCAGCTCCAGTTAGTCGAGATGGAACTGGGCAAGAGAGTTGTTGGAAATTTGTAATGTATCCTTTTGATTGGTCAAGAAGAAAAAGACACCCATGTTTACTGGTTGCTCTGATCATTTCCCCATTTCTAATTTAATATTTCTTAGTGAAGAATCCATCAGGACAGTTTACGATTACTTATATTTAATTAAAAGTTTAACAAGGCTTATTCTGTAGATGTTAACTACAATACAAAAGATGGCAGCCATCCTGGGCTTTATATACTAATTTTGCAGCTACACTGGAATGCTCTACCTGTACAGATTACCATTCACCAGGTAGAGTACTATATTTCTGTTATGATCATAGGTAATGCATTTTATTTCAAGTTTTACCAGGTTGAAAAAACACCAAATTCCACAATGCCTTATTGAGGGGTCTACAAGAAGTACTACTACAAGAATTATTTAGGTGGCCTTATGCCAAAAACAGGAGTGCTTAGCATGTGAAAGATTTTCTGGAAAAGCCCAGGGATCTCCAATGAGTCGGGTGGTCAGTAATGTTGGGGTAAGCCTAAGGTTCATTAGATCCAGTTAAAAATCATGCTGTGCATTACACCAGGCACCGAATACCTTTAGGGCAAGGAACTCAGGCTCGCCTACTGTGGCAGAATGCTTTCAATTAGCAAAGCACGTATCACATGCACTACTCAATGAAATGCCTTTCTGGTCATGTGATCATCTTATGCAGGGGTCTGCAACCTCGGCCTCTAGAATTTGGACTGCAACTCTCATCAGCCCTATCCAGATTAGTCAATGGTGAGGACTCATGGGCACTGTAGTCCATAACATCTGGAGAACAAACATTTACAGACCCCTGATCCAAAGAGTAAAGTCCCACTTTGGGTCTACATGTCCTTTTGACAAGATTGTACTCTGCAAAGAAAAGTGCATTTCTTGGCAAACACATCAATATGAATGTTATATGGAAGACTCCATACCAGCCAACGCTTGCTGTAATTTAAGCACCTCGTCCCCTGTGGATGACGCAGGCAGAGACTCTTCTTGCCCCTTTACTAAAGCTTCCCACTCCATAGCAGATCTTTGGAGATCATTGAATTCTGATGTAAGACTTGTGTGCTCGTGTGCTAACTGGCTTAGTTCCAGCAATGAGGATTCCTTTTCTTTGAGCAGCCGGTCCTTCTCACTTTCTGCAGCCAACAGACTCAGATTTATCTCCTTTACTTTATCTTCCAGGTCCTCGATTTTCTCTGAATTAGC
The DNA here is from genome assembly GCF_040938575.1 of Ambystoma mexicanum. Lineage (NCBI taxonomy): Eukaryota > Metazoa > Chordata > Amphibia > Caudata > Ambystomatidae > Ambystoma > Ambystoma mexicanum. The sequence goes on from NC_090940.1 coordinate 545,668,053, forward strand.
AGACTTTTCACTTTCCAGGATTTTAATGTTCTTTTGCAGCTCAAAAACCTTTAACTGTTCACTTGAGCCAGTGTGTGTGGTACCTAAAATTAAAAAAAGCATGCATTGATCAAGCAAAATATAATGTTGGAGTAAAACATTTAGGTGCCACTGGCAGACTGGAGACTACTACTAAATTGCCAGGAAACATATGCTAAACACTGTAATATAATACTGCCTGCTCCAATAGAGAAGCTTCAATGCAAAGTACACTAACAAAAATAAAAACCATGGGTATGCAGTCTTAATATCAAAATATTTTTTAAAGAATGATTATATATCGAATATTTTATAATGAAACATTTTAAAGTATGCCTTTAGGGGTGGGGTAAAGGGTTCAATATTTTTTGGGAAACGGTTGGGATGGATTTTTAGGGGTGGGAAACGGGGATTTGCAGAGGATCCCCCCCTCCCCAAAAGAACAAAAACAAAAAGTGTATTCTCTGTAAAAATGTTGGTTATAAAATATTCGATACATGTTCATTCTTTATAAAATATTTCGGTATAAAGACATGTAACCAAACCATGCCTTCTTTCCCAATTCCTGTATAATCATCACAGGCTACTGGACCCATAGATACTCAAAGATTGTGATCAGTAAAATAAGGAAGAAAACATAATAAAAAACTTAAAATAAATAATATCCAATGAGTAGATAAAAAGCAATTCCATCCTGAAAAATCAAAATAAGGACATTGGCTTCATCTTTGGCATGTTCACATGTGCCAGGTTCAGGCTTCTTACAGTTTCTCATTTTTTAATAGACACCAAGCGCTTACTTTGCTAAAGCAATCACGACTCAGACAGTTCTATTCAAAGTGTTCAAGGTATCACTCACTCATTGCAAGCTTTAGCTGCTGTGCCCTGCCTAAACTTGGGGACCGACAGTGGGCAGGTCAAAGTGGCAGGGGCCAGGTAGGGCTGGTGGATGCTGGACCCGGAGGTGGTATAGTTGGATCACCAAGCAACTCCAGCTGGGTACCTGCACTAAGGAAGGGAGACGTCATAAAAGCACTCACGCCCACAGATACCCAGGTCCAAAAAAGGGAAAAGAGGGGCCCGGGTGAGTCTCAAAATCCCTTCAAGCTAAACTCTCATAAGGCAGACTCTGCTAGAAGTCCTCTTACCTCACTAGTCAGACCAAAACACTATGTAGAAAGTAAAGCCTTCTCCTTTAACCCTTTAAGTGCCATGGGTATTTCTCCCCAGTGCCAGTGCCTTTCTTGGTGATTTCAGTATGTGGCCATTCAATGGCTTGTAACTTTTTTGTTACATAAGATATCTTGGCCGAATTTGGCTCCTTTTTTCCCCAAATGTAGGCGGTCGTAACGCCACCCAGGAATCCTAGGTTGCTGTAGGGGGGGTGAGACAAAATAAGCAAAAAGGGCGAACATTTTGGGTTTTTTAAAAAAATGCCAATAAAATGATGTACAAAGAAGCCTGTGTTTTTTTCCTTGTAAGAGCTAGGAACAAATGGTTTGCTGTGCTGAGTTCCCCAATTGCCTGGCTTTCAAGAACAGGTTGAGTGGAAACGAAAATAAAATATTTTGATGTGGTTATCAACCGTTTTGTGAGAGGTAGGCGATTTTGGCCATTTTTGCCAATTGGACATGCATGGACGGAATGGAAGAAAAGGGTAGGAAAGCCGAATTGGAGGACAGAAGGCATATATTTCTGAAAAGTAGACAAAATTCCAAGTTTAGGAAGGGGTGATTTGCATAGGTCAGGCAACAACTAGGTAGGGGAAACTGCCATAGATTGGGGGAAAAGCGGGAAAATGACGGAAAAAAAAGGTATGTGTTGGACATGGTTGGCTTGGTATGGCAATGGCTTCTATGAATTTTGAGAAAACCAATGCTCTGCTACAGTTCCCCGACTCTTGCAGTTAGGAGAGCACACATTTTTTGTAGAGTTTTACAAAACAAGCAATACCACAAGCCAAACACTGAGCCATGGTACACAGGAGTTTTTACGCTCACGGCCTGAACAGACGCACTTAGCATGTGTAAATCGGGAAAACCAATGTGGTGAGGAACGGCAAGCATACATTTTATGAAAGAGCACAAGCAGACCTTTTCAAGGGTAGGTGACTTGTGCACGTTACAAAAGTGTATAGTGGCTAAAGCAGCGAATAAATGTAGGTCACATTTGGGAAATGAAAGGGTTGTGTGACAAAGGGCACCAGCAAATGGGTCAAAACGTTATGAAAACCACACAAACACAACAAATGTTATACCTTCCCTCATTCCCACAGGTGTCCCGATGAAAACGGTACCTCACATGTGTGGGTGCACCTACCTGGGCGCCAAGGGGAAAGCCTAAAACAGAAGAGTAAAGAGAAGCATGCACGTCGTCACATGTCAAACTCAGAAAAGGCATTATTGTATGATCAACGAAAACAGAGTCTGTTAGAAACATGGATAGGGCTTTTCAACTTGGTTTACAGAAAATATATCCGTCTAAAGATTTTCATGCCTCAGATGAGCTAATTGATAAACTTTTAAATGAACGTAGGCCTGGTGCCACTGCACCACCTCCTTATGTACCTATTCCTGCTATCGTTCCTCCTCCTGTAGCAATTCCTGTTCTTCCTGTTGCTCCTCCGCTCGCAGTTATTGCTCCGCTTCTGGCGTTGTTCCTCTGGCTATACCTCCACCTTTACAGACTATTACTGTTCCAGTAGATTCGTCTTTATTGCCAGCAGTAGTGTCTCCACTACCTGCTGTACAGGATTTGTCTACTCTCGCTTTTCCAAGCAGTTCTGCTACGCTCATAGCTCAATCAAAAGTTGTAACTTGGAACACAGTTTCCAAAGAGACGAGGAGAAATTTGAATGCATGGGCTAGACAATGTATAGAGAAAGTGGAACAATCTGCTGTCTTAGCTACACTCTCTAATCTAAAAAGTATTCGCGATCAGAATGTCTTTATTGAGGGGATGGGGATACATTTGGCTGTAATGTGGAACAGATTGACGGACACAGATGTCCCACAAGGGTTGAGGGATTTGAATGTTTTAGCTTATTCAGGGGATACTGCGGAGAAAGTACATGAGCATATCAAGAGGGTTTTTGAGTTTAGAAGGGAGTTAGAACGATTGCAGAATGATGAAATAGATGGTGATAGTTTGGACGCTTTTTACGTGCAGAAACAATTCCTTCCTCCTTGTAAATCAACGAGTGAAGAAACGCAAATTTGCACAAGGGATGCGCTTAGATGGATTTCAGATATGTCGATATCTCCCGTAGAGGTATGTGATACCTATAGTCAGTATACTCCAGAAATGCAGAGGAAAGTGTTACAGGTAATGGTAGAATACCCGCAGGATGAATGTATAAAGAAAAAGATTTGTTGTCCCGCAGAATTATTGAATATCTATAAGAGAGCTTTTGCGTCTGATACTACTTCCACCACTTTAGCACTCGATTTGGCTCTGTTGCTTAGTAAACATTCAGAGTTGCCTACTTCTCAGTTGCCTATGAGAGGGGTTCCTCCGACATTTGTTCCCAAAGTTCAGATTCCGGCTAATGTTGCACGGGTGCAGCAGCCTATGATATTGCAGCTCACTATGTATCACAGTTTGTTCACATCCCGTTCTCAAGACAAGAAGGGAATACTATTAGACAGTAGATTCCAGACATTAGGAAAAATCCAACAGGGTTTTACAAAGAAATAGAATCTGTCTTGCATTCGTCAGTTTTTACTCTGGGTGATATAGACTTGTTGTTTCCTGTGCTCCTACCTGCTGATTTATGGAAACAGATTAGGACTGTAGATGATCCAGCAGGGTTAGGTGACACATGGGTTAACTTGGTTAGGTTAGATGAGAAAGGACAGCTGGTGAAAGACCACCACAGGTGATACTGACTTTGCCAGATAGAAAAGTAACACAATTGAAGACTTTAATACCAGAGAGAAGGATTGTTTGGGACAAACTCACTGCTTGTACCCAAGGAAAACCTGAAGGTGCTACCAAATTCTTTAATCGGTTCGAACAAGTATTCTCGGACAGGATTTAAGCACTGAGTCAGGAAAAAGATTGTTTGTGGACAAGTTTGTGTGTGGATTGTTGCCCGATATCCGGTCACAAATTATGACTTCCGAGAGTGCTTGGCAAGCTAAATCACAGTCTGAAGTACTGCATATGGCTCAGTATTATGAGAATAGAGTCAACAATGAGAAGAACAAGTTACTTCTTACCTTGTAACGTCCTTTCGATGGGATGTTCCTCCGACGTATTCCTTATCTTAGATATCTCTTTCCAGCTTTGCTGGCCTCGGAAATTTTTTCTCTAGAGGGCGCTGCGCGTCGGCGTCCGCCGAGTCGATGTCCCTCGACAGCCGCTGTATCGACGTCATCCTGCCTATAAAGGCCGCGCGCAGCATCCGTTGCTCAGTTCCGTTTTGTAGCCCACAATAATTCTTTCTGGACTAGACTAATCACCCTGAAGGAGCGTAAGCTGCAACAAGAAGGGAAGTAGTACTGCGGGGATGGATGGGATGGTCGATAAGGAATACGTCGGAGGAACATCCCATCGAAAGAATGTTACAAGGTAAGAAGTAACTTGTTCTTCGAAGGGATTGTGTCCTCCGACGTATTCCTTAATTTAGATAGGCTCCCATAGCAGTATTCTGTTATTGGAGGTGGGAGTACTGACTTCATGCTTCCTCTTATTGATGAATAGAGTGCAATACTGTCCTTTCAAAGCTAGTTTCTTGACTGGAGGAGGAATCCAAGTTGTAAAACCGTGTAAAGGTATGGACGGACGACCATGTGGCAGCCGCACATATGTCTCTAACCGGCACTCCTCTTTTGAGGGCCGATGAAGCTGCAATACCTCTGGTCGAATGAGCCCTAAGATTTTGAGGGGGCTCTTTTCCTGCCAGTTTATAACATTCCAAAATGGCTAAAATGATCCATCTGGAAATGGTCTGCTTAGTTATCGGTAACCCCAGCTTGTGACCTGCGTAGCCTACAAACAGCTGGTCTGCTTGTCTTATCCTAGCCAGTCTACTAATGTAAAAACTTAAAGCCCTTCTTGGGCCCAGCTTGTGTAACCTCTCTTCTTCTTTCCCCGGATGAGGAGGAGGATAGAAAGATGGAAGGGTAATCTTCTGAGTGATATGAAATTCATAAACCACCTTTGGGAGGAAATTAGGCTTCACTTGCAGAACAACTTTGTCTTTATGAAAGATTGTATGAGGGGGTTTACAAGAAAGAGCTTGTAGCTCGCTCACCCTTCTAGCAGATGTAAGTGCTATTAATAAAACAGTCTTAAGGGTAAGAAATCTTAAACAAGGGTGGAGTGGTTCGAAAGGTGTGCCCATCAGGAAAGTTAGGACCAAGTTTAAATCCCATAGGGGAACCTGGAATGGTCTTGGGGGATAAACATTAGTTAAACCCTTTAGAAACTGTATTACCAAGGGTAACTTGAAATAGGATGGTTCTTCCGCAGTGTGCTTAAAGATGGATAGCGCTGCGAGATAGCCCTTGATGGTGCCAACTTGAAGGCCTGAATTCGCTAAATAAAGTAGGAAGGACAAAACCATTGGTGTACCACATGAAAAGGGATCGATATTCTTTCCTCTACACCATCTGCAAAAGCTGTTCCAACGGCAACGGTATAAAGATTTTGTTGCTGGCCTTCTTGCCGAAAGCAACACCTCCATAACATCATCAGGGAGGTCCCAATCCTTGTACCTCAGCCTTTCAGAAGGCAAGCGTGAAGGTTGAGGGTTTTGATGTCTGGATGGAGAACCTGACCTCCCTTCTGTGAGAGCAGATTATCTCTGAGTGGAAGTCGAATTGGAGGGCAGATGGACAAGTCTAGAAGGTCCGGGTACCACATTCTCCTGGCCCAATCCGGGGCAATTAGGATCATAGTTTTCCAGAATCTTCTCAACCTCCTGATCATTTGAGGAATGACAGGGACCGGTGGAAACGCGTACAGAAGCGGAAACTCCCAGTCCACTATGAACGCGTCTCCCAGAGCTCCTCTCGGGGGAAATTCCCTTGAACAGATCGCACTTCCTGTTGACACTGGTGGCGAACAGATCCACCTGAGGGGTTCCCCAAAGGGCGAAGATCTCTTGAAGGACTTCCTGAGCTAGTTCCCACTCGTGGGAGACTGTGCTCTGCCTGCTCAGAGCGTCCGCTGTCAAGTTCTTCTCTCCGGCTAGGTGAACTGCCGATAGAGAGATTCCTTCTTGGATTGCCCAAAACCAGAGCTGCATCGCGCTTCTGCACAGAGGTAGTGATCCTACGCCTCCTCTTTTGTTGAGGTAATGCATGGCCACTGTGTTGTCCGTCATTATCAGGACATCCTTTCCTTGTACAGATGGCAGAAAAGCCTTCAGCGCAAGTCTGATGGCCCTCAGCTCTAACAGGTTGATATGTAGTCTGGACTCCGATGGAGACCAACGACCGCTGATGGTCAAGTCGTTGGCGTGGGCTCCCCACCCCGTGAGTGAGGCATCCGTGACTACTATTATCTCCGGCCAGGGTTGCCAAAACTGCTCTCCTTTCAGAATGTTCTCATGACAGGCCCACCACTGAAGGTCTCGAGCCACCCTGTCGGGAACCTGAAGAACATCGGTCATTCTTCCTGAGAATTGTGACCACTGAGTTCTCAGTGCCCACTGGAGGGATCTCATTCTCAGGCGAGCCTCTGGCACTAGGAAAATGCAGGATGCCATGAGGCCTAGCAACCTCAAAAAGTCGAAGGCTGGGAGACGTTGGGCATTTTGAAACTTGGCAACCATCTGTAGAATATCTTGAGCCCTCACCTCTGGTGGCAAGGCTTTTCCCAGGGAAGTGTCCAGGATCGCTCCGATGAACTGGAGTCTCTGCAATGGTATCATTTGTGACTTCTTTAAATTGAGGGAGAAGCCCAGTCTGTGAAGGGAGTGGCAAACATGATCTAGCTGGATCTGAGCTTGTTCCGAAGATACAGCTCTGATCAACCAATCGTCCAAGTAGGGGTAGACGTGAATCCCTCCCCTCCTTAGACTTGCAGCCACTACCGACATTAACTTGGTGAAGACCCTCGGGGAGGAGGTCAGCCCAAATGGCAGCACTCGAAATTGATAATGAGAGTTGCCAATTGCGAACCTCAGGTATTTCCTGTGTTTGAGATGGATTGACACATGGAAATAAGCGTCCTGAAGGTCCAGCAATACCAACCAGTCCTGGAACTGAAGGGCCTGAAGGATCTGAGAAAGAGTTACCATCTTGAATTTGTCTTTCCTGAGGAATTTGTTCAATTCTCGCAAATCCAAGATGGGTCTCAGTCCTCCGTCTTTCTTTGGAATGAGAAAGTAAGGGGAGTACCAGCCCCCCGTTCCTCTCTGCTACAGGTGCCGGTTCTATGGCACCTTTCTCTAGCAGGTCTAAAATTTCCTGCAAGAGGAGCGGATCTGGAGCTTTTTGAGAGCTGATCCCCGGTGGATGACTCTGAGGTATGCGTAGGAGAGGCAGGCAGTAACCTTGTGCAACTGTCTCCAATGCCCAAGCATCTGACGTGATAGTCTGCCATTCCGCCAGATGTTGAGTTAACCTGCCTCCTACAGGTCTTGTGAGGGAAGTCCTCAGAGTGGTTTTGGGGCGGCTGATGCAGATGCCGATGGTAAAGAGGCACCTGCTGTTGCTGCGGCTTTTGATATCTACCCCGTCCACCTCGGGTAGTTCTTCTTTGTCCCCTTTGAGCCGGTCGTCCTCTACCTCTTCCGAATGCGTAGTAGAAGCGAAAGGACTTGCCTCTCGCAAAGGTTCCTGTGGGACGAAAAGGTGTCTGATGCCGATGGTAAAGAGGCACCTGCTGTTGCTGCGGCTTTTGATATCTACCCCGTCCACCTCGGGTAGTTCTTCTTTGTCCCCTTTGAGCCGGTCGTCCTCTACCTCTTCCGAATGCGTAGTAGAAGCGAAAGGACTTGCCTCTCGCAAAGGTTCCTGTGGGACGAAAAGGTGTCTGACGGATTGCAACGCCTAGGGATTTTGCTGCTGCCTTTGATGTTTGCAGTTTTTCTAAACTGTCATCCGCCATTTTCCCAAACAAAGAAGAGCCATCAAATGGCATGTTCAAGAGCCTGGCTTGCACATCTGGGGCAAAACCAGACTTTCTCAACCAAGCAAATCTCCTGGTTGTTGTACTTGCCGCCATTGCTCTGCTGATACTGTCAGCTGAATCAATGCCCGTCTGGAGGGATTCGCACATAGCGTCTTTACTGTCCTGTATGATATTTAGGAACGCCTCCCTTTCTTCTCCCTCCGGGATGCAGTCAGCCGCTGTAGAAGCACACTCCCAAAGTGTATGGCTAAATCTAGCAAGGGTGCAAGTAGCATTAATAGATTTTAACGCCATGCTACATGCCGAAAAGACTTTCTTAGCCATAGCATCATATTTTTTATCGTCCCTGTCCTGTGGGACGGTAGGGTAAGCAGTCTTGATGTCAGTAGAAGATGCTGCCTGTACCACCAGACTTTCTGGGGATGGGTGTTTGGACAAAAACTCTGGGTCTGCAGAAGATACCCTGTATTTAGTAGACAGTTTTTTATTTACTGCCGGGATGACATCTGGGGTTTCTCAGTTCGTCATGATTTTCCTTTGAAGAGCTTTATGAAAAGGTACTACAGGATCCTCCTGTGGACCTTTATCAAGAATATCCGTGAGGTCATCCTGTTGGAAAGCCTGTGAAGGTGCTGACCACCCCATAAATTCTGTGATCCTGGCCATTAAGGCTCTATAAGGGGTTTCAGCATGCTCCCCCGGGTCTGGCCTAGCGAACTCCACCTCAGGGGAAGTGTCTAAACCACTTGCCTCATGTAAGGAATCATGGAGTTCCTTTAATCTGCGTTCCTCTGAGGATAACTCCTCTTGAACTGGGGTTGCAGATCCCTGCAACTCAAATGTCTGTTCTTGGTCAGATAGTTCTCCCTCTTCCATAATTGAGGACATTGTTCTCAATTGGTCTGAACTCACAAAGGGTGTGAAACCCATCTCCAAGGCAGAGGGTGCCAAATTTGTTGTTATCGGCCTCGAAAACGTCGATGTCGTCGACGCCGAAGGCTTCGAACGTAGCGTCGAAAACAAAGGTGGAGGCCTCGAGGTCCTCGATAGAATTGGAATTCTGCTTGAGGATGTCGACAATCTCGACGACATCGTCATCGAAGACCTGGGAATAGCCACTGGGTGCACCGCAACCGTGACTTTCCTTGGCGTCAACGCCGGTGTTGAGGATGGCGTCGAGTCGACAGACCCGTGTGTCGAAGGTCCCTTCGACAACGGCATCGAAGACACCAACCTCTGCGTCGACGGAACCTTCGAAGAAGGATTCGAGGTCTTAGCTTTACTCGAGGGTTTGTGACGCGCTCGAGAAGCTTGCTTCGCCGGGTACTGCAACTCGCAGCGTTTTGGACCTTTGTGTCTTTCGACCAGAGCATCGCTCTCAGCAGTCTTCGAGGGGGTCGAGGCCGCTTTCTCGAAGACGCTCATCATATTTTTCCGGAATTCCTCCCATTCAGCCCGGGAACTATGTTTCGTGGGGAAAGGGATTCTCTTAGGTGAAACAGAGGAAGAGGAGGACGAAGAAGGGGATCTTCGACGTCTCCTCTTCAGGTGCTTCGATCTCGAGGAGTGATGGGACCCGCTTCGAGACCTGGAGTGCGAATGGTGACGAGGAGACGAATGTCTCGACTTCGTCGAGGAAGAAGAAGCTTTAGAAGTCTTACCTTTTTCCAGCTTCCCCCTACGCTCCTTCAGCGCCTTAGCTGTCATGGACATACAGTCCTCGCACTCCGAACAATGGTGTTCAGCTCCCAAACACCACAGACAACTGTGAGGGTCAGTCAGCGACATCTTTTTTCCACAGTCTCGGCATTTTTTAAAGCCGGACCGAGGGGTCGTCGGTTCCGACGAGGAAGCCATCGAGTATGGATCGAATATCTCGAGGAAATTGGATTAATTCTCTACGAAACTGAGCAACGATATTCCGAGGCACTGAGCAAGCGCGGAAAAACGGAACTGAGCAACGGACGCTGCGCGCGGCCTTTATAGGCAGGATGACGTCGATACGGCGGCTGTTGAGGGACATCGACTCTGCGGACGCCTACGCGCAGCGCCCTCTAGAGAAAAATGTTCTGAGGCCAGCAAAGGTGGAAAGAGATATCTAAGTTAAGGAATACGTCAGAGGACACAATCCCTTCGAAAGAAAGGATTGAAAAGAAAAGGGGAGATCTGAAAACTAAGATATTATTGCAACAGATGGTTAGAGGGCCTAGAGGTGGTAGTAGGCAGTTTCGAGGTCAGTTTTTTCCACAAAGTAATGCGCCGTTGGGTCCTGTACATTGATAGGAATGGCTTCTTAATGTGGACAGTGGATCCCTAATTTCTCACTAGTGATCAAATCAATGTTGGCATTGACTAAGAAGGGCATTTCTTCGCCATTAACGTGGAACACCAGAAAGCTTTTGATCTGCTCAAGACTGCACTGTGTTCAGCACCAGTTTTGCGCACACCAAATTATGATAATGCCTTCGAGTTGCATGAACGTGATGGATGTGCTTTGGCTGTGTTAATGAAGGAACATGGGGGGAAGAATAGACCCTGCGGTTATGCAGTTATTTTTCCTCCACACTTGATCCTGTTGAATGCGCTTTGCCGAGATGTTTGACAGCTGTCGCTGCTGCGTCTGTAAAGCAGAGCGAGGGTATGGTCCTAGTAAATACTTTAACCGTGTTGGTACCTCACTCTGTAGACGTTCTAGTAAATAGAACACAAACGCAACACCTTACTTCCGCACAATTAACAAGATATGAACTGATCTTATTTGCACCTCATATTCAAATTAAAAGGTGTTGCGTATTGAATCTGGCTGAATTGTTATCCCTTCCGCAAGATATTGCTTGCAGTGACGAAATGTCACACGACTGCCCTTATACCACAGAACAAGAAACTAAAGGCAGGATTGATTTGAAAGATACACGTCCGAGTGATCCACAAGGGGAGCTGTTTTGCAATGGCTCCTGCTTCAAACTTTCGGATGGTACAGCCACTGCTGCTTTTGCCATCCCTACACTAAGCATGATTGTGGAAACCAAAAGAACTTTGCATAACTCTGCGGAAGCCGCAGAGATTATTGCACTGACTGATTTGAGCTTGTGAACTTTCCAAAGGGCTTAGAGTGAATATATTTACTAATAGCCAGCATGCCTTTGGGGTGGTTCACAACTTCAGTAGACTATGGGCAGAACAGGGTTTCTTGACCTCAAATGGAACGAAAATCCAACATGGGACCTTGATAGTTCAGCTACTCTCAGCACTAGCGCTTCCTACTCAACTAGCAATTATGAAGTGCACGGCACATCAGAAAGTAGTAGATGATGTAGGTAAAGGGAACGCTTTTGCCGACAGGATAGCTAAAAAGAGTGCTATTGATTTATACTCCGAAATTTATGTGACAAAGGAAGCCACAAACACTTGTACTGTAGAAGAAAGGATTGACTCGATAAAGAATATTCAAGCTGATGCCACTCTAGAAGAACTTAAACACTGGGCTGAGGGTTTGGCGAAGTTGGATGAGGGAGGGTGTTGGGTAGATAATTCAAAAGGAAGATGGATGTTATCCGATGCATATGTCACCGCCATGATCACAATGGTCCACAGTCCCACTCATATATGTGCTAGGAAAATCTGCAAAATGTTAGAATCTGTCTGGGTGAATGTTAACATCTCAAAAACTGCTGAGTGTTTTGTCCAGCATTGTATGCATTGCTTACAGCATAATGCGGGGAAGGGTACCACAACACCAAGGGGTAGTTTTGGTCCCCCCTCTGTGCCTTTTGAAGTGATTCATTTCGACTTCATCGAGATGGTGCGCTGTAACAACTACAAATATGTCCTGGTAGTCATTTGTGCCTTTAGCAAGTGGGTTGAAGTCTTCCCTGTGAAAGATGCTACAGCAATGACAACGGCAAAAACCATGCTTAAGGAATATTTTCCTAGGTTTGGTTTGCAGAGGGTCATCTGGTCGGATAATGGTCCACATTTTATTGCTGCTGTTATTCTGCAAGCATGCACGGGATTACAGATTGATAAACGGTTCCATTCGGCAAGACAAGCTCAAAGTGCTGGACTTGTAGAATGCCATAATGGTATCTTGAAGAATAAAATTGCCAAGGTCTGTGCTAGCAGTAATTTGAAATGGCCAGAAGCTTTACCTATAGCACTAATGTCCATGTGGACAACCCCACAGACTAGAACTGGGCTCTCCCCATATGAAATTGTGATGGGGAGGCCAGCAAACATTTGGAGCCTGCCCAAGATAAAACAATTAAAGGATGTAGTGCATTTGCTTCTTTCTGAATACTGTGACCAGTTAACTCAAAACTTGTATTTGATTTATCAATAGGTGCGAGAAGCCCTCCCAGTTAAATATGAGGGGCCAGGTCACAGAATTCGATCCGGTGACTGGGTGCTCACAAAGTCATTTGAGAGAGCATTCAGCCTCGTACTGCGTTGGAAAGGACCATTCCAGGTCCTGTTGGCCACACAGACTGCTGTACGAGTAGCTGGAAAACGACACTGGATACACGCGACACACATCAAGAGGATACCTTTCCCTTTGCCACACGACGGAGAAGAAAATAAGAAAACTACTTGCTCTGTTTCTGATGATCAATCGGTCTTGATCACCACCAAGGGTATTTCGGAGACTCTTTCTGGGGCCTGGGGAGACTGATGCTTTGTCTCTGAATTCTTCTTCCAATCTTTCTGCACCTTTGAATGACTTTGCCTCTGTTTCACCTCTTCCATCAGGAAGCAACGACAAACTGTTCACAGATCACGCAGTACCTGGAGTCTTAAGGTACGATCTGCGCCCACGGCACTAGACTTTCTGCACAGCACAGCTGTGCCCACAGGAAACAACTGTTGAGCTCGTCCTCTGCCGCTGTTGCGCTGAAACATAAGTAAGTGGCTGGGGACTGGGAAAAGCTAACTTCAATTAAGATCACGTAATCAGGAGATCACCAGCAAATGAACTACAGTGTTTTTCGCAAGAACTTTTCGGGAAAGAGCTTCGAGGAACAACACCTGTCGCTATCTCTACTCGTACGGAGCAACCAATCGATTGTGTGGCTAACAAAGGCATTGGACAGAAAAATACATGGTCCTTGAGGACGTATTGTTTCCGGCTAATTATGTTAACCGGTCTATCAGTAGTAATTACTCTTGGGTTTTGGTACATTGAAGGGGTGCGCCCACTTCAAACATTTTTACCTACTGAGCGTTCCCACTATTTCTAAACCTTTCGTGCATCTGCACACTATCTCCTAGGGATTCCCAACACAGACAGAGTTATCACAATAATACACTTCTGTTAATAATGAATGTGACTCATGCGATCTTCAATAGAACTAACTGCTGGATCTGTTCACATTTGCCACAACACGGGGAAAAAGGGTTGGGCTGGTATATTCATCCTTTGCCTCTAACTACTGCATGCTATACCTCTCTAAGGGCGTTATTTTTTGGTCGTTGGAATGATAGCATCTCAGGGAACTTTGACGGGACAAATTTAAATGAGTTCGAAAGGCGAGTTCTGACGCCTCTGGGATGCTCCCTTTTTGCAAATAGAAGCAAGCTTAACTTTGCTTCTTTTAGGCCTTCCGACAGACTATCTAGACTTTTTGAATCGTTAATCTCTTTCAAGATGGCTCCCCTAGGCAACCGGGATGCTACGCCTCCTTCCTATACTATCAATCATAGCCTCAACTCCGTTTCCTTCTGCCTACAAAGGAATGTTTCTCAGTCAATGGGTATTTGAGGATTTCAAACTTGACCAGTGAGGACAGACCTTTGTTCGCAGGTGATCCTGTTTATTTCATTTGCGGCAAAGAAGCTTACCCGTGGCTACCTAGGGATTGGCAGGGTACTTGTTATTTGGGTATCTTGCTACCAGGGGTATATGTAGCTAGCACCACTGAGGTCTCGAAGGCTCGTCCAAGGCAGGACAAGAACAGCGATCCTCCTTCACAAGTCATGGGTGATGTAGCAAAATCCTTTGTGTCATTTTGGGGACAGATCATGAATTCCGAGGATGTTAGGAGACTAGCAAGAGTATTGGAGAGAACCATCAACCGGACCACCGATATACTCTACAACATGACGCTAGAACAGAAAGCAATTAGATTAGTGACTCTACAGAACCGGATGGTGCTAGACGTCATGCTGGCTGAGCGTGGTGGAATATGTAAATTGGTGGGATCTGCTTGTTGCGTTTTCGTACCCGATTTCTCCCCGACCATATTCAAGACAATACAAAATCTGCACGTCCAAAGTACAGAAGTGCATGTTCCCGAGGGAAAATGGGATCTTAGGACTTGGTTCTGGGACTTTTTACGGTCTTGGGGATGGAAACTTCTTTCAGTCTTAATGGTAATCCTTGATATTCTGTTGTTGCATACAATTTCTTCCTGCCATATGTTCGGTGTTAGGGGATGTTGTGCGCAAACTGTAGCTGTAGGAACATTAGGACCAAAAATACACACACCTGAGAAGATGACTGTTTTTGTAATGAAGAATATTACTGTCAAAGATCTGATTAATGTGATTCAGGATGTAAGGACATTGAAACGTGGAGTTACGAGTAAAGCAAACATTTTTAATAAGGCTCTTGGCTTAGGCCAAAAGGAGCGTTTGTTAAACTGTAATTATGTAGTGCCTCCTTAGTATTAAAATTGGCCTAAGCCTACTCGCGCTACACTGCAAACCGCACTACAAAAGTTCAGATTTTGGGTTAACTTCGCCGCCATTTTAAGATTCATCCCCCCTTTTGATTTCTACTCGTGTGTTCTTGGTTTTAAAATGGTGGACTATGTTTTCAACTTGCAACCACGCCTTCCGACCTTTGAGTTCTGTTAATGTTTAGGCTATCCGAGAGCCGACTGTTTAGACTAAGCAATGAGACCTTGTGCTTCATATGAACTGTTGTTTAAGTGTTGTCTACGCCCACAAGACTCATCCTTGTATAAACATTGAGACAATGAAGAACAAACCTCGAGCGTATGCATTGGTCGAACTGTATTGTAAAGGAACTTGGTACAAGGCTTACCGCGGGATCCGAGAACATACATCACTATTGTGTCTTCATGGAAATGCAAACCTATGTAATCTTTTTGCATAATATTGTATAATCTGTATGTGAACTAGGCACAAACTCTAGAGCACGAGTTATTAACGTGAAGAGATTGGTTGCATTTCCTTTGTAGAACTCGGCCTCAATATTTCTTTGTTCTTTCACCAAGAGCACCGGGCCGCAAAGGGCGATGGAATCACTGGAGACCGCCTGTTAGGCAAAATTGCATGCAGTACCCTCTGGGACCACCACATACAATTAGGACTACCGGTGTAAGCAAAACCAACCTTTGGTATAAGTCTGTACTACACAGTTTTTGGTAGCAAGCTGAGCAGCCAGGCTTATCTTAAGAGAATGTGAGCAGTACAAGGATGTTACACAGAGGTCTTACAACCACAGTGGTTCAAGTAACATTGCACTTAAGGTTTCTTGGTAAAACACTTATTAATTTATTACAGTCATTTATAAAAACATTCACTAGAAGGAGGCAACCTAATATTATACACAAGCCCACTTCAATACCAAACCAAAAAGTGTCTGAGTAAATTAGGCTCCCCTGAAATAGGAGCAAAATGGCATTTCAGTTACTTTGAATGGGAGTAAAAGGCAAAGGATAACAGGATAGATCACAAATACTTTCTTAGGCAGTGCAAATAGTTTCAGTTCACTAGAGGACTCAATTCAGTTCAATAGGCCTAGGCCAAAGTTAACGGGCTAGTGTCTTGGATAGGAAAGAGCAGTTCTTATAGTAACCGGTAAAGTCTTTGCCAATGTTCTCAGAAGTAGGATGTACGAAAAAGAATCATATGTACGTTTACAAGCTGATTAGGCCTGCAAGTTGGGAAAGTTTCAAGACACAGTACCTTAATATGAAGAAAAAGATGCAGCTGAAGACGTTGGTTCCTGGCAGTTCCTGCAGATCTCGCTGTTCCTGAGCCTCAGTCGTGGGGACAAGAGGGAGGACGACAGTGGACTCCTGCACTGCGCGGGGACTGGTCAAACAAGCTGGTAAATGGAAGATAATCGGTTTGAGTAGCAGTCTTCAAACACACAAGCTGGTGTCCTTACCCCTGGTTAATCCTAACCAGCTCTGAGAATGGTATCCAGGTGGTTTACGAGTTGATTGGTCCCACCAACTCAAAGGAAGAAATCGTTCTTGAAGGGGCTTCTCTGTCGAGATGAACTTGGCAATTCGGACCTGCAGCAGGGCTTCACCGGGCAAACCAACGGTCCAGGAGTTGCAGCAGCTGTCCTCTTCCAGCTCGTCTTCGGTTCTTTCGTTCCACTGGCCGACTCTGCTTTCCAGTCCAAGAAACTCCCCTTTTAAACAGTTTTCTCTCTTTCATTCCAGCCTAGCTGTCACTCACCCAGCAGGGTGGCTGTCCTTGACGGACAGTCAGCCAGCCAATCACGCCAGAGTGCATTTGGGTCTTCTAGGAGACTAAGCACAGGGATTTTCAGGAACCTCCCTCACTTCCTGCCCACCCCAGACACTCTGGCGCCAGAGGCGGTCTTCAGTCCTGAAGCCAAAATCATGGTAGTTCGTTGTAAAGCCACTGCCACCAGCCATTCCCATAAGAAAGGGTAGTATTTAACTGCTACAGGAGTTTCTAGACACAGGGGATACTAGGTATCCCCCCCAGCACTCGACAGGAAGATAGTGTGTGCTGGGTCTAGGAATTTAAAGACTAGTAAAGTTAATTTAATCTTACATTCTCTGTGGAACAGTTGTTTATCCCAGAAGTTATTTAAACCTTTTGGAAGTCTACAAGACATCCCTGTGTTACTGCACTGAAGATGCTGTGTAACGCACATGAAAAGATGATGCCTATGGAGTTATCTTAAAACTCCATAATCAAAGAACACAAGAGTAAAACACACATCAAAATACATGAAAGAGTGGGGGGAAAAGGCTCACACTCTTTCAAGGTAAAAAAATCCTCAAAATTCAGCATAGTTGCTTGGAGTCTCTAAGGTGGAGGGAATTAGCACATTTATGAGAATTCTCCCTAACACCGCCCCGGCACCACAGCGAGGGCTGGCGAAGTTCGCCGCAGGGTTCCCCCTCCAATGCGGTGCCGCCAGACTGTCTCCTCTGCGATGGCGGCAGGGGCACCAGGGGTTGAAGACGTGGCAGCCCCTCAAAGTTATGGCCACGGACGGACAACAGCTATGCAGGCGGTCAGAGTGGGATGGGCTAAAGGGGGAGAGATCCAATGAAAGCAGGGTCCCGATTTCCAGAGGCCACCAGCATCGGCCTCGCCTGCGTGTTGCAAATGATGCACAGAGGTCACGTCTTCTCAGTCAGTCCGCCATCTTAGAATAGGAGCAGCGGAGGGGGTGCAGCGTTCGCCAGGTCCGTTCCTGGGCTCTAGGCCCTAGAGTCTAGGGGATGTTGAGCGCTCATCTTGCGATGTGCGTCTGGCTCGGACCTTCCAATAGCAGCTGCTGCTTTATCCGCCACGAAAAGACGGCAGGAACTTCATTTATTAACTGAGTCTGCAGACACCGCATGGAGGCCATCAAGGGAACAGCCACAATGCTGGCGCTCCTGGCCGCGCTCCTGGCCACGCCCCCTCCCTATTTTTTAAGGTTTTAAGGTTGTGAGTAAGGATTTTTTAGGGAGTAAAAATGTAATTCAAATTCCCAATAGCAGTATTTTATAAGCCAGTAAAAAAATGGTAACTGAAAAGTTTTTGTAACAATAATTCCTTTGCACACCTAGTTATTCCTATGCATTTAAGATACCTGTACAATGCTTGCAATAGGACAGTAATAATAGTATTTTCTTCCTGTGGTACAAAGTGTACTACTGGTCCTTACATACCCTTAGAGATGTGTGGGTGAAAGCAGGGGCACAAGGTCCTAAGTGTCCGTTTGATATTTTTTAATCAGAGTATTTTTACTCCCCATTTACATTTTTGGGGAGTATTTGCCTATTTTTAAGGAGTAAAAGGGGCCCATACAAATATTAACTATAGAGATGGTCATATTTGCAGTCTGTGGATGTTCTGTAGATCCGAAGTTGCGCTCAAACAAACAGAAATTGACACGCATTGTCCATGCTGGAAAGAACAAACACCATTAACCTGCTCCCATTGCAGGGATTACAAAGATTCAAACTTCACGGGGTGAATTACAATTACAACAAAAAGCTGCACATGCTGCAAAGAAAGGCTTTCTAACTTTCTGGGAAAAGGGAAGGGCCCAGGTTGAAGCTAACAGAGTGGGAAGGAAAGAACGCCCACATTTCTAAGGCAGTTTGGAAAACCATGATGGTGGCCAGCCTTGCGTAGCCTCAGGTAAACACCCTTCCTGTCCATATGATCACAAGCACATAGCCCATTTCTAGAACAGTACAGTCTACACTACACAGAGACCACACTATAAAATACAGCAGTTTAGTCTGTCGGGGGGAGGTGGGGCATGTCAGAAGGCGCTGGTGGATCGTGGTTGATAGATTGGTGAGCTAGAGGTCTGTTGAGAGAAGAGCCAGAGGAGAGAGCTGGAATAGGAGAGTTGTGAAAGAAAGCAAGAAAGAAAGATTTCTTGGGAACATTTGGGGCACAAGTATTGTGGAGAGAAACAGGGTGATTATCAAAAGAGGAGAGAGGCATTTTGAGAAAAAGGTGAAAAGATACCATCGAGAGAGGGATATAAAGTTGGGAAGTCATCAGGGTTAGAATGGCTACTATTAATGGTAAAAGCAATTGAGGATGTTGAATGAGGGCACATTAACCACCATCTGGGTGGAAAGGTGGAGGAAATCTAGAGCATGGGTACAGCAACACTACCTGAGGAGAACATGCAACTCTACTAGTCAAAGAGACCAGGGGGTTACAGCAGACAAGGTCAGTCCAGGGCAGATTTCAGAGGCATTAGGAGTTATGAGGCAGTACAATGTGACCCGGGCAGGGGAAAGGAGATTATTTTTTTTATTTTTTTATGTTTTATTGGTTAAATATAATTAAACCTTAAACATTACATCCTTGTGACTTTGGTAAATTCATTATTTCTTCATTAAAAAGTCTTAGTTCCAATCCAAATTTTCCTTCACACAGTGATAACAGATTCCTTACCCCCAGTTACCTTATGGTCCACTGTTCCATTTTTCACCAATTAGGTAAATCGAGCATTTAATACATAAGGCAACTCATGCCCTTTTCTTATAGTTCCGGCCCCTCCTCCTCCTGGTTCAGGTTTAGCATTTCAACAAATTTTAATGCATCAAGCGTTTTCCCAATTTTTTCAACAGTAAGGAGTCGTTCCCAATAGTTTTCTTCTGTCTCTCAGTAATATTCGTTACGTAACTTCCCATAAAGGTCTCTCTTTTAGATTTTAAAGATGGGCAATTTAACATAACATGCCTTATTGTTTCCAGTTGATCCTTCCTTTTGCAGAATCGGCAAAAGGCTGCTGTATCTTCAATTTGCTTTCTTTTCCATTTAACTTCTCTGCAGTTCCAGATATTAAGTCTGCAGCGCAGCAACAGATCCCGATAGTGCTCAGTCGGAAATTTCAACAGGTAAGGCGGTAGGATATTCAAGGCTTTTTTTCCCCACACGATGTTATAGCATAAGTTTCTTTTCAGTCTTTGTTCCTGTGTTTCCTCCCAGTCTTTTTCCCGATTTAGTCTTTTTGCTTTATCCGGGTTATTCTTTAAGGTGTCTTCTAAAAGGTCTAGTTTCAGCAAGTGAGCCTTACAACTGCTTTTCCACTCCATAAACATTTTGTCTTCATTCAAAATGTTCGTCCGAGCTAAAATTTCAAATGGTTTTGGTGGATCATCCAGAATACACTTCCTATACAATGATATGGATTTCCACAGAGCGACACAGGTCACTGATTGCAGCCTAAGCTCAGTTCTTATGAGTTCAACTGGTAGTGAAGTTGGGAGGCTTAAGATTTTGCGCCAAAAATACGCCTCACAAAGATTCCAAACCTCCCATCTTAGGGCCAAGAGTGCTTCCGTACCATAGATGATGACCGCCACCACTTTTTGCTTGAGGAAGGTGACAATAGGGGTTAGCGAAAACTTCCCATATCTGCGATGTATGCAGACTCCTTGATTTGTTAGAGCCACTAATTTTTCCCAGATCAGAGAATAGTGTGCTTGTTCATTGCAATTTTTGTTGATCAATATCCCCAGATAAAGTGACGTTTCCACTTCCTCCAGTTTTTGCTTTTCCAATGACCACATCGCAGTTTTTCTAGCTTGCTTCCTCCCCCGGGTAGATTTCACAGTTAAGATCATAGATTTTTTGACATTCATCTTCATGCTATTTTCCTTTAGATGGTCATTAAAGGTCTCAATCCTTCTTTGTAGGCCTATAGGGGTTTGGATCTATGAATATCGCGTCATCCGCGTACAACATCCAAGGTATCTCTTTTCCGTTTATCTTCGGCGGGAATGCACGGATCTTCTCCTGAGCGGTTTTCATATCTGCCAGATATAGAACAAAGAGGAATGGCGCTACTGCGCAGCCCTGTTTAATTCCTCTGTAGGTTCCAATCCTCCTAGAAAGTCCTCCATTACTTGTTATTTGGATCTTGATGGAGGTATCAGTATATAATGCTTTGACAGCTTCAAGTAGGTCATTGGGGCATCCCCAGTTTCGCATCTTCGACCACAAGCGCTCTCTGTTGATACCATTGAAAGCTTGTTCGAGGTCGATGAAAGCCAGGTAAAGCTTTTTTTTCCCGGCTAGTGTATTTGCCTTCAACAGATTGATCAATAATAGATTCAAGGCGGTGCCGACTCCACTTACAAAAGCTGTCTGTCTTTAATCTAGGATTTTCGCCTCCGAGGCCCATTTTTTTAGGTCACTCAGTAGTAAAGATGCAAATAGCTTGCCAATTGAATCTAAGAGAGCTATAGGCCTGTAGTTCCTAGGGTTTTCGCGGTCTCCCTTTTTATAGATCGGTACTATATAAGCCTCCGTCCATGTAGATGGTATTTGTTTAGTTTTCATAATTTGTTGGAATAGTGTATAGATTAACTCAGTCCAGGTCTCAGTTTTCTTTAAGGAGTTTGTTGGAAATGCCGTCTGGCCCGGCAGCTCTTGAGGTACTAAGTTTTTTTTATTAGGATTCTGATATCATCCTTGTCGAATATCAAGTCCCAAGGAATTGTGTCAGGGATTTCTTTTGTGTTTTTTTCCTCACTATCTCCTTTATAAAGAGTAGTGCAATGTTCGAACCATTTGTCTACCGCGACTTGATTGATACCTACGGCAGATTGACTTTGCTTTCTGTCGTTAAGTAGGTCCCAAGTACTTCTGGCATTGTTTGTTGATATTGCTGCAATCATTTTTTCAGCATCATTCTGCATTCTTAGATGTCGAGTTTGTCTCAGCCAGTTTTTATATGTTTGTTGGTATTTTCTCTGGAGATCATATTGACCTGGGCCCTTTTTCTTTTTTATAGATCTCAAGTCTGACCTATATTGTTTTCTTCTTGTCACAAGTTGTTCGTCATACACATTTTTTTTTAGTGTTCCCTTTTTTTTTAGTTGGATCATACTTAATTTCATAGGCTTCCAGCAGCCATTTGTAGTCAACCATCCCCTCATCGATGTTAATCGCTTCTTTGTATCCTTGAACTAAATTCGTAATTGCCTGATTTTTAATTCTCAAATGATTTCTTCCTCCAGTGACCTCAGTTGCCATTACTCTTTCGGTCCCTCTGTTAGTACTTAGTTCCCACGCAAGAGCAGTAGCTAACAGACAGTGATCACTGCTTGTTTGTTTTATTATTTTGAAGGATAGCACCCGCTTCAATGTGTTTCCTCCTGCAAAGCAGTAATCTAAGCAGGCGCCTGATTTCCCACTGTGCCAAGTGTTGGCACCCTGGAGGTCTCCCTTAGTCTGACCATTTAACATCTTCATCTCACGAATTCTCATTTCTTTCATCCAGACTTTTTCATTTCCTAACAAATGGTCAGTGACTTTGATCTTTCCATCTTTATCCAGTAATTTGATGTTCAAGTCACCATTTAATATTATCAACTGATCATTCCCCTCCGTCATGGATTGATCAATTACCTCCGTGATTGACGTTAGAAAGTTCTCCTGGGTTAACATATTCTCGCTCCAGTAGACGTTTATCAGGATCATTTGTTTCGGGGTTTGTCTGGCCATCTAGTTCAGACGTAACTTTGAGAATTTGAACATATGAGTTTGGTGTTAGATGTTCTTTTACTTTTCCAGTTTCTTAAGTATCACGAGGCCTCTTTCTCGCCGAATTGATATAGACCTCATAGCCCTCACACACGGGGGGCTCACGTAACCAAGATTCTTGGATTGAAATGAAATCATATTGAGTCAGGAAATAGCTTGTGTCCGAGAGCAGATGTTTAAATCCTCTTGTGTTCCATGATGCAGAGTATTGAGTTCTGCTCATACTCCGTACTCTATTGTTTCTTCTTTGAGTTCAGAGCATTGGCCATCCAAGCCCAGTCCTTGCTCTGATTATTTGCTTTAATGGGATTGTTCTTATTCCTCCTTGAATTTTCAGAGTTATCTACTGTGAACCTTAGGGTTTTCAATGACTCTTTGCTTATTTCGAGTATTGAAGACTCTTCCTCCTGCGACTCTTTCTCTTCTTCGCTTTTTCCATTATTTATCTTCAGTTTTTCGGCATCAACTCTGTCTTTTGCCAATTTTCCCCCCGTAGTGGAGGATCTAGTTTTTACTGATGCCTCCTTTTTTGTATCCTTTCTTAATTCCATTTGAGATTTTTCTTTTAGTTTTTTGGATTCATCGTCCATGTCCTCCAGCAAGAAACCTCTTTTTCTTAAGGTATCTGACACTTCCAAGAGTTTCCGCTTTACATTATTTGACGTCAGATGCAAGATAACTTGGTCTAGCCTCTGTTCCTTTGGGAATTCGACTACTTTTATATCATCCATTGAAATTTCTCTTGGTGACAAAACTTGCTTACAAAGCTCCACCACATATCTTCTATTTAAGATTGCCCTTCTTGGTCCATTCGCAGCTGTTTCTAGTTTTGAGTAGCATCCTTTAAATAGAATTGATTTGATCGGGGGTGACCTTAGCGGTATCTCTTTCCTTTTCGTTTCAATGTCCTTATTATTTTTTTTTTTCCCTTATTCATTATTTCTTTAGGACAGGGGCTGTCACAGCCCTTTTGATCTGTCCTCTCTTTGTTCACTGTATCTTTTCTTTTTGCTCCAGAGTCTCAAATTTGTTGGGCTCATGATCTTGTTCTAAGGCAACTTCCTTTCCACAATCTCTTCTTTCTTTTTCCTTACTATATTCTCAGGCACTTTTTTTTTTGAGGCTTCGATTTCTGAGCTCCCTTTGATTTTGCAGTTAGATCGATTGTTTCCCAATTATCAAGTGTTTGCCAGTCCGAGTCACTTATGCTGTCCCAAGCTTCTTTCTCACTATCGGATTCCATCAAATCTATGAGATTAGTCAGATTTGCTTGCTGTTCTAAGTCCTCTACTGTCTTCCATTAGCATCTTTTCTTGATCTTTTCGCCCCCTAGTCTCTATGTGGTCACTCATATTCACCTCTCTGCGAGATTTCTTTGCACATTGTGAGTTCTCTCTTCTGGGTGGCGTTCTTAAGTTTCTTAAAAAGGCTCTTGAACCATTTACTTTTCGTTTAACAGATTCGTTCTTGGTTTTGTTCCCCTTTTCATTCGCTGCACTTATGTTCTCCCTCCTTTTTTCATCATTCAAATCTTTTGGCACTGTTTCAGCAAAGATTGCAAAAGAATATCATTCTGGTTTTCCAGATGTGTCTTTTTTAGTTTCCTTTATCCCAGGTGGGATCAGGGTCACCTTTTCCTGATGGTGCTCCTTTTGATTGGGGGGGCCAGCTACATCCTGTTTCTATTTCATTGGTCCCTTTCCTTCCTTAGGAGCTATATTCGGCTGATCCTCATTTTCCCTCGGACTATCATGTTTATGGATAGATCTCATCCATTTACAGTCTTCCAATACCGCTTCCATTAACACAGATTTGTCCGTCGCATCCCGTCTAGCTAAATCACTAAGGCGAGATTGCCAGGTATGGGTTAATTCTGCTTCTTTATTTGTTCGTTCATTTAAGCTTTGCAAAGCCGAGGCCATGTTAACGTGTGTCTCTTTTATTTGTGCATTGCTGGTAGTTACCTCTTGTACTGAGTCTTTAATTGCCTCATAAAGCTTGAGGAAAGGAGCCATTGTTATAGTTAGGGAGGCCATTACCACTTTTTCAAAGTGGCCCAAATCTTTTTCCCTTTCAGTCTTGCAGACCTCACTGATAGTCTTTATGATTTGCTGATTCCATATTTCTCCTATAGGTCTGCTTTCGATTTCCAAGATTTGGGAACTGGCTATATTATTTCTTGTTTGTTCCAGACCGGGTACTGCCTTACTCATACACTGTTCCATTATTTTCGCTGGCAAGTTTTTATTTCTCCCATCCTCAAATGGCAGTTGAGTCTCTTTTAGGGCTGGCCTATTTCCGCTCTGCCCAATCGGCGGTGTAGCGATATCATCAGCCTTTCCTTTATCCAGAGCGGCCATTTTCTCATTAATCAGGCTGAAACTTCTTTTTCTCTTTCTATTTTATCCGTCAATGTAGAAATGTCTTGCATTATCTTGTCTGCAAGACATAAGTTACTCAGACTTGCTGGAGGATTGACTTTAACAATCTTCATATTTGATTTTTCCAGAGGACTCTTCCCCCCCAGATTGCGCCTAGTAGGTTCTGCATCATACTCATCCATATGGATTCCTTTATTCGATTCAATTGTGTAGTTTACAGATCGATATCCATTCCCTTTTGTGGGATTTGCAATTGGGGGGCAGTTCTTCAAAATGGGACTAATCCTCTCTTCCCTATATGGTTGAAAAATATCAATAGTCTCTTGGGCTATCCTTATCGGCCCTCTGTAATCAATCTTTTCCTTTTGATTGATTGAGTCATGAAGTGCCTCTTCGATGTGTCCTAATTCGAACACATCCCATTTTTCTCCATGGTCCCACGATATATCTGCTGATTGTCGATTATTTGTATCTGGTGACTGTATAGAGTTCTCCAGATTTATAACCAAACTTTCTTTAATTACTGGTTCACTCAAGTCTAGTCCGTTTCCATGATTGGATATTGTTCCAATATCCTCATCTCCTAATTGCACGACCTTCTGATTACATGAGATGCCATCCAATGGACTAGTTGGTAATACTTCCAACTTTGATTTTTCAATTTCTTGGACTGGGATATCATCCTTTCCTACTGCATCAGATGGATCCACTTTCTCCTTACAGATCCCATCAATTCCCGATTTTTCTACTTCAATAGATTCCAAGGGGGTTAGACCATATCATTTCTCCTTGTCAATGTTCTCAAGTAACGTCTTCACTTGGCCGACGTTAGCTTTTATTAGAGGTAGCAAGATTTTTACAGCTTCTCTTTCCATAGGGGTCGTAAATGGCATAGATAATTCTGGAGAATTAGGGGTATGGCACTTTGAGTTTTCCTTTTCTTGTACAAGGATATAATCCTTGCCTACTGCTACTTTATCAAATGGAACCAGGTTCTCCTTACAGATGTCATCCCTTGTTAAATCATCCACTTCATCGGACTTCAAGGAGATTAGCCCATCTGATTTCCCCTTGCGAGGATCCTCAAGTAGCGTCTCTACTTGGCCGCCATTTGTAAGTGGTAAAGGGGTTTTTGCAATTTCTCTTTCCATAGGGATCGTACATGGCATAGGTAGTTCAGGGGATTTCGGTGCCAGGCACAGATTTTCGTCTATGTCCTTCAACTGTGTGGGATTGAATTGTTCCATATTTGATTGCTTTTCTCCCACTGATAGACTTTTTCTATTTTCAATACAAAATGGTAAGCGACTTTGTTTTAGCGTCGTGCTTCTAGAGGTTTGCTCTGGACTCCCAGTTATCTCAGGGAGTGAACCAAATCTCTGTCTTACCTGCAGACATGTTCTTAAACCTGTACTTTGTGCGTCCTTTGATGCCGGAATAGATTTCATTCTTTCTAAGGCTTCTTCATGCAGCTTCACCACCGTATCCTCCGGTAGCTGGTAGTATCTTAGCGCCGCAAGGGTGTCTGGGGGCAGCTTTTGTTTCACTTCATGATTTCGTCACAGGGAGCGGGCAGGGGGCAGAGCCAACCAGCGCTACGGCGCCCAGTCCTGCACGCCGTTTCCACACGGTCTCAAGCTGCGTATCAGCAGACCCACAGCAGCACCTCAAATCCTCCGGATGATGAAAGAGGGCAGGTGAGAGGGTGTCGCAGCCACAGCCTAACAGCTCCTGTAGTCCACAATTTCCGATGCCCTTTGCGCACGCCGGGTTTAGAGAGATTATGACAAATAGTCAGGAGATGAGTGCAACTGGGACCAGGACCCTAGAGAAGGGAGGTGGTCAAGGGGACAAACCTACTGTGACATAAATTAAAACCCCAGAAGATTTAGAACTCTATTTGATAAAATCTACTGAAAGAGAAGAGGACTAGAGACTTTGCATAACCTGCGACGTCCTTGCCAGGGACGAGCATTAAATCATGCTCAACAGAAGAGGTTTCGGGAACACTAAACCCAGAGTCCAAAGACAAGGATAATTTACTGGACTGTGGGTTAGGGGCTGTGGGAGCTGTGGCAGTTCAGAAGGTGGTGAAAGACTACAAAATGTGATTTACAAGATGTTTTTTATTTAAAATAAGAAAAGGCCTCCCTTACCGTATACTATGGGTTTCTCTACCTAACAAAACTAACTAGGGTGCTCGTCAGTTTGTAACATCCAAAAGTAAAGTCTGTCCTCAGTCCAAAACTAAACTATGCAGACCCCTCCCACTAAGACAAAACAACTAAAGTCCAGGAGAATGACTCCCTTCTCCTGGTGCAGTTTTCCCAGACTTGCTTATTATGAACAAAATAAAATAGAAGACCAAGAGAATGACTACTACTCCTGGATTAGCTTTCTCAGCTCAGTTCTATTTTACTAAAGAAACCTCAGATAGTTCTTAGCTATCTTTTGCACGAGTTTGTTCAGTTCATAAAGGGGATGCTCCCAGTCCTCGGGTTTCGCCTTCCCCTAGTATTGAAAGATTCCTTTAATCAAAGTTCCTCGTCTTTGTCTTTGATTCTCTGGTGTTCCCTAAGCGTGAATAAACGTCTCTCTTTCTTAGATTGACTCACTCTCGATCACTTCCTTTCTCACTAGGGTAACAATGAGATAACTCCAGCATTGACCCTCGCTCTCTTGATTAATGGCTTTCTCAACCTCTTGGTTATTATCCTTCTCAGTGGGACAAGTATGAGTCCACAGTAATTTTTCTCACACTTCTTGTTACTGGTCCAAGGATGATTAGCCCAGTAGTTATAGTTGGGAGGCAGATGAGTAAGTCATCCATCACTTCTGCCCCGCCCCAATACCGCAAAGGTGAGACGGGTTACTCATTGAGACAGCTGTTCCACCTTTAAACCCCGCAGGTACAGCAAGGGTTGGGGACAATGTGAGCTGAAGATGGCAAAAGCATTCAATTTAATGTTTTGACAGTAACAGAGCATGGAGTAGACACAAAGAAAATATGCATTCCACATGAACACCACGTATGATAAGTAATATATGAGTTTAGATATGAAGAAAATTAACAGCCTCCACAGACATGAAGAACATTAGCATGAACAATATACAAGGTGAGTGCAACATGAACAATATGTGAATATAGCTCGCTAACATAGAAACAAGAGTGTAGTAAAGTAGCCATCTTCTTAAAAATGGAAGCCACACATTTCTCTAAATGCGCACAGGCCTCAAAGGCTCCGGAAAACTCAAAACGCTGAATCTACAAATACATATCTGTGCAGAGGTCAGACAGTAGCCGGCAATTAGTGAAAAGGTTAACGTGAAATAGGGGAGGATTTGAACATCGCAATGAAGGCATGAGACAGCAGTTCAACTTCAAGATCAAAGTTATAGAAGAGCACAAACAACCCTTGATGGTCAGGTGCAGTAAGCCAAAAGACTCCATTTAGAATAACTCAGAGTGTCCCCAGTGGCAACAGAAAAAGCGACACACATTACTATTAGCAAAAAACTCAATAAATATGAGGTAAATCTACTCCAAACAAGGTCCCCCATCGCACGTGACCCATAAATGGAGAACACTGGGCATTCATTAGAAGCAAACAAAGATAGGACACCTTCAGTACTCCCTAAACGCGCATGTAGACACTAGACGCAAAACAAGGCCAAGTACAAAGGGATTGCCCGGTCTCATGGCCAGAGAATGAGGGATGATAACTTTTAATTGAAGGAAGAATGTTCCGCAGGTCTCTCTCTCCCCCTTGTCTATGTCTGCCTCATATTCTGATGACCTGCAAGTGTCCAAGGTTGGTAAGCAATGTGTCAACCTATCAAAATCCTAAGAGACATGCCACCCGTCAAGTAGTATGCCAACCAACCCCTTGCCGTGAAGATGATGTAGTTTAACCTTTAACATAGGGGTGGATCCAGGTCGAGCCATCAGATATTTGTAACCCAATGAACTGTTTAACTTGTATAGAATCTATATGTAGCCAAACCCACTAACCTATACCCATTGCCCACGTTTATGTTAACTGAGATTATGTTATGATGTCATTGATGAGGAGTTTGTAGTACTTAAGCAATTGTTTTTTATAAGTATGTTGAGAGCAATGAGATTTGAATGCTTGTATGGTGTACTGGCTTTGTTTCAATGGGAATAAAGCTAGGTTTTGCTGTGCACTTTGTTTACTTCGTCTTTCAGTCTGGCTTGGATTCACTCAAGTTTCCTCTGGCTAACTCAGACTTTTGGGCCATCTTATTCACACACGACTCCTTGCTGGAATGAGTACGATTAGCCGAATAGTTATTCTTATTCTCCTTGTTACTGGGACGAGTAGGATTACTTGAACCGTTATATTTGGTTTCGATACTGTGCCGTTTTTGATTAGACCATTTGTTATCACCAGCTCTCGTCTGGGTCTCCCGCTCTCCCAGTTACCTTCCTTAGACAGGGGCTGCATCACCAGGTTGGTGTTCTCCTTCCATGCTTCTCTAGTGCTTGTCAGGATGGCTCTCATGCTTGCCTCTGCTACTATGCTGGATACGCTTTGGCGTATTTTTCATTCAGTGGTATCGGCACTGAGAGGAAGTCCCTTCCTTCTCCGGTCACAGCCACCACAGTTCAGGGTGTCCTGCATCCTTTGCTCAGCTCCTTCTTCGGGCATGCTCCGGCGTGCTTCCTGCCAAGTGGTATCGGCTCGGAGAGGGGTTTCCTACCCTTTACGCCCGTTATCACATTCCAGGCTGGAGTTTGCTCAGGGCCAGTGCATAGGAGGAAGGAGAGGCACTTGTAGGGGCCACCTTGCGGGTATGCTTCCTGTAGGTTAGGGAAACTGCAATTATATCACTTTTTGGCAGACATATAATTCTTCTACCAAACCGCCTGCCCAAGCAGAGCATCGAAGAGGTGCACTGTCGCTCAGTGAACGCAGACACCTTGGAGCCACCATGATATGCCTCATCAATACATGTTTTTATGATTTAGGTGTGCACTCCTACCCAACACTATACAAACAAATATAAAAGAGAAAAACTGCAGTGATTCTCCAAGTACTATAACGCCAAGTATATAGCCAAAAGATTAAAAAATAATGCAAGTCAAAGAAAATTAAATCTGAAAAAAGTATTGTAGTTCTATTCACAATTGATTATTTTCTATCTAGAATAGAAAATAAAGAGGCCCCATAAAGTCCAAACCATCCGGAATATTTCAATAACCTAACTGGGTCTATTTTCATTCATCTGCAGTCCATTTTTCAATGGGTTTTTCACAGATTTGTTTCTCAGAAAAAACTCACTTTTATGGTGGGTTCCCACCCTTCCCCCATTTATTTTAAACTATCTCCTACCCCAACCCCTTATATACCCTTACCCACCTCCCCCATATATTTTTAGATGAGTTTATTCTAAGAAAGAAAAACGGTTAAAAACCCATTGAAAAAAGGACTTTCGATGAATGAACGTGAAAGAGGTTGCAAGGTACAACTTCATTGATACACTCTTTAGATGTTGGTCACCTGCTTAGTTTCCCCAAATTAATCAATTACGTGACTGCTTGCCTATCATCTATGAATGGGTGCAGAAGTAAGTCTCGAATATGGAGGGGACATGCTTTTAGTTAAAGATGTTCATTTAATGTTCATTTAAAGAAATTGGTAGGTTTGAAAACTGCTTGTGCGTCCCTAAAGCTAAGAAGGGTTTCCCTGCCTCAAAGAAAACTAATGAGATTGTCAGGATGTCAAAGAAAAGGCCAGTCAACTTTCGTGTCCAAAAAACATATTTCTGACCCTAACACTAATTACTTAAACTAAATTGCAAGGGTGTTTTATTCCAGCCGGTGGTAAAAAGTTCTTCATAAAGATAAAAGTTCCCCGTGTATTTGGCTGCTAATAAAGAAAACAATGCACTTTTCAAGTGCCACATTGTTACAGTCCCAGCGGGTTGGCTCTCTTCCCCTGGGGTTCCTCCGGTTCGCCAAATGATATCAAACAATGTTCTCTGTGCCACGGGAAATGTTTCCCTTTCCCTGGCCTTCTCAGGTTTTCATAATGATGCAAAACAATGTGCTTTATGTTTGTGTGTCCAACTCTTCTGACTCACGTAGAGGGTAGGTCCGGTTCACTCGCCTGCCATACACTACCGATGGGATCATGCACTTCTGTATTTGAGGAGCTCCTCCTTTTATTTTTCTGGGTTCTCTTAAATTCCCTTTGTTCCACAGTTAACATGGGTTGTTCCTTCTCTACCCGGTACTGTGACTATGAAGATCTGTAAATGATGAAGTCTTTCCTAATTCTTACGCTTTCATATGGGTGCAGGGTTCCATCCTCCGATTGATTAGTTTATTTGCCTGCCGAGCATACGTTGTATCTTTACTCTCCCTCTGTATCTTAGGATCCCAGACCTTCTTAACCCATTCTCGACATCCGTTCCCTGGACCTCCAGCACCTCGCGGGTCGCCTGTGTACATGTTTATGTGGTTTGCGTCAATGCCAGTGTCTCCCAAGCAACTGTCTTCTTCTGTATGGCTCCAGTAGCGTTTGGGTACTTTACTTCGGCTGCGGCGGTGCCACAGGTTTCTGTTTCTTCCCGGGAGTGTGGTTTCCCTCTGTCACACTTCCCAGGGCTTCCGAAGGCCCGGAGGTTCAGCAGCAGGCTGTGTAGTCGCTTTGTTGTGGACTTGTGAGAAACCTGAAGGTGTCTCACCCGCTGGTTCCCGAAGATCTGTCATCCAGGTGGCCAAGACACAGCCATCACTATCGGATGCAGTTCCTGGGGGTGGACCAGTGGGGGAGGATCACCTGCATGAGGGGTTTTTGGTGAGTGGAAGTGGGACAGCGAAAGGTTGAGACGCGGTACCCTCTTCCTTGTAACACCTTGTCCGCATCCTATGCTGTAGGATACGTAACAGACAACGTTCTAACAACAGAGCCGGTTACCTGACATGTCCCAACGGATTGGGTGAGGCAGAGTCAGGCAATTGACAATAGCCACGCAGACCTGTCGGCCCTGTGACTAGTGCACTGAGTTTCATGAACCATGTATTCCCCAAGCTGGCGGTGATTGACTGCCTTTCCTATGGGTAATGCTTTATGATACCTGTTCTGATTCTTGGTCCACGATTTCCTGTATGCCAGCATTCAGGTGTGCCTTCTAAGTAGTGCTTGCATAGCATCCATCTACAGCCTCTGCCTACGGTTTCTGCTCTTTGCTTCTTTTCTCTGCCTTTCTAGTACTTGGTTATTTTTATCCACTCTGCTTTTACATCTTGATAACAAATTGGTCCACTGTTTTGTCTTAGCTCTGTATCTGTATACAGTGTGACCCCTGGGTTGGTCTCCATCAAGATCATATATGGGAAAGACTTCTGTAGCTTTAGTCTCGTTCATTGGTCTCACCAGTCTCAGTATATGATGTCCAGCTTTACCCTTTACACAAAGTATAACCATCTCATCAGAAAGTCCAACCAATGATGACGGTGCATGATTGTTGTGAAGAGTAATCTGTTGGAACCAAGGGGTTTCCCTAATCTCCCTGGAGACCCCTTATCATATTCCAGTAACCTTTTATTCTGATCCATCCATTTTACCCAACATATTTGCCTGCGTTCTCTTTTTCTCTGTGTCACTTTGCTTTCAGCCAGCTCCTGCCTGTCCAGTTCCTGTGACTACCTGTACCCATAAAGATCAGCCTGTTATGTACTCTGTTTCTATTATATGCCTAGTGTTACCCCCTGAGTCGCCCCAAAGTACAGTGTATACTCCGACATATCTATTGCCCTCTGTGATCCTGACAACAGGGTAAACATCCACTCTCAAATGGAAAAATTGCCTACAACTCTCCCTCCTCTGGATGACTATTAAGTTCCAGCGACAAAAGAGAAAGGAACCAACCAAATGCATTTCCCACCGGAATTCAGTCGTTACCACCACATGGATGTCTATCATCAACACTTAAGTTTCACTTTATGAGAAACAAGTGACTCAACGCAAAACAATGTTTTCATCATTGGTTTTAAAATCTTATCAAAATCTCAATTTCAAACCTATTCAAAAGCAGTTATTCGCATCAGCCTCAAGGAAGGCTCTAAAAAGAATTGGTGCAAGTGCTTTTTTACCAGGCAAATATTTATTCCATTGTTGGACTCCCTCTAATATAAGGGATCATAAAACAATGTGTTTTGAGGGGGCGTGGCGAGGCGAGTCATCGGTTAAGGTGGCTCTCTGAGAGCGCCTCCGGTGTGGTGAGGGACATAAAACGATCATATCCCTCTTCCGGCAGCCCACGACATGAGCAGGCTGTGTGGGCAGTAGCGTTACATCGATGTTCGGATGTGCCCGCAAACAGAAGATCGGGTGCCTTGGAGGACGGGCCGGGAGCTGGAAAGATGGCGCCGACTTGTGTGGACCCGGTTGCATTGCAGACTATGTGCCCTTGAAGCAATTAGGCAAGGTCTTAAGGGGTCCGAGTCTGCCTCGCTTTACTATCTGATCATCCTAAAGTTGGGAGGCAGGTCTGGTGAGCTCCAGTGGTAACTGGGTGGTGACAGGGAGCAGGCCTGCAGCTCAGACAACCGGGCAGCCCTGTGGTCCCTTGCCGCAGAATGGCCTCGTTCGGACCAAGCAGAGAGAACAGGCTACCTGCTGGGGACCTTTGCTCTACATAAAAGTGTGTGGCGGGGCAGATGCAGTGTCAACACCTGATGCGGATGGCCTGCTGTTGGTGAGCCCGGGCCAGCATGGTGGGGAGGAAGGTGGCTGGCTGGGAGCCTGTCATAAGGCATAGCGTGGATCACTGCAGATGGTAGGAAGAGGAGGGAGCCTGCACCCCAAGGAGACGGGTGCAGAAGCAATAGGGAGCTTGGCTGTCCATTACATAGCAAGCCCAAGTGCACTTTGATGAGCGGCTGCCAGGAGGTGGGGGTCTTTTGGGGAGCGAGGGTGCCTGTCCCTGCTTGACATTGCTGCTGGCTGTGGGGGCCTGGGTTAGGCCACCTTAGGACAGTGCAAGTGTGGCCTGCAATCAATGCAGGAATTATACAAGTTTGACCCTCCTGGTGCTCTGAGGTGGTCTACATAGGAGCACCCTCAAAGCGCTTGTGGCACAGCGACTCACTCCCGAGGCACAGTGAGACCCCAGGAAGGCAGCCTTGGAGGGTTGCTGTGGAAGAGCGTGATGAGGAGTTGGGTGCATGTGGTTTTTGTAAAGTTCCTATACCTGCGCTTTCCTCATGTCAGCGCCATGGCGAAGACTCCCAAATAGGGGAAGCAGAGTGACATCTCCACAATGCGGCAACCAGCGGATAAAAACAAGCAGAGTGAGGTAGGCTTCCGGCTCTACTCACTCAGATGTCGACCAAGACAGACCTACAGGAACTGCTGGTGGAAATCGTGAAGGAAACTTCACAAAAGCACAGAGGAGTTTTCTTTGAAGATCCTGGCGCTAGATAAAAGAGTGTCGGAGACAGTGCAAAGAGTCTTGAAAGTGGAAGACACACTGTGCGAGCAGTCGTATGAGGGGGGGGGGGATGCTCCAATAAAATAGAAGCCTTGGAGGACAAACAAGAAGATGGTGAAAATCGCTCCTGCAGGAAGGTATTAAATGAAAATGTCTCGTTCTTTTTTTTTTAAAAAAAAGGTCGATTTGGAAAGACCAATCTGAGACCGCTCAGAGCGGTCTTTCTAAATCAAACTGTCACGCCCCTGCCGCACACGAGTGTGGGCTAACAGGGAGGGCCAGCCCAGAAGACACGGCAAAAACGGGGGGAATGAGGGGGTGGATGGAGGGTGTGTGTGTGCGTGCGTGCGTGTGTTGGGAGGAGCAAACCTCCATTTTAAGGAAAGATGGTGGGGGATTGGATGAAGGGGGCATGGGGTGTGAAATCCACCCACAAAATGAAATATGTTGAATATTGCCGGCCGCACCAAATTGGCTGAATAAAAGCAGTCTTTTTGGTGTGCGGCCTACAATATTCGACATTTTCACATAGAGCCTACAGGACCAACATCTGCATCAGTGGTATCGCTTCAGCTGTGCGGGATGAATTTCCGGACTCTCTCGTTCCATCCTGGACCTTACGGATGATGCACACATTGAACTGGATGGAACTCATCGAACGACGGCCCGGTCCTCCATGTCTGTGGACAGGCCTCCGGATGTGTTGTCCCGGGTACATTTCTTTAAGCTAAAGGAGCACATAATGGCTGCTGCTAGATCTTCTTCGGCAATAACCTTCCGTAATATGTCCCTTGCACCAGGACTTGGCTTCCACCACTCTGGTATAACGGCAAGCGTTGTGGCAATTGACTGAATGGCTTCGAAACAAAGTGAGCTACAAATGGGGTTTTCCTACGGCTCTCCATTTCTCATATCAACTGAGACAATGGGCTGTGCTAACTCTGAAAGAAGGGGAAAGACTGTTCTGGGAAGGGGAGGCGGTGGATGGGGAGGCCGAGACAGAGGGGCCAAGCTCAGCCCCTAGCCAGAGTGGCTCTCAGAAGTGGATGAAGGTGGGCAGGGTGAGGAAAGTGAAAGGTCCGGTCCAGAAGAGGTTAAATGACGGCATCATGCAGATGTGTGTTACCTACTGGGTTACATCCTCCCTGCTCTTATAGGATGTTAGAGGAAGTGCTTGGCAAAATGATTGGGCTGTGTTGAGTTATGGGGGGGGATGGGTTCCTGTTTTGAGGGTGCATTTAGATTCCCTCCAAGTCAATTTCCCATACTATGATCTGGGGGGTGAATCCAAGTATGTGTTTGTTAAATGTTTAATGGTTGCAATGGGAGAGTAGGAGGGAGGGATTTATGGGGGTTAAGTGGCAAATGGTTCCTGTGGGGACAGATATGTGCAGGCATAACTTGTATGCAGGCATTTGGCGTGGGAGTCTTGATGGGGCCACGCAGGCTGGGCGGTGAGTCATGTCTGGTGATGAATCGGAAGTAGAGGGGGAGGATCGTATTCGGTTGGGCACGTGGCATGTGAAGGGGTGTAACTCCGCAGTAAAGAGGAAGTCAGTTATGTGAGAAACCTGAAGGTGGCTTACTCACTAGTCCCTGGGGATCTGTCATCCAGATGGCCAGAACACGGCCATCGCTATTGGAACAAGCTCCTTTGGGTGGACCAGAGCTGAGAGGATCACCTGGATGAGGGGTGTTTGGGGAGTGGGACAATGAAGGGTGAGATGCCGGTATCCCCTTCCTTATGACACCTTTTCCCCATCTTGCCCTGCAGGATATTTTGAAACTCTACCCCCCACAACCCCTTTTCCAACACAAACACGTTCTCACAGTGTGAGCGACACCGGACTAATATCAGAGCCAGCTGACATGTCCCAACACAAGGGTCAGGCAGAGTCAGGCAATTGCCGACAACTACACACACATGGACTGCCCTTTCCCTTCCCCATAGGGATAAAAGGCGGAGCACAAGAGCGCACTTAGAGGAAGGCCGAACGCACGAGGAAGCAGCTATTCCAGGATGGCAGTTCAAACAGGGGAGAACGGCAGCAAGACCTGAAAGGACGTCAAAGAGGGAGTCGCCCTGGCCCTTTTCCACCTCGACCCACATACCCTCTGACAAAAGAAACATATGACCGGGAATCGCACCTGGCGGATTGTGCGACGCATGTCAGCGGTACAAGGAACCATCCTGCACTGATAGCCAGGGCAAGGAGAAGCAGTTGCCATTGTGGTACCGTCCTTGACTACAGTGGCCAAAGAAACGCCGAGTTCAGCACAGCCGGTGAGTCAGAAGAGCCTGATAGTGGGCCAGACTGTGTTGGGCTCAAGGTTGCAGTGGCAACTATCAGTAGAATTAAGATATAGAGGTATTTTATGAACAAACTTGATACCAGAGGCAGTGTGGTCCGGCGCCACGTGGGGGCTCATTCAAAGGTCTCTGGCTGGTACCCCTCTCCTGAACAAAGACTGTGTTGATCGAAAAAAGGGTATTGAAACTACAAGTACAAGAGACCATAGGGAAGGCCGACATGAGATGTCAAGGTAGTCATACAACGGTTAAGCCAAATCCCTTTTACAAATCAAAAGGCCTTGACACGTCGTAGAAGTTTAGATGATTGTGAAATTTGTTAAAAAACACGCACTTGCCATATGCTAACAGAGTGACCCAGCGAGACTTGATCGCCCCTCGGAAGTCTCTGCTTGAAATTGGCAAGTGCTGTGGAATGTCTGAGCCTGGATGAGGGGGACCTAACTAAAAGATGGTTGTTTAAAAAGACATTGAGACTTTGTATAATATGTACTGGACATGTCCCTTAGTAGCAGAGTTCTGGAGAGAAGTGGCTGAAGTTATCGGTGCAATAACGCAGATCCCAGTCTCCCTTACCCCTCAGAAGTAGCTGTTCGGGGACAATGGTAAAGTGGCCAAGACCACTAGGAGACTGTTCAATGTATCGTGTGTGATCACGAAAACATTTATATTACAATGTTGGAAAGCCTCACATCCACCTCGGATTGATAATTTTCTTTGTGAACTGACTTATATGAATGAATGTGAGGAACAATTTGTGTTAACAATGTCTGCAACAAATCGACCTAAAGACATTTGGGCCCCCTTCAGAATGTATTTATGTGATATGATATCTGATGACGTTTTTTCGTCTGTAACATTGTCATGATTGTTTAAATCCTAGTGTGCTGTATCATCAAAGTGAAATCATCCTATCATATTGCATTGGACTGTTTGTAAGTGACATGACCATCAATAAAAGTTTTTTTTTTTTTTAAAAAGACATTGAGACTTTTGAATATTACAAATAAGGAAATTGTGATTGAAAGGCGAGAGTGAACCAGACTGAGGAACATCAAGAGAAAAGTTGAGAAGAAGCTAAGTGAACGACTAGTGTGAACCCGACAGAGGGATGTCCACAGTGAATGGTTGGTCTGAGACTAATAGAGGGAGGCTAACGAGTTAGAGGAGGATCGGAGCCCGGCTAAAGGGGATCCCAGGGAGAAGGGTAATCACTCGATGTGAAGATTAACCGAAAGAACTGTTTTGTTGTTTTTGCATATCTCGCACTCTGAAGTGTGAGAAACCTGAAGGTGTCTCACCTGCTAGTCCTTGGAGATCTGTCATCCAGGGGGCCAGGAAACTGCCATCGCTATTGGATCCAGTTCCTGGGGGTGGATCACCTGGAGGGGCGGTCTTCGGGGAGTGGAAGCGGGTCACCGACGGGTGTGACTCCATACCCCCTTCCTTATGACATCTTTTCCCCATCCTACTCCATAGGATATTTAGAAGCTCCAATTCCCCACCCCCTTTGCGACACAAACACTTTCTTACACCATGAAAAACAACAGACTAACTAACACAAGAGCCATTTACCTGACATGTTCCAACACAAGGGTGAGGCAGAGTCGGGTGAGGCAGAGTCAGGCAATTGACAATCACTAAACACACACAACAGTCCGCTCCCTTCACCATAGGGATAAAAGGCGGAGCACGAGAGCAGACTTTGAGCAACGCCAAACGCATGAGGAAGCAGCTATTCCAGGACGGCAGTTCAAAAGGAGGAGAAAGGCAGCGAGACCTGAAAGTACGACAAGGAGGGAAGTACACCTGCCCTTTTTGACCCAGACCTGTGAAGCCTCCATGACAGGAATCATAAAACCGGACCTAAAGCTGGCATATGGTGCAGCAGATGTAAACGGTGCACATGGCCCTCCCGCACTGATAACCAAGGCAAGGAGATGTGCTTGCTACCAAGGTACCGTCCTTGACTCCAGAGACAAGAACCGCCAAGGAGTTCAGCACAGCCGTTGAGTCTGAGGGAAAACCAATAGTAAAACCAGACTGTGTTGAGCAAAGTTTGCAAACAGCAACATGATATGAATTGATATAGTTGGCCCAATGTCAGTACCCTCATGCCCAAGTACACCAGCCCTGCCAACTATACATCAAAGATCACCAGAGCTACCACTCGGGCACCCAAGCTCACTAGTGCCGCCACTCATGCGCCCAAGCTCACCAGTGCCGCCACCAGACATATCCCACGTAGCATCAACACACGTAACACATTTCTGCACCTCTGTATCCAAACACGTACTCTTCCCCAAAGCCCTCTACATCACCAATGGAATCTGCCACAGAATGCAAAACTACAAAGAAAAAACCCAAGGCAGCTGCCCCACTGAAGTGCACCCTGATCAACACCAGATCGGTCATTGCCCATGCCCTTGACATCAATGGCCTAATAACCTCAAATGATATTGACATTCTGACCATTACTGTAACCTGGCTCTGCACTACTGCCAGCCCAGCACTCTCCAATGCCATCCCTTCAGGTTATGCCCTACTCAAAGACAGAACAGACAGCAAAGGAGCGGGGTTACATTCTTATATAAGGACTCTAACGCACTCCGCCAGATCTCCATCACCCACCACCCTTCCTGCAAAGCACTAGCCACTAAACTCAACACCTCTACAAATCATTCCATAACACTGCTCCTTCTGTACCACCCCCCCAGACCACCCTTCAACCTTTGAAGAAAACCTCCTCCAAGCCATAAATACCACCCTCAAGCCTAATACCCAGCTCATAATCCTGGGAGACTTCAATCTTAGCTACAATGACCCCTATAGACCCCTTGCTTCCGCCTTGGGTAAAGCCTGTGCAGCCATAGGCTGCACTCAACGGATTACAGACCCCACACACTCCCAAGGCGTTATCAGGTAATATATCGCCACATATATGGTCGCCGTAAATAATATCGCCGGGAAAATGTTGTGGCGATATTATTTGGGTGACCATATATATGGCAACAGGGGCAAAAAAAATGTGGGGGTTGCGGGGGTGTCCCCCGCATGTTCCATGCAATAATGTCGCCACAAATAATGACCATTTTTCGGTGATATTTTTGTATGGCGATATTTTTGTGGCGACATTATTACCCCCAAGGCTGCATACTCGATCATAACTGTAACACATCATTCACCACTAACACTGCCTACCTGTGGACAGACCACCATACTAACTTTCAACCTACCCATTCCACAGAAGCACACCGACCAGCCTCCCCCCCGCCTACTCCCTACTTTTGCACGAAGCACACTGAAGCTCACAAGCAGGTGACTAATCCCGCTTCTTACAAGACACCAACAAACTATGATGTTGACTCCCTAGTAAACCAGTACAATTCCCTATTATGCAACGCAGTGGAATCCTTAGTCCCTCTCAAGCTGCATAAAGAAAAAACACTAACTACAAAAAAACATAGTATACCACACATCTCCACTCGATGAGAGCAAAAAAAGAGCTACCAAAACGACATGGCAGAAAACCCAGGTGCCTCTAACAAGGCACTATTCGCAGAAAATATATATAAACAATCCATATTAGCCACCAAGGCAGCCTCAAACATCAGCAGACTATCAGAAGCCGCCTCAGCTCACGTAAAACTGTTCACCATTCTCCGTGAACTTGAAACCCTCACCACACCCACTTCGACCATCACCAAAAACAATACCTGGTGCAGCAACATTCAAGAAG
The DNA here is from genome assembly GCF_040938575.1 of Ambystoma mexicanum. Classification (NCBI taxonomy): domain Eukaryota; kingdom Metazoa; phylum Chordata; class Amphibia; order Caudata; family Ambystomatidae; genus Ambystoma; species Ambystoma mexicanum. The sequence goes on from NC_090940.1 coordinate 545,708,296, forward strand.
ACCTTACCGGAAACAACTCACAATTACAAAGCAAAATTAAATCTAAAGCTCACAACTTGCCCATCAGCCTTCCGCAAACCCCAGCCAATGTACCCCCCGGCACTCTTACAGCTCATCCAGTTTCTCCCATCATCAAACTTGATCTGGCCAACCTGGTGAAGGGCCTTAAGCCCTCACAGTGACATATGTCCCGCCACCATAGTCAAACAATGCCTGGCACCATTTTCTCCCCTCATCACAGCCATTGTGAATGCCTCCTTTGCCTAGAACATGATTCCCACCTGTCTTAAAGAATGTTGGATCACCGGTTTGTTAAATAAAAACGTACTTCACTAGATCCTGCCATACACACCAATTATCGACCCATCACCACCGTCCCATTTCTTCTGAAAATCTTAGATAGAATCGCTTGCATCAAAATTCAAGCCTTTCTGGAAGATCGCTCCATCCTCGGCCCATGCCAATCCGGCTTTCACCCTGGTCACAGAACTGAAATGGCCCGCCTTGAGAATATCAATGAAGCAGGAACACTTTCCCTCTTGATATTGCTTTATCTCTCTGCTGCATTTGACCTGGTAAAGCACAAGACCCACTGCCATCACCAGTCATCAGTCGCACCTTTTTCCCCAGAAGCAACCAGCTTGGTTGCCTCCTTCCACGAAAACAGAACCTTTTAAGTCTTTGTTGGCGAAGCCTCAGTCCCTCCTACTCCAATGACATGCAGTGTCCCACAAGGCTTGTGCATCTCACCTACCCTCTATAATATTTATACAAATCCTTTGTTCGATTACTTAGGCCCCCTGGGTATCTCCTTCACGAACTACGTGGATGACATTCAAATGAATAGGGGTAGTCATGCTTACTCCCCGTATACTTGATGTTGACCCAAAACTTACAGATTTCTGTCAACCACAATGAGTGTAATAATTGTAGGCCAAACTGTAATCTAATGGCCTCAACCGGGGCTGATCCCGGGAGGCCCAACAATGAGTGTAACATTTTTTGCCTCAAGGCTTGGTAATCATGTAATAGCCCTTGCAGGTAACACTCCAAGCGCATACATTATGCCCAGCACGATTGCGACTTTATAGGCAAAAAGCTTTGCCTCAATAGATCGACCACCACAATTATCAATAGTTTTCCTTATGGCGAGGCACTTATTCCAAGCCTCCGCCAATATGGTTTCCTTTAGGTGGACAAAAGAGGGAGATGGACTGACGACGATGCCCAAGTACTTTTGGGCCAATCGTTTTGTTCCCAAGAACCAACTATACACTGGTGCCTCATACGCCTTTTTTTTCCAATAGCCATAACTTTGGTCTCTTTTCAATGGTGATCTTCAGGCCATTCTTCTCAGAGAAGTCATACAATACATTTATAGAGCACTGTAGGCCCAAAGGGGTCCCATCTAGTATGACAATGTCATCGGCATATGTAAAACAGGTAATATTCTCTTGACCAAAATGTGGAGGATGATTATGCACAGTTTTTAGAGCCGCGTCTAGGTCAACCATATACAGATTGTAAAGCAGGGGCGCCAAGACACATCCCTGCTTGAGGCCATTGCTTGTGGCAATAGATTGAGTTAATAGACCCTCCTGACTCAGTCTGACTCTCATGTGAGTGTCACTATGTAGTTGTTTAATAAAGTAAATTAAGGAGGGGGCAATGCCCCATCTTGTCAATTTCCCTCATAATATTGGGTGCTTGATGCTGTCAAACGCTGAGCTGTAATCAACAAAACAGATATAGTCAAGTCTCAGGATAACGAAAAGTATCTGAAATTAATGTGAGTGAGACCCAGAATGGGTGAGAAGTGCTAAAACCCCTTCTAAAGCCAAACTTTTCCAAATAGGTGATTTGATGTCGACCAAGTAGATTGAATTTCGAGCAAAATATTGGCGAAGACTTTAGCACTGCAGTCTAATATGGCCAATAGTCTGTAACAACTCGGCTGGAGCCGTGAGCCCTGTTTAAAAACTGGGATCAGTATAGAATTGCGCCACAAATTTGGAATTTCCCTGGCAGGGTGCGGCAGGAGTGTGTTGCCTGCTGGGGAGTCTGTGTCGGTGCCGGAGAAGTCTTCCCAATTGTTTACACCTGCGAGGAGGAGCCATTCAACAAAAACTGCCTCCAGATGCATCGCAGAGTGTGGTACGAGTGGGTTGCCTGTCTTCCCTGAGTGAGTGGGGGGGAACAGCGGGAGCAGCAATCCTTGGATAAAGTGGTCTCCGGCAAGGTTCTTTCTGTATGATGACATTGTCCCGATTGGCCCAATTGTCCTGCTGATTTAATTCAGGTTTAATTCTGATTGGACAACATACAATTCCTGTATCTAAGTCAGTAAAGACCTTAGGAGTTTACTTTGACCCGCAGTTATCTTTTACCCGTCAGGCCAATTATCTCAAATCCTCGTGTCACTATTACATCCAGCTCCTATGGCAGATCCGTCCTTATCTGTCGAAAGAGAACCTTGCTCTGATTGCAGCCGCCATTGTAAACTGCAAGCTCGATTACTGCAACAGCCTTATGATCGGTACCTCCCAGGCCAACATCAAAACCTTGCAGATCATACAAAACAATGCAGCACGCGCTGTAATGGGCCTTAAGCGCAATATGCACGTCTCTGGCGCCAGGCGTAGCCTTCACTGGCTCCCTGTGAAACAGCGCTTACACCACAAAGGCCTTACTACTGTGTTTAAATGCCTTCATGGCCAAGCTCCATCCTATCTCGCTACCAGGATCAAAAAGAAACCTGTCACCCGTCTCTTGCGCTCAAGTAGCAATATTGTCTTGGTTCAGCCCCCATCTATCCTAAAAAGATTTGGGGGTATTAGCTTTAATTCCTGGGCTCCAGCTCTCTGGAATGCTCTCCCTAAATACCTCTCTAATAGTGAGTCTCTGCCTATCTTCAAAAAGAAATTGAAGACCTTCCTGTTCGATAAAGGCTAGGTCCTTTTCTGCCTTCTTAGCGTAGACCTCTCGGCATCTGAACTTAATTTCCGTTATCTCCTCCCCCTTCTGCTGGCCTCACGAGGCTTCGTTATCACCAAGTCTTCATGTCTTTTTTTTTTAGTCCTTTGTCTGTTCATTGTTTCTTGTTGATTCTGTCCCTTTCCTTCTTTTGTGAGCGCCCTGAGGCCTATGGGTTGGTGGCGCTATACAAGAATATAGATAGATAGATAGATAGATAGATAGATAGATAGGAAGTAGGGTAGCCGAATCCCTAGAAATCGGATATCCCGATGCCTGAGGACGATTGCCAGGTGATGAGTCGTACCCAGAATTTTTTGTTCTCTTAAGCTTAGCACTTCGCTCTGAGTTTTGGGTAAAGAGTTGGAAGTGTCACCCTAAGAGTGGGCGTGGGTACTACTGGACTTGTACATAAGGAGCACCCACCAGCAGCCAGCACAAAGTTAAAAACTGCAACAGCAAGTGTCCTAGTCTTTTCCTGGTTATTCACGGCAAATTTGTGAAAAAAAACTTGCTGGCAAACCAACTAATAATGACAGCAAACAAACAGGAAAGATGTGGATTGCGCAACGTGACTCTCTCCGCTCTGGCAAACGAGGCCTTAGCCATACATCTGGTACTGCGGGCACAGCTGCCCCCCCCAAAACAAAAAAAGACAAAAAGGAGAAGATGGGTTTGAAAGACAACTTGCAACGTACCATTACGGGCAACTGGGAAAACTGGGACACTTAAGGTCAATAGTGAAATGTTGCAAAGCAATGCAATTAACGACACAAACGCCCCAAATGTGGACAACCTCACTCAAACGAATACTGTGGCTGAGATCACTTTGATGATTGACAATAACAAATCATCATTAAACTTGTGCTTCTCTGTTCATGAAAGCGATGGCGAAATGGACCTAGCGATTGTAAGTAGCTCATTTCAGCATCACGAGCCCCATGTAAGGCGATGGACTTCATCTAATTCAAGCATGTTAATCACTAAGTTAAACATTCTATTTCTGCTTTGCACTAAAATGGCAGAAACTCAACATGAGACAAATCGTATTCTTGCCCTAATAGCGGACACCATTGTTACTTCTAGCGAGGTCTGTGTAAAAACATCAACCTAAATGGTGAACCCCTTGCAACAATCGCTACTCAGCCTGACATGGAAAATCTCTTGACTCTGCTGAGAGCAGGCAGCATAATAAACATTAGTGAGTCCTCCTCTGTTATTATTGGGTCTGTGGAAACACTGTTCAGGGCCTATGAGAGTCAGTGCCTGACCTATATGGACTCGAGATGGAAACCCAAAGCCAAAATAAATCTCTTTGGCTATCGCATGTCGCTTCACTGGCTTCATCGGGTGCAACTAAGTGCTCCTCAAAGCAAGCCGGCTCCAAATATATAAAACTTGTGGAGCGGGCTCTTGGCTTATGGAATTGTTCCACGCAATTCCTGACTTGAACTGGCTCACTACGGAAGCCATTGAACTATTGGAACTACCTATGCTCCACAGCAAATCAAACTGGGTGCTGATCACCTTTGTCTCTCCCTTGGTAGCTGAGCGAGTAACCAACAATGCCAATGTTTTATATGAAATGTTCTTTGAAGTTCTAACCAACAATACCAACGGATGAAAGCTCAATACCTAGCAGGCTTAATGTGTAATCACAGTGAGGGAAAATCACCCGGCCAATTCTTGTCTGTCAGATCACAAAAGCAGGAGAAACACTTACTGTCCAACAGAGTGCCTGTTACATGGCAAAGAGTGCAAATTGACCTATCATTTCGGGGCCTGACTCTTACTTTATTGTCGTGCAACTTGCAAGGCCATCACTCAGTTTTGTCTAATCTGGCTGGTCGTCAGGAACTTATAAAGTCCCATCTTTTCTTACTCTTAAGAAACCTGGCTGACTGCTCCCTTCACTATGCACTATACCACATTCTTTAGACTATCTGCGGCTTCACTGACTGGTCATCTTAAGTGTCGGCCTCTATATCAGGGCAAGGTTTTAGCACTCAACGACTATATTTAAAGGAGCAAAGTAACATCCTAACTTCTTAGCCGCTGTCCTGCCACATTTTCCACCCGAGTCAGGTGGTACAATTGTGGCAACACTGTATGATCCACCCCCTACCCTGTGGCAATTTGACTAGTGAACTGAGGGATGTTGTTCTCGACACAATCTACGCATGGGTCGCACAGACATGAAATGGGGGCATCATCTTAACATGGGATTTTAATACAGACTGTTCTTCTAACATACACAAAAGTGCCCAGGGCAAACCCACTTCATCAGCACCAATGAAAAGAGCGGAGTGGCACAGACTATATGTTGAATTTGACCTGGTTCCTTTAGTCACTAAAACCCCCAACATGCCTTACACCTGGACAAATGGGATCTATCAGTTGTATAGACTTCATTTCCCTCAATCAAATTGTAGCAGATTTGTCACCTGGCTATTACATGCTTACCAAGCCTTGAGACAAAAATGTTACGCTCATTGTTGGGCCTCCCAAGATCAGTCCCGGTTGAGGCCATTAGATAAGAACTTTGCCTACAATCATTACACTCATTGTGGTTGACGGTAATTATGGGTTTTGGGCCAACATCAAATATAGGGAGAGTAAGCATGACTTCCTCCTGTTCCACAAGTGAGCCATGCTAATTGCCATATCCGTAGTGCATGGTACAGACAGAGGTACAAACACATTGTGAAGCTATCTCCCTGACGTGCACCTTGAAGCAAGTTGGGCTACAAAACTCGAGACTTCGATCGAGTGCTTTCCCTTGTAGGATTGGCTAAAAGGCAAAAATATTTAGCCTACACCCAACAGAGTCTGTTCATCCAAGCCCCTAGGCAGTACCTGATTAAGTTGCGCCTCCCTGCCCTAATACGTTTTGTAATGCAGGTGCGATTTAATATTCTCCCGGTTTATGCAAATATTGGAGCTTGGAAGAGCATACTGTTGAATGAACGCACCTGCCGCCTATGCAAACTCAAAGTTGAGAAGGCGCGTCATATCAACGCATTGTGTAGCCGTAGGCCCGTTCCATATTAAAGGATATGCAAATTATAAGTCACAGACCAATTCTGGAGCATGCTATATGGGGCTGAGTCCCTTGTTATGACATCAGCTGCTCACCACATATGGCTCAAGGCCAAAGGAATGTTGGACATAGAGGAGGGCATGCAGCAAAGTAAGATACATTGACACAAATCTGCCCTCTGGAGCAAACATAGGAGAATCATGGATTTTAGAAGTATGAATTTTGTAATTGTTGAAAATGACTTTAAAAAAAATGTTTATTATTTTAATGATGTACGATGAAATGTATCATTTTATTTTGCTTTTTTCTTCTGCAAAATGACAGTGTAAAAGGTTTTGTAACATAACCATAAGCACTTATATAATTGTTTTTAAAAAAAAGATACTCAAACACTCATCCCCCTGACAAGCTCTTCCGACCAGCACTGTACCACTGCAAATGCCATCTATGCAATCATCCAAACTTGGATGGCCCAACACAGCCTTACTGACTGGAAGACCAAGCTGCTCCTAGTCGGCCCCTCATCCCGTCTCTCAAACCTTGACTCAGCTATCCGGCTCTTCGCCATATATGGATACAATACCCCTATCTCCAGATCAGTTAAAACATTGGGTATCTACCTTGACGCCTCTCTCAACATGACCCGCCAAATCAGCAACATTGCTTCTGCAGCAGCCTACATAACAAAACATATACGAGCAACCAGACCTTTCTTATCCACCACCAACCGCATCTCAGTTGCCCGCACTCTCATCTGTTGTCCAAGTTAGACTCCTGCAATGCCCTACTTTATGGGACCACAAACAAAAACTTAAACAAGCTCCAGGTCCTTCAAAACAATGCCCTCTCCAAGCTGCCCCGGACTTGAACAAATCTGATCACATCTCTGAGTTAAAGCGCTCAGTCCACTGGATCCCCACCGGGGAAAGAATACAATTTAAAATCCTCACGATTGCACACTGGTGCCTAGCTAACAAAGCCCCGAAATACCTCGCCCAGAGGATCAAGCAGTACTCGCCAGCCAGACCACTCAGGTCTTCCAACATCCAGCAACTATTCATCACCAGATTCAAAAGGGAACGTGCAGGTGGCTCAAGCTTCCCCACCATTGTGACCAACATCTGGAACAATCCCCCGCCCCATTTCCCCATTTACGGTATGAGGCGTCTTACCAACTCTTCAGAAAAAACTAAAGACCCACTTGTTTAATTAGTGGTTTGAATTGCTCCCACCTATGTAACTGTACTCATGCAACGAGCGCCCAGATGCCGAGGGCTTGCTGCGTTGCTATAAATGCTCAAATCAAATAAATACACACCCAATCTGGCGATAACCAGGGGAACTAGGCAGGGGTGGTTAGGCAGAAACCTGTGCAGTTCCCTCTGGGACCACTGCAAAAGATTTAAGACTACAGGTGTTTGGCAGTAAACCCACTTGGTAGCAGTCTGTACCACACAGATTCACTTGGTAGCTGTGGCTGAGCAGTCAGACTTCCCTCAAGAAGAGTTAGGCAGTATACAGATTATTCACAATAGGTCAAAAGAACATAGTAGAACAAGTAAACACTGACCAGAGCTTGGTATAAAAAGAGATATAATTATTTATTTAAAACCACATCTAGCAAAACACACAGGCACTAATAGTAAGCAATTCAAAAACACGGTCACTAAAAGATATACACTCCCTTAGAAGAATATTAGACAAGTCTTAAGTAAAGCCCCAATTATTTTCAGACAGCAGTGAGCGCTTAACGCAGATGGCACTCTAATAATTCGTTTTAAAAGGGAGAGAAAAGCAGAGAATAAATTGAAACCGGTCCCAACACTTTTACAAGAACACAACAAGAGAGGAAAGAAAAGCAAAACCGTGAAGTTAGAGTTCAATAGGCTGGATCCACTTTAAGAGGATCAAACAAAATGTGTCCAAGGTCACACGGTTGCAGTGCACAAAAGTCTTGAAAAGGTTCAAAAAGGAGTTGGACCAAAGAAAGGGACCAGTTAGGAGGTCAAGGCGGCCAGCCCAGTCCAGAAGGTTAAGGGATTATTATTACCTTGTAGCAATCTTTAGAAAGGGAGGCCTGGCGGACACAGTACCTTAAAGTGGTGAGAATACTCTAGCGGGGGCATGTTCCTGGCACCGGTTGCAAGTCGGTGCTTCGTCCGGGGGAAGAGACGATCTCGTCGGGGAGGAAGACAGGAGTCCGTTGCACTGCCAGGGAAGAAACCAGCCAGCCGCAGAGTTTCTCAGGTAAAAGGAGCGGTCCTTGGATTCGCGGTCCAGTGGTAAGTGGCTATCCGGTTGCCGGGTTGCTTGGCACGGGCAATTCGACCACAAGCCGGTCTGGGGTGCGAAGAGAAGAAGGTAAACTGGTTGTGCCCACTAGTCAGGGGGAGAAGCCTCTCCAGCCGGGAGATCTTCTCTGTCGTCGGGAAGTGGTGAGTCGGTTCCGCAGGGCTCCACCGGTGGTGTTGTCGTGGTAGGTCGGCTCAGCTTCTCCCTCGTCGGATTTTCAGGTCCTGTGACGACTTCTGAAGTTCCAGTCCCCAAAGCCCTGCTTTTATGCAGCACACCCCCATTCACTCAGCCTACCTGTCAATCAAACATGCTAAGTGGTGAGCCGGCCGGATCACCACTTGGGACAATCACACAAGAGTGTGACTTGAGTTACCAAGGTAACTCAGTCCAGGGTGCCTAAACCCCCTCCCACACCCCCTGTGGTACCCAGACAGAGTAGCACCACTTTTGAAGGCTTCTGCGGAGAAGCCCGCCAAAAAGTGGAACAAAGGGCTCGACTTGGGTTGGAGTCACAGAAGAGAACACAAACGCCATTTTAGAATCGAGTCCTGGCAAAAAATACCAACCGGCGAATTAATAAATAAATAAACCGGCGGTATGTTCGAGGCTATGAGAATTAAATAATTAAAGTTGGTAGCCTCAAACAATGGGAAAATCCCATAGGGATATATTCGCGGTCAAATATAAAAAGTAGTATCCACTGCCACCAGCCAAAACTCGATCAGGGGGGACAGACGTGCCCCCTCGACTAACAGACCCCGAGGCAATCGAATTGCCCCGACCAGTATGTCCACAATATGATGGTTTGTACTGGTTTCTGTTAATAATTTTGGAATAGTAAAGCCAATGGTGACTTTACATGCCCTGGGAGACAGTAGTCAGTCCCAGGGTATGGAGTCTATGGTGGGGTGTCACTATGACACCCCTGTGTTACTGCACGGAGGGTGCTGTGTAACACACATAGTAAAAACACATGAGACCCTATGGAGTAAAGGACCCCACAGCCCATAAAACATTAACAGTCAAAGGAACACCATAAATCATGTCCAAGAGTGGGAGAAAAAGAGTCTCACTCTTGGAAGGAGAAAAAAACAAACTCCAGTGTTAGGCAGAAACCTGTGCAGTTCCCTTTGGGAACACTACAAAAGATTTAGGACTACAGGTGTTAGCAGTAAACCCACTTGGTAGCAGTCTGTACCACCCAGATTTACCTGGTAGCTGTACTTGAGCAGTCAGACTTCCCTCAAGAAGAGTTAGGCAGTATGCAAAGTATGCACAATAGGCACTCAGACACAATAGCACAAGCAAACACTGACCAGAGCTTTGGTATCAAAGTATATAATTATTTATTTAAAAACACACTGTTTGAAACACTCCAGCCCTCTTATTGTAAAACACTCTAAACACAGTTACTATTATGATATATACAACCCTTATTCCTTATCAGACAAGTCTTAGTTAACACCACTTATTTCCAGACAGAGGTGAGCGCTTAACCATAGATGGCACTCCAATAGGTTCATGAAGAAGGGAGGGAAAAAGACAGAATATGTGAAGATACACCACTCTAAGATTTAGGAACACTTTTAGCAAGGCAGAGGAGCAAAAGTCACTTGTGAGCCAAAGTCCATAGGCTGGGCCCACTCTTAGAGAGAGCAGAGCACAAATGCGCCCAAGATCACACAGTGACACTAGGCTTTGAAAGTCTTGCAGAGAGTTCGAAAAGAGTTGAGAGGCTCAGAAAAGTTTAGCCAGGGTGTCCCGGGCTAATACAGGTTTGAAAGCCGGGGGCTAAATCTACCCCGTACAGTCGGCGGCAAGGGAAGCCAGGCGGAACATGGTACCTCAAGTGGGAAGGATCCTCCAGCGGTGGCAGTTGTTCCTGGCAGCGGGTGCAAGTCTCGGCGTCGTCCAGAGGAAGAGAAGATCTCGACTTGGAGGAAAGATGAAGGTCGTTGCACTGCCAGGGAAGAAACCAGCCGCAGAGTTTTCCGGTTAAAGGTATTACCCTTTATTTCGCGGTCGTGGTAAAACGTGGTATTCCAGTTGCCGGGGTGCTTGGCACAGGCAAGGCGGCCACGAGATGCGTCGGGAAGGCGAAAAGACGGTGAAACTGGTTATCCCCACCAGTCAAAGGAAGAAGACTCTCCGGCGGGAGATCTCCTCCGTCGCTGGGAAAAGTGGTGAGACGGTTCAGCTTGACTCCACCGGTGGTGTCGTCGTAGCAGGTTGGCTCAGCTTCTCCCTCGTCGGATTCTTAGGTCCTGTGGCGACTTCTGAAGTTCCAGTCCCCAAAGCCCTGCTTTTATGCAGAAAAACCCCATTCACTCAGCCTAGCTGTCACTCAAACATGCTAAGTGGTGAGCCGGCCGGTTCACCACTTGGGCCAATCAGGACGGAGTGCGACTTGAGTTGTCTAGCCAACTCAGTCCAGGGTACCTAAATCCCCCTCCACCCCTCCTAAGTACCCCAGACAGAGTGGCACTACTTTGGAGGGCTTCTGTGGAGAAGCCCGCCAAAAAGTGGAACAAAGGGCTCGACTTGGGTTGGAGTCACAGAAGAGAACACAAATGCCATTTTAGAACCGAGTTTTGGCAAAAAATACCAACCGGAGAATTAATAATAAATAAACCGGCGGTATGTTCGAGGTTATCGTAATTAAATAAATAAAGATAGTAGCCTCGAACAATGGGAAAATCCCATAGAGAAATATTCGCGGTTTAATATAAAAAGTAGTATCCACTGCCACCAGCCAAAACTCAATCAGGGGGGACGGAGACATGCCCCCTCGACTAACAGACCCCGGGGCAATCGAATTGCCCCAGCCAGTAAGTCCATAATATGATGGTTTGTACTGGTCCTGTTCAGAATTCAAGACTAGTAAAGTCAATGGTGACTTTACATGCCCTGGGAGACAGTAGTCAGTCCCAGGGTATGGAGTCTATACTGGGGGGTCACTATGACACCCCTGTGTTACTGCACTGAGGGTGCTGTGTCACACACATCACAAAAACACATGAAGCCCTATGGAGTAGAAGACCCTATAGCCCATTAAACACATCTAAAGTCAAAGGAACACACTCAAATCATGTCCAAGAGTGAGGGTAAAAAGAGTCTCACTCTTGGCAGGAGAAAAAAATAAACCCCAAAAATCCAGCAAAGCTGCTGGGGCACTCACTAGGTTTGGAAATTCAGCCTAAACAGAGAATTCTCCCTAATATCCAGAAATCCAGCAAAGCTGCTGGGGGACTCACTAGGTTAGGAAATTCAGCCTAAAGAGAGAATTCTCCCTAACAGGGGTGCCCGCAGTTCCCATTGGTGTTCACGCTGAGTATGGAGCAGCTTGCATGTCACATCAGAAATTATACTGATATAGCAGGGATTAAAGTGTGGGGGCAGAATACAACATTTCACTTTATGCAGAGTACATCTTGTTGACTCCGCGGAACCCTTGCGCCACCTTGTCAATGGGGTTGAAGGAGCTGGCGTCCTTTCGACAGGTCTCAGGCTTTAAGGTCAATTACAGCAAATTGTATGGGTTGAATGTCTTAGGGCTCCCTTGCGGGCTCTGGCTCCTATAAAATAGAACCAGGAAGCCATTTCATACGTGGGCATTCCAAGCAGAGTTGCAGAGGTTTTTTGCCAGAATTTCCCACCTCTGTTCAAGGAATTGTCAGAGGATTTGGTAAAATGGGGAGGGCAGGACATTTCCTGGTATGGCAGAACTGCGGCGATTAAAATTAATCTGATCCCCAGGCTGCTCTATTTCTGTCAAGCATTGAAAGTTAAGATTCCAGACTAAGCTGTGCGTGCTACAGAGGAAAGATTTTTAAATTCATATGGGGAAATAAAAGGGCAAGGATCTCTGAGAAAGTACTAATGAGGCCATTGAGGGTGGGGGTGCAGGTTCCGGATGTGTTTCGCTATAATTTAGCGGCTCAGGTTTCACATGTGGTGATATTGAAATGAGGACAAAATAAAAGGCCTACTCAGCGGTGTGGTTGGCTAGGCTTCCGTATGTGGAAAAGGGCGGCCTTGTGGGACCGGCTGTATCCCCATTGCTCACTGCAACCAGAAATACACTTTACCACATGAGAAGGGCGCTTTGCAGGTGGCAAAGAGGGTTGGGGTTAAGCCCTCTCACGCCCATCTGGAATAACCCAAGTTTCCAACCAGGGCGCAAACAGAGGAGGTTTGAGATTTGGTTCACTAGGGGACTGGAAAGGTTACAGCAGCTATATAGGGATGGGTGTCCACTAGCCTTTAACGAGTGTAAGAAAGTGTTCATTGTACCTGAATCCGAACGGTTTCGCTATGCTCAATTGCGGCACTGGGCTTCCCCACTCTCACACAAAACGGGGGGCCACTGGAGCACTTATATCACTTTAACTATCTATTCATGGGGGGGCGAGAGGGAGTTCACCAGGGGCAGAGTCTCATCTGTGCAAATTACTGGACACAGGGGACCCTATAGCGAGTCTGCCCTATAAGGGTAAATGGGAGGAAGATTTGGGGGTGGTAATAAAGGATGAGGCGTGGCTACACATTTGGGCTCTAATGCACAAGTCATCCAAATGTGCGACTGATAGGGAGAGCTCCGACAAACTATGCTATAGATGGTACCTCACACCGGAGAGACTGCACCACATGCCAGCAGAGTATGAGGCTAGTTGCTGGCGGGGGTGCAACGACATGGAGTCACTCTTCCTTATGGACATGTGGGAAAGCGCGTCTCTTTTGGAAGGAGGGGTTAGTGAAATGTAAAGATATTACAGGCTTGTTGCTGCCAATGGACCACCGGGTGGTGTTTCTGGGGTATACAGGTGATGGGGCATTCCCCCTATTAGGCCCATGGCTACTCTTATTGGGCACTTCCTTCTAGCAGCCAAACTAGCCATTGTCTGAAACAGGAAGACTTTTGAAGGTCTGCTAGCCCAGACGTGTGGGGTTAAAATGTGGGACATTCTGGTGGCAGATAAGATCACCGCTCTGCGTGAAGGGAGAGATGGCAAGTATGACACTGTTTGGAAGCCTTTTATAGATTATGCAGAGAAATACCCAGTCATGGTAGCGAAACTTCAGCTTATTCATCAATTCTCATTATTGTAACGTTTGCCTTGAGGGGAAGAGGGGAAAAGCTATGATATGCAAAGGTTCAAGGAGGGGGGGGTTGTGTGCCTCAGGTGTTTGAAGCGCTATGGAACACTGTGCTCTGTATAGCCCATGCTCATGCACATAAGATGTATGGTATATTTGGACATGCCATTTCTCACAGTATGTTAAACAACGGTTTTTGCAGGGAAAAAAGTGTTTTGTGATGAATCTGGTGAAGTGGGAAAATGGGAAAACACCCTTCCCCCATTCTCATCCAGACCCTCACCTAGAGGATGACGGCCCAAGCACCCCCGAGAGAGGAGTTTGACCCGCTCACCTCCTTACCAGACGACAAGGTACCATGTGTTCGTGTCCCACATGCACGAGGAGCATGCCCACTACCATGCCCTGGCCAAGCCGACACCTGCGACATGGACCAGATCGACTAAAACAACAACCGCATAGCATCAACATCGTTAGAGATGCCATGACGACATAGCCAACAGACAAGAACACCCGTGCCACCATGCACCCTGGTCACTCACACACCAAACCACAAGAAGAACATATCCATTGCCATGACGTAGCGGACTGACACACTCACGGACATGCATCGTTGTTATTTTTCACATAGGCCTCCTACAGCACCGCAGAAACTCAAGATGCCTGAAGAGCTCGTGTATACGCTTGCAGACGCTTCATGATACCCTACCCCCATAGAAATGCCATCATATATATATATATATGATACATTACTCACCGTAATCGTATTTCTTATGCTTGTATCTGCTTAGATTCACATGCTGTGCATAGGCCCACATCTAGTGGAAGCTGCGGAGTATTACAGTTTGTTTTTCGAAACTCGAAAATGGGCGTCGACACAGGGCGTGCCAGTAATACTATCCCTAGTGTGACGTCCACTGTACCCAAGATCCCTCACTCGTCTAGGATCCTCAGATTGTATTTTTTCTGACATGAGGTAGCATGAGGAGTAGCGTGAGTACAGATAATCCAAGCAGATAGACAGAAAGGTAAGACTACAAGCAATCATGCGCCTTCTCTCGGAGGGGAGGAAGAGTGGATTGCATGTGAATCTAAGCAGATACAAGCATCAGAAATACGATTACGGTGAGTAATGTATCCCTTCTAAGGCTTGTGGAATCTGCTTAGATCACATGCTGTGCATAGATTAGCGAGCAGTACCAGAAGAAGGAGGTGGGATGTGAGAAGGGTCATGAGCAAATAAGTGTCTTAGAACCGCTTGTCCCATTTGTGTATCTGCCTTGGAATGGGTGTCAATGCAGTAATGCTGAGTAAAAGTGTGAATAGAGCTCCAAGTAGCTGCTTTGCAAATGGTATCAAGGGGTACATTTGCAATGAAAGCCAGAGTGGCCCCAATGCCTCTAGTAGAGTGGGCCCTTGGCGTAAAAGGCAGAGTCTTTTCAGAGAGTGAGTAACACAGCTGGATACAGTTAATAATCCACTTCGAGATGGCACCTTTAGAGACGCGATCCCCCTCTCTGCCTGTAGCTACGGAGACAAACAGTTGATCTGTTTTCCTTAGCGGTCTGGCTTTATTTACATAGTAGAGGACCGCCCTACGCACATCTAGGGTGTGTAGTTTCACCTCAGCCGAGCTTTGCGGGTTCTGGAAGAAAGCCGGAAGCTCGATGGACTGGTTTACATGGAATTTTGTGTGCGTAAAACCAGTTTGTCTTTATGGATAGTAAAGAAGGGATCCTGCACTGACAGAGCCTGAATTTCACTGACCCTTCTTATAGAAGTTATCCCTACTAAGAAGGCTGCTTTATAAGTCAGGTGTTTGAGACTGCTTTTATGCATGGGTTCGAAAGGGGGGCCCATGAGCTTGGCTAGCACCACATTAAGGTCCCACCCTGGTGGTGGGTTTGAAATAGGAGGGTGAAGTCTCTTTACTCCTTCCATGAAGGCTTTAACTACTGGTACTTTCCACCACGAAACCTTGCTATGGGAAGTGGTGTAAGCCGAGAGGGCTGCCAGGTGTACTTTCAGTGAGTTAAAAACCAATCCTGCATCTAGCAGGTGGAGCATGTATGTAACAATAGTGGAAGGAGTGCAATTAACTGGGTTGATTTGTCTACTCTGGCACCAGATAACAAACCTCTTCCACTTGTCAAAGTAACAGTGCCTTGTGTTTGGTTTCCTAGATTCCTTTAGGATGTCCATACACCTCTGTGGTAAATTGAGGTGTCCAAACTCTATGACCTCAGGAGCCATGCTGCCAGGTTCATTAAGTTGGGTTGCTGGTGCACTGTTTGACCTTGGTGCTGGGACAGTAGGTTGTACCAGGCTGGAAGTTTGATGGGCTCGCACACCGCCATCCTGCGTAGGTGTGGGAACCACGGTTGTCTTGCCCACATGGGAGCAACTAGGACGAGCGTCATCGACTCCCTGTGCATCTTGTTCACCACTTTCCTGATGAGAGGAGTTGGTGGAAAAGCGTACGCAAACATCCCTGACCAGTTCATCCACAGGGCGTTCCACTGGGAGTCTGGTTGGGGGAACCTGGATGCAAATCCTGGGCATTGTCTGTTTTCGCTTGTGGCGAATAAGTCTATAGTGGGGAAACCCCACTGAGAGAAGAGATCTTCTACGACCTCTCTGTAAAGAACCCATTCGTGTTCCTCTGGGAGGGAGTCTCTGCTCAGAGCATCCGCTAGGGAATTGAGCTCCCCTGGAACATGTGATGACAGGAAGATGTTCCGTCTGAGTGCCCACATCCAGATTTTCTGGGCAAGCTTGGACAGATTTGTCGAGCGAGTCCCTCCTTGCTTGTTCAGGTAGAATATGGCTGTAGTGCTGTCCGTCTGGATTTGCACCGACAGGTTTAGTAGGTGGGGCTGGAACGCCTGAAGCACTCTGAATACTGCCAGAAGCTCTAGCAGGTTGATGTGGTTCTTGGCCACTGAGTGAGACCAGAGACCCTGAGCTGTGTGGTGGAGATGGTGAGCTCCCCACCCCGTCAGACATGCATCTGTAGTGACTACTGCCTGTACTTCGGGATCGTAAAAGGGTTTCCCCTGTGCGAGATTTTCTCTTGTCCACCATTGAAGGCTTTGTACCAGTGTTGGCGAAACGACCACTAGATCGTCCCACTGACCACTTGCCTGAGACCACTGTTTCGCCAACCATTCCTGCATGGGACGCATGCGCAGGCGCGCGTGGGGGACCAGGTAAATGCATGACGCCATCATGCCCAGTAAACGCATTGCTTTGCGTACCGTTATTTGTTGACCGGACTGTTAATGCGGAATTTGCAGTAGTATATTCCGAATTCTTTCTTCTGAAGGAAAGGTCAACCCCTCCTGGGTATCCAGGATTGCTCCTAGGAATTGTTTTGAGGTGCTTGGCACCAGGCTTGACTTCTTCTCGTTGATTGAGAAGCCTAACTCGTGGAGGAGGTCGATAGTCCTTTGAATGTTTGTCCTGCAAATTCCTGGGGTTTCCCCCGTTATGAGCCAGTCGTCCAGATAAGGGTACACTGGGATTGCCTCCCTGCGTAGGTGTGCCGCCGCCACCGCCAGTACCTTGGTGAATACCCTTGGTGCTGAAGCTATCCCGAAGGGCAGTACCTTGAATTGGTAGTGCCGACTGTCCACCTTGAAGCGCAAATACTTTCTGTGCGCTGGGAACATGGAAATATGAAAATAAGCATCTTTCATATCCAAGGTTGCCATGTAATCACCCTTTTTTAGGAGGGGAATTACCTCTTGTAGCGTGGTCATACAAAATTTTTGGGGCTTGACATACTTGTTGGCAGGCCGTAAGTCCAATACTGGGCGCATTGTCAAGTCTTTCTTTGGCACAAGGAAGTAAGTTGAATAAATACCCTTGTTTACCTGGTGTCCCGGGACGAGTTCTTTCGCGTCCTTTTGTAGAAGAATGGCGATCTCCTCGAGGGGAATCTTCTGATGTTCTAAGGAGTGTACTCTTTGTCGTGGAGGATGGTTCCTGGGACGCTGCAGTAGCTCTATACAATATCCCGTGGATACTGTTGACAGCACCCATCTCTCTGATGTGATCCCTTCCCAAGCCTGGGTGAAGTTTGAAATGCGTCCCCCTACTGGGGTTGCGTGAGAAGGGACCCTGAACTGAGCGTCACTGCTTTGGTGGAGGCGTGCCGCCTCCCTTGCTGGGGCTGCCTCTGCCTTTACCACGACCTCTCCTATTACCTCTGCCGTAACCCTTGGTAGACTGTTGGTTGTTGTTCCACTGTGTACCCTGCCCCTGGGAATAGTTAGATCCTCTCTGGGAATTTTGGCCGCGTGGGCAACGAAAATTACTATTCCCTCTCTGGTTAGGGGGTTTATTGGTTAACTGACCAAGGGATTTGAGTGTCTCGTATTCGTCCTTGGCATTTTTCAGTGCGTCTTCGACCGCCTTACCAAACAACAGATCGGCTTCCACCGGTTTGTCTAACAATGATGCCTGAGTTTCTGCCTTAAAACCAGACTGCCGTAACCACGCGTGTCTCTTGATAACAGTACCTTCTGCTATCAATCTGCCTGCGTTGTCCGTGGCGTCGAAGGTTGCTTTCAAAATGCAACCAGACACGGCTCTACCCTCTGCGGAAATCCGAGCTAATTGGCCCTTTAATGGTTCAGGAGCAGAGGCTATGAGAGCCGCGACTTCTTCCCACTGATGGCAGTTGTAGCTGGCCAACAGGGTGGTGGAGTTAGCAATCCTTGCTTGATAGGCGGACGTTGAGGCTACCTTCCTGCCGAAACCGTATAGTTTATTGCTCTCCTTGTCGGGAGGAGCTTCTGACGAAGACAAGGGTGTCCCAGCCCTCTTACGAGTGTTGGTGACAACTAGGGAGTTTGGCTTCAGATGTCCTCTTATATAGAGAGGGTCAGACTGAGCTGCCCTGAAAAGTTTTTCAACCCTGGGATTGACTGCTCTGGTGAGGTTTGGGTTCACCAGGGACGGATCTATTCTCCGCTGAATGGATTTAAGGATAGGGATGGTCTGGGCAACAGGCCTCCTTTCTCCCACTAACTCTTCTGCGAAGTCCCTTTCCTCCTGTACACCGTGGGTGTCAATGTGGAAATGTTCTGCTGCCCGAGCGAGAACCTCATTTAGGAGGGGCTGGTTATCGACCGGGGAGTCGGTAACCGGGGCTTCGTTCTCTACCGGGGAATCTACTCTGTATGTTTCCGGGTCATCCTCTTCTTCTTCCTGGTCCTCATCATCCCCATAGTAGCCCGTCCCGGTTTGCTCTTCTATCATACCAAATTCTTGGTCTCCACAAAAGGAAGCCTCTCCTTGATACCGCAAGTATGGAGTTGCGTAAGGTTGTACCTCGAAGGGTTCAGACATCATCGGGGTTTCAAACCGGGCCTTCTTACTCGGGGGGATAGGATCAGTAGAGCCTGAGGGTGTGGCCCCTTGTGGATCATACGAGAGGAAATGTTCTGGATTTTTATCATAAAAATCAGCCAAAGAAGACATTCTTGACATGACCCTGTCTATGTCTTCACTGGACCATTTTTTGGAACTGGGAATGACTCTCTCAGCAAGTCTATGGGATTTATCTTGAGTAGCTTTGCTGGTTGTGGACCTATCAGCAGACCTGGGCTTGTCTGTCTGTTTAGGGGGGGTGGAGTGTTTCACAGGTGTGGAAGAATGTACAGGTAGTTTCTTCTGCTGTTTTCCCCCCTCCCCACGCGTAGAAAAATGTTTTCCCTGTCCCTTAGTGGCTCCGGAGTTTTTCGACGCCTGGCGTCGAGGATCGGGAGAGGTGTCCCTGTCCTTCGAGCGTGGGGCCTCACTGGCTTTAATTGCGGGCTCTGCCTCCTGGAGCGCGGCCTGGGGGTGGAAGTCGTCTTCGTCCTCCGACGATCGAACTTCTGTTAGCCTAGGGAGCGAGGCACTCTTGGCAAGAGTGGATGATTGCCTGGAGTCATGCGGCGATCTTGATCGAGAGCGCCCAGAGGACACCGAATCGGACCGTTCTGTCTGTGCCTCTTTCCGAGAACTTGACGTCGTCGAGTCTCGGTTGGACTTAGTGTGTTTAGTGTGTGTAGTATGTGAAGCTCTTGCGTCGCTGGGGGTCTTCCCCATAGCCGCCCTGCCGGACGACCTTCCAAGGTCTGGGACATGCGCTCGGCTGTCTTTCGACGCCGTAATGCCCTCGCCGTCCGAAAGTACGGCGTCGCTGCCATCGCTGAAGGCGCCCTCCGCTGCCATGGCCGCCTGCCTGGCGTGGTGGGCCCAACGCTTTGTCGAACGGTCCTTAAGTGTATTAGGATTAAACCTACTACACGCTCTGCAGTTCGCTTCAGGGTGGTCCCTCGGCAAGCAGAGATTGCACGTGGCGTGCCTGTCGACCCAAGGGTATTTGCGGGTGCACTTGGGGCAGAATTGAAAAGGGGTACCCTCCATACGCACCTTGAGGCAGCGGGCTGTTAAGTGTAGGAAATGTATAAGGTGTACCTATATACCAAGAGTGTAGAGTATGTACCACCCCCCCCACTCTCCCTTCTTGCAGGGCCGAGGCCAGCGGCCTTCCAGGCCCGGGCCGAGGCCAGCGGCCTTCCGAGGCCCAAATCCGTCGTGCAGCAGCCGACGGTCGATTTCTTCTCCAGCCGGCGTCGAGTGTCGAAGTTCGACGTTGGGGTGGGGAAGGATGTCAATAGATTAATAATTTTAAATTTTAGCAAAAGTATGGCTAAGGCCAGGGGACTCCGCAAGATGCTTCCGACCAGCATGGCGGAAAAAAACAATCTGAGGATCCTAGACGCGTGAGGGATCTTGGGTACAGTGGACGTCACACTAGGGATAGTATTACTGGCACACCCTGTGTCGACGCCCATTTTCGAGTTTCGAAAAACAAACTGTAATACTCCGCAGCTTCCACTAGATGTCGGCCTATGCACAGCATGTGATCTAAGCAGATTCCACAAGCCTCAGAAATATATATACTACTACTTGTGACACTCTGTCGCCCTGCGGCACCCATGTTAGTAATTATATATCGCCTCCCAGAAAAACTAGGCCCGAGTAGGCCGGAAGCAAGAGCCCTCAGGCCGGAGCCTCTAAGACGAAAAGACCTCGAGACGAAAAAGCAATGCGCTGACCATGCAGAACGAGTCCCAGCGAGAGGCCACCGCCAAGGCCACAATGTTGCAACCCACATGCCGAGCTCCCAGTGCCAAGGTTACACCTGCCGCAGCCAAGCACCACTCTGGCCCGAAAAACAAATTAAATGCTCATAATTCTGCTCCAGCTACGGTCTCTACACACGTGACTAAGCCAAACTGACAAGATGCCAAGCTCACGAGACAGAAAGTCGCCGGGGTCCCACGTCTGGGACGCAGGCTGCAACAACTAATTGATAAGTTGGACACCTACACCGATGGGAAGGCGTGATCACCAGCCACTAGCAAAGACCTGTCAATTGT
Organism: Ambystoma mexicanum; assembly: GCF_040938575.1. Taxonomy (NCBI): domain Eukaryota; kingdom Metazoa; phylum Chordata; class Amphibia; order Caudata; family Ambystomatidae; genus Ambystoma; species Ambystoma mexicanum. Next base: position 545,729,140 of record NC_090940.1, read on the forward strand.
CTGCCACTAACACATAGTTGCACAATGTTGCCAACACCAGGTACCTCGCGGGCTGGGAACAGCGATGGTCCCAGGCTTGGGGGCTCACGAGGGAACCAATCAAAGTACGAAGGGCTCCTCACTGACGCCATTTCGGTTAGCCAATCACCAAGGGTCCCTGTGTAACCAATTTATTGGAACAAGTGTTAGGGACAACCCAAGTGTGCCACCTGACCTGTCCTTATCCACTAACATTCCTCCATATAAGCATCTATACTAACCCTACCACTCGGGGAACTAACCTGAAGTGGAGATAGGTTTTTCCCAGGTGACGCGAGCAGCGTGTCATACTACAGTAAAAAAAGCCTGCAAGCCGCACTACGAAAGAGAGCGTCTCCCCAGATGCATACGGTCGGAGAACGATCCCTGCCGTTACTATAATAAACAGCAGTAATTACTTTGCTCATGCGTGTGCCTCATACTCCTTTTTGGGACACAGGAGGAGTTGGGGCCTCCCCAGCCACAGAGGTCCGCGGACAGCTCTGCCGGCCCCCAGAAGATCATCCCGACAAGTTGGAGGTACTGCTGAGATCTGGTTGAGGTCTACTTAACCTACCCTAAGAGCATAACTACCGGGCCTCCTGCAGCGAGGCAACCCAGCAACTCAGCCCCCTCCGCCGTTGCCTCCTTTTGAGGACTACAGGACCACTGCGGAACAGCGAGTTTTAGACAAACTATACATAACGCACACTAATTGCAAATCACCATGGGCATGCGAGAGAAGGGGAGGACCAAGTGCACGAGAACTAAAGAACAGGGACACGATAGGGAAAACGCCACGCCCACTAAAACACACACCCGCAAACACCACACCCCTCACCACGCCCACTGACACCAGCCCCCGTGCACACCCCATATGTTGGCAGACTTAGGGATCTCCCAGGACGCTGACAGGAAGAGAGAGTAAGCACACCAATGGTAGAACCAGAAGGACACGAAAAGGGGAGGAGGGATATAGGAAGTGAAAGGGTAAACACTTGTAACATCGACAGCATTGAAGAGCTACCAGACATGGAGGAAAATTATGAATATAATGACATAGTACCACACAGGAGGATGAAGGAAGAGGAGAGAGGATACAATTTAATGCCACTACTAGAACGGGGAGGAACAAGACCACAATACATCCCCTGGAAGCATGCAGACAAGGAAAATCTAAAATGCAGAGTCGCATCGTTGAGTGCAGGAGCTGGGAAGTGGATATACGAGATGGAAAAACACACTGCGGGGCAAACATTAGCGGTGGGAGACGTAAAAGGACTTCTAATTTCCATACTGGGGGATGCTGCTGATGACATACAGAAGAGGGCGGTAGTCCCCGGGGTGACAATATATGACACAGCACATGATGGAGCCCCATTTGCCAATTGCAGACATGCGCTTTGGCAAGCATTGAGAGTACAATTCCCAGACACTTGAGACATAGGAGCAATTACATCACGAAAGATGCGTGAGAATGAAGATCCTGTTGAATACATCCAGGAGATTCAGGAGAAGTGGCGTGGGAACTGTGGGACAAAACACTAGCAATTTTTTACCACATACTAGTACAAGGGCTCCCGGAGCAAGTACAGAGACAGTTCAAGAAGTTAGTGGGGATGGAAGCTAAAGGATGGCCAGAAATACAACTGACAATAGTACACTATTGCAGGATGTGGCAGGAAAAAATGAAACAAAAGGAGGATAGGAAGGCAGAGGAAGCAAAATTGGTTCACTGATAACAGCCCCCGCACAACCACAGGCAATGGTAACACAAGACACAACACAACTACAGGTAACACCACCACAGCAAGCACAAGTAGTGACACAGCAACTGCTTCCTCCCTCGACATACATACAACAAATGGGGGGCGGGGTTATATGCCAATGGGAAACAGATACTGAAACAACTACAGAGGGAGAGGCGGGCAAATGAGAGGGAGAGGATATGGCCCACCCATCCACCAGCAAGGGGGAGGTTTCCGAGGTTAGAATCAACAGGGATAGCAGGGGTATAAGGACTACATGGGGGGGACTTCAATGGCAAGCACGGGAACCACTGACATGTTGGATATGTGGGATAGTAGGACACATGTCGCGCACATGTAGGATGAGACAAGCACAGGCGGCCTGGGAGGAACAGGGACAGCAAGGGCCTATGAGGGAACAACAGGTTTACCAACAGCAGGGGATACAGCAACAACTACCACCACAACAAACACAAATGCCACAACAACAGACATTGCAACCACAACAGCAACAACAACAACCACACATGCAAGCACACGCACCACAGCAGCAACAGCCAAGTATACAGCAGCAACAGCAGGTCCAAACTGGCCAACAATTAGCACAAATACAAGACAGTGCGATAACATCTACTGGCACACCTGTAGCCCAGACACAGCTTGGGAAGGTGACAATATTGGGTCACAACCCAAACACAGGAAATGGACAGGCATTATACCCACAATAGGACAGCCCACAGACATCCTTGATGTGTCCCATCCTATCAGTAACACCTAACCCTGCAGAGGAACCACGCATACAGGTGACGATAGGTGACAAAATATTTTCCTTCTTAGTTGACACAGGGGCCACTAGGTCATGCATAAGAGAGGGGAAGTTTCAACAGTCAGGCGAAGCTATGAACACTCAAGGATTCTCGGGGGCTCGAGGGTTGGTTCCTTTCACAGATAACATCTCCCTATCTGTAGGTGATCATGATATGTCACTGCCACTGCTATACCACCAGTGAACATACTAGGTAGAGACATCATGAGCAGACTTAACATGAATATCTCCTTTACTGACAAGGGAATAATTTGCTCTACACCAGGCATAACCATGCTTACAGCACGACAAATATTACAGATTTATTACGGCAAAACAGTAGCAAGAGCAGAACCAATAGATGGAGAACTATTCCAATATGGGACAGACATGGCAATAGCATGGCTGCCAGGAATTGAAGGGAAGGTTTGGAGGAGGCCTGCAGCTTACTTTTCCGGACCGAAACACCATCCAGTGAGAGGGAAGGGACGAGGATATCACGGAGTATTGAGAGCATTGTGGCAACGCAGGACTACATCGCGGTGCATGCCCAAGACAGGGATGGGAGGGCATGGAGGGCAGTTATAGCTCTAGCAGAGGGGTGCCGACTAACCCAGGTATCTGATGAGGAGTTCTTCTCAGATGATAATGGTGAGGGGGAGATGGTGTTTCAAATGAGCGTCCACATCTGGGTGACCGTAAAATACAGAGATGTAGCATAGAGCATATGACGTGGGCTGCATCAAGAGCATTGGAGGTGTGAAAATAAAGTCGAAAAAAGGGGCCATACTGCTGAGAGTAAAGCAATACTCGCTATCAAAAGAAGCAGATGAAGAAATATATGAAACAATAACCGCCCTAATAGAAAGAGGTATACTGGTACCATCAGAGTCCCCATTGAACACTGCTGTGTACCCTGTGCGCAAAGCTAAGGGAGGGTCTTGGCGTTTCATCCAGGATCTAAGACCCCTCAACCACATTGAGAGGCAGAATACCCTATAGTGGCTAACCCAGCCACTATACTATGTGGGATACCAACGTTGCAGTTGAAAAATGATCCTCAATAACGTGGGTTGCCCAACTACACTGTATGTGGAGCATGCCCTTTTTGCCATCTTGAATAAACCAAAATCAACACTGACCACTCAAAGGGCATCAGGATACAAGTTATCGTGTCCAGGCCTGAGTTAACAATTGTAAGGTGCAGCAACGTGAACCCAGCAAGGTTCATAGCAGAGGTAGTGGAAGATAGCAACTATGCACATGACTGCACACAAGCTATCGACATATTTTCCACAAGCACAAGAAAAGTTGAGGAAAAAGCCCTAGATGGCGGAGAAATACTGTACATTGATGGGTCCTCAACAATAGACCAAAGTGATGGGGTGCGCAGAACAGGTGCAGCAGTGGTGAGATTAACAGAGGATTGGACATATGTTCCAGTGAAATGTGTCCAGCTACCACAACACTACTCTGCCCAGGCAGCAGAGTTAGTGGCCCTAATTTTGGCACTAAAAAGAAAGTAATGACAAAAGAGTAACTATATATTCTGACAGTGCATATGTCACATCAACTGCACACTCCGGGTTAATTAAGTGGCAGCGAAGAGGATTTAGAAGGGCAGACGGCACCCCAGTGCAACATGCCCTACTACTTGCTGAAGTAATTGAAGACCCCAAAGAAGTGGCCTTGGTGAAGTGTCAGGCCCATACAAACGGGGATGATCACATTTCCAAACGCAATGAAACAGCAGACGCACATGCTGAACATGCTGCGTACTACGGGGAGATTTGGATCCCCCCATAAAAAGGAAAAGCTAGCGGGAGAGTGGGGGCAAGACAGATGCTGATGAAAGATGGGTACACTCATATCCCTGAGAATGAAATAATGGAGTTACAGGCAGCAGCAACCATGGCAGAGAAAGAACTATGGGTTAAAAGGGGGTGCACGATGTCCCCCACAGACGCATTATGGAAGCAAAACAATACAGGTAAAATAGTAATGCCTGTGGCCTTATTGAAAACTGCCCTGGTCCAACTACACCATCCCGCACACACAGGAAAAGAGGTGATTGCAACACGAATTAAGGAGGGATGGTTCTGTCCCGAATTAAATTCACACGTTGCAAATTTCATTAGTAATTGTCTCACTTGCCAACAGTATACGGCCGGTCACACGCTGCAAGTGATCAAAGGTATTATACCCCAGCCGAAAGGACCCTTCCTACACCTCCACATTGACTACGTTGACATGATCAGCGTATGCCAAGGGTACAGATACATGATTGTGGTATTATGCCCATTTTCAAGGTGGATCGGAGCTGGTCCATGCTCCCATGCAGATGCCTTTAGAGCAGCCAAGTTCCTGGTGACGGAGGTGTTCCCAAGGTGGGGGTGTGCGAAGTATTACGGTCGGACAATGGCCCACACTTCTCCAACGAAATGTTTCAGCACATAACTGCTCACCTCGGCATCAAGCACAAGTTTGCATGTGCGTACCACCCACAGGCGAATGGCCTGTGTGAACGCCTCACCGGCCTCCTAAAAGAAGAGATAGCAAAGATTCAGTAATCTACCAAGAAGAGCTGGCTCTACGGTCTCCCCTTAGCACTATTTGAGTTAAGAAGCAGGCCAGGGGGGGGGGATCACCACCTCACACCCCACGAGGTGGTGACCAGGCGCCAGATGCACCTCCCACTGACACCACCGTCAAGGGACATAACAGATTGCCACCCTGTTCAAACTATTTTTGGTGATGAAATGTACGAATGAACAAGTTACTTACCAACTGTAACGTTTTTTCGACTGGATGTTGCTCCCACGTATTCCTCATTTTATGATAATTCGTTATCTCCAGCTTCGTGGCTTCGGAAAAAAATGTTCTCAGCAGAGGGCACTGTGTTCGAGGTTGCGGCGTCGACTGTCCCTCGATGGGCTCCGTATTGTCGACATCACTGATGGTATGAATAGCTCGAGCCGCGCCCGTTGCTTCAGTTCTTTTTCTTCGATGAACTATAGGAGGAACACCCAGACGTGCCTCATGACTGATGCACTCTTCGTGAGAGGAAAGTGCAAGAAAACGTAAACTGTACTGCGGGGTAGGATGGGAGGGTCGATGAGGAATACGTGGGAGGAACATCCAGTCGAAAGAACGTTACAGTTGGTAAGTAACTTGATCTTCGAATGGATTGTGTCCTCCCACGTATTCCTCATCTTATGATAGAGTCCCATAGCAGTGGCAATTTTGGAGGTGGGAGTACTAAATACTGTTTTCATGGACGGAGTGAAGTACCGCCTTAACAAATAACCCCTCATTGGAGGAAGCAGTATCTAAACAGTAATGCTTGATGAAAGTATGCATTGATTTCCAAGTTGCAACTGAACAAATGTCTGCTGCAGGAACTCCCCTCTTTAGAGCCGCAGAAGTAGCCATTCCCCTTGTAGAATGGGCTCGAAGCCCATCTGGTGGGTCTTTTGCTGCCAATTTGTAGCATTCAATTATGGCCAGAATGATCCAGCGGGAAATGGTCTGTTTTGTCACTGATAAACCCAGTTCATGACCGGTATAACCCACAAAAAGTTGGTCATCTTGGCGTAATCTTGACATCCTTGAAATGTAGAAACTAAGAGCCCTCTTGGGGTCTAGTCTACATAGTCTCTCTCCTCGTCTTTGCCCAAATGAGGAGGATGATAGAATGTTGGTAAAACTATTTTTTGTGACAAATGGAAGTCGGAAACTACTTTTGGTAAAAAGGAAGGTTTAACTTTAAGAACTACCTTGTCCTTATAAAAAGTAGTATATGGAGGTTTGCATGAGAGAGCCTGTAGTTCACTAAACCTGCGGGCTGATAAGGCTACAAGAAGAACAGTCCTTAATGTTAGAGCCTCAATGGACAGGAGTGCAGAGGCTCAAAAGGTATACAAGTCAGAAATGTAAGTACTAGATTTAAATCCCAAGTTGGGACATGAAAAGGTACTGGAGGGTATACGTTAGTAAACCCTTTTAGGAATTGAATGATTAATGGTATTTTGAAATATGAAACCTCTTCTGAGGTGCGCTTAAAAATGGAAAGCGCAGCAAGATATCCCTTAATTGTTCCTATCTGGAGCCCCAGATTGGCTAGATGTAATAGAAAAGAAAGCACTATTGGGGTGCCACACTGAAAAGGGTCCACATCCTTATCCTTGCACCAGTTACTGAACTTGTTCCAGCGACATTGGTACAAAGACTTTGTTGCTGGCCTTCTGGCCGAAAGCAAGATCTCCATTACGTCATCCGGAAGATCCCAATCCTTGTATCTCAACCTCTCAGAAACCATGCGTGAAGGTTGAGTGTCTTGACCTCTGGATGGAGAACTCGACCTTCCTCTTGCGAGAGAAGATCCTCTCTTTGCGGAAGACGTATTGGAGGGCAGATGGGCATGTCTAGAACGTCCGGGTACCACGTCCTCCTGGCCCAATCCGGGCAATTAGGATCATGGTTTTCCTGAACTTTCTCAACCTCCCGATTACTTGTGGAATCACGGGGACTGGGGGAAACGCGTACAGCAGTGGAAAATTCCACTCCATTACGAATGCGCCTCCCAGAGCTCCTCTTTGAGGAAATTCCCTTAAGCAGTACTGTTCGCACTTCCGGTTGATCGTGGTGGCGAACAGATCCACTTGAGGGGTTCCCCAAAGGGCGAAGATCTCCAGAAGGACTTCCTGAGCTAGCTCCCACTCGTGGGAGACTATGCTCTGCCTGCTCAGAGCATCTGCCGCCGTGTTCTGCTCTCCAGCTGGTGAATTGCTGAGAGATTCCTACTTGTATTGCCCAGAACCAGAGCTGCATTGCCTCCTTGCACATTGGTGGTGACCCTACACCTCCTCTCTTGTTGAGGTAATACATGGCCACTGTGTGGTCTGTCATTATCAGGACATTTTTCCCCTGTACAGAGGGCAGAAAGGCCTTCAGCGCTAGTCTGATTGCCCTCAGGTCCAATGGGTTGATGTGTAGTTTGGACTGCGATGGCAACCAAAGACTGCTGATTGTCAGATCGTTGGTGTGTGCCCCCCACCCCGTGAGTGAGGCGTCCGTTACTGCTGTTATCTCCGGCCATGGTTGCCAAAAAGATTCTCCTTTGAGGATATTGTTGTTGCAAGCCCACCATAGAAGATCCTGAGCAACAGCTCTCGGGACTTGCAGAAGATCCGACATATTTCCTGAGAATTGGGACCACTGAGTTCTGAGTGCCCATTGAAGAGATCTCATTCTCAATCTGGCCTCTGGCTCTAGGAAAATGCAGGATTCCATGAGGCCGAGCATCCTCAGAAAATCGAAGGCCGATAGATGCTGGGGATTCTGGAACTTTGTTACCATCTGCAAAATGTGGAGAGCTCTCACCTCGGGAGGCGAGGCTTTTCCCGAGGAAGTATCCAAGACTGCTCCGATAAATTGAAGCTTTTGGGATGGTATCATGTGGGACTTCTTGAAATTGAGGGAGAAGCCCAATTTGTGAAGGAAGTGGCAGGTGACTGAAAGATGTTCCTAAGCTTGTTCGGGACAACGTGCTCTGATCAACCAATCGTCCAGGTAGGGGTAGACGTGACTCCCCCCTCTCCTGAGACTCGCTGCCGCCACCACCATCAGTTTGGTGAAAACCCTCGGGGCGGAGGTCAACCCAAATGGCAGAACTCGAAACTGATGAGTTGCCAATCGCGAACCTCAGGTACTTTCTGTGCTTGGGATGGATTGGCACATGAAAGTAAGCATCCTGAAGGTCCAATGATACCAACCAGTCTTGGACTTGTAGAGCCTGAAGGATCTGAGAAAGGGTCACCATCTTGAACTTGTCCTTCCTTAGGAACTTGTTCAAGTTTCTTTTTTTTTTTTTAAACGTATTTATTTAAGGCAAGGCAGGACAGGTTACAAATAGTATTTCATGGCAACATTACATATCTATAATAGTTTCTTCAGGTCTGTACTTCCCCCCCCCCCCCCGCTCCCCTTTTTGGCTTCCCAGCCCCGGAGCCCCAACCCCCTCCTCCGGGTCTCCCAGGCCACAACTTCAGCCCATCGCCCCCACCTGGTGAGTGTCCTCCCGATCTCTCAGAGCCCATCGGGTGTTGGTCGGTTTGAAAGTCAATGCGGGGAATCACTGGTCATACTCCAATACTGGGGCCCAAATATTCTGAAAGCGGTGCAGAACCCCTGTTCGCGCCGCGGTGACCTTCTCAGCGATCAGTATGTCCCAAAGTTTTCCCCACCAGTGAGCCATACAAGGACCGTCCGGGGATTTCCAGAAGCGGGCCAGCACAGTCTTGCCTGCTAGGAGGCATTGCGTTAATAGCTTTGCTCTCTTTCCGGAGCGGGGGCAGATCCCTGGGGTCGGGACCCCCAGCAGGACGGTTTCAGGGTCCAGCAGCAGGACGGTCCCGGTGATCTGTTCGATGGTCGAAAGACACCTAGTCCAAAATTACCGAATCTTGGGGCGGGTCCACCACATGTGAAAGAAGGAGCCAGGCTGAGCACAGCCCCTCCAACACGAGGGATCCACTTGTGGGTTCATATGGCGTAGCCTGAGTGGGGGGGTAGTACCATCGCAGCATGAGCTTGTATGCGCATTCCTTGTTAGTGACGGAGGAGGATGAGCTATAGGTGCGAGTCCAGATGTCCACCCATGTTTGATCTTCAATTGGGTGATCCAGGTCCGCCTCCCAATGGGCCATACCTCGAGTTTTTGTCACCAGAAGTCCCCCAGGAAGCGTCTGTATAGGGTCGAGGTCCTGCCTCTGGCTGGTAAGTCTCTGAGAGTTAACTCCAGGGGCGTCAGTGGGCGGGTGGCCGCCTGGAGGGTCTGGGGGTGGGAGCACCAGTGGCGGAGCTGGCAGTACATAAATCTGTCTCCCTCCTGGAGTTGAAACACCTCTTTGCATTGTTCGAAGGTGCAGGGTTTATTCGCAAGGTATAGCTGTTCCAGGGTTTCGAGGCCCCATCTATCCAATTTTGGAAGTAACGGGGATGAGCCCCCGGAGAGAAGTTTGGGTTGTGAAAGATTGGCGAGAGGGGGCTTTGGCCTCTCGGGATTCCCTTCCGTTTCAGGGCCCAGTCCCAGGAGCTTAGGGTATGTTTCGTCGTACGCAAAATGTTCTTCCAGCGTTCCCTGAGAGGGGGCTGGATGTGTGGGAGGAACCGTAGGGGGGACGGGAGTTGAGCTTGTTCCGATTCCACCTATCTGGGGCGGGCTGTGGTTGTTTGCCAGGCGTGGATGTGTGCTAACTGCGCCGCTGCTCTATAAGCTTGGAGATCGGGGACCCCCAAACCCCCGAGCCTGGCGTCACCGACCAGGGTCTTGTGGGGGATCCTGGCCTTCTTGCCTATCCATATAAAAACTTTAACATTTTCCTCTGTAAATCCTGAAGGGCCGCAGTCAGTATGGGCATGGAGAAGGAGGAGCAGGCGTAGAGGAATCTCCGAAGCAAGTTCATTTTGGTGGCCGTGATCCGACCCATTAATGAGATTTCTTGCGTGGTCCAGCGCTTCATGTCTCCCTCTAGTTCACAAAACAGTCTGGGGAAGTTCGCCTGATAGGTGTCCTTCGGGTTTGCTGAAATGTGAACTCCCAGGTAAGGGATGGACCGTTCCCACCACTTGATTGGGCACAATCTGGTTAGTGCCTCCCGTTCCTCTGGTCTGAGGCCCACTCCCAGGGCCACTGATTTGGCGAAGTTGACAGTGAAGCCGGTGACCTCCCCAAAGTTCTTTATTTCGGCCAGGGCATGCCTCGCTGAGGTGCTAGCTTCTGAGAGCATCAGCAGTACATCGTCAGCGTACAAGGCAATTTTATGTTGGGATGGGCCCACCTGCGGGCCCTTGATGAGTTTGTTCTGCCTGATCCTCTGGGCGAAGGGTTCCATTGTGAGGGCAAAGAGAAGGGGAAATAGCGGACAGCCCTGTCTTGTCCTGCAGGACATGGGGATCGGAGCTGAGAGGGCGCCATTGATCCTCGGGATAGTTTTAGGGGCCTTGTAGTTGGCTAGAACCATGGACCGGAACGTTGGGCCAAAACCAAAGGCTTCCAGGGTGCTTTCCATGAAGGACCAGTCCACTCTATCGAAAGCTTTAGTTGCATCTAGGGCCATTAGGGCGAGAACCTGGGAGTTTCGGTGGGTAATGTTTATCAGGTTTAGGGTTCTCCGGATATTGTTTCCCGCAGATTGGTGGAGGATGAAACCCGTTTGGTCGGAGTGGATAATGTCTGGATGTATGAGTGATAGCCGGTTAGCCAGGATCTTAGAGTATAGGTTGGCGTCTATGTTCAAAAGGGCGATGGGTCTGTACGAGGCTGGGTCTCTCGGGTCCTTCCCTGGCTTAGGCAGGAGGACAGTTATGGACTCTTGCATTGCGGGGGTCACAGAGCCCGACCCCGTAAATGAGTTGAAAAGTGTCACCATGTGGGGGATTAGTTGGGGTTTGAATATTTTATAGAACCTCAAGGAGAACCAATCCGGGCCCGGGACCCGCGATTTGAGGGCCTTGATAGCCTCGTTGACTTCTTCATCGGTGATTGGAGCCTCCAGCTGCTCTCTCGTGGAGTCGGGGAGGCATGGTAGGGCGGCCTTCCGCAGGTATTCTTTTTGTTTGGATTAATCTTGTGGAGGTGCCGTCATGACCTAGATTATGTGGTCCACAGCTAGTTGTTGTTTCATTGACTCAGAGTAGTGAATCACCCCTTGTGGGTCTCGGAGCCCTGCAATGGTATTGGTGCGTCTCGTTTTGGCAAGCTTGGCTACCAGTAGCTTGTTAGCCTTATTGTTTTTGGCGTAATAGAATTGTCTGGTCTTGGGCAGTAGTTGCGCAGTATGCTCAGCGTAGTGGGCCTCTAGTTTCTTTCTGGCTGAGCGGAGGGCTCGTTGAGATCTGGGGGACCATCCGTTTTTCTTTTGGGCTTCTTCTGCTGACCGCAGTTGTTCTTCCAGGTCTTGCCGGATACGTCTCCGGTCCCGGTGGAATGCTACCCCCTTGGGCTAGCATGGCTCCCCTAACCACAGCTTTCATTGCATCCGAGTTGTTAGCAGGGGAGGTATCTGAGACCGGGTTCTCCTCAAAGAAGTTCCTGATGGTGGTAGCAATCTTGTCCCTGATTAGCATGTCATTGAGGATCAGGTCATACAGCGCCCATCTACGTGGAGTATTAGTACAAAAAAAGGTGGGTGAGGCGCGCACTCCCGGTCCTGGTCAATTAAACCTGTTGCAAAAAGTAAGTAGCTGGGTCACATCCCAAAACGGACAAATATTCACAGGGTTAGATCCCTTCTGCTGCAAATCAGGTACTCTGTATTAACAGGGTTAGATGCCTCGGCTGCAGTTCTGTGGTCTGTAGTTGTTCTCCTCCTAGCGCTTTCTTATCTCAAATAATCATCAGGGAGGCTGTTAAGCAGCTGTGTCTTATTAGACTCAAAGGATTCTGGTAGCTGTAGTGAAAAACTTTTTTTTCTGTTCAGGTGACCAGCAACCGACACCCCTCCAAAGCACAAGTCCTTCCCAAATTTGGGGGAGGGGAGAGAACCATCTATATGATTCTCCAAAGTGGGGCACAGTCACCCTGTGGCGCTGCCTCTGGAGCCCGAGACTCCCATAACATTCAGTACAAAAAAGAAGGTGGGTGAGGCGCGCACTCCCGGTCCTGATTAAATCTGTTGCAAAAAGTAAGTAGCTAGGTCACATCCCAAAACGGACAAATATTCACAGGGTTAGATCCCTTCTAATAAGACACCTGCTTAACAGCCTCCCTGATGATTATTTGAGTTAAGAAAGCGCTAGGAGGAGAACAATTACAGACCACAGAACTGCAGCCGAGGGATCTAACCCTGTTAATACGGAGTACCTGATTTGCAGCAGAAGGGATCTAACCCTGTGAATATTTGTCCGTTTTGGGATGTGACCCAGCTACTTACTTTTTGCAACAGGTTTAATTGACCAGGACCGGGAGTGCGCGCCTCACCCACCTTTTTTGTACGTGGAGTATTAGCTTTGGGGTTCTGGGTGCGAAGTTCCATTATTATCGGGGCATGGTCCGACAAGATCCTTGGGCCAATGGACACCTCATTGGTAAAAGCGGGGTTTGGGGCGAAGATAGGAGGAGGTCAATTCTAGAGAATGTCCGATGGACATAGGAGAAAAAGGAATAGTCTTTCTCGGTGGGGTGGAGCACCCGCCACGTGTCCACCACCTCCAAGGTTCTGAAAAGGCGCAGGAGGCTGAGGGCCTGTGCGAAATCACCAGGGGTGGGGGGGTGGGATTTGTCTCTGGTGGGGTCTGGTACTCCATTGAAGTCTCCTCCTATTATTGTTTGGCCTTCTACAAAGCCCAAGAGGGAAGAGCCCAACGAGTCATAAAAGGTTGCCTGCCCCGAATTGGGGACATATACTGATACAAAGGTGTAGAGGTCCCCCAATAGGAGGCATTTCACGGCCACGAAGCAGCCCTCTGGACAAATTATGGAGTCCAATATCTGGGGATTCAGGTCTTTCCGAAACAGGATCGCCGTGCCCCCCTTCTTAGAGTCTCCTGAAGCAAAAAACTGGCGTGGGTAGGCGCTGGATCGAAGGCGACCAAAGTCATCTGGGAGGAGGTGAGTTTCTTGGAGTAACGCCAACCCGGCCTCTTCGTCCTGTAGTTTCTGTAAGATTGACTTGCGCTCGCGGGGGGTGGAGTTAAGCCCATTAACGTTCAATGAGAGGCATCTCAGCGTCTGATGCTCCAGGGTTAGAGCCCCAGTTACTCCCCACTCCGGAGGGGGGGGGGGGGTTGACAGGACATCCATTAGTTGCCATCATAGGGGTGAGTTGGAGGCGTACTGTCCTGCACTTGTGGTTTTAACAAGGACCCCCAATGGGAGGCCAACTTTTTAACTGGCGGGGTGGGTAACTTTGTGGGTGTAGCCCAACCCCTGGCCAACAGGGCCAATTGAGACAATGGAAATAACATGCTTTGCCAAGGACTTCAAGATGGAACGAACCTTGGAACGGGCATAATCCGTGGATGAAGCCTGCCGCAATGGGAGATCGTAGGTTTGTGCAGGGCCGGAGCTGATGCTTTAGATTAGCCAATGGGGGATGGGCGCCTAGGCAGATAGAGCAGTAACAGATTTTTAAGCATTACTCAGGGTCTGGTTACCTCCTCCTGTTTCGGGATGCCCTTGACCATGAGGACCGCCTGGGTTGCGGGGGAGGGGCCGACTTAGGGCTCCCTGTTGCCTCTGAGCTCAGCGCGGTGGCCCCCTCGGGGGAGGCCGGATGCATGATTTTAGCGGCATCTTCCAGGTGGCTAACTCTCTGGAGAGAGCCGTTGAATGAGAATTGCAATGCCGTGGGGAAGAGCCATCTGTACCTAATTTGTCGTTCCTGGAGGAAGAGGGCCAGGGTCAGAGAGCCCTTCTTTGCAGAGTCAGAAGTGAGAGATCCTCAGAGGCCACCAGGGGGCGCACAAGTAATGGTTGCCTGAACGCTGTGCTCCTGCCGAAGCTGGGCCGTTTGAAGGGATTGAGCCCCCCCCCGGACCCGCCAGTCGGACTCACGAGGCTGGCTCGACTTTGTGACCCCCCCCCGGGCCTCACCCGCTCAAAAGAGCGATCCTAGCGGCCCACGAAGGCAGAGCAGCAGGGAGATCCAGAGGCCGCAGCACAAGCAGAGGAGGCGTTGCCCAGCGTAGCGGGAGAACCTTGCCGGAGAGCTCAGCCCCCTTCACCGTCCCGCTCCCTGCCCTCGCGGGTGAAGCACACGGACGCGGGACAGAGGCACCAGAGTGGGAGGCGAGCTTTCGCCAAAGCCCTCCCCCCAAATCGGAGAGCGCGTCCGGCGGAGTCAGGCCCGCGGCAGGAGATCTCACGTAACCCCGGACCCGGCATCCAGGACTTGAAAGCACGGGGGCCGGGGGCTAGCACCCCCCGGCACCTGCGGGAGCGATCGGGCTGTGGTGGGGCGGCCCGGGAGCAGAGGCCCCCTACGACATACCCCGAAATAGACCTGGGGAGACCCTTCCCCAAGTGGGCCCAACAAAAAACTCGCAAGCCGGCCGCGGGCCTCGATAACGCGGCCGGACCCGTGGCCCATCAGCCCCCGTGGAAGGAGCGCAGCCCCCTCCCCCGAAGGACCTAAGAGCTTTCCCGCCCCGCTGCTACAGAGGAGACAGGGGGAGAGACGGTGGTCAACGGCTCCAGACTACAGTAGGTGGTGGCCCCTGGGGTCTCACAGGGCGTGTGCCCGCCTACTACCACCCAGGAGGGGAGAGGGAGCAACAGAATCGAGAGAAGGAACGGTGTCGGCGGACCCCTCACCCGGGGTGGGTGCCCCGGAGATTTGCCCACTTGAGCCCCCGAAAAACTCTTCCCCCTCCTCTGCAGACAATAAGGAACGCATCGCCAACCTTGGGGAGGGACTCAGGTGCGTGGCCCCCACCCGGATCCAGTGGGGCATGTTCCCGCCTGGAGGAAACCTCCCCACAGAGGGGTTGCACCCCCCCTACGGGCTTACTCGAGACACCCCATTCTGGAAACTGCTGAGCGGGTCCTGGAGGAGACCCCCAACACCCCGGACTGTGGCAGTCCCCACAATGGGCACACCGGATGACCGAATGAACTGGCTGGAGGCCCTGCAGGCTTATCGCTATAAGGAGAACGGGTGCGATTTCAAAGGCCCTAACCACACTGGGAACATGGCCCAGCCGGAAGTCCCGATGCAGTCCAGAACAGCAATGGAAAGGGGCTTCGCCTCTATCCTACAGGAAATCAAGGACATGGATCGGACATCGCACAGAAATTTGAGGAAATGGACCACAGGGTGGACATGGTCGAGGACAGGCTTCTGCAAGTGGAGACCAACCAGTCGACCTCGGCAACCCAGGAGGTGCAAATGGGTATGCAGCTGGCAGCCCTGGAGAAGAGGGACGAGGAGAGGGCCAGGCAGATGGATGACTATGAAAACAGGGAAAGGAGGAACGATCTTAGATTTTTTGGGATCCCTGAAGCGGAGGGAGAAATGGAGAGAGACTTAACCCGAGTGATAAGAGACATCACCACCCTCCTGTTCGCTGAAGAGATGACTACAGAACTAACATTCGACCGGGTGCACAGGGCTGGTGGAAAGGCCGGGAGCCCTCGGTCAGTCCTGGCCCGGTTCCACTACTATACGGAAAAGGCAAAGGTGCTGGAAGAAGCGAGGAAGGCGGGTGTGATCACCTACAACACCGAGATCTCAATCTTTCAAGACCTCTCCGCCTACACGTTGGCGAAACGCAGAATGTGCCGCCCTCTAACGCAACTACTAAAGGATAAGGGTGTGCGCTACAGGTGGGGGTACCCCTTCTCCCTGGCATTCGAATATATGGGCCAACGGACAATGCTGATTACGGAAGAAGATATAAGGGGGGGCCCATTCAGGATTATGTGACAGAGTCGATCCCCCGGAGGGGCCCAGCGGCGATTGGTGAGGCCGTTACTGGCCTGTCGGGTGCCAGGATAAGGAAAACCAGTTCGAGGAAGTATAGAAAATTGAACACCCCACCGTCCACAAGGGAAGGAGAGCGTAACGACTCGGAGGGCTGACGATCGGGGTGACCCGACCACCGGCAGATCGGGAATGGAAGTACTGGAGGTTATGCCGAAAGCAGAATACCCTGGAACAGCAAGTAAAGCAGGGGCTACCGAGGGGATGAAGCAGAGGAGGGGGGGCTCATAAAAATTAGCTTTTCACTGAATGCCTGGCTGAGGAGGGTAGGCTGGTGGTTCGGCCAAATGCCAGCAATGGCGGAACTAACTGGCTGGACGCCGGGTAGGGGGTGGGGGTTCACGAGTTAGTTGGGGTTGTTCCGTTAGGAATGTGGCTTGGGGGGCAGTTGGGGAAATGTTTAAAACCCACCCGGGGAGGGGGGGGTGGTAAGGGGAACAAAAGTGTCCAAGAGGTGAGACTAAGGGAGCGGGAAGGGAGCAATGATGTGATGCAGTTGACCAAAAGAGAGGGAAACCTAGATTATGGCCGATAGCCTGCCGGCCCTGGGTGTGGGTACCCTAAACGTGCGGGGTATGAACACCCCCACTAAGAGGTCTCTGGTTTGTAGAGAATTCAGGAGGGCGAAACTTGACCTGCTTTTCTTGCAAGAGACACACTGGCGCGGGGGAAGGAACACAAAATGCGAGGGGGAGGAATTGGAGAGGTTCTCTGCGCATCCCATAAGGTAAAAAAAAAAAGGGGGTGGCCATTTTGATAGTAAGGGACGTAGGCTTCGATAACCATACTGAAGGACCCAGAGGGCCGCTACCTGTTGGTAAGGGGCTCCCTACAAGGCTCCCACCTAACCCTTGCAGTAGTATACGGCCCGAATGAAGGTCAGGCCCAATTCTGGGAGGAAGTGAGGATGAAACTCAAGCTATTTGTACAAGGCACGGTGGTGGTGGGGGGTGATTTCAACATGGTTCTGGACCCATCCACGGACAGAAAGCAGGTGGGCCCCCCAAAGCACTAGGCCCGCGGACGAAGCCATGGCGCGAAACTTCCAGAGGGTGAACACGGAACTGGGCCTGGTGGATACTATCCCAACCCCCCAGACAGACGACCTCTCGTTTACATACTATTCAGCCATCCACACCTCGTTCTCTAGGATAGATTATATTCTGGTGGACGAGACCCTCCGTCCATGTGTCACGGGCCATAGGGTAGATCCTGTCCCCTGATCGGACCATGACATGGTCCGAGTCACCATAGCGAAGGGATGGCGTAAAGAACACAGAGGACGCTGGAAATGTAATGATGGCCTATTGAAGGACGAGGTCCACGCCCAGGACGTCTTAGATGCCATAACAAAATTCTTTGAGCTAAATGATAACGGGGAGTTGGGCGCGCACACACACACTGTGGGACGCCTTCAAGGCAACCTTACGAGGAGTCATCAAAATAGGAGCTCAGAAAAAAAAGAGGGTGAGGGAGGCCTAGGAGAAGACCCTGCGAGAGAAAATAGCCTGTCTCCAGCCGGGAGGGGGAGGGGGGCCCGGATCAGGGCCTCAAGCGCGACCAGGTGGCAGCCCTGTTGGACTACAGGCTCCAGTTAAAGGACCTACTCCTTCACAAAACAGAGAGGAGTCTCCAGATGGTCAAGCAAAAATACTACGATAAAGGGGACAAAGTGGACAGGATCCTAGCCTGGAAGTTGAGGGAGGTCCAGAGAAGAAGAATGATGAAGGTCGTCAGGAATGCCCAGGGGTCACTTGGCTATGACTCTCCCCATATTGGAGAGGCTTTTCGGCAATATTATGAGAAACTATATTCATCAGAATACGATGGGGGCGACGCTCAGATCGAAGACTTCATGGACTCCATCCAAGTCCCGTCTCTGTCGAGGGAGATGGTGGAGGGTTTGGAGGGCCCGGTGACCGAAGAGGAGGTAGATAAGGTGATTAGTGGGATGAAGGTGGGAACTTCCCCCGGGGAAGACGGCTTTACAGTATACTTTTACAAAAGATTCTGCTCTTCCCTAGCACCGCATTTAGTGAGGGTTTTCAACTCCGTGCTGGAGGAGGGCATTCTCCCCGACTACATGATGGGGGCTATAATAGCAGTGCTGCCCAAGGAAGGGAAGGACCCCGCAGAATGTTCCTCCTACCGCCCTATATCGCTTTTAAACAGATGTAAAGATCCTGGCTAAGGTGGTGGGGAGGCGGATGGAGGGGATAATGCCATAGCTAGTCCATGGGGACCAGGTGGGCTTCATTAGGGGAAGGCAGGGGACAGTTAACATCCGCAAAACAATAGATCTGTTTCATATCGCCCAAAACTCGGAGCTCGACGCATGTGTCCTCTCCTTAGACCCGGAGAAAGCCTTAGACAGGGTTGAATGGAGATACATGGAACTCCTCCTCCAAAAAATGGGCTTCGGGGCCCACATTATGAGCTGGGTAACCACGCTGTATAGACCCCCCACAGCAAGGGTTCAAGTGAACGGGAAGCTGTCCGAACCATTTCCCCTCTCCCAAGGGACGAGGCACGGTTGCGCACTCTCCCCCCTGATTTATGTCCTTACGATGGAACCATTAGCCATAGCGATCAGAGCGCACCCGGACATCAGGGGGAAATTGAAGCTTTCCCTGTTTGCGGATGACATTTAAGCCTACCTGGTGGATCCTGGCTCCTCGCTCCCCCCTTCTTGTCCCAGGTGACCGCGTTCGGGCGTTTCTCAGGCCTGAAAATTAACACGACAAAATCAGTCTTGCTCCCAATGAGAACACGAGACTCGGAGCTGGACCCCCTAGACAGGTTTCATGGGATCGCAGTGGGGAAGGACGCTATACGATACCTGGGCGTTCTTCTTACCAGGGACCTATCAAAACTTGCCACCACTAACTATGACCCAATAATGGCCGGGATCACATCTGATTTGAGGAGATGGGGTAAGATGATTCTTTCCTGGTATGGCCGGATGACAGCAGTAAAGATGAACGTATTACCATGGCTTCTGTACCTCTTCACGGCGCTCCCAACCAGCGTCCCCGAACAGACTTTTAGAGACCTACAGAATGCAGTACGAGACTTTGTATGGCAAGGGAAAACCCCGAGGACCGGGAGGGCCACCCTGACTCTACCAAGGGAGGAGGGAGGGTTTGGATTACCGGATTTCCACCTTTATTTCCGCGCTGCCCAGCTGCACGTCCTCCTGGAACACATGAAAGAAGGAATGGGGACGTATTGGTCATATTTAGAAGACATGGACGCCCACCCTCTAAAAGGTCCGTGATCTCTTATGGGCCCCGCGCAAGACGATCCCGCGACACTTGAAAACTCATCCGACCTTGGGTGTTCTCTGGGAAATCTGGATAGAGGGCCCCCAGACTGCACACCTCACTTCATGGCCGTCCCCGATGACCTCTCTCTGGGGCCACCCTCTCAAACTGGGCACTAAGGGGTTCCAGCACCCCTAGACCTGGTCAGACATGGGAATGGAATGGGCAGGGCAGATGTTCAGGGAGGGCGAATTCCTAACGTACGAGGAACTGAGGGACTCTCTCAGACAAGGGTCTCTTTCCATCTTCGAATACCTCCGCCTTAAGGGCATCCTCTGCGACCAGTCATGGGGTCAAACCTGCAGAGACAATTGACCCCCTTCGAGAAGTTCCTAGACACGGCCACTTTGAGTAAGGGAGCGGTATCTAGAATGTACACAATTTTAAACACCTACGACCGTCAGGGAAGGAGGAGTTTCCACGCATTCTGGTACGACCTAGCAGGAGAGGATAGTTCAGAGGATGCCTGGTCAAGAATATTCAAAACAGCATTCCATGGGAACTTATTCACAGCGGACATGGAGCATAACTTCAAGATTCTGCAGGGGTGGCATAGGGACCCAGTAAAATTGTCGAAGATGTTCCTAGGGGTGTCCCCAAGATGCCCGAGGGGATGTGGTCAGGCAGGCTCCAGGAGCCACATGTGGGGGCACTGCACGAAAGTCCATGTCTTTTGGGGGAAAGTGAGGGGCTGGATTGCGGAAGTATCAGACGAACTTCTCCCACTAAATCCTCTAACGATGCTGCTGGGGCTCCCCCCGGAGGAAACAGAATTATACCGATACCCAAGGATGTGGGAAACTATGTTGAGGGCGGGCAGAGTAGCCCTGGCGCAGAAATGGAAGAGCCCGGAAACCCCTTCCAAGGAAGATTGGCTGAAAAAGGTGAATAACATGTTTTTGATGGACAAACTGACTGCTATGGTGAACAATGATACTGGTTCATTCCTTGCGAACTGGTATGGAGTGCAACAGTCCTGGGATGGGACGTTCACTGACTCCGAGACAGGGCCCCGGCCTGTGTAGGGCGGGACTAGCCCTGAGATGTTGGGTAATCAACCTAGGGACCCACGACCCGGGGAATGGCGGCCTCAAGTCAGCTGGAGATACGGTCACCAATCGCATCATCTCCCAAGTACAAGATACGGCAAGAACATTCAGAGTCTCCCTAGATGAAAGCTCTGGTCTGGACATGGGGATAGGAGGGAGGGTCGGTGTTAGGGCGGGGGGATGTGGGGAGGCAGGGTTAGGGGTTATTATATCCACTTCAGTTTTGCATTGAACCTGTTTGTATTATTAAAAAATGTGAATAAAAACCAAAGTTTTAAAAAAAAGAAAAGAAGTGAGAGATCCTGATATATCTGAATAGGGAGGCCCTGGAAGGAGAGATCATCACGAGAGCGACTTATGGCGGAGATGGCTTCTTTCGTGGAGAAGTAGTGGACTCTAGTGATGACATCTGGAGGAAGGACTGAGTCCACTCCCAGGCGCGGGCGCGGGCGCAGTCTATGGGTCTGATCCAGCGTATTCTGGATCTCCGACATATTCTGGCAGATTTTTGTCAAGAACTGAGGTTGGGACTCCCCGGATCCGAAGATTGTTGCGGCGGGCTCTATTTTCCAAGTCCTCCTGTTTGAATTTGAGGATTTCACATTTGTCTTGGAGAGCTCTTACTGCCTGCTGGATGTCTCCCAATGTGGTTGCCTGGTCTTGGGAGCGGTCCTCGACTTCACCCAGCCTCTGCTCCACCTCGGCCACCCTGTGGTCAGTTTGCTCCAGTTTAGTGGTGAGCTCCGACCTGCAGGACCGGAATTCGGCATTGATGTCTGCCATAAAAGCCAGTAGGTCGCCCCTGGTGGCCGGGGTGTCACCCCCCTCTTGGGAAGTCAGTAAGGTGGACATGGCAAGCTCCGATTTCTTTCCCCTATCTGGAGCGGTAAGCATGGTGGCAATGTCTGCGTTTTTCGTTGTTTCGTTTGCTTAGACATGGTGGCGGATCGTGGGGTGGAGGAGGAGTTTGAGAGGCTGACCTCGCGTCCAGCCTCCAAAGCGCAGGGAATAGGACAAGGGTGCTAGTCCTGGGGTCGGCTGATGCGAGGCAACTTAGTGTGAAGGAACAAGTTCGATAAATTTGAAAGCTTTAAATGAGGGAAAAGTCCCCTCTGTCCGGTGGGGGGAGGAGGTAAGACATTCAGTTCTAGGGAGGCGATCAGATTGCTCGGACCCCACTGGAGTCTGGTTGGAAGAAGGAGCGTGAGCGGAGCAGTGGGCCGGGGCGCCCCAGGAAGTGGGCAGCTGAAGTGTCCCGCCTCTGAAGATGTTGTAGAAATAGAGTTATTCCTTAGCAGGGGATGGGGGAGGCCGAGGCAGGGCGACCCAGCATAGGGAACAGCTCAACTATGCCCAGAGCCATAGGCGGAAGTATCGGGCTGGGGCACCAGGTGGATGGCGTCTTTGCTTGGCGGGTCCACCTACCCCCAAGAAGTGGTAAGAGAGGTTCAGGGCAGCAGGCTGGGTGGAAGGTGGAGCCAGACAGAGCGATTTGCGGACCCCCACGATGGCCAAGTGGGGTCTGCTATGCTTACCAGAGCCCAGTTTCAGTCCAGCAGTTGGAGGAAATGGCGAAGATGGGCCTCCGGTTCCCAGGCCAGGAAAGAGGCACAGAGTGAGGGCATGGGCCGGGGCGCCCCAGGAATAATGCGTGTGAGGGCCAGATCAGCCAAGGAGACACCCTCTGGCATTGATTAGGGGCCGAGGAGAAGAGGCTGAAGCGTGTTCCGGGGGTTGCCGGGGGGGGGAGGGAGGGGCCGCCTCTCCATGAAGAAGAGGAGCGTGCTTTACAGGCTCCCCTGGGGAAGCCCAGGAAGGACGTGTGGTGGGCTCCCAACCCGACCCTTATACCCCAGCAACCCCTACCTGATGGGGCACCGTCCGTGCCGCTGTCCGCTCCGGAACCTGTGCCGAGGTGCCGCGGATCGGCCCAGGCGGGCTGCGGGGCATGCGGGGACCTCGCAGCAGGGCCCTGCTACGTGTTGCTTGCTTCGGGGAGGGAGAGCCGGGGGGCCGTCTGTTCGGCACCTCTCGCTGGATCCGGGGGCCACAGTGAGCCGTGTCGCTGCTGAGGGCGGCTTCAGACAGCGCTACCCACATCTCCGGAGGTTAGGGAAAGGCGCAGCCGCCATCTTGGGTGAGGGCGGGCTTCACACGGCTGGCCTCAAGCGAGCAGCCGCATCGATGGCGCTCCAAGCCACGCCCCCCCTGTTCAAGTTTCTTAAGTCCAAGATGGGTCTCAATCCTCCGTCCTTTTTTGGGATAAGAAAGTATGGGGAGTACCAACCCATGTTCCTCTCCGCTACAGGTACCTGTTCTATAGCACCTTTCTCTAGCAGGGTTAAAATTTCCTGCAACAGGAGCGGGTCTGGAATTTTGACGGAGTTGGCTCCCGGTGGATGATTCGGATGCCTTTTTTGGAAGGGGAGACAGTAATCTTGAGCTACTGTTTCCAGTGCCCAAGCATCTGAGGTAATGCCCCGCCATTCCTTCAGATGCTGAGAGATCCTGCCTCCCACTGGTGTTTTGTGTAATAAGGTCTCAGAGATTTGGAGGCGGCTGCAGGAGCAGCTGAGGGCAAAGATGCCCTTCCTGAGGCTGGTTTTGCACCTCTTCCTCTTGCACCACGAGGGAAATTTCCACTTGCCTCTTTGAAAAGCTTGTCCTCTTCCTCTACCAAAAGAGGAGTAGTATCGAAAAGAAAGACCCCTCCAGGAAGATGAGCCGGAATAGGGTTTCTGAGGCTGGCGCATTGAGGCACTAAGGGATTTAGCTGCCGCTTTCAAGGTCTGAAGTTTTTCCAGGCTTTCATCAGCCTTACTGCCAAATAGCCTCGAGCCATCAAAGGGCATGTTGAGAAGTCTGGCCTGCACATCTGGTGCAAACCTCGACTTCCTCAACCACGCAAATCTGCGTAAAACTGTGCTTGCAGCCCTGGATCTGCTGATACCATCAGCAGTATCTAGTCCAGACTGGAGACATTCCCCCCATTGCCTCCTTTCCGCCTTTGACTATATTCAGGAAGCCTTACCTTTCCTCGCCTTCCGGAATATGATCAGCCGCCGCCGAAATAGTCCCACAGGATATGGGTGAACCTGGCCAGGGTACAGGTGACATTTGTTGATTTAAGGGCCATGCTACCTGAAGTGAAAACTTTATGGGCCCAAGCATCCATTTTTTTATCCTCTCTATCCGGAGGGATAGTGGGATATGCTGTTTGTTAAGATGTAGATGCTGCCTGAATAACTAGACTTTCTGGAGTTGGATGCCTGTTTAAGTATTCAGGATCAGACCCAGCTGGTCTGTATTTCTTGGGAAAGTTACTGTTTGCAGCAGCAATACTTTTAGGTTTCTCCCAGTTCTTCTCCACTGTCCTCAGAAGAGCCCTATGGAAAGGGAGAACTGGATCTTTTTGAGGACCTCTGACAATTATGTCTGTCATATCATCCTGTTTGAAAACAGGTGAAGTGTTACCCCAACCCATATATTCAATTACTCTGGTCATAAGACTCCTGTACCTTGAGTCTGCATGTTCTGCAGGATCAGGTCTTGTAAACTAATTCTGGTGATGTGTCAATGCCACTAGCAGAATGTAGAGTGTCACTCAGGTTTCTCAATTTAGATTCTGGATCTATGAGTCTCTCAATTTAGATTCTGGATCTATGAGTTCCTCAGGAACTTGTTTTGTGCCATATTGTACTCCAAAAAGAGAGATTTCATCCTCCTCCGAGCCAGATTCCTCATAAATTGAGGACATAGACTTAAAAAAGTCTGATCTGGGTAATGGAGTAAATCTCCTTTCTTCCTCCACAATATTTGTCGAAGGAATAGAAAAATCCTTCGAGGTTGTCCAAGGAATCTTCGATGAGGACTTCGACACAGGCGTCGAAGACGCTTTTGGCTTCGATGCCGAAGCGATCGACGTCTATGGCGTCGACAAAGTCGTGGAAGTCTTAGAATACTTATGTTTTTTATCTGGCACCGGAGAGATACTCGACTCTCGAAGACGACTTGGCGTTGACTCGAGTTTTTCGAGTTTCCTCAACACTACTGGCTTTAACCATAGTAGTTTTCGACTTCCCTTTGTCGTCCAATGGACTCTGAGGTTTATTCGAGGGGGTCGAGGCCGCATTTTCGAATACGTCCATCTCTTTTTGAAATTCCTCCCATTTTCTGGGGGAATACGATTTTGTCGGACATCAAATTTCTTCAGTCGATGACTCAGAAGATGAGGGAGATCTATGTCTCCTGTTCACTTTTTTAGACGAGGAAGACGAAGAGCGTCTTGATCTGCTACAAGATCGAGATCTCTTGGAATGCCTATGGCGATCAGATTCTATCGAATCAGTCGATTTTTTATGTTTTTTGGACACAGCCTTAGCTTTAGAAGCTTCCCTCCCCACCGACAGTTTACCTCTCCTCTCACGAAGGGCCTTCTCCATCATAGACTGACAGGAGCCACAGTCGTCAGTTCGATGACTTGAACCGAGGCACCAGAGACAAACTCGGTGAGGATCTGTAATCGACATTTTCGATCCACAGTCGATGCACTTCTTAAACCCAGTCTTGGGTGTCGAAGGTGTAGAAGAAGATGACATTTTCCAAAGAAAATCTTGAAGCGCGCCGTTCTCGATAGCGAAGCGATTGGAAAAACGAAACTGAAGCAACGGGCCCAGCTCGAGCTACTTATACCATCAGTGACGTCAGAGTACGGAGCCCGTCGAGGGACAGTCGACACCGCAACCTTGAGCACAGCGCCCTCTGCTGAGAAAAATGTTTTCCGAAGCAGCGAAGCTGGAGATAACGAATTATCATAAGATGAGGAATACGTGGGAGGACACAATCCATTAGAAATATAAATTCTGTGATTACTAGTGTCACCTTTATCTCTCAACAGCTCGAGAGGACGTGGGGCGGGTCGAAGACCACCCAACAAGAAGATAATACAAGTGAAGGACAGGAACAAGCAGCACAGTGGACAGTAAGAGAAGGAGATCACGTCCTCCTTCGTAATTTCAATAGAAAGTGGAATAGCCCAAGATTTACTGGCCCCACCAGGTTGAGAAAGTAACTACTAGAGCAGTGAAGCTACGGGATAAACAGGTCTGGACTCACCTGCACGACATCAAGCCCTACAAAGATCAGACCCGCCCTTGCGTCGACGACAGGGCCAACGCAGCAGCAACATCAACGGAACACAACGCAGCAGCAACAAAAGACAACAGTGACACAGCCCTTGACCCCTCCCAAACCCCAGACACCCCTAAGGACTCAAATGGACAATTGCCCATAGCCCACCCCATAGTCACGAGATCACAGAGCAAACAAAACACTGCGCCGCCCAGCCCCGCCCCTGCCACTACTGCAATAAAAGGACATTGTTGAACTGTCATATCACACCACACTTGTAGACACGTGCATGTTTTCTTTCTCTTTTTTGTCTCGCACATGCAGGTACCGTGTACAACTGTTTACGTATAAAGAACAGTGAAGCAACTAACATTGCGTTTTGCCCAGGGGTAAATGTTGCCCACAGATGACGAAACACCCGAAGCACTGTCACACCAATTTGTATATGTTATAAAAAGACCAAAATATTTAAAGAAGAGAAAAATACGTGTGTATTACAACACGTTCCTTCTGGCCATAGAGCAATCATTCCCACATCTCCAAGAACATTTACCAGCCCTAAGAGATAGGTCGCTAAGATACGTGTCGTAACAGCTATTCGCTTGGGCATTAAACGATTATTTCATAGGGAGAGCTTGAATAAACGGAACACAATTAACGCCTATTTTCAGAAAATTTCAGGCGGGCACCTACATCATCAATAATAAGCTGCAGGACCGCAGCAAAGGTAAGAGGAAAATGCTGGTGATATTAGCTATTGTATTAAAAATTATAGGTTTGTTGATCATCACTGTTCTACTTGCTGCCACTGTCTGGCAGGCACACTATGCTTCTCATGTATTGGCTGCACCCCCTACTACTGAACCCCCTATCACGGCTGCAACAGGTACGGTGTCAGGTGGTACGAGCAGAACAAGATCAAAGGGGGGGGTTAAACGTAGCACATATGTTGATAATAATGGGGTTGACACATATCTTACAGATTCCGCACATGCCTCAAACATGTGGTATCAACACATGTCCAAAATTGGTAAGGGGACAACTAAGGACAACTGTTATGTTATGTATGCTCACTGATCCCATACGCCATGAGCGCCTCCAGAACATTTGTGGCTACTGAAGTAACAGCAACATCAGTAAAATGCCTGATATACCTGGCCCTGTTCCAAAAAAAAGGACGTTTCCAAGGGAGGTTGACAATAATAAAGTGGAAGACGAGAGACACATACCTGTATGAAAATAACTTCATCAAGAGACTCCACATGTACAATAACTACTGGCAGCTAACAGAAGGACTCCAGTACGTGACGGATGGGCCAGACAAAGGAGAGACGAAGGAAGTAACGCTGAATTACCTACCATGTGAATGGCGCGCAAGTGAAGTTGCCAGAGTAATGGGGTGCTGGGAAAGACCCCTGCTGCTAATATATGGGAAAGTATACACGAAGGAAGGATGGACAGACTGGGTGGTGGGGAGCGAAATGGTAACACTGACAAAACCAAATATAGCAAAAATAGACAAAGAAAACAACAAGTGTTTCAACGGATGGATTAAGACAGCCGGACTGGTGACCTGGTTAGAGAAGGACGAAGACCCGGTATCAATACTTCCACTAACTGCACCGACACTATGTTATCAACACAACAGAGACATACATGTCGGAAGGAACAGCAACTGCAAAAGGATAGTGACCAGAACTAAGGAGGGTGCCGGTACAGCGGTTTTAATGGGCCACTATTGGGCCTGCGGAGATAAAGCATACCACAGTTTACCGCCATCTTGGAACGGACTATGCACCATGGTACACATAAATGTACCATCCTTAGTGGTACAACAGAAAGATGTGAACTTGGCGAACTTCCCTAAAATGGATGAAGGGAATAAAAGGAGGAAAAGATCTGTGACGATTGAAGGAGGAAAAGAAAATAACGGCACAAATATATTGTCAAGAGTAAAAAGACAAGGAAAGCCACTGACGGGAAACTACCTATGGGGAAGATCAGTGACATTCCACCAGGCCACAGACTGTTTAGCAGAGCGGCAATGTTCTTCTAATCAATAATACATCCAGGAATGCAGGCGTATGCAAATGTAAAATGGCTCCAAATAACAAGATGGGTGCTAATGATGACAATAAACTCCACTGTCAATGGATTTAATGAAATAAAAGAAGAATTGAGGGCAGTACGAATGGTAGCACTACAGAATAGATATGTGCTGGATCTCCTTACTGCAATGGAAGGAGGAGTTTGTGCAAACATTGGAAAATCATGTTGCACATTCATCCCTGCTAATGACGCAGATAACGGCACTCTCACCGAGGCAGTATCACAACTTGCCAAGAGGCACGCCAAGATGGAAGAAGCAGCTAAGGGAGAGAAGAAAGATGGCAGCTAGTTTTCTTACTTGTGGTCATGGATGCCATCATGGTTGTCAGATGGCCTTAAAATAATAGCTGGGTGCATAATATTGGGAATGGCTGCCCTTTTAGGATTAAGGTTGTGGAGAGCCCGAACAGCACGGACGACTGATGAAATGATGGAAATGATCAGCATGCACGCCTTAATGCCAGCAGAAGACGACAGACACACAGATATAATAAAGGAAGGGGATAGATTGCGGAAGCAAATATTAGAAAATGATTCGCACCCGCCGTCTGTGAAGGTAGAAAACCCAAGGAACCCGAAGAGCTATGTTGGGAAGTGGGTCTACTGCAAACCCGGTGGTGGATGTGTGTATATGTACTGGTCATTTGAAGATCATGTGAACCAGTATGGACACTTAGGAGGGATAACAAAGGTATAGAGACCACGCGGAGACAAGAAAGTGGATAATTTTGTGGTCGACAAGCCGAACAGAGGGGGGGGGGACTGAAGTTGGAAAATGGGAAAACACCCTTCCCCCCATTCTCATCCAGACCCTGGCCTAGAGGATCACGGCCCAAGCACCCCCCGCGAGAGGAGTTTGACCCGCTCACCTCCTTACCAGACGACAAGGTACCATGTGTTCGTGGCCCACATGCACGAGGAGCATGCCCACTACCATGCCCTGACCAAGCCGACGCCTGCGACATGGACCAGACCGACTAAAACAACCACAAAACAACATCATTAGAGATGCCATGACGACATAGCCAACAGACAAGAACACCCGTGCAACCATGCACCCTGGTCACTCACACACCAACCCACACGAAGAACCTACTCAGTGCCATGACGTAGCGGACTGACACACTCGCGAAAATGCATTGTTGTTATTTTTCACATAGGCCTCCTACAGCACCGCAGAAACGCAAGATGAATGAAGAGCTTGTGTATACGCTTGCAGACGCTTCATGATACCCTACCCCCATAGAAATGCCATCATATGTATATATCTCTACTACTACTTGTGACACTGTTGCCCTGCGGCACCCATGTTAGTAATTATACATCGCCTCCCAGAAAAACTAGGCCAGAGTAGGCCGCAAGCAAGAGCCCTCAGGCCGGAGCCTCTAAGACGAAAAGCCTTCTCGAGACGAAAAAGCAATGCGCTGACCATGCAGAACGAGTCTCAGCAAGAGCCCACCGCCAAGGCCACAATGTTGCAACCCACGTGCCGAGCTCTCAGTGCCAAGGTTACACCTGCCGCAGCCAAGTACCCCTCTGGGCCGAAAAACAAATTAAATGCTCATAATTCTGCTCCAGCTACGGTCTCTACACACGTGACGAAGCCAAACTAACAAGATGCCAAGCTCACGAAACAGAAAGTCGCCAGGGTCCCACGTCTGGGATGCAGGCTGCAACAACGAAGCGACAAGTTGGACACCTACACCGATGGGAAGGCGTGATCACCAGCCACTAGCAAAGACCTGTCCATTTTCCACCACTAACACATAGTTGCACAATGTTGCCAACACCAGGTACCTCGCAGGCTGGGAACAGCGATGGTCCCAGGCTTGGGGGCTCACGAGGGAACCAATCAGAGTACGAGGGGCTCCTCACTGACGCCATTTCGGTTAGCCAATCACCAAGGGTCCCCGTGTAACCAATTTATTGTAACAAGTGTTAAGGACAACCCAAGTGTGCCACCTGACCTGTCCTTATCCACTAACATTCCTCCATATAAGCCTCTATACTAACCCTACCACTCGGGGAACTAACCCAAAGTGGCGATAGGTTTTGTGACGGTTTTTCCCAGGTGACGCGAGCAGCGCGCCATACTACGGTAAAAAGGGCCTGCGAGCCCCACTAAGAACGAGAGAGTCTCCCCGGATGCATACGGGCGGAGAACGATCCCTGCCGTTACTATAATAAACAGCAGTAATTACTTTGCTCTTGCGTGTGCCTCACACTCCTTTTTGGGACATGGGAGGAGTTGGGGCCTCCCCAGCCCCGGAGGTCCGCGGACAGCTCTGCCGGCCCCCGGGAGAGCACCCCGACACTGGACAATTTGTTCCTTCTCCCCATAGGGGAGCCACCCCCTTTGAGGCTAAGGAGGTGAACTCGCTACACAAGACCCTCCCCTGGGGTTCTGGGTAAGTGGGACCTCACTGTGAGCGACTCCCCTCTTGAGGACAAGGACTCTCATTCCATGAAGGAGTTACTGGTCCAAAGAACCCTTTCTGCATATATTGGGATGGAAAAGACTTTGGCATCTACTGTTATATTTCAAAACAACAAAGGCCCTTCTTCTACACTACCGGCTTCAGTTAATGCTGAACCACATCTGAAGTAATACCATGATCAAAGAAGACGGACTCACTCCGATTTGCTGTAATGACGTATCAAAAGAGCAGCGCGGGCTGCCAATGGAGCAAAAACAAATACAGGGGAAGGAGAATCTTTGCTACACAGAGGCAAGTGTCAGTGGAAACGCCATCCTGAAGGGGTGGAGCGGCACAGAGCCAGCAGAGGTGTGCAGGCAGAAAGACCAGCTAGCTGGAGGCCAGGCGGGCTACCTGACAGAGAAAGTGGCTCTGATCAGGACAAGAACAGTCTTGCCTGGTGGCGCGACCACTGGCAAACAGAGATGGGCTGGACACCCGACAACTGACGCCGAGACCAGAAAGAAGAGCAGAGCCCGAATCCCTGTTCTCTACGAGATAAGTGTTTTTTTGCAGAAGAGACGAGAACCCAGACTGATGCAAATGCTCCCAGAGTAAGGACGCCAGTGAGCTTTACGAACCCTGAATATCAAGAGGGCTGAAGTCAACAACTGTACAAGGGCCTGCGGGCAGAAGCCCAGACCGTGGCCTAACAGGCTGAGAAAGGTATGAAAATTGCACATCACGGCTGGAACCATCACCACAAGTAAAAGAAAGTACGAAAAGCTAATGTGCATATGGCCCCCACTAACTTGAATGAAAAAACACAAATGTTGCATGCCAAGGTTGGAATAGACAACCAAGCTATTAAAGATGGACAGATATACGTCAGTTAGGTAAATATTTGGGGTAGTACCCTTAGGGTTCACTACAACATCCTTGGCCTCTTGGCAATAGGGACGCAACCTTTGGTATAAGTCTGAACTACACAGGTTCGTAGTGTGGCTGAGCAGCCAGGCTTATCTCAAGAGGGGTCAATGTGAGCAGTAATGTAGTTACAGGGAGATTCACAGTGACAAGTATTCAAACCAACACTGATACTCAATGTTTCTTGATAAAACAATTATCAATTTATTTACCAGTCATTTAAAGAAGCCTTCTTCAAAAGGAACAATATAAAGCAACACTCAAATACACTTCAAAAATCCACACTCTTAGGTTTCTTAGATTCAGTAACTTCCCATTGGGGATGACCCATAGATAATTCCTACACCCTCAGGTGACAAATAGCTAGGAAACATGTAGTCATTAATAGAGAACTGTTACATCTACAGTAGGCAGAGAGTGTGTACAAAGAAAGATTAAACTGAATAAACAAGAGACCTCAAATATTTCTTAAAGCAGGCAAATACCTTTGGAACCCCAATGCAGAGTAAGTTAACCCCTTCCTGGAAGGATAGGCGCAACACAAAACAGAGGAGAGAATAGTATTTCAGTGAAACAGGCTAAGCCAATGTCAAAGGCCAAAAGTCAGTATACTGAAGGCACTTCTTGAAGGTGAGTAAAAGTCTTTGCACAATGTTTTTAAAGTCTTTGATGAAGAAAGAAGAATCAAATGTAGGGCCACAAGCCGGGAGACTTGTGAAGTAGAAGAGCAAGCAAATCAACAGTAAGAGGTAAGTTCCCTCAGACTTTACAGTACCTTTGGTTTGAAGAAAGGATGCAGCTGATGACCTCTGTTCCTGTGCAGCTCTGCAAATCCTGTTGTTCCTGGCCCTCAGTCATGGAGACAAGAGGGAGGACTTCTGGGGACTCCTGCACCACAACGTGACGGTCACCGAACGCAACCGGCAAACTTCAAATAAGTGGCACTTTTGTGTTTCAGCTTCTCACGGCTACCGCAACTAGCAACAACGTCATTCCTGGCTGTCAAAAAGGGCCTTCCTTGCTTCTGGGGTCCCGGACTCTGCTGAGGCGGCTCAGGCTCGGTCAGTCCTGCTTCCTGGGAGTCCGGATGATCTTTCCTGGAGTTCTTGGCCAGCTTAAAAGCAACGCACACAAACGGGCGTTCCTCTCCTTGGCTATACTGATTTACAGCAGCAAAAAGTGGAAATTTCAAC
This sequence comes from Ambystoma mexicanum, assembly GCF_040938575.1. Classification (NCBI taxonomy): domain Eukaryota; kingdom Metazoa; phylum Chordata; class Amphibia; order Caudata; family Ambystomatidae; genus Ambystoma; species Ambystoma mexicanum. The sequence goes on from NC_090940.1 coordinate 545,761,343, forward strand.
CAGCTCCGAGATGGATGTCCAGGTGGTTTACTTTGGAGTTGATTGGTCCCACCAACTCGAGGGGAGAAGTCGTCTTTGCAGAGCTTCTCTGTCGAGGCAAACTTGGAGCTTCAGCACCACAGCAGGGCTTCACCGGGCAAACCAACAGTTGAGGAGCAGCAGCAGGGGTCTTCTTCCAGTTCTTCTTCCGATTCCTTCGTCCAGTGGTCAACTCTGCCTTCCAGCCAAAAAGCCTCGCCTTTTATGCAGGTTTCCCCCATTCATTCCTGCCTAGCTGTCAATCACCGAGCAGGGTGGCTGTCCTTGCCAGACAGTCAGCCAGCCAATCATCACAGAGTACATTCAGGTCTCTAAGGAGACTAAGCACAGGGTGTTTCGGGCACCCCCCCTCACTTCCTGCCCCCACTAGACACCCTGGAGCCAGAGGCGGGTTTCACTCGTGAAGCCCGCCAAAGACAAAATGAACAAAGGGACCAAACCTGGTTTAGCGCGCAGAGTAAATCTCAAGAAGGACCAAAACAACAAGAAATGGCGAAAAAAGAAGACCAGAGCTATTTTGACAAAAATGGCACTCATTGGTGCTTGACGGCAGCTGCGAACGCAGCCCGCGGTAAAAACACGACACAGTAGTAAAAAGTAACCGCTGCCACCAGCCATTAATTGTGTAAAGGGTAACATAAAAAATGTTACATGAGAAGTTAGACAAAGGGGCTACTTAGTAATCCCTCCAGCACCCTATTGTAAGATAGTGTGTGCTGGGTCTAGAAAGTTATAATGTACAGCAAAGTCAAGTTCACTTTACTGCTTTGGGAAACAGTAGTTAATCCCAGAGTTAGGTATTGAAACCTTGGGAAATCTAAAAGACTTCCCTGCGTCACTGCACTAAAGGTGCTGTGTGACACAACGCAAAAAGATGCCTATGGAGTTTGCCATACTCCAGAAACCAAAAGAAAGTCAAAATCACAGGAAAAATGCATGAGAGAATGGGAAAAAGGTCTCACTCTCTCCAGGTTAGAAATTAAAAAGTCCTAGAGTCCAGCAAAAGTGCTGCGGGTCTCTAAGGTAGAGAGGAATTAGCACATTTCTGAGAATTCTCCCTAACCACGTCCTAAGGGGGAAGAAGGTGAAAAAAGGATGAATGCTTTCCAACAAGGCTTGCCAAGTGTGTGAGGCTACAGGAATCTGTCAAAAAACTGAGCAATGCTATTTTGGGAATCCTTTATCTTGTATATCCATTACTAGGTTTAACTTGTTGTAATGCCTCCTTGAAAACTAATATGTGATACCGCTGTATGATCTATGGTGTACCACACCGTTCACTCATCTAAGACAGGTTCACGGCAGCAGCGACCCCCGCTGCAACTGCAATGCCGCGTTTGGTTTGTTGTGATCACTCGATGCGCCCCAGTTCAGTTGGGCGTATTGGTGAGCGTTGCCCTGTTGGGGTTGGCACACAAGCACTTGGTCTTCGGGTGGGTTGTTGGACACTGCTGTGTTGTGGGGGGCAGTGAGGGAGGTGGACGGTACAGTTGTGGGATGTTATAACAAAAATGGCAAGGTAGTGGTGGCTCTGGGCGCAAATCAGCGTGCCATTGCATTGATAGCCAACACAGGTTCAACAGATAACATTACACGCTGCTGGAATCCCCCCTGAAAACCAGAGAATGGCTATTAGGTTAATGTCCTGGAACATCAGAGGGCTCAGCAACTTCACAAAGGCCCGCAGGATCACTTCTTACGCCCAGAGGCACGGGGTCAAAATACTCCTCTTGCAAGAAACCCATGCCCTTGCACACCTCTCGTCCTCTCTTGCTCCGACATGGGGTCCCAACAAATATTACACGGTTTATTCCTCTCAGTCCAGGGGTGTCCTCACCTTAATTCACAAGTCTGTGGAGTTTTCTCTTCGTACCAGTCACATAGATCAAGAGAGAAGGTACGTTATCCTCCATTGTCTACTTGCCAACACAGAATGCCTTGTGATTAACACGTATGCCCCAAGCATTAATACACCAGATTTCTTTGATCACATCAACGACATGCTCCAAAGATATGTAGGGATCCCGATTATTTGGGGGGGGACATGAATCTAATACTAGACCCCGAGCTGGACAGATCGGGAGCCGCTCCCAGGGTGATGTCCAGAGCCGCCCGCCGCCTCCACGCCCACATGGTCCCTGCTGGTCTGGTTGACGCCTAGAGAGCGCTCCACCCGCTGACTAAAGAGTTTACATTCTACTCTTCGGTGCACGACAGCCATTCCAGGATTGACCTCTTCCTTCTTTCAGCTGGACTCATTGGCAAAACCCTTGACTCGCAGATACTGCCGCGCACCCTCTCTGACCATTCCCCGATCACATTGGACATAGCTCTGCACCCTCCTCTCCCCTATCGCTCCAACTGGCGATTTAAGTCGGCGGCATTACACGACATTGTCTTTAGGGCCGACATCCTTGCAGATATCACCTCGTTTTTTGATGATAACAAACGACATGACACAACATATGGGGTTAGATGGGAGGCATTCAAGGTCTACATAAGGGGCATGTTTATCTCCAGGGAGGCGGGGGTCCTGAAAGACATTAGGAACTCCTTGTGTCGCTCCGAGTCCAGACTCAAGGAATTGGAGCGCGAGTATGCTTCTGCCCCTTCCCACCCAAGTTAGCACAAATACAATCTGAACTAGACACATTTGAGTCCCTTGCCCTCAGCGAGATAAAATACTTTGCCCGACCCGTTGCGGCTCGACGGTATGGTGAGGGCGAGAGGCCGGGTCGCACCCTGGCCCGCCTGGCCCGGATCGAGGGAGGTAGAGCCCAAATAGACAGTATTATCGACAAGGATGGAGTCCGGCATTGGTCAGACCAACCCATTCTTGAGACCTTTGCAGATTTCTATGCAACCCTCTATGCTCAGCAGCGCGAGCACAGCCAACAAGATCTGGACATGCTTCTTGATCGCATACCTATGTCCCTTATATCCAGTGCCACTAAAGAGCAATTAGACACACCCTTCACCCTGGATGAAATCACTGCGGTCATATCGTCCCTCCCTAAGGGGAAAGCTCCCGGTCCTGATGGCCTAACCGCCGAATTCTATCAAGAGCATGTTTCCCTGCTGGCCCCACGCCTGTACGAAGTATGGGATGAGTCGCTACGCCGCGCTACCCTCCCTCAGTCCCTGTGTGAGGCTGTCATCACTGTGCTCCCCAAGCCGGGTAAGCCTCTTGATGAATGTGGCTCCTACAGACCTCTGTCTCTCATGAACACCGACACCAAAATATTCGCCAAGATTATAGCAAACAGGTTCCTCTCCATCATGAAATATTTGATACACCCGGATCAGAGTGGTTTTGTCCCCGCCCGTTCCACTGCTCTAAATATTCGGCGACTGTTTAACGTCATCTCTAGAATTGACCCCAATGCCAACGCGGTTGCTGTGACACTGGATGCCCAGAAGGCGTTCAACATGGTTTCATGGCAATACCTTTGGGCAGTGCTGGAGAAGATGGGAATCGGCCCAAACATGCTGTCCTACATCAAACTGCTATATACAAACCCTGTGGCCAAAGTCCTGGTTAACTCTCGTCTGTCAGCTTCATTCACCCTCCACAGAGGGACGCGTCAGGGATGCCCTTTCTCTCCCCTGCTGTTTGCGATGGCTATTGAGCCCATAGCGGATAGCGTACGGGATAATCACACACGCAAGGGGATACGACAACGGGATACCCCTGAGATTAGATCACTCTATGGGGATGATGTACTTTTGTACATCAGAGACCCTTCGGCCCATCTTGACCCGATTATTCGTGAAATAATCAAAATTGGTACATTCTCGGGCTTCACCATAAATTATTCCAAGTCAGAAATCTTCCCCCTCACACCCACAACTCCCCAACCTGTGTGTGAATTCCCACTCAAATGGGCTCCTGGGGGCATCAAGTACCTAGGGGTCCAGGTGTCCCTCTCGAAATCCTCCTTGCTGACCGATAACTACGAGGCTATTGCACAATATGCTGAGGCCAGAATGAAGAGGTGGTGTAACCTCCCCCTCTCACTATCAGGGAGACTTTCGCTAATCAAAATGGTCTTGGTCCCAACACTCCTTTACATATTTGCTAATGTCCCACTCTGGCCCGGGAAACAATACTTTGCTAACCTGCATGCGGGGTTTGCCCGCTTTCTATGGCATTCTGGCGCCGTGCGCAGGAAGTGGCAGCACATGACACTGCCCTATGAGAAAGGGGACTTCAATGCACCGGATATTGCCCTGTACTGGATAGCTGCACAAGCTCAGCACGCTACACACTGGTACCAACACCAGGACCCTCCCCCGCATGTTAAGCTTGAGATCCTTGCGACAGGAGAGGTAAACGTTATGTCCCTGATCCTTTCCCACTCGTACCACTCGTACGCCCCAGCGGACCCAGTGGCTGCCACCATCAGGGCGTGGAGACAGGGTTTGCTACCCCAGTCCGACAATCCCCCGTACTACAAATGGCTACCCTTGTGGTCATTCCCGGGCCTAGCCCCTACACAGGATAAGCTCCTTATGCGTCACTGACTAGACCTGGGATATCATTCTTTTGCCAATCTATTCCCTGATGGGAAATTCATAACCCCGCAGACATGGAGGCCGGGGCACTCCAAGTCCTCACTTGAGTTGCTGCAGTACTTTAGACTCAGAGCGGCAGTTCGAGACATGTGGCCTTGTTACCCGGACGAACCCCCCCGAGTCCCCCAAGATCTGTTACATTGCTAATTCTGCAGGGGGCAGGGGCATAGTATCCGCCCTGTATAAAATATTGAGGGCACGAGCTGTAGAACCTCCCCACGCGATCCGGGGTGCTTGGAGCCGGGAGTTGGGGTTAGGCATCACTGATGGTATGTGGACAAAAATGTGTGTACACACGCGCAGGGTTTCCCTCAACTCTAGATTTAGATGTGTAGAATACAAGCTACTTAATCGCCTTTACTACACTCATGTGGTCGGGAAATTTGCACGGGACCAGCCTCATCTCTGCCAGAGGTGCAGATCCACTGATGCGGACCACGCCCACATGTTCTGGTCTTGCGGGGCGTTGGTTCTGTTCTGGGAGGCAGTGCTTGGGGCCCTTTCTGAGATGGTGGGGTTCCAGATCGGCCCGGACCCCCTGGCTCTGTTGTTTGGGCTGTGGGAGGGGACCGAGGCAAGGCGTGTTGCTAAATTCCTGAATGTGGGGGCGATGGTGGCTAAAAAGTGCATTCTGCAGTGTTGGAAGCGGCGATCCCCCCCTTCACTGGAGATGTGGTTAAGGGCCCTTACCTGGACGCAAATGTGTGAAGAGGACTATATCAACACGCTGCCTGTGAAAGCTCGCACCATAAATATATGGACAGTTTTGTGGTTATCTGAACAGCAGAGCGGACTTGGAACTTCTATTTTCTCTCCCATCACCCGCGCAAACGACTGCGCAAGTTGAAGTGCAGGGGTCTTTGTTGTAAGTGTCCTGTTCCTGCTGATATTTGGTATTTCTGTTGAACCTTTTCACTGGTATCCGAGCCTTGAAATATGTACTATGAGCTGTTGATGTAATGTGTAATGTGCCTGTCTCTACTTCTTGCCAATAGAGAAAAGTTTAAAAAAAAAAAAAAACTGAGCAAGCATAAGCTTCAAGTAAAGTATTGTAATTGTGAAACGAAGACGCCTATCAGGGAATCACTGGACTGTGGGGAAGGCTCAGTGTCACGAAGGTAGGAGACAGGCAAGTGTTTTGTCAAGTAATCCTGAAGGGATTTGGGCATTTAAACTAGAAACGGACAAAAGGACGAGAAGAAACAGGTTTTCTTAAAAAAAAAAAGTGATGGTGAAACCTGTACAAAGGATAATAATAATTTCTACCAAGACACTAGACACTATCTGAAGATTGTGGAATCTATACCGTTTATTAAGGGAAATTTGAGACTGAGCATGTCCACTCCAAGTTGGACCAGGCTGAAAGCGACACCAAGGCTATTGTACAAGCCTTCCCTTTTCCCTTTTTGTTAGATGTGTTTTTTTTTTTCTAAAGTGGTAGAGCCAGTTAGTGATTAGGATTTGGACTGAAGACGACTTGTTTTCTTTGGATTTGATGTGCACCATTAGTTTTAGTTTGGCTAGGAAGGGAACTAGTCTGAGTCCTCCTTCTGGTTCACTACAGTTTACAGTAATTTCTAGGCTTTCCTTGAGAAAATCTTCTGGGACCAAGGTTTCCATGCTGCGCACCCGGGACAGATTGCTGCATACACTCAAGCATCTTAATCTTTTGCGTAATCTTGAGAGATGTCAGTAGATTTTAACATTGAGTTTCATCCTTGCTGCGATGAATTTTCAGGGACAGCCCTGCGGGCGGATTCTAAGAGGCTGACCTCATTGGTGAACATGGTTGCCGACACGCAGTCTAGCCAAACTCAATCAAGGTAATGTGAGATAAGCAGGAAGGCAGACCTCAAGAGATATGGGGGTGGTGTGCAAGTACAGTAAACTGCATGGAGGCAGTCAAGTATTACAGTCAACACAGAAGTACAAAAACATACCAATATATTAGGCCCTAAACCACTAAGAAGGCAAAACCTATTAAAAAAAAGCACATATCAGACAACACACTTATGTACAGAAATATGTACATAGTTGGTAAGCTCAAAGTTAAATTACACATTACACTAAAAGAAAGTGAAAAGAACAAACCATATATCCTGCCTTATAAATATAGGCATTCACCTAACTTTAGCAGTCCTTCACAGTAGGTAGGGTTGGTGCCTAAAGAGAGTCAACATTCCAGGTAAGCACACGAGTGGGGTAATATGAAGTCTAAATGTTTTCCCGCACAAGCTTTGGCAAAGAAAAAGGTTGGTAAAAGATGTAGTTTAAAGCATCCAGTATGACCCTTTATCAGATTTTTCGAGTGACCACACCACCGGGGTACCCAGAATCGCTGAGGGACACTTGTTTTTGGTCCCATTGATGGAGGTCCAGAGATCGAGGGTACAGAGGCTGAAGATGGAGTCAGGTTTAAGTTTGGCTATGTGGCAGGTCTAGTCTCTGATTCTGGGACGGCACTAACAGACTCACAGCTGCACAGGCCAAAAACCTCAGGTCAACAGTCATAGCTGGTTTTACGACATGAAGAGACCTCCAAAACATAGCAGAAGCAGGGCAGCAGTAAAGAAACCCCAATCAGGAGGTCAGCAGGTGAGATTTGTGGAGCCCAAAAAGATGCAGCTCAAGGAAGGCCTCTCTTCATCCAGGAGAAGCAGCAACAGGAAGAAAGATGATTTTAGGACAGAATTTGATGACCTGAAAAGTCTCAAGCACTTGGTCAGGACAGCCCCTGGTGCAGGAGAGAGGTTTTGTCTTTGGATAGGCAGCCCACAGAATTGTCCCAGGACACTACTAACATCCTAGGACAACAGGTGCCAAGTGCAGGGCACAGGATTGGTTTGTCCCACCAGTCCAAGCGTTGAAACACAGACCAAGGTCTTCTGCGGTTGCAGCAAAAGAAGCCACATCCCAGAGTGGGCTTTAGATTTAGGACTCATTCAGGTTAACAAGGTAAAGGCAAACATTTCAGAGCTCTAAGCAGGTGTGGATTGTAGGACTTTTGCCCATGCACCACCTATATCTTTGGAGCGAGATCTTGCACAACCAGTGGCTCTTAAAACTGTAATGTTTCAACAATAAAAACCCTGTGAGTGTCGTGGCTCAATCCTCAGCACTAAAGTGGCTGCCCCGAAAATACGAATTAAAGTCACAGAAAAGCAACTTCTATAGTACTCTATTACTGATTTGTGATTTATATGGCGCTACATGCTAGATTCCTCTAGCTTGTCCTCTAGCTTGTAAGTTGCTGTAACAATCGGCGTCAATTATTCCTCACTTGTGGTATGCAATTTATCAAACTATGGGGATTGTAGCAGAGTGAAGGGCTAAGTCTGCCTGGCCGAAGTGTCAAAACCAATGAGTTGAAGTATCACCCTGTTCCAAAGTCGAACAAGTTGCCTTTGAGCTATCCACAGGCTTTCTCTCTAGTTTTCTACCTAGCACTTCAGGTCACAGCCTGCTATCTTGTATTAGCCTGTCTAGCTACAGCGGCACATGGGTTATCCAGTAATTTTACTGAATAGAAAACAGAATAACATTAATAACTGAACAATAATGGAAAAAAAATATATATATATAGTGAGGTGGGGTAAGGGGTTAAAACGGGTGGGGAGGGGGTTGGGGTGAGGTCAAACGCATGGGGAAATGGGTGGTTTGGGGACCCCACAAATTAAAAAAAATTGAAAAATGTGATACTTTATCATAAAGGTTTAGTTATTATTTCAATCTCCGTTTTCTAATTCGTTAAAATCGCATAGATTCGGCTCATGGTCCTTTTTGTCGCTCCACTCTCAGCAGTGGTTCTAGTAATCTTGGGTTCTTTTCACCCAGAAGGGGTTGCTTTTTCATCATCCTCGGTAACACCTAGGTTGGTGTCCGACATCAGATTGAATTGCTGGAATAGCTCTCTTCCCTCTGGTCTTCCCCAGTTCTGTCTGCAACAGGACAGTGTCCCTAGGGCTTGCCCGCTCCATTGTGATACTTCAGCTGGGTCTCTGCACCACAATGACTACAGCCATTCCACTTTTTTCCGGGGGTCCATTCAAGATGCAGAGTTTCTGCTTCCGAGATCACATAATCAGAGCAACAGACAGACCCCCGAAAGCACCTCTGTCTATGAGATGTCTCGGCCGATTTATCACATTTTAGTGAGCATAACCAAACCAACCTTTCTTTGTGATGCTCCAAAAATCTGTTCCATTTAACAAGTCAACGACTGTTAAAAAGAAATACGGATTACAGTTGCCAGCGGACCATAGAATTGTGGCGCACTGCACGTCCTGATCAATAAAAGCAGTCCCGATTTGCAGCCAAAACTGCTTCATTATGATATTATCAACCCCATAATGTGAATTATTATACAAACGCCACCCCCATTGCTCCTACCACAGTCAGAGATCACTATTTGTAACCCAATCTGCAATAATGTGCCCTAATGTGGCTCTATATTCAGCAAACAAAAAGTAAATAACGCCATCAGTATACATGCAAAAACGAATTGAACATATGAGAAAGACAAATCTAGGATTTGCAGCCAGGAGAAAATAATTAGAGTGGTTTACCATTACCTTGCTGTAGCTGTTCTTCCAGCTCCTCGATTCGATCCTCATATTCACGCAACTCATCCCGGTGCCTGCGTGTGATTTCAGACAGCTTCTGTCGATGAGCATCCTGCAACACTGAAAACTCATGTTGATGCTCATCTATTTCATGACTTAATTTCTGTTTTAGCTCCTAGAACATCAAAATATAATTCAAACACACAAGACATTATAGATTTTAATTTTTACAGAGATTTACTCAAATTGTCAGCACTATCATTTCAAGCACAAAAAGGGTACGCTCATTTTGTACCTCAAAGGACTCATCTGCCTGGTGCATTACCAAAACCATTGTGAATGAAAACTACTAAAGGATAAGGTTTCAGGGTCACACACAAGTGCAATTTTCACACTAGTATATGCCTTCACACTCCCCACCCATCAGCACTCCAACTAGTTTCTTTAAACCAGAAATGTCCATCCCACAGTGGAAGGAACTGGACTAACTTGACAAAGCGATGAAATGTAGATTCTTAGCTGGACCCAGCCTTACCATCCCTATTACACAGTGGTACTTCTCTCAAGATATTTTTCTCTCGGTCAACCATGGTAGCAGGCACTTATAGAACAAAATAAAGAACCCATTGCTTAATGAGAGAGATGCTTAAAGACCACCACATGGCATTCTATGTCATAGGTTTAGCTTAGCCCCTCAGGAGACAATGTGTTCAAATGGCTTATGAGCCAACATTGAAAGAACATCACTTTCACTCCCTAGGACCCCCCCCAAACCCCTGCAACATCCACTTCCGTAGAAAACTTAGGATGCACGCTGGACTCCAACCTATCCCTCTCCCAACAGATCAACTCTGTGTCCAGAACATGCTTCTTCCACCTGCACATCCTCAGGAAAATCTTCCAGTATTTCACCTACCCACAATGAATCTCTGCTATCCTTGCCATCATCCTCTCCCACTTGGACTATGCAAACTGCCTCTGCGATCCAGCATTACAGCTCAGGAAACTCCAAAGTCCAAAACGCTGCTACCCATCTCCTCATTGGCCTCTCACCAAGAGAACATATCAGCCCCACACTCAGAGTGCTACAATGGCTCCCTTTCGGTCGACGGACTACCTTTAAAGCCATGTGCATCACTAACTGTGCCCTCCACAACTCTAGACCCGAATTCCTGCAGGATAAACCCTTACGCTATCAGCCCACCAGAAACCTCAGATCCTGCTCTGCCCTTCTCCTCATTATCCCACATTACAACCCCACCAGATTGGGAGGATCCTCCTTTTCCATCCAAGCCCATACTATCTGGAACTCCCTCCCTCTCCACATCCGCTGCAATGTTAACCACCTCGCCTTCAGAAAGGCCTTCAAACTTGGCTATTCCTTTATTTAATCTGAAATCCTCTTCCCCAACACATTGCCATCACCATAGACCTTTTACAAGCACCAGCCTCATTGTCTATCCAAAACACCACCTAGTGGATGCCGGGTGGCGTCGTAGCGGGTCGCTTTACACGCATCAATCACTGAAACCACTTATACAAAAACCCAACGGCAGATGCTAGCCGACCCACCCTACACACATCACTTTACACACATCAATCACTGGAAACCTTTCATATATCTGGCCTGCCCTTCTAACTCAACCCGACTCCACGTTTTGCACACAATCAAACACGTTTCGCACACGTTCAAGCATTTACACCTCATAAAATTGAGCCCGCCTCCACGCTATCTTGGTAGCTCTCCATTACACTCATAACTACTTAGGTTAAGCTTTGTAACGCACAACAGTCATAATCCAGTATTCCTTGATATCAACACTTAGTATACCGTTGAGTTTACAAATGGAGAACCTGGAAGACACAGTAAGTCTATAAAGATAACCAGTCTCTTGCGTTTAGAGAATCCCATTACCCTACTTTCTGGAAGCTTGTCTGCACCTACTAGAAGATGTTCTAGGACAACCAGTTGATTGCACTTGGTTTTGACCTGTGGATAGCCTGCCCATAAGGCCCAGAATAATCTAAGATGGTAGCAGGCTGCACTTCTCCACAGAAGAACGGACACAGCAACTTCAAAGATAGGCCCCATCTTGGGCACAGCAACTTCAAAGATGAGCCCCATCTGAGCTTGAGGTATGTATAAATGCACCACTTCGGTGGACATCTGCTGCAGGCACGGCTATTCATTCATGCACTTTAGAATGCAGCTATGACTATAATAAATTGGGTCTAGCTAGTCACAACGTTTTTACGCACTAAACTCCACACTTGCCTCAACACCTCGGCCACTAGAATATAGCGACAATCTACAACAAACTTCGGTCTGCCTGTGTACATATCAAGTCTCCTGCACTAGCGCTCTGTCGTGACCTCCCTCAGCACCGCCCACAAGCCTGACCTCTTGGGTTTTTTACTAGAGCCTAGCCGGCCCACCTAAGTCCTAATCTTGGCCAAATGCACACACGCAGATTACTTTCCCATACCTGGACTTTGGTCACTGGGGGCGGTCCTACCACGAAGCACTTTGAGCCATACAAATGGAAAAAAGGTGCTATATAAATGACTACTACAATACAATACAATTAAATGGGATAGTCTTTGAACTGGGGGATATTAGTAGCGTAGCCAATCAATAAATAACTTTCGATTTGTATTTGATGAAAAGAAAGGCAAGTGTTTTTTATCATAAACTGTGTACATACAAACAACAGCAAGTGGAAACAATTCCTTTGCAAGATGCTTTACAACAGATCATGGTGGTAAATTACCACGATGTGGACCAGGCATTAGTCAAGGAATAAGTATTTGGGAATATTGACTGGGGGCCAGCACAGACTAACTTCACATTATACCTTATTCTGAGTTATTACAATTCAAATATGGTTTACCATGACCTACAACTGTATGAGAGGGAAAAGGAAGATTAGAGTTGAAAGATTCTGCTACTTTATGGTACCCCTTGCTATAATAAAAATGTGTTTTAAGAGTAGTCTTAAAGGTCTGCAAACAAACAAGTTCTTGACATCCTGGGACTTGAAGAACAAGTAATGACGGAGGTGAGACTTGGGAGCAGGAAAGATGAAGGGGCATCACAGAAGGTTGGGGAAATGGAAGCCTGAGCAGTGCTCAAGATAGCAGGGCTTGAATTGGGGTGGAGAGGGAAACAACCAGGTGGGAAAAGTAGCACATAAATGGAGTTGAAAATGAAAAGCAGGAATTTGAGGAGAGGTCTGTTGCATAGAGGGCCATCCCTCATTAAGGCAGTAGGCAATGACAGAACAGGAGTGTGGGAGGTTGTTAAGAGTGCAAGTTGGAAAATGAAGTTATTTGTGTAGGGACAAAGGAGTACACGTTTATGGCCAATGAGGAGGATGTAACAGCAGTAAAGACTGCTATGGACAAGAGTGGAAATCAAGTTTTTAGTATTGCTATGTGAGAGGGACATTGATTTCTCAAATATTCACTATGTTTTATTCTGGCTGCCATGGCAGCAGAGGTAATGAAAAATTGGCACTTAGTTTTCAGTCAAAGTGGTACCCATGTTTGCTAGATCTGGGCAGGATGAGGGGTTCACAAAGAAAGTATAATGGGGAGAAGTGGTGATGATTTGCTAGCTGGAGGGACGAATACTTTGGTCTTGGAAGAGCAGAGCTTTCGGTGTGTGGCGGATGGCAGGGAGATATAGGGAAGCATAGTCCAGGGAAAAGTATGGGGAGAGAAGATAATTTGTACATTGTCAGTAAACAAAGTGTGTTAAATGAAGTGGGCCAAGGACAGAACCCTGTGGAATCACAATTGGGAGGCAGTAGGAGTGGAGGCAAGAGTGTTCCATAAGATGAAGCACCAGTCCGATTGTCAGGAGGCATTTCACTTAAGGGCAGAGTCACTGATGCCAAAGTTAAGAGGGTGTGAGTGAAGGAATGGGTGATCATCCTAGTAGAAAGCATCAGAGGGATCCAGGATAAAGATAACAGAGGATAATTTATAATAAAAAGGAGTAGTGAGAAATATGGTGATGAGAGGGTGCCAGTTTATTGGCTTGCCTATTGCGGGGCCTAAATTCGAAAGGGTGGTCGAACAGTCCATTGTTCTCCAATCTGGCAGTGTCTTTGGAGCAAAGAGGTAATCAAGAGGATAGTATGGGTTAGCTGCCTCAGAGGCACAGTGGCAGCTCAGTGGGGATAGCAGGAGGGAATGATGGAGAGGAATAACTGGCAAAACGGGAGCAGGGGAGGTGGTAAGTGTGCTGAATCCTGCAGATCCCCCACTAAAACCCTGCCTATAGTCTCCTCCCAGGTGGCCAAGAGAGGTCCGAGGCTTCCTGATCCCAATCCTCGAGGTGGTGTGCTGGGGAAAGAACAACTGCGTCGCGACAAGGCCCAGGGCAATGGAGAGATTTTGCAGGGTGAGACGCAGTATTTCTTCTTGAAGATGAATACTATTACCACAGACTTAGGCGAGGAATTGGCTTATTGCCATTTTGATATATCTCGGCTTCCTACTAAGTATGGAAGGATATATCATAATTAAATGATTCATAGTGTTGCACCCAAAGAACCAGTCTTTTATACCACTAGAGTCCCATATCCTCCCCAATGCCAAAGGTATACCAAAAGGAACGACAAACAAGGGACTTTTCCTGTCCCATCGGTCTTTAAAAAAGGTTGAACCCTAATTCCTCTTCCAATACCATCAAAGGAGAAAAAAACATCCTTAAACCTTTTAAAGAAGTGGGAAAACCAAAGTTCTCCAAAAATGGACAACATGTCCCAGAGTCCCTCAGGGATTGTGTTGAAGAAGAGGGCTAGAGCAGCATGTAGGGGCCAAGGATAGGCAGGTCTCATAGCGTTTGGCAAGGTCAGGTAATTAGTACTAAGGGTCTGTACCTGAAGCAAATTAACCCATCGAGGCAGCAGCAGGAAGAAGCAATAGAAAGAAGCTGGAGCAGGAACTGGAAGGTCGGCAGTAGCAGCAGAAGAAGCAGAGCACAAGGCTGGCAGTTCGCTAGGAAGTGTGACCCCAGAAAGGACACCACAGCAGATTTCATCTGCAGGCTCTGAGTTGGTCCTGTGCTTGAAAACAACGTTTGACTCTTTTAGAAAAGACTGGAAGAAACTGCCAGTCTTTCCAGGTGCGCCTAATTGCTGTTAATGTAGAGTTGAAGTTGTGCATCTACCGGAGATCCATGTGCAGAAGCAAGTCGAGGGAAGATGGAGAAAGGAAGAGTCTCCATTATCGAGGCTGGATCTGAGACACCCATGCAGCATTAGGATGTGGGTCCCAAGAGTGCCTGTAGCAGTAGTAGCAGAATAAATTAAGTTGGGAAGTAGAAGCAGCCCGCAACTGCTGTGATTATGTAGTCGCGTAATGAAGCTCTGCACTTCAAATCATCAGGAATACTTTTGCTGGTAACTGTATAGGCTTAACTGTATAGAGACTCTTACCTTTTATGTTAAGATGTTACTATTATATTACTGTTATATTGCTATGTTTATTATATATATTTGGTGCACCTGTTTCTGCACATTACTCATGGCACATTCACTTTTGGTGCACAAATATCTTGCTGCTGAGCTTTCTTTATTGTCGTATAAAAGAAAGAAGCATAATGCTCGCCTCCGAGTCTTTAATAGAATTAAGACTTTCTAGTAAGTTATTATGGACAATCTTTATTGTCGCTTGCGAGTAAGTAAAAACAAGTAGAAGTTGTTCACAGCCTTTGGAAGTCATTCTAACAAGGGAATTGTATCACACGCTTATTTCACTAAAGTTAAAGTACCCTTGTGAAGAGAAAGCCATTCTTTTTCCCATTGTCAGATTTGAAGTGTTGCTGAACAGTTGCTGTTGGGGAGAATTCTCAAAAATGTGCTAATTCCACCAGCAACTGCTGGATTTTGAGGACTTGATTTTTTTTAAATGGAGAGAGTGAGACCCTTTATCCCCCCCACTCTCTCATGTATTTTAATGTGATTTGGTACACTGTGTTTGTCTTGGTTGTGGAGTGTGACAAACTCCATAGGCGGCATCTTTTACATTGGTTTACACAGCACCAAATACCTTCTCTGGGATAACTACTGTTTCCCAGAACAGTAAAGTGAAATTGACTTTACTTACATTTATAACTTTCTAGACCCAACACACACTATCTTACAATAGGGTGCTGGAGGGGTTAAACTAGTATCCCCTTTGTCTAGCTTCTCATGTAACATTTTTTATGTTACCCTTTGCTCGAGCAATGGCTGGCTGCAGTGGTTTACGTTTAACTACTGTTGTGTGCATATCCAGCGGGCTGCATTCGCAGCCACGGTAAAGCATCAAAGAGTGCCATTTTTCTCAAAATTCCATTTCTTTGTGGAAAGGTCCTTCTCGAGATTTACTCTGCGCGCCAAACCAGGTTTGGTCCTATTGTTCGCTTTGCCTTTGGAGGGATTCACAAGTGAAGCCCGCCTCTGGCTCCAGGGTGTCTGGGGTGGGCAGGAAGTGAGGGAGGTGCCCGAAACTCCCTGTGCTTAGTCTCCTAGGAGACCCAAATGCACTCTGACAAGGATCCTGCTGGATGACTGACAGCTAGGCTGGAATGAATGGGAGAGAACTGAATAAAAGTTGAGGCTTTTGGCTTGGAAGGCAAAGCGGACCACTGGACGAAAGAACCAAAGAAGAACTTGAAGAGGACGCCTGCTGCAACTCCTGGATCGTTGGTTTGCCTGGTGAAGCCCTGCTGCTGTGCTGAAACTACAAATTCGCATCGACAGAGAAGCCCCTGCAAGGACACCTTCTCCCTTTGACTTGGTGGGACCAATCAACTCCAAAGTAAGCCACCTGGACATCCTTCTTGGAGTTGGCTGAATTTCGACTGCAGTTGCTGCTGGAAACTGAATAACCAGGGAGAGGAACACCAGATTGTGTGTGTTGCTTTTAAGTTGGCCGAGAGCTCCAGGAAGATCCTCCAGACTCCCAGGAAGCAGGACTGACCGAGCCCGAGTCCCCTCAACAGAGTGCGAGACCCAAGAAGCAAGGAAAGTTCATCTCGATAGCCAGGAACCGCATTATTGCTATTTGTGGTAGACGCAAGGAGCTGAAACGCTGCACAGCCACTGATTTGAAGATTGTCGGTTGCGAGCAGTGACCATCCCATTGCAGGAGTCCCCAAGTCCTCCCTCTTGTCCCCACAACTGAGGCCCGGGACAGTGAGATCTGCAGAGCTGCTCAGGAATAGAAGTCATCTGCTGCACTTTTTCTTCAATACAAAGGTACTGTAAAAGTCTGAGAGAACTTACCTCTTGCTGTATAGTAGTTTGCATCTTCTACTACTCACAAGTCTAACAGCTTGTGATCCTACATTGATGATTCTTTTTCTTCAAAGATTTGTAAAACATTGTACAAAGACTTTTCTACTTAGCTACAAAGAAGAGCTTCAGCTCATATAGACTTCTGCCCATTAACCTTGGCTTAGCCTGTTTTACTGAATGACTCTTATTGGGGGATCTGAAAGTATTTGCCTGCTTAAGAATATTTGTGGTCTCTTCTATCATCTAATAACCTTTTCATTTGACTTAATCTGAATTGATTCTAAATGCAACAGTGATATATTAATGTCCCCAGCACCCTAGCTACTGAAGTCACCTAAGGGTGTAGGTTGTGTCTTTGGGCCATCCCAAAGAACAAGTTACTTCTTACCTGTTAACGTTCTTTCGATGGGATGTTCCTCCGACATATTCCTTCTCTTGATAGATTTACTCCCAGCTTGCTGGCCTCTGAAAATGTTTTCAGCAGAGGACGCTGCGCGTCGACGTCCCTCGAGTTGGTGTCCCTCGACAGCCTCCATATCGACGCCGATGTCATGTGTATAAATAGACTTGTGCAGCGTCCGTTGCTCAGTTCCGTTTTGAAGCTTAAGAGTAGCTGTGCATGAATTGGTTATTGACCTTGAAGGAGCGTAAGCTGCAACCACAAGGGAAGTTTTAATGAGGGGATGGATGGGGGGGCGATAAGGAATATGTCGGAGGAACATCCCATCGAAAGAACATTACCAGGTAAGAAGTAACTTGTTCTTCGAAGGGATTGTGTCCTCCGACGTATTCCTCATCTTGATAGACTCCCATAGCAGTGGTGTGTAAACAGAGATGGGAGTAAAATTGTCCTATTCCCCTTTAAGAGTGAACAGAGTGTAACACAGCTTTGCTAAATCTAGTCTCTTGACTAGAGGAGGAATCCAGATTGTAGAATTTTGTAAAGGTATATGCGGACGACCATGTGGCAGCCGCACTTATGTCTCGAATCGGTACCCCTCTTTGGAGGGCCGAAGAGGCTGCGATACCCCTGGTTGATGAGCCCTAAGATTTTGAGGGGGCTCTTTCCCTGATAGTTTATAACATTCTAGAATGGCTAAGATAATCCATCTGGAAATTGTCTGTTTTGTGATTGGCAACCCTAATTTGTGCCCTGTGTAAGCTATGAACAGTTGGTCTGCTTGCCTAATCCTAGCAAGTCTGCTGATATAAAAACTCAAGGCTCGCCTTGGATTCAGCCTATGTAGTCTCTCTTCCTCTTTCCCTGGATGGGAAGGAGGATGGAATGAGGGTAAGGTTATCTTCTGAGTGATGTGGAATTCAGAAACCACCTTTGGGAGGAAATTAGGCTTCACTTGCAGGACAACTTTGTCTTTGTGAAAAATTTTATGAGGGGGTTTATAAGATAGGGCTTGTAATTCGCTCACCCTCCTGGCAGATGTGGAAGCCACTAATAAGACAGTTTTAAGGGTGAGAAATATTAATGAACAAGAGTGAAGTGGTTCGAAAGGAGTACCCATAAGGAAATTTAAGACTAAATTTAAGTCCCATAAGGGAACTCGGAATGGTCTTGGGGGATAGACATTGGTTAACCCCTTCAGAAATTGTATTACTAAGGGCAATTTGAATATGATGGCTCCTCTGCAGTGTGCTTGAAGATCGATACTGCTGCAAGGTAGCCCTTGATCGTACCAACTTGAAGACCTGGATTCGCCAAATAGAGTAGAAAGGATAACACCATTGGTGTACCACATGAAAAAAAGGTTCAATACTCTTTTCTCTACACCAGCTGCAAAATGTGTTCCAACGGCAGCAGTATAAAGTCTTTGTCGCTGGCCTTCTGGCTGAAAGCAACACCTCCATGACGTCATCTGGGAGATCCCAATCCTTGTATCTCAACCTTTCAGAAACCAAGCGTGAAGGTTGAGGGTTCTGATGTCTGGATGGAGAACCTGACCTTCCTTCTGCGAGAGAAGATCCTCCCTGTGTGGAAGAGGAATCAAAGGGCAGATGGACATGTCCAGAAGGTCCGGGTACCACGTTCTCCTGACACAGTATGGGGCAATTAGGATCATGGTCTTCCGGAATCTTCTCAACCTTCTGATCATCTGAGGAATGACAGGGACTGGAGGAAACGCGTACAGAAGTGGAAACTCCCAGTCTACCACGAACGCGTCCCCTAGGGCTTCTCTCGGGGGAAATTCCCCTGAACAAAACTGATCGCACTTCCTGTTGACACTGGTGGCGAACAGATCCACTTGAGGGGTTCCCCAAAGGGCGAAGATCTCTTGAAGGACTTCCTGAGCCATCTCCCACTCGTGAGAGACTGTGCTCTGCCTGCTCAGAGCGTCCGTTGTCAAGTTCTTCTCTCCGGCTAAGTGAACTGCCGAAAGAGAGATTCCTTCTTGAATTGCCCAAAACCAGAGCTGCATCGCCTCTCTGCACAGTGGCGGTGATCCTACGCCTCCTCTTTTGTTGAGGTAGTGCATGTCCACTGTGTTGTCCGTCATTATTAGGACATTTTTCCCTTGTACATATGTCAGAAAAGCCTTCAGCGCTAGTCTGATAGCGCTCAGCTCCAACAGGTTGATATGTAGTCTGGACTCCGATGGAGACCAACGACCGCTGATGGTCAAGTCGTTGGCATGGGCTCCCCACCCCGCGAGTGAGGCATCCGTGACTACTGTCATCTCCGGCCATGGTTGCCAAACAGTTCTCCTTTCAAAATGTTCTCCCGACAGGCCCACCACTGAAGATCTCGAGCCACTTTGTCTGGAACCTGAAGGAGATCTGTCATTTTTCCTGAGAATTGCGACCACTGAGTTCTTAGGGCCCACTGAAGAGATCTCATTCTCAGGCGAGCCTCTGGCACAAGGAAGATGCAGGATGCCATGAGGCCTAGCAACCTCAAAAAGTCGAAGGCTGGGAGAAGTTGGGCATTGTGAAACTTGGTGACCATCTGCAGAATATCTTGAGCCCTCACCTCTGGTGGCGAGGCTTTCCCCAGGGAAGTGTCCAGGACTGCTCCGATGAACTGGAGTCTCTGTGATGGTATCATCTGTGACTTCTTTAAATTGAGGGAGAAGCCCAGTTTTTGAAGGAAGTGGCAGACATAATCTAGTTGGATCTGAGCTTGTTCCGAAGATACTGCTCTGATCAACCAATCGTCTAGGTAGGGGTAGACGTGGATCCCTTCCCTCCTTAGACTTGCAGCCACTACCGACATTAGCTTGGTGGAGACCCTCGGGCGGAGGTCAGCCCAAATGGCAGAACTCGAAATTGATAGTGAGAGTTGCCAATTGCGAACCTCAGCTATTTCCTGTGTTTGAGATGGATTGGCACATGGAAATAAGCATCCTGATGGTCTAGAGATACCAGCCAGTCCTGAAGCTCGAGGGCCTGAAGGATCTGAGAGAGAGTTACCATCTTGAACTTGTCCTTCCTGAGGAATTTGTTCAATTCTCGTAAATCCAAGATGGGTCTCAGTCCTCCGTCCTTCGTCGGTATCAAGAAGTAGGGGGAATACCAACCCTTGTTCCTTTCCGCTACAGGTACCGGTTCTATGGCACCTTTCTCCAGCAGGTCTAGTATCTCCTGCAAAAGGAGCAGATCTGGAAACTTCAAAGAGTTGTTCCCCGGTGAATGACTCTGAGGGGTGCGAAGAAAAGGCAGGCAGTAACCTTGGGAAACTGTCTCCAATGCCCAAGCATCTGACGTAATAGCCTGCCATTCCGTCAGATGTTGAGTTAACCTGCCTCCTACTGGTGTCTTGTGAGGAGAGTCCACAGAGTGGTTTAGAGGCGGCTGATGCAGATGCTGAGGGTAAAGAGGCACCTGCTGCTGCTGCGGCTTTTGTACTTTTAACCCGTCCACCTCGGGTGAATTTCTTTTGGCCTCTTTGAGCCGGCTGTCCTCTGCCTTTTCCGAATGCGGAATAAAAACGAAAGGACCTACCTCTCCAAGAGGTGCCTGAGGGGCTATAGGGAGCTTGACGGATTGCAGCTCCAAGGGATTTTGCTGCTGCCTTGGATGTTTGTAACTTCTCTAGGCTGTTATCAGCTTTCTTACCAAATAAAGAAGAGCCGCAAAGGGCATATTCAAAAGTCTGGCCTGTACATCTGGAGCAAAACCAGACTTTCGCAACCACGCAAATCTGCGGATTGTAGTACTTGCCGCCATGGCCCTGCTGATACTGTCAGCAGAATCATTTGCAGTTTGAAGGGATTCGCACATTGCGTCTTTACCATCTTTAATAATGTTCAGAAAAGCTTACCTTTCTTCTCCTTCCATGAGGCAGTCAGTCGCTGATGAAGCACACTCCGAAAGTGTATGGCTGAATCTTGCGAGCGTACAAGTAGCATTAATGGATTTAAGTGCCATGCTACACACAGAAAAGACCTTTTTTGACATAGCATCGAATCTCTTATCATCCCTGTCCTGTGGAACAGTAGGGTATGCAGATCTACTGTTAGATGAAGTTGCTGCTTGAACAACCAGACTCTCTGGAGTTGGAGGTTTGGACAAATATTCAGGGTCAGAAGCAGATACCCTATATTTGGCAGATAGTTTTTTGTTAAATGCCGGGATAACCTCAGGAGTTTCCCAGGTGGTCGATATGTTCCTCTGTAATGCAGTATGAAATGGAACCACAGGATCTTCCTGTGGGCCTTTAATTAAGATGTCTGTAAGATCATCTTGTTGAAAAGCAGGTGAAGGTGTAGACCAGCCCATGAATTCTATTATTCTGGCCATTAAAGTTTTATAAGGGGTCTCAGCATGTTCCCCTGGGTCTGGTTTGGCAAATTCTACTTCAGGGGAAGTATCTAACCCACTTGCATCATGCAAGGACTCTTGAAGGTCCTTCAGCCTATTATCTTCAGAGATAAATTCCTCTGGTACAGGTGTTGTAGTTCTCTGCAACCCAAAAGGTTTTTCTTGATCAGAATCCTCCCTTTCTTCATAAATAGAGGACAAGGCTCTAAAATAATCCGATTCAAAGGACTCAGATGAAAGACAGCACCAAAATCCAGTTTTGCAAAGAAAAAAGGTTTTAATTGATCATGCCCTTATATGACACGTGTTTTGGCTATTTCCACTAGCCTTTCTCAAATTAGGGCCTTAATATATCAATAACAAAAAAACACAAAATATTAATCAGTGGAACAGTGGGAACAGTGATAAGAGGGAGGTGGAAAAAAAAGGGGGGGTGAGATTAAATTGCACAACAATTTATCATCCAAATACAGAAATTGTAAAAGTTACATAAATTAATAAGAAACATCCAAAACAAGGCAATGGTAAGAGAAAAGTAGTCACAGAAAAACAAGGGTTGGTAAAGGGAAGGATTCATAGGATGAAAAGTCAATTTGATAAGACATGTTCAAAGAACAAATAAAGAAATAAAGAAAAGGAAAGGGTTTTTCATTAGTAACATGTTGAGAGAAATTCAATTTGAGTTTCTCGATCAAATCTAAAAGTATTGTGATTATTGTTACCTTATTACTGTATAATCTCAACTATTTGTGTCAAATCAGGTTCTCAAATAGATGGGTTCAATCCCTTAAAGGAAAACATATAAAAAGGTATGTATATAAGCGGTTCCGAGTATTTTTATAAATAAATCCAATCTGATAAGTATACGTCCTCATAGGTTCCGAGGTATGCTATTAATTAAGATTAGATATTAGGAATACTAGAATCTGCCTTTCTATGTCTATTTTAGGAAAGGTAAGCCCGAGTTCGAGGCTTCGGATTCTTAGTAATATGAGTTCCACAAAGTATCATTGCAGAGTTTTGCGGTTAACACGTGAAGCCCAATTATGCTTGAAGTGTTACCGTTCATCATAGTAGTTACAAGCATAAATAATTCATATGAAGCTTCGCGGGTTTTGTGTAATGCTGCTCGCGCTGCTAATTGTTTTGATTTCATGGTAAGTTGAATAACACAGTATTAATGTGTGCTACGCGTCTAAATTTTAGATGCGCATCCGAGCGTGTATCAGGTATTAACTGATACGTTGCCGATGCGCGGTCCCATTATAGTCTTAAAACAAAAGTCTACTGCTTAAGAAAGGGTAGTTTCAAGACAGTCTCTTACCCGCTCCATTCTTTCCATGCACTGCTCGCGCTTCGTTCTAAGCTCCGAGGCGCCGATGGCGTCCATATACTAGAGCTCGTTGTTGCCGTCTTCGTCATGACGATGGCGACTGTAGTCCTTCTATTGTGTTCGCCTCTCGGTGCCGTGTCGGGAGCCATGTTTTGGGAAGCGAATAGCCTTAAAGCCACATTTGTTGGTTATGTATGCCCAATCTGTCTTTAAACATTTAATGGGTTGCTTCTACAGGCTAAACTACTGTAATGTTATGGTGAGTATGTTGTAAATACTCGTAGGGAAGGTGAATTCCAATTTAATGAGAGCCTTGTCATCAATTATGTTATTTAGTTATGACATTGCATATTTCATAACAATAGCGTACTCATCGGTGATCCATTATATGCGATGTTCCAAGACTACATTGATTGTCACACTCATTATTAATCACTAGAAATTAATGAGTTCTAGGTAGGGGCTCAGTGCTGAGAAGAGAACAATTAGTTACACTAATATTTGCATATTCGCTAAAAGCTTTTAAGTTACTAGTATATGAAGTGTATATACATAAGGTAATTATACCATGCGCATCTGTTCCAAGTATAAATTCTCTACAGAAATGACACCATTTCATTGTCCTTGTTAAGGCCATGAACAGTCGAATTGAATTTGCATATTAACCTAGCCTCAGCTTGACACAACTTTTTCTCTCCGTTTCTGTAACGCTCACCTGATTCCCGCAGAGGCGCCGGTCTTGACTGGGTGAATGCCGTATCTTCAAAGGTGATGTGTAACACACGGTTGGCTCTTTGGGCTGGACCTCTGTGCACTGTATGTCTGACTCAAAGAGTAAGATGTCTGCAGATAGAAAATATGGGATTAATGAACTGGGGTATTGGGTGCCTCTCTCCTCTCCCCTTTCTCTTCTCCTGTAGAACCCCAAAGGTTAACGCCCTCACCTTAGGTAAGTGAACGCCGAGCTCTCCATCTGCCTCGGGGCAGGGTGCCGTAACCAGTTTCTTCACTGGATAAGGGTGCAGGCCTCTTGACCTCAGAGGACTGCTGTCCGTCGTTAACTGCACGAACGGTAAGTTCTGGGCACTTCAAATGTCTTAAAAGTCTTTTGTAATGATGTCTCTTGTTTTGCAGGGTTCCGGCGATGGCAGATGGCGGGCTGATGAGAGTTGAGGATCGAACCCGCGTGAGGAATAGAAGCGCCTGGAAGCACGTAAGTAAGCGCTTGTAGCCTGCTTCACGATGCGCACTAACTGTCCCTTTTATCTTGCAGGTACAAGTTCGGAGCTTTAGAGAAGCTGAAGGGTGCTGGAATACCCACTGGATTCGGCGTGGGAAGGAGTAATGACACGTGAGTAATAAAGTTGCCCAATGTCTTTAAACGCACCTTCTTTTGTCTTTCAGATGCAGGATGCAGCGCCGAAGGCCTCCGGAGAGTGCGAAGAGCTGGTAAGCTTTTGTCTTTCAGATGCCGGAATGCAGTGCGAAGACCTCCGGAGCATGCGAAGAGTAGGTAAGCCTTTGTCTTTCAGATGCCGGAATGCAGCGCGAGGCGTTGGTGACAGCCGATGGACCAGGTAAGAGATGCGCTGCCACTGAAGACCGTAGTGCTAACCTGTTCTTTCTTTGTCTTTACAGGTGCTGCTGAAGACTGGATTCCAGGATGGTAAGCCTTTCTTCCCTTAGGCCCAGGATCAGAAGCAGAAGACACGATGAGCGTTCTGCTGCAGAGAATGCAGAATAACGCAAAGCAAGATTCATCCATCAGGTGTGGTTTAAATAGCCTCCTGTAGTGCTTAGGTGTCTCCTTCCACAGCCTCCCCTAGGTAAGAAAAGAGTTCCTGCTTTCCAGAAGAGTTCCAGTGTTCTGAACCTAGGGAGTGGCTCCTGCCCCACCCAACAGGAAAAGTAGTCCCAAACAGAAGAGGATCAGGGGCTCAACTGGCAGGTAAGTAAGCAGCATGGTCTGCTGCAGGTAAGTCCACCGAAGCATTATGAGCCCGGCGCTTCCAGCGCTGGGACTGGGCATCTTTATGAGCCTGGTGCCACTGGCGCCAGGACAGGGTCTAAAAGGTCCCAATTGGGACTGGCTGGCACTCAGAACCGGGGTTAGGGGTCTGCTTCCAAGGGAGTCGGGCAAGTCCTGATCTTTTGGAAGCAGAGATCATGACAGTTTCCTCCTCTTCTGCCCATTGGAATTTTCTGTAAGCCTATGAATCTGATATCTGCTTTATTAGACATTTCATGTTTCTCTTGCCAATGGCTGGCTAGGGGCAGTCTCTGGTCTTGGCTTCCAATTTTAGCTAGGTGTTCTCGTATACGAGTCCTGAGCTCCCTGATGGTACTTCCAATGTAAACTAAGTTGCACACACAGACAATGCTGTAAATTCTCCTGAAGGTATGTTAAGAATGGTGGATTTCCGGTGGCAGCTTTTGGCATGTAGTATGGAGTTTACTTCAGCTGGTTTCCTATACGTATGTGTCATGAGTTCATTCTGTTCAACATATATTGTTAGATCAAGAAAGTTGACCGAGTGGGTGTCACAGCTTCCCGAGAACTCTATTCCAAAATTATTGCTGTTGATACGATTTACGAAATCATTGAATTCTGATACTGTGCCCTTCCAAACAATTAGAACATCATCAATGTATCTCGTCCATCTGAGTAATTGGTTTTGATAAGCTGAATCCTGATAAATGACAATGTCTTCAAAGAAGCCCATAAAAAGGTTTGCTTGGGCCGGGGCATATTTAGTGCCCATTGCCACCCCTTTTGTTTGTTGGTGGAAGATGTTGTTGAAGGTGAATATATTACACTCGAAGGTTAGTTTAAGCATTTCCTTAATCATTTCTACTTGGAAATAAAGAGATGACGAGTCTTCTTTGAAGGTATGGTCTATCGTCTTGATAGCCCAATGATGTTGTATGGACGTATATAGTGCTTTCACATCCAAGCTTGCCAATTGATAACCTTGTTTCCATTCAATTGTTTTAAGTTTAAGAATGACATCGGTTGTGTCCTTAAAATATGCTTTCCGTTTGCTTGCCCTTGGTCTCAAGATAATATTGAGATATTGTGAGATGTTTTCCATAGCCCATCCTATGCCATTTAGAATGGGCCGGCCTTCAGGTATATTCTCAAAATCCTTACGTACTTTAGGTAGGAAATACATGGTCGGAATCACTGGGTCTTTAATATATAGAAAGGTTCTTTCATCATCGGTCAGAAGACCTTTTCTGTGCTAGTCTAGTATTTCCTGCTCCAGTTTTAACAAAATTATTTTTTTCAGGTCAGTCGAGAGTATTTTATAGCATCCCGGTGTTTCCAGATGTAGGCTAGCCATTTCGAAGTAATCCTGCCTCTCCATGATGACAATGTTGCCTCCCTTATCTGCTTCCTTTATTACTATAGATGAGTCTGATGCTAGATCTTGTAAAGCTTTCTTTTCTTGCAGAGACAAATTCTGCGTCAGGGTCTTTCGAGATGTCTTATTCTTCAGTTTGTAGAAATCCTGTGTAACAGCTTTATAAAAAGTATCTAAAATGTTGTCCGGTGCTAATTGAGGCACAAATATTGATTCAGGCTTCAGTTCTTTGCTTGGTAGCATGTCCGGTTGAATATTCAATTCCTGAAGAACTTGTGGTATATCATATTCTGCTGATTCGCCAACAGATCTCAAAAGATGTATTTCTTGAATTTCTTGAATTGTGTGATCACTTAAAATTGTCTGTACTGGTTTCTCATAGTTACTTGGTGCCTTAGTCGCGAAAAACTTCTTAAGTTTTAGTTTCCATATGAATTTGAATAAATCGATATGAATATCAATGTCATTGAAACCAGTTGTCAGTGCAAACAATAGTCCCTTGTTTATCTATCTATCTAGGAACTTATATTGCGCCTCTAACCCAAAGGCCTCAGGGTGCTCACAGAAGAGAGAGAGAGCAGACAACAATGACAAACAAGTAGCACAAAAAAGACAGTGACCAAGGGAGGTCCGTCATCACACAGGCCAATCATGATGAAGAGAAATAACAGAAGGAAAACCAGATATCAGAGTGCAGGGTCGGAAAAGTTAAGAGTGTCCTAACCTTTATCAAACAAGAAGGTCTTTAGTTGCTTCTTAAAGGTAACCACGGAGTCGCTGTTAGCAAAATAGCTAGGGAGTGAATTCCATAGAGCCGGAGCCCAAGAATCAAAACTAACACCGCCAAATCTTTTCAGGGCAAATGGTGGTTGAGCCAAGAGGATGATACTGTTAGAGCGCAAAGAACGGGTAACTTGCTTCTTTCTGAGCCTAGCTGTAAGATAAGATGGTGCTTGACCGAACAGACATTTAAAGACTATGGATAAACCTTTATGATCAGCCAATGCAGGCTACGCCTAGCATCGGAAATGTGCATATTACGCTTAAGGCCCATTACAGCCCGCACTGCACTGTTTTGAATAATCTGCATGGTTTTCACGTTGGCCTGCGAAGTACCAATCATCAGACTATTACAATAGTCCAGCTTGCAGTTTACAATGGCAGCTGCGATCAAGGCAAGATTTTCTTTAGACAGAAACTGACGAATCTGCCATAAGAGCTGGATATAATAGTAGCAGGAAGATTTAAGGTAATTGACCTGACGGGTGAAGGATAACTGAGGGTCAAAAAAGACCCCTAGAGTTTTTACAGATTTAGAAACAGCAATGACGTGTTGGCCTATCAGGAAGTTGTCATACTTTGTATCAAGTGTCTTTAATTTCTGCTGGGTGCCTAAGATCAACAGCTCAGTCTTAGCGTTGTTAAGGGCTAATTAGTTAAATGCCATCCACTTCTGGATTTCAGCAAAGATAGCATTAATATGTTCTGCATCTTTTAAGTACTCACCAGTAAGTTGGACAACAATCTGCGTGTCATCGGCATAGTTGGCAAAATAAATGCCCATGGTTGACAAAAGAGCGCAGAGGAGACGTGAGTAAATATTAAAAAGTAATGGGGAAAGACATGAGCCCTGTGGGACACCGCATAACAATAGGGATGCTATAGAATGAGCATTATCCTTTGTTACCCTCATGTTTCATGGGCCCAGAAATGATTTAAACCAAGCTGAAGCTTCTGGAGAACATTTACCAATTGTGATTAGTCTATCGGCCAAGAGCTGGTGATCGACTAAGTCGAATGCGGCCGATAGATCTAATAAAAGCAGCAGGGCTGTATGACCTTTGTCAACAAGAACGGCAATATAAGATTTTAATTCTAAGAGCGCAGTCTCAGTCCCATGATTAGGGCGAAACCCAGATTGTTGTGACGCCAGCATGTCATGTTCCTCGACAAAAATTTGGTATTGTCAGTAAGCGATTTTATCTAAAATTTTCAACAAAAAGGGAACACTGGTAATTGGATGATAATTACCCGCCTCTGCAGGGTCCAAGTTTTCCTTCTTAAGTAGAGGTGTAACCCATGCTTCCTTTATGTTCTCAGGGACATAGGATTCCTGAAATGATCTATTCACAAAAGTGGTAATCCATGGGGCAAGAGTATGGATATGATCTTTGAGTAAGGAGGCTGGAAAGACATCTCCTTTACAGGAGGTTGGTTTCAGTTTGGAAACAGTATCAATGACATCTTCTATAGATACAGATTTAAAAGTGAAAACAGCGGGATCGTTGGAGGAGTCCAAGTTATCCAACGTAATCGTGGTTTTAGATAATAGTTTAACCTGAGCACTGATGTTGTTTTGATGCGTTAAGGTTTTATTTGTGAAACTATTATGGATATTTTGACACCAGGCGCTGTCCGCTGGAGACAGTGATGTGGAGGTGCAACCTTTAAGCTCCTGGAGGATGCTAAAGAGCTCTTTAGAGCTAGATTTAGCTTTAGAGACCCTTGAGTTGAGGTGCAGTTCTTTCGTGGAGCGGATAAGTGACTTATAGTGTAAGAGAGCACGCTTGTAAGAATTAAGGTTAGACTCGGAGGGCTGTTTGTGCTATTGTCATTCCAATTGGCGTTTTTTCGAGCGAGCCTCAGTTATTTCAACTGAGAAAGGAATATAGGGCGCTTTTTTCCCTTTTTTTTGTTGGATGGTATGAGTGGGGCCAATATTTCCAGTGCAGTATCAAGAGCAGATCTTATTTTTGCTACAAAATCACCAAGTGGCATGGACATCTCTATAGATGGTAGTAGAGGTATAACTGTGGTACGAAAGTCGTCTTGCGTGATTTTGCATATGTTCCTTGACAGGATAGACGAGATTGGCAGATTATTGGAACTATTAGTATAGTTATGATCTGTCTGAAAACTTACAGAAAAGTGATCTGACCAGATACATTGATCTACATTAATATTGTTAATGGGGATATTTTTAGCTATTACCCAGTCCAATGTGTTACCACCTGTATGGGTGGGGACTTTGCTATGCTGAGTGAAGGATAGTGAGGATAAAGAATCAACTAGAGAAGTGGATGCCACATCTAGGGGGTTATCAGCCCAAAGGTTGATATCTCCTAGTATGATGGTAGGTGAATGAGGCTTACAGAAGTTACCAATAAAAGCCAACAATTGTTCTTCAAAGAGGGGGGTATCAGTAGGTGGTCTATAGAGTACTAGAATATTGAGTGAGGCTGTTGAGGTGAGACTCAATTTAAGAAAGAGAGTTTCACATTGATCGAAGACTAGTTCCCTGGATTTATGTATATTAATAGTAGATCTGTAAATTACTGCCACCCCCCCACCACGTTTTTCCAGTCTATCAGAATGGAAAGAGGAGTAGCCAGAGGGAGTAGCCAAATTTAAGGAATGGAAAGCAGTATCGTGCAACCATGTTTCGGTGAGACCACATAGATGCACTTTGTTCTGAACAATGAGTTCAGCAACCTCATGACAGTGCTTGACTAAAGAGCGAGTATTGAGTAACATGTATTTCGTTCCAGTTCCTATTGATGTGCTAATACCAGATGGAGTATTCCACTGGTGATGAAGGCTCACAAGGACTAAAAGTGTGTTCAAGAGATCCAGAAGTTGGTGTGTGAACAACACCATGTTCAGTATTGTCCCGAGTGTTCAGCAAAAGCCTATTTCTCCGATTGCGTGCAATTGAAGAGACAAGGTCACAATGAGACGCTATGAATGGTCAGTGAACCAATATAAAATTTGGAAGTGAGCAGTGAAAAACCAATAAAGGAGTGGCAGACACAGATACTCACCACAAACCGCCACAAACTGCCTCAGACGCGCCCGACGTGTCACGAAGTACGGTTCGAAGGACTACAAGTCTGCTGGTATTTGTAGTTCTATATATCTACAAATACAGCAGCTGCACTTAATCACTAGGAAGGGTGAGATTCTACAAAGTGGAACACAGCGAGGTACACCAACTAGACAAATACGTTTGTATCCTGCAGAAAGTACTTAAAGTACATGGCGAAATTGTTATTGATAACTGAAGTTGTGCTTCTTTTACAACGCAAACACAATAGTAGCTTATACGTAAGTAGAAAGCAGGCAAAGCAACAAGGCAATGAAGACAATTAAAATTACTAAAATCAATTTAAAACAAACTATGCCTAGAGTAGTAGAAAAATAGCTTTAACCAGATTGCAGGATGGCGGGCGTTTAAGTAACCGCCACAAACGGTTGTTTTCAGTTTCGGTGAGTATTATCTTGGATAGGCTGATGACAAGGTCTTGTCCTATTTGTTCCCGTTGTACTCCTTCACACTCGCTCGGGTGAATCTTCCGTTTGTGGTTCCTTGTGCTTCTTGATTTGTTGGTTCTTGTGCTTCCCCACCCCCTCCTTCCTTGCCTCCTTGTGCAAGTGGCGTAGGTGACATATTCGTCGGTAGCTGAAAACGGACCTGCTTGGGTGTTTGGTTTCTGTTACCTTTCTTGTAGCCTTTTATTTGGTTCTTACACCCTTGTTGATTTTTCTTGGTTGTCAATTGTGTCTTTCCTTTATCTGTAATGATTGTTTCTCCTTCAGAATCTACATCTGAGCTCGCAAAAGATGTATTTGGTGTGCTTGTTTTTGATCCCGCTTTTGTGTATTGATTGTATTTAGTTTGGAAGGTGTAGACTATCTTCTGTGTAATCCCAGGGCATGATCAATTAAAACCTTTTTTTCTTTGCTGGATTTTGGCGCTGTCTTTCATCTGAGTCCTTTGAATCATATAACTTTCACCTGTGGTTTAAGTGGCTTTTTTAACCACCACTCAGATTAGACGCGACATATACTCAAATCTCTTTATTTTCAGACCAAATTGTATCTACAACTTACATATGTCGCCTTGACAGACTGGGTCTACAAAGCCACAATTTGAATGTATCTAAAATAATCTGACCTTGGAAAAGGCTTAAAACCCATTTCTAAAGCAGAGGAGGCAAGGCTTGTAGTGACAGGTTGAGAAAACGTCGACGTTGTCGACGCGGAAGTCAAAGGCTTCGAAGAAACCGAAAAAGGCGCCGAAAATGTATGCAGCGACCTCGAAGAACTCGAGAGGATCGGAATCCTACTCGGAGTCGTCGAGGTTATCGACGACATTCTCGAGTTCATGGTGGAGGTCGTCGGTATGACTACTGACTGTGAAGTAGTGACAGTCGTAGGTTTATCCTTTATCGGCGTCGAGGACGGCGTCGATTCGACCAACCTATCCGTCGATGGGCCCTTCGATAATGACGTCGATGATGCAGATTTATGAGTCGAAGGGGCCTTCGACGATGGCGTTGATGACACAGTCTTACTGCCTTTGCTCGACGGCTTGTGACGCTCCCGGGCAGTTTCTTTCGCCGGGTGCAACGACTCACAGCGTTTCGATTTTTCGGGTCTTTCAACGAGGGTATCACCTTTAGCCGTCTCCAAGGGGGTCAAGGCCGCTTTCTCGAAGACGCTAAGCATCTTTTTTCAGAATTCCTCCCACTAAGCTGGAGAGCTGTGTTTTGTGGGGCAGGTGACCCTTTCCGGGGAAACAGAGGAAGACGAAGAAGAGGGAGATCTTCAACGTCTCTTTTTCGAATGTTTGGATCTCGAAGAGTGATGGGAACTGCTTTGAGTTCTCGAACGAGAATGTTTCCTGTGACGGTGAGGAGACTAATGCCTCAACTCTGCCGAGGAAACTTGCGAAGGAGTAGAAGTTTTAACCGTCTTACCTCTTTCGAGCTTCCCCTTACGCTCCTTCAAGGCTTTCGCCGTCATGGACATGCAGTCCTCGCATTCTGAACAATGGAGTTCCGATCCCAGGCCACAAACAGATCCTGTGAGGATCCGTCAACGACATTTTCTTTCCACAATCTCAACACTTTTTGAAGCCGGACCGTGGGGTCAATGGTTCAGATGCGGAAGCCATCGAAAAGATTAACATATACTCGAGGATTAACTAGAATATACTTGAATAACGAACTGAGAAACACGATTCCGAGGCCCACGAAGCGTGGAAAAACGGAACTGAGCAAGGGACGCTGCTCGAGTCTATTTATACGCATGATGACGTCGGCGTCGATACGGAGGCCGTCGAGGGACACCAACTCGAGGGACGTCGACGCGCAGCGCCCTCTACTGAAAAAAAATTCCGAGGCCAGCAAGCTGGAAGTAAATCTATAAAGATAAGGAATACGTTGGAGGACACAATCCCTTCGAAAGGGTACTTACTGATTTAGAGATATTAAGAGTATCGTTTTGGAGTGTATTTGTGTGTTGCTTTGATATTGTTCCCTTCTGAAGAAGGCTTATTCTAACTGACTGGTAAATAAATTAATAATTATTTATTCAAGAAACCTTGTGTGTAAGAGTTGAATACTTGTCACTTTGAATCTTTGTGTAACTCCCCTACAGCTCACATTGACCCCTCTTAAGATAAGCCTGGCTGCTCAACACGCTACCAAACTGTGTAGTACAAGCTTATATTGAAGGTTGGGTTTCCTATTACCTGTAGTCAGGGTTGTTGTAGTGCACTCAAAGGGTACTGCATAGAATCCTGCCTAAAAGTTGCGTGTCTCCAATTAAGGAGGAGAATGTTGCCGGTAAACTTTATGAAGGAGAAGCTGACTTGCCCGCAATGTTAAAAGCTGATCTAAGATCAAAGAGAGGTTGCACATATGAAACTGTGTTTCCCGATTTCTAATGAAGTTGAATGCTACCCGGAAAAGAGGGAACGCAAACCTTTAAGTAGAGGTTTGTCTTCAAAACAAAGGTTTGTGTACCTAAATTAGTTTCTACAGAGAATCTTGATACTTGCAACATCTTGAACAAGTATTTAGCAGTCTTAGAAGTTAGAACAAGCATTACCCAACCCAGTACACAAACCACTTTGAAGGTGAATCCAGCCCAATTAAGAACAGAACGCCAATGTTAGAACGCTGTTGAAGCTTTTGTAAACCCAGAGTGCTCTGACATAAGGGTGAAAAGGTTAGCCAAGGCTCGGAGAGTGGCACAGCAGGTTTGGGGCAACAAGTGGAGACAAGAAGGTGTACATGAAGCTGGGGAAGGGAGCTGGGTGCTTGTTAAAAGAAATCATTTCTACATCTGTAGAGCTGAGATTGTTCAAGTTAAGAGAGAGAAGCAGTCTGGGAGCTTCAGACTTTGTGGTAGCCTCAAGACAGAAAGGAAAGGAAGGAGGCTGCCCTTTCTTACCATACAAGAGAGAAGAGTGCCTTGCCAACCTGTAGAGGTTTAAGTGCCTTATTGAAGTAGCCTAAAATACCAAGTAGAAACAGAAGAACTGTGGTTGTCTATACTGTTGTCAGAACATTATTTGAATGTAGCAGAAACAAACTGTGGGGCAAAGGTGTCTGCTCTCACAGTATCATTGCAGATTGGGAGTTGCTAAAGAGAGAGAGCAAACCCTAAGAAGAAGAAACATCCTAACAAAGCGTATTCCAGACACTGCAGAAGTAAAAGAAGAGTTGTTGTTAAGCAAAAGTGGTACTTTTGTCCTAAAAGTTATCCATTCTTTCCTGGAAGAAGGTTATCCAGGAATACCATTGGTGCTGGTTTCTTTGTGGCACTTGAAAAGGGAATCTTTCCATCAAACGAAGAAGGACCTGTTACCAGTGGATTTTTGTTTGAGTGAACTTTGGTTTCTTTGGAACTTTTCAAAGAGTGAATTAAGACTTTCTTTTCCTTGGAAGAAATTGACTTTGGGACATTCCTGGGGGAGCAAGATCTGCCCAGAACAAACCAAAATCACCCAAGAATGGATATTTGGCAATCTTTTAGTTATGTTGTTCATATGATACTTGGTATATTTTTTTGTTTAGTGTGAGGGTTAGTTTTGTGTATGCTAGGAGGTGTTCCCTTAGATCCCAGACTAGGTAGGGAAGCCCCTGGTAGAGTAAGTTTAGTTAGGGTTTATTAACTGTTTTTGTTTAAAATAAAATGTCAACCTTGAGAAAACTATACACAGGTGTGATCCTCACATTACTGACCCATCACAGAAGGGTAAAGCGAATAGCTAGGGTACCTCATTTTTCTATGTCTCATGTATAACAGTTATCAAATTCCCACAGCTCAAAGCTTAGGGTCCATTTTATAAAGTATTATATCATGAAACATTCTCAAGTTATTGAACAATCTCTCCGGCAATAACCAGCACACACCTCGCTCCCACCCAAATAAAACATGAGAGGTGCATTTGTCAAAGGTGAAGCTCTAATTCATCAGTAGCTGTCTGGTACAGTACTCAGTACACACGTGACAATACCCGCAGCATTTCCACGCGATTGACCAACAGGTTCTGGTATGTTTTCCGGAATAAGTGTGCGATACATTTAGGTCTTTGCCATCTGAAGGGTAAAACATATTTTGCAGAATTTGGTTCCAGTTTATAAGTCCCTCTTTCGGAACATTCCTACCACATTCCCTGGCTTCAGCCATCTCCATCCTGGCCCACCGCTTTAGTTTCTCTACTGACTTGGCAAGCCTAGACCTTCCTGGCACTTTCAACTGCACTTCTATCTCTCTGGTAATATCAAAGCCTGGTGCACAAATCTATCGATGTAGCTTCCAGATTTCCACCTGATGTACAGTCCCAGCAAACTCACTACCAAATCTCCAGTGTTCAGGGAGACTCTCAACACATATCTTAATCACATCTCCTGACCAGAAGGGTGGTAGGACAAGATAGTTTCACAACATGTGTAGTATGCCTTCACATGTTTTTCCATCTAAAAGAAACACCTTGGCCAGATTGGTACATCTTTGGCAGTTCTGTTGGGGTCGTTATGTAAAAACTCCAGTTGCTCATTGGCAACAGGATTAGACGTACGAAACGTAGCCACGCATTGGTTGCCATAGAGACAGGGCTGTACGTGGTTGCGTTGCATAGACAGCGCATCAAGTGACCCGGAAACTACAGGGTCTTCTTCCCTTAAGCCGGATGGAGATGCAGACGGCTATTTGCTCAAGGATGAGGGAACAGGAGCCAGGACACTCCTATACGGATGTTGAGCAGGTGAGGAGTAAAACTGCAGTAAATCATTATGTAAAAATGAAAGGAGTTGCAATGGGTGCCCAATTGGCCCCTTCATTGGCCAATTTATTCATGGCACATTTTGAAGACACGCATGCCCTGAACAATAATGAGTTGATCGATAAGGTCATAATTTGGCAAAGATACATTGATGTGATGTTATGTTAGTGTCATTTATAAAGCGCATGTTTGCCCGGTGGCATCTTGGCGCTAAGACAGTCGTAGAACGAGATACGAACTAACAGCCTGGAATTAGAGGGTTTTAAGGAGTCGCCGGAAGGAGAGATGATTCTGAACACTTCGTAGAGCAACAGGAAGCTCATTCCAGAGCTTTCCAGCAGCCAATGAGAAGACTCGGTCGCCAATTCGCGACCGCCGAAATGTTGGGATGACCACAAGATTAGCCCAACCTGATCAGGGAGTTTGATTCGGGACATAGATTTCTGCCCTATCATTTAGGAATTCTGCTCCCTGTCCATAGTTTGCCCGGTGGACCAAACAAAGATTTGAATCAAATCCTTTCTGCCACTTGGAGCCAATACAGAAGGTGGAGGACAGGGCTAATGTGGGCCCCATAAGGCGAGAGAGTGGCCACCCAGACCACCAAATTCTGAAGGTGTTGCAGCCGGTGAATGATGCCATTATCATTATCATGGGCTGAGCCAGATAGAGGGCACTGCATTAGTCAATGTGGCTGGGAATCAGAGAGGAGACCACCTGGGGGCGGAGTGCCACAGGCAAAAAAGTTCGAATTTTACGCAATACCTTCAGAAAATAGAAACCCACTTTGCATACCACCCCAACCTGAGAGGCCATAGAAAGTGAGGACGAAAGGCAGACAACTAAATTCTTGACCATTGATACCGGGATAGGAAAGGGTCCCAGCACCACAGGACATAAGGAAGGGGCCCAAGAAGAGATATGAGAAGAGGAACCCACCACCAGAACCTCTGTCTTGTCCCCACTCAGCTTCAGCCAGTTGCTATCCATCCAGCCCTTCACAGCCTCCATGCACTCACACAACCGCTGCAACATCTCAGCCTGGTCAAGATCTAAACGGACCAAGATCTGGGTGTCATCAGCATAGGAGTAGCACCAGAAGCCGCGAGAGCGGATGAGGGCAATTAGCGGCTGTACATAGATGTTAAACAAAAGCAGGGACACGACAGGGCAGAGCCCTGCAGGACACAATATGTGATAGGGTGAGAGATTGAAAGAAAGAGTGGGAGAGACAATGAGGCAAACCAGGTCAGGACGTGTCCAGATAGGCCAGACAGTGCCAGGCGGGACAGCAGGACAGAGTGGTCCACAGTGTCAAATGCTGCAGAGAGGTGCAGCAGTATCAGGGCACCCACTCCACCTCCATCCACCAGCATAGCCAGATCGTCCAGCACTGACACCAGGACACTGTGTTCCCTGCCCAGGCCGGAACCCAGCCTGAAAAGGATCAAGACCAGTCGATCTGTCTATAAATGTAGACAAAAGAGGAGCAACCATTTATTCCAAGAGTTTCATAAAAAAAAGGAAGAAGACAGATAGGCTGATAGTTGATCAAAATTAGGGGATCCAGTGAGGGTTTTTTCAAAAGAGGGAGAACAATGGTCTATTTTAACTCAGCAGAAATAATCCCGCTTTGGCAAGAATTATTAATGCCAGCAGTAATCCAGGAAATAACCTCCAGCATTATTTCATTTAGTAGTGCCACAGGAATAGGATCTGAAGGAGCAGCAGACTTAAATTGAAGTGCCACTGTGGCAACTGTCTCCATACAGAAGCTACAGGAAATGAGAGCAGGAATAAACAGCTCCAATG
The DNA here is from genome assembly GCF_040938575.1 of Ambystoma mexicanum. Classification (NCBI taxonomy): domain Eukaryota; kingdom Metazoa; phylum Chordata; class Amphibia; order Caudata; family Ambystomatidae; genus Ambystoma; species Ambystoma mexicanum. Next base: position 545,798,170 of record NC_090940.1, read on the forward strand.
CGTTCTCCAATGACAGACTCAGACTTGTGACAGGGGGCCGTAGCCTCTATGTGATCGCAAATGCTTGCAACATTGACAACAAAACAGAATCATAATGTACGGGTTGGGGGGGGTGTAACATGCGTCAGAGAGGTAAACGATTTCACTACCTCAAACAATTCCTTAGATTGGTTGAAGGATGACAGGACTTTATTGGTGAATTGATGATATTCTCATTATATGGAATAGAAAACCAGAATCAATGGACATGCCGTACCAGGGAAACATATGCATCACACTGCCACCATTGGGAGGAGATCATCACTTTTGGACATTAGATTATGTTGGTGCTTCACTGCATCTAACGAATCTGAATACTGTGCAACATATCACTCTTATCATTAAATGAAGGGGAAACCAAACATCCAATATATTCATATGCTGTGCTATATAACTAGGTTTGCATAGATTGAATCACAGCATTATTAATCTCTGCTAACCATTGCTTTTTGTCTTGTAATTCTTCTCTTTCCTCCCCATGTTTCCGTTATGCCTACATTAAAAAGGACATTGGTATGTACAATTTATCCCTAATTTTGGGATTGCGATTATGCTTTATCATTATGATTGCCATTATTATTTTTGTTTTGAACACGGCATTACAACAGTCTTGATAAAGGCTCTTCTGAACTTTTTTTTTACGAAACACGTGTTGGCTGTTTAGAAGGGATAATCAATCTTTTATCTAAATAAATCCGATCTTTGATCATGTTTGATTGCAATGATACTGGTTGACATGCACATTTTAAAGGCAAGCAAGAATGACAAGTGTAATTGATTTCTCTCATATAAGAAAGTAAGTGACGTCGATTTAGCGATGTTGACCAAAGGTGATCGGATGTATTCTCCCTCTTACTTGTTCTATCAACTGTCATAGACGCTAACCACTGCATTATAGGGATAGGCACAGACACTTGAGGGGCAGGTTAGCTCTCTCTGTCTCCTGTGTAATGTAGATTTGATGTATTGGATGGATGCAAGATTATTTATAATTTCAGGGTAACCTGGCCTATTTTTTGTGAAAAATATTCAGGGCTGAGTGCAGGTCCTGTAACGCTGTCGAGTGGCCCTCTTTTGTGTTAGTATGTTATGTTGTATCAGTTTAAACATTGCAAGTTATTTCTTATTTTAGAGCTGTGAAAGGACAAGTCAACCTTTGGCTGAGAGAGTTGTTGAGATGCAGATGGGGAGATGGAGGGGGATTCAAAAAGGGTGCAGGAGAATGCATGGGTATGGGAGCAAAGACTAGGTTAGTATTGTTAGTGGATTTTACAGAGTGACAAACAGTTAGCATGCTAGAAGGGGTTCCTTGTAGGAGGCACATAAAGCAGGAGAGGTATTTGCACATCATAACTTAATTGTGAAAAGAAAAACTGATATTCCCGAGTTTATGTACTCCTCAAACACTAAAATGTAGAACTTGGTGACTTTCTTCTCAACACCAGAAAGTGAAAAGCATTCTTGCAGAGCAGGACACCAAATCAATCTCCCAGTGACAAAAGCAGAGCAACTTAATTTTCATTCAGTTTGTGTAGCTGTCGAGCGAGAATATACTGAAGGCTAGGTGCCGATTTACTGTGCTCAAAGTTATTCAACTTTTCTGTCCTTTGCAAAAAGTAAGAGCGAGAAATAAAGAGCAACCGAAAGCAAGAAAAAACAGAGCAAGAAAGAGTGGGGGGGGCGTGTGTGTGTGTGTGTGCGTGTGCGTGTGCACTCCATCAACCTCCCCTTTGTGATTTCTTTTTGTCACTATGTCCCTGGGAGAACTTTGAAGTCAGTCGACCTCCCCCCCTCCCACCGCCCCCTCTCTGTCCCTCCGACATTCTCCTCCTTATGCCAACTCTCCTGCTCCCATCTACTGTCCCATCTCCAGACTACTAGTCGTCCCCTATCCACACATTCACCCAGTCACCAACCGTTCACGGTCCCAATCACCTTCTCATTCAAACTCTACTCTGCTAGTCTCACTTGCGCCCTTACAAGCACACTCACCCCCAATTACCACTTTCTCCCACCAACCAATACCTCAACCTTGCACACTCTTCAGAAATCCTTCTTCATGCAAATAAGTTTAGTCATGCAGAGTGTATAGTGATTAACCGGAAAACCATAATGATACTAATGATCTTACCTTGATGGTATTTTGCAAGCTGAACATTTCTGCATGGTCTGTTTTATCAGTTCCTTGAACTTTGGGAGACTAATATGGGGAACATAAAATGCATAAATGTCAGTGGTAAAACTTGAACAATAAAGTGGAGCAATTAAAAACGATATACTTAAAACATGCAGGAAAAGGTTACCGTGGTGCAACCATTCTTTTCCATTAGAACAATGTCTATAAGATGCAAAATGTTATAAAGTCCCATTCTAGGTTCATAATCCTCTCCCCTAAGCCGGATCAGCAAGTTCACGCATAGTAAAACTATGGAAAGTATTTGTTGGAGAAGCTACAGTACATTACACTATTATTTTTTTAAAGTGTACAATTTGGATGGCCACTCATGATTCTGCTCTTTTAGTATTTGTATCTTTTATTTTCTCTGGTATACTATAGATGACACAAATAGGATATTTGTGTACCTTCGAAGAGTCTCTTTCACAAACATCATGGTGTGTTGTTGTAAGGCTTATCCTGTTTCTCGAGGCAGAGGTTGATGGAATAAGAGCACATCCTTGGATCTTTACTTTTGGGGAAGTTGGGTGAAACTAAAAGCACTTGTCATATGTGGTAGCAGAAGTAGATTCAGCCAAACTGGGAAACATGGCTATGATTAAGATTGTCTGGGCAAATCAAGAGTTACGGGGTAGGAATCTGAACCTAACTGGCAATGGGTGGACAGGGACGAGAAACGAGAAAGAGTCAATCGGCATGCAACAAATGGAAGTATACAGGCAGGGAATGTTGCAGTGTCATGTAGAAAACCGACGCCAAGCTAGACCTCAGACAATTTTATCTCAGTCTGAAGTTAACTTTTTTGGCAGAAGAGAAAGCGAGGGAACCCCATAAATGCACAGTTTATGCAAATGAACTAGGAGGGCACCTCCACAAATAGCCTGAAGCTCTGTCGCACCTACGAAGCAGAGATTTTTCAGAACAACTGGAAGCTGATTCTCTGAAGAAACCCTAGTGAACCCTCAAATATCTGTCATGAAAAGCTCAACTCTCTCTTTGTAATGCAGATGAGCAGTTAGGCTGAGACTTAGGAGAAAAGGGGATTTAGTGTTAACAGCAATTATCGAACACAAATGCATGAGAAGCAATAGCATGATATCCACAAAGGAAATTACAAAACAATTACAATTATTTAGCAATGCATATGGAATAAGTAAAAACAATAAAAGAAAAGTAATATATACACAATCGCAGGATGCTGACCACATTGAAACGCACAACCTGTTAGGCAAGATTTATGCAGTACCCTGTGGGAGACTGCACCAGCCTTGTCCTCTTGGCAATAGTTAACCCAACCTTTGGTAGAAGCATGTACTACACAAGTTGGTAGAGTGACTGAGCCGCCAGGCTTATCGCAAGAGGGGTCAATGTGAGCTGTAGGGTTGCAACAGAGTTTCACAGTGACAAGTATCCAAATAAAACGTATACTTCCAGGTTTCTTGATTAAACAATTATTCATGTATTTAAGAGTCAGTTTGAATAAGCCTTCTTTAAAAAGGAGCAAAAGATCTAACACTAAAATAGACTTCAAAAATACACACCGTCAGTTTCAGTAAATCAGTAGATGCCCATTTAGGATTGCAGACAGACACTTTCTACACCCTCAGGCGACTTCAATAGTTAGGACACTGTGGACACCGATATACCACTGGTACATTTAGAGCAATACGGAGGTTGGTGTAAAAAGGAAAAGGTTAGGAGAAGAAACAATGGTTAACACGTTTATCAAATAGGTAAGTACTTTTGAACCCCCAATGCAATGTAGGTTAACCCTTTCCCAGCTATACAAGTAAGGTATATATGACTTTTTGGTGGGACAGATTAAACAAAAGGTCAGAGGTTAAAAGAGTCTTAAGGGAGCCAGGAAAGCCAATGTCAACTGAGCCAAGTCTAGGGGAGCTATGGCACTTCTTGAAGGTAAGTAAAAAGTCTTGCACAATGTTATAGAGAGTTTTTGTTGAAAAAGTAATCACCACTGGGCCACAAGCTGGGAGGCTTGTGATGGGCAAAGCTGCAAGCAACTCTCTCTGCAAAAGGCAGCAAATGCAAGTCTCAACTGAGAGCTAGCAACCTACACAACAAGAGGTAAGTATCCCTTAGTTTACAGTACCTTACGTCTGAAGAAATTGGTTCCAGCTGGCTTCTGTTCCTGTTGTAGTATGGCAGATTCTTTTGTTCCTGGGCTTCAGTCATGGGCACAAGAGGGAGGACGCCTCGGGACACCTGCACTATGATTTAAAGGTCGGCGGAAGCAATGAGCAAACTTCAGATCAGCGGCACGTTGCGGTTTCAGCTTCTTGAGAATAGCACCTCCGCAGTTCTCCGGCACTTGGTGGACTTTCCTTGCTTCTGAGGTCCAGCACTCTGTTGAGATGGCTCAGGTCTGGTTAATCCTGCTTCGAGGGAGTCTGGAGCATCTTCCTGGAGCTCGGGTCCAACTTCAAAACGATGCACTCGATTCTGGTGTTCCTCTCCCTGGCACTTGTTTCCAGCAGCAGCAAATGAAAGTACAGCCAGCAACGAGAGGATTTCCAGATGAGTTTGTCTTGGAGTCGATTGGTCCCACTAACCCAAGGGGAGAAGGGGCACTTTGCAGGGCTTCTCTAGTCGAGGAGAATTCAGAGTTGGGGCACTGCAGCAGGGCTTCACTGGGCAAACCAACAGTCCAGGAGTTGCATCAAGCGTCTCTTCCAAGTTCTTCTTCAGATTCCTTCGTCCAGTGGGCGAGACTTCAAGAGACCTCCCCTTTTATGCAAGTCTCTCCCATTCATTTGCAGCCTAGCTGTCAATCACATAGCACGGTGACAGTCCTCCCAGGCAGCCAGCCTGCCAATCACCGTTGGGTGCATTCCTGTAACCAAGGAGACTAAGCGCAGCAGGTTTCGGGCACCTCCCTTGCTTTCTGCCCTGCCAGACACGCTGGAGCCGGAGGCGGGCTGCACCAGAGAATCCCACCAAAGACAAAACGAACAAAGGGACCAAACATGGTTTGGCACGCAGATTAAATCTCAAAAAGAACCTTTCCAGCAGGAAAGGGGGGGTGGGGGGGAAGAAGACTGGGCCATTTTGACAAAATGGGCACCCATTGGTGCTTTACTGCAGCTGCAATGGCAGCCCGCGGTAGAAACACTCAATAGTAGTAAAAAGTTAACCACTGCCACCAGCCATTAATTGTAGCAAGACTAAAATAAAAATGGGGATACTAAGTAACCCCCCCTCCCCCCTGTGCCCTATTGTAAGATAGTGTGTGCTGGGTATAAAAGATAAGTAAAGTCAATATCACTTTACTGCTCTTGGAAACAGTAGTTATGTAAGAGAAGGTATTTAAACCTTAACAGAAATCCAAAGGACTTCTCTGTGACACTGCACTGAGGGTGCTGTGTGTCACCATGTAAAAATATGATGCCTATCGAGTTTGTGAGACTCCAAAACCAAAAAAAAACAGAGTTCAAATCACAGAACAATACATGAGAGAGTGGGAAAAGGGTCTCACTCTCTCCAGGATAAAACAATAAAAAGTTCTAAAGTCCAGCAAAAGTGCTGGGGGTCTCTAAGGTAGAAGGGAATTGGCACATTGCTGAGAATTTTCCCATTTCAGGCAATACAATGTTAAAGTAACCTAAATTAGCAGTGTGGTCCTGCAAATATCATACAGGCCTTAATAAGGGTATAAAACACAGCAACACTGATACTAATCTGTATATACCCAACCCCTATCCTGAAAGCAATAGTTCAACAATGCCCATACTAAATAATCCAAGTTAGATCACTTGGCAATAGTACTCGCAGTTCCCCTTTAGGGAATAAAGGGCTCGATGAAACTGTTGTCCTAAAGTCAGTACAATAGGTTCCTATTATATGCAATACATTTATACATCAATATCATCTCAAACGTGCAAGACTGAAATATCAAACCGTTCATTTTTTATTTGTTCTATTTTTTTGTACACATTTAGATACAGAAATGTCCCTGATGGTGGCTGCCATTATATGAAATGCATTGGACGAATAACTATTGTGTCTGTATATGAATATTGGCAACGGATTTCTTACTTCGCAATATATACATGTGCATATACTATTCAAGCACTTTTCAGTGCACACAGGCTCAACCAGTTTGACACATTTCTGCCAGTGAAGGATATGTATTAGTTACTCTCTCCAAGTACGGAAGGGTTCTGGTATGAACCAAATATCATTTGGAAAACAAAGCGTTTTAAACTACAATGTGAAAGTTGTAAGAGTGGTACCAGCTGTCTTTAATCTTGGTTTGGTATATTTTTATGCCATTTCAATAAGGTGTTCACCCTTTTCCACAGGAGATGAGGGGTCTTCCATTTAAGAGGCCAGAAATTACTACTACAAAATGTGCCAGGGGAGGGGCATTCTGGAAAGTTGGTCGTCATGGTGCAGGGAAGGTTTCGCCAGTTGGTTATCTGGATGTGGAATAGGAGTGACCATGGCGAGTTGACTTGGAGAGCTTTAGCCAGGAATGTAGAATACCTTTAGAGGGTGAAGATCTAAAGCCACCAAATCAATGTTATCATAGGTACCAAATCTTGGCTTTGGAAAAATCAACCAGCTATGCAAGAGACTTTGCTGGGGTCAGTCCTGTCATGCGCCTAGATCACAAGGAGTGGGATACTGCGATGGTAGCTCATAAGTGCAAGTACCAACAGTTCTTTCCTTGGAACAAAAGTAATCTTGTCTGGATAAAAGAAAGCATCTCATATCCATGCTTGGCCAAACATGTTCCACTCTGCTTCTGTTCCAAGAGTCCACTGTGGCGATGACCATACCATAGGGGATGTGGTTGTACGGGTGGGCCAGCGGGGTGTCAAAGGGGTACAAAGATGGTAGAGGATAGGTGCTATGAGGTTCTTTGAAGGGCCAGGTACAAAGCTGACCACAAATGGTCTTGTAGACAACTACTTGTACTTCGTTGGATTGACTGAGGGGCAACGACAGTCGTGCTTTGTAAGACAATGTAAAAAGGACAACCAGGGAAGACTGGGTGCATCACTAGACAGCCTGCTTCAATTCTTGGATAAATGAGTGTAGGCGGACAGTACCTGGGATGATTGCTTCCCACTAGGTTTATATCCTTTTGGTAGTTGTAAGACATGACCTTCGACTCTTTTTCGTGCATGGAATGTCATCAGTGTCAAGAACATTACTATGGAGGAACGGTGGACTGTAAAAAATAAAAAAAATCAATCAGGGACTACCAAGGCTGGTGCCAATGGAAAAAAGTTTGCTCGACTCCTTGGTGTAACCCAGAGTCACCTGGTTTAGGAAAAGTGTGTTCTGTGGTGCAAGCTCAGAAAGGGAGAAAACTTGGTGAAGTACTGGATTATTTGCAGAACTGGAGGGAGCAGTGCACATCCAGTGAAACAGCTTTCTAAATAAAAGTTTGTACCGCTGGTGTAGTTCTTGAGGCAGTCTATGGACTACCCTTGGACGAAAAAGATGGCACCCAACTGGAAAAGGTGGTGGGTTCTGGATAAAAGATGCTTTACTTGGCCAGTGCTTTCAACTTTCAGGGGTTTCGTCAACTGTCTGTATATTTCTGAAACACGACACTCCCATTCAGCAAGTGCAGGCGCCATTTGGGGGGTGGAGGTGAGCGTTTCTCATTCTTCTTGATTCCTTGATGTTGACAGGTCCAATTCTTACTTACGATGCCCAATACCTGCCTCCTGTACTTTATTATTCAGCATAAAGTTAACCATTGGTGGAAACTATAAATTGTACACACAAGAGCTGGTTCGCGAGTGGCCTACCTCAGATTTTTCTCTGAAAAGCTCAAGCTTGCACTGAATAGCTGAATTTATTTTCGAGACGCCCTTTGTCCTAGCAGGCTACCTATGCTTAAAGGCTTTGAATGCCATTGAAAAATGTCACAAACAGAAGGCTTTACGGTAGCTGAGGTAGAGAATATAGATCTGACCATCAAAAGGTCAGATTTAAACTGCTTGTTAGGCAAAGTTTGTATGCAGTACACTTTGGGACCACTACACACAAATAGCACTACAGGTGTAAGCAAATCAACCTTTGGTATACTACACAGTTTTGGTAGCGGAGCTGAGCAGCCAGGGTGATCTCAAGAGGGGAAATGTGAGCAGTAATGATGTTACACAGAGGTCTACAATCACAAATGTTCAGGTAAACTCTTACACTCAAGGTTTATTTGATAAATTCTTATTAATGTATTTATCAGTCAGTTATAAAACATTCATTAGAAGGGGGCAATATAATCACACACAAATATACTTCAATACTATTTCAGAATACTGTTCAAGATGAGTAAAAGGCAAAGATTATTAGAACATGAAAGGTTACAATTATTCTTAGACAGTGCATAGCCTTTGAGTTCACCAGAAGAGTAAATTCAATTCAATTCAAAGGCTAGGCCAAAATCAATGGGTTAAAGTCTTGGATAGGATAAAGCGGTTCTGTTAAGTAAACGGTAAAGTCTCTGCACAAAGTCCTGGAAGTAGTTTGTAAAAAGAACAATCATGTTGGGTCACAAGCGGACTAGGCCTGCGAGTTGCAAAAGTTTCAAGCACTTTCACCGTGAGAGGTAAGTACTCTCAGTACCTTTCAATGAAGAAAAAGATGCAGCTGAGGACTTCTGTTGCTGGCAGTACCTGTAGATTTCGCTGTTCCTGTGCCTCAGTCGTGGGGACAAGAGGGAGGACGTCGGGGGACTCCTGCACTGCACTGGGGCTGGTCAAAAAGCAGGCACTTGGCAAACTTCAATTCTGGTGGCTGTAAGTAACGCACACAAACTGGTCATAAGGTTTCCTGCAGCACTCTGAGGAAAGTGGCTTACTGTCGAGTGGATTGGTCCAACCAACTCTAAGGGTCCTTGTAGGGGCATCTCTGTCGAGGTGAACTTGGCAATTCGGACCTGAAACAGGGCTTCACCGTGCAAACCAAAGGTCCAGGAGTTGCAGCAGCAGTCCTCTTCCAGCTGGTCTTCGGTTCTTTCGTTCCAGTGGTCGACTCTGCCTTCCAAGCCAAGAGACTCACCTTTTATTCAGTTCTCTCCCATTCATTCCAGCCTAGCTGTCACTCATCCAGGAGGGTGGCTGTCCTTGCCAGACAGACAGTCAGCCAGCCAATCACCACAGAGTGCATTTGGGTCTTCTAGGAGACTAAGCACAGGGTGTTTCGGGCACCTCCCTCACTTCCTGCCCACCCCAGACACTCGGGCGCCAGAGGCGGACTTCACCCCTTAAAGCCCTTCAAAGGCGAATGAACAAAGAGACCAAACCCGGTTTGGCGCGCAGAGAAAAATTCTAGAAGGACCTTTCCACAAAGAAATGGTAAAAAAAAAAGACCGGGACCTGTCTTAACATAGGAGGCTCAGACGCCATCTTGAAAAACATGGCTCCCGCGATTTAACATTACTGGAGCTACGAATAGTTCGGGGTCGGGAAAAATTATGGTAGTTTGTTGTAAAACCACTGCCACCAGCCATTTCCGAGAGGAAAGGGTAACATTTGACTGTTACATGAGTAACTAGACATAGGGGATACTAAGTAACCCCTCCAGCACTCTATTGTCAGATAGGGTGTGCTTGGTCTAGGAATTTAAAAGACCAATAAAGTCAATTTCACTTTGCTTACTCGGGGAAACAGTAGTAGGACTCCCAGCTGATTTTCAAGAGCAAATCAATCACATTCTTAGCGAAAACTTAAAAAAATCCACCAAAACCATACTCCTAGGTGATCTTAATCTAGGCTATAACGATCCCAAGGATAAAACAGTAATCTCCTTCCTTAAGGACCTCTCCAACCTAGACTTCACACAGAAAATTGTATCGCCCACCCACACTAAAGGCAGAACTCTAGACTGGCTGGCCGACCATAACTGCAACTCCTCCATCACCTCCAACACATTCCTCCCGTGGGCAGATCATAGCTGCATACAATTCACTATCCCCATGACACCTACCAAAAAGACATTAGTACATAAATCTGCCACCATAGCTAGAAGCTCCAAAAAATTAACTGCAGACAATCTACGCCCCCTTCTTAACACTCCATGCCTCGCCCCACCCTTCTTCACAAGATCCCAACATTTTAGCAGACATTCTCAAGGATACGCTCATTAATGCAATAAACTCCATTGCCCCCCTAGAAGAAAAAAAAAGGAAAAAAAAGTCCTTCCATTCAAACGCATGGTTCACAGAGGACCTCCAAGCATTGCGTACCAACAAGCGCTAGGCGCTCCAAGATTGGCAGGCAAACCTGTGCGACATCACCAAAAACGTATTCAAAGCCATTGCTAAAAAGTACAAAGCTGCCATCTTCAATGCCAAATCTGAGTCATACAACCGTCGAATATCAGATTCTAAGTCCCATTCAAGAGAACTCTTTTCCATCTTTAAAGAGCTCACAGTGTCTCCCACGTCCACTGACGAGATTACTAAGGACGAAGCTTGGTGCAACAGTATCCAAGCTGCCATGCTCAACATAATAGACCTCCTACAAAACAAAATCCGTGACCACTACAATACCCTACCGAAACAGAGTCTGCACTCACAGTCTCCAACATCTAGCAAAATCACTAACATCCCTAAATTTGCCTTCAATGAAGTCTCAGAACTAGAAGTCCTGGACATCCTGAAACATCTGAAGCCATCGACCTGCAAAGGCGATACATGCCCTCCTAAGTTAATCAAGGACTGTGCTGAACCACTTGCCCCACTCATTACCGCATTCATTAATGCTTCTTTCAAAGCTTGCTCCGTCCCAGACAGCCTCAAAGAAGCTTGGGTGCGCCCACTTCTAAAAAAGCCCACTCTCAACCCCACGCTGCCCAACAACTACAGACCGATAACGACAGTCCCTTTCCTTCTCAAAATTCTAGATAAAGTGGCACACAGTCAAATTCAACTATACCTTGAATCAAACTCCATCCTTGGTACTAGACAGTCAGGCTTCCGCAAAGGCCACGGAACAGAGACTGCTCTGCTGGAACTTAAAAACCAAATAACTAAGATACTGGACACAGGCAAACCCGCCCTTCTCCTTGACTTCTCAGCGGCGTTCGACCTAGTGGACGACAAGACCCTCACCTCACACCTCTCCCACTCTGCACATTTCTCAGACCAAGCCACCTCATGGATAACATCCTTTTTAGAAGGGAGGGCCATGAAAGTCTTTTCAAACACATCCAACGCAACACCATCCATAACTCACTGCGGTGTTCCACAAGGCTCTTGTACAGCACCCAAGCTGTACAACCTCTTTACAAAGCCTCTCTTCGATAAACTGGATGCACTTGGGATCGCCTACACCAACTACGCAGACGACACCCAAGTGCTCCTCCCCCTAACTGGCTCATACCACACAGACGCCCTGGCCCTAAAACACATATACGCAACTATTCAAGCCTGGATGGCCACTAACGGCCTATGTCTTAACGGGGATAAGACTGAAATCCTGATCCTCGGCCAAAAGTCTACACTCGCCAGGCTAGATAGCCTCTATGTCAATTTTAACATCGACAACTGCACTATCCCAGTCCTATCTTCTGTAAAAACGTTAGGGGTCTACATTGATGCAACCCTGTCTATGGACAAACAAGTCAATGCCATTGTCTCTGCATCAGCGCTAAGCACCAAATTCATAAACGCCATCAAACCATTCCTCACCAAAGAAAACTGCCTATCAATAGCAAGAGCTACCATAGGCGCGAAACTTGACTACTGTAACGCTCTCCTAGCCGGCTCCTCTGAAAAAAAACCTAAACAAACTGCAAGTCACACAAAACAACGCTCTGAGAGCAGCCTTAAGCATCTCCAAAAGGGACCACATATCACATGCAAGACAATCCGCTCACTGGCTCCCTAGTCAAAGAACGTATCACTTTCAAGGTTCTGACCACTACCCACAAATGCATCCATCACACTGCACCACCTTATCTCTCAGACACTATTCACAGACCGGCCTCATCCAGACCTAAAAGACTTTGCTACACCAACCAACTCACGGTACCACACATCAACAAGATTACAGCGGGAGGTCGGGCATCCCCTACATAGCACCTAGACTCTGGAACAATCTCCCTCACGCTCTAAGAGCAGAATGCTCCCTTACAGCTTTTAGAAAAAACTCAAAACCTCTCTCTTCAACTAACTTCCACTACCCACAGCCAAACATACACACGTTGCTATTGTTTTTCTATTGTAGAAACCTGCATGCGTGTATGCCTCTAGGATGTAAATAAGCATCTCTTTCTTATTGTAACCAGCGCCACAATGCTTCAGGTCTGTTTCTGTGCGCTTAACAAATATGAATAAATAAATAAATAGTTTATCCCAGAGAAGGTATTTAAACCTTGGGAAAGCCTGGGGGTGCTGTGTGACACAAATAAACTCCATAACCAAAAAGAAACAAACACAGAAAACATTAAGAATAAAAAGTACAAAGTCCCAAAGTTCAGCAAAATAGCTGGGGGTCTCTAAGGTAGAGACGAATTATAGATATTGATATTTTATTTCTATCACGCTCATACACAAGTGTTTCAGAGCGCGACAAGGCAAGGGAGGGGAACAGGGGAAAACAAAACAGCAATCTTACTAGGCCCAGTGACACTGACAACACGCAAGTGTGAGGGGGAAGGGAAAAGTGCATGGAAGGGGGAGAAGTGGAAAGTGCGAAGCAGAGGAGCAACAGATAAATAACAATAAATAAATAATACATTTTGAGAATTCTCCCTAACACTGCTACACACTGTCTGCACTGGAGGTAAAACAACCTCTTGCCGCCATCAAAAGGCAGATTCAGTACCTTCTTCTGAATATCAGACTTCAGAGTAGAGGCTTTCGGATAAACATAGCACAATATGACCATGCATTGGGACTTACATCAGGCAACTGTTTGACATGTGCCTGTTCAACATCTGTGTCAAAAAAGCCCTTTTCACGTAACAGAGAGAATTCATCTGCAGCATCCTATCACAAACGATGAACTTATCCATGTCCTCTAAAATCTGAGATTAATAGCTCGGGCGGATGGAGGCAATACCACTGTGCCACAGAGACCAGATGTAACGTTTTAAAAATATTTAGCCAGCTGATAGGTTTCAAGGCTTGGCATGTATTCTCTTTGATCAAGGAGTCGCGTACCTGCAAGTCAAAGACCTTACCCATTCCCAAGGCTAAAGTACCAACTAGAGCTGTAGATTGCCTTGAACCACAACAAGTCATCCATAGATGCTTTGTATTTATATCTTAACTGATATGGAGTACAAGGTATTTCCTTGATGCAAATCCAAACTCCTATAGAGAGGACTTGAGAATAACTAATTGTGAAAACTCTTTAGGCTCTATTTTGAAAACAGGTCTAATTCAGTAAGCTTTTCGGGAAGTGTGACGAATCCCGGGATGCCGTCACTTTTCCCCGAGGGGGAGCACCTTCCAACGAGGTCAGGGTGGTGAGGCCTCTACCAGATAGTCCCCTTGGGGGTGGTACACAGCGGTAGGATCTCATGGGGAGAGATTCCCCCTCTGGGGATAAGGACGACCATCTAGAGCATGACCTGGGACATCACACCACAAGCACAAATCCTCGCTCTCTTTTCTCTTCTTCTGAGAGCTCAGTACCTTGTAGAGACATGTACTGTTGTAAAACCCAAGACCTTGTCTATTTGGGAAGTACTGGGATAAAAAGAACATGTTTAGAGCCAAGTAGAACTAGGACTGAGACAAGTTGGCCCCACGGAATGATGAAGATCACACCCCGGGAAACAGAAGAGGGACTTAACCCTTTTACCAATAATATGCTTGCAACAAAAGTATAAAGGTCGACAAAGGACTATACCTTTTGTCGAATCCAGCCATCAGAGGCATCAGGAGCAAGGAATCTCCATCGCAGGAGATTCAAAACATGTCCAGGAAACATTGCGGAATGGAGGACACATGCGGGAAGCCGTGAGATTTCCTGAAGGGCTTCGAAGAGTGGCGCCATGTCAACCGCTCAGAAGAAGGAAAGCTGAGCAGCCTGAGAACAGGAGACGCCGGATGGTCACAAATTCCCGCAGACGAGAGCGCAGTGAAGCAGAGAGGCGAAGTTCAGCCCCAGGAAGCTGAGGCAAGGTACCAAGTCCCGAAGCAAGGTAACAGGCAGTATGGGAAAACCAGAGGGGGCGAAGGAACACTCACAAGGCGGGCGGAGGCAGCTCCCTCACGGCCTAGTAGCGAGCAAGCGGCTACAGGCTCATTGGAGGGGCAGAGAGATGCTAAGGTGGCACACAAGAACTATAAGAGGGCTAAGGGGAACCCCAACAACCAGAGAAAGAGGTGAGTGAACCAAGTCTTCAAAATCATCAAAGCAGAGAAATACATGTCTGGGACCTGCACCCAAATAAAGAGGGAAGTACAAGTCATCCTCCTTGTGGCACTACTTGGCAGGAGAGTGAACCAAGTCTGCCAAATTACATGGACAGAGAAAAACAGGTCTGGGACCCACACTCAAACAAGGGAAAAGATACAGGTCATCTTCCTTGAGGCTGTACTTGGCAAGCAAGAAGACCAAGTGGGCGATACTGGGGAAACCTGGGTCAAGGATATTTGTATATGAACTGTGGAGAAAGAAAGCAGTGAAACAAGGATCATCAGAGCAAGGGAGGCATTTCCCCAGAGTAACGTACAGAGTAAAGTGACTGTGAAATCAAGATACCAGGAGAAGGGAGTCATTCTCCTGGTAGTTCTAAATCCACATGGATAAAGCTGAAAATCCCAGGGAAGGGAGTCATTTCCTCATGTTGGAGAAAAGCCAGTCAAGAGAATGGAGTCATTCTCTTGACAAATGAGAGAACTGAATACGAAACCTTGAGGCCAGGGGAAGGGAGTAATTTCCCTGGCAAGACAAGTACTGTTTTGGGAACAAGTGATCCATGGGAAGGGCGCAGAAGTGCAATGGGAAAAAGGTGCTGCCGCCTATGCAGATAGGGTGGTATGAGCAATCTTAGGGCATCCTGACTTCTTTCACCAAAATATCCTCCTCCCAGGGGGCCAGGGAAAGGCTGTCGCTATCGGATTCTGACCCTGGGGGTGGATATGTGAGAGGGGCTCAATGGCAGCCTGAAGCAGAGCGGAGGAAGAAGTGTGGCACACAGCGAAGGTACCAGGAGCGCTGGAAGGACTCAAGAACGCTTACAGGTGCAGGATCGCTGACGGAAGACTACCGGGGCTCCAACGGAAACAGCAGGGAATCAAGCGATCCGTGGAAGAAGCTGTACGCCTGAGGGAACAAGCGAAAGCAGACCGCGAGCAGAGAAGTTTCCGAAATGCCGCAAGAAGCAGTCCATGACAAGACCGGTGAGTCCGCCTCAGTGAAAAGGGGACCACGGGTCAGAGTGGATGGGTGGAATAGTGGAAGATAATTTTAATTTTGTATCTGAATTGAAAATAAACACATCCCAATATGAAATATGAGAACCCATGAATAAGAAAGCATAATCAAGATATAAATAAGCACCCATGTCTAAGAGTTAAATAAGGAACAAGTTACTTACCTGTAACTGTTGTTCTCCAGCATGGGTCTGGCATGGATTCACATGCTCATGAATATTCCCCGTCGTCAGGCTGGGAATCCTCGGTAAAGAAAAAACCAGTATCAGTTTCGTTTCTGATCTGTCTTTCGTAGTAGTAACCAATCACTGGTCTCTGCGTCATACTGACCACAGCCAATGACTGCCCTCTACCTAAGCACCGCCTGTGGCAGCCATCTTCAGATTTGGAAGCACGTGAAGTGGCAGTATGACCAAGTGAAGAGCCGCAGAGGGGTAGGCGGGAGGGTTCGCATGTGAATCCATGCCAGACCCATGCTGGAGAACAACAGTTACAGCTAAGTAACTTGTTCCTTCTCCAGCATGGGGTCTGGCATGGATTCACATGCTCATGAATAAAGAATACATAGCAGTACACACATGCACAACCACGGGAGGTGGCAAAGGCTCAACATTAAGCATCACATCAAACTCAACATTAAGCATCTTACCTCCTCACCAGGCTCACCTCAGGCGAACAGGTTGCGCAGCACTGCTTGGCCGACCCTGGACTCCTCCCTGGAATCCCGGTCGACGCAGTAGAATTTCGTGAAGGTGTGCGTCGACCTCCACGTAGCAGCCCTGAATATGTCCAGCAGGGGCACACCAGATAGGAACGCCGTGGTAGCTGCGATCGCTCTGGTGGAATGGGCTCTCGGACGGCCAGGCAGCGGTCGGTTTGCCAACCGGTGACAGTACATGATACAGCCGGAGAGCCATCTGGAAATGGAAGCCTTCGAGAGAGCCTTCCCCTGATTGACAGGTCCAAAGTTCACAAAGAGTTGTGACGTCTTCCGAAAACACTTCGTGCGGTCCACGTAGAACTTCAGCGCTCTAGCCACATCCAGCGAGTGCAAAGTCCTCTCAGCCGGCGACGAAGGCGACGGGAAGAACACAGGCAACACCAAGGGTTCGTTGAGATGGAAGTCCGACGTTACCTTGGGCATGAAGGAGGGGTGCGTCCTGAGCACTACCCTCGTGTTGTGAAAAGTCAAGTACGGGGCCTTGCAGGAAAGGGCCTGGATCTCTCCCACTCGTCGTGCGGAGGTGATGGCCACGAGAAACGCTGTTTTCCACGACAGAAATTTCAACGGAGCTGAGTGCAGAGGCTCGAACGGAGGTCCCATGAGCTTGGTCAGCACCACGTTGAGCTCCCACGCCGGGGCCGGGGCCGGAGCCTTCACCGGCGGGAACGATCTGAACAGTCCCTTCATGAACTCTTTCACCAGACGATGAGAACACAAGGACGTCCGCCCCGTGGTTCTGGTGTATCGGGAGATCGCAGCAAGATGAATCTTGATGGACGCGTGTGCCAGTCCAGCTTTGGCCAGCGTCAGCAGGTACGGCAGTACTTGGGGGGGCCTTAATCCGTAGAGGGTTAATCTTCTGTGCGTGGCACCAGACAGAGAACCTCTTCCATTTGTGTCCGTAGCATTTAAGAGTCGAGGATGCCCTGGCCTTTGCAAGAACCTCTCTGCAGTCGGCCGGTATGTCGTATCCTCCAAACTCTAGCGCTGCAGGAGCCAGGCCTGCAAGTTCAGCAATTTCGGGTCGTGGTGGAGGATGGCGCCTCCTTCTCTGGAGAGTAGATCCGCGTCCACTGGCAGCTTGATTGGCGGGGACGCTGACAAGTCCAGAAGGTCCGGGAACCATATCTGCCTCGGCCACGCAGGTGCGACGAGGATCATCCTGCACCGTGACCTCTTGAGCAGGTTGACGAGCCGGATTAGCAGTGGCAAAGGAGGGAACGCGTAGAGGAACAGGCCCTCCCAGGGGAACGAGAAAGCATCGCCCATGCTCCTCGCCTGGGGAAACCTGCTGGCGAACCTCCGGCACTTGGAGTTCGTCGCCGTCGCGAACAGGTCGATCTGGGGTGTGCCCCACCGTCGGAAGAGGCGATCCACTAGATCCTGCCGTAGTTCCCACTCGTGGCACGAGCGCAGCTCCCTGCTGAGTGAGTCGGCGATGGTGTTTTTTATCCCTGCCAGATGAAACGGCACCAGAAATATCCTTTGGGCAATGGCCCAATGCCACAGGTCCTGCGCCTCCTTGGACAGTGCTGGGGACCTGGTTCCGCCCTGTTTCCTGATGTAAAACATGGTGGTGGTGTTGTCGTGAAGATCCTCACCACCTTGCCCTTGAGGGACGGAAGGAAGGACCTGAGGGCCCAAAACACTGCACGGAGCTCCAGGACGTTGATATGTAGGGATTTCTCCGTCGGGAGCCAAAGGCCTCTTGCGTGCAGATTTTCGGTGTGCGCTCCCCACCCTTCCAGGGAGGCATCCGTGGTCACTGTCTCCTGGTGGGCTGGGGTCTGGAAGTCCAAGCCCGCCGTCAGATGCGCGCGGGTGCCCCACCACTGGATCGCTCGTCGGAAACTCTCGTCGAGTGTGATCCTTTCCTCGAAGCTGCCCGTCGTTTGGATCCAGTGCGCGTCCAGGAACTCCTGCAACGGGCGCATCCGGAGCCTGCACATGGGAATGAGGTAGATGCAGGAAGACATCATTCCGAGGAGGGACTTGATGGACCTCACCTTGGCCGCGTCGGCCACCAACATCCGCTGCACCTTGCCCAGGATGGTCCTGGTCCTCTCCTCCGACGGGGAGGCCAGAAGGGACACTGTGTTGAGCCTCGCTCCCAGAAACAGAGCGTCTTGCGCGGGTACCAGGTGGGATTTGGCGTAGTTCACGGAGAATCCCAGGTCCGTGAGAAGTTGGACGGTCCTTGCCGTGTGAACCACGGCGAGCTCCCTCGTCTTGGCTCGGATGAGCCAGTCGTCCAGGTAGGGGTAGACGTGGACCCCCTCGCGGCGCAGCTGCGCCGCCACCGGTGCGAGGCACTTGGTGAATACCCTGGGTGCTGACCGTAGTCCGAAGGGGAGGGCTTTGAACTGGTAATGACGCCCTTGGACCACAAACCTGAGGAATTTTCGGTGCCCCTTTAGGATGGGAATATGGAAGTAGGCATCCTCCAAATCCAACGACGACAGGAAGTCTCCTTCCTCCAGCTGACCCAGGACGTGCTGGAGGGTGACCATCCGGAACTTCTGCGCCTTGATGAACTTGTTCAGACGTCGCAGGTCCAGGATGGGGCGCCATCCCCCCCCGTCTTCTTCTTCTCGAGGAAGTATCTCGAGTAAACTCCGGAGCCCCGAAGCCTCTTTGGGACGAGTTCGATGGCGCCCTTCCTGAGCATCGCTTTTACCTCCAGGAGAAGTTGAGGGACGTGAAGTTCTCTCCTGGCCACGGGGGGGACGCGCGGGCACCTTCTCTGGAACTCGAGCGCGTGGCCCCGGGCCAAGGCGTCCAGCACCCAACGGTCGATGGAGATGGACTCCCACACGCTGACGAAGCTCGCCAGCCGGCCTCCCACTGGGGTGCTTCGGTGGGGGCCCGACCCCACGGCCGGTTCAATCCTGCTTCGTCGAGGCTTTGCCGCCTTGACCTCCTTGGCGACGACGCCGGGGTCCGCCAGACTTGCCTCGTCCTCTGTAGGCCTCCTGAGACGACGAGCGGGCCGCTTGACGGTAGGTGGAGAAACCGCCGCCGGAACCTTTGGAGGCGCCCTTGCCTCCGCTGCTCCGAAAGGGCGTCCGTCGTTGTTGCAGAACTCCCAGGGCCCGGGCCGTCTCAGTGTCCGCTTTAATGGCCTGAAGGGAATCGTCCACTGTTTTCCCAAACAGGTTGTTCCCATCGAAGGGCATGTCCAGGACTCTGGTCTGAACGTCTTGACGGAAGTCCGTAGCCTTGAGCCATCCACGCCGCCTAAGGCAAACGCCGTTGCCCAACTGGCGGAACCCAGTGTCGGCGATGTCCGTCGCAACGGTAATGGCGTGGTCCGAAGCCACCTCACCTTCCTGCAGGATCTCCAGGGCCTCTGTCCTCTTGTCGTCCGGCAGGAAGTCCAGCAGGGGAGCCAGTTTGTACCAGAGCTCCCTGTTGTAGCGGGCCACGATAGCCAAGGCGTTGGCCGCTTTAATCGTCGTCGCTGCCGACGAGATGACTCTGCGTCCCGTAGCGTCCAATTTCTTTCCCTCACCGTCCGGTGGGGAAGTCGATGTGGAGGCCGCACCTCCCCCCGCTTTCTTCCTGGCCGCCGCGGAGACGACAGAGTCCGGGGTAGGCTGCGCCCGGAGGCACAGGGGGGCCGTGTCCGGGACCCGGTACTTCTTCTCGTACCGGTCTCTTCTAGCTGGCGTCGTGGAAGGGTTCTTGAGGAGGGTGAGGCCCTCATCCCAAATGTCGTCCAATAGAGGCACTGAGAGGACCGTCTTCCTCTTGGCCTCGCGCCGCTGATAAAGGAAACCTTCCTTCTTCTTCTCCTCAGGGCAGAGTTGGAAAAGCTCGGATGCCCTGGTGATCATGGAGTGGAACGATCCAATCTCGTCGGGCGGAGAAGCCCTGGTGGGAGGCGACGACGGTACATCCTCGTCGTATACCTCATCGTCCGTACCCGTCGCTGCCGTGTCAGTCCCCGTATCATCCCCTCGGGTGGACGGGGAGGAGGGCTGGACGGGGCGCGACGGCTGAAAAGGAGGTGGAGGGTGGATCCTTCTTTTCTTAGTAGGGGAAACACCAGAAGGTCCCGGTTCTGGGTCCCCCGACGGGATAGGTTCCTCCGTCGGCAACGGTAGTCTCGTCCTTATCTCTGAGCATAAGGACTGTATAGCCAACAAAATGGCCGCCGAGTTGTCTTGCGGTGCTGGCAGAGGGGAATCCGACGGGCGATCAGGGGCCCCGTCGGTACCCTCGACAATGTTGTCGTCACCTGCGTCGGGATCCATCCCGACGGGCCGGTCTTCTTCCACGCCGAGGCCGTGGCTTAAGACCTCGACCAATTCCTCCTCCGAGGTTGAAGCCGAATCTACGACGACGCCCTGCCCCCCCTTTCTCTTCCCCTCGGGGGATTTCACGGGGGTCCTATTGATGGGCACAAAAGAGGACTCCCTCCGAGGTGGCAGGGAGACTCTGAGCCCCGAGGTCGCCACCACTGGTGTAGCCTGCACAGGCTGAGCCAGGGCCGCCGCGACAGTTTCGAAAGAGGGCCGGATGGATTAAGGCCTTCACCACCTTAGGTGCGCTCACCGCCTTATCCTTGAGGGGGGGGGACACCGCCTCGCTCCCCCTCCGCCTTCGAGCTCGACTGGGGCCTCTCCAGGAGCTTCGCCGGGTGCTCGGCCTTCCTCTTACCCGACCCAGAGCGTTGGCTCGTGGTTGATGGTGTCGGGGAGGGTGCGCCCTGCCTGGCGCCCGTAGAGCCCGACCGTTCGGCGCTCCCGGTGCCAGCGGACTCGCGGTGCTTGGCCTTATGTTGGACCACCGTCGCCGGGGCGTCCTCAAAGGTCTTAGAAGACCGCTCGGATTTCTTCTTCTTCTTCTCGCCGGACGGGCTCTTCCCTTCTAGCCAGTTGGCGAGACGTTGATGGCGGTCCTTCATGGTCCGCTCCGACATGTTGCCGCAAAACGCACAGTCCTTCTCCACGTGCGTCTTGTCCTCATGTAGGCAGTAGAGACAAAAAGAGTGTTCGTCCTCCTTGAAGACGTTCTGCAGCTGGCATCCAGGGCAGACCCTGAACAGCTTTCCGGGCGTCGAGCTTCCCTTCTCCTGGGCCATGACCGGGCCTGAGAAACTTCTGGAGTCCTCCAAAAGCGTAGCTCAACGAAATCTTCACCCTTGAGGGGCGCAGACGAATCCGACACGGGTCTCCGTCGATCGGATAGAGAGTCGGTGGAGCTTGAGGCTCTTTTGACCGAAAAAACAAAGTTTTTGAGAAAAAACGTGAAAAAATAGCACTAACGCTCGAGAGCAATAGCACGAGGATCCCAACACATGAACGTGCGGTAAAAATCTGAAGATGGCTGCCAGAGGCGGTGCTTAGGTAGAGGGCAGTCATTGGCTGTGGTCAGTATGACGCAGAGACCAGTGATTGGTTACTACTACGAAAGACAGATCAGAAACGAAACTGATACTGGTTTTTTCTTTACCGAGGATTCCCAGCCTGACGACGGGGAATATTCATGAGCATGTGAATCCATGCCAGACCCCATGCTGGAGAAGCAGGAAATGCTAAGAGTTGAATAAGCAAGTATAATCGCTTACTCAGTTCCTCCAAACCACTTACCTTAGCTGTCCCTGACTATAAACTTGCCAGAGTGGGGGGGGTGAGCTGCAGCTCTATGCCCCCACACCACCCTATGGAACGTCCTACCTCATCATTTAAGAAATGAGTCCTCCTAGTCAGCATTCAAGAAATAGTTGAAAACGTGGTTATTCAATAACTATGAACTGTCTTTTAATTTGCTCTGAGATCTTGATCTTGACTATGACCTGTTAAGCTTTTGTTTTAATGTTACTACACTGTACAAACGCTTTGATAGCTGTGGGCCTAGGCGTTGAATAAGCATTCACTGCTAAGAGATGAATAAGCAAGCATCACCAGGAGTTAAATAAGCATGAATGGCCAAGAGGTGAATAAGCAAGGAATTCAGACAATTGAATAATCATGCATTGCCAAGAATTAGGCAAAAAGCAAAGATACTTGTAACAAAATCTTTATGCCAAAGGAACCTGGGAGGTTATCACACGCCAGGTGTGATAATTAAGAATGAACACAGTGAATAAGTTTCCTAGCAGGAGTGTGTCTTGGGAAGCATATGAGGAACTGTGCTAAAGAACTGTGCTAATAATTGGGTTTCCTAGCAGGAGAGTGAACTGGGAAGCACATGTCGGTTTTACAAGTGAAAGCTGTTGAACAAGTGAATGATGAAAAAACTAGTCATAACTCAAGCTCGAATGGCAGTTTATAAGGGGATTAAATAAAGCCTCATGGTTAAGTTGAAACTGTGGCAAGATATTAATGAAACAGATGCAAGTAAGATGTGTCGGTTGCATGACCTGTAATGAGTGGACTGTGTGATAAGACAACTGCGTCTAGACCGAACACACCCACCGAAGGAAAAGCCATTTTGTGATTGTTGTGACTGAATAAAGATAAAGGAAGAACATCTGTATGAATTGCAACTATGGAACTGAACTTTATGTTTTGGAGCATTGAAGATCCCAAGGAATGGTGTTTTTCTGAAATCTTTAAAGACTTCAAAGCGTAGGGAAGGGAACCTCTTTTTTTAAACCTGAACAGTTTGAAGCTTGGGGAAGGGAGAACCCTTTTCCATTTATGAGCTGGAAGTAGCTCTGAACTTTGATTTTTAGCACTTCAATTTTATGCCGACATCCCTACACATTCTATATAATTAGATGTGAGGGCAGGGCAGGTATAGTTTTTGGACACAGACAGATATTTTATTTGGACTTCCTGGCAAAGAATATCCTTAGTTTCATTTAGATAGGGAAATCGCACCTTAGCATGGGGCAAGTTAGGTCTTCTTCCAACCTTCTTTTCATTTGAATAAAAGTTTGTAACCCAAATATCAGTCAGTTGTCTGTGTCTGCTTCTCGATGCCTTCATAGCAGTGAGCAATGCATTGTCTTGATTAAAAAGCTATATAACAAGATTCAGGCCATCAACTCTAAGCCTAGTTGGCAGAGTTCCAAACAAAGAAGTAGAAGTATTATATATTACCTTCAGCACCTATTTAAGAGCTATTCTAGGCCAAGACAACACTCAGTAGGAACAGAGACTTTGGTCCTATAAAAATTGCATATTACGTTGTCTACCTGCTAAACGTCATGCTAACTATCGATACTGTCACTCAAGTTCAATCCATGCAAAAATCTGTCTGAGTGTTAGTCTTATTAGTTAGCAAATAAAGTAAAGAAATAATTGTAACTACCAACAACTGAATCCCAAAAGCATTTTGCAAAGGAGTTGATTTTAAGATGGGTAATCCATTCTGATAATTTAAAACAAGAAAAATAATGGGAGGCTTGCACATGCAGATCCGAGAAGAGCCTAAATGTTGGAACCCCTTACCATTGACAAATAAAGTGACACACTGTCCCCCACTAGTACAGAATGAAACAGCATAGTTATTCAGTCTCTTAGTCAGGAGACCCGAGGACTAAAGTAAACTGCTGCTCTGGTCCAGTCATCAGTGAAAATGAATTTGTGTAGGAGTAGTATCTTCTAGCTTTTCTATTTCAGTTACATGATTAGGTGACCGGAAATTACAGCATGCATGTTACATGGCATGAAATGATCTGAAAGACCCAAATGCAAAGCCCTTACTCATATTAGCTCTACTTCTTACAATCAGCAAAGCTTCTCCAGCAGGGAACAGATGCATGATAAGTGTGCAAGGAATACAGAAAACAAAAGATCACCAGTCTTTCCTGGCTGACATAATGAAAGATGTAGAAGTAACCAGTCAAAAAAGGAAAATTAAATACAAAAATAAACACTGTTCTCCCTACTGCAAAAAAACAAGTGTATTCTCAATGCAAGTATATCAAATAGCGCATCTCCTGCAGGCATAGAAGAATGTACAATAGGCAATAGTGAAAAGAACAAAAAATAGAAAGTCATGCAAGATGGACAGTATGGTTTCTCCCAAGTCTCGCTCATCATAGTACCTCTCACTTGGGAAAATAAATGAGGAAGGATTATCCTATGTCCCAAACACGATATTAAAAGTTACAAAAACAGTGATGAGTTGCATCAAAATCTTCAAAGAACCCTAGACAGCCCTACAGGTAAACTGCTTTTCCTCCCCAAAAATAGGCAAATACCTTCAAAATAAGTAGTAAATATACTGCCCAACAAAAAATAGGAAACATAGAAACCTGTCCCCATGCTTTCACACAGAGACGATCCATGGATATGTTTGGACCAGTTGTCCATGCAGTGTCACAGGAAGAAACGTCCATTATTACTGCTTATCCTGATGTAGTAGAAATGTATGCTTTAATGTAAATGAATAAACTAGATGCAAAGAAATATTTATTACAAAAACATTTCTGTTTTGCAGTTAAAACATTTTACTCACTTAAAGTACTCCCATTGGGAGAGGGGCTTTACCTGTGTACGCCCTAAAAATCATATTACTCACGACTTTAAAAAATGGTAATCAAAATACTCCCACCTAAAATCATATCAGAGCTACAAGCCAGGAGTAAGGAAATATTGTCTGTATATATTATGTGCATATACATGCAGCCTAAAGCCACTCAACAGTTCACTTTGCACCATTACTACATGAAATACCAACTTCCAACTGTAAATAGAAAACATTTTAAATGTAGTTCCAATTTGAATCAAATTAAACATCATTATTTATGTAAAACATTTTGTTACCTGTGCCAATTGCTTCCAATGAGTGACCTCAGTTTCAAGCCTCGACACCTGATTGGACAATTTGTTGATTTCCTGCTGGGACCAAATGACATCTCCAAAGTCCATTTCGTCGGCTTGGAAGTCCGAAGCATGGTGGCGCAGCAAGCTAAACGGTGCTGTGCTAGTGCTTGGAGAGGAGTTTCCAGATGTTCCCAATTGCGATGCTGTGTGCAACTTCTGGAGTTGATCTTGTACTACAATCTGCCGACCCTTAAGATGGCTGATCTCCACCTACAGAAGCAAGAAAGTTACACAACCTTGAAATTACCATTTAAAGTTGTTCATTGCATGTGAGTTTGTTACATGTCATTTCTTTTCAGGACTGGCTAGAGACACCATTAACTTTATCCAGCACACTTACAGTAGTATATGCAGTGGCTCTGGTGTGAATAAGCAGCTCTGTGTTGCAGAAAGAGTGCCTCATCGTTCAAGCTCTACTATATTGTATACCTTTATGTAGAAGCTAGTTCAAGTGTGTTTGTTTTGGAGAGAATTGCTGAATATTGCAGTTAAGAGATCTGCTTTTCTATATTGCTTGGTGCAATTTTGCTTTTTCAGCTTTTATGCTGGAGTAATGTGGCTAAACAAAATAATAGGGCAGGCTCCAGTCTATAAGAATCATCAGCCTCCCTGTGATGCAGGAAAGGCCTCTCACTGGCCCACTGTCTCTTAACTAAAGTAGTATTTTCATGTGTGCAATCTTGGGACAGTAGGACACACCTGAACATTTTATTGTTCACTTGTGTGCGTCATTACATGAAATATTTCTATTTTGTGTGTGTTTCTCTTTGTGCGACACCTTTAAATTGCTGGATTTCATGATCCTGGTGGTGGATGAATCATTATGATATTGTCGGTGAACAATTACACTGAGTGTACATTCCTTGTGTGAGAGACGACTGAGCTACAGCATTTAACAAAACATAGTATTGTATCGTCAGGAATATTTCTGCTTACATGTTAGCATTTAGTCAACATATTGTAATTGTTGCTATTTGGTGATAGCGGCTGGTAATGCTTTTGCTAAAGAATCATGTGGGATTTCTGCACGATACAAAATAATATCCTTTTCATCTGGCAATCTCTCAAACATGATGACAGAAAACACAAGATAGAGTTTAGTCATTTTATCCTTTTCTTCTGGCAATCTTCCAAACATGGTGACAGAAAACACAAGATAGAGTTTAGTCATTTTAGTTACAAAAGGTTTTGATAGGTGGTCTAGGACTAATAGCCTGTCTCTAGATTTGGCAAAGGACCTCAAAGTACGATCAATTTCTTAAAATCTCTGGCAACACCAACGTTAACCCCCAGCCTGAAGCGCTTATCTCGATGAGCAGTTCCTTAAAGTCTCAGATGTTTGACTTCAAGTCCCCAATTACAATATTTCTTTAAATTATCTATTTCTTAATGTCCCGGCAAATTTGCATTTCAAGTTTCAGAATGCGCAGTTCCTCCGTTCAATTAGTTTCTCGCTGTCTCTGGAAACGTGTATTTCAGGTTTTAGGCGGCAGCATTCCCACTTTCAATGAGTTTCTGTGTGTGCTCTTGGAAGTCTCTCTCGGTTCAAGTGTGCAGCATTTCTCCCTGTACACACTTTCGCAGTATGCGCTAGTAAAGTTCTCTCCTTGTTGTAGCATTTCTCCTTGTATTCACTCCCTTAATACGCTATAGGGGCATTGCCTTCCATATCCACGATGCAGAATTTCCCTTATTCACTTTCTCAAGCATGTACTTTTGCTCCCTTTGCACACATTCTCAATGTGCTAAAAGGAACTTTCCCTCCTGGTATTGACATTTCTTACTTGTTCCCCGTTACAGAATTCTCAGAAATGTGCTAATTCCGGTCTACTTAATAGAACCCCAGCAACTCTGCTGGATTTTGAGGACTTGAATTTTTTACCTGGAGAGGGTGAGACCCTTTTCCCCACTCTCTCATTTTTACTATGATTTGAACACTTTCTTTTGGTTGTGGAGTCTGACAAACTCCATAGTCGTCATCTTTTACATTTTCACACAGCAGCTTCAGTGCAGTGGCCCAGGGAAGTCTTTCAGATTTCCCAAAGGTTTAAATACCTTTTCTTGGATAAACTACTGTTTCCAAGAGCAGTAAAGTGAAATTGACTTTACTTACATTTGTAACTTTCTAGACCCAGCACAGACCATTTTACAATAGGGTGCTGGAGAGATTACTTAGCAACCCTTTGTCTAGCTTCTCGTGTAACTTTTTTATGTTACCCTTTCCTCGATGAACGGCTGGTGGCAGTGGTTTACTTTTAATTACAGTGGTGTGCTTTTACCGCAGGCTGCCTTCGCAGCTGCAGTAAAGCACCCTAGGGTGCCGTTTTTGTCAAAATGGCTCCGGTCTTCTTTTCTCGCCATTTCATTCTGGAAAGGTCCTTCTTGAGATATACTCTGCGCGCCAAACCAGGTTTGGTCCCTTTGTTCATTTTGTCTTTGGCGGTATTCACGAGTGAAGCCCGCCTCAGACTCCAGGGTGTCTGGCAGGGGCAGGAAGAGAGGGAGGTGTCCGAAACTCCCTGTGCTTAGTCTCCTAGGAGACAGCAATGCACTCCTAGGTGATTGGCCATCTAGCTTTCCAGCAAGGACAGCCACCCTGCTGGGTGACTGACAGCTGGGCTGGAATGAATGGGAGAAACCTGCATAAAAGGGAAGGCTTTTTGGCTTGGAAGGCAGAGTCGACCACTGGGCAAAGGAATCTGAAGAAGAACTGTGCTGTGCTAAAGCTCTGAATTCGCCTCGACTAGAGAAGCCCTGCAAGGACTACTTCTCCCCTTGAGTTGGTGTGACCAATCAACTCCAAAGTAAGCCAGCTGGACTTCCTCTCGAAGCTGGTTGAACTTCCACTGCAGTTGCTGCTGGAACCGAAGAGCCAGTGAGAGTAACACCAGATCGTATGCGTTGCTTTTAAGTTGGCCAAGAGCTCCAGGAAGATCCTCCGGACTCCCAGAAAGCAGGACTGACCGAGCCTGAGCCCCTCAACAAAGTGCGGCACCCGAGAAGCAAGGAAAGTCCATCATGATAGCCAGGAACCGCGGTGTTGCTATTTGCGGTAAACACAAGGAGCTGAAACGCCGAACAGCCACTGATTTGAAGATTGTTGGTTGCGAGCGGTGACCGTCCCATTGCAGTGCAGGAGTCCCCAGAAGTCCTCCATCTTGTTCCCACGACTGAGGCTCAGGAACAGTGAGATCTGCAGAGCTGCTCGGGAACAGAAGTAATCTGCTGCACTTTTTCTCCAATACAAAAGTACTGTAAATGTCTGAGAGAACTTACCTCTTGCTGTAGAGTTGCTTGCATCTCCTACTACTCATGAGTCTAACAGCTTGTGGTCCTACATTGATTCTTCTTTTTCTTTAAAGACTTCTAAAACATTGTGCAAAGACTTTTCTACTTACCTACACAGTGCTTCAGCTCATATAGACTTTTGTCAATTGACTTTGGCTTAGCCTGTTTCACTGAAAAGGATGCTGCTCTGACAGTATTTTCATCTGTTTTTCATCAAACTACTTTTATTAATAAGGCCTTGCCGTGCCCAGCCATATCCACATTGTGCTTCAGCAGAACAAAGCATGATCCCTGAATGTCAGTCTCTGTCAGCCAAATCTGGGAAAATCAATAAAACCTTTACTTCAGTTAGATCCTTACGACTGTACTCGCAAATAGACTTAAGCCAATGATAAATAAACTAATACACCCAAACCAAACGGGATATGTTCCGGGTAGGAGCATATCCGACAACCATAGGAGGCTCCATCACATCATAGACCAGACAGAGGGTGACCCAGACAAAATAGCAGTAGTCACACTGGATGCAGTTGAGGCATTTGACTCGGTCCGATGGCCATGGCTGATGGCGGCTTTAAAGGGATTCGGGATGGGACCTGGGTACTTGCGGTGGGTAAAAATGCTTTATAGCTCCCCCACAGCCAGAGTAAGAATAGGGAAGACCATATCAGAGAGGTGGCAATGAAGCAGAGGCACGAGGCAGGGCTGCCCATGGTCACCGATGTTGTATATACTAGCACTCGAGCCACTGGCTACCTACCTCAGACAACAGTATGGTGAGATAGGGGGGACCGCACCTAATATCGCTATGTGCAGATGATATGCTTATATACCTGCGCTACCCGGAGGAGAACCTGCAATATATCTTAGAAGTGATGGAACGCTATGCGGCCTTCTCCGGGATAATGGTCAACCCCAATAAATCAACCAGGTTTCCCTTGGGCAGATACAAAGGCATTCCACACACAAACCTGCCCACTCTGCAGATAGCTTGGCAGACCGAAACGTTTAGATACCTGGGGATTAACATTTATCATACAGCAGCGGCTGAGCACAAACGCAACACACAAAGCTGTGGAAGGCGTTAAAAACAGCATGGAATTTTGGGCCAAACTGCCCTTGCCCATGGCAGGGAGGGCGGCCCTGCTGAAGATGGTGTTCCTGCCCAGGCTACTGAAACTCTTTACAAATATCCCATACATGGTACCCAGGCACTTCTTTACTAAACTGCAAAGCCTGTGCAGGGGCTTCCTGTGGCATAACACAAGAAACAGAGTGGCCCTGTGGAAACTACAGAACGCATACAATAGAGGGGGGATTAAGTTACCAAACTTCGAGATATACCACTTAGCGGCGCAACTACAATATGTAGCGAGGTGGCTAGCGGAAGACCAGACGGCAGAATCCAGGCTGCTGAAGGAGGAGTGCGCCCCATATTTTTTACGAGAACTAATATGGCTACCCAAAGCAGAGATGCGTGGGAGAACAAGATTGCTGGCACTGGGCTGGGAGGTCTGGCACAAAGAGTGCCGGTCGATGGGCGGCCTGGCCCTGTGCTCCCCACAGGCGCCACTTGTGGCGCTATGCAGAGAAGATGTCCAACTCAGAAGAATGATCCGGAAATACTGGGAGCCAGTGGGCCTAGCCACCCTAGGGGACATCTGGCAGGAAGGGGAGGCCATAGATTTCCAAACAATAGACGAAACCTGGGTACAGCTAGGACAGCACATCACATATAACAGAATAGTCAAAAAAGTGAAAGAAACATGGTCCGAAATAGTGCTGGCGGAGCTACCGGATATGGCTATCGAAACAATGTATGACATCTCGGAGGGGGGCACGAAATATCCAGGATATATGAACTAGGTAGTTGAGAGTGGGAAAAGAGCTGCTCGAACTAAGGCGGGATTGGGAGGAGGAGGCAGGAAAAGCCATGCAAGACGGGCAATGGGAGAGGGCCCAAGGATACCACAAGAAGATGTCTAGAAATGCCAAGTTACAACAAATTCAACTATATGTCACACAGAGCATATATGACCCCCCCATGTGATAGCGAAATTTGGGAACGCAGAGGCACAAAAATGCCCTAAGTGTGGAGAGGAGAGAGCCGGGATGATCCACATGTTCTGGGTATGCCCCGAGGTCGGGAAGTTTTGGGGGGGAGGGGGGGGGGGGAGTTAAACTCAAGCTGTCCGCGAAGGGGATTAAATTAGACATAGAATCCATATGGACATGCATGCTAGGGGGATTTACCAGACCACGTAATTTGAAACATGTATGCAAACTCAAAGACTTACCATACATCCTGGGCAAGAGGAGAATCCTCATGAGCTGGAAAGCCGCTCACAGACCTAGTGTGGAGAGATGGTGGGAGGACCTCCTTAAGTGGGCAGACGCGGAGACAAGGGCATGGTACGAGGCGGCTAGCAAAGGGGAGGGTGAAGAAGTGGGACCACTGATGGAGTGGAGACAAATGATAGCCTCGCTACATGGGTGCACCCGAAGTGACCACAGTGACGAGGACCTGCTCGAGAACCATGAGGAGGACTGACCCTTAGCAACAGAAGCCGGAGGTATAAGGGGGAGTGCTCAAGTTTATGGGGGAGGGAGGAGGGAAGACATTATAGAGACAAACATGTAATGTATATTGTGATACACATGTAACTGTAAATGTCGGGAGTGCAAGTTATGTGTTTGTGGAAAAATCAATAAAACCTTTTAAAAACAAAAAAAGCTTTACTTCAGTTACACGGAAAAACGCTTGACTTTTGCTACAAAATGTCAAAAATCACTGCTTTAAAAGAAATCCTAGCTCTGCGCACATGTCAATCTCAAGAGACCTTGGCCTTGTACAGACTGTTGTGTGCAAGAAGATAACTATGGCTATAAAACAATGTGGAAGTACAGATGGAAGAGACAAACCGAATTTGCAAGGAAAATGCCAGCTGACTTTACACATGTAAAAATGGGCTTTTGGAAACAAAAAAAAAGCCTGTTTTAAAAGTACCATGTTGAACAAAAATGTGTCTGTGCCTAGCAATGTAAAGGGGTTTATTGCTGGGTAACATTGAGGGGATGTTTTATCCAACAGGTTTGTTTTGATCCAGGACAAAAGAAAATCAAATAAAAGGAATTAAACTGCATTGGCTGATTTTTGCAAGCTCCAGAACAGGGTTTTCCCTGCTGGCAAAGCTAAGGTTTCCCCCAAAAAGGAACCACCATAAACTTCCAGGACACAAAAGTGATAATTGCTAGCGTGAAAAACTTTGAATGAACCAAGACAAAGAAAAGTTCACACGCTCATCAGACATTTGTCTGTGCTCCAGGCTGTGACAATAGAAGTTCTGGAACACTAACCTGTGAAGTTGGGGGGGGGGGGGAGGGGCATAAAACCTTCAAACAAACTGGGAACCCCCATCCCACACAGGGCTGAAGTGACAGTTGGTGGTAGCTGAAGAGAAAAAAAATGGTCCATTGAAGGACAAAAGCCAGCCCATTTGTTTCAAAAGACTATTTTATTAAGAAACTTTGAAGACGGTTATTTTTGCAGCAGAAATTCGCAAAAATGTAAAAAGTTAACAGTTTTAAAGCAATTTTGTGGGGTGTAATTTAAGATGTTATAGCCTTGACTGCCACCTTGGGAACAGAAATGGCAGAAAATTGGGTATTCCACGGAAAGTATACCAGATGCCACTGCAAATTTCAATGCTGAATGATAATGAGAATCCACACACATGTATAAAGTTATAGACTTTTAGGCTGAATATTTCACCCTAAAAATGACCAGAAATTATTAGAAGGGCGAAACAATGTCTTACAGACTGCAGAGTGGACTGGCATGTGCTGCATAAAATATGTAACCTGTTTATGAAATTTTTAAAATGCTACTACTGTACAAATGTGCCATTTATGGCAAAACTGGATTTGAGCTAAAGTAACTGTGGGAGGGTCTGGACATTGTAAAACACGCATCATAAATCTGACAGCATGCCCTTGAAACTCAACCAACTGAGAGCAAGGCGTCGACCATTAACCATGACCAATCCAGTTGTTTAGAGGCGTGCTCAGCTAAGCCCGCCCCACCGTATAGTTCTATGGTGTCATCGTGATTTATATAAAAGGGTGGCTGACAGGACTCTGGACACGCTCTTGCCTGAATTTCCTGTGTCTGCGTTCCTGATGTCCACATTCATCTTGCCAGATTCCAGATCCCCCTGCAAAGGCCAAAGCATAGCTGATTCCAGGTCTCACTGCAAGGCCAAAGCATTGCTGACCATCCCAGCAAGGCCTCAATGCAGAGACCCCAAATCTAAAAATCCCAATAACCAAAGGGAAAGCTGCCGGGTTCTTTTGGGAAGCCTCCTGAAACCAGACCGGCTTTTTGGCCCACTACCTGATTAACCGCCTCATCCTGCTGAGGCATCGCTGTGCTGTGACCAGACCTTTGCCCAGCTGTCTTTTGCCAAGAGAGTCTGCCGTCCAGTGTCCCGAGCCCTGGAGTCCAGAAACCGGTTGACTGTGCCTAATCCCAAATTTAAGAGCAGACTGAGTATCCACATCCCATCACACATAGTCTACTCCATCTCGATTTTGTCTTTGTTGCACTCTCTAAGCAACCCTATCCATATGCTGATAACTTGTCCAACTGTCAGAATTCTCTGTGCATCTTGGCCTTGATCTCCAAGCGTTAGCGCCACTTTTCTCTTCATTTCTGTCTTGCATCGCTCATAAGTCATTAGTGATATTTTGATTAAATAAATTAATTTTCCCTAAAGAAAAGGGGTACACTGTGTGAAGGGTTACAACTGCAGCGTAACTTATCTTCACGGGTGGCGTTCCTCTTTTCTTAGCCATTGAATCTAGTTTAAGTAAAATTTGCCTTTCCATTTGAAACCGATTTTCTCTTTTTAACTGCTCTATTTTCCTAAAAACGAACCTCATTCTACCTTCCAAATCTCTCTAAATTCACCACCTATCGCTCTCCTTTCACCTCTATATTGTCCCTGGGCTGTGCATCTATTATCCTGCCAAAGAACCGCATTCCGATTCAGTGTTTTTCACCCGTTTTTTGCAAAAAACGTTTTTACATTTAAAACTGCAAACTACAAAAAAATTCAACTTTTCCATGTGTGAATTCGGCTGTGCTGGGTTTTCCATTTCAATCTGCTTTGTGAACTGTATGCTTTTGTGATACTTTGCCTGATGCTTGCTAGTGATATAACATCCCTGATACTGTGATAAAACATTTGCATATCTTTATTTAAACACACATAAGTAATTAATTTTCAAAATCCGAGTGTCATTTTAGGCCTTTGCAAAGGGATTAAAATCCCTCTTATTTTGAGAGGGAAGGTCGGATTTTGATTCCGTTTGCTGTCTCTTATCCCTGACTACCTGTTGCTTCTTTCTATCTATCCACTCAGAATTTGATTATTTGTGAGTTAAGGGAACATTGCAGGGGGAAACCTTACCTTGTGTGCCATCTATCCCAATTCAAAAAGTGCTCCTATTCAATTGTGCTTTGGATATGTTCATGCAGAAGGTTAACCGAGGGTAGTTCAGTAGTTTTTATTGTAATTATCACCCCATTGGTGATTGCGGCCCAATGTTAAAATGTGTGATTTTTGTGAATTCTAAAAATAAATATTGTATTTTCACCAACCGTTCATGGTCCATCGTGACCCAGGGTTTTTGTAAAAGGGGTGTGAAACGGGTCGGGTATCGGCTCAATTTCAATTAATTGAAATCAAAGAAAAAGCAATCCTATTGAGCGCCACATCACACGATAAGACCAGGTGTCCTGGTCCGGTGTGTGACGCCTGATTGGTATCCTTAAGTGTCTACAAAGTTACAAATGCAAGTAAAGTCAATTTCACTTTACTGCTCTGGGAAACAATAGTTTTATCCCAGAGAAGGTATTTAAAACTTGGGAAATCTGAAAGACTTCCCTGTGTCACTGCACTGAAGGTGTTTGTCACACTCCACAACCAAAAGTAACACAGTGTACCAAATCACATTAAAATGCTTGCGAGAGTGGGAAAAAGGGTCTCTCTCTCTCCATGTTAAAAAAATGAAGTCCTCAAAATCCAGCAAAGTTGCTGGGGGTCTCTAAGGTAGAGGGAATTGGCACATTGGGACCACAGTGGAAAGGTTTCTATGTAAGAACTTGCATAATCCATGATGACTAATAGGTAAGAGAACTCACTTTTTGATAGTTTGAGTCCAATAATGTGCAAGGCAATTATCTCCAAATGTAAATCAAAAGCAAAAAAAGGTTGTAGAGGGCGACTGGACTATCTTTGCAATTAGTCTTCTGCTGTATCTTGCAGATTTTACAGTACCTCTTAAAGTTGTTGTATACACTTCCATGACATCGCATCACATGATCTTAGACAGTGAAGAAATATTTATAATTCCCAATTATCCTTGATGTCCAGAGGGGCGTTGGACTACAGGACCCAATGTGAAGATAGGACTAATATCTGCCCATTGATAATCAAGGCTCAATTAACCCATCTGTTTTCCATTGTCAATGCAGTTACTCAAGCAGTTGAAAAGAATATTCTTTTCACCAAAATGACAGAAAATCACTAAAAGTAGCTTCTGCTAAACCTAGACAAAAAAACACTAAAAATAGGAAATCGACCATTTAGTAAAGTAAAAAAAAGTTACTCATGATAGAAAATAATGTTCCCCAAATATTTTCTGATACCTTCGTCTGGCTGATTAAAAACACAATAAAGAATCTCCCAATTGGGGGGCATGGCTTGGTGGCCATGGGCTAGGAAGCAGCTTCTCATAACTCCAGAGTGAAGCCTGATGAGCTAAGCTGGCATTAAATCCTAACAATAAAAGAAGAAAATAGTATATTGGGGTGCCAGAGAGATCAGGACACACTCCGAGGGAATCTTGCTGCGAATTGGAGTGGAGAAGGGGGAAGAAAACAGCCCGAGTAGCATTCCCGAGACAACACACAAAATGGCAGACGCGAGCAGCCGCGCTTGCTGAGGAAAGGACAAAGGGGAAGTGATTGGTGTGACACCGGGAGAACCGAAAAGACCAGCTGGCAGTAAGGACCGGAGATGCGGATAGCACCAGTATTCGTTACCAGCCGACAACAGCACAATCGGTGCTAAATCAAGTGTCCGTGTCCTGACCGCCATGCTGAGAGGCAGGCATGGACACGCGGTGCACCAGGAGCAGCGGGCAGACCAGCGAGCGGCTGGCAACAAGTGTTAGGCAGAATTGCACGCAGTACCCTCTGGGACCACCACATATAATTAGGACTACAGGTGTAAGCAAAACCAACCTTTGGTATAAGTCTGTACTACACAGTTTCTGGTAGCGAGCTGAGCAGCTAGGCTTATCTCAAGACGGAATGTGAGCAGTAAAAGGATGTTACATAGGGGTCTTACAATCACAGTGGTTCAAGTAGACACTTACACTCAAGGTTTCTTGGTAAAACACTTATTCATTTATTACACAGTCATTTAGAAAACATTCACTAGAAGGAAGCAAATTAATATACACAAATATACTTCAGTATCAAACCAATAAGTTTGAGTAAATTAGGCTCCCTGAAATAGGAGCAACATGGAATTTCAGTCACTTTAAATAGGAGTACAAAGGCACAAGTTCATAAAATAGATCACAAATACTTTCTTAGGCAGTGCAAATAGTTTTAGTTCACTAGAGGACTCGATTCAGTTCAATAGGATTAGGCCAAAGTCAATGGGGTAGTGTCGTGGATAGGAAAGAGCAGTTCTTGTAGCAAACGGTAAAGTCTTTGCCAAAGTTCTCAGAAATAGTTGTACAAAAAAGAATCATATGTTGGGTCACAAGCTGATTAGGCCTGCAAGTTGGGAAAGGTTCACAAACTTTCACCGTGAGAGGTAAGTTCTCTCAATCGGGTTGGCACAGTATCTTAATATGAAGAAAAGATGCAGCTGAAGACGTTGGTTCCTGGCAGTTCCGGCAGATCTCACTGTTCCTGAGCCCCAGTTGTGGGGACAGGAGGGAGGACGCCAGGGGACTCCTGCACTGCACGGGGATGGGTCAAACAAGCTGGCAAATGGAAGACCTTCGGTTCGAGTAGCTGTAGTCAAGCACACAAGCTGGTGTCCTTCCCCCTGGTTAAACCTAACCAGCTCTGAAATGGTATCCAGGTGGCTTAAGAGTTGATTGGTCCCACCAACTCAAAGGAAGAAATCGTCCTTGAAGGGGCTTCTCTGTCAAGATGAACTTGGCAATTCGGACTTACAGCACTGCTTCATCGGGCAAACCAAAAGTCCAGGAGTTGCAGCAGCCGTCCTCTTCCAGATCGTCTTCGGTTCTTTTGTTCCAGTGGTCGAGCCTGCCTTCCAAGCCAAGAGACTTGCCTTTTAAACAGTTTTCTCCCTTTCATTCCAGCCTAGCTGTCTTTCACCCTGTAGGGTGGCTGTCCTTGACGGACAGTCAGCCGGCCATTCACGCCCGAGTGCATTTAGGTCTCCTAGGAGACTAAGCACAGGGAGTTTGGGACACCTCCCTCACTTCCTGCCCACCCCAGACACTCAGGCGCCAGAGGCGGTCTTCAGTCCTGAAGCCTGCCAAAGGCTTAAGAACAAAGGGGCCAAACCTGGTTTGGCGCGCAGAGAAACTCTAGAAGGACCTTTCCGAAAAGAAACCGCGAAAAAAGAAGACCGGGACCTGTATAAACAAAGGGACTTAAGGCACAATCTTGAAAAACATGGCTCCCGTGACTTTTAGCTACCGGTGTTCCTGGATGGGAAAAATCATGGTAGTTCATTGTAAAACCACTGCCACCAGCCATTTCGATAGGAAAGGGTAGCATTTGACTGCTACATGAGTTTCTAGATACAGGGGATACTAGTTAACCCCTCCAGCATTCTATAGGAAGATAGTGTGAGCTGGGTCTAGGAATTTAAAAAGACTAGTACAGGCAATTTAACCTTACGTTCTCTGGGAAACAGTAGTCTATCCCAGATAAGGGATTCAAACCTTTTCGAAGTCTAAAAAGACATCCCTGTGTCACCGCACTAAGTGTGCTGTGTAACACACATGAAAATATGATGCCTATGGAGTTATCTAAAACCCCATAATCAAAGAACACAAGAGTAAAACGCACATCAAAATACATGAAATAGTGGGGAAAAAGGCTCACTCTTTCCAGGTCAAAAAATGAAGTCCTCAAAATCCAGCAAAGTTGCTGGGGGTCTCTAAGGTGAAGGAAATTAGCACATTTATGATAATTCTCGCTAACAATGAGCTAAGAAGGGAGCGGGTAAAAACCACTGGAGAGCTCTAACCGTGTATGGAGGACTGGCACAGAGGCCTACGACAGCAGGACAAGAGAGCCTCGCTCCCTCCCATATAATCCTATGAGGACAGATCAGAGCAGACAGGAGGCCGGGCGAAGAAAGACGCCCCAGAGCACAGCACATGGCCTGTGAGAAGCAGAGAACTCATCACCCAACAGCGGCCCAGGAGGGGAGAGGCGGCTGGGCGCAACGCTGAGGAGAACCCACCCTCCCCCGCAACAAGCAGAGGCAAGAGGAATCATCGCATGTTGGAGGAGCGCAAGGAGAGCACAGACAGTGCAGCAAGATGGGGAAAACACATGTCATTCCCCTGAGGACCGGCGCCTCCGCACGCCACGGGCAGCCTGCCAGTGGCTGCTGCGACAGCAGGTGGTGGATCCTCACACTCTCTGCAACCCTGCGACCTGAGACCTCAGCCCAAGTGATCAGTGAGCTCAGACCGAGGCGCTGGCTAGTAAGGACACAAGCCCTCCTTCCCAAGGGCACATCCACAAGCTGCCTACGTCCGGATTCATGCCGACACGTTCCACCGCATTAGAGCCTATGGGTGAGAGTAGGGCCTGTGGGAGAGAGATGCAGAGTGCCATAATAAAGCACACCCACCGTGAGACACGACATGTGGGGGGCGTTATAGAAGACACAAGGAAGCATTGAAGCAAGGGGTGTGAGCCCGACTAGGGGGAAAGGAACCGTGGCGCCGGCTCCACTAACCCCGGCGACAGCCCAGTCAGGGCGGCGAGTAGCGGGAAATAAAGCAAGCTGCGACAGCCATAGCAAGAAAGGCGTCTGCACTGGTGGATACACATCGCTGGGCCGGCACCTGCACATGGAACGTTACACATGGGAGATCACACTCCACTGGAAGCTGATATACCTAAGGTACTGTAGATCGTATAAAGTGTCCTGGCCAGCACGGAGGGAGTGTGAAAAAGTGCATCAGAACAGAGAGCCTCACAGAAGACAGGAGGTGTGGGGACGTAAACTAAGCCAGCAAGCGTGCACCAACGTGCAGGGGGAAAGCCCAACCAAAGGAGAAGAAGCGCAACAAGATGATGGAGTGAATGTGGCTCTACAAAGAGCAGGGCCATCACTGACACATCACATCGAAAAGTAGCAGCAAAACACATGGCCCAAGGGGAGCTCGGATTAAGAGTTCTGACGTTGGCACCACGTCTCACCGAGCCCCAACGTCAAGCTCTAGGCGGCAGGAGGTTAGCAAAGCAACCAATTGTTATGCTTGAACTAAAATGGCGCTGGTGCGCAGTGCATTCTGGGAGAGCTCGGAGCCATTATGGATATTTACTTCATGCCGCAGTGAAAAGCTGCACACATTTTGTTGAGTGTTAGATTCACGGTGCTGAGAAAACATGCTTTCCAAACCTGGTATGCAGTCAAGGACATTTCTGCTGGGAAAGCTAACTTTGTTATGGTTTATTACTGTTCTCCACAGAGCGTGTTTTTAGAGGAGGGAGACACTCTGCTCCTTGAAGGTGGCTCTCGATTGACCCAGCTGGCAACCGACGGCTGCTCATCAACTGCGCAAGTGCCATTTCCAGAAGGTTCGAGAACTGCCACCCCTTTGCGGAGTGTGTATATATGCGGAAACCCGCAGGTGGTCAGGTGAGACTTCAGCCGGAGGAGGACGTTTACATCCTGCACTCCTGTGAGCTGTTGTGCTCTCTGCCTGGCTGTTCCCGGGGTCTTACAGCCACTTCTGGGCGAGATGAGGAATCCAATTAAGTTCACAGTGATTTATTTCCTTTTGAATTCTTTGCTTCTTCTGTGATTTATGTATATGTTATGGCTGAGTTATTTCTATGTTATCACTGGTTTTTCTAAACTTTGAATAAATAGCCGTATAAGTGCTGATTATCTTCTAAGAGTGTGTGCTTGCGAGTTATTGCGTCTTTCTGCGTTCAAAGTATTTGCTCTGTAATTGCATTGGTGATTTGTGATTTTCCGTGCACTTTGGGGAGAGCAATACATTTTTAGTGTCACAAACACGATACTTGTGATGAGTTGTTCCAAGTATTCAAGAATCTGTTTGAACGTAGATAGGATTCGGTTATCTTGCAAGTGAAGTTTTTGAGTAGTGAAGTTTTTTTCCTTTGTCGGTGTGTGCGTGCCTGTGGGAGTGATTGCAGTGTGGAGAGAAGAAATATATAGATACAAAGAGGTGAGGTATTGTTTGCGATAATGAGTAGTTTGTTCAGGAAAAAGAGCGTTACCGCTGGCGGTGAATGTTCTGATGTTGTTATTCCAGGCTGGACTAAGAGTCCATATGATAAGTTGGCACAGGCGTGGGCATGTGGTGCAGGTCTTAGTGAAACATGGGATCAAGGATTGGGAGATGCCGATCCGGCTGATGTAATGGCATGCTTCCAACTAGTTCCAGCAGAACGTGGCAGAGAATGTGCAGCATTAGGTAGGCGAGGTTGGGTTCTTTTGCATGCTTATAGGAAAATACATCAAATGAAGTGGACATGAAAAATGAGGTTTTGCGATTAGAGAGAGAGCTGGCTGCAGAAAGGCAGACTGCATTAATGCAGCAGATTCAAATGAAACTGTTTAAAGATAAGGCTGACACATATCAGGCTGTGGCTGAGAGGGCAGCAGTCAGAGTAGTATAGGAAAAGACGGGGAGGGGTCAACAAAAGAAAGGTGGCAACTATAATCGCTACCGCTGGTGTGGACTCGGATCCGGATAAATGGGATGGTGATATTTTTGATTCAACCAGTCTAAAAAGTAGCTCCGCAAATGAGTCTGACCCCAATATGGAAGTGAAACAGAAAAAAGTGGCAGCTAAGCCGTTAGAAGACGGCGAGCCGGACCCCACCCGCAGAATCCTGCTGGCGGACTGGTGGATTTAACCACGCTGGAGGATTAAACACAACAGGAGGTTGGAGAAATTATTACCCGTTTGAGGCAAAAATCAGGGGAAGCTTTATTGACATGGATGTGAGATTGCTAGATGGGGGTGCTGCAGGGTTGTTGGTAGATTCTACGGATTCACCGCGTTTTTTACCCCTGTCAATTGACACCAATGTACAGGAGGTCTTAAGGGCAGGCAACCCCCTGATGCAAATGGTCAAGATACTCAGGTGTCTTTGTTGCACCTGTTAGCCCAAGCATGTAACCGTAAATACCCCATTACCACAGATTGGCCTAGTGAAGAAACAAAGTGGTATACGTTGAGAGAAGCAATTCAAAAAGTCAGAGAGCATGCTATGAAAGAGGCTATTCACATAGATGCTCCTGATCACATGGGAGCCGTGCCGCTCTCAGTTTCAACTCGAAACATGGTGATTAGAACAGCGCCACCTGCATATAAAAGTGTCATTATGACTTTGCTCGTAGGAATGACGGGCAAAGCTACTGACGAGGTAACGGATGCCATTCGGCAGCTTGCAGATTTAGGGGAGTGGGATAAGAGCGATAACAAGCCACGGGAGAGAGAGGGGCGTAGTGAGAGAAGAACCGAAGGCAGCCGACAAGATAGCAGAGACTCGCGAGTGTCCCGAAAAGACATGTTTTTGGCTTTGTTAAAAGATGGTGTGCCACACGAAGAAATTGATGGCATTGAAACCAGAGTAATGTATGAATTATACAAAAAACAAAGACTTGCAGCCAAAGAGCGCTATAAACAGATTAAGAAACAGGTAGTTACCATGCCACAGGGGGATACCTCACCTTCTGCTCCCCCTGCAGAAGAACAAGACGAAGGGTCTGTGGGGACACCTTCCCCGTACCAGCCAACATACGCTAATTTGAGAAAGGTGGTGA
This sequence comes from Ambystoma mexicanum, assembly GCF_040938575.1. Classification (NCBI taxonomy): domain Eukaryota; kingdom Metazoa; phylum Chordata; class Amphibia; order Caudata; family Ambystomatidae; genus Ambystoma; species Ambystoma mexicanum. Next base: position 545,839,653 of record NC_090940.1, read on the forward strand.
GTGCAATGTTAGAGGCGGAGTCAAGTCACACTCATTTGAAGTTTGACTAGGGCTTCGGCCAAGCTCTGGCAGCGTCTGCCCGCATAAAAGTGGATAGGCGGCCTCATGTTGATGTTAAGAGTTTTTGGGGGCCAGGAAATACACAAGGGGTGTGAGCATTGATAGACGCCGGGGCGGAGGCCTCTTTGATTCATGGTAATCCAACATGATTTAAAGGCAAACAGTTTACTATTACAGGTCTAGGGGCAAAGGAGACCCCCGCAGTACAAACGAAAGTGGAGATGAAAATAGGCAATTTGAATCGGCAAAAATACCAAGTGTTGATTGTCCAGATACCTGAATATATAATTGGCTTTGACATTTTGGAAGGGTTAACCTCGGGACTTGGAGGTAAAACGTACCGGTTTGGGGTGAGTGCATTGATTTGTACACCCATTACCGTAGGCAAATTGAAGATGCCCCCAGTGCAAGTGCCAGTGGCAACCAAGCGGGTAGCAATGAAACAATACCGCATTCCTGGGGGGCACAAGGAAATTTCAGACACCATCAAAGAGTACGTGGAGGCGGGGGTATTACGCCCTATTACCACCGCATGGAACAATCCGCTCTGGCCTATTAAAAAGGGAGAAGGGTCGTGGAAGATGACGGTGGATTACAAGGAGTCGAATAAACACACTCCTCCCTTAGTGCCCGCAGTCCCAGATGCCATTACCTTGATTGAGAATGTCCAAAAGTTTGAGGGGACTTGGTATGCAGTGATCGATTTAGCCAATGCATTTTTCTCTGTGCCAATTGCTGAAGAGTGTCAAGAGCAGTTTGCATTTTCGTGGAGTGGACGGCAGTACACTTTCACGAGGCTACCTATGGGGTACATACATAGCCCGACTATCTGTCATCGGCTGGTGGCAGAGCTCTTAGACATGATACCGTGTAAACCTGAAATACAAATCTCTCATTACATTGATGATATTTTGATTCAGGGCAAGGATGAGCACAGTGTGCAAAGCCAGTTAGATGTCATTATGGAAGGATTAAAGGAAGGAAGGGTGAGAGATTAACCCGAGTAAAATTCAAGGTCCAGCTGAAACAGTGATATTCCTAGGGATTCAGTGGCATCATTGGCATCGAGAAATGGTGCTAAAAGCCCAGCAGAAAATACTTGAATTCACCACTCCAATGAACAAAAAGCAAGCTCAGCAGTTTATAGGGCTGTTTGGGTTTTGGAGACAGCACATTCCCCATTTAGGGCAGATATTGGCCCCCCTCAACAAGGTGACACGAAAGAAATAGGAGTTTCAGTGTGGGGAGGAGCAGCAGAGAGCCTTTGAGATGGCGAAAGACACCGTGCAGCAAGTGCTTGATTTATGGCCATTGAAGGCAGGCGAAGTGGAATTAAATGTGTCTGTACAAGACGATTATGCTAACTGGAGTGTGTGGCAGAAACAAGACAGAAAACGTGTGCCATTGGGGTTTTGGAGTCGTAAGTTGCCCGATGCTGGTAACTCATACACTCCGTTTGAGAAGCAATTGCTGGCGTGTTATTGGGCACTTGTTGATACCGAGCAAATGATGGTGGACCATGATGTATTAATGAGACCAGAAATACCAATCATGCAATGGGTACTGAGCTCTCCTAAAACGCATAGTATAGGACATGCTCAAGAAGCCAGTATAATTAAATGGAAATGGTATATTCAAGACAGAGCCAAATCAGGAAAGGGTGGAGTGGCAAAATTACATGAGCAAGTAGCCAACATACCGCCCTCAGATTACATACCATCGGAAGTGCCTGAAAAACGTGTGACTCCCGTGAAATGGGGAGTACCTTACAGCGATTTGACCATGGAGCAAACAGAGCATGCTTGGTTCACGGATAGTTCAGCTCGATATGTGGGGACTGAGCGGTACTGGAAAGCAGTGTCGTACAATCCCAAGACAAAAAAGATGTTGACAACGACAGGGAAAGGGAAGAGCAGTCAGTTTGCAGAGCTTTACGCAGTTTACCAAGCATTGAAACAAGAGACCCCTGGTAAATGTTATGTGTACACAGATTCATGGTCAGTGGCGAATGGATTGGCAGTGTGGTTGCCAACTTGGCAAAAGAATGGATGGAAGATTCATTCAAAAGAGTTGTGGGGAAAAGAACTGTGGCAAGATATTGCAGAAATGTTATCACAAAGTGAAGTCACTGTATATCATGTGGACGCACATTGTGCCACAGACTCATTAGAACGTTGGTTTAATTCTGTTGCAGACGAACACACCAAGATTTGATCTGTGGATGCAGAGGCTCAGGAAGATGATATTGAGGGTTTGGCCAAATGGGCCCATCAGAAATGTGGGCACCTTGGAGAAAAGGCTACTATCAGGTGGGCACAAGCTCGAGGAATCCGTCTTCCTTTAGAAGTAGTGAAAACGATCATTTTGCAATGTCCAGTGTGCCATCACCAACTGCATAGACCTATCCCTCAGATTGTTCCAGGTACATTGCGAAGAGGAAAATTACCAGGTCAAATTTGGCAGATTGATTATATCGGTCCCATGCCAATCAGTAGAGGTTGTCAGTATGCATGCATTATTGTGGATACATACTCAGGATATTTGATGGTTTTGCTGTGCAAACGTGCAACACAACTGAACACCATCAGGTTGTTAGATCAGATCATACTACATTATGGAGTGCCTTTGCAGATTCAAAGTGACAATGGGTCACATTTCAAAGGTAAACTAATCCAGGAGTATTGTCAGGAAAAGAGCATTGAGTGGTTGTATTACGTACCCTATTACCCAGCTGCTTCAGGGTTAATTGAACAAATGAATGGGTTATTGAAAGAACAGTTGCGCAAATCTGGAGATGGCAATTGGGCAGGCTGGAGTGATCGTGTGTTTGATGCGGTGCAAGTATTAAACAATAGACCTGTGAAAGAGCATGAAACTCCTTTGATGCGATTAATGACTCCTTACTTTACAGGTTCAACCCAATTCAGTCAGAGAAACACTATTGTACTGGGAAATTACTCCGGGTTCTTTAGCTCCCTATTCAAGCAACGCCAGAGTCAGCAGGGGTAGACTTGCATTCCCATGAAGAAATCAGATTGGACCCGAGAGGGATCGTTGTAATTGAAACAGGGATTGGAGTACAAATTCCACCAGAGCATATGGGATGGATTGCCCCTAGATCTGGCCTAGCATTGAAGGGAGTTCAAGTGTTGGGAGGGGTGATTGATGCTGATTTCCAAGGCGAGATTAAAGTCATTCTGATGAATAGCGGGGACCAATTGGCATCGATCCACAAGGGTGATCGAGTGGCCCAATTTATCATTATTCCCATTAAGTTGTCTATGATTAAGAAGGGGGAGCCTCCTACAGTGTTAACTACCCGCGGGGATCGCGGTTTTGGCTCTTCAGACAGTATGGTACCGGGTGCAAAGGTGTGGGTGGAAAAGCCAAGTGGCCCACCAGTGCCCGCAGATGTCATTGCATCAGGCAAAGATCAAGTCGTTTTAGTCATGGAGCCTGGTAGAAAGAAATGGCAATATGTGACCGCAGACAAATGTTACCTGAGAGAGTGATATCTCTTTTCTGGGTTTGCCTTGTAGATCCTGTGTCTGGATGGTGTAATTGTGGTACTAAATGGACTCAATTTGGGAGAGTTACACAGCCTGCTGCTACCAACGAAAAATGTCACATCTGTGCCAGTGATCAAGGGGATACTGATAGTGATGAATAATGTTATCCCAAAGCAGCCTTATGCCGATGCCGAAAAGCCAGCCAGACCGAAGACATGGATTTGTGAAATGCGGCAAACACGTCAGGAGCAAGTGAAAACACCTTGATGCCAGTCATGCGAGAAGCATCTTCAGGACGGCGAAAACATTCTCCTATGATCACCCAGACGGAGAATATGTGGATATATCTGGCACAGCAGGTGCTCAACATATCGCACTTCTGTCTTACTGATGTGCCCAATGCTGAAGCTTTACTGACTACGTGCTTAGTAGCAGTGCCGACGCCTGTTCCGGTTTTAAAGCATATCTTCGGCGTCACAAACAATGATTCTTTGGTTCAAGATTCTGATATTAGGCAATCTTTTTCCGTTTATGAGTACTGTAGGTTCTGCCAAGAAACCGATCGCAAATGGAGAAATTTGACACGTGTTATTACTTATAATATAACCCAAGGTGATATATGTTATTTTATGACATGCAATGCACAAGAAATTGGCAAATGCCAACAGATCGATTTAATCAACCAGCATTATTATACAATATTTGAGACGACTGTGTTCGCGAGTGCCACGCACATGCACCAGTGTAAATAACACTATGTCTTGTAATCATACAGTGATAGCTGCCAGTCATTTGAATCATGTGAAACTTCCAACAGGATGGCTCTTTTCATGTGGCAACATCACATACACTTATATTCCAGCTAACATTTCCGGAGGTCCATGTGCTTTAACTCGATTAGGACTTATGATGTTTCCTTTACACCCAGCGATAACTCGAGGTAAAAGGTCAACTTTCGAATCTGTAGGTCTATCTCCGGATTGTGATTCACATGTACACTTGTTATCAAAAGCTGAGGTTCTAGCATTAACCCTTTCATTAGTGGGAGTTTGGGGTTTAGCTGCTGGGAGTTACAAATATTTGATGAAATTAGCATGTTTAGTAGTCAAAAGCCTTAATCATACTTCTCAGGCATTAGAAGAGTTACTCCTTGATAGTCAAGTGATTAGAAAAGCAACTTTGCAGAACAGAGCTGCTGTTGATTACCTATTGCTAAAACACAATTTAGGGTGTAACGCATTTGAAGGTATGTGTTTCAATTTAAGGGACCATTCACGATCCATTGAAAGTCATACTCGAGGTTTGAGGGATCTTATTTCTCAAGTGTCTCAAGATCGTACTGGGAATTGGTGGGATTGGTTATTTTCATGGATACCTGATATTGGGGGTACACTATGTTACGTTTTTGCTTGCATTTTCATTATATTAGCTATCATAATAGCTTGTTGTTGTTGTATTCAATGTATTCCCAATTTAGTTTTAATGTTTCGTAGGTTTCAGAGACCGGCTCCTTTGCCACCGGGCTATGGAAGGTAAATATCCAAGGGTGGAATTGTTATGCTTGAACTAAAATGGCGCTGGTGCGCAGTGCATTCTGGGAGCGCTCGGAGCCATGATGGATATTTACTTCATGCCGCAGTGAAAAGCTGCACACATTTTGCTGAGTGTTAGATTCACGGTGCTGAGAAAACATGCTTTCCAAACCTGCCATGCGGTCAAGGACATTTCTGCTGTGTTTTTAGAGGAGGGAGGCACTCTGCTCCTTGATGGTGGCTCTCGATTGACCCAGCTGGCAACCGACAGCTGCTCATCAACTGGGCAAGTGCCATTTCCAGAAGGTTTGAAAACTGCCACCCCTTTGCGGAGTGTATATATGCGGAAATCCGGAGGTGGTCAGGTGAGACTTCAGCCGGAGGAGGACGCTTACGTCCGGCACTCCTGTGAGCTGTGGTGCTCTTGGCCTGGCTGTTCCCGGGGTCTTCCAGCCGCTTCTGGGCGAGATGAGGAATCCAATTACGCTCACAGTGATGTATTTCCTTTTGAATTCTTTGCTTCTTCTGTGATTTATGTCTATGTTACGGCTGTGAGTTATTTCTATGTTATCACTGGTTGTTTCTAAACTTTGAATAAATAGCCGTATAAGTGCTGATTATCTTCTAAGAGTGTGTGGTTGCGAGTTATTGCGTCTTTCTGCGTTCAAAGTATTTGCTCTGTAATTGCATTGGTGATTTGTGATTTTCCGTGCACTTTGGGGAGAGCAATACACCAACCCACACACAGACCCGCACAACTGCCAGGAGGGAGCACGATGGATAGCGTCGGTGGGGGGGTGCTGCCCTCCGGGAGTCAAACACTCCGACAGATTGCACCGCATGGCCCCATGGACTAAACAACGTAATACCTGAAGGTGGCATTCCCCAAGTTAATAAAGGAAAAAGGGGCCTGAGGGATGCGCATGTGGAAGTGGGGAATAACCATCCCAAAATTGTGAACCTACCTTTGACGACAGACATACCAAGAAGGATAGTACCACACTATTTTCCGGCCAGACCCCCCCGGGAATCCCCGGGAAGAAGCAGGTGGACATAGGGGGCGCATAGCAATTAATTCTGCAAACCCACAACACAGTAAGTGGATAAAGGAATCCTGTAAACTGCCCCTATGTAAAGGCTCAAAACAACTGCTATCAGGCAGCCCACTGAGACATTGTTGGGTGCAGGGGCGTTACGCCCCATTCATCCCCGAAGCAACATCAACCACGGTGGCAAGCTCTGCCCCAGACACCTGAGAAGTAAAGCGGATCTCGCAACATACCGAAAGAAGGAGAAATGCTGGATAAATCGAAGGGAGGGAAAAGGGAAGTAGACCAGCATGGAGACATTTAGCAAGAAGCATAAGGACCGTCCTACTACATCTGAGGGGGCACGACCACGACGGGCCCATGCCCACAAGACGGAAGAAGGGACCAGGGTCTGATACTAGAGGCCATAGCGGGCTCAAAATGTCCTTAGAGTACAAATTGGATGCAGTCATAGTGGATGTGGGCCTCCTCAGGCAAGACGTAAGATCTTTGGCCGATCGAGTGAGCACGGCGAAACAACAGGTTCAAAATAATACTACAGACATTGCCACCTCCCAAAACCAAATGTCGGAGGCGCTCCAAAGGATCAGAACGCTAGCGCACAGAGCATATGATGAAGAGGGAAGAGCAAGATGGAACAACGTTCGGATTGTCGAACTGCTGGAGGGAGAAGAAGGCAGAGACCCTACAGACTATGTGGAAAAGCAGTTGCTTCAGGAGATCGGAGCAGTAGTGCTATCCCAAGGATTCGTAGTGGAGAGGGCTCACCAGGCCCCGAGCAGGAAACCTCCGCCCGGAGCTCCCCCGCCCCCATCCCACCCAAGACCAATGATCGCCAAGATCATGAACTTTAAGGACCGTGAACAAATATTGGCATTTTCAAGAGAAGGGGGTGATAACCAAGAACTCCTCCAGAGTGGCGATTTACCCAGATTACACGGCGTAGGTCCAGAGGCAAAGAGCACCATTTGGACCAACCATAGCACGCCTTAGAATGGCAAACATAAGATACATGCTACTGTAACCCGCCAAACTCAAGGTGATAAAGGACGGCAGGTCACACTTCTTTGAAACAACAGTTCAGGCTCACGCGTGGATGGATCAACAGGCAATCCCTGAACTGAGGGCCAGAAAGAAGGCCAACAAAACGAAAACCCCACTGATACGAATTAGGCCAGAAGAGGTAAAAATGAAGGAGCAACAGACCTCCGCCTGGCCCAGGGAACGCCAAGTTAGACAACCCCACAGACTCGTACGAGTCTTCATGCCAGTTTGGAGGCATCACGCTGCGGCAAGCCTGCCCCAGGAGAAGAGGGCAGCGCAGGAAAAGCAGCAGAGCCCGAGCAGGGGAAGGGTGGCTGGGCGTTTGTTATTAGTTAATGTTTGTTGTTTGGGAGATGGCACGCAATGGGAAGCCCACCGCATATGGACGAAACAATGGGAAGGCGCAGAACGAATTATTAGTAAGGCTCAGCAAGATCTAAGATGCCACGATGCACCAACATGATACAAAAGCCTCGCAGAGAGGGATCAATACAGCGGTCACAAGGATACTAGGACATCGTCAGAGGCAGCACCAGTTAGACCATACGACATGTGGTCAAAGAACCTAGTGACAACCATTAAGAAAAAGGTAGGTCCACGGGGACGAAAGTGCTGTGCCAGGATGAGATGAGATGGGCCCCGAAGAACTTATAATAGCCACTTGGAACGTCCGGAGGCTCAACGAATATGTCAAAAGGTTGCGTGTGCACACTTGGCTCAACAAATCGGGAGTCAAGATAGCAATGCTGCAGGAAACCCACCCGACAAAAGCAAAGCAGTCCAAAATAGCGACCAAATGGGGGGGAGGGTCAAATTTTCAGCTCCACTTACGCCAGAGGGGTGCTAACGTGGATAGCCCCGGGGGTCCCATTCCAGCTACTAACCCAGGAACAAGATAAAGATGGGAGGTGGGTGTTGGTCCATGGGATGCTGGAAAACAAAGCAGTGTGTTTCGTCAACTCCTACACCCCGAACCAAGAGACGCAACTACGTTCTTCAAGAAATTGGCACCAAGGCTCGCCCCGTACAGGGTGGCATGATTCATCTCGGCAGGGGACTTTAATTTTACATTGGATCCGCTCCTGGCTAAATGTAAAAGACCGGCACCTCCGGCAAAGACGCTGAAACAGACCCTAGACCAGCTAGAGCTGGCAGATGTCTAGAGAACGCTACATGCGGACAAGAGAGGATACTCTCATTACAGCGCGCCACACAGTACGTTTACACGTATAGATTACATCTTCACTAGAACCAAAACACTAGGGGAATTCCCTAACGCACACCTTAGGGCGAGGACACTCTCAGACCACGCCCCACTAACAGTAGCATGGGCCTATACATACAGAAAGGACCCGATACCGACCTGGTGCCGAAGGGCAGAGGCGCTACTCGAGGGGGAGGTTCAAACATATCTCCAGGACACAATAGAGGATTACTTTCAGATTAACAAGGGTAGTGTAGGTAGCTCGGCTACGGTGTGGGACACCTTCAAGGTGGTTGTTAGGGGAGCGGCGATTGGGAAAACAGCAGGACTTGAAGGGAGGGTTCTTACGGAACTAGGGGAGATCGAACGGGAAATAGAAAAGGAGGAAGCACGGGCGGGCTTGCAGGGAGAGGAGCCACAGAAACTCGTCCTCCTTAGTATAAACTGTAAGGCCGCCTGGGAAAAGCTAGGGAATTTGAATTATGAGAAATACAAGCAGAGGTTACATGCTGAGGGGAACAAGCCGGGCAGGCTCTTAGCCTGGCTGACCAAGCAAGAGGTTAAAAAAGACCCAATAAATGTGATCAGGGACAACAAGGGCAGAGAGGTCAGGACACAATAGGGAATCAACCAGGTATTCTCAGACTTTTACGAGTCCTTATATTCGAGCACCCGAGAAGCTGATGGCTCGGATATTGCAGACGCCCTGGATCAGATCGTCCTTCTGCAATTAGACGACAAACAGGTTCAGATACTTGGGGCCCTCTATCAATGGAGGAACTAGAAGCGGTGATAGACAGCCTCCCAACGTCTAAGACTCCGGGACCAGACAGCCTCCCCGGCGAGTTCTACCAAACTATAAAACCACCCTAGCACCCAGGCTGCTGGAGGTGTACGAGGAGGCACTTGAGAGGGGCCAATTGCCAGACAGCATGCTAGAAACCCTGATAATCCCTATTCTCAAACCAGGCAAGTCGCCCCTGGACTGCGGCTCTTACAGGCCAATTTCCTTTGTCAATCAAGACCACAAAATTCTCACATCGGCCCTCGCCAACAGGCTTAAAAGGGTCTTACATACGCTAGTACATCCTAACCAAACAGGCTATGTCCCAGGGCGCAAAGCTATGTGGAACTTACGGAGACTGCATCATGTAGTCGACGTAACCAATAACAAATGGGGAGAATACGCTATAGGATCTCTGGACCCGTCAAGGCTTTCGATTCTGTCAACTGGAATTGGCTTCTCAGCGTATTAGGTCACTTTGGCATAAGGGAGGGATTCCTTCGATGGGTCAGGTTACTATATAGAGACCCAAGACGGGAAGACATATTTCGGAAGCCCGGAGGATACATAGGGGTACAAAACAGGGACATCCACTGTCCCCGATGCTCTATATATTGGCCCTGGAACCACTGGTGGTCTTTTTGCAAGTAACATACGCAGACACAGGGATTCAAATAGACAACATTACACACTTACTCTCACTTTACGCAGATGATATGCTTCTATTTGTTATGAACCCGCGAGTGAACCTCCCCGATCTGCTCGAAGCAATAGACGCATATGGAAAGCTATCGTGCATTACCATAAAACAGAGAAAAATCCACTCTGTACCCCCTGGCGGAACTTAGACAAGTTCCGGTAGAATACTTACCGAACCTAGGCCTTGTGTGGGCGCCAGGCATCTTTCAATACCTGGCCATAGGCATACACCACGACCCCGTGGATATGCATAAAGCCAACACGCAAGTAGCTTTAGATAAAATGGCAACGTCTATGGCGTTCTGGAGGACAAAGCCACTAGGGATTATAGGGAGGGCAGCCCTGTTGAAAATGATGGTCCTTTCCCGTCTGCTATATTACTTTACGAATATACCTTACAACATATCAGGGACATTCTTTAAGAAATGGAACACGACAGTGTGAGAATTTCTATGGGGAGGGGGGAGAAATAGACTAGCGCTACACGTCCTACAAAGGGATTACAAATCAGGGGGAATTATAGTACGAGATTATGAGAAGTACTACCTGGCAGGACAGCTACACTGTGTGGTCCAATGGTTAGGAGATTACCCCTCCATAGACTCACTACTATTTCAGCCTGCGCTACAACACTGTTACCTACGAGAAATCCTCTGGACGGAGAACCCCCGAAACTTAACCCTACCCACCCTGGTCAGACAGGGACTGGTGCTATGGAAGAAGGTTTGGAAGATCCAGGGTATTCTAGACATATTCTCCTTGCAAATACCCGGTGCAGCAGGTTGGCACCCGGACGGATGCACTGGTCGCGTACCAGAGTCATTGGGAAGCCAAGGGAGTGGCACAGGTCAGCAATCTGTGGAATGAAGGGAAATGGGTCGCATTCAACACCCTGAGGGTAGAATACAGAATACATACCAGCCAGTTTGTGATGCATAACAGCAGGGTACAAAAGATGCGAAGGAGATGGCCGGAACTTGCCGTGGAGGGAGAAATCAAAGACAATTTAGATACATGGTACAATATTTCTGAAGGGTGACACACAAAGTCTAAGAACAGCTTATGAAAACCAGTAATACCAAAGAACTGCAAATACGGGAGGAATGGAGTCAGAACTCCAGAATGGCTTAACCGATCAAGAATGGCAGAGGGTCCTAAGATAAACGAAAAAGGTCTCCAGAAATGCAAGATTTAGACAGACGCAGATTTATTTCACGCATCGGGCGTATCTCACCCCGAAAAGATTGTCCAGAATGGGGAACAGAGACCATCAAGGTTGTCCCAGAATTGCCGCAGAAAATGTAGACATGCTCCACATGTTCTGGACGTGCCCAGTGGTAATGACCTTATGGGAGGTTATCAAGATAAGAGCAACAGCAGGTGGAATGCAGATGCAGGAATGGACCACGTAGTCCTACCTGCTGGAACTGTTCATTAGGGGAAATAAACAAAGGATGCACATAGCCAAAATGAAGGACCCAATGTGCATCCTGGCAAAGCGCCGGATCGCTATGGCATGGAAGAAAGAGGCAGGGCCCAGCACCGATGCCTGGTGGGCTGATCTGAACTGGTCGGCACTAGCAGAGACAACGGTACGGACGGTTGCAATACAAAGAGGATTAAGGGAGAGCATTGATAGACTAGTTGCCTGGAATGCTCTGGTACAGGATGTGTTGGACCCAAGGGAGGAACGCGAGGCAGATAACCCGAGGGAGAGAGTGTGGATGAAAATCCAACAGACCAAAGAGAAGCCCCCAATAGAGACACTTAACGGACCGGGAGTATGGTGTGGACAATAGACCCCTAATCTAGAGCACAGACGCGGAGCCGCCAGAGGTGACCACAGAACTGTGTACATGACAGAGGAGAAGCACCAGAACTATAGCAAGGGAACTCTCGCCCCGCCCCGAAGAAGTGCCATTTTGTTTTTTGTTGTGTGTTGTTGAGTGTTGTTAAAAATTAATAAAGAATTGTTTTAAAAAAAGAAAAAGAATCTCTCAATTATGGGCCTTTCCTTCACACATGGAAATCACTGCAAATAGTAGGCTGATCAACTATCAAAAAATGTAAAATGCTGCCATTAGTGGCAGGTATGTCTCGAAAAGGCCTGTGTAAACGTGGTCAATGAACACATTATGTACAGTCCAACGCAAAATGCCATTGAACGTTTGGCCTCTAGATGTGACCAATCATTTTCCTTCATTTTTTACAATGAATGCACACAGTTTAAATTCTCCCAACCTCCTTATTAAAGGCTCACTTGGGAGCAGAGAGGTGCCAGTCTTATTTAGGTGAAAGTGTTGATTTTTTTCCCCCCCTTTCTTTTTTGCATTGTCCCCTCCTAATCAGCAACTCATTTTTCAGGGGACACCACAAACTCAAAAGAATAAATATATATAATCTCCCACTGAAAATCTAGCGGGCCTTTCTCTGCTAAAGGCTAGCATTTACTAACCATTTATATGATAGCGGGGAGCAAATTTCGCATTGCTGCCTCGCAAATAAAAATGCTGTCATTGGACCTTATGAATGCCCATGAATGACAGGAATTCAGCAGAGTACGAAGAGAGGTTTGTATAATGTAGTTTGCCACCCAGTGCCTCTATATTGCTGGCTTGCAATCCCCAAGTATTACAATGGATTTCTAAACTCTGCTCTGGTGAACAGATGTTTAGGAGGCCACCCTTGTTAGTGAAATAGGGAACACTTCTGCGAAGTTAGCCAGGACAAATCAAAGTAGCTTAGAAAGCAACAGTCAATGCTAAGTCTCAGGAGTAGTGGGGGTGATATCTGAGGTCTTGCATGAGCACACACAGTAGGACAGGAATTACCCTTAGACAGTAATATATCACAAACATACAATTTATTAGGCCCAGAACAAACAAGTGAATAATGGCAAACACAGTAATATCACTACTTAAACACTATGGAAAATATATGAACAATCACTTTTTGGTAGTAAAGTGTGGTTTCCTGCCAAAACCTGTCAGGAGAGAAAGCAGACAAACTTTAATACATTGGCCAACTCCAGAGATGGGTTTCCCCAACTTAAAAAGTCAAGCCCTACGAAGAACGGAGCCTTGTGTTCAGTCTCAAGTTCAGCGCTCAGTGATGCATGAAGCTTACAAAGGACAATATTCAATGGGAAGGAAAAGTTAGCAAGAGTTTCTGGAGTGTGGAAATTCTGCTCCAAGAGTCAGAGGAGGATCTGCTACATAGAACAAAGCTGTCTCCAACCTTCGGACCACTTTAGAAAGCAAGAGCCGCCCAAGCCAAGGACCACGATCCTTTGTGCGGAAAACCGTTTGGATGAACTAGGGGTCACCAGTAAGTGGTACGATTAGTCTCCGGCCTTAGTTCACTGAGAGTCCAAATTTGGCAGGTTTGGAGATGGTCACCTGGAGTATGAAATCTCCTCCTTGGTTAAGCTTCAAAGTGCACAGGTGTTGCGGATGCGGATGCGGTTTACAATACAACCGGAGCTGGATCTATCATCACAAATGCAGGACAAAGAAAGCACTGATGCAGCTGGTCTCAGGACACTTGAAGAAAGATGGGAAAGACACCAGCAGCGACCGCCACTGTCGCACAAAGACACAGGGGCACCCAAGTCTCGCGATTTGATGCCCACTCCTCTCTCGCAGCCCAAAGCAGCTGGGTCGACAAAATTTGGCAAGGAGATGCTTTGCAGTGCAAACTAGGATTTTCCCAAAGCTCGCGATAAAACTCGATGTAGCAACGCTCCAACACAGGTGCCAGGGTATGGAATTGTATTTCTATCGCGCTCGTACTAAAGTGTGGCAACAGTCATAAGAGTAAGAGAAATAAAGTTTCTCAGTACTGACTGTCTGAAAGACAAGTTTGTTTCCCCATAAGGATGAGCGAAACCCAATGGAGTGCAGCTGAAGGCTGTGCTTCACTGGCAGAAAGTCAGGACAGGAGGCTGAAACAAAATCAAAAAGTTGGGGGTCCATAAATATAGAGGTAAAATCGCAGTAAGTAAAAACTTTTTTTTTTTTATTTGTTTTTATTGACAATATAAATATAAGGTTGGGCGTAAGAGCCGACCCAACCAGCAAAACCAGCAAACTGAACCAAATCGTCAGTGTTATTTTCCCTTTTTTACATTAACCCCCTTCCCCATTTCACCCCTCCCACCCCACCCCCTCAATAAATCAACATGCCAAGTTCTGAGGTGTTGCAAACAATTGAAAATTAGGGGAGAACACTTGCATACCACATGATTGTTAAAAGTACCACTTGAGACTGTGGGGTCCAACAGAAAGTCAACTGAACAGGAAACATCTCGGGTCCTTGGGGGATGTAAAATCACGTACCATATCAAAGCAGCTCAGTATTCATTCTACAAACGCATGGAAATACAATCATCATGGAGAAGAACTGCTGTCCATTCTTGTACAAAATCAGTCATAGTATCGTTTGTTATTGCAGTAAGTTTTTCATATACAAAAATCTAGCTAAGTTTACAGAGCCATTCCTCCTTGGCAGGGGCCATGGCGCTCTTCCATTTTTGGGCGAGTGCCAGTCTCACCGCTCGCAGCATGGCACCAATGACCTTGGGAAAAACATTTGATTCTGTCTCCAGCATGGGAGTGCCCAGTAGAATTTCCAACGGTTGTAGGGACGGGCTATACCCCTCGATATCTTTAATCCAGCGGAGTAATTCCGACCAGTAAACCTGGATAACAGGACAACCCCACCACATGTGATACCAGGTTCCCCGTTGGCGACAACCCCTAGGGCAAGAGGGGCACACATCTCTAAACATCTTGGACAACAAGGCCGGGGGGCGGTGCCACGAATGGAGGATTTTGAAGCTATGTTCCATGGCAGCGGTATACAGAGAACCCGTAAAGATACATTTGAAGACAGCCCTCCAAGTGTGGTCATCCAGTGGCATGCCCAGCCTTTCTTCCCATATGTTTTTGAAGGGTTGTCTACCCCTCTAGGTACGCCGTTATCAAAACACTATAAAGCTTCGACAAGGAACCCTTCGAGTTGTACTTTTGGCCAGGATATTTTCAAAAGGGGTGAGGGGGCGTCTAAGCTGGTCGGCCCACCGAGGGGGAGTCAAAATCCCCTTCAAGCGTAATTATTCGAAGACCGTGGGGGAATATCTTCCAGTGCCTCGATCAGGTTGTCATACTCTATGAAGCCCTCTTCACGTGAGAGCTGAGAGACCCTCTCCAAGCTCATGTCTGACCAGGCCTGGGTATCTCGGAAGCCCCTTGAGCCCAGGTCAATGGGGGGGGCCCCAGAGCGAGGACAAGGGGGAAGGCCAAGACGACAGTTGTTTATTAGCTTTATTGGGCTTCCATACTGCCCACAGGGCTGCCAGAGTAGGATGTGTTCTGAGCTGGGAGGGGAGAGCTTTAGGAGGGGACCACAAAAGATCTCTAATTTTTTTTGCGGTGGGTGTGAATGTCCTCAACATAAGTCCAATATGTTCCCATGTCATCCCTCATATGCTCCAACATCACCTGGAGTTGGGCAGCTTTATAATAGAGCCGGAAGTCGGGGGAGACCAAAACCACCATAAAGCTTTGGGAGGGTCAGGGTGGAGGTTTTCACTCTCGGCCTCTTACCGTTCCAAATGAATTGGAGGACATGGGACTGAAGCACCTCAAAAAAGGTCTCGGGTATCACCACGGGAAGCGCTGCGAAGAGATAGAGGAGTGTTGTAATGTGCACGGGCTCGTGCATAGGTCACTGGTGGAATGTTCATGCGTGTTGAGAATGAACATTCCACAGTGGCCGTTGGAGCTGAGGGAGATCTTGGCTTCCGCTTCGGGGTCTCACGAATAAAGATATTATATTATATATATATCGGAGTGACACGAATTATTACATTGGCGACGAGGATCGTGTGAGACCCCGGCCCATGTGTGCGAGGAGCAACGGCCAGGGGTATTGACCTCACCTTGGTGCTGCTGGAGATCGGGAGGTGAAGCGGAGCAGCCAGGGTTCAGCTGGGACTTCGGTGCGGGCCAGCCGTGTCGGGTCGTGGCGATCTGTGAGGAGTTTTCCGGGTGCCCAGGCGGGGAGTGGAGGAGCCATCCGTGCCCCTGTCGGGTACAGCCGCGGGCCAGTTTACGCAAGAGGAACGTAAACAAGGAGGAGAGGTCTGTGCGCCTAGTGGAGGCACCGCGCAGGCCAGCTGCTGCCGGTTCGTGGCGGGCGGCGGAAGTCCTAAGGAGTCCGTGGTGTGGAACTGGGAGCCCGGCCACTGTGTCAGAAACGGGGGCTTGTGAGCTCCATCGTGTAAGGAGGTTTCCGTGTGGATTCTGTTGGGGCTGGCAGGAAGAGGGGTGTTGAGCTACACGCAGGCCGGCACACTAGAGTCTGCGCAGATAGCAGAGGCCGGCGACTAGCTCCGCCCCCAGCAGTGCATCAGCTGTGGAGAAGTGCGCAGATAGCAGAGGCCGGCGGCTAGCTCCGCCCCAGCAGTGCATCACTTAACGCTGTTCCTGCTGCTTGGATCCTGGTGGGGCTGGCAGGAGGAGGGGCACTAGCTGCTCAGAGGCTGGCAGAGCAGTGAGTGTGCGCACATGTAGAGGCTGGATTCCGTCCCGTTTTGAGCAGTGTCTTCAATTAACGCTGTTTTTCGGGGACTGCGTGTCTCCGGGAAGGAGGGGGGCTGAGGTGGTGGTGGTAACAACGTGGCCGGCTGCCTGCCTCGCTCTGGACAGTGTTTTTAACCAAGGCAAGGGCAAAGGGCTGCAAGTAAGTCCCAAAGGCTGTGGGCAGCGAAGGTGGTGGAGTGTTTGGATAAGCTGTCGAGACTCACCCAGTGCCAGAACTTGGATGTACTGCATATACGTGTGGGTGCACGTGTCCAAGGCAACAGCGGGAGTGATTTATATGTCTTTGCATTGGGGGGTGTATTGGTGATCTATACCAACAACTAATTTGGAGGTTATATGCATCTTTGGGGGGCAGGTACACAAAGGTCTGTGAGATAATCTCTGCTCCTAAGGAATTAAGAGCTTTTAACAGTGCACGGAGGTACCAAGTAATTATTGGGGATAGACTGGGGAGTGTATTTAACTATGTTGCATACAGCGGCTAGGCCTCCACCTGCTTTTCTATCGAATCCTGGAGAGCCGGTTGCTCCTTGGGAGCAATGGGTAGATGCATTCAAGGTATATTTGAGGGCTGCAGGTGGGGCAAAATTTAATGATGATGAAAAGGAGGCTGCTTTATTGAACTGTATTGGTACGGAGGGGTTGAGGGTTTTTCGTCATTTGCCTGGAGAGAATGTGATGGTTCAAGGGGGAGGTGAAGGGGAAATGGTGGTAAGTGCCTATGAGACTGCTTTAAAAAAATTGCAAATCCGTTTTGGTAAAAGAGTTAATGTGGTTTTGGAGCGGTATAAGTTTTTCTCTAGGGCACAAGGTGCTATGGAAAGCATAGATTCATATGTTACAGCATTACGTGCACTCATGGCTACGTGCGGGTTCCCGGGGAATGGAGAAGAACATATAAGGGATCAGATCATGATGAAGACATCAAACCAAAAGATTAGAGAGAGATTGTGGATAGAGAACAATCCTTCTCTTGATAAGGTCTTGGAAATTGCCAGAGCAATTGAAGCTTCAAAGGCGAGTGTACAGGTGGTTACGGAAAGGGATGGAAATAAGGAGATGGTACATGTTGTGGTGCCAAGGAACAAAAAAATGGGGGATAAAGTGGGGGTACAAAGCAATAGAGCACTTAAGGCCAAGGAGGGATGTAGAAATTGTGGCTGGTCGAGTCACAATGTGGATTCAAAGTCATGTCCTGCTAACAATGTTGAGTGCAGGAAATGTAAACATGTGGGCCATTTTGCACGCATGTGTAAGGGGCAGGTGGTTGCTAATGTAACTACAGAGGATGTTACCAAGGGGTTAGAAGGGGCATCGGGTGGTGGCCCTAATCAGAGTGTCATTTTACATGTTGAGGGTGGAGGGCGAAAGGGTCCATGGGTGTCGGTATTGGTGGACCAGCATCCTTTGGATATGTTGGTGGATTCGGGGTCACCTTATACCTTGGTGTCTCCGGAAGTCTATCATGAAGTGTTGGGTAAAGAAATGTCTACTTTGTTGCCCCCAGACATAAGACCATACGCTTATGGGCAACAGTCTATTGACCTGCTTGGTTATAATTGGTCGAATTTAGCTTTCAAGGGGAGGCAAACGGTGGGTAAATTGTATGTGGCTTCAAAGGGTACAAGTGTACTAGGCTGGGATGAGCAGGCTGCACTTAAAATACAAATACATCCTGGGGAAAAGGAACCAGTTTTAAGTGTCAAGGAGGGAGGGGAAGAGAATGATATAACGGTCACTTCCACAGTCCTAATGAGTGAGTTTCCTGAGGTATTTTCAGATACTTTGGGCAAGCTTAAAGGTTTTACACATCGTATTGTGTTGAAGAAAGGGGCGATTCCGAGAGTGCACAAAGTGAGGGGTGTGCCTGTTGCGGCCAGGGAGGCATTCAAAGAGGAATTGATTAAATTGCAGTCAGCAGGAATAATTGAGCCTATTGAGTGTTCAGAGTGGTTGTTCCCGGTGGTTTTAGTGAAGAAGAATGATGGAAGCATAAGAATGTGTGTAGATCTCCGGGAACTGAATTCCAGCATATGGGTGGATCGGCATCCTTTGCCAAATATTAATGAGTTGTTGTTGACGCTGGGGGAAGCTAAATATTTTTCAACGTTTGATTTGTCAACCGCGTATCACCAAATTGATCTACATGTGGATTCTAGACCCCTTACGTCATTTGTGACTCCGTTTGGAGCTTTCAGGTTTTGTCGCATGCCTTTTGGCCTGGCTTCGGCTGTGTTTCAGCGGTTGATGCAGCAGTTGTTTGGTGGGGTGAAAGGTGTCAGCTATTTTCAAGATGACATTTTGGTTTGGGGTAGTAGCAAAGAACAACATGATAGCAGGGTAAGGAAGGTCATGCACATTCTTAAAGAGAGAGGATTGACTGTAAAGTTGACCAAGTGTCAGGTGGGTGTGCAGGAGGTCACATATTTGGGACACACATTGAGTTCACGAGGTGTGAGTCCAAAAAAGGAGTTAGTACAAGCGTTGAGAGATACGCCAGCGCCGGGCAATAAGGATCAACTAAGGGCTTTTCTGGGTCTGGCGGAATATTATGTTAAATTTGTTCCAAATTATGCGGAAAAAACGGTGGCCATGAGAGCTCTCATGAGGAAATGTGCAAGGTTTGTATGGTCTGCAGAATGTGCGGCAGAATTTGAGTTGGTTAAGAGGGAAGTAGAGAACGCTCCTTCATTGAAGTCATTTGACATAAAAAATAAAACTGCTTTAACAGTGGATGCTAGTGAAGTGGGTGTGGGGGCAGTATTAGAGCAATGGTTAAATGGTGAATGGGTACCAGTGGCGTTTGCGTCAAGGAGTTTAAGAGAGGTGGAAACGAGGTACTCAGTGATTGAGAGAGAGACTTTGGCAGTTTTATGGGCTTCAAAACACTTCAGGACATTTTTGTGGGGCATACCTTATATTGTTAGAACGGACCATAAACCATTGGTGCAGGTATTTTCTACCAAAGGGGTCATGCTGTCTCCGAGGATTGCAAAGTGGTCAGTACAATTGCAGGATTACAATTTCTCTTTACAGTATTTCCCAGGAAAGTTGAATGTTGTTGCGGATTGTTTGTCCCGGTTGCCAGCGGGGAGGTGTGACAATGAGGCTGAAGAAGTACAGGAGGATGATTCACAGGAGTGTCAGGTTGCTTTGGTAACTTCAGCTGTGGAGAAGTCATTGTGGGATAGGGAGTCTGAGAGTGATCTTGAGTTGAGGTGGATTAGGGAAGGTTTGCTCAAGGGGTGGCACACTGTTAAGGACAGGTTAGAAGGAAAACCTTATGTCCAGGTTATTGATGAATTAGCCGAAGGTCCCTGGGGTGTGTCTAGGGGTTGTAAATTGATACCTCCTGTCAGTTTGAGAGCTAGAATAGTGGAATTGGCACATGTTGGGCATTTGGGACGATCTTTGACTAAAAGGAGATTGAGAGAGGAGTACTGGTGGCCGTCTATGGATAAGGATGTTGAGCAAGTAGTGAAAGATTGTATGGCATGTTCTTTGAGTGATAAGAGCAAGGTACTGCATCCACAACCTATACATCCAGTAGAGGTTCCAGAGCAAGTATGGTCGAAATTGGCTTTGGATATCATGGGTCCATTTGATTGTTTAGAACCTGAGTCCAGATATATGTTGGTTTTGGTGGACTATACGTCCAGGTGGATTGAAGTGGCAGCATGTTCTAGTGTTACAACGAATTCAGTTATTGATTTTTTGAGGAAAGTGTTTGACCGTGAAGGATTGCCTGCAACGTTAGTGACGGATAATGGGGTGCAGTTCACTTCTAGAGCAATGAGAGATTTTTTGGAGCAGCATGCCATTTCGCATTGTAGGACAGCTTTATATAATCCTTCTGCGAATGGATTAGTAGAAAGAGCAAATGGTACCATTAAATCAGCAATACAATTGGCTTTGGTTAATGGGTTAGATTGGAAGGAGGTGTCGACACAATATTTGGCTGCATATCGGAGAACGCCTGCCATACTTACGGGAAGAGCTCCATTTGAACTCATGAGGGGTAGAAAGGCAGGTACAAAATTGAGAACTTTGGCTATGGGGGGAGGGGGGGCATGTGATATGGATATGCGAGCCATTCATCGCAGTGTTTTAGAGCGCCAGCAGAGCACAATGTTTTCACAAAAAGGCAGGAAGGAGTTGAATGTTAAGCCTGGGGATGAAGTGTACATTAAGAATCCTAGGATGGTTCACAAGGGTTACAGTTCTTTCATGCCATCAAAAAGAGTGGTCAAGGTAGGAAAGGGGCATGTGCACTTGGAGGATGGTTCTGTTTGGAGTAAAAGAAGGGTGGTGGTGAGTGGATGCAAGAGTAGGAATAGACCAGGTGTGGGATCTAATTTGGAATTGCAAGAAACCGTTCTGGATTATGATCCTGTGGATTCACAAGAAATAAGGATTGAGCAAGAAGGGATCGGTCCAATTTCAATTCCTGTTGGTCCTGAGGTAGATGTGGAATATCAGAATGCTATGGATCAGCAAAATGAGGAGAGACAACCTAGGGGTCGTGGGGCTAGGACCTGTGGTCCTCCCATAAAATTGAGAGATTACATTTGTTAAGAGTACTAGTATATTTAAATTAAACAGTATATTTAATTGCTATAAGGTTTGTAAGTGTTTAAGTGGAAGAGGTATTAATGACAAGTAATGAAATATTTGTTATGTTCCATTATTCAAATTGTATTAACAGTTTTATCCAAGAGAAGAGGATATGTTGTAATGTGCACGGGCTCGTGCATAGGTCACTGGTGGAATGTTCATGCGTGTTGAGAATGAACATTCCACAGTGGCCGTTGGAGCTGAGGGAGATCTTGGCTTCCGCTTCGGGGTCTCACGAATAAAGATATTATATTATATATATATCGGAGTGACACGAATTATTACAAGGAGGCGGGGCAAGATATTCATCTTCACCGTGACCATGCGCCCAAGCCAGGAGCGCGTGAGGGGTGCCCACCGTTTGAGGTTGCTGCTAACCTGAGCAAGGATCCCCGGGAAATTGCACTGGTATAGTTGGGATAAATCTCTGGGGATGGTGGTGCCCAGGTACCTAGTGGACTCCTGTTCTATTCTAACCCCCAGAATATCAGCGTCACCTCCGATGTCTCGATCCTCCAGACCCATGGGCATGATGCTTGATTTGGACGCATTTATCTTCAGCCCAGACAAGGAGCCGAAGTAGTGTAACCGGGGTAGGGAATCTTTAAGGTTGGTTAGGTAGCCCAGAATATCATCTGCAAATAAGGAGAGTTTAAAGTCACAATCACCACACCGTATTCCCGTGATTTCCGGGTCGTTCCTAACCGCTATGACCAGGGGCTCCATTACCAAAGCATACAATAGGGGCGACAGGGGACATCCCTGCTGGGTGCCTCTAGAAAGGGAAAAGGGCTCTGAAGTGCCGCCGTTGACCAGTACTCTCGCTGAGGGGCCATTATATAGTGCTGCGACCCACCCACAAAAATTGTCTCCCAGACCCATCTTTCGGAGAACCCTGCCCATGTAAGGCCACTCGACACGGTCGAAGGCCTTTTCTGAGTCTAGCGAGAGAAGGTACCCCTCCACCCACTGTCTAGATGCCTCATGCATAAGGCCGAGAGTTTTTCTTATATTATCTGATCCCTGGCGTCCCGGGATGAAGCCCACTTGATCTCCATGTACTAGGGTAGGGAGGAGTTTCACTAGTCTATTCGCTAGAAGCTTGGCCAATATTTTAACATTGGTGTTAAGGAGGGATATGGGGCGATATGATTGGCAGTAGGAGGGGTCCTTGCCCTTTTTAGGTAGGACTACGATTAAAGCAGACATCATCGTGGGTGGGAGGGTGCCTTGATCAAGCGCAGCTTTGAACATCTTAGCCATGAATGGGGCAAGCGTGGACCTGTAGGTCTTATAAAACTTAACTGTAAAACCATCGTCCCCCGGGGCAGTGCCGCTCTTTAAAGAGGATATGGTATCTATTACTTCGTCCGGGGAAATGGGATGCTCGAGAGACTCAGCTTTGTCAGGAAGAAGGCCTGGGATTGGAAGGGAGTCCAGGAAGCTATCAACGTCATTCCCATCCCCCGTATATTCCGAGCAATACAATTTTTCATAATATAGCCCGAATTGTTCCGCTATCTTACTATCCCTCACGGTCGAGTCCCCTCCAGGGTGTGTATCGAATTCACCCTCCTACTGTTTCTAAGTTCACAAAGTATTTCTGTTTCAGAAAAGAGAGCTTCCTTTCCGTTTGTCCCACCAGGAGGTCCGCCAACTTAGATCGCAACCTCTGCAGTTCCTCCTATTTCCCGGGAAACATCTGAGTTTTCAACCCCCCCCGCCCCCCGGTTGGATAGCCTCTATCTTTTCCTTTAACAATTTCTCCTCACGACCCCTCTCCCTTTTTCTCCCAGACCCTATACCAATAAGGGTGCCTCTAATAGTTGCCTTAAACGCCTCCCATACTCCCATAGTACCAGCCTCCCCGTTATCATTGAGAGTAAAATAATCTTCTATGGCTGCTAGGAGGGATTGGCGTATCTCCTTATCTTGCAGGAGGAGGTCATTAAACCTCCACCGGGATCCGGTTGCCGGGGCAGGGACAAGGACAATCCTAATCTTTACCATATCGTGATCCGTCCAAGGGACGATCTCCACTCCCGAATTCGACACCTCTCCATACAAAGCGGAGTCAACCAGGATGTAGTCTATACGAGAGAAAACAGCATGTGGCTTTGAATACTATGTGTAATCGGGGTTCCGGCCCCGCTCGGGTATACACGTGTCACACAAGCCCAGTTCCCCATTCACTTCCTGGAAGGCCAACGCCAATTTCTTATGGAGACGGATGTTGGGGCAGGGATTATCGGACTTCCTATCCCTCTCGGGGCAGAGCACCATGTTAAAATCCCCACCCACCAGTAGGGTGCCCTCAGAAAATGACATTATCCCTTTCATTCCCTCCCAGAAGGTGTCCTGCGCTTCATTCGGAGCATATATGCAAACCAATGTGAACAAACGGCCCGCACCTCCCCCTTTACCATGAGATACCATCCATCCGGGTCTGCTTTTGAGGCTTTAAACACAAAATGGGCCCCGGGGGAATCCAACAAAGCTACTCCCCGCTTCTTTGCCTGGGAAGAAGCCGTGAACATCTGATCAATGGTTTTGGCCTTGAGCTTAGGCTCCTTTCCCCAAACCCAATGAGTTTCCTGCACAAAGAGAAAGTGAAGCCGCAGCCTCGCAAATTCCCTCACAATTAGAGACCTCTTTGTAGGCGAGTTAAGCCTGCGTACATTCAATGACCCCACTGTCAAGAATTGGGGTGAATCATCCATTAAAGCACAGGTAAAGGCTCATAGCTCCCTTCTTAGAACAGCAAGCGTTGTTGCTCCCACAATGCTTTCGCAACCCACATACGGCTCGAGACAGCCCCGGGGGTGCGAGAAAGACCCAAAAACTTTGCGCACCATAATTGTAACCCCAGCAACCCAACTCCCACATTTCACCCCCCTCTCTGCCCCCCTGATCGCCTGGTTGATCCATGGCTTCATCCTATCGCCAGGCCAGGACACCATTGTCTCCCCCCTCCGGGCTCATTAACTCTTCACAAACCACAACTCGAGCCCCCCCCCCCGCCCCCACCCCCAGGATCAATGCAAATCACAAACAGTGACATCACCCTTCATTCACAAAGTCAAATGCAAGCTTATTCGTCGGGCGCCAGGAGCCCGCTTCAGTTTCTCAGAAGTTCCGGGGAAGCTGGGGCCACTCTCCTAAATTTCCTTTGGCCTCGAACTCTGTGCCTTTCCTTTGGAGCTTTGTTTCCCTCTGGGCTTGTCGGGGTTCGCTCGCGGTCCTGCTCCCCCATCTCCGTATTTGAATTGTCCAAAAGTTCGCCCGACACTCTCTTGATATCGTCCTCCGTGATCAGGGCATACTTGTAGCCCTCAAACTCAAAAGAGTGAGAATGGGTACCCCCACCTGTATCGGACCCCCTTGGACTGGAGCATCTTCGTCAATGGGGAACCGAGGCGACGTCTTGCAAGGGTGAAGGCCGACAGGTCCTGATACACCGAGATCTGGGCCCCCTCCCACTCCACCGGGTCCTTCTTGCGAGCCAGTTCGAGGATCCTGCTTTTCTCGGAGAAGTAATGAAAGCGAACGAGAACGGACCTGGGGCCCCTGGAGGATGCGCCCGCTCTATGGGCCCTGTCAATGGTGGGTTTGTTGGTGTTGGCCCCCTCGAATAGCACTCCTATTACTGCATTGACAGCCTTGATTGTCTGCTTGCGTTTCGCCTTCATGTTCCGGAAAACTTAGGAAACAAAGGTTACAGCGGCGTTCCCTATTCTCCAAATCGTCAATTTTTAAGGAGCATTTCTCTTCTCTCCTCTCGAGTTCCGATACGCGCATGTCAAATTGTGTCTCAAAGATGTCGCTCGAAGCTGTATTGTTCTCCAGCGCCTGAACCCTGTCATCAATATTGTCCACCTTTTTATCTAAGGTGTCCAGTCGTAGAGCAATATCCGCCCTAAAGCCTCTAATTTCCTCCAGTAGGGCCGCCATTCCCCTGGTGACTGTGCTTGTATCAGTAGATTCCTGCTGCGTCAGGGCTGCCATTTCAGGGGATATCAGGGATCGGGGGGCGTGCGGCGAAACCTCTGTAGGGATTCCTTCCAGTACATAGAATCTCCCCGAGCATCCCCGCTTCCCACCTCACCTCTCACCCCCCAAACCGTTTAACTTCACTCTCGTCGGGGCGGTGGCAGTATGTATTGTTCCAGTGGCTGAGCGCGGGGAGGACCAATCCCAAGGCCCCTGTGTCTGCACCTCAGTGCGGCCCGCTGGGTCCGGCCTCTCCCAACAGGGCCCCGTGTGTCCGTTCTGTCTGCCTGGGACCCCCGGTACTCGGGGGACACCCCGCTGCCAAATGCCCCTGCGGGGCTCCTAAATATACCAGGGGCTCTCCCCAGCCACACTCCCGCCTCCTCCCGTGGCACCTTCAATCCGAAGGAGGTCGTCCAGCCCGGGCCTGCACCTCCTTACCTCCTTGGCGCAAAGTTGCCACTCAGCCTGTGGGAGTCCGTGCGCTGCATGCGTAGGCCAGTGAGAGGCCTTGCTTGCCTCCCGCACACTACCGACACCAGTTCCTGGCATTCCTGTTCACCCTACACGATCACCCCAAGCACCGCTCACTCCAGTGGGGGCCCCCACGCTCCGTCCTTCCCCTTGTTCTATAGGCCTCGCGCAGGCCGCCAACTCTGCGGTGTTTTCGTGGCGCTTCCTCCGGTTCCCGGATCCGCTGCGGATGCCCCTGGGTGCGTCCCGCCTCTATCGCCGCGCACGAGGCAGGAGGCAGGAGGGGGGAGCCGCCAGTCGGGGCAGCCAAGCCCTTCCACAGGCCTCGCTCCGGCCCTGCTCGCCGTAGATTCTCGCGTAGCCGCGGCGCCGCAGGTGGGGAGGGGCCTCAGTCCCTCTAAACTCGGAGGCTCAGATCTCCAGAACGGCTCCACCACGCGGGCTCAAATTTGGGCCAGGGGTGCCCGGCACACTCAGTGGGATGGGGGTGGTGCCAGCTCCTCACTCCAGGGGTGACAGGGGGGGCTCAGGTCCCGCAAACAGTGCCCTGCAGAGGAGACGAGCTGAGATGCGTTAGAACATCTCTGCGCCCCCTGGTGGATCAGTAAATTCAATTTTACCCAACACCGAGCCATTGCCATTACACGCCTCTTAGAGGTAGGGGTTTGGCCTAGCTCTAAGAACCGAATAGACAATCAGATCACTGCCTATATGTTAGCATGCGTGTCCATTTCAGAAGTGAATCAACTATGAAAATCAGTCCAACCTGACTTCAAAGGTTCTATGTCTTTCCTCTTTTTCCTAAGTCGACAAGTACTTCCTGATTCTGGTATTTTAAAGGTCGACTCCCAAAGGTTTGGACCAGCTTGGTATCTGTCAAAAGTGAATGGACTGAAAGGCAAAGGCAGAACTTGGACAATGTAGACGACCATCACATTCTATTAATTTGTACAACTTGTTTTTACGAATTGGGCAAACCTTCAAATGTTCCCCTTTTCCCACACCCTCATTCTTTTCAGTGTTCAGTGCTTTCCTGCCAAATCTCCACTATGCAATGCCTACTTACAAGAAGGAATCCTTCCTCACACTGAGGTTTCCCTCAATACTCACCTCTCCACATTTCTGGCTGCCTATAGTTCTGCTCTCAATCAAACACGCCGACTGCTGTAAAGCCCTCTGTGCTATTTTGTGATTTTATTTTACACTGTTTCATCGATTGGATGTACTCTTTGCTCCTTTTTACCAAAAACATGGTGAATTTTAAAGTCACTTTGAGAAGTTATAAGATCCATTTTGTAACAACAAATTATCTGAAACATTCTCTACAAATGCTAAAGAGGGGGCGCTGAAGTGTTACAACGGTTGGCAAGTATTAAAATGTGTTACATAATAATAATAATGGTGATTTTGCACCAGATGACATTTTGGGCATGATTCATGGAACATTTTCCTATGGGATTGCGCCATTATAAAACACTTCCATGAATCAGGACCTTTAAGGCTTTGTAAAATAGTTCCTTTACTTAAACCAATTTACAGAGCTCTGCTCATTTTAGGAAACTGCAGTCTACCCCAGTGTTTTGGGGGGACACTTGGATGGTAGCTCAGGAATGGGGGCAACGGGTATAAATGGCTGGGGGACAAAGGGGACCATGCTGCGACCTGCAGGGACTGAGCTGTGTGACGTGTTGGACATTTTACTAACAAGTTAAAGGGTTTTTACTAAAATTAAAACGCCTAACTAGCCCGATCGCTATGAAGGAAGTTCCCTACTGTGAAGAACCTGAGGGCGTTGTCACTTCTTTTCCCCCGGTATCCTTTTCTCAGGTGGCAAGGGAAAGGCCATTGCTTATGGATCCCGATAATGGGGGTGGATATGCGAGGGAGGATCACCTGGGTGGAGGAGACTTGGGGAGTGAGGAGGGGACGTCCTTAGGTGAGACATGGTATCCCCCATTTCTCTTTCACCATGAACCTCCATCCCTCAACATTTCATAGGCATTTGTCAGACATTTCCTTGTGATTCCCCTAAAATATACCCCAAATGGCATCAGCATGATACTGGGACGAAGAAGAGGACAACTCGACCAACACATCCTCATTTCTTTCAGCAAACATCTATTAATCCAAGCCAAGTGCTGGGACGAAGAAGAGGACAACATGAGCAAAGCAGGACTACTGCGTTGCTGGTGAGCGGTCAAGTCCTTTTTATAACAGAAATGGAGGCAAGAGCTTAAAAAATGGGAAGCCCAAAACAAATGGAGTCGGCTGTAGGAGCACGGTCGGCTGTGGAGGCAGAGTCAGCTGTGTGCAAGCAGACCTCTCTGGTGTGTCGACGATGCAGGAGCGGCGCTTAGGACCAGTGAAGCACTGCAGAGAGTTGGCAGCGGGAAGTGAAGGCATACGGAGCTGGAGACCGTGGAAAGCCGTGAGGAGGCCACAGGACAGAGAAGCTGTCGCGAGTATCTTCCTTCGCTGAGGAAGCGCTCAAGAAGACCGCTGTGAGAAGACACGAGCGACTGCACAGAGAAACGGGAACCATGGCGGCAACAGATCTTGCAAGGAGCCGTAAGATTGATCGGTAAGTGCAACCAGGAAAGGGGGGAACACCGGGTTGGCAGGCAGTGATATAATAAAAGCAAAGCAAGGCATTTTGAATATCGAACAAGATGAAAGCAAAGCACTTTGAATACCGAACAAAATGAAAACAAGTTGGCATATTGTAAAGAGTGAAATAAAGATTGTAAACCTTACTGAGAGGAAAGTTTTGAACTGAATTGAAATAATGAACTGCATTAACTGAAACTAGTGCTAGCAAAGCCCAGCGAGCACAGAGTTATATGCAGGATATGATCAAAGACCTTTACTTTGTATCATAAGGAAATATGCATTGGCAATTGCCAAAGAAACATGAGAAAGTGTAACAAGCACAAGGTGGTTACACAAGCCACAATACAGTGTCAGGAGAGTGCGAAACCTGTGAATGAAGCAAACCTCACTGCTGAGGAGAAACAGTGAACTGGCAATAAAGGAAAAGCAGACAATCAAGCGTACCGATTGTGTGACCTGTAATGGGTGGACCATGTGGTCCGACAACTGCGCCTAGACCGGGTATCCCTGAATGGAAAAGTCACTGAAAACATCTATAAAGAAGCTTGTGTTTTACATAGCCCTTGTTTTGATATTGAAGTCAAGTGTTGGTTGGAAAACTAGAAGATTTGAGAAAGAAACTCCTTTGTTTTTTGAAAGGTGGAAAATTTGTATTAATTGGACATTTGTATGGCTCCTATACACAAGTGTTTCCAGGCGCCACAAGTCAAGAGCAGTGTGGGGGGGACATGGGAATTAAAACAATAGAGCAATAAAAAACGGTTATATTGGCCTTGTGACCATCCTACCGTGCAAGTGCATGAAAAGGTGGTGCAGGGGGAGGGGATGGAGGGAGAAGTGCAGCAGTGGGGTACCCCCATGCGTGGGAGCGGGCAAGTGCTGAGAGGGGCAAGGGAGCAAGTGCTGTGGGAAGGGGGCGGGAGCACTGCGGGGGAAGGGGTGAGTGCAGAGGAAAAGGAGGACCAAGTTGGTTAGTCTGGGGAAGGGAGCTTGTAGGCAAGGGCTGGAAAAGGATTCTGGGGGGACTGGTAGAGGGTGATCTGGTCCCTGTAGGACTCTGAAGGGACCAGGCCCCTGTCGCTGAGGCAGATGGAGAGCTAGTAAGGGAGGCGGTGAGGGAAGGAAAAGAAAAGGAAAGTCTGAGATGTTTACAGAACTTGAGAAGATCAGGCTCAAGTCTGATGGCGGGAGGGATGCTGTTCCAGAAGGAGGATTCAACCGCGGAATGGGATGTACCTCCCACTCTCTGCTTGGAAAAACGTTTGCCCTACAAAGAGTTGGAGCCAAAATACCAAAGGACTCTGGCCGCAAGGTATTTAGGGAGGGAAAGCTGGATGTAAAGAGGTCCCAGGCCCCAACAGCCTTGTGGATGATGCAGAGGGTTTTGGATTTGATCCTTGAGGTCCTGAGGAGCCAGTGGAGAGATTTTAGGGCTGGAGAGATTCCGTCCCTGGGCTTGAGGCCAAGGATAAGTCTTGTAGTCCTAGTCTGGATTAGTTGGAGGGGGCGAAAGGAGGAAAGAGGCAAGTTGAGGAAGAGGCTATTGCAGTAGTCAAGCCGAGAGAGAAGCAGGGCTCGGGAGACGTTGAGCTTCTGGGGAAGGTGAGGAAAGGTAGAATGCCCCTGAGAAGGTGCAGGTGAAAAGCAAGGGACGGGGGCGAGGGAAGGATGAGGAGAAAAGGAAAGTCTTGAACTGTTGGGGAAGGGAACCCCTGTATTTGATGAACTACTTTGAACTTGGGGAAGGGGAGTGGATTACAAGCCAAGGAGCTAGAAGCTTTGAACTTTACTTTGAACACTGTTCCTTTTTGATGCGGACATCCCTACACATTGTGTGTAGTTAGTGAGGGCAGATATATGTTTAGGACAGAGGCAGTTTTACTTTGGACTTCCTGACGTAGACTATCCTTAGTTTTCTTTCGGTAGGGAAATCCCACCTGAGCATATGACAAGTTAGGCATTACTCCACCCTGCCTTTTAAGTTGAATAAAGTTTTACTGAGAACACTTGAACCTGCTGTCTGTGTTTGACTTATGATGTTTTCACACTACCTAACAAAACTAAAGCTAATAGTGCACGTCAAAGTCCAAAGTAAAAAGTCCTCTGTCCAAATCCTTACCAACTAACTTGACCAACCACTTTACGAAAACCAAACCAAAAGGAGGAGGCCAGGACAAGGCCTCTGCATAAGACTTCTGACTGGCCCAACACTTGGATTGGATTCCTTCTCCAAGCAGGTTTTACAAGTTTGTGAAATTCTGGATTCCTTTTCCCCGGGAAACAATTTGCACAAGTTCAACAAAGTTCTTGCAAAGTTCCTCAGGAAATACAAGGTATAAAATAAAAGTTAGTCAAATTTTGGATCTCTCTCCACAGGAAGGTTTTAAACATATTTCTCACAAGGTTTTTATCGTTCTCGGGCTTTCCCAAAGTCCTCTTGCCCTTTTGTATATATTATCTGGCAGGGTCTTGCTTTGCTGCCTGCCCACATCAATGTTCGGATTTCTCGAGTTCCTGTAACTCTCCTGGGTTCTCCAACCTTGGATATTAAAGTCTGTCGGTTTCTTTGGGCTCTCCATAAACCCTTGATAGGATTACTCTATGTTCGTATTTATTTGCTCCTGTAACCCTTGTGGCTTTCTCAGTTTCTTAGGGCTCTCCTCTGCCTCTCTTGAAGCCTTGTTTTATCTTTGTTTGTGTTTTATTAACCTGTAACCCTTATAGTTTTCCCAGCACTGTATATAGAAGTTTCCCAATTTCTTAGTGCTCGCCGAAGCCCCACTGGCTCTCTGGTAGCCTTGCTTTATCGCTGCTCGGGTTTAATCTGGCTCCCATACCCCTCGTGGCTTTTCCAGCATCGAATCACTCTTCTTGCCCCACTCCAGGGCGATACCTTTTCGGGAGCGCTTGCTTCCCTTCCACTGCTCGTCTAGCCAGCTAGTCTAACTCTTGTGTAAAG
The DNA here is from genome assembly GCF_040938575.1 of Ambystoma mexicanum. Lineage (NCBI taxonomy): Eukaryota > Metazoa > Chordata > Amphibia > Caudata > Ambystomatidae > Ambystoma > Ambystoma mexicanum. The sequence goes on from NC_090940.1 coordinate 545,870,786, forward strand.
TTCTGGGATTGGGACTCTCTGCTGCAATCGGGCCCACCATGGCCCCTGTTGCTGTACCGTCCCTCACTCCCTTCCTGACCCACGCCTCTTTGCAGGTCAGGATGACAGTCATCCGGAATCATGCTAGCGTCACCTTCGCTCGCTACGCTACGGCTGGTTCTGTCTAGCGTGGCTCCACCCCTCCAGCACATCTTCATGTCAGAGGTTTGTCTATGCGTAGGATTCTCTCTCCTCCCAGCATAGGAGCTTCTCTCCGATTCAAAGTTGCTCTTGGTTTTACGTATGTCATCACCAACAATAAGGGTGTGCCCTTCTTCTTTGATTGTAGAGTTCAGACGAGATCCATCATTCCCTGAAGCCAAAGAGATTGAAGCAATGTCAGTATTCGGTGGCTATAAAAGAGAAGTAACAAAAGAATCAGGTCATTTTTTTAAGCTGCACCCCTTTGTCATTGGGGCACCAGGTGAGCTCTAGACTTCGTCTGCATTTGGGCAGTGTGATGAATCTGATGTTATCACTCCTTTCCTGGAGGTAGCCTCTCCTCATGTGGCCAGGGGACAGCAGCCGCTACCAGAAGGTGGCTATTTGAGGGAGGATCACATGAGTGGAAGCGATCCTCAGGGAGGGAAGGCCTGGCATCATCAGATGAGACATAGTATCCCTGTTCCCTTTTATGGATACCCCTTCCATGCCTCATGCCTTAATGGTATACTGTGATGACCCGTTTCAACAACCCTTAAAGCCTGCTGATAGTATCCCTCAATATTCTGTATCCAACAGAATAATAAAGACTGAGACGAGGAAGAGGGGCCGAATAATGCTGAATACTCAGCAGAATTAGAAGGAGCAGTCTAGTGTTTGGAGGAAACCGACTGGTTCCAAGCAACTCCCTTCCTGGAAGCGGGAGTTTAAAGATGGACAAACTGAAAGTAATGGAAAGTTGCAGCTGGCTAGTTACTATCAGGGAGGCCAACCTGAGAAGGCCAAAGACTAGCCTGGAGACAGCGTGAGAAGGAGGAATGAGGCAGCTGGTTCGCCATACTGGGATCGCAGCAGGAGGAGAAGAGGACCCTTCCTGGCGACCGGGCGAAATGAGAAGCAGTGCCTACGCTGCCCAACAAGGAGAAGGGCTCAGGAGTAAAGTGAGAGCCATGAAGGACGTGGAAGTCGCCACACAAAGACGGTAGACCTGTGAAGTGGAGGTCTGAGGAACACCAGAGAAAGCTTGTGATCACTGGTAAGGGAAGGTGGGCAAACGGGGCATTTCAGCAGCTCCACCAAGTATATGATATGATAGGTCATTTATAATGCGCTTAATACCCAGAGGCTTCTAAGCACGGACCCGGGGATCAAACCTGTGTTACTCCGTGTCATTTTGCTTCCAATGCGAGAGCAATGCACCCGGGCTAACCGCCCGAGACAAGTAAAAGTACCGATAAGTGCTAGGTACATGAGTTGGGTGACCCCGAGCAAGGAGTTTGGGTCACTGGGACAGTTGAAGCAGGTGAAAAAAAGTGGGTTTGAGACCCAGTGTTTTGATGAAAACACTATAGAATATTGGAACTGTGTGAATGCAAGAAATGCAGAGGCTAGCAGGAGAGTATACCAGGTGTCTGGCGAGTCTGGGACCGCATCCAAATTTTGTTACTTTGAAAAGAGAATCTCAAGGAAGAGTCATGCTCTTGGAGTTTTTAATTACAGTGTTTGTGGAAAAGACTAAGAAGGGAGTTATTTCCTCTGGAGTGTATTGCAATCCCAAGAGAAGAAGGGCATCCTCTTGGGCCTTAAAGAACTTGCATATTCTTCGGAACTTTTTGGATTGGTGGAGAGAAGCCTGGGGAAGGGAGTCATTTCCAGGAGCCGTGAACATTATCCATTTGGAAGTTGTGTTGGATTAGATCGTTTTCTTGAACATGTGTGTACTTTTCAAGCCAGAGACAATACCCTTAGCACCTTAAGAGTTAGTTTTAGAATGTAAGGGCTAAAATAGGATTTCAGACACAGGACATTTTTATTCTGGACACCTTGACAAAGGACAGACCCTTAGTTTTGGTTGAGGTAAGGAAAACACCTCCTAGATTTGGGACAATAAGGCATTTTCCAACCTCTTTATTGTTTTAAATCTTTAAAAAATACCATGAGTCCTCAGCATGTGTCTCATTCCTTAGTTCCTCACAGCAGCCACTGGCTCGAAGCACAGGTCAAGCTAGAGTTCACCTGGCTCAACTAGCTTTCACTGCTCTTAATGACAAACCACTGCACAATGATTTCAGATCCAAGATGTCCCTGGTCACATTGGTCCGCAAAGAGAAGAGATGACAAGAGTGCCAAACTATGGAACTGAGATAAATGTAACAAGGCTCCTAATGCAAAGAAGCACCAACTTTGCTAAAAGGGTCAATAACTACATAGATGAGAAAAAAGTACTGACTTTAATATCTGTAACCCTGCCCAATCCCATCAAGTGAAAGGGAGACAAGACCATCACTTGTACGCCTGACTAATGATTTTCCAAACCATTTGCTACAAAACTATCAATTTCATCTTGGAAAATAAAAGCAATTCAAAGGCAAATAGCACACTACAGACTCAATGGAATATTCTAAGTGCTTTGTTTTCTCGTACTTGTCATCTATTCGCCTTGAGGTTTTACTTGCAAACGTTGCTGAACGATTCAATGAGACAATACAATAGTCTATTTTAAAGTGCAATGAAAAGATGGTTTATGGAGATTATCCAAATCCTAGCCCGCCCACAGAATGAAGGGGGCAGGAGCACCATTACTTAACATGATTAAAGCAATAAAGGCAACTCAGACAGCAATACAAGTTATGAACACCTCCGCTTTACTATGCCACACTGGTTATTGTGGCTCATAGTCCATTACATCTTAATCACTTCATATTACGCTAGAATGCATTTCCATGCCCATGATCTTGCCTTGGGGCACCCGCACCGCAGGACCTGTGGAGGCCGCTGCTGTGCCAGAGCCATGGTCTCTTGGCTCTTCGGGCAATATCCAAACCTTTCAATTTCTCTAGTGATGAATCCTGCAGAGTCATCACCAAACCCCAGCCTAAAGTCTCCAAACATTTGGCCAGGGAAAAGCAGCCACTACCTGATCCTAACCCTCGGGGTGGTATGAGGGGGAAGAATCACATGGGAGAAGACGGCCATCAAGGGGAAGGGATTACTCCACTAGGAGAGACATGGCATTCATCTTCTTCCGAGGGTGAAGATTAAATCATTCCCAGATATTTAATGGCATGGTATCAATGTACCAATCCCTCTAATATCAATATTGCAAGAGCCCGTTATAAAAGTCAGTTAAAAAAACAAAAAGTTGGTGCCTCGAAGGTTCAGGAATTAAAAAGCAAAACCTTGAATTGTCATCATTTTGCCTTAATGAGAAATTCTCACTCTGATGTGGAATTACAAACACTTTCCACAATCTCCCCTTACTCTAATAACTCTCAGTTCGTAGAATAGTCTAGCGCATTTAAAAATGACACAAAACAACTTAATGTTACACATTTTTCTATGAACTTCAGTTCCCACAATGCTAAAAGTACTGGGACGAGGAAAGCTATAAGGACTCAGAATGGTGAATATTCAAAGGTGCAGTCTAGTTGCCGTCAGTCAAAGCACCCGAGCGGGATATTTAAAACACAAGATGAGGCTCAGCTGAGGAATGTAGGAATCAGAGAATGAAGGTGAACAAGAGGAAGAAGGCTAAGGAGCAGTGAAGGGTCGTGTAGGAGGCATAGCTGGGCCAGCACAAGCCACCTGCGGTGCATGAGCAGCCACGGAGAGAAGCCCATCAGCAGAAGCTACCCCGAAAGGTAAAAATAAGCAGGACTGCAGAGTACGTGCAGCGGAAAGCAGAGAACTACGAAGAAGCCCAGCTGAGAAGTAGACGTTCTCCCAGAGAAGCATGTGGCAGACCGGCGAGGACCCGGAAGATCAAAAGAGCTGTCAAGGCTGTTGAAGACCAACATGCAACTTACCCGAGGCTTGCAGAAGAGAAAGCATAACTGACGCTGAAGCACCGCTGCAAAGCGCAACAGCAAGAGCGAGCCACCGCAGAGAACCTGTGAGTTGGCAGAGAGTGAATGCTGACCCTGAAGCGCTCTGAACTCTAAAGATGTTACAAAGCAATAATTTTGAATACCGAACAATTGACAAAATCAAAGCAAAGCGTATTTACTGAATGCCGAATAGTTAAAGGAGACAAATCTAAGTGGCTGTTAGGATAGATTTCCATTTCTGAACGCCCCAAACTTTTTGCTTTTGTTTCGCTTACCTTATCTGACTTTTTCCAGTGGAGCAGAGCCTTCAGCTGCACTCCTCTGGGCATTCCCTCATTTGTGGGGAAACTGACAAGTCCTTCAGGCTGTCAGTACTGCGAAACTAGGTTTCCCTTAGTCTTCAACTATGTTGACATTTCTTGGCAACATTTTATCTATGTGCCAAGTACATTACAGCACAGCGCATTGGGGTCCTTTTGTTTTATGGCCCTAGCCACCCTCTGAGGATTTTCTGATGTTTGTTCAAGTGTGTCTAGGACGAACTGGTGGCAGCAGTTTACTTTTAAAGTATTTTAACTTTATTTTTATGGACCATACCGCATTTACCACATTTGGCCCAAGAGTGTGGCCAGTGCTGAAAATGGCCATACCACAAAATCTTTTGTTCTGTCCTTTGGCCATTTTGTCCCGTTTCCTTCACCCAGGTCGGCACCCGGGTATTCCTTATCTTGGCATGCAGCCTCCCGCAATAACTGCATCTTTCGTGCACTCCTGCATGTCACGTGTGCTAGGAAGAGGGGTGGGACTGTCTGGACCCAATACACACTACTGGTGCCAGCATGTTTGGTAGGCCTGCATGACTGGAACCACTGTGGGCCACGATGAGCCCATGCCTTGCGTGCATGCAAGAGAGCAGATCTTCCATTAGCTATCTGAGATTTGAGCACAAATCGAATCTTGGATAAGAGAAGGGGCTCTGCATCCATTCCAGGTCAATCAACTGAAGTTCACACCGAACTACAGAACGAGCCAAGTATCCTTAACGGAAGAGCAGGAACCGCCGGAGATGTGCTAGGAAGGTTTGGCAGCCTGACCCCACTGCTGTCTCGTCGGACCCCTGCTTTTGCACCATACCGAGGCGGCCTGCAAGGGCACTTCGCCCCTTGGAGTAGTGGGAACAACTACTCTCGCCACCTCCTGCTTACCCTCGCAAAGTGCCCCTTCGGAAGTGTCCCTGGGCCATCCAGTGAACTGTCCAGCTCGAACACGGGGTATCGAACAGGAACGCTGCTGTCTCTTGCATTGGGAATCGCTTACTTGTGGTCCTGGGCCCTCTGCCACCAATACAGAAAGCTATATGGAAAGAACTTTGGTTGAATTAAGAGAATGCATGTACTGTGTTATATGTTCGAGAAGCAGTGGCATCACTCAGACAAGTTGCTTATTGCTATCCTGACAAAATAGTTTAATTTCAAGAAGAAGTGTTTACAAATCTTGGAGTGCTCTCCTTGGCAAGAAGTGGTTTCTTTGAAGAAAGTGTTAAATGATAAAATAACAATTGCATTTGGTTTTGAACCTATGTTTTGGGGCGAAACTCAATCATCCTTTCAAGAGGGATATTATGAAAGATATTGACTTGTTTTGAGTTAGCAACCATCTGTGGTGAGAAGGACAATTGTGGCATCTCTGAGAAAGACAAAGTGTTCGAAAAAGACTTTTCTATTTGTTGAATAGGAATTGTAAACTAAGTATTCCTGAACTGATCCAGGGGAAGGGAATACAACCCTGGTTGCAAGGAGTACTTCAAGAACATTTTAAGTTTGAATTACAAAACCGTTTTCTTGAAGCCAAAGTCAGATATAATTTCCATGCATACTTTTATTGTATGTATTCCTGTAACAGACAGAGATCTTTTGGACACAGTTTAGTTTTATTGTGCTAGGCAGGGACCTCCCTATTGGTATGGGAAAGTGAGGCGTTTATCAAAACCCCTTTTTATTTTGAGTAAATGGCAAACCCTGAGAAAACGTTACCTTTGTGTCCGTCTCGCATTTCAGACCACTCACAGTCTATTTCTTTTCAACACATGATTTTATCCTAGGCAAGGGGACTCTCTCCTTTCCGCTGCCTTGGATTTTGGGCCAATGTCTCACATTCCTCTGCCAGTCCATATTTGTCTTCTCTGGATGGAAATAAATGGTCTCCCACCTCAATCTGGGTCCTTGTCAGGCAGTTGCTATCTGCCAGTGGTCTCTTTTTATTAGGCCTCGTTCAGCTAAGGATTCCCTCTGAAGAGCCCGGTCGTCAGGTTTTCCTCCAAGTTTTTGTGGTATAGCATTGATATGGGCTCTACCTACTTCACACCCTTGTTCCCTGCTGTATGCCCTCTGCCTTGTTTCTGGTAGAGCATCTGCCTGATAGCCGACAGCAAGAAGGATCCCTATGTCCACTTAGTGGTCTCCACATTTGGTCAAGGAGCGGCAAGCAGCATGTTTGCATCCTCCTCCCTGGAGCACTTCCACAGCTTCCACAGCTTCCCCCAACCCCTTTTTATACAGCTGGAGCAGTGGATGTCGTAAGCCAACCCAGGAATGGTCTGCCTTTAGACGGCACGTCTTGGATCCCCTAATTGGCCTCTCTCATTGTGTTCCTTTACTGGGTCTTGATAGCATTATTACTATTCCTCTCTGTATTGGGTGGTAGGTAAATTAACTTCATTATTCTTAAATGCTGACTGCATGGCTTTATATACGCGCCATGCAATCAACATCATATTGGAATTCTGTGCTTGTGTTCGCTGGGTGATGCGAGGCGGACAACGTTGTGAAGATTTTTCAAAAGATACCCTTTTATTAACCTCAAAATGTTGGATAAATGCCTCACTATCCCGAAACGGATGAGGAATTTCCCTGCCTAAAATAAACTAAAGCCAACACAAAGATTCTGTCCCCCATACTTGTACATACAGTAACACAACAAGGTAATATATGGCAAAATAAAATAAATGTATATGTTAGGTTCACACCCCGATAGTCTCTCCTTATGATCTGGGTGAATTGACCTTCCCCAGATTTCAGCAGGATTCTATTTAACAGTTTGAAAATGGTAAGGAAACCCTGTCTTGTAACAAAGTTCCACATCAGTTCTTTTAGTTCCAACTTGATAACAAAAAGTTCCAACTTGAATTCAACCAACAGTTCACAAATTTTCAACAAGGCTTTTCCTCTTTCCACTTGTGACAAGATAGCTCATAACTTCTCATGAACCAAGAATACTTAGATAGTCCATTAGGTCAACAAAAAAGGTATTAATCAGGATAATTCTGAAACACTTGGTTTAACAATATTAGATAATTCTGCAGCAGTTCGTACAACACTTTCTTCAGTGATAATAAGTTGTCAGGATGATTCTGTATCACTTCACAAAAACATTTTGGAGGTTCTGCCACTTCTTTTTCAAGACTTTTAACCACACCTTCAACCACATCTTCATCCGGGCAGGAGCCCTGCACCACCTCCCCTCGAATCCTCACTGAGGCCCGACGTCACACCCACGCTGCAGGAGCAGCTGGGATCCAAGCTCACAGAAGGCCGCTCGTCATCCCGACATCCCAGCCAGCCTTGAGTTGGATATCGGCACTACATGAGTGCCTGCACCTTCCCTGAAGGGCACTGTGCATTCGGCACCAGAGTCCGCCGTGGATCGCAGCCGTAAAATGGCCGCCAAGCAGAACGCAACTCCAACGTTTACCCTGGTTGCTAAGCAACCATATTTACATATCTTTGTTCCGGACACACAGGAGGCGGAAGCCGGCCCAATCAGCCTAAGGCCCGTGAGCCAAAGGCCCCTCCTGTTTGGTCCTGTCCGCACCTGCGCTATGGCGCTGGACACTGCCCTGTCGCCTACTACGCCTTTCAAGTTCAGCCTGAAAACTTGGACCCTTCGTCTACAATCTATCCGGATGCACCTTCACTGAAGGCAACACGACAGATGTCAATACCCTCTTCATAGGGGACCTGGACCTGACCACCCGCAAGAGGTAACTTTTTAGACTCTCCCTGCCACCCACATCGCTGCCAGCCATGCACGCACACCCACATTGGCCCAACTAGCACTCAGCACGGACGACCTGCAATCCTAAGTACTCTCAGCCTCTATAGCAGAACTACTAACCTTCATCATGTACCCGTCGTCTGTTCACCCCCTCCAATTCCCACGCAGGTAGCATGCAATCCTACCCCACTTATTGCATGCTATGTCCATCGCACATGCGCTGCCCTAACCACCAGTACTAACCACCTACTTCCTGAAGTAGACGGCAACCTACACCTGGTCTGTGTACTGCCTTAACTACAAGTAATCTGCATATTGTTGATTTTGCACTGCCATAACTGAAATCTAACTTGCCTATTGTAGATTCCGCTTTGACCTAGCTAAAAGCGAACCTGCCTATTGTTGATTTTGCACTGCCTCAGCTGAAATCGAACCTGCCTATTGTTAATTTTGCATTGCCCTAGCTGAAATCGAACCTGCCTATTGTTGATTTTGCATTGCCCTGGCTGAAATCGAACCTGCCTATTGTTGATTTTGCATTGCCCTGGCTGAAATCGAACCTGCCTATTGTTGATTTTGCATTGCCTTAGCTAAAATCGAACTAGCCTATTGTTGATTTCGCTTTGCCCTAGCTAAAATCGAACCGGCATATTGTTGATTTCGCTTTGCCCTAGCTAAAATCGAACCGGCCTATTGCTGATTCTGCATCGCCCAGTGGAAACTGAACTTGCCCATAGTTACGAAGCCTACCCCTTTTGGTCCTCTTCTATCATGCTCCTTAGGACACTCCTCCTCCTCCTGTTCCACTCTCTGCCATCCAAAATAACAATCCTCTCTCAGCCACGTACGTATCCAACACGGCCGACTCACCCTCAGCCACCTGACACTATGTCTCGCCTCAGTCTTGTCCCACAGACTTTGCGTATAGCAACCTCCGCAATGACACCCACCTTAGACCTCCAACACTGCACTACCGACTTCAATCCCTACCTCAATGACCCAGCCCTCTGGTTGGAACACTTTGCTAGCAAACCTACTCCAAACCAACCATGCCCCACATCTCTTTTATAAATAGATGATTATGCGCCAGATTCCGCATTCGCCCTACCCGCTGCAACCTCCCCAAACAAACTCGAAACATACTCCTGTGCCCACTCTCGGTCCCAAACAAAAGCAAACCCCTTCCCACAGAGGGGAAACTGCCTATCATCAAAGGCGCCCTTATCAACGCCAGATCCCTCCAGGCTCACGCTTTAGACATAGCAGACCTTATAACAGCATCAGATCTTGACTTCATTGCCATAACTGACACCTGGCTACCTGCTGCCTCCGGTCCCTCCTTGGCCCTTGCTATACCACCTCGCTTTAGCATACTGCGATGCGACCGCAACTCTGCCTCCCACTCTAGAGGTGGGGGCCTTGCCATTATTCATAAAATCACCTTGGACCTAAGAGTAATGACCAACACCAAACTCGAGTCAGCTGAACTATTATCAGTCAAACTCACACTCACACCCAACCAAACTGCCACACTCCACCTAATTTACCGGCCTCCAGGCCCTGCACCGTCCTTCGTCAGCGGCATATCCACCCTCCTCCTTGACAACGCTAAAACTAATTCACAAATCATCATCCTGGGCGACCTCAACTTGAGATTCGGTGACCCAAAAGATCCTATTGCTCTTGATTTGGAAAACTCCCAATCCAACTCTGGATTCACTGTGCACATCCAAGAGCCCACGCATTCTAAAGGCAGGACCCTCGACTGGCTAGCCAGTTCCAATAGTAATATCAATGTCCTGGCCATTACCCCCTGCCTCTGGTCAGACCACCACATTATCACCTTCAACATTGAAGCCGCCCCCCTTATCCCGACCGTGATAGCACCTGCTCTACCGACCAGAAACAAAAAGGACATAACCAAAGCGAAACTCCTCCCTCTACTACTCCCTTCTCTCAAAGCAGCTTCGGATTCCTGCAACGACCCAATTGCCTTAGCCGACATCTACAACTGCAGCATGCTGACAGCCATAGATTCTTTGGCCCCCATTAAACTGAGGAAGGCCAAACCACGTGCACACCAGAACTTGTGGTTCACCCAACAGCTACTAGTACCCCGTAAAACCAAACGCTGCGCTGAAAACCGTTGGAAATCTCACCCTTCTGACGCGCATAAAGACAGCTTCTTCCTGGCCTCGCTCACCTACAAAGCAGCCATTATCGAGGCAAAAAAAGAATCCCTTAATAATCGCATTCTGCTCGCTGACTCCAACTCCAAGGAACTATTCAAGATCTTAAAAGAGCTCGAAACCCCCGTTAGCCCCCCTGATACCTGCATTAAAGACAGCAAATGGTGTGCCAACATCCAGGCAGCGTTACTGAATAAAATCACCATGCTTCAATCTAAAATCACTGCAAAACAAGATAGCCTGAAACTGGACAACCGCCCTCCTACCGAGCACGGCCCCCCCGGACCCCTGACGTCCCCAGCTGCAAACGATTCACCTTCTCACCGCTCACCATTGCTGAGGTAGAAAACATCATCCTGAGGATCAAACCGTCCAACTGCCAGGGTGACCCCTGCCCTGCCCCAATTATCAAGGAATCTGCCCACGAGCTGGCCCCATTTATCACATCCTTCATCAACGCATCCTTCAAAACAGGTATTGTCCCCGACAACCTTAAGGATGCTTGGGTGATCCCCTTGCTCAAAAAACCTTCTCTCGACCCTAGCATACCCACCAATTAGCGTCCCATCACCACTGTCCATCATTTTCTGTTAAAAAATCTAGACCGTGCAGCATACCTGAAAATCCAAGAGCACCTGAAAGCCAACAATCTCCTAGGTCTTAGACAATCTGGTATTCGCCCCAGACACGGAACAGAGACTGCTCTACTAGACCTAAAAACCCAAATCGAAGTGTTAAAGGACAATGGCAAACTTGCCTTATTACTTCTTCTCGACCTTTCTGCGGCCTTCGATTTGGTCAATCACCAAATCCTATGCAAGCATCTTCACTCGGCCGCCCATTTCTCACCTTCAGCTACAGCCTGGATCAAATCATTCTTGAGTAATAGATCCATGCGGGTCTTCTCTCAATCTGCAGCTGCAGATCCTTCCCTGATTCACTGCGGCGTCCCTCAGGGCTCTTGTGTGTCACCAACGCTCTATAACGTTTTTACCAAACCACTCTTCGATGTACTTGACTATCTGGGTGTCTCCTATACGAACTACGCTGACGACACCCAGTTACTTATTCCCATCACTGGTGACTACTTGGCTGACTCTAAGGCCCTGAACGAGGTATACCTGGTTATCCAAGCGTGGATGGCGCAACACCAATTATGCCTCAACGATGACAAGACTGAGCTCATCTTGGGCACTACGCAACGCCTTAGCAAACTTGAGCCTTCCTACCAATCATTTGTCTACTAAAGACACCAAAACTCTAGGTGTCTATCTTGACGCCACTCTATCCCTATCCCGTCAAACAAACGCAGTCAGATCCTCCTCAGCATACACTTGCAAACTCATTGCAGCTTGCAGCCATTTCTGACCACCCCCAACACGATCACATTGGCTAGAACTCTTATCATGGCCAAAATCGACTATGGGAGCGCCCTCTACCTTGAAACGAGCCAAGAGAATCTGAACAAACTGCAAATCACCCAGAATAACGCTATCAGAGCAGCCCTAAACATCCCACGAAACCACCACATCTCCGAATCTAGATCCAACCTACACTGGCTACCGGTCAAACAGAGAATTTCACTAAAAGTCCTAGGCCTCACCCAAAAATGCCTAGCTAACCAAGCCCCACCATACCTCTGTAGCCGGATATCCTGACATGCGCCCACCCGCCCGCAAAGAACGGCTCAGACCCACTGCCTAACCATCCCGAGGTTCAACTACAAAAAGCGGGTGGATCTAGCTTCCCCGTTCTATCCTCCAAGCTCTGGAATGCCCTCCCCATCTCCATCCGATCTGAAGAATGTTTTAGTGCATTCAAATCTAAAACCAAATCTTGGCTCTTCAACCACCCATGATGCCCGAACTAGCCCCCGGGAAACGCCTGCCCTAATCTTTCTGTAGATAAGTAGATTGCTGTATGCCTTGAATTCTATGTACTGTTAATGCTGTGAATATATTTAATTGTATGCTTATGAAACTATGTCTAAATTGCGCCCTGATGCCTCCGGGCCTGATGGCGCGCGTTACAAATAAATACGAAACAAAACACCACAGTACTTCACCGACTTCCACATGGTCCCCTCACCTGTCAGTCCTATCACTACATGGTCCTCTGCCACGGTGTACTCTACAGCCAGGAAAGAATAAACTACCAACTACAGGTACTGTGTTACAGGTTATCTTCAACAAACCAGCAATGTATTTTGCTTCACAACGTTTACATATTTCTTCTGGGGGAAACAAGAAACACACTGTTGCTAATTGTTATGCACTTGTAATTGACAAACAGCATGCAGGTTATGCTCCACAACTCCTGAGCCTCTTCTATCAGAAAGACAGCCCAAGGTTTCTTTCTCACTCTCACACTTCTTTAGTTTTGGCAATGTGGGTTTAAGCTATTCTCTATTTAAAACCTCCTTTACATATGGGCAATATGCTTTACAAACACTTGAATTCTTGGTTTCCCTCTCTTGGAATTGGCAACCTTGGTTCTTTATAACTTGCCGAGGTTTAAGTCTCTTTTGGCCTTGGCAATAGTAGTTTGCAGTGTGCTTTCGGTTTATTGCCCTCTCTTGCTGATTGCTTTTAATCTGACCCACACCATTGTAATCACACCCTTCTGGTCTGATAGTGAAGTTCTTATTCTGCCATCTGCTCCTTTGTAAGTCGTTATGGTTTTCAATAGGACAATCAGTATGCTTTATATCAGTTGCATTGAATCAACTCCTCTGGTGAACTAAACTATTTGCACTGTTTTAAAGTAACTGTAATAATCGTTTTATTAATTTATGCCGTTTTGCTCCACCTTCAATGCTATTTGGCTCCTACTTCAAATGAGCTCAACTGCTTAGTAATCAGTATTGTAGTATAACTTGTGTGTGAATTGGTTGCCTCGTTTAGTGAATGCTTTATAAATGATTGTGTAATAATATAAGAAGTGTTTTACCAAGAAACTTTGAGTCCAAGTGTCTACCTGAATACTTGTCATTATAGACCTTGGTGGAACACCCTTACAAGCTCACATTCCCTCTTGAGATAAGCCTGGCTGCTCAGCTTGCTACCGAAAACTGTGTGGTAAAACTTCTACCAAAGATTAGTTTTGCTTACACCTGTAGTCATAGTTGTGTGTAGTGGTCCCAGAGGGTACTGCATGCAAACTCTGCCTAACACCCACTGCATGACCTCTGCAGCTGCGATCCTCTGGGAGAAAGACGTCAATTCCAACACTTCCCGCTACGCAAGCTCTGCAATCAAGGTCTTCGGACAGCAGAGACCCTCTCAGTACCAGCATCCAATCACCAACGTTGGTCCCAGCGTTTCTGCTCTCCTCTAACTTCTGCTGCCATGTGGAGGAGTCGCAACAATGCCACCTCATACTACTGCCCTTCTCTATGGCCTGCACCGGAGGGGGCTTGTATGGCTCCCAGTCTCCCTCAGGTGTGGGTCATTACCACTAATAGGCTGCAACTGTTGTCATGATGCCTACCCCCGGGGACCCAGACCAAGTCCAGCAACCCCGGAAGCAGGCATCAAGTTATTCCAAGCAAGCCCAACAACCCCTGCTAGGGGCTATTAGGCGCCAGGCTCATATGGAGAGTCAGTCCTGGCGCCATAGGCGCCAGGCTCATAGATTAAAACTTACTTGATGCAGACCATGCTGCAAACTCACCTGATGCAGACCATGCTGCAAGAGCTCCAAGCCAAAAGAGGCTTGGAAGGGACTACTTTACCTAGGGACTATTTTTTTTACTCGGGTGGGGCTGGGGAGGAATACTTACCTGGGACTACTTTGGAGGCTATTTAAACCACGCCCGAAGAGCAGCACATGCTTCGCGTTATTCTGCATCCAGTAGCGTTACGCTCACTGTGCCTGCAAGTCTGCATCCAGTCTTCTGCCACGCCCGCCTCGAGTCTGGAGCTCCTAGAAAAAGGGAGAAAGAAGGAGAAAAGGTTAGAATAAGAGCAAAGAGCAATACCTTTGATCCTTACCTGAATTCTCGATCCATCGCGCCTTCGAGCTGGAAGAAAGAAGAACAAGTTACTTCTTACCTGGTAACGTTCTTTCGACGGGATGTTCCTCCGACGTATTCCTTATCCTTGATAATACGTTTCCAGCTTGCTGGCCTCGGAATTTTTTTCTGTAGAGGGCGCTGCGCGTCGACGCCCGCCGAGTCGATGTCCCTCGACGGCCACCGTATCGGCGCCGAAGTCATCATGCCCATAAATAGCCACGCGCTGCATCCGTTGCTCAGTTCCATTTTGTAGCATAAGAAAAGTCATGCCTGAATTGGTTATTGACCTTGAAGGAGCGTAAGCTGCAACCACAAGGGAAGTATCACTGCGGGGCTGGATGGGAGGGGCGATAAGGAATACGTCGGAGGAACATCCCCGTCGAAAGAACGTTACCAGGTAAGAAGTAACTTGTTCTTCGAAGGGATTGTGTCCGCCGACGTATTCCTCATCTTTGATAGACTCCCATAGCAGTGGCATGTAATTGGAGGTGGGAGTGAGAATGTTATGTATCCCTTTAGGGATGGACCGAATGTAATACGGCCTTGCCAAATCTGGTCTCTTGAGTAGTGGAGGAATCCAGATTGTAAAATTTTGTGAATGTATGTGCGGATGACCATGTGGCAGCCGCACATATGTCTCGGACCGGTACCCCTCTTTGGAGAGCCGAAGAGGCTGCAATACCCCTGGTTGAATGAGCCCTGAGATTTTGGGGTGGCTTTTTCCCTGCCAGTTTGTAACATTCCAGAATGGCCAAAATAATCCACCTGGAGATGGTTTGTTTTGTTATGGGTAGTCCCAACTTGTGACCCGAGTAGCCTACAAACAGTTGGTCTGCTTGCCTGATCCTAGCCATTCTGCTGATGTAAAAGCTGGGAGCTTGCCTTGGGTCCAGCCTATGTAGCCTTTCCTCCTCTTTCCCCGGATAGGGAGGAGGGTAGAACGAAGGTAAGGTAATTTTCTGAGTAATATGAAATTCAGAAACCACCTTTGGGAGGAAATTAGGCTTCACTTGTAGGACAACTTTGTCCTTGTGGAAGATTGTATGTGGGGGGGTTTACAGGAGAGAGCTTGTAGCTCGCTCACCCTCCTAGCAGATGTTAGTGCTACCAATAGGACAGTTTTAAGCGTGAGAAATCTCAGCGCACGAGTGAAGTGGTTCGAATGGAGTGCCCATTAGGAAGTTTAAGACTAAATTTAAGTCCCATAAGGGAACCTGGAAAGGTTTTGGAGGATAAACATTAGTTAATCCTTTGAGAAATTGTACCACTAGAGGAAGTTTGAAATACAATGGTTCCTCCGCAGTGCGCTTGAGGATAGAAAGCGCTGCGAGATAGCCTTTTACAGTGCCAACTTGAAGGCCTGAGTTTGCCAAGTAGAGTAGAAACGATAACACCGTGAAAAAGGGTCGATATTCTCTTCCCTACACCAGCTACAAAATTTGTTCCAACGGCAGCGGTATAAACACTTTGTTGCTGGCCTTCTGGCCGAAAGCAACACCTCCATGACGTCATCAGGGAGATCCCAATCCTTGTACCTCACCCTTTCAGAAGCCAAGCGTGAAGGTTGAGGGTTCTGGTGTCTGGATGGAGAACCTGACCTCCCTTCTGCGAGAGAAGATTCTCTTTGAGTGAAAGACGGATTGGAGGACAGATGGACATATCTAGAAGGTCTGGGTACCACGTTCTCCTGGCCCAATCCGGGGCAATTAGGATCATGGTTTTCTGGAATCTTCTCAAGCTCCTGATCAATTGAGGAATAACAGGGACCGGTGGGAACCCGTAAAGGAGTGGAAACTCCCAGTCCACTACAAACGCGTCTCCTAGAGCTCCTCTCGGGGGAAATTCCCTTGAACAGAACAGATCGCACTTCCTGTTGGTGCTTGTGGCGAACAGATCCACCTGAGGGGTTCCCCAAAGGGCGA
This sequence comes from Ambystoma mexicanum, assembly GCF_040938575.1. NCBI lineage: Eukaryota > Metazoa > Chordata > Amphibia > Caudata > Ambystomatidae > Ambystoma > Ambystoma mexicanum. The sequence continues at coordinate 545,886,993 of NC_090940.1, forward strand.
AGATCTCTTGAAGGACTTTCTGAGCTAGCTCCCACTCGTGGGAGACTGTGCTCTGCCTGCTCAGAGCGTCCGCTGTCAAGTTCTTCTCTCCGGCTAGGTGGACTGCTGATAGAGAGATTCCTTCTTGGATTGCCCAAAACCAGAGCTGTATCGCCTCTCTGCACAGTGGCAGTGATCCTACGCCTCCTCTTTTGCTGAGGTAGTGCATGGCCACCGTGTTGTCCGTCATTATCAGGACATTTCTCCCCTGTACTGATGGCAGGAAAGCTTTCAGCACTAGTCTGATCGCTCTCAGCTCCAATAGGTTGATGTGTAGTCTGGACTCCGATGGAGACCCACGACCGCTGATGGTCAAATCGTTGGCATGGGCTCCCCACCCCGTGAGTGAGGCGTCTGTGACTACTGTTATCTCCGGCCATGGTTGCCAAAACAGTTCTCCTTTCAAGATGTTCTCTGGATAGGCCCACCATTGAAGGTCGCGGGCTACCTTGTCTGGAATCCGGAGATCTGTCATTCTCCCTGAGAATTGCGACCACTGACTTCTCAGGGCCCACTGAAGAGATCCCATTCTCAGGCGAGCCTCTGGCACAAGGAAGATGCAGGATGCCATGAGGCCTAGCAATCTCACAAAGTCGAAGGCTGGGCGACGTTGGGCATTTTGAAACTTGGTGACCATCTGTAGAATATCTTGAGCCCTCACCTCTGGTGGCGAGGCTTTTCCCAGGGAAGTGTCCAGGACCGCTCCAATGAACTGGAGTCTCTGATGGTATCATCTGTGACTTCTTTAAATTGAGGGAGAAGCCCAGTTTGTGAAGGAAGTGGCAGAGATAATCTAGCTGGGCCTGGGCCTGTTTCAAACATACAGCCCTGATCAGCCAATCGTCCAGGTAGGGGTAGACGTGGATCCCTTCCCTCCTTAGACTCGCCGCCACTACCGACATCAGCTTGGTGAAGACCCTCGGGGCAGAGGTCAGTCCAAATGGCAGAACTCGAAATTGATGAGTCGCCAATTGCAAACCTCAGGTATTTCCTGTGTTTGAGATGGATTGGCACATGGAAATAAGCATCCTTAAGGTCCAGAGATACCAGCCAGTCCTGGAGCTGGAGGGCCTGAAGGATCGGAGAGAGAGTTACCATCTTGAACTTGTCCTTCCTGAGGAACTTGTTCAATTCTCGTAAGTCCAGGATGGGTCTCAGTCCTCCGTCCTTCTTTGGCATGAGAAAGTAGGGGGGGGGAGTACAGGTACCGGTTCTATGGCACCTTTCTCTAGCAGGTCTATAATTTCCTGCAAGAGGAGCGGATCTGGAACTTTTAGAGAGCTGTTCCCCGGTGGATGACTCTGAGGGATGTGTAGAAAGGGTAGGCAGTAACCCTGGGCAACTGTCTCCAATGCCCAAGCATCTGACTTTATAGCCTGCCATTCCGTCAGATGGTGAGTTAACCTGCCCCCTAGAGGTGTATTGTGTGGAAAGGCCTCAGAGTGGTTTGGGGCGGCTGATGCAGATGCCGAGGGTAAAGAGGCACCTGCTGCGGCCTTAGTACTTTTGACCCGTCCACCTCGGGTGGATCTCCTTTGGCCTCTTTGAGCCGGCTGTCCTCTGCCTTTCCCAAATGCAGAATAGCAGCAAAAGGACTTTCCTCTCCCAGAGGTTCCTGAGGGGCAAAAAGGAGTTTGGCGGATAGCAGCTCCTAAAGATTTTGCTGCTGCTTTAGAAGTCTGCAACTTTTCCAATCTGTCATCAGCCTTTTTCCCGAATAGTGAAGAGCCGTCAAAGGACATATTCAAAAGTCTGGCCTGTACATCTGGAGCAAAGCTAGACTTTCGCAACCACGCATGCCTGCGGATTGTTGTACTTGCTGCCATGGCCCTGCTGATACTGTCAGCGGAATCAATGCCAGTTTGAAGTGATTCGCACATGGCATCTTTGCCATCTTTAATAATGTTAAGGAAGGCTTCCTTTTCCTCTCCTTCGGGTATGCAGTCAGCCGCTGATGAAGCACACCCCCATAGTGTGTGACTGAACCTGGCGAGCGTACAGGTGGTGTTGATGGACTTCAACGCCATACTACAAGCAGAGAAGACTTTCTTCGCCATAGAATCGTACCTTTTGTCATCTCTATCCTGTGGGACAGTAGGGTAAGCGGTCCTACTGCCAGATGAAATTTCCGCTTGAACCACCAGGCTCTCTGGAGTCAGGGGTTTTGATAAGTATTCAGGGTCAGCAGCCGCTACCCTATACTTTGCTGACAATCTTTTATTGACTGCAGGGATAACTTCAGGAGTTTCCCAATTAGATGTAATTTTCCTTTGTAAGGCTGCATGGAAGGGGACCACATGGTCCTCCTGTGGACCTTTTTCTAATATGTCTGTTAGGTCATCCTGTTGAAAAACAGGTGAAGGCGCAGACCAACCCATAAATTCAATAATTCTTGCCATAAGGGTTCTATAGGGTGTTTCGGCATGTTCCCCTGGGTCTGGTTTAACAAATTCCACTTCTGGGGAAGTGTCCAGCCCACTTGCCTCATGTAGTGACTCCTGTAGGTCCTTCAGCCTTCTTTCCTCAGAGGTGAGATCCTCTGAAATAGGCAGTGTGGTCCTCTGTAACCCAAATGTTTCCTGGTCAGAATCTTCCCCCTCTTCATAAATTGAAGATAGTCCAGGGTACTCTGACCTCTGAAATGGTGTAAACCCATCTCTAAGGCAGAAGGAGCCTAACTCGTCATTATTGGGCGAGAAAACGTCGATGTCGTCGACGTCGATGTGACAGGCTTCGAAGGCGCCGAAAAAACTGGAAGAACTCGAGAGGATCGGGATCCTACTCGAGGACATCGACGACGGTCTCTGCGTCGTGCCTGAGGACCTAGGAATCACCGTTGGCTGTGTAGTGGCCTTGGTCTTCTCTTTCATCGGCGTCCATGTCGGCATCGACGATGGCGTCGAGGAACCCTTTGACAATGGCGTTGATGGCGCCGATCCGTGCGTCGGAAGAATCTTCGACGACGGCATCGAAGATGATGCCTTCTTACCCGATGGCTCGTGGCGCTCTCGGGTGGAATGTTTCGCCGGGTGCTGCGACTCGCGGCGTTTTGATTTTTTGGGTTTTTCACCTGGAGTATCACCCTCAGCTGTCTTCGATGGGGTCGAGGTCGCGTTCTCGAAGACGCTCAACATTTTCTTTCTGAATTCCTCCCACTCAGCTTGAGAGCTGTGTTTAGTGGGACAGGAGACCCTTTCTGGGGACACAGAAGATGACGAGGAAGGGGATCTTCGACATCTCTTTTTTGAGTGTCTTGATCTCGACGAATGATGGGAGCTACGTCGAGATCTAGAATGGGAATGTTTTCGACGGCGAGGAGACGAATGCCTCGACTCAGCCAAAGAAACCTTTGAGGAAGTTTTGACTGACTTACCTCTCTCGAGCTATGCCTTACGCTCATTCAAGGCTTTCGCCGTCATGGACATGCAGTCCTCACACTCTGAACAATGGTGCTCGGATCCCAAGCACCACAAGCAGATCCTGTGTGTTTCCGTTATCGACATTTTTTTACCGCAGTCTCGACATTTCTTGAAGCCGGATCGCAGCAGCGTCGATTCCGATGAAGATGCCATCGAGAACGAGTAGGTATTATTCGAGTAGATATAGTAGTTATCCTGACTGAACTGAGCAACGATGTTCCGAGGCCCCACAAAGCGTGGAAAAATGGAACTGAGCAACGGACGCAGCGCGTGGCTATTTATGGGCATGATGACGTCGGCGCCGATACGTTGGCCATCGACTCGGCGGACTTCGACGCGCAGCGCCCTCTACAGAAAAAATTTCCAAGGCCAGCAAGCTGGAAACGTATTATCAAAGATAAGGAATACGTCGGAGGACACAATCCCTTCGAAGTTATTTTATGCGCGTCGCCTCGCCTCCTGCAGCGCCGCGCTGAACTCGCCGGCCTTCACAGCATCTTCACATTCCACTGCATCCTTCTGCATGTTCCCGCCGCACTCCGGCACCTAAGGGGAAGACAAGAACAGCAAGGTGAGCCAAGGGAATACACAGAGGCAATATTCATTACCCCCCCCATAGACTTACCTGATTTTACCACCCGGGGTACTATTCCTCTTCACGGGTCGGCGCAGCTTCCACTGCATCCTCGCCGAACCCCGGCCCCTAAGGGGAAACAAAAGGACAGCAAGGTGAAACAAAGGGACAAACAAGGGGAAACCTCCTCACCACAATAGACTTACCTGTTTTTACCGCCAGATGCATTATTCCCTGAGACTTCATACTTTCTCTCAGCGCCTGAATAAGGGAGAAAGCAACAGGTTACATATTGACATTATTTTATCGAACTGTGTTGGATAATACAAATCCTTACCTGAATATTACCGGTTGCCACGAGGAACTCTTCGCTAGGGTCAAGCTGCAACCTGCAAGGAATCGGACAAGAGTGAAAGTCAGACATTTGAACTCTTACTGTTACGCTCACCTGACTCCCACAGAGGCGCAGGTCTGGTTTGGACTGTGTTGCTTCTTCTATGGTGAAGCGCAGGACCCGGAAGATGGACTGGACCGGACCTTCGAATCTGGCTTGTCTGGCTCGCAGGAATATCTTTCTGTATGTGAAAAGGGAGTATTAACAATCTGCGGGAGAAAGTATAAGCCTCCCGCTCCCTACTCACCCCTCTACGAAACCCTCCTGCGACCCCCACGTGAAGTCTCACCTCAGGGTTTGAAAGGTTGAGCTCTACATCCTGCTTCTCATGCAGGGGCGCGTTGTATCCAGTTACTTCACTGGGATTTTGATTGCAGAGGGTTCAAGTTTTGTTTTCCCGGTATAGTACCGTAAGGATTCTGTTAATGAGTATGATTCCGCAATAATAATTGTTCGTTGTCTTTTTTTCAGGTGCGGAAACTATTCCGAGAAGAGCTGTGGAACCGAAGAATGAGACTGGTGAGCTTGATGAGAGTTCTCTCAGTGTCCTTGTATCAATGCGCTTACTAACGCTGATGTCTTTTTTCCCCATAGGGGCCGGGATCCGGAAATGCCTGGATGCGGCACCGACCCGAAACGAAGCTCAATCCAGAAGAAATCAGGTAAGTCTTTAATGGGCGTTTGGGTAATGTCTTTTCATGCGCCTACTAACGCTGATGTCTTTTTTCCCCATAGGGGCTGGGGTCCGGAAATGCCTGGATGCGGCACCGACCCAAAATGAAGTTGGAATAACCCAACAGGTAAGCTTTGTAATGGAAATTAAGGTTTCCTTGTTTTCTTTCCCCTCTCACCTTTATTCTTGTCTTTTTCTCCCTAGGCGCGGTGATGTGTCTGCGAGTCCAGATGTCGCCGTAGAACGTGGTGGAACCTTGTACAGGTGAGTGAGATGCGGCGCTGCAGCGATCGATGCGATGTGCTTTTAAATGGATGTCTTCCTTTTCGGGACCGTCGGCGAGATGTCTCCGGAATGCGGATTTAGCAGGTAAGGACTCTTCTTTACCCTTTTCACTTCTTTTCTATCTTTGCAGGTGTTCCAGGATGCTGGCAGGAGTGGCAGAAGACAGAATGCAGGAGCAAACACGGTGAGCGTCCAGCTGCTAGATGCAGAACAACGCGAAGCGTGAGTTGCTGCTTGGGCGTGGCTTAAATAGCCTTCAAAGTAGTTCCAGGTATGTATCCTTCCTCTCAGGTATGTATTCCTCCCGTGACCACACCCGTGTGGTTAAGTAGTTCCAAAGATAAAGTAGTTCCATTCAGGCCTCAGAAGGCCTGGCTGTTGCAGCATGGTCTGCATCAGGTAAGTTAACACAAAGTCCCCTTTTATGAGCCTGGCGCCTATGGCGCCAGGACTGTGGCCCGATGTGAGCCTGGCGCCAAATGCGCCAGGACTGAGTCCAAAGAGCCCCTGCTTGAGGCTGTTTTGACTTCCCTTGAAGACATGATGTCTGCCTCTGGGGTAGCTGGGTCTTGTCTGGCACCTTGGAGGTAGGCATCATGACACTTACGAACTACATACTTACGGCGTCTTGCCGGGAATCTCAGAGTCAATATTGTTCTGGAACTCCCAATTCCTTCGAGCCAGTGAAGCAACTGGTTATCTACACGCCCCTGCGCTCAATGCAGGATGGAGAGCTCATCTTTCCAAACCATCAGGTGAGACTATAAGAGGGGACATCAAAGGGGATCAGTGGGGAGAACAGCGGGAGTGGGGGGGGGTTAACGCTCAACTCCACGGGTGGTAATTCCCTTTCTCCATTTGCAGAAGAATATTCCTACGGGCCAAGCAAACGAAGCTAGGTGGGCCAGTCCAGTCCGTCATCTCGGCACTACGCGTCACATTGGTGGAGACCGCAGCTGTCCAGTTCAGATCGATGCCCCAGTGGGAGCCAGGTGAGCGTAACAACTCTAGCCCTCTTCTTCGTCCCAGTACTTTGGGAATTGTGGGACTTGGGAGTCCACAATGTATGAATCCGTTTTCTCCACTTACAGTATGCCATCAGTTGGGTAGGGTCTCTGGGGAAGTTATAAAAAAAGGATTTTCCATTCTGAACAGTGTTTCGTTCTTAACTGACCATGTGGCCCGCAATCAGCCTAGAATCTTCCTTCTTCTCTGGTACGTGGGTGTGCTGTGGGTGTGTTGGTTTTACTAAGTGCTTGCAGTTAGTACATAACTCCACTCAGCAATCTGTCCTGGTCTGGGACAGGAGCTACTGGGACTTGTTTTCCCATTTCTATGCTTACAGTGTAGTATCCTCCAAACGGAGGACATAATAGTCATCTCGGAATGGGTGACAAGTCCATGGAATCCCACTCTATCCACTCTTAAAAGCACATTGTGTAGTGGCCAGGCCTTCCTTGTCCCCTGTGGCTCAGCTGTATCAAAGGATGGGGAGTGCTTCTAACTTACCAGACTTCCAATTCACAGAGGCAAGTACTTCTCTCCACACACAGAGCTGGCTAATTTAACCCTCATAAAGAGGAAAGGTCAATTTTGTATGAGCAGGTAAGGAATGAACCTCTTTCATTCATCTAATATGCTGTGTTGACCTGCTATAAGAATGAGCTCAACATCCCACTACTACAGAGTTAATTTAGCAAGATGACTCCAGCACCCAGAGACCATATTAAGGTTTGATGCAAGCTAGATAAGTGCACTATGTGAGCATATCAACTATGGCAGTCAGTTGGTGATAACCAGTGACATAAAATTGGACATCAGGAAAACCTTTTCTTAATTTGCCATACAATCTGCACTCAGCTTTTTCGATGGAATCAAAATTCTATCAATCACCAGACTCACGCCTTTCTCAAACCTAAGTGTTCTTGGACTTGTACTGCACCAAATACTTCAGCTCCTATTTCTTTTGCATCTACGGCCATTCATTCCACCCACAGGGATGACAACAGTTCAGAGAACCATTTTTGAGGTGATGGATGGGAAGATCCAGCTTGGCCAAGCATCTTAAAGCAGGGAAACCAGGGGGGGCGTGGCCTGGAGCAGCGAAGATGCGGATGCTCCTTTGACGGCCTCCGTGGGATGCCTGTTACCTCGATGAATTGGGGTCAACAATATGCTAGCACGACGAACCTAAACATGACCGAGGCTTTGTGAGAGCCTGCAGCAGAGGTGACCGCTCTCCTGGAGTCTTCTGAGGGCCAGCTGCAGAAATATGGAGTCTTAATCCCCCCACCCGCACCTCACTCCAAGATGGCGGACAGGGGCTCAGGGAACCGCAGAAGCCGAGGAGCGTCGTAAGAGGGGGAGGTGCTCCTGCCCCCGGAAGATCATCGCTGTGGTCCCCCTCATCACGGCAGCCCCTGCACATAATACCTTTCGCCGGGGGTCACCCCCCCATCCTGTCTTTGCGGGCAGCGCTGAGGCCACGCAACAGCCAGACGCGGCCCATGCGGCCCGGCCGAGGGGTGCGGACCCCCCCGGCTCCCGCTGCAGGGTGCCGGCATCAGTACACCGGTGGCCGGAGAGAGGGAGCCTTCCACAGACGGCCCGGCAGCCCTGCCCACGGCCCTACCCGCACCGCAGACGGCCAGGGAGTGGCTGAGGGGCTCCCACTCCGGACGCAGTTTGCCTCGCCGATACCAATTTAAAAAGTTCCAGCCTGAAGAGGAGGTGAGCCGGGGGAGGGGGGCATCAGCAGCGCTGCTCCAGTGCCTTCCCATGTTAAACCACCACAGGCAGCAGTGGCCACCATCCCTAGCGGCCCACAGCAAACCCCACCAACAGAAGGGGCCTCCAGAAGCAGGGAGGGGCCCTACATCACCACCAGGACCCCCACCCTACGCCCAGGCTCGTTAAAAGACAGGTTCTCCCGGTCTCCCGCTACCACAGCTCCGATCAGCTTGTCAAGCTCCGGGTGAGACAAGCCACTGCTCTGGAAACGGGCTATGAGCTACACAGTGGGTCCTGAGCGGGCCTGGTGAGCTCCCACCGGCAACCAAGAGGGGGAACCCGGACACAACCTACCCCTTACCTACCTGACACACGAAAAGACCTATCCTCCTGGGGCGCCCCGGCCCACCTTCTGCAACCCCCTACCTACCTACTGTGACTCTCTGGCCCCCAACACCACGGTAATCACCCCTTCAACTCCGGGGTACACAGAAGGAACAAGTTACTTACCTGTAACTGTTGTTCTCCAGCATGGGTCTGGCATGGATTCACATGCTCATGAATATTCCCCGTCGTTAGGCTGGGAATCCTCGGTAAAGAAAAAACCAGTATCAGTTTAGTTTCTGATCTGTCTTTCGTAGTAGTAAGCAATCACTGATCTCTGCGTCATACTGACCACAGCCAATGACTGCCCTCTACCTAAGCCCCGCCTCTGGCAGCCATCTTCAGATTTGGTAGCACGTGAAGTGGCAGTATGACCAAGTGAAGAGCCGCAGAGGGGTAGGCGGGAGGGTTCGCATGTGAATCCATGCCAGACCCATGCTGGAGAACAACAGTTACAGGTAAGTAACTTGTTCCTTCTCCAGCATGGGGTCTGGCATGGATTCACATGCTCATGAATAAAGAATACATAGCAGTACGCACATGCACAACCACGGGAGGTGGCAAAGGCTCAACATTAAGCATTACATCAAACTCAACATTAAGCAAATCTTACCTCCTCACCAGGCTCACCTTAGGCGAACAGGTTGAGCAGCACTGCTTGGCCGACCCTGGACTCCTCCCTGGAATCCCGATCGACGCAGTAGAATTTCGTGAAGGTGTGCGTCGACCTCCACGTAGCAGCCCTGCAGATGTCCAGCAAGGGCACACCAGATAGGAACGCCGTGGTAGCTCCGATCGCTCTGGTGGAATGGGCTCTCGGACGGCCAGGCAGCGGTCGGTTTGCCAACCGATGACAGTACATGATACAGCCGGAGAGCCATCTGGAAATGGAAGCCTTCGAGAGAGCCTTCCCCTGATTGACAGGTCCAAAGTTCACAAAGAGTTGTGACGTCTTCAGAAAACACTTTGTGCGGTCCACGTAGAACTTCAGCGCTCTAGCCACATCCAGCGAGTGCAAAGTCCTTTCAGCCGGCGACGAAGGCTACGGGAAGAAAACAGGCAACACCAAGGGTTCGTTGAGGTGGAAGTCCGACGGCACCTTGGGCATGAAGGAGGGGTGCGTCCTGAGCACTACCCTCATGTCGTGAAAAGTCAAGTACGGGGCCTTGCAGGAAAGCGCCTGGATCTCTCCCACCCGTCGTGCGGAGGTGATGGCCACAAGAACTGCTGTTTTCCACGACAAGAACTTCAACGGAGCCGAGTGCAGAGGCTCGAACGGAGGTCCCATGAGCTTGGTCAGCACCACGTTGAGCTCCCACGCCGGGGCCGGAGGCTTCACCGGCGGGAACGATCTGAACAGTCCCTTCATGAACTCTTTCAACAGACGATGAGACCAAAAGACGTCCGCCCCGTGGTTCTGGTGTATCGGGAGATCGCAGCAAGTTGAATCTTGATGGACGCGTGCGCAAGTCCAGCTTTGGCCAGCGTCAGTAGGTACGGCAGTACTTGGGGAGCCGTAATCCATAGAGGGTTAATCTTCTGTGCGTGGCACCAGACAGAGAACCTCTTCCATTTGTGTCCGTAGCATTTAAGAGTTGAGGACGCCCTGGCCTTTGCAAGAACCTCTCTGCAGTCGGCCGGTATGTCGTATCCTCCAAACTCTAACGCTGCAGGAGCCGGATCAGCAATGGCAATGGAGGGAACGCGTATAGAAACAGGCCCTCCCAGGGGAACGAGAAAGCATCGCCCATGCTCCTCGGCTGGGGAAACCTGCTGGCGAACCTCCGGCACTTGGAGTTCGTCGCCGTCGCGAACAGATCGATCTGGGGTGTGCCCCACCGTCGGAAGAGGCGGTCCACTAGATCCTGTCGTAGTTCCCACTCGTGGCACGAGCGCAGCTCCCTGCTGAGTGAGTTGGCAATGGTGTTTTTTATCTCTGCCAGATGAAACGGCACCAGAAACATCCCTTGGGCGACGGCCCAATGCCACAGATCCTGCGCCTCCGTGGACAGGGCTGGGGACCTGGTTCCGCCCTGTTTCCTGATGTAGAACATGGTGGTGGTGTTGTCGGTGAAGATCCTCACCACCTTGCCCTTGAGGGACGGAAGGAAGGAGCTGAGGGCCCAAAACACTGCACGGAGCTCCAGGACGTTGATATGGAGGGACTTCTCCGTCGGGAGCCAAAGGCCTCTCGCGTGCAGATTTTCGGTGTGCGCTCCCCACCCTTCCAGGGAGGCATCCGTGGTCACTGTCTCCTGGTGGCCGGGGGTCTGGAAGTCCATGCCCGCCGTCAGATGCGCGCGGGTGCCCCACCACCGGATAGCTCGTCGGAAACTCTCGTCGAGTGTGATCCTCTCCTCGAAGCTGCCCGTCGTCTGGATCCAGCGCGCGTCCAGGAACTCCTGCAACGGGCGCATCCGGAGCCTGCACAGGGGGATGAGGTAAATGCAAGAAGACATCATTCCGAGGAGGGACTTGATGTACCTCACTCTGGCCGCGTCCGCAACCAGCATCCGCTGCACCTTGCCCAAAATGGCCCTCGTCCTTTCCTCCGACGGATAGGCCAGAAGCAACACTGTGTCGAGCTTCGCTCCCAGAAACATTACGTCTTGCGCGGGCACCAGGTGGGACTTGGCGTAGTTTATGGAGAATCCCAGGTCCGTGAGAAGTTGGACGGTCCTTGCCGTGTGCTCCACGGCGAGCTCCTTCGTCTTCGCTCGGATGAGCCAGTCGTCCAGGTAGGGGTAGACGTGGATCCCCTCTCGGCGCAGCTGCGCCGCCAACGGTGCGAGGCACTTGGTGAACACCCTGGGTGCCGACCTCAGTCCGAAGGGAAGGGCTCTGAACTGATAGTGACGCCCTTGGACCACGAACCTGAGAAACTTTCGGTGTCCCTTTAGGATGGGAATATGGAAGTAGGCATCCTCCAAATCCAACGACGACAGGAAATTGCCCTCCTCCAGCTGACCCAGGACGTGTTGGAGGGTGACCATCCGGAACTTCTGTGCCTTGATGAATTTGTTCAGTCATCGTAGGTCCAGGATAGGACGCCATCCTCCCGTCTTCTTCTTCACGAGGAAGTATCTTGAGTAAACTCCGGAGCCCCCAAGCCTCTTTGGGACGAGCTCGATGGCGCCCTTCTTGAGCATCGCCTTTACCTCCAAGAGAAGTTGAGGGACGTGATGTTCTTTCCTGGCCACAGGGGGGACGCTCGGGCACCTCTTTAGAAACTCGAGCGCGTGACTGTGGGCTAGGGCGTCCAGCACCCAACGGTCGGTGGAGATGGACTCCCACACGCTGACGAAGCTCGCCAGCCGGCCTCCCACCGGGGTGCTTCGGTGGGGGCCCGACCCCACGGCCGGTTCAGTCCTGCTTCGACGAGGCTTTGCCGCCTTGACCTCCTTGGCGACGACGGCGGGGTCCGCCTGACTTGCCTCGTCCCCTGTAAGCTTCCTGCGACGACGAACGGGCCGCTTGACGGTAGGTGGAAAATCCGCCGCCGGAACCTTTGGAGGCACCCTGTTTGCCTCCGCCGCTCCGAAAGGGCGGCCGCCGTTGCTGGAGAATCCCAAGAGCACGGGCCGTCTCCGTGTCTGCCTTGATGGCTTGAAGGGAATCGTCCACTGTTTTCCCATACAGGTTGTTTCCGTCGAACGGCATGTCCAAGACTCTGGTCTGCACGTCCTGACGGAAGTCAGTAGCCTTGAGCCATCCACGCCGCCTAAGGCACACGCCGTTGCCCAACTGGCGAAATCCAGTGTCAGCGATGTCCGTCGCAATCGTAATGGCGTGGTCCGGCGCCACCTCTCCTTCCTGCAAATTCTCTAGGGCATCCGCCCTCTTGTCGTCCGGTAGGAAGTCCAGCAGGGGGGCCAGTTTGTACCACAACTCCCTGTCGTAGCGGGCTACGATAGCCAAGGCGTTGGCCGCCTTAATCGTCGTCGCTGCAGACGAGATGACCCTGCGTCCAATCGTATATAATTTCTTTCCCTCGCCGTCCGGCGGGGAGGTCGACGTAGAGGCCACGCCCCCCGCTTTCTCCCTGGCCGCCGCCGAGACGACCGAGTCCGGGGTCGGCTGTGCCCAAAGGCACAAGGGGGCAGCGTCCGGGACCCGGTACTTCTTCTCGTACCGATCCCTTCTAGCCGGCGTCGTGGATGGGTTCTTGAGGAGGGCGAGGCCCTCATCCCAAATATCGTCCAGTAGAGGTACGGAGAGGACCGTCTTCCTCTTGGCCTCGCGCCGTTGATAAAGGAAACCTTCCTTCTTCTTCTCTTCCGGGCAGAGCTGGAAAAGCTTGGATGCCCTGGCGATCATGGAGTGAAACGATCCAATCTCGTTGGGCGGGGAAGCCCGGGTGGGAGGTGACGATGGCAGATCCTCGTCGTAAACCTCGTCGTCCGTACCCGTCGCGGCCGTGTCAGTCCCTGCATCATCCCCACGAGTCGTGGACGGGGAGGAGGGCTGAACAGGGCGCGATGGCTGAAAAGGAAGTGGAGGATGAATCCTTCTCTTAGGGGGTGGGCTCCCAGAAGGGCCTGGCTCCGGGTCCCCCGTCGGGAGCGGTTACTCCGCTTGTGGTAACGGCAGTCTCGTCCTTATCTCCGAGCATAAGGACTGTATAGCCAACAAAATGGCCGCCGAGTTGTCTTGCGGCACTGGTTAAGGGGATTCCGACGGGCGGCCAGGGGCCCCGTCGGCACCCTCGACGTTATCGTCATCTCCCACGTCGGGGTCCCTCCCGACGGGCTGGTCTTCTTCCATGCCAACGCCGTGGCTTAAGACTTCGATCAGCTCTTCCTCAGAGGTTGAGGCCGAATCCACGATGACCTCCTGCCCCTCCTTTTTCTTCTCCGTCGGAGGTTTCAGGGGGGTCCTGTCAATGGGCATAAAAGAGGACTCCCTCCGTGGTGGCAGGGAGACTCTGAGCCCCGAGGTCGCCACCACTGGTGTAGCCTCCACAGGCTGAGCCAGGGCTGCCGCGACTGTCTCAATAGAGGCCTTGGCCGGATGGATTAAGGCTTTCACCACCTTAGGTGCGCTCACCGCCTTCTCCTTGGGGGGAGGGTCACTGCCTCGCTCTCCCTCCGATGGGGCCTTCGAGGTCGACCGGGGCCTCTCCAGGAGCTTCGCCGCGTGCTCGGCCTTCCTCTTACCCGAACCAGAGTGTTGGCTCGTGGTTGATGGTGCCGGGGAGGATGCGCCCTGCCTGGTGCCCGTAGAGCCCGACCGTTCCGCGCTCCCGGTGCCAGCGGACTCGCGGTGCTTGGCCTTGTGTTGGACCCCCGTCGCCGGGGCGTCCTCAAAGGTCTTAGAAGACCGCTCGGATTTCTTCTTCTTCTTCTTCTTCTCGCCTGACGGGCTCTTCCCTTCCAGCCAGTTGGCGAGACGTTGATGGCGGTCCTTCATGGTCCGCTCCGACATATTGCCGCAAAACGCACAGTCCTTCTCCACGTGCGTCTTGTCCTCATGTAGGCAGTACAGACAAAAGGAGTGTTCGTCCTCCTTAAAGACATTCTGAAGCTGGCATCCAGGGCAGACCCTGAACAGCTTTCCGGGCGTCGAGCTTCCCTTCTCCTGGGCCATGTCCGAGATGGGCCTGAGAAACTTCTGGAGTCCTCCAAAAGCGTGGCTCGACGAAATCTTCACCCTTGAGGGGCGTAGACGAATCCGACACGGGTCCCCGTTGATCGGATGAAGAAACGGTGGAGCTTGAGGCTCATTTGACCGAAAAAATCGAAGTTTTTGAGAAAAAAAAACGTGAAAAAATAGCACTAACGCTCGAGAGCAATAGCACGAGGATCCCAACACTTGAACGTGCGGTAAAAATCTGAAGATGGCTGCCAGAGGCTGGGCTTAGGTAGAGGGCAGTCATTGGCTGTGGTCAGTATGACGCAGAGATCAGTGATTGGTTACTACTATGAAAGACAGATCAGAAACGAAACTGATACTGTTTTTTTCTTTACCGAGGATTCCCGGCCTGACGACGGGGAATATTCATGAGCATGTGAATCCATGCCAGACCCCATGCTGGAGAAGCCCCATTTCGCCTAGGGAAACGAGCTGTCCAAACAAGCCGAAACCGGCAAGAACGCAGACAATGCAACAATGCTGATGTCGACAAATAAATCTAAAAAACAAGAACCCCCTGGTTCCACCACTCAGAAAGGCCTGGAAGACAAGAGTACCCTCGCTGCGAAAAATGATATTAAGGATTTCATGGCAGACATTAAATCGGAATTCAGATCATGCATGCTGGAACTGTCTACCAAACTGGAAAACACTGACTAGAGGGTAACGGATGCCAAACAGAGGATAGGAGAAGTCGAAGATCGAACCCAGGACCAAGCGTCTACCCTGCCCGAGGTTCAGCGCCGAATCAAACTCCTCCAAGATAAATGCAAAATATTACAATTTAAACAAGAAGATCTAGAAAACAGGGCCTGACGCAACAACCTGTGCCTCCGAGGGGTCCCAACCTCAGTTCCGGAAAGAAGCCTGGCGGAATACGTGGGGGGCCTATTCCAAGCTCTCCTACCGGATTTCGAAAAGTCACAACTCCTCCTGGACCGCACTCACAGGATGCGCCCACGTCGTGGAGTGGAATCGGACTCTCCACCGGACGTCATCACCAGAGTGCATTTCTTTACGACAAAAGAAGCCATTTCTGCAATCAGCCGCTCTCGTGATGAAATAACCTTTCAGAGCACCCCCATCCAAATTTACAAAGATTTATCCATCCTCACTCTCCAGAAAAGACGAGCTCTGCGACCCCTGGCTGTCTTTCTACAAGACCAACAAATTCGCTATCGTTGGCTCTTCCCCACAGCCCTACAATTCTCCTACAATGGCACCCAGAGAAGAATCAGCCAGTTGGAAGACGCCGAAAAGATCATGATCTCGACCCCCTCTGAAGCGCGGTCACCCATGAATCCTGAGAAGGCCTCTGACTCAGACCTCCCGAAGTTGCCCATCACTAAGGCAAACTCCTGGTCCAGAGTCCCGAGGGTCAGAAGGAAGAAATAGCCTCAGCCAAAGGAACCCCATCATCCATAATAAACGAAAGAATGCCCCGACGGTCGGGGCGGCGGGCCCCACCCCACGGCCTATGCCCGCTTCCGAGGTTCAATCCATCTAAGACCTTGGAAGGCGATACCTACAAGTTTAGCCATGTTGGCTATGAATAGTTACGTGGCCATATTGGCCAAGGGTGTGCTGGACCTACAAACCTGCCCCCCCTCCAGTTAAGTCTCTCCCTCCCTGTTGGAGGCCAGAGCAAAAACCTCAATGGCAGGGAAATACGCATCCGCAGTACCCACGAGATGCTGGCTGACACAACCTCGTCCCCCGGACCCCCCCCAGACACAGCGACACCCTTGCCTTGCATCCCAGATCACTCCACCCTGAATTTCGTCTCACTGAATGTTAGAGGTCTAAACTCCCCAGCCAAACGCAAGTCAATATTGCAAAAACTCCAAAATGAAGGGCCTGCGGTGGCCATGCTGCAGGAAACGCACTTATTGGCAGCCGATTTTGGGCGTCTACGCTCCCGCCTCTTCCCAAAACAATTTGTTGCATCTGGAAATTCCAAAAAAGGGGGCACTGCCTTTCTCTTCGGGAGAGGGGTGGACCCCCAGATTCGACACGAAGCTCTGCCCTGAGGGTCGGTTTGTTGCTGTGAAATTCCTACTACTTGGGGAAATATATTCCTTTGTGTCAATATATGCTCCTAACTCGGCTCAAGCCGCCTTCTATAAGGCCTTATGTGCTACTCTCCCCTCCTTCCTAGAGGGCCAAGTCATCATTGGCGGCGACTTCAACGGAGTGCCGGACCCTACAATAGACAAATCCCACTCCCCATCACCCGGAGACTTCACCTTTGCTTTGGCACTTCTACAGCTATTCAGGAACCTGGAAGTGGTAGACGCGTGGAGGGTTCTTCACCCCTCCGAAAAAGACTTTTCATTCTACTCCCACATCCACAGAACACTCTCTAGGATTGATCTCCTTTTGGTCTCCCCCCCAAATTCTCTCGTTCACCAATGAGGTCACCATAGGCCCACGGATTCTGTCGGACCATGGCCCAGTGTCCTTGGAAATCCGGAACCAGGACCCCCCCCCACCCGGCCCGACGTAGATGGACGCTCTATGATCCAATTCTCAACTAAATGCCGCTTAGGGACTCGATTGCAACTACCATCAAGAATTTCTTCCTGGAAAATTCCGTAGCAGACATGTCACCCGCCAACACCTGGGACGCCGTGAAAGCGGTCTTGAGGGGGGGAATTAATAGCGCGGGGAGTTGCCTTCCATAAAGCCAGACGCCAAACCCGCCTGGCCCTCAAAGACGACCTCCAGAAAGCAGAGCAAACTCAAAGAAAAAGAATGGTCCCCGAGAACCCAACGAGCCATTCGCACAGCACAGAAAAAGATCGAGGCCCACTACGCCGAACACACAACGCACCAAATGGCACAGGCCAAACAATTCTATTACGTCAAAAACAATAAAGCGAATAAATTATTGGTAGCCAAACTAGCCAAAGTAAAACGAAACAACACGATTATTGGTCTCCGGGACACGCAAGGCCGAATCCAATATGCAGAGCAAGACAAACAACGCCTGGCAGCGGAGCATATGAAATAGATAATGACCGCTCCACCATGGGACGTGAGCAAACAAAGGGAATATCTTCGCAAAGCAGCACTCCCTCGAATCCCGGACTCCACGCGAGACCTCCTGGACACACCAATCTCTACTGAGGAGGTAGATGAAGCCATAAAATCGCTAAAATCTCGTGCGCCAGGTCCAGATGGCTACACAACCAGGTTGTACAGGGTTTTCAAGCACCAACTACTTGCCCCACTGGCACATCTGTTTAACTCCTTTAGAGAGACCAGCGTGATAACCCCCTCCATGCAAGAGTCAATCACCATCCTTCTCCCCAAACCTGGCGGCGACCCGAGATGCCCAGCTTCATACAGACCCATCGCACATTTATGCCAACATCTACTCTAAGATTCTGGGAACTCGCCTAGCTCACATTCTCCCAGATAAAATCCAGTCCGACCAGTGCGGCTTTTTGAAGAACCGATCTACGGCGGACAATATTCACAGAGCTTTGAACCTGGTGGACCTAGCCACACGTGGAGCAAGAGGGATGGTGCTCATGGCACTGGACGCAACCAAGGCGTTGGATAAGGTGGATTGGACATTTATGACGCTTACCCTAGAGACATTTGGATTTGGGCCGGAATTCCGCACTATGACTCTAGCCAACTACAACGTGCCCAAAACCCTACTTAGAATCAATGGCAATCTCTCGGCCCCCCATCACGCTGACCTGCGGAATGAGACAGGGATGCCCGCTGTCCCCACTCCTATTCGCCTTGATCATGAAGCCCTTCGCCCAAGGGATTAGGCTGAACCACCTAATTAAGGGGCTCCAAGTAGGCCCCCTCGCACCATAAACTGGCCCTCTACGCGGACGATGTCCTTTTAACCATCACTGACCCCCGCAGCTCCTTGGCACACCGCTTGGCCGAACTAAACAACTATGGAAGGGTCAGAGGCTTCACCATTAACTTCAATAAATCAGCAGTGCTGGGAATAGGGATCTCATCGAGAGAGCGAGAAGACCTAATCCCAATGTGCTTGATCCAATGGAAAACAAAGGCTATCAATTACCTGAGGGTCCAGATTCCGGCTAAACCAACAGAAGTCTATCGCATGAACTTCCCTCCGCTCTTCCAAGAAATGGAGGCCGACCTGAAACGCTGGGCGTCCCAGGAGATTTCACTGATGGGCAGGACCACAGCGTGTAAAATGAACCTGCTTCCAAGATTCCTGTACACATGCTCTGCCCTGCCGGTGATGATCCCGACCCCGGAACTTCAGAACCTACAGAGGAAAATGCTGCAATTCATCTGGAGGGGGAGGGGGGGGAGCCAGAATACCGAGAGAATAGATGATGGGGAATGCGAAGCTTGGCGGCCTGGGGGTCCCAGACCTCCAGAAATACCAGATAGCAGCCCAACTAGTGTGCAACCAAGCATGACAAACAATTAATAATCGCCCCAGATGGGTGGACATGGAACAATCGCACCTAGCTCTTCCCCTACGCTTTCTCCCCCACATCCCACCGGCGACTAGACGGCCATGGCAGGATCTATTACTAACCACCAGGCACACTGTCGCCATTTGGGATAAAACGCTGAAGCAAAAGAAGATCCCCCCAAGGGAACTCAACACCTCATCCCCGGTCTTTCTGAACCCTACCTTTTCTCCGGGAACAGCTCCCAAAACTCTCAAAAAGTGGATTGCGGGCGAATTGGAGACTGTGGGGAACTCTTCGAGAGAGGACAACCACCCTCTTACGAACAATGTAAAGAAATCTTCCACCTTCAAGAAACAGACAGGTTTACTTACCTCCAACTGCGTCATTGGTGCTCCCACCCACAGACACGCCAAGCAGCAACCCGCCTTCCCACACCCATAGAACGAACTCTCAAAGACCTACCACTCCGAGGTAAGATATCAGCATTATATAAGCTTCTCCAAAAAGACTTTCTCACCTCCAAATCCCGGGCAATGGCACAATGGGAGGCAGACCTAGGACACCCCATAGAGGACCAATCCTGGGTGGACATCTGGACCCGCACCCAATCAGCATCCACCTGTGTTGCGAATAGAGAATGCGCCCACAAAATCCTAATAAGCTGGTACTACCCCCCTCTAAGACTGCACCACATGAATCATTCGGTGGACCCAGCTTGCTGGAGACGATGTGGCCAAGTAGGATCCTTTTTCCACACATGTGGTGGCATTGTCCTAAGGCCCAGAAATTCTGGAAGGAATGCCTGGCGGTCATTGCAGAAATCACACACATTACACTCCCACTAGAGCCCGAACCTATTCTCCTTGGCGCCCCGGTCCCGGGGACTTATCCACGCACAGGCCCTAAAGCTAAACTGTTGTCCCAACGCCTGCTGGCGGGTAGAATAGTGGTGGCCCGCACATGGAAATCGGTGGAGGGCCCACTCCTGCCCTTGTGGTGGGTGAAGCTGTGGGATGTGCTCATCGCGGAGAAGGTGACGGCGGCTAGAGCAGGTCTCCTCCACCGCTTCCAGAACATTTGGAACCTTGTCCTTGAATTCGATCGAGACTTCCCAGCATTAACATACAAACCCCAGCTGGCCAGGAGGGTCCTAGAGAGCTGGCCCGCCCCACAGGGACAGGAACAAGAAGAAGGGGACCTGAATACGGGACGAACTCAGGGAGGGTGGGGGAAGTAATACTCTCGTATAATAATGCATACTAAATGTAGACTTCAAGTGAATGTAATGTTTTCCTGCCTTGTACAAAAATAAACATATTTAAAAAAAAAGAAGAAAAAAAAAAGCAGCAAAACAAGTTCTCAGAGAAACTAAAGAAAAGGTTCAGTACCTTATGTGTTAGTACCCAAAGGACGGCGAAGTCTGCCAGAACTGGAAAACCTTTCCCTTCTTTTAAGGTATTTTTCACACTAGACAAGGAACTCATCTTGGACCTCACTAGCCTTTTAGATAATGGGTAATCTGGCCCGATACCAGGACCTTCAGTATTCTAGGAATAATGACGCTTGTCTCTTGGTGAAAATCTAACTGAAGCGTTTAGGCTTACAAGGCACTTGGTGGACCATTCTGGTGTTAGCCAATGCAATAAACCTCAGGTCAATCCTTCGTAATAAGCTTTGGAAGTATCAAAGGATGGTCCCCTTGTAGTTTTAGATTTAATGTGAACCTACTGTGAAGGCATCATGAAGCAAGACACAGACAAAAGATTCACTTTCGTAACAAAAAGGACTTCATTTTATATGTCAGGAAGGATTATGGCCTAACTTGTCCTATGCGAAGGTGGGATTTCCCTACCTAAAGAAACTAAGGATAGTCTATGTCAGTAAGTTCAGCTTAAAAGTCTGTGTGTCCAAAACCTATACTTGCCTTCACAACTAAAGATATACAATGTGTAGGGATGTCAACACAAAAAGAAACCGTGTTCAAAATAAAGTTCTAAGCTTTTTCCAGCTCAGGCTTTTTTGAGCTTCCCCAAGCTCAAATAGTTCCACAAAAAGGACTCAGAGCTCGCTTGCCCAAGTTAAACACAGTTACAGAATACCTTGGGGTTCTCTCCCCCAAATGTTAAATGTTAAAAGGTATTTGTACCGCGCTCCGTCACCAATGGAATTGGTCCCGAGGCGCTCTGGACGGATCTGTAAATGATAAGGTGGGATGGGTTAGTAAGGTGAAGAGGGAGTAGGACAGTGAGAGGAGTGGTGTTCGGTTGGCAGCTTCAGCTCGGTATACACCAGATACTGAGCTTTGGTGCGGGTATTGGATCGGTGTCAGTCCGCGTGTGCTGTTGCTCCGGCTTATGTGTTGTTGCAGTGTTGTGAAGGGCGTGCGGCTTGTGCGAGAGATGGTTGTGTGAGTTTTTGAGTGAGGTAAGTATGCAGAGTTTGAGCTTATATTGGTTAGTGGCTTACCTGACCTTTAGCATGCTAATATTCACAGTATTGTCCATGTGTGGCACCTGTTGACCCGCACAATTCTATCAGAATATGGCGCAGGCCAATATCCACAATTCTAATTGTGGCATATGCCAACATTCAAGTTTCACCCAGGTGCGGGCATGCCAACATTCAAAGTTCCATCCAGATGCAACGCAGGCCAATATTCACAAAACCATCTACGTGTGGGCATGCTAACATTCACGATTCTATCTAAGTGTGGACATGCCAATATCCACAATTCTATCCAAGCGCGGACATGCCAGCATTCAAAGTCCCATCTAGATGCGACGCAGGCTAACATTCACAGTTCCATCCAAGTGTGGACATGCTAACACTTACAACTCTATCCAAGTGCAGGCCTGCTAACATTCATAGTCCCATCCAGGTGCGACGCAGGCCAGCACCCACAATTCCATCCGAGCGTGGACACGCCAACATTCACATTTCCAACCAAGTGTAGACATGCTAACATTCACAATTCTAGCCAGGTGTGGACATGTCAACATTCACAATTCAGACCAGGTGTGATCATGTCGTGTTCAACTGCAAAAAAACACCAAATTCCTCTAGTATGGCTTTCATACCAGCTATGGTGTGATCAACTATCACAAGATCATCTGCATACAATAATGCAGTAATCCTAATCTTGGCGAACCTTGCAGGACAATGAGCCCAACTCTCAAGTCGTCTTATTCATGCTGCAGTGTAAATGTTAAAGATCAGAGCCGCTAACAAACAACCCTGTTTGACTCCTCCATTTATTTTTATTGTCTTAGTAAATCTGCCCTCATTATCTAGGCTGGAGCAAACCGTATTGTTTTGATGTAATTTAACTATAATTTCCAACAACCATTGAGGGCATTGAAAATGGCGCAAAATTTCCCATAATTTATTACGGTTGACCAGGTCAAAGGCACTACTAAAGTCAACATAGGTTACGAAAATTGACGGATTAGATATGAATTTGGCCTTTGTCATAATAGCATCAAGAAGACGATGTTGTCAGTAGTGGAACATCCAGACCGGAATCCAGATTGAAATGGATGGAGAATCTTGTTTGGCGCCAGCCCAAGATTGCAAATTGGACAGTACAATGGAGGCAAAGATTTTACTAGTGGTGTCAAGTATCGATAGGATACGATAGCTTATCGGAAGTTGTCGCAAGCCTGCTTTATACACAGGTATTAATATAGACTTGGACCAGAGGTCAGGGATAGTCTTTTCCTGACACATCTTGTTATATAGAAATGTTAAGATATTAGACCAAGTGATGGGATCATTTTTGACTACACAGGAAGCAAGGTCATTATGACCAGGGGCCCTAGAGTTATTGAGTTTGGCACTTATGCTCATAATATCTTTTCTATTACATTTAAGGGACAATGGTCGCTCAGAGTTGGTTCAAGAATAGTGGTATCAAACATGGTCTCCGCCAAGTGCTCAGTCCACATAGATTCACCAATTGCATTAAGTGGCCGGGGCAATTCGTTCAACTTAATCTTATTCAAAAGTTTCCAGATGGAACTGTAGTTGCCCTTTTGTATGGCGTTAATCAATGTTTGCTATTTCATATTCAGTTTTCCTTTACGGTTACGTTTGCACCAACCACTATATGCATTAATTAATTTTTTCTTTCAGAGCAGATCTTCATCCCAACATATTGGTAGCTTTTTTAATGTTCGCAATTCACGGCGATGAACACGCCTCGCTAGCACCAGATCTCTGTCATACACAGTGTGACAATGTTTCCCATTGGCTGTAGTGGGGGGCCCAGGTGCGACCGCTAGTTCCGTAGTCCATTGTTTGATAGTTTTTTCAATATCATTACTGTCAAGTAAATTATTAATGGAAAGTGACCTTCAAATTCTTTTATTCAGTTTTCTAATCTTGGCACCATTCCATTTTATACGAGTACCGGAATTGGAGACACCAAGATTAGTTGGTTCACGGTGAGAGTGGCTGGAGATGGGAAGATTACGTTTTAGTTTAACTGGGACATGGTCACTGTAGACAGAGGAACAAACTTCAAAATCACTGATGTAAGAGAAAGCAGGGGTATTACCACACCAATAGTCTAAAGTTGCAGACTTATTACCAATGGATCAGGTGCATTTTCGTGGAGTATCGCTTATGATCCTGCCATTCAATGGCCAAATCTCCCAATCTTGGAAGATGTTAAACCAAGAACACCCTCTGTCATTATGCTTATTTTTAAGCATAACATTAGATTATGAGATATTATTAAAGGTCATCTTCACAGTCGAAGTCCCACAATGCGCATTGAGATCCCCCCCCCCCCCAATTACAACTATCTCATTGCTACAAATCATCAGCCAGCTGGTCAATAGTTCATCAAGGCTTTCATGGATAATATTCGTACAGGCTGAGGACGGAGCATCATAGATGTTAACAAATAACATGTTGGGAGTTTGCATACCCATTTTAGCTTTAATTTCTACCGCCAGTACCCAATCGTTGCCAGTTACAGTAGGGAGTCCATTAGCATAAAAGTCAGGGAGACTGCAGTTATAAGGCCACCAGGGGGATGCCCTTTAGGACCCTTTTTTGCATAACGCTGAAAGATATGAGAATCTATACAAAAATCATACATAAGCCATGTTTCCTGAAGCAAAAATATAGGAATTTTGACTAAGGATCTGAGGGAGCTACCAGTTTTCAAAAAATGTTCATGGCCTCTTGAGTTCCATGACATTGCTTCCAACACTCATGCTTCAGAGCCCTCTAACTTTCCCAGCAGGTTCTTTAACCATTTCCAGCCTGCTTGATTTTACATGTCTTTCACTGGGCCAGCGGGAGTATGAGTTTTTTGTTTCGGTTTCGTTGTTCCACAACGTACACATGGTACAATGTACAACTTCACATGATTGCCATTTCTTCTCTTTAGTTCAGAATTCAATATATGCCGTTATATTTCCCAAAATACTTGACAACTTGTTCATGATTCATTACTTCTTCATTAATGCTCCAAACCCCATTCTTATAAGCTTTTGCTCGTTTGCAAACATTAAATGTCCAAGACCCGCCCTGAGCACCCCAGTATGAGTGTTCCCCGTCTCACATTCACCGGGGCTGCTCTGGTTCACCGGGTGTCTCTTGCTGTTCTCTGTCCTTCTCTTCACCCAGGTACACGTTGGGAGCTCCAGTTAGCAGCGCTCGCTGTCAAGAAACCTTCTCGCTGTGTCCTGCGGCAGTTGGGAGGTTACCATGTTCCCCAGCTCCAGCTGGGAACACGCTGCACGGTAATTGCTGGGGCTTTGGTCCTCTCACTGCCTGCTCTGGTCACGGCACCCCTCTCCCCACCGGCAACACACAGCATCCTCTCTGCCGGTCCTGCTCCAGCCTGCTAATCGCCTCGCAGCTGACACTTTCTCTCCGGGCAGGTTTCCTCCTGCTTTGTTGCTTGGGCCTCCTTTTAAGCACCTGTGGCTTTCCAACAGGTTGCAGGTGCAAGCAGCTTGCTGGACCATCATGACATCAATTAACTGGAAATGCCTGACCCTCCATAGGCTTCTTTCTAATCTCAGTACCACAGTGGTGAAACTGATTAGAAGTGTGCATTACTCCTAGTCATCTCTTCCTCGTCGCAGTCTTAAAGGCATATGATGGTGGGACATGGTGTGGGTGTGGAAGGGATGGGGACTGACTAAACCCATGAAGGAAGGGGAAGGGTAGGATTCATTCTCATAGGGAAAGGGGGATTACCATATCTCACCTGCAGACATCCTGTCCCCACTCCCTGAGGTCCTTGCACCAAGGTGATCCTCCCTCACATATCCACCCCCAGGGTCAGGATCCAAAAGCGATGGCCTTTCCCTGGCCACCTGAGAGGAAGATCCAAGGTGAGTAGATGGGAGAATGCCCTCAGGTTCCTCACACTACAGAGAGGCCCCAGTAGAATTAGGTTTTTTCCGTTTCTGGAGCCGGGAACAGTAGAATTTAACCTTGCTGGCACCCCTAGAAAGTAATTGTTCCTTGGCAAAGGGAACACTTGGGAATCCCCCTGGGAAATAAGGGCGTTAGTAACTGGCAGAATCTCCTTTCTGCGTTGCATCATCATGTGGGGGGATAGCCTTAAAAGCAGTGTGTAGGCCCAAAGTGCATATGCACAGACTATTAGGACCTCGTCTTTGTGGTTATGCTGCTCTTTCTCCTGCTCATGTGCCCTAATTTAGCTTCCAAAAAACAAGGGGGGGCGGGTCCTGGGAGTCCCTCTGCCAGACATTAGTCCCGGTTACAAGAGTCTTACCCAGAGTCTTTAGCTCACTATCGTTCACAGAAGAGAAATATCCAAAACATAATCAGTCTTCTCGAAATGCTAGGCAATTCACCTCCGACCAAGATCACCAACAGCAACCCCAGACACTAATTTAGCTTCCTACAATACTATTTTGCCAACAAACTGCCTCTATTCCTGCCTAAAGCAAGCTTTTTAAGTAATTTTTACTCAGCATTGAAGGTTTTGATAGCTTTTAAGTACCCCTTTTCTTTGAACTACAAAGGAAAATACTCGCTCAATAAGAAAAAAGAAAGGAAACAAATCCAAGCAGTTCTGATTGATTGCACACAGATTAATAATTTTCAGTGGTGCTAAACAATGCACATATAAGTTAGAAAAATCGGATAGGTAGTCAGAGTAATGAATATGTCTTCTCTCACAATAGACATGCCATTAAACAACAATCAAAGCGGGTCAGACCTGCATCACTGCACAAGCAATAAAAGCATAAAACGGGTTTTGACCATAAAAAGAGCTTTGCCAAAGTCAGAAATTGTTTCCTCAAAATCCCTGTAAAAGCAGCAACTATGTACTTAAGTACATTTAGCAGGACGTGTCGTTTCCCATAGGGAATTTTCATTAAAATGGTAACTATATGTTGATTGGTCCTGTTCTTTCCTGTTGCCTGATAACACCACTGGAGTAGCATTAAAATGCCATTCATTATTGTAACCACTGTTAGGTAAGGGATTCAAATAAAGTGTGTGTTTGCTATAGTTTTATTTGCTATGTTAATACTTTTGTAATTAGCAAAGGGGCTGCGAAGATAGCTCAGGGACAGCGCACTTGTCTTGGAAACAAGACTACAAGAGAAGCATGGGTTCGATACCCGGTCCTGCGTTCAGGGGCAAGAAGCCGGCATGAAGCGAGATTTAAGATCTCCATTTCATTATTTTATTTAGCAACAACCACTATTGGCAGAGCCAAAGAACTAAGACCGATTACACAGAAACAGTAACTTCTGAACAAATGTAGATCAGGGCTTGTTTGCTTGTCAAATTAATGCCATGTATTATTGTTCTGAAAAGAGACACGCTCATTACACTCACTCCTGAGCCAATTTTCTAACATATATGTTGTACATTGCTTGGCACCACTGAGAACTATTAATGAGCATGCAATCACCAGAACCTCCTGTATTTGTTTACTTTATTTATTGATAAAATGACATAGGATGAAGTGCTGGATGGTTAGGTTTTGGAACAGATTTTACCATTCTCCAATGAAGGTAATGCACATCCAGCAACTTGTTTACCTTAAAACTTAATAATCATTTTTTTAAACCATGTTTATTGTTTGTTTTCAAAAATGTCTCATACCAAACTACCATGTATGACATTATTTCCAGCATATCTCTTAAGACACTTATTCCCCACAACTCCCAACCCTTCCAATTTCCGTTCCCGCCCTGTCCCCAACTGGACACACCCTCTGACCTAAACCCACAGCCAATTCTTCCTAGGAGATTTCAGAGTTTACGATTGACTTGCTCCTTATTATTAGTCACCTACACTCTTCTACCTTGTATTACATGTAGATTAACCACTCCTACTGCATATCTATCATGTGCAGGGAGTTTGAGGCGGCCCGTCAGGTGAACTAAACAGTATCTGTACCAGAGTATTCCAAGTCAGCACATCTTCAGTCCCCCATCACCTCTTTAGGTTGCTTCATACCAAAGTGTTGTCTCTGCAATTGATCATATTCTCAAATTGTCCCACTATCTATCTATGCTCAGACCTTGATGAAACTTTCTAGTCATGAGATCCTCCTCCTCTTCGCCCGAACCCAAGCCAAGTCTATCAACCTATTTTCCAGCCTGGATGTCTCTGGTCGTACAAAGATGCCTAGAAGGCAAGCTTCTGGCGTCCAAACGTTCCCATGCCGCCATTACTTAATTTTAGTTTCATATCCCACCAAAATACCTGTTTTATAGGGCAGCTCAAAAACATGTGCCCTATATCTGCTCCATTCTCCTTACACGTGGGCTCTCTTGAATGTCTGAACCTGGGAAGTGTGACAACATTTTTTTTGTCATGTATGCTCTGTGAAGAACATAACATTGGGTCTGTTGGAATCTAGCATTCCTCGAAAACAAATGTGGGTATAGTAATGCCTTGGACCATTACTTGTCCGTTAACTCCTTTCCCAGATCCGATTCCAATTTTTCCTTTCCTTTAGTTTTATCTTTAAGACTTGCCTTTAAAAGGCCCAGGTATATTCTGGACACCCGATGGCCCCCTTCCGGTACATCGTACAGTAAACCCGGAACCTTGATTTCATCCAATGATTTCAGGAAGTTCGGCCATCTGTTAGTTATAACATGTAATATTTGACAAATGTCAAAAATTGCCCTTGATGCATTCCAAATATATCAACCAGTACACGAAACGTCAGGAGTGTATCCTAGAAAAATAAGTCTCCCATTGTAACTATCCCTACAGTTTTCCAATAGGTTCTTATCTGTGCTAGGTCAGCGCTGCTGTTCCCATACATGGCTGCAAACAGTATTTGGGGTTCCAAAGGTTCTTCCCCTTTTAGTATTGCTTCAATTCTAGCCCAAACCAATCAGCCCAACTTCAGTGCTGAGGGATCTGCCACCCTGCTATTCCCCAACCATGTTTCCTTCAGCAAGTAGGGTGTCATTTCTGTGCCCATCAGAGTGTGCTCTATGGTCTCAATATCTGCTAACTTCCTCGCTATATGTTGTAACTGTCCTGCTAGATAATAGAATTCGAAGTGTGGAAGTCACAGTCCTCTGTCCACATGGTCCCTCTGCAATGTGTCCATGGCCACTCTGCGTCTGCTTTGTTTTCATATGAACCTCCCCACCGTAGCATTTACTTCCCTGAAGAAAGACCTAGGTATGAGATACGGGACATTAACAAACTGATATAACAATTGGGGAAGAGCAACCATCTTTATGAGCGCAATTCTACCTGTTACAGAGAAAGGGAGTTTTTCCCAAAATCTAAATGACTTTTCTAGTCCCGATCTCACCCGTAGTGTATTTTGCCGATGTGTCTCACGCGTGTCGTGGTAAATATCAATACCCAGATATTTAAATGCGTCAAAAATGCGTCAACCTTCCATTGAAGCCCTAGGCACGGGAGCCTACTCCTGCCAACTCCAACCCAGCTCCCAAATGGAAATATACAGGACTTCTTCTTACTAATGGCTATTGCCGACAATGCTTCAAAGTTCGCAAATACTTCTAAATGTGCATCCAGGGTATCCTCTGGGTTATGCACATACAGCAAGTGAAGTCCTGTGTCTCTAAATTACTTCCTCAGAAACACTGTTAGGGGTTCCAGGCCAAAATATACAGCACAGGGGACAGAGGGCATCCTTGTTTCCTGCCTCTCTGTATCCGGAATGGCTATGAAATGTATTTACCGGTCCTCACCCTTTCTACGGGCCTAGAATACAATATTCGGACCCATTTCATGAACCTCTCTCCTATTCCAAATTTTCTCAGGAAGGCTGTTAGCCATTCCCACTGAACAGAATCGAACGCTCTGATGGCGTCTATTGCCACCACCGCAAATCCTTACATCCAGTCCCTTGTCCTATCAATAATTGCATGCAAGCACCTTAGATTCCCCCTTGTCGCCCTACCTGGGATTTAATCTGGCTACATCAAGGTTCCCATTACCTTTTTCAACCTTTCTGCCAGGACTGCCATAAGGATCTTTAGATCTTGATTCAACAGCGATATTGTTCTATAGGAATCACAGTGCTTCCCTACTTTTCCTGGTTTCAGGATCGGAACAATCAAATTCGTCCATGCTTTGAGGCAGTATGCCCATCTCAAATACCTCCTCTAGTGTTTGTAATAGTTTTGGTGCCACTACGTCCATACATTCTTTATCAAATTTGGCAGGTAAACCATCCCCTTATGGGGTTTTACCCGCAGGGAGCATAGTTATGCTATTTCATATCTGCTCAAGTGAGAGAGGAGCTTCTAATGTTTCTCTTTGATATTTAAGGTGGGTAAACCTATCTCAGTCAATGGGCCTCATTACGAGGTTGGCAGTAACCCGGCGGTACGACCAACGTGTTGCCGCCAGCCT
The DNA here is from genome assembly GCF_040938575.1 of Ambystoma mexicanum. Classification (NCBI taxonomy): domain Eukaryota; kingdom Metazoa; phylum Chordata; class Amphibia; order Caudata; family Ambystomatidae; genus Ambystoma; species Ambystoma mexicanum. The sequence goes on from NC_090940.1 coordinate 545,916,409, forward strand.
TGTAACACAGAATGTGGCACCTGACTTCCCGGCAGCGCGGCCCTGGCAGGCAGGGTCAGAAATATAGGGCGCCGCGGCCCTGTCATGCAGACTCGAAGTGTGGCGGTCCAGAAAGAAGGGTGCCGGTAAGCTAAGGTACCATCCGATCTATCCAATATAGGGCCAATCGTGCATTTAAAGTTTCCTCCCCAGATCAATATCATTCCTTTTAAAGGGGCTAGTCTCTTATATAGTTAACGAAAAAGGCTGGCACATTGTGATTCAGTGCATATGTGCTTATTATGCAGACCTCTTTTTTTTCCTCCAGGAATCCGTGTACTACCACTGTTCTACCTTCAAAATCTGTGTACATTGCCACTTTCCTAAAGGGAACAGTCGGGGCTATCCAAGTGAATACTCCCCTTGCATATGAGTATGTTGATACAAATCCTTTCCCTCCCCATTTCCGAGCCACCTGTGTTTACCAGCTTTGAAGTGTGTCTCTTCGAGCAGTGCTATTTTAACTCCTTTACGTCATAAATACATTGCCTAGGTATTCATAATTCTCCCGCGAGAAGGAGAATTTGTAGGTAACAACCTATCCAATTATAGACGTATAGCGTGCAGGTCACTATTACCAAAGCGGTTACAAAAACTAAACAATCGCCCCAATTACTCTCAAGCCATATCGTCATATATTTAGTCTGTCCACCCAGTGTCACTTATACATATTGTCATACTTTTTCATCTGGTGATCCATGACCTGTCCTCTTCATTTCCCTTTATGTAGCACTTTCAATTTTGCGGGCTATAAAAGCATGTATTTTATGCCCTGCTTCCGTAGTCCCTCTTTGGTGGGGACAAATTGGCCTATTCTTCGCTGGACTTTGGCAATCTACCCACACTAAACAACCCATGTGATTGCTCCTCGACAGATTTCCCCTCCATTCCTGGAGACGGACAGGATCTTTTCCTTGTGTCTGTAGTTTAAAATGTTTGCTATAATAGGTCGAGGCGGGCACAGGGTAACGGGGGACTCCTCGACAATGCTCGGTGGGCCCTCTCCACTCTCAACACCTGAGACGTGCTCCTGGGCCAATCGGTTGGAGAAGCAGATTTTGAATATACATGGTGGGGTCTCTGCCTTCTTCTCCCTCTTGCAGTCCCAGAATTAGAATATTGCTCTTTCTCGCTCTCCCCTACGCTTCCTCTGCCCTTTCTTGTAGCAATCTCACCTTTGTCTTTAATTCCTGGATATTTGCCTACAGTTCCTTGAAAGTGTATGAAACATCCCCCCCACCTTCTTTTCTGTGTCGCCGACTCTCTCTGCTAAGTTCCGTAAACCTTGTCGAAGAAGGCCCACATCACTTTTTATTTCATTGAATAGCTCCATGGAGGCTCTCAATGCTGTTATTGCCTCCAATATTTTGTCATTTGTGCAGTGAGGCAGGGATATCTGCTCATTCTCTGTTGGATGCTCTTCTCCACTTGCACTAGGCAATTGTTTGGTTTCCCCTTTTTTCGTAATCATTTCCATCTTCGTCTGTCTAGACTGCGCGGCACCCTTCTTCATTGCCCCCCCTCTGACATTCAGACTATTCAAATTCTGTTTCTATATGAACCAAGGTTGCACCAGGGACTTTTCCCTTTCGTAGCCGAGATTAGTAATATGCCAGTTTGATAAATAATCCTTATGTAGTGAAGAGTTGAAAGATGCTAAACTTAATTCATTTTCGCAACTACCTAAACTCTCAAAAGAAATGCATGACAAATGCCCTCACGTTTCTATTCCTGCACATAACATCAAGGAACCATCCCAGCAATAAACATTTGACTCAAACATCCCATGGATATGAGGACTTGCTTTTATAGAAACTGCAAGCTCACAAGGTCTGAGGAATGACATAGTGGGCACAGCAAAACATCTTGGCCATCACAACAATGACCAGTCAACAAAAAGCAGCTCTTTCCCCATGATTGTTATGCAACACAAACCTGATATGTCACATGACACAAACTTACCACACTGGGCTCAACGTGTCAAATAACTAACACAGGACTAGTTGTGCCTCCTCCCCACCAGCCTTGTATTATCACAAGCATGATATGTGGATAACTTTTCCACCCCTGAACTTATAAAGTAATGGGCCCGACATACAGAGTTTCAACTGGACTGATGCTAACATGACTGACACTATCCCATCCTACCTTCCTGAGAGCGCTCTAATGCTTCATTTAATCTCTTCTGATGAAGTGGTCTAGACCACGAAAGTTTACAAATAAATAACTGTTTGAACCTAATCAAGGTATCGTCTTGTTTTGGATCAACACCATCTTTCTCTATATGGGATACATTACTTATCGTAATCATATTTCTGATGCTTTTATCTGCTTAGATTCATATGCTATGCATAGGCTGACATTTAGTGGAAGCTGTGGAGTATTACAGTTGTTGTTTTGGAAACTCAAAAAGGGACATTGACAGGGCGTGCCAGTAATACTATCCCTAGTGTGCCATCAACTGTACCCATGGTGCTTCACGCGTCAAGGTGCCTCAGATTGTTTGTTTCTGACATGAGGTTGCATGAAGTGAAGCGTGAGTACAGATGTAGTAAAGCAGATGGATCCCGTTCACCCTCGTCGTCACTGAAGACGCTGATGCTGCCATCACTGGAGGCTCCCTCAACATCCATGGCAGCCTTGGCCTGCATGGCGTGGCGGGCCTAGCTCTTTGTTTTACGGACCTTAAGTGTCATGGGCTTAACAGCTTACAGGATTTACACTGTCCCTTGTGATGATCCCTCAGGAGACAGATTGCACACCTGAAGCAAGTCCTTCCAAGGGAATTTACGGTTACCGGATGGCCTAAACCTAAAAGATGTATTCTCCATTATGTATGGGGAAGGCAGCCTGGCGAAATAAGTGGGTAGGGAAGGAAATAGGCATTCCCTTAGGGAAAACTAAAGAAGCACCACCCCTCACTCTCACTACTGTGAGGGCCGAGGCCTGTTGCAGCCTTCCGAGGCCGTCGTTCTTCGAGACGAGCTGGTAAGGTCATCGTAGAAAGTCCTCTAAACCGTTGCCGAAGATCTTGCTGGAGAACGGCTAACAAAGGATAGAAAGAATATACTAAATTTAAAGTTATTTTGTAAGTAAAGACGATAGCCAGAAGGAACTCCGCTACAAGCGACTGACAATGATGGTGGAAAAAAAACTATCTGAGGAACATCGACGCGTGAAGCACCAAGGGTACAGTAGACGTCACATAGCATGTGATCTAAGCATATTCCACAAGCCTCCGAAATATTTTTGTGTTAAATTACACTGTATAAAACAAACGTCTCACCCGCTCTCTCCAATTCGACATTCACACTTTTCAGCATATTTTCTCTTATGCTCAACATTGGGTGAGAGACAATTGGGGTGTAAATCTGAGAGTGCATTCTTAAACGTAACTTAAATACCTGCCATCGGTTGCAAAATCATACCACTGAGAAACTGCACTGGTAAAACAAGAGACAACGGGAAAATGCTGTGTGTCTGTCTCGCTTGCTCTTGAACAAGTGTGAACTACATTATTGGCTAGTTACAAGCTCATACTAATTCAGCAACTAAGGACCTTCCCTTTTATGGCAGGATCAATTCCAAAATTGACTTTTCTCAATTTCTTCTTCACATTGCTCCCATTTCAACCTTGCAGAAACTAAAAATGTTAGAGCGAGCACAACAAAGCTTGGATTATCATCAAAACAATCTGAACCTGCGAAGCCTCTAACATCTCACAGGATGGCAACACATTATCTTTAATTCCATGGCTATTGCCCATAAAGTTATTTACAGCAAAAAGTCCTCTTACATTAGGCTTGCGCTTTCAGTGTATGGTTCACTTGGAACCCTTTGGTTAAGTGGAACTCCTGGCTTAAGGCTCCTTAGTATGAGCTTACTTAGGCCAAAGCAAATCCTTCTGTCATGCGGCTGTACATTTTTAGAAATCTCTCCAAGAAGAGCTCTGCAGCATTTAAATGAAACTTAAAACCCATTGGTTCTATTTACAGAGTCAAGTTGCCACCCAGCAGCACTTCGATGCCAATTTCAGTGTAAAGCTCTATATAAAATCTTGAGTAAGGCAACACTGTCAATTAGGTGGGGTTGTTCCAACAATTCAGGAGTGTTGGCATAGAATTAAAAATCATTGGTTGAATAAGTCATCTAACTATTGGACGTCATGTTAGAAAATAAGAACAGGGGATGGGTAGGGCATAAAAACAAAGCCTAATACAGTCTTCCGAACAATGCAGACATCCTGCTGATGTATACGTTTGCCTCCCCTCCAGTTACCTCCTTTTGCTGTAACTGGTTCCTGTACTCTATGGACTGCTGTTTGACCTGAAGTTCTGATGCTTCAAGTTTTTCTTCCAATTCAGCACAGTATCTTTTCAATCTCTCATTCTGGAAAGAATACAAGAGTAGGAGTATTTACGATTGTGATGAAAAAACACATTTATATTCTTTTACTTTTCAGCTGCTGTACACATTCCGCTGCTTCATCATTTCATTTTCAGTTATCCTAGGATTCCTGATGAACACAGAAGGCATTTTCCTACAATCATCAGAATTCCTCTGTCGTTTATTAGATGTGCAGTGATCAAGAGGTTATTTGAATAAACCAATTCAGACAGCTTTGCAGTGTGCTATGGTCACATTTCAAAGAAATGGTAAAACATGTTTTTAAAAGATTCCAAAGAAAGCAATGGGAAAATGTGTATCCCCAAAGCACCACAGCGCCTTCTCATACAAGTACATGTCAAATTGTGGTTACAGCTTTTTCAGCCAAGCAATACTTGAGTAAGAGGTGGTCCTTTCTCATTTCCTGAAGGTTTCTAGATGTCTGGACTAATCTGGTGAAGAAGGTTAAAAATGAACACTGAAAACCCCAAACCTATGCTGCGTGTAGCAAGTCGGAATGTCATAGTAAGGAAGGACTGTCTTCTTGTCAATTAACTACAACATGTTACAAAAGTAGAGAACAATGGGCTGCAAAACGTTTGCATCAGTTACTTTATTACATCTCTGCCTCCCTACAAAATGTATGGTCCTACATGGCATTGCCCCAGCAACCTGTCCTATTGTAGGAAGGCTTGGTTTAACTGCTTTATAACCCTTTAGTTTCCCAAGGCCAATAACACATTATATTACTTTTTCTGTGCCTAATCATCATCATCATCATCATCATCATCATCATCATTTTAGAACATCATTAGAAAAAAGAAATTAAGTAATTAAAGTAGCATTTTCTCCTACAGCTTATTGGATACAGTTGTTAACCAACACTGAGGCTGGGAGTGCAGTTGGATCCTCTAAAGGAGGCCATGTCCATGGACAGCTCCTTTCGAAGTCCTTGACTGATCTGGATGTGTAATAGTCTGTCTGCTCTGGGATGCGCCTCATTATGGGATTTTCTTGCTTTTATGTCCAGAGTGATTTTGTTTATGTGGGAATAACATTCTGAAAAAAAGGGCCCAGAAGATATTTTCATGCTACATATCTCATAAGGAGTTAATGGGCAGGCAAGAATATTAAGTATGGATATTGCAGCTGCGGCTAGGAGACTTAGCAATTTTGCCTTACGCTATTTGACTAAGACATGGAGCAGCCTGCATTCGAGCGGGGAAAAGTCCCTCTGCTCATAAGACTATGGAATCCCTAGTGCTCTTTCTCCTTTCATACCCCCAATATAAAAAAGTTATTAGGCACACAGTTTATCCCCTTTTTAGACAATAGAATATGAGAACTTGCTTTGTGCTACTGAAATATGTGCAATAACAACATCCAAGAGGCCATAATAGTACCCCCTTTGCTTGTCTTCAGCTTAGAAAGTTTGAGGATTGGCATGGTGTAATGAAATGAAATGCTGTGCAGCAGTGTATATATATATATATATACATATATATATATATATACATATACAAAGCTGTGTTAATGTGTGGGTTTGTATGTGGCATTCTTGGGGACGTAACTCCTCATGAACATTGAGGTCTGGTGTCATGCATGGAATATTCTTTATTTAATTGCCGAATTAATGCAACTATTTCTGGCTCAATAGGTCATCCCGTTCCCGACATAATTAATATTTTTGTTTTTTCGCCTCTCTTTTTCAGCATTACGTTTTGTGGTGTTACACTGCCATCGACTGGTCATTTGTAGAAAGCGCACATCACTGCGCATCGAAGCTGAAACATGATCAACACCTGATCAATTTGTATCAAAGAATTTTGAAAAGGACAGGTACTTCACCCTCATGACAAAACGAGTTCAGGGCGCACCTCTGCCAGAAAGAATACGGCATGATCACCTGTTCTGTGGAAATGTACCCACTCAGAGTCCGCAGCCACATGTTTTAGCCAACTGTACCTTTGACAAAGGAGGAATATCATTTGCATATCAGTCTTGTCCCGCCCACTTGAGCAGTCCAGCACCGAAATGCTAGGCAATCATCTTTTCAACAAGAGTACCAACAGCAACCCCAGACATGTGTTTCAGCCTAGTCGAGCCTCATCAGTGACGTGGAGCTATGCCCTTCTGAGCACAGTGAGCAAAGGGTCCACGTCTTGATAACCCTAGGTAACAGAGTCTCCAACCCCAAGTTCCTTTCATATTCAAAAAAAGGTCAGAATGCTCCTCTGCAAGAAAGAAAATGGCATGATAACCTTTTTCTGTGGGAATGTACTCCTGACATCAAATGGCATTTTGCTACAATTTGAATATGACATAGTTGAATCAGTTCATTTGAATCAGGTTCCATGTTTAACAAAAAGACGTCTTTCTTCTGTATACTCTCCTTTCATTAATGCTTTAATACCACATATATATTTTTACAGAAATGCCATGAAAAAAGAGAGCAGTATTTAATCCAACCTGAATCAAAACAAAACTTTGAAAGCTGAAACATGATGAACGTTCTGAAGAAGGAAGATCTCATGACCATGAAGCTGATGGAATTCTGCATGCTTTGAAACAGAACAATGAAAGTGCCGAAGAACCTGAAGGCAGACTTACTAATCAGAGAATTTGTGCTGCTAAAAATCAAAAGAATGAAACTGCTGAAGAAACTGAAAAACTACTTGCTGTTAAGAGAATTAGTGCTGCTGATCAACGAAGGAATGAAACTGCTAAAGAATCTCAAACGAGACTTACTGATCTGAGAATTTGTGCTGATAAAAAAAGCAATGAAACTGCTGAAGAAACTGGCGTGATATTTATCGATCAGAGATTTCAAAATCTGAGAATTGAAATCCCAGGCAAAGCCCGGTAGTTAAGCTAGTACTAAATAAATTAGAATTTTTTATCTTTACTTCACTTTTATTAATTTATCTACATATTCTTTTTACATGGATTGGCAATGAATTGTTATGCCTTTGTTTTTTAATAAGATTGGAATGTTTTTATCCTCATTTTGATCTTTTTAAATCATGGTTATGATTGTAATGGTTAATGGTATACATTAAAGTGATTGTTTGAAATAACATTAAAATAACCCAAATTGTAGGTTTAAAAAGGTAGGCCTTTGCCATTCCTAAAAGTGAAAACACACAACAAACTGTGCAAACCTGCTTTTGTTTTGGGACTCGTTTATGATGTAAATCAGAAATGAAACAGGACTGCTTACCATTCCTACGTTTGTGCACTTCTGTGTAGAAATAAAATGGCAACACAAAAGGTGAATTAAAAAATATTTACATGGTTTAAAAAAAGCCCATGTTAGTTTGAGCTGTTGCAAACTCTGTGGATGCAGGGTTTGGGAGGTCGGCTGAGGAATACCTCCACTTCTTGGGCTTCTGTCATCAGTCCAAATCCCGCCTATTCTCTGTCTGTGGAATTCAAAGTCTCAACTTCTGCCGGAGTTGGTATAAGAATCTTTTTTCGCATATCAGCTGGGCCATCACATGTTCCTGCTTCAGCAGGAGTAGCTTGACCTCCCCTCAAATGTCTTGGTCACTCGCCAACTCTCAAAGGCCCCCCCAATCCCCAAATGCTTTAAGGCCAATGCAGACTTTGGAGTTATTCTTTCAAAGGTTCCTGCTGGAACTTCCACCTTCAAACCGGTCCAACCATGGCTTGAGCCTGGGGTGAAATGGTGGTCTCTTTGTCCGCATACAGGTCACACCCGGCGGCTTTCAGGGTCACACTAATAAGTAGATGTGCTGTGCTGGTTAGTCTTGCCACTCAACCTCTAAATGCATCCCACTGCTGACACCATGAGTCACAGATGGCCCAAAAAACACTTAGTATCAAGAACAATTCAATGGTTTTTATTGAAGTGTGCGTGGGGCTTTTGGCCTTCCCTCTCTCACCTCCCTGTTAAATTCCTGCCTGACCAGGTCGTCCACAGCCCCATCAGCTTTACTGATGGGTTGGCCATGCGAGAGAGGCATGGTTTAATGCGAGAAACACAGACACAATGATTCAAGTTTTTTTTATAAAGAAGGGGGTTTGGAGACTGCCTAACGTGCCCTATGTCTATAATCGGAGTAGACTTGATCATCAACAAAAAGATATGTCCAAAGTCAGTCAAGTTAGTCAAAACTAAAGTGTCTGTGTTAAACCTATGCTTCCCCTCACACTCTATAATACAATAATGTGCAGGGGATTGGACTAAATAAAAAGGGTGCTTCAAAGTAAAGGTCAGGATAATATTGGAGCTGGTCTTGCGCCACTTGGGATTCAACATGCGTTCCTAGGCTTTCAAAGGCACTACATAGTTATTTTTACAAAGTTCAAACAGTTCTGGTTGCACAAGTTCAAAGTTCCTTTAGGTAACAATTCCTCTGTGTCACCTCTCCTCAGGAAGTCTGTTACTTATCATTAGTTCACAAGACTTTCACAGCAGGTTGGTGTATTGTTGTATCAGTGTTTCAGAGCCGTTCGACAACGCCCAGTATTCCTCAGCCCCAAGCGAGACCAGTCTGGCACTGTGGCTCTCCTCACACAGTTATTAAGCAGTTCAACGTATCAGAGACTTTCGATGAACACAAAGTACTTCCTGCCCTGTGTGGGACCACTGATACTTGGGCCACTCTTTCAGTTTTCTCTTCTCATTGACCCCCCGGCACCTTTTTGGAGTTAAATCTTAGCTTACTATGATCAGCGTGCCCCAGGCACCTTTTTACAGTTCAACTTCAGGTTTTTTTTCAATATTGGCGCCCGGCACCTTTTTACAATTCATAACCACGTTTTCACGTGGTCTCTACATGCCTTTTCCCTCAAGCATAGCCCCCTTCACTTGCTTCCATATTCAATCTCTCTGTGAACTTCACTCCTCTACACAATAACTGTACACTAAAGCTCCTTTCACCACATGTTAATGTACATGAAAATGTTTGCTACTTTGTTTCTCTCATCTTTCAACTTTCACAATGGACAATCAAAGCTTTCCTCTTCAGTGCGCTTCTTATCCTACGCTCGTCCTTGTAATCATCTTATTTCTTGCAACATTTTATCCCACGCGCTTTGCCGCTATCATCATCCGGGTTCCCCTCTGGCTTTGAACTCACTGGTTGTGGTTGGAATTGGCCCAAAAATAGAAGCAAAGAACCCCACCCATCGCAACAGATTGGATACGTAGAGCATGGTCCCACATAACAATGGAACAAATCACTTACAATCTGCAAGGGAACTATCAGAAATTCAGGGATGAATGGTCAGACACGTTGGAATACCTACAAAGTGACTACATGGAACAATGGTGCCCACATAAAATTAGAATTCTTGATATGTTCAGATAAGAGACTGAGTTTACAACAGAAATTAAACCAATGGGTGGACTATCCCGGGGGGAGCAGAAGGGAGTAAAGGGGTTGTTTCTTTAACGGTTTATGTTGTAAAACTTAATAAAAATATTTTTTTGAAAAAGAAAGAAGGGGGGGGGTAGAGTGCGGGTGTATCCTACGTGGTAGGCTGGGGAAAAGGTGTTGGAAGAAGGGGAATACCGCGTCTCACCCGTCGGTGGCGCACTTCAACTCCCCGAGGACCCCCCCCCCATCCAGGTGATCCTCCCTCACTGGTCCACCCCTAAGAATTGGATTCAAAAGTGATGGCCTTACTGTCAGGGAGACACCTTCAGGTTTCTCACAGGGGGTACCATGTCTCGCCTTTGGGCAATCCAATTCCAAAGGGCCCTCCACCCAGGTGATCCTCCCTCACTCGTCCACCCCCAGGGTCGGGATCCAATAGCGATGGTCCTCCCCTGGTCACCTGTGTAGAAGATCCACTGGGGGTAGGGAGGGAAAGACACTAAGGTTTTCCACAGCCTCTACTATATAACACTTGCCTTAGTTGGATGGTGTTGCCATGGAAGCAGCTCCTCTTCCACCTCTTCTTCTTCTTCTTCCTCCTCCTCCTCCTCCTCTTCTTCCTACTCTTCTTCGAGGCAGAAGATGCATCGACCTTTGATCTATTAACTCGGGACACAATAAACATATGTCTCAGAGTTTCGTGTTTGTGTCTACACAACCTGCACTCGCTCGATAGTTCTTTGTTGTTTCTTTTTTGAGTACTTTTAGTATGCAAAATGTTCATCCTTAGATGCATAAGTGTATTCCGTGCATTACTATTATTGGGGAATTTCCTCAGATAAGATTGTGTCACGTTTGGAAATCCACCAGTATTTTTAGATAACATGTGGGTTTTTGACTCAGCTCTATTTTTTTCTGTTCTGCGTCAGTCATCTGCGCACAAGATCTTCTTAGCGGCTAATGGATTCTTGCATAATGATTCTTCCGATATTCCCAGTTCAGAAATGAGAATTGAGCAATCTGATTTCCAGTCCGCAAGCATCTGATCATCTTCAAGTTTTGTTCTTTTTTAAGTAGCTCATATTGAGGAGCACAAGGGTCCTGTCTGATTTTCCTAAATAAAGAGATCTAGTTCCAATGCGATCTTCTCTTTTAAAGAGACCAGACCCAGTTTGTGGAAGATAACAACTACAAGGAATTAGTTTGGAAGTTTTGAATATTCTTTTCCAGAAGAAGCCTTCACACCACTTCTAGGTCTCTTCTCCTAGACCTTTTAATATTTCTGCTCTGTAAATTATTACGGGCATTACTTTCTGATTGAAAACATTTATTATCGGGGTCAGTGTGAGTTTGCAAATCACTTGTCGAGTACTTTTTCCTGCGCTGTCAGTTAATTTAATTTTTTCTTTATGTTCCCTTTCCACAGCTTTTCACTTTTGAACATGTTTATTATTCATCCTAAGTATTTGTGCTCGCGAACTGGGTAAAGTTTTTTTTTTGTCCAGAAACCAAGATGCTTTAAGGTTTTTTTCTCTTTTCTCTGAAGATCATAATTGTGGATTTTTAAGTATTCATTCTCAGATGATTCTTTTCCACTTATTTTTGGAGTATAACCAGTTATCTCTGTTTCCCAATACAGGTCTGATCTAGCAGGACGAGGTCATCCGCATAAAGCAGCCACCCTACGTTATTCCCATTGATTTTAGGGGAAAAGGTGTTATACTGTAACATATCTTCATTTAGCTCTTCCATAAAGAAGTTAAACAGGGTGGCTGCTAGCAGAGAACCTTGCTCAGCCCCCTTGCGGTTTGTATTTTTCAAGAAAGGGTTCCTGTCTGCTCTAATTTTACCTGCATGTTTGTTCCGGAGTAGAGTTCTCTAATTATTTCTAGCTGGTCTGTTGGGCATCCCTTCTATCTCAGTTTTTTCCCGGAGAAGGGGGCGAATAATGCTATCAAATGCTTGACTTAAATCTACACTTTGTGTAGATTTTTGTCTTCCTGTTCTCTGTACGATGTTTCAACATGTTTAAGATCAGGAGGTTCCGGTTGCAGCCAAATCCTTTTACAAAACCCGTTTGTCTCTTGTCTACGGAGTCGGATGACTCTATCCAAGCTTGTAGGCGCTGTAAAATAGACACTCGCGAAAATCTTCCCCACCATATCAAGTATAGCGATGGGTCTATAATTCTCTGGTGTCATTCTATTCCCTTGTTTGAAAATTGTTATCACAATGGCCGATTTCCAAGATTTTGGGATTTTTCTATTCTTGAATATTCTGGGGAATAGTGTTTCGCCAAAGGTTGCCCATTTTTCTGGAGCTTCCTTCATTAGGGCATTGGATATTCCAGCCAGGCCGGGGGCCCGTGATTTACTGCTTTTTTTTAATCAAGCGTAAGATCTCCTCATTGCCACATTTTATCATCCAAGTACCCTTACTTTACTTTGCTCACACACTTCTGACTTAATACAGGGTTCTGTTAGTTCTCCGAACAGATTTTTGAAGTTGGACACCCAGACCTCTTCAGATATCAGGTTAAGGTGTAGTTTCTCCCATTTTTCTCGGTGATTGCTTTTAACATACTTACGGCATCTCTCACGTCCATATTTATTTTGTGTGCTTTTAACCAATTCATATATTTTTGTTTCCGTTTTTTAATAACATCATTGTTTCTGGAGAGTTTTTTCTTACTAAGGTCTGGAGATCTTTCCTCAGTCATTTTCTGTGTGCAATTATGGCATTGTTGTAAACGTGCAGATGTTTAGATTTTGCTTTCATTGTACTCTTTTTTTTGTCTCCTTAAAGGGCATTAATGTGCTGCTACATTCCACAGAGTCAGGCTCTTTTTTTTAGCAGGGCAGATAGATCTTTCGTCATTTTGGACACATCAGAGGGTTTTAGTCTTACCCGATTTAGATCTTCTTCAACTTCGATCTTGTAGCCCCATTTCTTTAGCGGCTTCACTTTTGTTTTTTTAAATGTCATTATTAACGGGTCATGGTCACTATGGATCACTTTTACAACTTCCATTCTTGTTATCACTGTCAATACATTTCTGGAAATGAAACAGTAATCAAGCGTTGCGTTGCTGCTTCCATTTGTCCATGTGGTGGCTGGAGGTGTATCATCAGCAATGTTACCATTCAATAAGGGAAGATCTCTCAATGACATTTCTTCCATCCATTCTAACCCGCTATGCTTTTTTTTCGTGACGTTTGATTTGCATCTCGGGGTCCTTTTTGTCACATCTACCAAACAATTTGCATTAAGGTCGCCAAAGACTATTACTTTAAGCTTTGGAGATTCAGCTCGCTTTTTGTCAATCATGTCAGTTACAGCTTCGATTAAAGGAATGGTGCGGTCACAAATATTATTCTTCCTAGGGTTCGGCCATGTGTTTTTAAAGATAAGTCAATCGATCATACAAACATTTCCTATGCACCATACCCAAGTTTTCGTCTCTTGAACACAAGCGAAATCAGGCAGCAGGGCGTGGCCATTTTGTGATAATCATCACTTGCCGCATCGCCCTGGGTGACCTGCCTTTGCGCCACTAAATCATAGCCCCCGCCCCTGAGCCTGACATCACTAGACGCGTACTGCCCATTTCACAATGACAAAGCACGTCTCGTGTCAACATTCTCTGCTCTTCAGCTAATGACGTGTCGCCATGGAAACGGCAGGAATCCTCTTTCCTGGAGAAGTATAAACAGACCGTTTCACAACACACAACAGCAGATTTTCTATTCCATTCCTCTGACTGTATTTCGAGTATTCTGTGACTCGTTTCTGTGCTCTGGTCTGCTAACTTCGTAGCTTGTAGCCCGTGTGAATAGATACCAGTACTATCGCTATAAATTATTTTCGTTTGTTTACCACACAATGGCAACAATAATTCCCTACGATGGGGCTTCAGACGACAGTAGGGAAGACGATTCAACAGATGAAGAGCCTGGGCCTAGTCGCATGGACGGTATTTCTACCTGGTGTACCTGCAATCGGTGCATGCTAATGCCAACCGAGGAGGAGAACTGCTGCTGCCGCCGAGAAAACTCTGGATGATTGACCTACATATCGGAAGACGAGACACGGCCGCGAAACCGAGCTGCCAGACTTCAGGGCAGCCTACCTCACACGGTCAGTGTAGAGGATTTTGATGGTGTTTATGCATGAACTTCGCGCAACAGTTCACCCTCGTAATCCAAGTAACGACTAAGTATACTCTGGTTGTGATGTCAGTTATGCCACTACTATTTCATGGTTGTGTACTATATTCTTGTAACTTCAATATACCAGTCATATTAATGTAGTCTTGCAATTCACAAGTAATAGTCGTATAAAAGTTGTTCAATATTGTGCAGTGTCTAGTTAGCATTTGTTCTGGCAAAAATGCCATTGGGTACAAGAATTGTCATTGACAACTAAGATTAAATACACTTATCTTCGTCAAAAAAACAGTTTGTATCTTTCTCTTTCACAGGTGGTACAGGCTGGTGGCCTATCGTTCTTTTACATGGAGGCTTCATGGGTGGCTTGGACACCGTGTTCGACGAGTAATACCTGCCTGTGTGGTTGGTGCCATTAGAGAAACTTTCCCCAGTGGCAGCGGTCAGTACAGGGGATTTCCCTCGCTGTGCTGCAACCAGACCTTTACAATGAGTAGTAGTTTTGTACCATCAAAATAAGAAACAAAATTAAACGCAACATTTTTTTATCAATGGTTGTTTCAGTTTTTAAGTGAATCAAGTGTGTCTCCATTCAGCAAAGTTCTGGTGCCTTGTCTGCATGCCCCCGGCCCACCCATCCCCCCCCATCCACTATCAAAGGCAGTTCGCATCAGTGGGTGTGCGCTGCCAAGGGGTGCTGTCGGGGGCGCGAACGGCCAAAGTGCCAAAGACCATGTATACTTCAAAGCTATCTTTCGCGCAGGGGTCATTGTTCACATGGCCTCCTCAGACCCTGTGCCTCCAGGCAGGCTCCCCCTAAAGCAGGCCGCCCCGGCAATACACAATACCACGACATATACACGTCATTCATTCACAAACACACCCCTTTTTGTAATTCTTTATAAGCCACTTGATATTTATCATGAGAACATCTTCGAGCACTGCAAGTCAACTCGGGAACGTGCTACCTGAGAACCCTGGTGACCGATGCTAATCTGCTCGTCGTTGTGCTATCTGTGAACTTTTGTGACCGCTTCGAGTCAACTCGTCAGTGTGCTACCTTTGAACATCTCCCTGTTCTCCTGCCACTAACTACTCTGCTTGTTGAATCTAACTGTTTTACAACAATGCCTGCATGTTTGATTTTCGGTTGCCCTTCGAAGACCCATGCCAAATCTGAAAGTACTACAATGCCTGTATTCCCTAAGACTGTAGATTGAATAAGAGAATGGATCAGATATTGCGGATATCCACCTGAAGAGCTTGAAAGTAGAGTACAAAAAGTCTTGGAGGACAAGAGGGGTGATCGATATCACATCTGCAGCCGGCACTTTACCCTGAATATGTACGACACATCCTCGTACACAAAGAAGAATCAACTGAGAACGACTCCAAAATTGCTCCTAAACGCTATTCCGACTTTATTCGTTCACATGCCGCCACAGGCGAGTCACGCTTCCGGATTTAGCTTGAGGCCTAGCGGTAGTGTGCAGGTAACGAAATGCATTTGTTGGTATTTTAGGTGTAAATGTCACTTATAATACTTTCGCTATTTATAAGATTGTATAGCTTTTTAAATAATGGCCATTTTGCTAAACATCAGTCCTTGTTTTTGATTTATGGGCACAGACAACTATGCTATATTAGGCATTTACATAAGCATAATTTTCGGGTATTCAGTCTCCTTACATGCTAACTTTTAATATTAGCATTTCTAAACCAAATAATACTTTCCCTTTTCAACTCCATGACAATCCACCGAATATGCAGCAACAAGATTCTACATCCATGTCTTGCCTGGAGTCATCAACCACTTCGAGTGCGTATCAGGTAATCTTACTTAGCTATTCTGTTACAGGCTTGTTTTATGCATGGAATTAGAACTAATGTAATCATATTTACGTAACGTGTAATTCTTTTACACAATGGTTGATTTGTGGTTTGCTATTTATATGTACCTTTGTCGTCTTTCTAAAAGTGTGTGTTCAATTTCCAATATTTTCATCCTTATTAATGCAAGTACTGTGTTTTAGGGAGATGCTGAAACGTCCACAACAATTAGAACATCCCTTGTGGTTGATCCGGAGCCAGTGGTATGGGTATTGACGGTTCCATTGAATGAGATAATATGATCATATTTAGATAGTGTAATTATTTTACAAAATGGTTGATTTGTGGTTTGCTATTTATATGTACCTTTGTTGTCCAGTTGCCAATAGAGACTCACTAATAAAATATCTTCTTCTTTCATTGTATTATTGTTATTCTGTATCATGGTTATTTGAATATACAAATTCATGTTTAGTGTTTCGATGACTCTGTAATATTGGTTATTGTTAACTCAAGTTAATAAGCCTCTGGAGGATCTTCCTTTTAAGCCTCCTTTTGCTGGATTTAAGTCTGCAGTATAGCCACCAAGGAAAGGTTGATCTTTTAGCCACGTTTCTTGGAGGCAAACAAAATCCAATTCTGGGAAGGTCAAGGGCAATTAGTTAAATAAGTGCCCATATCCCCGGGTATTCCAGAGCCAACTTTCCAGTTGTCCGCTGTGAGCCTCTTCTGGCTCTACTTCCTTTCAGACGTGGCCAACGATTGAGCTACCCAATTCCATGATTGCTTTAGTTCTTTTTCTTCTTCGTTGTTTCTCCTCCTTGTAAAGATCTTTGGTCTTTCTGCACTGAAATGTCATCTTTATGTTGTGAAAGTCTTCTTTTTCAAGTATTGCAAGTTCTGTAAAAGTACTCTTATTGCTTGGTTTACTCTTTGTGTCCCAAGTAAAGTCTGTTTCAGCTGGGTTTGGGGTTCTCTCAGACCTCGTGACATTGCCATGATTATCTTCACGATTTGGGGTCCATGATCTTTTCCTGTTAGTTCTTTCAGACTCGCTTACAGGAGGGGTCGGGTCAGATCTAATTGCTTGTTTTCCCTGGTCACTACTGGTTTCGATTCTAAAGCCCAGTGAGCAAAGGTCTGCTCTTGCTCCATTCACAGTCATTGCCGATATCGCTGAGGTCATGATGAGTTTGACTTTGTCATTGATTTTGTGATCAGGAAAACGCATCACTTTTATGTCTTACGATGAAATCACTCAAAGTTTTGGGATGTGGTGGAATAAGATCATCAGGTTTGCACGGTTTAAAATTAGACCATCTCGTACCTTTTTTATTCTTTCCAATGTTATGTACTGTTCTGGCTTATGATTCTTCTTTTGATTCCAGGTGTCCTGTCTTTCCTCAGAGTTTTTCCTTTTCCTCTGATGTGACTTTTTGGTGGTCTTTTTATTTTGTTATTTACGTTGAATTTTATCATTGTGGGTAAAGCGGGGTGGAATTTTGCTTTGCTCCTTCGAATTCCATATCAACATAATTTTCTTTATAATTTCTTATGGCCTTTCTATTTTCGCTTAATGTGCAAAATCTCTGGTCTTCAGTGAGTACATCCTTTGGGTCAATGTGGGCATTAGTGGTGGTTTTCTCTCTTACTGGGCTAATTACGACCACTCTAGTAGGTTGTTTGTTTGTTATCTGAACCTCATCTCCATACGTGGATAAATCCATTAAATCTGATTCGCTTATGTCAGGCCCAGATTGTACGTTAATCGTAGCGGAAGTGCTTATTGAAGAACTTGCGTTCATTGTCTCCTTGGCCATCCTTTTCGGGGCTTGGGACTTGGGTGTGCTCGCTGTCTGAGGCTGTTCTTGGTCTTTGGACCTGGCAGGAGAGTACAGGTGAGGATCTGTGTGAGCCAAAATGGGCATATTTCTGGCAGCAGAGTAAACCAGGATTATCAAGAGTTTTCTGTTGAGAAGTTTCCCGGCATGAGAGACTTTTGTCAACCAAAGACTTTGTAAAGACTTGCCTTTTGCCATTGTTGAATCTCTATTTGTCATGAATTTTCGACCTTGGTCGATATGGTCGAACTGGTGTAGGTCACTCCGTTTACTGCATGCAGCGCCCCCTTCCAAGATGGTGCTTCGCAAGACCAACAGGAAAGAGCATTGCCATTCTAGTTGTGCATACCAGTGTTTTCCCTGCACTTCTGGTTTTCGCAGAATACATTCAGCCGGCTGCCTTCGGAACATCGTGTCTCAATAGTTGGCATGATATCAGCTCAGCGCTCCTTTTTTCTTGAAATTCCTGGCTAAAGAAGAAGTCAGGTGAGCGTGTAGTAGGAGCCTCGCTCCTTTGGGCCAAATGTATCCATTCATATTTTTTTAAAAGCAAGACCCCAATCCCTCCAGGCTCACCCTTGCCTTATTTTCCCAGCCTGCACCCTCTTCCTGCTTTCCTGAACCCTCCCGACCCGCCCTCCGCTCTGATTGGAGCATCAGCCCGTGTTGCCCAAGCCATAACTGTCCTTCCCAGGGTAGCCCTCTGCCTGTGCAGTCCCTGCGGCTAAGGGCCCCAGGCAAAGGGCGGCTCCAAACAGAGACGGCTCCATATCGAGTCTGCAGGTGTCAGCAGGGGAAGCCAGTGGCCAGTCACCTACCTGCAGTCAACCATCAAGGCAAGTGTAACAAAGGTCACTCCCACCTCACAAAACACCCAATCTAATGAAATGTTAGCCTACGTCATTCCTTGCTGAGACCGACCTATGTTAATAGGTATACACACCTAACTCCTAGAAACTTTACCCCCCCTCTCCACTCCTAGATAACACACCCTTAATATTACTGTACTGCTCTCTACCAGTCAAAGATTACTGTGTTGTATTCTACCTGTTAAGACTGTCACATCCAGATGGTGACCCCGTCTCGCAAGTATCCACTTCTCACACCCGTCCAGATTCCTAGAACCCCACCCCGCTCCATCCCAACCCTTCTCACTCAGTCCCCACGGCTCGCCACACACACTCTAGCACCCGCCTTCTCGAGCCCCACCTCCATTCCTTCCCTGAGCACATCTGTAAAAATCCCCCCACCCACCTCACTTCAGCATAACGCCACTCACCCAATCTCCTACCACCACCCGCATCCAACTCTAAAATCAGAGCTGCACACTGACGCACCAACGGCCTCCGTCCTCAGAAGCCTACTCCCCCATCCACCTTCCCAGCCAAACTCATCGCTCCCCACCCTCCCTCTGACTGCTATTGAGAACTCCCCAATACCCCTCGCCAGGACACCCCGCCCCCTATCAAACTCCCACGCCAGAGGAGCTCACTGGCGCTCAGCCCAAACCCTCACCTTCTTCCACCCCTTCCTTTCACCTTCCAGAAATCATCCCTCCCTTCCTTTCGCCCCCCCCATACCTCAGAGTCCCTCTCCCCGAACCCATCACAGAACTGGCTACTTTCCCAACCACATCCCTCCATCCCCTGCACACCTCCTTAACCCCCTCTCGATAACAGCCAACAACCCCCCCACCATATCCCTTCCCCTCTCTGAAAAAGCAGCACGTCTCGCCCTTGCAAGAACAGTAGCTTCACCTCCATCACCCTCCGACCCCCCACCCTCTCTCACACCCCTACTGCACAGAAACCTTTGAAAAGTAGAAAGCAAGCCTGGTCCCCCTCCATGACGCACTACTCCTCACCACTTCTACCTCTACCCAGCCTCCCAATCTCTCCCTCCCCATCCTCATCCTCATTACACTCCCCCACCCCTGCCCTCGCCCTGCTTCCACCCCCTCCCTCTCCCTCAACTTCTCTCCCTGCACACCGGACTCCCCCAATCCTTCGAGACTCACTCGAGACTCTCCCCCCCAAACCTCCCCCCTCACCCAATGACCATCTGTCCAGTCGCCCGCCCCTCCTAATCAACTCTACCCTCACCCTTCACATTTCCACCTCGCCCGCCTACTCTTCTCAGCCTCCACACCCCTCATCACCCAGAGCCCGCTGGAACCCTACCTCCCCACTGCCCCTCTCCCTGCCTCATTGACCTGGAGCGTCCCACCTCCCCAACTATGCCCCACGCACCTCCTGCTCACACCCCGATAACCTCCATGACCACACCCCACTCCAAAGTCAGGTGCATCCTTTTTAATGCCTGCTCTGTAGCAAAAAAAAACAGACATCTTCGACCTCCTCTCCTCTGACAAACCTGACCTAGTCTTTATCACTGAAACCTGGTTCTCCAACGACTTTGCCCCTGTTGCACATGAGGCATTTCCCCCCCGCCCGGCTACTCGTTCATCCCGCTCAACAGACCCTCAAGAGGAGGCAGCATGGCAGTCCTCTTCAAATCTCACTTCTCAGTCGCACTTGTTGATACTCAGACATGCATTCCATCATGCAAATCCCTGTTAAACACTCACTACCTCCGACTTTCTCCCACAGCTTCCTACTCATTTACAGACCTCCTGGTTACGAAAGACATTTCTCAACTAACCTCTGTGACTCTTTAGCCACCATTCAAGTAAATCACCCCTCCCTGACTCTCCTATGAGACTTCAATATCTGGTTGGACATTCCCACCAATCCCACGACCCATCCACTGGTCGGCAGTCTTGATGCGCTCAACCTCTCCCCTCATATTAACGGCCCAGCCCACTCTAAAGGGCACATCCTAGATGCTATCTTCAGCTCCGATGACCCAATACATCTAGCCCCCCCCCTCTTACCTCTCATCTGGTCCAACCACTTTGTCGTCTCTTTCTCCATCCTCTCCCCTGCCCCTCCCCCTATACCCTACCCCCCCATCCAGCCTCCTCCCTTCACCGCAAATGCTGGAAAAAATGTAAAGATCGTTGCTGACCTGACCTGGCCCCCTTAACAGATACTTAACCATCGACTCCTTCGATTCATGGCTCAATTAATCACTAATTCCTCTCAACCCCTCGCGCCCCTCTTCCTCATGCAATGGTTAATTTCCCAAATGGTTTACTTCCGAACTGCGGAATGCCAAAAAACTAAATAAATCTCTGGAACGCAAATGACGAGCAGAAAAAAAACAGTCTCAGCAGATCCACTTTCGCCTTGAACCATCGCAACTACAAAGCTGAAATCCGGAAAGTCAAAAAAAGCCTACCACAACCATCAGATTTTCCATAAAGCCAATGTCAACCTTAAAGATGCGACTGAACTTCCAACAACCCAATGACTAAATACTCAATAGGACTCCCAACCTTGTCTTCAATGAATACGCCCACTGATTGGGCTATAGACAACCGTATCACTGAACACTGAACAATTATCTGTTTAGATCCTACCCACATGAGACGCCCAGCCCGTAGCATGTCCCTGTGACGTCGCTGTGTGCCCTTACTTCGCCCTTGCACTGTCATCTGCCCTCCCGTTCCCGTGATGCAACTATATATCCCTCTGTATTACCCAGCCCACCCCCTCCCCTACCCTCATACAATGAATGTATATATAAGGAATTGACGGATGGAATGGAATGGATGGAAGTGATGCAAGTGTTGCAAGTGATGCAATGAATGTATGGAATTAATGAATCAATGGAATGGAATTAATGGAATGGATGGATGCATTGATGGAAAGGAAGAAATGGCTGGATAGATGGATGGAATGGATAGAGTGAAATGGAATGGATAGATGGAATGGATGGAACGAAGAAATGGATGGATGCATTAATGGAAAGGAAGAAATTGATGGAATGGATGGATGCATTGATGGGATGAATGGATGTAATGGATAGGATGAATGGAATCGAATTACCCTACCCATAGTTCCTGTGTGTGCCCACCGTGCACATGTCTCTGTGTACCCTGCTATCTTGTTCCCCACGTTGTTGGATATACCTATGTGCCCATCATATCGCTGTAGGCCCTGCCCCCTGTCACTGTGTGTCAGTGTGTCGCTGTGTTCCCTGCCTTCCTGTTCCTGTGATGTTGCCATATATCCCAATGTATTACCCAACCATCTCGTCACTGTGTGTGCCCACCGTGCCTGTGTGTCACTGTGTACCCTGCTTTCTTGTTCACCATGCTGTTGCTAAATATCTGTATGCCCCCCCCCCCCCTCCTGTTGCTGTAAGCCCAGCCCCCCTGCCACTGTGTGGCCGTGTGTCGCTGTGTTCCCGGCCATCCTGTTCACATGCCTGTCTCGGTGGCTTTAAAGATGAACCATCATATCACATCTCTATGCTTACTCTCTACTATACACCATCACATAACTAGAACACAGCTATACCCCTGATAAATTCGGCCTAGCTGTTCACATACAAACACTACCCTATGAACACCTCATCACCCTAATAAAATGCAGCTATTGCATGACATTCCGGCCTAGTTGCTCACATAAGCATCCTTCAGGCCTAACACAGCCAGAAGCAAGTCTGGGTGTCCACCCACCAGACTGCACACATCGAACTGATATCTTCAGCACCACACCCAACACTAGGATGCAGCTACCATCCAGCAATTACATCAGCTGCACACATACCTGGTGCACCTATGACACTACCTCTCTTTACTGACCAGAACTGCGGTTCCCGAGGGCATTCAACCTACCAGCGTTTTGAGATCATACCAATGATATATAGAGCGCTATATAAAAGTCAAGTAACATAACAATTTCTACGTTTCCTCATCCCAATTTGCCTGGTTATATTTCCCTCAGTTCCCTACCCTAACTTGCTACACTGACTTTCCTTGGGAACCCTTTCCATACTCTCTCTGCCTCTACTCCAAATCGCTCCTGGCAGTCTTGGAATATCTTCAGCAATCTTGAACAGATTTTTCCCTTCTAACAAAACTTGAACTAGACCTTAATGGAGTCCACGCTTAAACAAAAAAACTTTCAAAGGATGCCTTTTTTTGTGTAACCAATTTGTGCGAAATCACTGTTAGATAAGACAGTTAGTTTGGTTTTCTTAGCCTTGATTTATTGGTTTTCTTGTTTGAAATAATATCTTCAATTTGAATTATAGAGTTATTCAAATTTAAACATCAATGATATTCTTGATGAAATGAAAAATTATTATTTTGTAACAGACTTCTATTTTGTGTCCAATCCGCTCCCAAAGGTTGAATAGTATTGTAACAAAATTATACTTTATAATGTCCAGCCCGTTCCCGACACGTGTTTCCCCGCCTACTTCCTGGCAGTTCCTCAGGGGTTTAATGGTTGATAAGTATCACAAAATGATAAACATTGTTCCCATAATTCATAATCACCATTTAAACATTTGTTTCATGTTTAATCTGTAAGTCGGTTCATAAATACAAACGATCCCCAGTTGGAGTGAGCAAAATTGTCTCTTGGATAGAGTTCGTGATGGCAATTCAGAAGTTGCCGCGCTGTAAGCAGAGAGGAATGCTGCGAGCGGTTTGTTTAAGCGCGGACTCCATTAAGGTCTAGTTCAAGGTTTTTTAGTTTTTGTTCTCTCTACAGTCTGAGAGGTAAAGACCTTGATCCTGCGGCTTCTACACGTCCAACTATCTCACAAGAGCAGCGCCGGAATCAGCTAAAGACTGTACACTTTCACTTTCTTAGATTTTTCCCTTCATTGAAGTTTTTTTTTCCTGGTGCTTACTCGGCCATGGTCACCGATTTACTGGCAGAGTGGCTACCGGAGAAGCTCGCCCCTATCCTCAGGTCACCCGCACCCTGAGACCAAGCAGGTGCAGTCAGTCTCCAACTGATCAGCCTCGCAGGAAACCTAAGGTGAGCGCAATGTCTGACACTGCTGGAGAAAAGACATTTGTTTAGCCATCCTGAAAATAGACTTTCCTTTGCCATATTTCAAACAGTGTTGTGGAAAAGACATTGTTTTGGCATTCTGAAAGACTAAGAGACTTCCTCTTTGTTAAATTCCAACCAGTGTTGTGGAAGGAACATTTGTTTTGCCATCCTGAGGAGAGTATTAGGTAAAAGAGACATTTGTATTGCCTTTAAGAGACTGGGCTTGACACAGGACATGGTGAACAGTTTTCCTGAAACAAAGGGGAAGTTAATAAACCCCTGGACACAAGGATTGTTTTGGTTGAAGTTCTACGTTTGAGTTTTTGCACATTTCTGTTGAGATAAAATTTGCAACATGTACCTAGCACCTTTTGCTTGTGTTTGTTAGTGCAAGGGTCAGATTTAGTTTGGACACAAGGTCAGGCTGGTTTAGTTTTAGTTTCAGTGGAAGGGACATTCACGTTAGGATAGGGAAAGTTAGGCTTTTTTATCTGAACCCCTTTCCGTTAATAAAATGGCTAATGTTGAGAATATCACCACTTTGTGGCTGCCTCTCATTTCTCACCCCCCACAAATCTTGTATAGCCAATCAGAGGCTGTTTAACCCAATTCACACATTGTGGATGACCAACCTCGGTCATGAGAAAAGATCTTTGAAAAATCCTTCAAAGTCCTAAATTATGATTTGCTAACTGGCCCGGTGTGTTCCTTGTTCACAATCCCCCAAAACAACAAGTTACTTACCAACTGGTAACGTTCTTTCGACTGGATGTTCCTCCAACATATTCCACATCTTTGACATGTAATGTCCACAGCTGTGCTGCTTCAGAAATTATTCGGCAGAGGGCGTCCTGCGTCAATGGCATTGGGTCGATGTCCCTCGAATGCCTCCGTCGAGCGTGACGTCATCGGATGTTATAAGTAGCACGCACGGCGCTCGTAGCCTCAGTTCATGTTTTTTTCCCCTCTACAACGTGTGACATACTTGTACAGAATGCCTGCTTGACTGCACATAGCCTTGTGGGTATCACTAACTGCAATAGCTTAAGAAATTCTTCAGAGGGGCTGGCTGGGAGAGTGATGAGGAATACGTTGGAGGAACATCCAGTCGAAAGAACGTTACCAGTTGGTAAGTAACTTGTTCTTCGAATTGATTGTGTGCTCCAATGTATTCCACATCTTTGAGAGACTCCCAAAGCAGTATCTGTGATTGGAGGAGAGAGAAGAATTTAGATACCCAATCAGATGGCAGAATATAGCACTGCTTTACCAAAGGCCATATCTTGACCATGGAAAGTATCCAGGGAGTAATGCTTGAAAAAGGTGTGGATGGAAGACCACGTTGAGGCATCACAAATGTTCTCAACAGGAACTCCCCGCTACAGGGCTGTGGATGTAGCCACGCCTCTGGTGGAGTGAGCTCGCAAACCCTCAGGAGGGTCCTTGCCAGCCAATCTGTAACATTCAGCAATGGTGAGGATAATCCACCTGGACAAGGTCAGTTTGGTAACAGCTTAGCCCAATCGGTGTCCAGTGTGCCCCACAAAAAGTTGGTTGTCCACTCTGACCCTGGACATCCTAGAAATATAAAAGCTCAAAGTTCTCCTAGAGTCCAATCTATGTAGTCTTTCCTCTTGCTTACCAGGATGAGGAGCAGGATAGAAAGCAGGAAGTACCACCTTCTGGCTCAAATGATACTCAGAGACAACCTTAGGTAGGAACGACGGACGTACCCTCAGTACAACCCTATCCTTGTGGAACACAGTAAAGGGTGGCTTAGATGAAAGTGCCTGCAACTCGCTCACTCTGTGAGCGGATGCAACTGCAATCAAGAAAACCGTCTTGAAGGTCAACAGTCTCAAAGGACAAGAGAGCAAAAGTTCAAACGGATCACCCATCAAGAATTTCAAGACCAAATTTAGATCTCAAACCGGCACCTGAAAAGGGGATGGCGGGAACACATTTGTGAGCCCTTTTAGAAACTGGGTAATCAAAGGAATCTTAAAATAAGAACATTTTTTTGACGATTGCTTGAAAATAGATAGCGCTGCCAGGTAACCTTTAATGGTATCCACTTGAAGACCCTTGTGGACCAAAGAAAGAAAGAAAGAACCATCGGAATGGAACACTGAAAAGGATCGACATTGTGCCCTCTGCACCAGTCGCAAAACGTATGCCAACGGTACAGGGAACTTGTTTGACGGACGCCTGGCCGAAAGCAACACCTCCATCATGTCATCCGGGAGCTCCCAATCCTTATATCTCAACCTTTAAGAAACCAAGCGTGAAGGTTGAGAGTCCTGACCGCTGGATGGAGAACCCAACCAGCCCCTCAGCCCACCGCGATAGAAGATCCTCTGTGTGAGGACGACGGCGTGGAGGACAGATGGACAATTCTAGAAGGTCTGGGTACCACGCTCTCCTGGCACAATCCAGAGCAATTAGGATCATGCGGGACCCGAATCTCTGCAACCTCCTTAGAACCTGAGGAATGATGGGGACCGGAGGAAACGCGTACAGAAGTAGGAATGACCAATCCACGACAAACACGTCCCCTAGAGCTCCTCTCAGAGGTAATTCCCTTGAGCAATATCTCTCGCACTTCCGGTTGGCACCGGTCGCAAACAGATCGAATTAAGGGGTTCCCCAAAGGGTGAAGATCTCCTAAAGGACTTCCTGAGCCAAATCTCACTAGTTGTGGGAGACTGCGCTCTCCTGCTCAGAGCGTCCGCCGCCACATTCTCCTCTCAGCCAGATGAACTGCCGAGAGTGAAATTACATGCTGTATCTCCCAGAACTAGAGCTGAATTGCCTCTGCACACCGGGAGTGACCCTACACCCCCCTTTTAGTTGAGGTAATGCATGGCCACTGTGTTGTCCGTCATGATCAGGACACTCTTCCATAGCACAGATGGCTGAAAAGCCTTCAGGGCTAATCTGATGGCCCTCAGCTCCAAAATATTTATGTGGTGTCTGGACTCCAGCGGAGACCAGCGATCGCTGGTGGTCAGCTTGTTGGCGTGAGCTCCCCATCCTGTGAGGGAAGCATCTGTCACCACTGTCACCTCTGGCCACGGTTGCCAAAAAGACTCCCCTCTTCATCAGATTCCCTGCGCTGGCCCACCACAGAAGATCCTGTGAGACCGTGAGCGGAATCTGAAGGAGATCCAACATTTTGCCTAAGAATTGCAACCACTGCATCTAGAGAGCCCATTGAAGGGACCTCATCCTCAGTCTCAGTCTGATCTCTGGCACCAGAAAAATGCAGGATGCCATGAGGCCGAGCAACCTTAAGAATTCGAAAGCCGGGAGACTCTGGGCATGTTGAAATTTGTCGACCATCTGTACAATGTGATGAGCCCTCACCTTGGGTGGCGAGCTCTTCCCCAAGGATGTGTCCAACACAGCCCTGATGTACTGGAGCTGTTGGGAAGGTGTCATTTGCGGCTTCTTGAAATTGAGGGAGAAGCCCAGCTTGTGAAGGGAGTGGCAGGTGAGGCTGAGATGATCCAAGGCTTGCTCGGGAGAACTCGCCCGGATCAGCCAGTCGTCCAGGTAGGGGTAGACGTGAATCCCCCTCTCCTGATATGCCACCACCACCACAAGCTTGGTGAAGACCCTCAGGGCAGAGGTCAACCCGAATGGCAGGACACGAAACTGAAAGTGTGAGTCGCAAACCTCAGGTATTTTCTGTGCTTTGGATGGATCGGCACATGAAAATAAGCATCCTGTAGGTCCAGCGACCCAAACCAATCCTGAAGTCGAAGGGCCTGAAAGACCTGAGAAAGAGTGACCATCTTGAACTTGTCCTTCCGGAGGAACTTGTTCAAGTAACCTAAGTCCAAGATGGGTCTGAGTCCTATGTCTTTCTTGGGAATCAAAAAATACGGGGAATACCAGCCCTTGTCGCTCTCAGCCACAAGCACTAGTTTTATAGCGCCTTTCTCCAGCAGGGTCAAGATTTCCTGCACAAGGAGCGGATCCGGAATCTTCAAAGAGAGCTTCCCCGGTGGATTGTCGTGAGGCCGACTCAGGAAGGGTAGGCAGTAGCTATGGGCTATTGTTTCTAGAACCCATGCATTTGAAGCAATGGCTCGTAACTCTTCGAGATGCTGAGACAGTCTGCCCCCAACCGGCAAACAATGGGACCTGCCCTCACAGCTGTTTTGAAGTGGCTGCGGCAGTGCCTGAAGGCAGAGCCAGCTGCCTGAGCGACTTTGGCACCTCTACCCCATCCACCACGAGGTACCGTACGGCGGCCCCTTTGACTGGCCACTCCTCTTGTTCTACCAAAAGAGGAGTAGTAACGAAAGGGACCACCCCTCCACTGCTATTCCCCTGGGACGAAAAGGCGGAGGTTGACGCACAGCTGCGCCCAAAGATCTAGCAGCTGCTTTGGAGGTCTGCAACCTCTCTAGGTTCTCGTCAGCCTTGCTGCCAAACAAATGAGAGCCGTTAAAGGGCATGTTGAGAAGACGGGCCTGCACATCCAGAGCAAACCCCAACTTCCGCAACCACGCAAACCTGCGTATCATCACGGTGCTCGCAGCCATGGACCGGCTAACACTATCAGCCGTGTCCAACCCAGACTGAAGGGATTCACACATGGCATACTTGGGGTCCTGCAGAATTGGCAAGGAACCCATCCCTTTCTTCCCCCTGGGGAATATGCTCAGCCTCCAAAGAGACAATTCCACAGTGTGTGCGAAAATGTTTGCCAAGCACAGGTGGAGTTTGCCGATTTCAGTGCCATCCTCCCAGCCGAAAATACCTTGCTTGCCCATTCATCGTAGCGCTTGTCATCCCTATCAGGAGGGATGGTAGGATATGCCACCTGCATCGAGGTAAGCATGGTCGCCTGAACCACCAAACTGTCCGGATTGGGGTGCGTGGATAGGTAGCTGGGGTCGCTACTGGATGGTTTGTATTTCTTAGTCAACAACTTGTTGACCGCCGGAAAAAACTCTGGGGTGTTGCATCTAGCAGCCATCCTTTTCTGTAACGTCATGTGAAAAGGTAACACCGTGTCAATGGACGGACCCTGATCTAAAATGTCAGTCAGGTCATCTCATCCTGAACGAATTCAACTGGAGGGCCTGACCACACAAGGTACTCCGTAACTCTCGACATCAACCTCCGATAGGAGGATTCAGCATGAGCCACAGGCTCTGGCTTGCCAAACTCCATTTTCGGAGACGTGTCAAAGCCACTGGCATCATGTAAAGACTGACGTAGATCCTCCAACTGACTGTCCTCAGAAAAAACAATGTCAGGAGCCTCAGGAGTTTCACCAGGAATTGTTAAAGGCACCAACTCCACATCGGACCTCTCCTCATAAATGTCATGTAGAGAATGAAAAAACTCCTTCCTGGGGACAGAATCAGACCTGGAGTCAGGTACAGGCCTCACAGTCTTAGACAGAGCCCTTCTCTGGGGATCCACAGCCACAGGGGCCTCCACGGGCAAATTCTGACCTTTAGGCCCCGATGGAGTCTAGGGCACCGACGGCTTAGGTGTCGACAAGGGCTCTGAGGGCAAAGCCCCGACAGCCGCACTCGATGGACACGGCGCTAAGTCCTCGACACCTTCCCAGACTTCGACGGTTTTGTTGGGGATGAAGACTGCGACCTGGATCTGGCACGTCTCTGGCGATCTACCGGAGCCTTGTCTGAACGGGACCTCAACGGTTCCCGATGTTTATCGCGGCGACTGCCCAGACTCGAAGGCGCGCGAGCATCGGACCGAAACCGTTCCCTACCGGCTTCAACCGAAGGCGAGGAAGGAACAGTGCCCTGAGATTGAAAAATCTCCAGCATTTTCTCCCTGAATGCCTCCCATTTCTCTGGAGTAGAGGAGTTAGTGGGACAAGCAACTTTCCTCGCTGAGCCATCATCCGACAAGGACAGGGAAGGTGAAAGGTGATGCCGCTTCCGGTAGTGCCTCGACGAGGACGACGAGTGTTGGGAACCATCCGGGACCGAGATCCCCTGGACTCCCTCCGACGGGGAGAGTCACCCCACAAGTCGTCAGTGGAAAGACCAGCAGACATTTTGGACTTAAGGGGTTTGGATACCCGACCTACCTGCAATGTCCCCTTGCGCTCCTGCAAGGCCTTGGAAATCAACAACTGGCACTTCGAGCAGTTGTCCATGTCGTGGCTCACGCCCAGACACCACAAGCAGATACGGTGCAGGCCCGTGATAGACATTTTGGACTTACAGTCCTGGCACTTTAATAATTATTTTTTTTTTTACATTTTTCCAAACTTTATTTCTTATTTTCAACAAGAAAGAAACATATCAAGTACAAAGCAAATGTTACTAGGCCAACAGGCGATCATCCAGGTAACAACATAAACCTGAATCAAAGAAAACAATAACCTCGAAATGCATATTAACCGCAACACATTTAAAAACGTAGCCATGAGTGGTGGCCTGACATTCCCAAACATAACAGACAACACAAAACAAGAGAACATAAAAACACAAGCACCCTCCCCCCCAAAACGTATCCATTAGGGATGAATACATGTATAAATATATAAGTGCCGGCACTTCTTAAAGCCAGACCGCAGGTCGGCGGGGTAGAAGAAGACGACATTATCGAAGTAGATAACACGAGGCGCGCCGAGTTCTCGAAGCAAACATTTTTGCAGGAAAAACGGAACTGAGGCTACAGGCGCCGGGCATGCTACTTATCACATCTGATGAAGTCACCCTCGACGGAGACCTTCGAGGGACATCGACCCTACGCCATCGACACAGGACGCCCTCTGCGGAAAGATTTCCGAAGCAGCACAGCTGTGGACATTACATGTCAAAGATGTGGACTACGTTGGAGGACACAATCCATTTGAAAGGAGGAACTGCTGCAAAGTGATGCAAATTTCTTGACATTTCTTATCCTGCCATAGAATTACATGGGCCTCTATTGAAAACTGTTATAATGAAGATCACGGTTTCTATTATAAAGTTGCTTAAATGCATTTATTTTTCTGTCACATTAATTTATACGCTCTATCAATTACAGGCTTCTTTTGACAGATAGACTTGATAGACATGAAAACACAGGAATCAGTGGCCTAGGCGAAGTGTTGTGGAGAACTGTGGAAAACAGAGATCTTCTTATCTAGGGATTTTGTAAAAATTGTTTTTGGACAATTAAATCAAATAAAAAGAATTTAAAAAATAATTAGTTTTCTAGTTAATTTATTTTCATTATCCTAAGAGCACCGCTTGTCTAGCCTTCAAATTCTTTAACTTTTGGTTTCCTTGCATTGTGTATGCCCTGCAAGACTAAGCATCCTGGAAGAGTTCAGTCTTCGGCTCGGACAACCGTAGGCACATGCTCCAACCTCTTTCATTACCTTTTTTGTAAAGACTTTGGAATTCCCATGATTATGCATCACATTCACATTTATACAATTTTAATTTTGGTCATAAAAGTAGTGCAACTAATTAAAAAGAACACAAAATGTTTCAGGTGGCTGGACTGCTTTAAAGTTTGGCTGCACCTCAATGATTGATGGTAATAACAAACTCACCATGTTGTTTTCATCTAATACTTCATGTCGGATTCCTACCGTTTCATTTTAACGGTGCTCAATTTACTACCCTCAGAAGGATGAAGGACGGAGTCAACCATGCAAGAATTCAAACTTGCGTCTTGCAGGCTGAATGCATTTCTTAGGTGAGCTCTAAACTCACTAGGCTATCTTGCTGTCCTATATGCACTATGGCTAGCAGATATCCTACGAACTTAGTACTTTATGATATTATGAATTAACATAGTCTGGTATGTATTCATAGTAAATAATGTTACATTCCCAGGCATGAACAGGTTTAAATTAGCATCGCTATTTGTAATGGTAACTGAAAATGTTAGACCCAAAAGGGAAGTTGAATAGAAATTCAGAGGTTGGTCTTTCACTGTTTTCCTGAATATGATAGTTTTACATTTTTATAAAAATATTTTCCTCCATTCTCAGTTTAAGGGTAATGTTGTTCCACAGTTCGGGTCCAGCTATGGTATGTTGTCCATCGTGGATTCTTCTAAAGGTCGTTTTTCTTGCTGGTTTTCTACAGAGGAGACTCTTGTGCATTGAGTGCTCTCCATTAGATATTTGTAGTGAAGGGATAATCTTAAAAAACATTTCTGTACACGATAAAACTAAGCTCAATGTTGCTTCTGTAAGGAAACCAACATTACGATCCTTGTGGTAACAACTATCCTGGAAGTGGAAAAAACCATCCTATCTCTCAAACCATCGAATTGCAAAGGAGATATTTGCCCCGCATACATCATAAAAGAGGCTGCCAGAGACCTCTCCCCCTTTATATCTAAATTGATTAATGTTTCCTTTGCATCCGGCACCGTTCCAGCTAATCTTAAACAGTCCTGGGTGCTCCCGCTTCTCAAGAAGCAAACATTAGACCCACTCATCGCGACCAACTACCGACCTATCACAACGGTACCTTTCTTACTCAAGATTTTAGATAAAATTGCTTACTCATAGATCCAGAAACACCTTGAAAAGCATAAACTTTTGGGAGTCCAACAGTCAGGTTTCCGACCATTGCATGGGACGGAGACTGCACTGATAGACTTGAAGACTCAGATTGATGAGCTGAGGGATCAAGGGAAAACAGCATTATTGCTGCTACTTGATCTCTCAGCTGCATTTGATCTAGTCGACCACAAGGTCCTTTGCAGACATCTAGTCATAGCAGCCCACTTTTCCACAGACGCTGTCAAGTGGATAGAATCATTTTTGAATGACAGAACGAGCAGAGTATTCTCACCCAATGCAGCTGCAGACCCTACACCGATTAAGTGTGGAGTCCCCCAGGGTTCCTGTGCGTCTCCCACTCTATACAATATATTTACCAAGCCATTGTTCGATGATCTGGACCTTCTGGGTGTCACCTACACTAGCTATGCAGACAACACTCAGATTCTCCTCCCTCTTTCTGGGGATCATGGCAGGGACCTGGCGTTGGTAAATAGAATGTATCTCATCATTCAGGCATGGATGGCAAGCCACGGCTTATGCCTGAATGATGACAAGACAGAGTTGTTAATCCTCGGTTCTCCCTCTAACATCTCCAAATTAGGACATGAATATACCTCCATCATTGACGGCAATACTACCATTGTCTCCAAGGAGGTGAAAACATTGGGCTTCTACCTCGACGCAACTATGTCCTTTACCAAGCAACTAAATTCCCTGGCGTCCACTACAGCCTACACATGTAAGCTGATTAGAGCAGGTAGGCCCTTCCTCTCTAAAGATAATTGCCTTATACTGGCCAGAGCTTTAATCCTATCAAGACTTGACTATTGTAACGCCCTTTACAGTAGTGCCAACAAAACGATCATTCAAAAACTCCAAACGTTACAAAATAACGCCATCAGAACTGCACTAGGCATTAACAAAAGAGTGCACATCTCTGCCATCAGATGTCACTCCAAATGGCTATCTACCCACAATAAAATTCATCTGAAAATGGCCTCCCTGACGTACAAAGCACTACATAACGCTGCACCAAGTTACCTAATTGACAACATTTCTAGAAGAACCTCCTTTAGACCGTCTAGAACCATCAACACGAACTGTCTGGTAGTACCCAGATTCAAATCCTCCAGGATCGGCGGCAACAGCTTCCCTGTTAAGGCCGCCAAACTTTGGAACTCCTTACCACACCAGTTGAGAGCCGACATACCTTGTCCTCTCTTTAGAAAAAACCTCATTACTCACCTCAACCTGACTGAAAATGAGTTCCCCTCTGTAACTGGGAGACACTAGCGCGTCTTGCTGTTAGATTGTATACTTGCTAATTGTGCATACCTATAGCTACTAAGATGTAAATAACTGCCTTCCTCGTATTGTAAGCCTGTATATTTTATTACTTCCTGTGTAATGTTACTGGCCATTTATTGTCTGTATTATATGCAACACTTGTAAGCTTCGCATATCCTTTATGCGCCCTGCTACTCCTGGGTCTGGTGCGCTTTATAAATGTAATAAACAAACAAACAAACAAACATGTTAAGCAACAGCAGTCTAGTCTTTTCCAAAGTGGCTCTCTTGCACCTTCTGGCTACATTCTACATATACCAGGTGTTAGGTGAGAGCGGCGCGTCGCCACTACACTTCTTAGTGCAAACTGCTTGGCTAACTGACTTTTCCGTTCCTCTTTGCACTTTTCTCGGGCGCCGCCATCTGGGGTTTTCTTGCTATTGTTCGTATCCACATTCTGCAACCTCTTGCCCGTCCCCCCTTTATCTCCTCCTTCACTTTGTTTTCACTCATTTCTTTTACTCTCCTTTTCTAAACTTTTTCTCAGTTTCGGATTACTCCATTGTTACTGCCGATGTGGTAGAAAGTCCCGACTCTCTGCGTCGCACAGTTTTTTTCCCCTTTTACCCTTCCCTTTGCCTTCAGCTATCCTTCACCTTACCTTGCTCTGCTCCATTCCGACTTTCCTTTTCTTCTTTCCTCGTCCCTGCGCGTCTCAGTGCTTCGGTCTTCATGCTGCCTTTTCTTCTATCTCATTCCTCGCCCCAAGCCCAAACCTCTGCTTAACTGCTTTGGGTCCTCGCCAATTGAGCCAAGCCCCTGCTTGCCAGCATCGGATCCTCAGAACTCAAGCCATGCCCCTGCTTACCTGCGAAGGGTTCCTTGTCTCCAAGACAGCTTACCATATTTGGAACCCTGCCTCCAGCCTACTTACTCCCTTGGTTCCTTTTTCAGAACGTTCACTATTGTTTCTTTATTCCTTAAAAATGTGACAAAAAACTGCATCATCCTTTAAGATTGTACTTACTGGACCTAATTTTTGGAATTCATCCATTCTTCAAAATCTGCATCCGGATTTTATTCCCTGTGAGGGCTTCCCGAGTGCACTGCCCACCGGGTACACAGAGTCCTGGTTTTGTCAGGCACCTGAATACCTTGTGGGACTCCTCCCTACTATCTTCTCACGCTACAAACATCGCTATAATCAACAACTGTAAGACTTCTACAAGCAACAAAACCAAGTACTTTTAGCACGGCTAATAGCTTCTGCCTCTTTTGGTAGTTACATTTTCAACAAACTATATTA
This sequence comes from Ambystoma mexicanum, assembly GCF_040938575.1. Classification (NCBI taxonomy): domain Eukaryota; kingdom Metazoa; phylum Chordata; class Amphibia; order Caudata; family Ambystomatidae; genus Ambystoma; species Ambystoma mexicanum. Next base: position 545,951,039 of record NC_090940.1, read on the forward strand.
GGTGCTTGTTCCACTTAGCATCAGATACTCATGAGCTAATTTTAGTTCATTATAAACAAATCCTTCAGACATCATCGCATCATCCAGTGAAGGGTTCAATTTCAAGGGAATTTAATCAAGTTTGGAAATAGTATACAAACACCAATGATGCTGCGTTTTCCATCCACTGTATCCGAGACAGTGGTGTATTTAATTTAGTGTGATATGTATTTCACTGCTCCATATTAAATGCCACATTTTGCTTTGTGTAGAACTCCATTAACTTCAGGGCCCATTAATGTTTGGGCTATAAAAACACCTCATAATAAAATAAATTAAAGCAGCTGCTAAACTCTTCAGGTTAGACTGTAGTTATCGATCATACAAATAACAGACATGGTTAAGAGACTAAAAAGAGAGTGAGACCTTTATTGTCATCAATTGCGCACAGTATAATGGATTTGAATATTCAAGTGGAACTGATAGAAATACTGAATACTAGGGGTTCTGGACTGTTTGCAAATGTTCAATATGCCAATGCAGTTCCTGCAGGCGAAGACCCTTTCTAAATCTATTAGTAGGTCATACAATGTTAACTCCTAGAAACATGGTGTTAGGATTTACTTTTTGCACCTTTGCCTGCACAGATTTCTATGGGACACCCTTTCTTTTTGATTGGTTCGAACCCTGTTCTGACCTTTTGGAGGCAGGTAAAGCCTTCTGCTTTACTTCCCTTGCCTTTTTTGCTCATTCTTATGGAGGAACTGATTAGTCCCCAAGACGGTCAGTACTGAGAGACTGTCTCACTCTATGAATTCTTGTATTGTTACAATTGCACACTTAATCTCAAAGTGAGGTGCAGTTGGTAGACTTTGTATCCTTATATAATGGCTTTTTGGTTACTTTTCATATGTGCCTAAGACAAGCCAGTGGCAGCTGTGACATTTTTACAGTTATTTTACTTGTGCACCTTTGCATTTACCGCAAATGGCTACTAAAGGTGGCTAGCATCCCAAGGTGGCCGTGCCACAAGGTTTCCACTTGATTTAGGTCATATTGTTCTTTGGGCTTCTTCCTGCCTTCTCAGGTTAGGAAATGCCATAAATGGAAATCCCTTTCACAGGGAAAGCTGTAGCTTTCACAGACTAAGGGGTGATGTGTGTGTGAGCCATAGAAGGGAGTTTGGATGACAGAATCTGTTGTGGGGCAGATGTGATGACCAATAGCTATCCACATTTGGATAGCTACTGACTGTTTAAATGGTGTAGATCCTTACCATTTGTTGGCTTTGGCTTGCTCCCAGCCTGAATCTTGAATAAAAGGAGGACTCCTGCCGACTGTTCATCAAATCATCATTGGGACCAAGATTTCTATGAAGACGAACAGCCCACTGACGATCCAAAGACGACTCCTGCAGCTGAACAGCATCAGCTCCAGTTTTATCCCGGTCAAGCCCTTCTCCTCTGTCCTGATCCCAAGAAGGCCTTTGTTGGTGCTCACCCACTGGCCCAGTGGGAACAACTGTCTCAAGAATCCGAGCATGCTGAGCCTTCGGAAGTGTTGTTGGACCAACCAGTGTACTGATCAGCTCTCTACAGAGCTACCTCGCTGCAACCCTCACTGTTCCGAGTAGAGCCTTGGTAATTGTCAGATCTTCAGGTTGTGCCACAAGTTACCTGCGCCTGCATTTACAGCCATCTCACTCCAAGTCCAAGAAAAGCTGTGCTGGGGCTGCTCCTGTGTTCGCCACTGTGTGATTGCTTGTCGCCTGCTGACCGTGGTGTCCTTCATTTAATCTCGTCTTCTACATGTCTCTGAGGTGTCCCTTAGTCGTCTCTCCCACAGAAGTCTTCATTTGTCTTTGTTTGGGTTTTCTACTGGAAGCTGTCTGGAAGAGATTTATTTGCACCGCGACCGACCGAGAGCAAATCCAGTGAAATTAAGCATCTCTTCTGTCTAGACGACCCTTGTGGTAGGAACTGAAGGACAAGCCTGGAACCTCCAACCGTGGTATCCAGAATACTCTGAGCCGGGGATAAGTCTACATACCTGTTGCCTTCTCTCCCTGTCTTCAATAGGGTAACTAGGGTGTAAAGTCCTGACCCCAACTAACTCTTACCTGACCGTAGGAGGTGGAATCTGGATTCAGGATCCTTCCCCATCGCTAGCCTAGTATGTTAGCCTGCGTGGAGTACTCACCTGAGCTTTCATCTAAGTTTGGAACTCTTTTTATTAATCATAACCACTGGCACCCCAAATCTCTATAGAAAACCTTTAGGCACAAGGTCATTTTAGGGTTGGACTATGCGATTGATGGAAGCTGTTTTGGATTGGTTCTGCCTATTTTTATGTGGTATCCTCAACTGTATTACACTCTTAATTGATTAATGTGCAATTCTATTACTTCTAATGATTGATGTATATATAAGTTTTATAATGTTTTGTGTGACAATATCTACCTATAATTTGTATCTGCTTAGTGTGTAAACTAAAGGCCTAATAAATAACTATGTGTATATACTTACTGTCTAACAGGAATGACTGGTGTTGCTCTGTGTGGACTCATTGTAGCCCTAGACCACTCTCGCACCTTTTGTGAGAATAAGACTTGACTGCTCGCTCATCTAACTTGATTGGTTTCTGGCTAATCTCTCTGTGTCTTCCCTGATCACCATAATAGTGTGGCTTCACAAAATCTTCCCACCGTGGCTGATTTGGGAAATCCATCTTATCACTTGGGATATGGCTCGGTTTGTATTTCTTTACACCGAGTTGGTTTATTGAAATTAAGAGGCTACTTGGTCTGCATTAAACTTCAAAAAACGACATTTCTTTTTCATCCATGATCTGAAGTAGCATTGTGGTTACTGCGCGATTTTAGAGTCATTGAAATGTAGTGTTTGTGATTTCATTACTTTTATTATCAGAGTATTCAATAAAAGGATTAACCAAAGAAGAACCTTGGTCGAAAACCAAAAGCATTTCCACTGCTGCCAACGCAATGCCGCCTCTGCAGTAAAGCAAACATGCTCTGCTGTGCCAAAAAGAATTCTAAACCCAAGATTTAGATTATTGCCTTGAGCAGTTTATACCACAGGTTTGCAATGGAAAAAACTTGCTTGTCTATGGGAACTGAACTTTATCATGGAACAAGGAGATGACAAATGTTCAAAATGAGAAGTTAAGAGATGAATTTATCCAGTATGTCAAAAAACATAAAAAAAAGGAAATGTAAACTAAATTTTAACTTACTTTCTTGACCTCTGATTTATTCTGACTAACATAAAATCCTCATTGAAGTCATTGCATGACAATGAAATAGATGCTCTGAAAAAATACCCCACCTTACCTCAGATTTCTGCGTTGCATGAAAGCCTTCTATTTCTCTCAGTCGGGAATCTGGTCTCAGATCTGAAATAAAAATAGTATTCTCAAAACAGGAAAATAAATGCCATCATGAAACAAGGACATAAAACAGACTACAGGTACAACAAGGACTCCATTTCTGCTTCATCTTTTTAGGTTTGCCCATTGCATTAAGAGTAATTGAGTGCAATTATAAAGTCCTAAATTATAAAATGGTCAGTTAGAAGTGTACCTACTTTGCATGTTCCTTTCTTAATATTACTCCATTACAGGTAAATCACGCTTGTAGTACTACTCTCTTTACTCATTGGTGATGGGGGATAGCTCCGGGGCAAAGCGTTTGTCTTGGAAGCAAGACAACGCAGCACAACACACGTCCGAATCCTGATCCCTCGCTTAGAAACCAAAAAGCGTGTTATAAAAGAACAATTATAATTATAATTATAATTGGGCAAAGTCTTTTTTTGTGTGGTCCTCCAGCGCCGCTGACAAGGTCTCATATCATGGAAGGGGTTGAAATAAAGATGTGATGCGCCCGATTAGCAGTCGCCTCCCAGTAAGTAGAAGCTACCTATAGGGACCAAGGAGCTAGGACACAAAGCAATCATCCACAGGAGATGCAAACTATATCTTTTTACCCAATGACCTTTATAAACCCACTACTAAACACAGAGTTTACAGAATATGGTACGTTTGTATTGTAACAATGGGCCTGAGGAGTCAATCATAGCTCCTGGTCCTGGTAGCTGCTGGGGTCAAGCCTATGAGGCTCTTTGAGGCTGCAAGAAGGAGCTAAATAGCTCCTAGAAATTTCAATACGCTGACATTGTACTAAGCCTACTATAGCTTCCTGTATTTGGGCATGTAGATATCTAGTTTTCAATCTGCGCATCATATAAACTTAAGCAACTAAATCAGTCACCAATCAAGGGCGAGTTTAAAAAAATAAATTGCAACTGTGTCAATGCATATTCTTGATAAGTATGATAAGATAGGTTATTTATAACGCGCTTAATACCCAGGGGTTTTGAAGTGCTGACCCGGGGATCGGACCTGTGTTGTTCCGTGTCGTCTTGTTTCCAAGACGAGCACGTTGCTCCTGAGCTAACCTCCCGAGACAAATCTACCAATTAAGTTTAAAAATGTAACAACACTCATGCTATAGCTGGATGCGAGAGCAGTTGAAATATCACATTGTGACTGCTCTTCCATCAAGACCCATCTGTTACATGCATTACCATGCATAGATCCACTTGCTTTAAAATGTATTTATACATGTATTCATCCCTAAACCGTGCAACACGTGCACTCTCAGACAACGTATGATCAGAATATCAAACAATTCCACACCTCTTTTGGAGTGCCAGGGTTTCAACATATCCTAAACTGTGTCCACACATTGATGGCAGCCTGTCAGCACCTTTTGTTCGCCAACTACAGACACACTCAATTAGATTGGCAACTGATTTCTTGTTCGGGAGGGCTCATGGGCAACACGCTCGCCTTCGAAGTAAGACGACGCAGAGCAACACACGTTCGATCCCCAGGGCCACGCTTAGTAACCTCTGGTGTTAAGTGCATTATAAGTAGCCAATTATGATATAATAATTATAATATAATAATCACTTCTCTTAAAATGAAAGTCTTGCATTTCTTGTTTGGAGCTGACAGAGGTACGTCACAATAACAGTTGCAACCCAACAGCTGGGAGCAGTCAGGCAAAGGGTTCCGGTGTTATGACGTATTTACTATTCGTTCTAAGGATACAATCCCAACATCAGATCTTTTCAGATGAAAAAAGCATGGGAGTGTTGGGAGGCAGATGAATACGCCACCCATAGCTTCTGCCCCTCCCCCACTCCAATACTGCAAAGGTGAGTCATTAGCGCTCTCTGTCCCTCCTTTCAGTGCTACGAGGATGATACCCAGCTCATTTTCAGGCTACCCTTGGCCTCCTCTTCCCCTTCCCTTATCTCTGACTGTCTCTCTGCTATCCAGGAATGGTCTGCCGCCAACGACCTTTGCCTTAATGCCAGTAAGACTGAGATTCTACTCATCGGCACACCCACTGCCTCCTTCCATGCAGCTCTCTGGCTGGCCTCCCTTGGCCCTCTTCCTGCGCCTACCTGCAAGGCAAAAAACTTTGGAGTCATCTTCGACTCCACACTCTCTTTCTCCCCACACATATCTGACGTCTCTAAGAAGTCACACTACCAGCTACACCTCCTCAGAGGGATCCTTCCTTTCCTCTCCTTCCCCCAGATGCTCACTGTCTCCAGAGCCCTGGTTCTCTCAAAGCTGGACTACTATAACAGCCTCTATCTAAATCTTCCTGCCTCTACTCTTCGCCCTTTGCAACTCATCCAGAACAGGACTGCGAGACTTGTCCTTGGCCTCAAGCCCAAGGACCGTATCTCTCCAGGACTGAAATCACTGCACTGGCTCCCAGTGGCTTTGAGGATTAAGTTCAAAACCCTCTGTATTGTCCATAAGGCCTTCTGGGGCCTTGGGCCAAAATACCTTCAACTCTCTCTTCCTAAATATCTTCCTTCTCGAGCTCTTCGCTCATCGACCTCCAACTACCTCAGGGTCAGCCGCTTCTCCAAGCAACGAGCTGGGGGTAGATCTCTCTCCGCAGCAGGGGCCTCCCTCTGGAACAGCCTTCCTGCCTCCCTGAAAGGTGAGGAGAACCATCTCCGGTTCTGGAAGCACCTCAAAACCTTCCTCTTTGCCTCTGCTTTCTCTCCCTCTCTCCCCTGCTAAAACCACTGAACCTGCACCGAATCTGCTACTGGACCACTCACCGATCTCGGTCCTTGGCCCAGCCACTCTTCCCTTGCACTGCCTACCTGCACCACGGGACAGTCTCTGTATCCCACAGCCCCTTCTCCCGGCACTTACCTTGCACTTGCCACCAGCTGGCCCTATTATTAATCTTGTACTCTACTAACCTTTACTGCACTTTCCTTGCACTTGCCACCAGCTGGCCCTATTATTTATCTTGTATTCTACTAACCATGTACAGCACTTTCCCCCTCTCCCCTTGCCCCTACACTTTTCCCAGTCCCCTCTACCCTTGCACTTGCGCGGTCTGAATGACACCTGGCCTAGTAGGATGGTTGTCTGTCTCCACGTGTCCCCCCCCCCGCCTCGTCGCGCCTTGAAACACTTGTGTATAGGCGCGTTACAAATGCCATATCATATCATTACTCACTGAGGCAACCGTATCACCCGTATGGCCCCTGTAGGTACAGCAAGACTTGGGGACAATGTGAGCTGAAGATGGCAAAAGCATTCAAACTAACACTGTACCAATTACAGCACATACATTAGACACAAAGCAAATATGCACGCAACATGAAGAATATGTGCAGTAGGTAAAATATGCACTTAAACAAGAATACTAACATAGCATCCACATACATGAAGAACACTAACGTGACCAATGTATAAGATGACTGCAACATGAATGACATGCGAATATAACTTGCCAACACAGAAACAAGAGTGTAATTAGGCAGCCATTTTAAAAATGGAAGCTACAGCATGCTTGTGAATGAGCAAAGGCTTCATAACCTCGGGACAAATCAAAAAGCTGAATCCACAGAAATACATAGCTATGCAGAGCTCGGACAGTAGCTGGCAACTAGTTCCAAGGTTAGAGTGAAATAAGGCAGGATTGGGACGGCAGAACTAAGGTACCAGGTACAAATTCCCAAGACGCAAGCAATATACTCCCAGATTAACGATTTATAACAGTACAACCAGTCTTTGTTAGCCACATACAGTAAAACAGTAAGCCAAAAGACTCCATGAAAAATAACTCGAGAGTATCCCTGATGGCAACAGAAACACCACCAATTAATATTAGCTAAAACCTCAATAAATAGGAGATAATTCAATTGCATACACGTCTTTTAGCACATGCCCCATATTTGGAGAACACAGACTATGCATTAGAAACCAGCATAGATAAAACACCTTCAGAACTCTCTAAAACGCACACATAGAAGCGAGGTGCCACACAACGCCAAGTACAAAGGGATTGCCCTGTCTCATGGCCTGAGAAAGAAGGATAGTAGCTTTATAATGGAACAAAGAACACACCATGGGCCTCGCTCCCTCTACTCTATGTCTGGCCCATATCTTGACGGCCTGTCAAGTGTCCAAAGTTGGTTAGCAGAGAGCCAACCTATCAAAATCCCTAGTCTCATGCCGCCCGATCAAGCTGTATGCCAACCAACCACTTGTCATCAAGATGATGTATATTTTACGGAATAGGACAAAATGTCTGACCCCGTAAAGTCTGACCCCCATTTTTCTGCATATATATATGTGGGGGGGTAAGGTTATTAAAAATGTATAGGGATAAGGTAGGAGGTTGCGGGGGGTCTCCCCCACATATATTTGTGGAAAAATGGGGGGGGAAATAAAGAAAAAAAGGTCAGACTTTTGGTAGTCAGACATTTGCATTTGGTCATTTCACACAGATCCTATTTTACCTCAACAATATAGGGGTGGTTCCAGGCGGGGCCATCAGATATGTGTAACTCAATGAAATGTTTAACCCCTATAGAACCTAGATGTAGCCCAAGCCACTAACTGATTCCCGTTCCTCGTAGGTTTTGTAAACTGAGATTATGACATCATTGATGATACGTTTATAATATTAAAGCAATTGTTTTTTATTTACATGTTGAGAGCGCTGAGATATGAATGCTTGTATGCCGTCTAGCTTTGTGTTGATAATAAAGCTGGGTTTTGCTTGTACTTTGTCTACTTCGTCATTGAGTTTGGTTTGGACTGACTAATCCCTATGGGTCTATTTGGAATTTTGAGACCCCCTTAACAGGAGTTGGTTGGAATAGTGCACCTTTAACATTGTAAAAGTGACTGTAGTCGTCCAATAATTTGCTCATATAAAAGGTCTTGTTTTTCTGTTGGCTCTCTGCCTGTTTCTTGTAGTAATGTTCATACAGTGATGAAGTATTCAGATGGGCCACCTTCCCTAAAAAATTGTTTAGCATAATCTGACTGCATAGGGTTAGATCCCCACCTTAACAAACAATTGTTTTATCAATACATTTCAATATATTTTTGCCATAGGTTCTAGTGCTACTTGCAGAGCACTATGTGGTTCATTGGTGTTAGTTACTATAAAACAAACTCGGGGCAGGAGAGGTGGAATTACTGCGGGCAGGTAGTGAACAAGAGCTAAGCCTTAAGGAATAGCTGAGGAAATTAGGGCTGGATATGGGCAGTGTGAGGGGTCAGAAATGTGAGACGGACACATGTATAGTTTTCTCACAAGTCGCCATTTTATGAAATAAGGGGTGAAACAAACACCTACTTTTCCCTAGCCTAACAAGTATTTCCCTACCTGACAAACTAGGGCTAAATGGAAAATTACCTAACAACCAAAAGTATCTGTCCCTCACACGAATACATACAACAAAATCATACAAGAATTATTTAGTAGTTTAACTTAACAAAATAACATTTAAATTCAAACATAAATATTATAAACAGGAAACCTTGTGACCAGGGTTGGATCCCCCTGGACCAATTACGGGTGTTTCAAACCAAAGTTCAATTTCTAGAAAGTTCTTTTCCCTACCCAAGTTCCACTCCAGTTAGAACACAAAGTTCTTTTAATTCAGTATGTCCTTCACTTGGCAAAGTGAAAATCATAGTTCCAAAGGGTTTCTTCAAACTTGAAGACAATTGTTAAAGGTTCCACAGCCTTCTACTTGACAAACAAAAAAGACTTTTCTCTTCAAACATCAAATCAGAAATCAATGTAAATTTTCTTTTCTCTGAAGACCAATCACTTTTTATCAGATAGTATTTCTCGTTCATAAGCAACACCTTAGTCAGGATGGTTAATTCAAAAAGATATACTTTAGTCAGGATGGTTAGAAAACAGTATCAAAACACGGTAATTTAATTGGCACTTCTTTTCCACCATAACCTTCTACCACTTTCACAGTACTTCAAATGATCTTCTTTCTGGTCCACTCGCCTGCCAGGACTTACTATTATTTGTCCCTTTCCTGGTTTACTCGCCTCCCAGGATAAAACTCCTACTACTACAACTTGCATTTTGTAGTAAGGCTTGTTCCAAACTTTCCATCCTTAAATCCTCAATGGGGAACGTTGAACCAACAACTGCTTCTGGAGCTAGTTGACTTTCAACACAATTGGTGTATAACTTTTTCCACAAGTATACTGTACAAAAGGACAATGATTCTCACATTGATCTGTTTGCCATAGGCAATACAGGTTACAATTCCCGCCCGTTAATTTATTTCACAAGGAGAACTTTTCGCCTGCAGTCTCCGATTTATATATGATATGATATGGCATTTATAACGTGCCTATGCACAAGTGTTTCAAGGCGCGACGCAGCAAGGTAGGGGGATCAGAGGGAAGACAGAGACAGCGATCCTACAAGGCCAAGTGTCATTCAGATCACGCAAGTGCAGAGGAAGGGGGAGGAGGAGAAGTGCGGCAGTGCAGTACAAGGGGTAATAGAATGAATAAATAAAACAGTAAGAGAAGTAGGGCCAGCTGGTGGCAAATGCAAGGTTAAGTGCAGTCATCAGGTGTCAAGTGCTGGTGGGGGACTGTAGGGATACAGAAACAGTCCCCAGGTGCGGGGGTTGCCAGGGAGGCAGTGCAGGTGTGTAAATGGCAGGGGAGGGGACCTGGGCCCGAGATCAGAGGGTGGTCAGGTTACCAGTACAGTTTCAGCCAGGAATTCAGTAGAGGAGAGGAGGAGAGAAAGCAGAAGCAAAGAGGAAGGTTTTGAGGTGCTTCCGGAACCAGAGATGGTTCTCCTTAAGTTTCAGGGAGGCAGGGAGGCTGTTCCAGAGGGAGGCCCCAACCAAAGAAAGATCTACCACCAACTTGTTGCTTGGAGAAGCGACTGTCGCTGAGGGAGTTGGAGGCAGATGAGCGAAGAGCTCGAGAAGGAAGAGAGAGTTGAAGGTATTGAGGCCCCAGAAGGCCTTGTGGACAATGCAGAGGGTTTTGAACTTAATCCTCGCAGCCACTGGGAGCCAGTGCAGAGATTTCAGTCCTGGAGAGATACAATCCCTGGGCTTGAGGCCAAGGAAAAATCTTGCAGTCCTTTTCTGGATGAGTTGCAGAGGGCGGAGAGTAGAAGCAGGCAGATTTAGAAAGAGGCTGTTGCAATAATCCAGCCTAGAGAGCACCAGAGCTCTGGAGACAGTGAGCTTCTGGGGGAAGGAGAGGAAAGGAAGAATACCTCTGAGGAGGTGCAGCTGATAATGTGACTTCTTAGAGACGTCAGAGATGGGAGGAGAGAAGGAGAGGGTTGAGTCGAAGATGACCTCCAGGTTTTTAGCCTCACAGGTGGGAGCTGGAAGAGGGCCAAGAGACGCCAGCCACAGAGGGACAGCAAAGGAGGGAGCGGGAGTGCCGATGAGGAGAAGCTCAGTCTTACTGCCATTAAGGCAGAGATCATTGGCGGCACACCACTCCTGGATAGCAGACAGTGAGTTAGAGATGAGAGACGGAGAAGAGGTGGCCGAAAGACGCCTGAAAATGAGCTGCATAGCTCTGAAAGTTGGGGCAGAGAGCGGCAATGCGGTGGGCAAGAAGTGCCAGGTATTGGTTGAACAGCCAGGGAGAGAGGCTAGACCCCTGGGGAACACCACAGATGGAGATAAAGATAGAGGAGAGGAAGGACCTGGGAGGATCGATCAGAGATGAAAGAAGTCAGCCACGCCAGGGCCTGACTGGCAATACACAGGTTATCAAGGAGACGGTTGAGCAGGATGGCATGGTTGACCGTGTCAAAGGCAGAAGAGAGATGAAGTAAGGTGAGGACACAGTGGGTGTTGGAATCAAGGTTTAAGAGCAGGTCTCCACAGATGTTCAGGAGAGCAGTTTCCGTGCTTCCGTCAGCGCTGAAGCCAGACTGATGGTCATGACGTCTAGTTACATAACTCATTGGTTTCTGGCAATGTGGTTTACAACTTTCTCCAACTGGGTATTTTGCTCTGGGACTGTTCTATTCAAAATGCCTTGCTGGCATTCTCAGCTTTCTTTGGCTTTGGCAATCCAGGTTCTAATGTCCCCTTTTTGGATATCCCTCTTTGGGTAAATTGTATTCACTTAGCCTTATTATTGCCCCTTTTTGGCTTTGGCAATGCAGGTTACAATATTTCCCTATTCAACATCTCTTAGTAGAAGAGTTGTGCCAATTTTGCTTTGGTTCAAACATTCGGTCTTTAAAATGTTCATAATTACGCAGCGGTCCCCTTCAGAGTGCCCCGGGGTCACCTGTATTAGGCCAACTAACCGGTATGTCCTACATCTGTCTCCTTCTGACTCACTGGTTCTGCTTCTTCTTGTGTCGGACTCCCTCACCATTTGACAGCTTTAGTCAGTATGATGCTGCTCGCTCTGACTATAATTGAGCTTTCGCAGCTCAGTACACTCTCCGGTGAGAACCTTACACCGGAGCGGGATACAGGACGCCAAGAGCTTCTCTCTCTCTCTCAGGGTAGCTGGCCACAATACCACTTCCCGCTGTGCATCACTGCATAACACAGGAATCCGACCACCATGTTTTCTGCATGGCGTCCCGCTGTCAGCACAGCAGCGATACCAACTTCTGCTTCTTCCTGCTGCTCATGGTTGGCCTGCACATGAAAGGCCTTTAAATGTTTAAAGGTCCCACTCAGGTGTGGGTCATTACAACTAGACCGCTCATTACAGTTTGGTAACTCTGGACCCCTCTTCCTAGTCTCAGTACTACTTGAAGTCCATAATGTTCTTATTTGTTTTCACATTATTTAATCCATTCTGGTGGAGTGATTTATAGATGTGTATTTAAGGAAAGATTTTAAAAGGAAGTATGGTTTTTTCTTGGGGCAAACACAATGTAGATGCACAACTACTAGAAATAGTAGTATTTACCCTGACCATTATTTACATCATTTTCAAGTTTACAAAAATAGTTTGTATAGTTGTCACCTTGGGTAAGTCTGGAAGGGGAAGCCCTACTGTGACAACACGGCATTAAATATTCAGGCACTAGGGAAATTACATCCTCAGAAGAGGATGAACACAGCGTCTTTCCTGACAGTCACCACATTCCCTTGACAGCCTTCTACTCCCATGTGATCCTCCCTCCTAATCCCACCCACAGGCATCAGCTGCCTTTACCGAGCCACATGGGAGGAGACTTTAGGGTGGGATTCTGTGAGGACTCTACAAGGTTCATCACAGCAGATTCTGTGATGAGACTGTAGGGTTCATTACAGCAGTCACATCTATACGATTTGTGCAGGAACCTAAAAAGCACAGCCATACAAACCAATGCGTCAGAAACAGTGATCAAGGGAATGACTAGGAGAGCAGATGCAGTGACTTGGAAAAAGTGCAAAAAAAAGGGCCACTGCGGAGTGAGAGAAGAACAAAATGCATTGTGACAAACCTGACCAATTATTTGACTGGGAATTGATGGAGTTTGGGCAGATGGAAGTACATCTGGATGGAATGGCAGCAAAACACAAGGCAATGGCATAGTTTTTAATCTTTGTGTCAATGGTTTGCAATAAACCTTACACAACAATCAATAATAGGTAACACACCTTTGAACTTATAAAACTATTATTAAAAAATCATAACATCAAATGTACACTTCATAAACCACATTATAAGAAATGTATATCTAAGATTTCTCAAAGTATCTAGGGTTAGTAATATTTGTTTCCCCACACATTTTCTAAACCATTTCTTAAAAAGGTCATCTTTGGTTAATAAAGCCCCAAATGCTTCCTGGCTTTCAGGCTATAATTCACGACAATCAACAGGTAAGTGTTTTAATACTTCCTTGGTGGTGACATTCATACAGACCGGACAATGAGAGTGTATATAGGATTTCATTGATCTGGGACTTAGTACCTCTCAAGTAAGAAAAAGATTCAGTTGAAATCTCAGAGATTTCACCCTTTACAACGTGGAACTTTCACCAAATAATCATGTATCACAGAGTAAGGCTTCTCTTCTGACACCACAGTATAAAAACAGCCAATAGTTTATCTATTCTTTTGTTATTAACCACTTGTGTCTGTAATGAATCCGTCAACCTCATTACTGATCCCCTGGAAGGAGGCCTCTAATACATGGCCAGGGAAAGGCAGAAACTACCTGACTCTGACCCTGGCGGTGGGAGAGGACAAGCTCCAGGGACAGAGAAAAAGACTGAGTCAAGACAACCTTTCAGTCAACACTTTTAGTGACAACCAATTGCCTTTGCAACATTCCTAGATGGCCCAGAACCTCATTTATCTTCCCCCACCTATCTTGGTATACGAAGAAGAGGGATGAAGTAATAAGGATGAGTAGACCAGGGAAGCCAACGCAGTGGTCTAGGCATTGGAAACTGCTGAGGAAAGACTGGGAAATGTAAAAAGGACACCGGTGAACCAAGATCAGGAGAACGAGAGAGCCAGACTGGAGAGGCACCCGACTTGTGCTGACACTGAAGGAAGCCGGAGGCAAGCAGACTGCAGAACACTGTACGGAGACCAACTGACACGGTGTGCAGAGGAATCAGGCCGGGAGAAGTTTGCTGCTTTTCTGTTACAGGCAGCCGAACATAGAGGAAGGCAAAGAGGGAAGCGAGCAACTCGCAAGCCGCATTGCCAGTCGGTAGACTGGGAGCACAGGTGCCGGTGATACATGAACGCTGAAGACGCCACACGAAGCAAGTAAGCCCAGGTAGAGTGAACGGGTTACCGAGGCGCTTCTGGGGAAATGCGCAGCGCTGCTTACTACACAAGAGCGTCTAAATATTACTGATACAAACATTGTTGAGAGAAAGAGCCTAAGGGCAGTGCAATTATTATCGATACCAAAACTGTTAAGAGAAAGAGCCTAAATAAAGGCAGTGTCATTATTACCAATGCAAACATTGTTGAGGAAAGCAACATTCCTGAAAGAAAGAGCCTAAGCAAAGGCAGTGGAACTATTGCAGACACCAACATTATTAAGAGCAAAAGCCTAAAAGAAAGGCAGCGGAATTAATAAGAAAGAGTCGCTGACCCTATACTGCAGAAGGGTTTTAAAATGCATACAAGAAAAAGAGAACAAAGAACCGAGAAAGCCTGGCAAGTTAGTAACCAGGCAAACAGCGAGTCTGGGGCTCACACCAAGCAAGAACATGACAATACCCTGGCAGGCGAGCAAACCAGGGGTAAGAAGAAACAGTGATACGAAGGGAGGGTCCATACCCCTTTTTCCAAGAACAAGGTGCAATACCTTGGCAGGAGAGTGCAGCAGGGAAAAGGATTGAGAAAGCTCAGGGGTCAAAACCCCTATGTGTAAAAGTGTGTAACAGAAAAGGGAAGCTTCATGCCCCTTTAAGGATTCAAAATAACTATATCTTGAACTATGTTGTGATTCAAGAGAACCGAGTTCGTAATTCAAGAGACATTTTGAGGAAATGCAAGGGAAGACGTTTATCCCGCTGGAACAAATTGGAACTGTGATAAAATCTTATCAGAACCACTGGAAGATTCTAGGGTGAAGGGAAGACCCCTTTCCGAGTGGAACTTTGTTCATATTCTTTTTGGCACTTTAGTAAATTCAGTTTGTTTGGAACGTTACTGAAATTCCCATTCACATATAGTATTTATTTTAGCATGTAAGGGTCCAGTTTTGGACAGAGGCTGCTTTATTTGATTAACTTTCTGACAAGGATGTTCCTTAGGGCATATTACATCGCTGCCCAAATAAGGGTCATTAGAGATTGGCAAATAGACAACAGAGAGGAAAATATGGAGCCCTATGGATAGGGCTGTCGCGGGGGCTGCATTGCAGGAAAATCTGTGGAAGCCAAGGGCGGACAGACCAGCACAAATGTATGCTAGCCTAATTTTAGAAACAGTGGGCAAGGCATGGGACTCTGCAGCGACGAGAGCACAGATCACCTCCTTCCCCTCTCCCTATACGCCATTCTTCAGCAACCCTCCATTCACCCCCGGTTTCAAAACATCTGCGTTCCATGCGTGGCAGCTAGGGGTGTGTCCCAGAGTTAGGGACATGTTCACCGGGAACCAGATCAAAACCTTTGAATAATGTAAAGCGGACTTCGACCGGGGGGAAAGTCAAAGATTTTCCTATGTTCAACTGAGACACTGACTGGCACACCCGGACATGAAACACACAGGGACCATGAGCTCACGCCATTTAAGAAATATTTAAACACTGACACAGGAGAGAAGAAAGTGGTAGCGAATATTTACAAACTCATTAAAGAGGGGGAGGCTCCCCCGAACAGACCATACATTGGGAAATGGGAAGCAGACGCAGAATCCACAATTGACATAACCAAATGGGCAAAACTATGGGGGCAGATACCAATACTGACAAGATCAATACAAATTAGAGAGATCTGGATGAAGCTAATCGTGTAGTGGCATATAACCCTGGTCACTCCATAGAATGTCACAACAATGCTGGAGGAAGTGCGGACAGATAGGCACCTGGAGTCACATATGGTAGAGCTGCCCAAAACTAGCCCACTACTGGAAGACCGTCCACACAGCGATTGAGCAGGTGTTGGGAGTTAAATGCGGAGGAAACAGGGTGTTAGCCATGATAGGATTACACAGGGTCCTGGGGGAAATTTAGACAAAAGCCCAGCAGAAACTTTACATCATTATGATAATGGCAGCAGCACTGGTTCTAGCATGCAAATGGAAATCTACACAACACCCCCAGGCCATGAATAGATCGCAAAAATATGGTTGCTTCTCGCCATGGAATGGCTAACATACTCAATACAAGGAAACCACTCCAAGTTCAACACAGAATGGTCAACGTTGCTGAGATATCTCAAGGACGGAGCACGTTGGGCATGGTGTTCCAGGGCTATGTCCCTCCTGGGAATAATTCCTAACTAGGAGGACGATGACCTGTAAAAGACACAAAAACAAGGGCCCCAGCAAACCAAGCTGGGGCATAACATCTCAACAAGGTAGCCCTAGCCCAACGCCAAGAACTTCCATTGAATGCTCAGACCAGGGGGGGGGGGGCGGGTGGTGTGTGGGGATGGTTTCTGTTGGAGCGGTTACATTTGAATACTGCAAAAATGTATTGGGAAAAAAAAAAGAAAATCAAAGTTTGGGTAGGTGGCCTGTCACACCTACTAACCCAAGAAATGTGGAATACGAGGATGATAATTCAGAGTCCAGCTCTAAT
The DNA here is from genome assembly GCF_040938575.1 of Ambystoma mexicanum. Classification (NCBI taxonomy): domain Eukaryota; kingdom Metazoa; phylum Chordata; class Amphibia; order Caudata; family Ambystomatidae; genus Ambystoma; species Ambystoma mexicanum. Next base: position 545,967,626 of record NC_090940.1, read on the forward strand.
GTCTTGGAAGAGTCAGAGGAGGGAGGGGAGTCTCAGGAAGAGAGCCCCTCTATATCCCAATCTGCCCTTTTGCCTCAACAGTATCCACTGGAACTCCACAAGGTCATTCACTGTGTGCAGAATGTGTGTCTCTTGAAAAAATGAGACTGGAATTAGAGTTCAAAAGATTGCAAGTCCAAGCTGAAATCAAAAATCAAGCTCAGGGAACTAGAAATGCAGCATGCTCCTGAAATGAAGAAACTGTCTCTTGAAAACATTTCTATCCCAGAGTCCTCTAGGTCTTCCAGTCCAAAGAGGCCTCGCATGCTCAAAGAAGCAGTGAGCATGTGATATTTTGGATTAGTTGGGTGCTTTTGAGTATAACTATGGGATTCAGGGTCTCATGGGGAATCAGCTGGTTCCTTAGCTTTTGTCTAGGCTTCCCCAGGTTGCAACTGATGCTTTAATGGAGGTGGAGAACTTGAAAGATTGAAGTATGAGAATGTGAAACTAGCTTTGATAGCTAGGTTTGGGAAAACTCCTTCCCAGTACCTTAAGAGGTTTAGGACCCTCAAAAAGAATGATGGTACCCCTTGGGCTATCTGGGTGTGTGACTGTTTGAAAACCTTAGATGGTTGGGTTAAGGGTTACAGAGCAATTACTTTTGAAGAAATTAGAAATCTGTTTTTGTTAGAACCCATTTTTGACGTCTGCTCTCCTGAGCTGAGACAGCACTTAGCCGACTCCAAGGAAATTGATCCCAAGAAGTTAGCAAAGGCTGTTGACTTGTGGGTTGCCAACAGGGCCACTCACAAGGATTCTGGGGCCACTCACAAGAAGGATGCGGGGAAGCAGGACAAGAAAGATGACAAAGAGATTTCTAAAACCTCCCATCCAAAAGAGGGCCACACACATAAGAAGGGTAAGCCATTTGGGAAACCAGGTCAGTCTAGTGAAACCCCTGGTGCTGAACCAGAGGGAGGTCAGCAGAAGCCCCCATTTGTCAAAACATTTGGAGAATGTTATGCGTGTGGGTCAACTGACCATGTGAAAGGGGATCCCAGATGCAAGGGTAAACCTTCAGGGGTCCACACTGCCTCCTTAGCCTTCATCCCAAAGGAAGAAGTTAAAATGGCAAGTGGAAACTTTCATCTACTGGCTGAAGACCCCATTGGAGTCTCTGCCAGTGTTTCTTTAGTGTCCCTGGGGGGTCTGTGGGAAAAGCATAATGTAGATCTGTATACTCTATTCCAGATAACACAAAATAATATTACAAGGACAGTGTACTTGTGAATGGTCAGGAAACCCCTGCCATTAGAGACACTGGGCCAGCATCACAGTGGTGGATGAAACCTTTTTCAAGGCTGAGGATGTTGCTAAGGCACCCAAAAGGAACCACTAAGCTTGCTGGAGGCCCTATCCAGATGGTTCCAATACTACCAGCTCTCATCCAGTGTATCAATATGACTGTAAGAATATCGGTCAGTGTACAAAAGGAGGTGCCTGGGAGAATCCTGTTGGGGAATGATTTAAAAGCTCTTGGAGTTTTATCAAGCACCCCCAGGCCTTGCAGCAAAAGGAAGCAGGAGCAGACTAGGAATGCCAGAGAGCACACTTTGACTGACTCTCAACGGGACGTTACTGAGACACATATAACTCACAGTCCACAGTAGGAGCAACCTTCTGATTCCAGGAAGAAAGAGACAAAGGGGAAACCTAAAGTCGCAGGAAACAAGAAAAGTAGCACTCCTGTGCACAAAACCAGGACATCCCCGAGGGGACAGTCCCCGGTCACACCTGTGACCCCTCCACCTACTGAAGCCGAGTGTGAGGTTCAACCAGAGGACGGTGACACAGCTACTGATGACTCAGAGCTGGAAGAAGCCCTTCCCGGGTTGGTGATCTGGATCTTAAAGACCATCCTGAGCTGCAGACTTTGCTTACAGAAGGTGGCCCCTGTAGGGCAGACTTTAGTAGAGGTCAAAGAGTGTCCTACTCTTGAAGGACGTCGCCAACAGGCAGCTTCCAAGCTGGACGGGCAAGAGCCAGGGAAGCACAGGCTGTAATGGGAGGATGGCCTCCTTTACAGTGAGCCTATTGAAACTACCCCAGGGGACTACAGGAGACTTGTAGTGTCTCAGGAGGTAAGACCTCGGTTTTTACAGTTAGCCCATGAGATTCCTTTGGCTGGTCACTTAAGTTTTAAGAACACCAAGGAAACAATTGCTCTTTATTTCTACGGCCTTAAAATTGGGTCTGATGTAGATAAGTACTGTAGAAGCTGTACTTGTCCGACTTCTGGCAAGAGTGGGTCCAAGTATGTGGCACCCTTGGAGCCTCTCCCAGTAGTGGGAGTCCCTTTTGAGAGGGTAAGGATTGATGTTGTAGGACCCTTACACCCTCCCACATCTTCAGGCAATATATTTATATTGGTTTTGGTAGAACATGCTACCAGGTATCCTGAAGCTATACCTAGAGGACTGTGACTGTTCAGGCAGTGCTAAGATCCTCCTTGGTATTTTTACCAGGGTTGGGTTTCCTAAGGAGGTTATCTCAGACAGGGGGACCAACTTTATATCCCACTACATGCAAACCATGTGGAAAAACTGTGGAAAAACTGTGGAGTGACCTACAAGTTCTCAACAACCTACCATCTCCAAACCAATGGGTTGGTGGAGAGGTTTAACAGAACCATGAAGAGCATGATAGATGCTTTAGAGGAACCACTTAGAAGAAAGTGGGACCTTCTACTGCCATGCCTTCACTTTGCTTATAGAGAGTCCCTCAAGAAGGGGTTTACTTCAGCCCCTTTAAGCTCCTCTATGGTCATCCGGTTAGAGGTCCATTGGTCCTAATCAAGGAGGGGTTGGAAAATGCTCCTTCCCACAAACCGGTGAGAGTCACTGACTATGTGTTAGGTCTCTGAAGGAGAATGACACACATGATGACAGAAGCATCTGATAACTTGAAAGCAGGTTAGGCTCTGGTGAATCATTGGCAATCAGAGGGCCAACATGGTGGAGTTTACTCAAGATCAGCAAGTTCTAGTTATAGTACCTACAAGGCAGAGGGTCTTACAGGACAAATGGATTGGATCCTTCAAGGTTGTGGGCAAACTTGGAAAGGTCAATTATTTGGTGGACATAACAATCCTAAGGAGGCCGCCAGGGTCTTTCACACAAACTGTCTAAAAGCTTATGTCACCAGATCAGAAGTGGGAGCTTTGCTTCTAGCCTCTGCTCATGAGGAGGAGGAGAGTGAACCTCTGCCTGACCTCTTCAGGGGACAACCTTTAGATGGAAAGATAGGAGTTAATCTCTCTTCTGATCTGACACTGGAACAACAGGAGGAGTGCAGATCTTTGACAAATCAGTGTGCCCCTCTGTTTTCTCAGACACCAGGCTTGACCCCCTGGGGCCAACGTGATATTTTCACTGGTGACTGTCTTCCTGTCAAAAACAGGGCTTACAGAATGTCAGACCATGGAAGGACCCACATAAAAGAAGAGGTCAACAAGATGCTTGATCTTGGGGTAATTGAGCCATCTGTAAGTCCATGGGCTAGTCCAGTTGTACTAGTACCAAAGGCAAGGTGCAAGGATTCTGTGCGGACTATAGAGGTCTTAATGCATTCACCACGACTGATGCCCATCCTTTACCTAGGACAGATGAGCTGGTGGATAAACTTTGTTTAGCCAAGTTCCTCAGTACATTTGACCTAACCTCAGGCTATTGGCAAATAGGTCTGACAGACCATACCAAGGAGAAAACTGCATTTTCAACCCCTGCAGGCCTCTACCAGTTTAAGGTTATGCCTTTTGGACTAATGAATGCACCTGCAACATTCCAAAGGATGGTGAATCATGTTCTGAATGGGATGGAGGACTTCTGCATAGCATACTAGGATGACATTGCAGTGTTCAGCCCTACTTGGAAAGAACATATGGACCACTTGGGGTATGTTTTACAGGCTCTTGAGCAGGCCGATCTGACCATAAAGGCAAGTAAATGTCAAATTGGCCAGAGTAAAGTGGTCTACCTTGGACACGAGGTAGGAGGAGGTGAAATCAGGCCATTGCCTAGCAAGGTACAAGCTGTACAAGACTGGCCCGCCCCTACTACTCAAACCCAAGTGAGAGATTTTTTAGGTCTCACTGGTTACTATAGAACTTCATTGAGAACTATGGGACCATAGCTTCTCCCTTAAATGTGGTCTCCTCACCAAAATTCCCCAAAAAGGTCAGGTGGAATTAGGAGTGCACTAAGGCATGTGAAGGACTTAAGAAAGCCCTTTGTCAAGCTCCAGTCTTGAGAGCTCCCGACTACAACCAATCCTTTATTGTACAGACAGATGCTTCCAATGCAGGTATAGGTGCAGTTCTGAGTCAGCTGGATGAGAAAGGCAGGGAACACCCACTCTGCTTCGTAAGTTGGAAACTGAAGGACCTTGAAACAAGGTGAGCAACCATAGAACGTGAATGTTTTGCTAGTCTTTGAAGAAGTTTAGACCATACTTGTATCGATCTAATTTTGTAATTCAAACAGACCACCAATCCCCGAGATGGTAAATGAAGATGAAGGGGGACAATCCTAAATTGTTAAGATGGTCTATCAGCCTTCAGGGGTTTAATTTTACCACAGAACACAGGTCAGGGTGTAATCACCAAAATGCTGATGATCTCTCCATAAAGTATGACCGACTGGAGTAAGGAGATTCATCCAGGGGTGGATTAAATCCTCCTGTCCTTTAGTCTGGGGGAAAGAGGGGCGAGTGTTAGGGAGAATTCTCAGAAATGTGCTAATTTCTCTCTACCTTAGAGACCCCTAGCACTTTTGCTAGACTCTAGGACTTTTTCATTTCTAACCTGGAGAGAGTGAGACCTTTTTCCCACTCTCTCAAGTATTTTTTCTTGTGATTTTGACTGTGTTTCTTGAGTCTGACAAACTCCATAGGCATCTTTTTGCATTGCGTCACACAGCACCTTTAGTGCAGTGACACAGGGAAGTCTTTTAGATTTCCCAAGGTTTAAATACCTACTCTTGGATTAACTACTGTTTCCAAGAGCAGTAAAGTGAAATTGACTTTGCTGTACATTTTAACTTTCTAGACCCAGCACACACCATCTTACCATAGGGTGCTGGAGAGGTTACTTAGTAGCCCCTTTGTCTAGCTGCCCATGTAACATTTTTTATGTTACCCTTTACACAATTAATGGCGAGTGGCAGTGTTTACTTTTTACTACCGTGTCGTGTCTTGTCTTTACCGCTGGCTGCGTTCACAGCTGCAGTAAAGCACCCATGGGTGCCATTTTTGTCAAAATGGCCCCGGTCTTCTTTTTTCGCCATTTCTTGTTGTTTTGGTCCTTCTTGAGATTTACTCTACGTGCCAAACCAGGTTTGGTCCCTTTGTTCAAGTTGTCTTTGGCGGGCTTCACGATTGAAACCCGCCCATGGCTCCCGAGTGTCTGGTGGGAGCAGGAAGTGAGGGAGGTGCCCGAAACTCCCTGTGCTTAGTCTCCTAGGAGACCTGAATGCACTTTGTGATGATTGGTTGACGGGCTGTCCGGCAAGGACAGCCACCCTGCTGGGGAATTGACAGCCAGGCTGGAATGAATGGGAGAAACCTGCATAAAAGGCAAGGCTTTTTGGCTGGAAGGCAGAGTCGACAACTGGACGAAGGAATCTGAAGAAGAACTGGAAGAAGACGCCTGCTGCAACTCCTGGAACGTTGGTTTGCCCGGTGTAGCCCTGCTGCTGTGCTGAAGCTCCGAGTTCGCCTCGACAGAGAAGTTCTGCAAAGACGACTTCTCCCCTTGAATTGGTGGGACCAATCAAAACCAAAGTAAGCCACCTGGATATCCGTCTCAGAGCTGGTTGAAATTTCCACAGAGTGCCGATGAAAACCATAAAGCCTGGGAGAGGAACACCAATTTGTGTGCGTTGCTTATAAGCTGCCCAAGAGATCCAGGAAGATCCTCCGGACTCCCAGGATGCAGGACTGACTGAGCATGAGCCCCCTCAACAGAGTGCGGGACCTCAGAAGCAAGGAAGGCCCATCTCGACAGCCAGAAACCACAGTTTTGCCATTTGCGGTAGTCGCGAGAAGCTGAAACACTCAAGTGCCACTGATTTGAAAGTTTGCCGGTTGTGGTGGGTGACCGTCCCGTTGTGGTGCAGGAATCCCCAGAAGTCCTCCCTCTTGTCTCCACGACTGAGGGCCAGGAACAACAGGATCTCAGAGCTGCACAGCAACAGAGGACATCAGCGGCATCTTTTTCTTCAAACCCAAAGGTACTGTAAAAGTCTGAGAGAACGTACCTCTCACTGTAGATTTGCTTGCACCTCTACTTCACAAGTCTCCTGGCTTGTGGCCCTACATTTGATTCTTTCTTCATCAAAGACTTCTAAAAAAATATTGTGCAAAGACTTTTGCTCACCTTCAAGAAGTGCTTCAGTTACACTGACTTTTGTCCATTCACATTGGCTTAGCCTGGTTCCCTGAATGACTCGTCTCCCCTCTGTTTTGTGTTGCACCTGTCCTTCCAGGAAGGGGTTAAATTACTCTGCATTGGGGGGGGGGGTTGAAAAGTATTTCCCTGCTTAAAGAAACATTTGAGATCTCTTGTTTATTCTCTTTACCTTTCTTTTTACACACTCTGCCTACTCTAGATGTAACGGTTTATAGTGATTTTTTCGAGCGCCATATTTTCGAAATGCCATTTTGTGGAAAAAAAATCTGCAGAATTTTTTTTATTTTTTTTATTTAATTTTATTTTTGAAATGGGAGTTCCACCCCCGACCCCCTGCTTATTTTTTACTACCGAAACAAAAATAAAACATAAAATAAAAGAATTTGAAAAAACAATTTCCAACATTTTGTTTGAGAAAAAACGGCATTTCGAAAATATGTTTTCGAACATTTAACCGGATACCAGATGTAACAGTTCTATATAAATGACCACAAGTATCCTAGTTATTTATGTCACCTGAGGGTGTAGGAATTGTCTGTGAATCATCCCCAATGGGAAATTACTGAATCTAAGAAACCTAAGAGTGTGGATTTGTGAAGTGTATTTGATTGTTGCTTTTATATTGTACCTTCTGAAGAAGGCTTGTTTAAATGACTGGTCAATAAATTAATAATTGTTTTATCAAGAAACTTTGAGGATCTGTGTTTATTTGAATACTTGTCACTGTGAAACTATCTGTAATTACATTACTGCTCACATTGACCCCTCTTGAGATAAGCCTGGCTGCTAGGCCACACTACCAACCTGTGTAACTCAGACGTATACCAAAGGTTGTGTCCCTATTGCCAGGAGACTGTTGTAGTACGCCCTAAGGGTACTACCTCAAATCTTTACCTAAAAATGCTTCACGCACGGAAGGAGAGTTTAAACTCCCAGCTCTGCCATCAGCAATCACAGATATCAGGCACTCGAAGAGCAACGCAGACCTCCTCCCCTCGCAGCCAAACAGCAGACAGCACTTCAGTGCACTCTGACATAGTTCCGAAATCCCTGCAGCCTAAAAACCAAACACGCACAGAGGCATAGAAAAAGAGGCTTGAAGTAGTCAAGACAGTCCTAATACATGCAGGTAGAGAGGGTAAAAAAGGAAAGATTTGATGGTGAATACAAGGAAGGAAATAATAGAAAGAGACAAGTTGATTTAACTGGGCTAGGCGAGAGAAACGGTTGTGAAACTTGGCCTCTGTTTTGTTGGAATTGAGCCTTTGGTAATTAACATCCATCATCCAGGAAATAATGGCCAACATAGAGGCACTGAAGAGAAAGGTGCCCCTCAGCTTCACTTCAAGGATCGTGAAGCCGGGTCTTTATATATGTATACATATACACAGTGAATACAAAGGGGGCAATCAAAACTGGGGAGTGGGGAACCTTGCAAGACACAAGTAACAGTACGAGTGGAAGAAGAGTAACAGGACGGATGAGGAAGAGAGAGGGTATCAACCAACTTAGAAGAATTAGCAAGAAAATAAAAAGACGTAGGACAGAACCCTGCCTCCGATTCCAAAGTAGCAAAGATGCCTGAGAAGGATGTCATGTTTGATGAGATTAAAGACAGCAGTGGGATGACAAGAATGATCAATGCACCTTACTCAGTGGCTCGGCAAGGGTCGTCCAAGGCTGCTAAAATGGCACACTCGTCTGGACGGAACCAGCATGAGAAGGTGTAAACTATTGGAAGATTAACCATAGTCCAGGAGTTGGGCGCCGACAGCCATCTCCAGACGCTTAGCAGCGGCAGGGAGGAGGAGAATGGGGCAAAATATTGGCAAGCTAGTGGAGAGATTAAGAGTAGTGAAACAACCTCTCTATTTTGAAGGACAGTCGAACTACTTCAACAGTAAGAGGCAGGAAATAGGGAGTGCAGATATGCCAAAACAGAATATCAGGATTTTTAACGGGCCAGACTCGAGAGGTGAACAAAATTTCAATTTAGTGAAGTGCAGAAGAATGTTAAACTTCAAAATGTAATAACGTAAAGAGAGATGTAGTGAAAACAAGAGAGGAAGGGAGATAAATTGAGGATCAGAAAAGGGAGCTGGATAAGTAAAAAGTTAAGAGGAACAGTAGCATTTTTATTGTAGAACAACAAAGTCATGCTCACAAAGTGGCACTTGTGTTGGACAGTGCCGGAAGATGCCACAGAAGAAGAGTGCATGGAGGATGGACATTAGTTATTTCTGGGTGCTGGGAGTAGCAACAACATTAGAAGTGAAGTTGATTAGTTGGCCGAGAAGTATGCCTTTTTGGTAATTGAACAGTGTACAATTGGTCGATCTAGTGGAAGAGTAAAAGGTGTGGCGCCAGTGGCGTGCTGCACATTTAGTAGCAGTTTTAAGGGTCAAGATTTACAAGGCATAAGAGAATCATGAATAAGAAATCCAGTTTTTGAAAGCAGCCAGGCTAGTAAGCTGGTTATTGCAGCGTGGGGAGTCAATGGGAAGTTATAGAAATTGGGAAATGCGAGTGGAATAATTGGTGGACCACCAGTCCTTTTGTGTGCCTTTCATTCTAGTAAGATCCATGTTTTGGCGCAATTAACTCACTCAGAAGATAGCCAGGAAATCTCTGTACCACGTACTCTGCATCTGTGCAATCATGTTTTGAAACAAGCACAAAAACAGCAGCTGCGTAATCATGCAGTACTCAGTGAGGACAGTCCTGTCATGTCTTCGAAGGCTTCCTATGCCAAAATCAGCCCATGAACTGCCCCTCTTACAGTCGTCTATCATATACCTGTGCTCTGCCACCTTCGTTCCCTTTTACTGATTAGTGCTCGAAACATACATATATTTCAACAAGGCATAATGATAGGAGGTCTTTATATATTTATTTATTTTTTTATTTTGATACAACTGAATAAATCAACTTTTCAAAATTATAAAGCAATATGCATTTCAATTCATTCAGACATATTAACAATGCAAGAAAAAGAAACATAACAATGTATGAAAAAGAGAAATAGATAAAACAAATAAGGCAAATAGCGCAAATAAGAAACAAGTGTTAAAACAATAAAATAAGTCAATTTAAAACGGAAATTACACATTTCATTACACAAATCGTATCTCCGATGCACCAAATGGATACAGCGCTATATACACATCAAGAACAATTATTTAACAAATTAATTTCACCAGGCAAAATCGCTTCCAAGTAGTGCACCAGGGCCTTTATCACTGAAAATTTCGTAGTATTAAATAAAATGCTCCATATCTGAGTTTCATCCAATTCCTCATGCAATCTCAATAAATTGGCAAAGAATTTAAACTGCAAGTCCTTCAAGCTGGGACAAGATATTATCAAGTGTTGCAGGGTTTCCCTTGCTTTATGAAATTCGCAAAACCGACAAAAATTTAGATCATCTGAGATTATTTTGCACCTAACCAGTACTTCCCTTGTTGTCCATAAATGGAGTCTGAGGCGCAAACATTTATTCCGTATATGCCCAGAGGGACATTTCAGCAAATAACCTGCCAAATGCCCCAAACGCTTGATTTCAAAATAGTTACTGTTAAAGTCCTTGTATTTTAAACAAGATTCATGATTTTGAATCCAGTCACAACGATAATATTTTAACTTTGCACGTGCTGGGTGTTCAATTAAAAGTTGTAATGATATATCAGCTTCAACCAAGGAATTCAGTACTAAATTTCGCCATTTTAGTGGGAAAGCATGATATGAGGAGGACAAATATCGGGCAACGATGCTCAATATGTTATTTTCCACACCTAACAAACATATGCGGAAAAAGGAGCACATTCTCCACCTGACTCTGCTAGCTAAGGTGTTCAGGCCTAATTCGAATCTTAATATTGGCATTGGGGAACAAGTCGGTAAGTGTAAAACCTTTTTACAAAAGGTGGCCTCTAACATATTCCACATCTTATCATGTTTATATAGCTTGGATTCAACATAGAGGAGTGCCGGAATTACTTTTTGCTCATAAAACATTAATAAATGTTTCAGAGTAAATTTCCCATATTTATACACAAGAATTCGGGCCTGTGAAATGAAAGTCGTAAGTTTCGACTGTAGAGTATACAAATATTTGTTATCACTAACTTTACTTTGTATAAAAAGGCCAAAGTACTTATATTCTAGGACTAAATCCATGCACTCCTATCGGATGAACCAAGTTCCAGTTTTAATTTAGCTTTTTCCTGGAGGTCTTCAAACCAGAATCTGTGATTTAGTTAGATTTACTATGAGCTGGTTCTGTTCTACATATTCTGATAGGGCCGATTGTAAATTCTGAAGTCCTTTGGGGGTTCGCGATATTAAGACTAAACCATCAGCGTACAGCAACCATGGTATACGCTGGCCTCCCAATTCAGGAGCATCTTAAACTATATCAAGAAATGAATTTCCCCATATCAAAAATAAATAGGTTAAATAGTATTGACTCTAGGATACACCCTGCTTGAGGCCCAAGAAGGTGGCAAAAGAAGAAGACAAAAGGCCTTCTAAAGGAGAGTCTAACACGCATAGTCGTGTCTGTGTGTAGCTGAATCACCAATGCCAAGAGAGATGAAGGGCAGCCAAGCAGTTTTAACTTGTGGAATAGTAGGTCACGGTTTATTGAGTCGAAGGCTGAACGGAAATCAATAAATGCAAAGTATAACGACTGTTTCCTACAAGCATACTGGGATTTCAACATATTAATAGTAATAATATTTGGGAGGGTGCCAATGCCACTGGCAAAACCCGAATGAAGCGGGTCTCGCTTATAGAAGTTTTTTGGCCATTTGTTCAACTCTCTCAAAATTAGGCGACAAAAGATCTTGCCAGGCACGTCAAGGAAGGAGATGGGCCTATAGCTAGTCGGGTTGGCACAGTCACCCTTCTTATAAATTGGGATGACGATGGATTGTTTCCAGGACATTGGAATTTTTTTTAGATAAATTGATATTCTCAAAAATAAGGTATAATATCTGCCAAAATGTCCAGAAATTTCTTCATCTGCGCATTCGACAACCCATCTGGGCCAGGTGCTCTAGAGCGGCTTGCTTGCTTGATAAAGCACAGAATATCATCTATATCAAAAGATAGATGAAAACGATGGAGTATTAGAAATAAATATACTTGAGATTACCGGGGGTGCACCAAATAAATGAGTAGTATTTGACCCACATCTCTTCAGAGACATCATTGGTTTGAACAGCCACCTGATGGCCTGCAGTTGCTTGATTAATGATATTCCATGACTGCGCCAAGTTCTTTGAGGCTATTAATTTAAGCATGTAACTTCTGTCATTTTGATAGAGTTTCACCTGCATCCCTCTTAGCCAATTCTTATATCTAGTTTTGATAAGAGTTAAAGCTGCCAAATGTTTATCAACAGGCAGTTTATGGGCTTCTCTCTTCTCGGCCCGAACCAAGGATTTCCTACTTCGGATTTCGTGGTCAAAGATATGGAAATTAGGCATTTGTTTTTGTTTATGAGTAATTGAGGATGGCTGGAATAACTGCATTGACTCATAATACACTACCTCTGAGTTAGGTTTCCAAGCAACTTTACACTTAAGCTCAGCAAAGTAGCATGATCTAAAAGCTTCTAGAGATGTCTCGGTCCAGATTAAGCGATTTCTAGCTGTATTGACTTTATGGGAGCCTATAGGATAACAAGGTTTCTCTTGAGACAAATTGGCTTTGAGGAGCCAGGTTGCATTTAACACATTATGATCGCTCAATTCTGTTTCGGTGACTTAAATGATGTAACCTTATTCAATATGGATGCATTAACATATATATAATCAATAGTTCCCCGACTACCAGCTCGATGGCAGGTAGTTTTAGGCAGAATGTCCTCTGGAAAAGAACCATTTAATATATACAGGCTTCTGGATTCAACAAAGCATTGCCACTTAGCGAGACGATATGTTTCGGATTTACAGATTGGGCCCAAGCAATGCAATTTAAGTCACCAGCTAAAATTATAGAATCCGATTGTCCATCCAGAATTATGAGATCAAAAGCCTTGTTCAGGGAATCCAGAAACGTGTCATCGGTGATACCCAAAGCGTTCCAATAAACATTAATAAGAGCACATGAAAAACTCAAACCAACAAGTCTAGTCATTTGCAGAAAGGAATTTGGGGAAAACTAAGGTTCGACCTTTAGATGTGAAGACTGCTTTACAGCAGTTAATAGGCCGGAAGCAGGACGCCCAGAATCCCCCGTGATTGCCGGTATCAAGAGGACAACATAGTTGTTCCACGATGGGCAATTGGTGAGCCAAGACTCTTGTAACACAATTACATCGTGATCCAACATCTTCAAGGTCTGATTATTCAATAAGTGCCTATGACCTCTTGAATTCCAGCTAATCAGGGACACAGAAAATTCTGGACAAATGATATGCTATCATTGGTTCTTTGTTAAATGCTTACAATTGCATGTGTGTGAGGGGGTAAGTTGGTTTTTATTTATATGTTGCTTAGCAGATTTGTCCACTTGTTTTGTCAGTAAGCAATCTGAGGAATCAGCATTCGGCGACGAAATAAAGCCGAGATCAAAAAGCTGGGATTTAACAGCCCAAATTGCATTTACTACAACCCTTGAGTTTATCCAGAGAATTACAGAAGACCTTATTAGATGGCCAATAAATTTAACTTGCTCAATGTCAATTGTTCCAATGTCACCGAGCTCGGGAAATTCACTGAATATGGACAGCACTGAAGCTCGATTCAAGTTATATTGTTTAACAGGCAAGGGCCTGCAACTAATAGTTAGCGAGTGGAGTGTCGGCTGCTTTGGACATGAAGTCAGAACTTTTTATTTTGTTGGGTTTGGATTGACATTAGAGATTGCAAGCTTGTGACCAACATCTTTACTTTGAGAGGAGGCAGCAGCTTCAAAGAATCTTGTTAAAGTAGATTGAATCAACTTTTCCATATCACTGGATGCTACGATGTTAGATACTAAAGGATTTGACTTATTTTGATTTTGGGTCTGAATCACAGATTGTATTGAATATGTCTTCACAGGGACCTGTGGTCGTTTCTTTTGCATGTTCTGTGCGCAGGAAGGAGTGGGCTCAGGCGTAGTTACTATTTCACATTGCGCAAAGGACAGAGCCCTTGGGGCAGATTTTGCCGTGATGTACTCATCAACCGCTTGTCTTATCTCTTTACCACGCTCCAAAACAGTCAAGACTTCTGGGGCCAAGGAAGGTTTAAAACAAAAGCCTTTAGATGTTTGATTTTTAAGGGCATCGTGCGCTGCATCAGCTGCAACATCTATCAAATCATCTAGCGGACTATAGGACATGAGAGGCAGCTGGTGCTGGCAGAGCTTTAGCCTTCTTTCCCTGTGACTGGAGAAGATATTTTTTTGCTATAGCTTTGGGGCAGTGGTAGTAGTTGTTGCAGGAAGTGAAAGATTTTTGACAAATGTTTTAGTTTGGGTGGGTCGTTTTGCAACGGATTTGACATTTTTAGATGTTTTTGGCGGGGTACCCTTAATGGGCCCTGACTTCGCTGGTGCATCAAAGAGATGTATGCTTGTTGTTGTGATGACTTATGAAGAGTATGAAGAGAAGGAAGTCTTTAATGCTTTTCTTATGATGCTTCAACCCTGTATGATGTCATGGAATGTTAATGACAGCATTTCTTGTTTCAGCGTTCTAATGTTTGTCAGTTGGAGAAAGAGCTGAAGGAGAGGAGCCTCGTAATGTTGGGGGTCTTCTCTTATTATAACCTAAATAAAACCATTATATTACTTACCTGTCTGCGCCAGCCTCTTCATAACAATGGCGACGAGGATGAGATAAGTTGGCCACTGCAGACTGGTGAAAGGAGACCCCCAGCAACCAGCCGTATCTGTTTTGCCCTACCTGGTAGAAACGTGGGCCCGCCAGTGGGTGTCCGCATTGCTCCTGAGGTCTGCTCCGCCCGTGCTCGGTGTTGAGTGACCTGGAAGAGGAGCGAACCGAAGTGCCCCAGGTAGCAGGTCCCGTTGAAGAGAAGCGGCGGCCCCGCCTCAGAAGAAAGGAAGAGCCGCGGTCCGCCGCGGGCTGCTCCGCATCCTTTCGCTGCGTTGAGCGGCCCGCCAAAGTGAACAACGGGCACCGGCGCAGTGTCTTTACAGTTGCGGGATGTTTTCCGGGAAGAGCAACTGAAGCCGTCATGGGAGTGAGCTCAGGCGAGACTGCCCTGTCCCTCCTCAATGTTGAGCAGCTGATCAAGCACCATCGGCTCAGGGAAGGTTGCTCCGCTTTTCCCCGGCGTCGAGCGGCCGTTGTGTCCCTGCAACGGTTGTCAAGTAAGTGCTGTTTTTCCCACTGACACCCGCCGCGGATCCCGGCACGGCCCATTACAATGCAGCCATTCTCTCTAGAGCAGGGAGGAAGACAGTCTCAGCTACCGTATTCCTGCTAATAGACGGATAGGGTGCATCCGCACAGGAGGGTGAGACGAAAGTACGGTAATATATGTAATAGAGGCTCAAGTAAATTGAATGGCAGCACCGCACTGTTATCATCGCAACAGTATTTCCCTAGAGAGGGTGAATTTTACATGAGAAGTGGGGAAATCACGCAGCTGAAGTCGCATTTTAGTAAGTGACATTAAGAAAACTGGGGCAGAAAAAGGGTTCCAACTTGAGCAAGTTCTGCAGGGACCCTGCAGATCAGACCCCGTTATATGAAAGTGACTTCTGCATTTCCAGTGCAAGGATTAGATTTTTTTTTCCAATAAGCACACAAGGACTTAATTTAAAGGTGTAACGAGAGAAATACCGCCCTGAACTAAGAGTGTAACCTTCCTGCCTGCCCACAAAGACATGGCAGCCTTGCCTGGCATATCTGGCCCACCCATATTTATGCCTATGCCAGGGGCGGCGAAAATTGCTTGGCCCCAATGGCGCAAAGGCTTTATGCATTATATGAAGGCAGCCGGGGGAACGGCATATTCCAGCGAAAGGAAGTTAGCGTTATTGCTTCACTTTTTGGGTTACGAAGGCCAAAGGATCTTTGAGACCCTCCCTCCGCTAGTAAGTGATGGAAGTGGGGATGAATTGAATGATTTTGAGTTAGCCTTGAAGTTAGACAAACATTTCAACCCAAAAAGAAGCACAATTTTGGAACGTTACAATTTCCGATGCGCATACAGGCTCATGGGGAGTCCGTTTAAGACTATGTGACTGCTCTCCGTCATCTGGCCCTAACATGTAAATTTCAAGGAAGTTTTGACAAGCACATCCGTGACCAATTCATGACGCATTGTCGGTCAAATAAAATTTGTGAGAAACTGTGGCTGAAGGATGAGCCGAATTTGGATGAGGTATTGGAATTGGCTAAACGTGTAGAACATTCCCTGGCATGTGTTGCCAAGCTATCAAAGACTGAATGAGGAGATTCTAAAGAAAGCAAGCCGGAAGTGTTAAATGTGGGTGAAGGGAAGAACAAAAGGAAGGCAAGAAACAAACAGAAGGAGAGGAGTAATACAGAAGAAAAGAGGAACCAAGAATCAACGCAAAGAAGTGAAAGGAGAGAAGATAAAAAGGATGAGAGATTGTGCTATCGGTGTGCCAGTGCGACACATTTTGCATCTTCAATAGTGTGCCCAGGGCGGAAGGCAATCTGTAATAAGTGCAAAAGGAGAGGACACTTTGGGACATGCTGCAAGAACTATCAGTTTGGCCAAACGGGTCAGAGAAAGGTTCTATACGTGAATGAAGAGGAAGAGGGGAGGTCATCAGAAGATGATACTGTACTGGCATTGCAAAATGTTATCGTAAATACAGTCAATGTTGTTAGTAGGGATGGTAACCCAGATGATTGTGAGCGCCCATATGCTGTCTTGACTATGAATGGATGTAAGGTGTCGATGACGATGATGGCTGACTCAGGGTCGAAAATCACGTTAATATCCAGAAGCGCATTTGAGAGCGAAATGAAAGGGGCAGTGTCGACACTATCAGAGCCAGACATAAGTCCTGGGGGGTACAATCAAGAATAAATGGATTTGCTGGGATATGTCTGGAGTAGGTTTGAATTTAAAGGACGCAGCTGTGATGGGAAAGTATATGTGACTAAGACGGGTCAATCCTTGTTAGGATGGAGAGAGCAAAAGAATCTGGGAATCAGATTAGACCCCAACCACCCTGAACAAGTTTTACAAGTATCAGAAGTATCTTCAACTTATGGCAAGTATGTGAGGGAGTATGGGAAGGTATTTGACAAGACATTGGGAAGAGTGAAGGGATTTCAACATCAGATATTATTGAAAAGAGGCAGTGTTCCCACTGTAGCGAAGCTCAGGCCCGTGCCTTTTGCTTTAAGGGACAGTGTAAAGAAGTAGTTGGAGAAGCTTCTTAAGTCAGGAGTGATTGAAAGAGCTGGGGGGAAGGAGGGGGGGGTGGTCGAGTGGGTTTCCCCAGTCGTGATTGTGAAGAAAAGTTCAGGGGATCTGAGGTTGTGCGCTGATATGCGCGAGTTGAATAAGTGTGTGTTGGTGGACAGGCACCCTCTGCCTAACATGGGTCAGTTGTTAACCATGGTGGGTGGCGGAAAGTACTTCTCAAAACTGGACATGTCGTCAGCCTATCATCAGGTGGAGTTGGAGGAGACATGTAGGAAGGTTACGGCGTTTGTGACACATGAAGGAGTATTCCAATTTAGGAGAATGCCCTTTGGGTTAGCGTCCGCCTCCTCAGTGTTTCAGAAAATCATGGATCGCCTGTTGAAGGGGGTGAAGGGCGTTTTCTGTTTTCAGGATGATGTGTTGGTGAGTGGAGTGACATTGGAGGAGCATGACAGAAATTTATGTAAGGTATTGAAGGTATTTGAGGAAAGAGGTATGACGCTGAGAGAAGAGAAATGCAAATTTGCTGTGACAAAAGTGGACTATTTGGGACATGAGGTGTCGGGGAATGGTATCAGACCCAAGGAAGAGATGGTCATAAAGATGGCCATAAAGAGGATTGAGAGACCAAATGATAAGAGTGAGTTGTGCTCTTTCCTAGGAATGACGGAGTTTTATCAGAAATGTGTGGTAAATTATGCTGACAAAGTGCAAGAAATGAGGAAAATTCTGAGGAAAGGTGTTGAATTTGTATGGAATAGTCAGTGTGAGGCGGAATTCAATGGAATAAAAGAAGAGATAAACTTAGCCCAACCATTAGGATGTTTCGACACAAGAAAGCCGTCTATCATCACAGTGGATGCTAGTGAATGTGGACTAGGGGCAGTTTTATCCCAGAAACAAGATGATGGGTCTGAAGAGGTGATAGCTCATGCCTCGAGAGGTCTCAAGGGTGCGGAGGTGAGATATTCTGTTCTCAAAAAGGAGGCATTGGCATGTTTCTGGGCTGTGGAACGGTTCAGAAACTTTGTGTGGGGTGTAGAGTTTGTAATTCGTACAGATCACAAACCACTTAAAGCCATATTCGAGAATAAGGGCCTTGATAAGGTTTCCCGCAGGGTGGCAGGGTGGGTCACCAGAATGCAGATACATTGTTTCAAGATGGAGGCCATTCCTGGAAAGGACAATATACTGGCTGACAATTTGTCAAGGATGAGTGTAATTGACTCTCGTGTTGAGGAAAGCGAAGAAATGGAATTAGTGTTTGTTAACACCGACGGTATTGTGTCCAAACAGGAGTGGTTGGATGAGATGAAGAGCGATGAGGTCATAAATAAAATAATTCCGTATGTTGTTTCTGCGGCATGGCCCAATAAGGTAGAATTGGCGGAGGGCGTGAGGCCGTATTGGGAAGTGAAGGATGAATTATCGGTCATTGATGGTGTATTGTTCAGATGGGGAAGAGCAGTGGTTCCGGTTGGTTTGAGGAAGAAAGAGATAGAGCTGGCACATAGTGGTCACATAGGAGTTACCAAAACCAAAGGTGTGTTGAGAGAAGACTATTGGTGGCCGGGTTTTGACAAGGAATAGAAAATTGTTTAGCAAATTGTCAATTTTGTGTCAAGAGTGGGAAGGGAATTGTAGCCAAGAAGCAGCCATTGGTGGACGTGGGTCTCCCATCTAGGATATGGAGTGATCTTGCCATGGATATCCTTGGTCCTGTGGAATTGGGTTATGGATGAGGAAGATTCATTGTTCTGGTGGTAGATCTGTTACTAGATGGGTCAATTTTAAAATTGTGAGAGATGTCACCGGTGAAAGCATGATAAAGACATTGCAGGAGATATTTGCCAATGAAGGCCTACCAGAGAGTTTGTTGACGGACAATGGTCCCCAGTTTGTAGGGGGGAATTTCACCAGCTATTTAAGGAAATGTGGAGTTGATCATAAAAGAACCTCATTGTACCATCCCGAGTCCAATGGAGTGGTCGAAAGGATGAATAGGTGTGTGATGGAGAGTATTCGTATGGGAGAAGAGTGCGGATTGGATAAGTTGGCCATGATACAGAATAGGATCTGGGCCCTGAGGATGGCGCCACATTCAACAACAGGTTTGTGCCCGTTTGAGCTTATGAGAGGCAGGAAGCCATATTCCATGGCGTGTCCGCCATGGCTGGGTAGGAGTAGGGAAACGGATCTGGTTGTTGATGAAGTGAGAAAGTCATTGGTGAGGAAGAAGTCTGAATGGGTTGCGCGTGAAAACCTGAAGAGAGGTAAGAAAGAACTGCGCATGGAGTGTGGAGATTGGGTCAGGATAAAGAAGGGAGTTGTCAAGAGAAAAGGAGAATCTCTTTATTCGGATCCTGTCAGAGTTGTAGCGGTCATGAAAGGGGCTGTGCGTGTGGCTGGAGGACAAGTGTGGAATAAAGATAGAATTGCTACTGTTAAGAGAGGCCATATATAAGCTTATGTGCCATAAACTGGACAATTGTTGAGTTGTCTTGGTCATCAATGTGACATCTTTGAATTATTTTGTTGAAATTAAAACTTAGGTGATAAGTGAAGTTTAAAAAAAAAAGGGGGAGATGTGTTGTGATGACTTATGAAGAGTATGAAGAGAAGGAAGTCTTTAATGCTTTTCTTATGATGCTTCAACCCTGTATGATGTCATGGAATGTTAATGACAGTATTTCCTGTTTCAGCGTTCTAATGTTTGTCAGTTGGAGAAAGAGCTGAAGGAGAGGAGCCTCTTAATGTTGGGGGTCTTCTTCTCTTATTATAACCTAAATAAAACCATTATATTACTTACCTGTCTGCGCCAGCCTCTTCATAACACTTGTCCCACCAAACAGAGAGTTATTTGGTTTTTTTAAAGAATCATCTACAAGTTCAGACACAACATTAACCAAATCAATGATTGGATTTAATATGAAAGGAATGCTCTGGTAGACCTGCGAAGAAGCATCAGGTTGAAAAGAGGTTTGAGAGTCTGCCGACCTTTTAGTAATGGATGAAGTGATAGAATCAATCAAGCACTCTATTTTATTAGATAACGTGAGTTGCCCAGATAGAACTGGATTCAGCTGATTAGAATGTACATCAGCCTCATTTGCTAATACTTCGAATAATTTGGCCAGAGCAAGAATGGCAGTGTTCATGTAGGTCAGAGCGATACTGAGGTTTACATTTGGAATTTCAACCATTCCGACATCAGGGGGAAGGATTGCCCCCAAACTTTCGAGGAGTTGGAGCAATAAATGACAATTGATCCACTGAATTAACAGCACTAATGTTTGTAAATAATATTGGGGATTTTGATACATTTTCAGAATTAGTGAGTGCAGAAAAACATGAAGCATTTGGCTCCAAATCAATAACAGCCACATCTCCAGACTTAAATATTGTAGACAATTTAGTATTTGAGATGTCGTTCACAGATTCAACAGACAAATCCAACGCTTTGACAGATGAAGCAACCGGACCAGTTAACACATTATTTAACAAAATGCTATCTGTCAAAGACACGTTTTCTTTTGCAAAGGTGACCGAAGAAACAGGTGGCAACAAGTGCTTTGATTTCTCACCAATTTTAGCTTCGTCCTTGAGGTTGCCAGATTGTCCAAGAGAAATGACTTTTTTTGAAGTCACAGTAGAATTTTCCACACGGCAGGAGCTGCAGTTGAGATGTTTCCAATGTTCAAGGGACAAGGGTCTCGACAAAAGGGACGGATACCCATCCCTAACAAAAGTTCAGCTTTACTTTTTACCTTAGATTTCATGATGCCCACATGAGGCGTGGAACTTAAGCGATGTTTTTTAGATGCAGAAGATGGTGAGTTATGTAGAAGACTAGCACCATTTGTGCAATGCAATGCTGTTACTACAGGGATGCCCAATGTCAAGGTCGTAATGCCATGTTTCATGATAAAAAATTTGACAAAACGAGCCACAAGGATGCTATAGAGGACAAACCTATGCAGACTAGTCAAATAATCATGAAATATTGTGTAAAGCCCAAAAATTAAGTCCTCACCCCTCACCGTGTCAAGTGCGGCGAAGCGGCAAAGCGGGACTTAACGGGGCTTCCCGGGTGCGCGCGGTGCACGCGCAACCTCGTATATGTAGCCCCTCCCAATGCAAGTATGGCAATGGCCTAAACAAAACAAAAAGATCGTGTCAGTATGAATTATACTGTTTAAAAGTATATTGAAAGTGTATATTCAGTCCTTTAGCCGGTCTTCACCTTCTGGTTAGAGTAGTTTTGCTGCTGAAATACACAAAGCTGAAGAGTAGAAAAACGCAGAGTCACCCGCGGCAAAGCGGGACTTAACGGGGCTTCTCGGGTGCGCAAGGTCTTTATATATGGATTCATTCCAGATTCCTCCAGTTGCTAAGCACTGCAATAACAGAGGTCATTACACAATTTAATGGCAAACAGAGAGCAGAAGGGTGAGTTGAGATCAGGCCAAAGCCTCCCAGAGCAGCACAAGAAGGGGAAAGGGGAAAACAGGCATGATTAAGATGCATGGCCAGGCAAATTGGGACAAAGCTGGACGAGTAGGAGGTGCAAGAGGTGTGCCTAGCAAAAAGAGGAGACTGGGAAGATGGAGGAAGGGGAGGTAGCCCCAGCCACACTTGAGAAGGCTGCTTCTGCAACACCTTCACTGCAGCATTGAGGAGTCGTGACAGCAAGCAAGCAGAAGAGCATGGGACAAAGGGTGCATCATTGGTGAAGGAGCCAGTTGATGGGACTGCTGTGGTGGCCACACCCCTGCATGTGGCGACTTAGAGGAGACTGAGCTGCTTAAATACATGCAGCATAAAAAAGGGAACAGAACCTTCATAATCCTGATTAACACAAACATAATATAACTTCTCGCAAGGTTGATATTGTGAAAAATACAAAGACTAGCAAGTGGCACACCGGTCAATGCTTGCCTCAATTGTGTCCAGTTGCAATGCCAACCAAAATATTCTGAACATGCCTTTTCTTCTCTGTGTAGCTTTTCTTTGCCCCGGAGTGGCACAAGTGTGCCACCATACATGGCAACACCAAAAAAAGACTTTAGCAAGTGACGTTCCTCTGCTGACAGCCCTTCTTTTTATTATGATCTGTGTGTCCTAAAGTATGTCTACATTCTGTTGCACTGAAGCTGTAAAACAGGGCAAGATCCAGATTACTGTAGTATACAAGCACACCTTTTGTTGTGTGTGCATTGTAGGCTTCCCCTCCTTTTTGCCCGTCTTTTTTCATTTATTTTATTCTGCTACTTCTTGTGTTTTCCCTCTGCCGCTGTGGGTCTCTATCCAGCACGTTCCCATATCCTCCTTCCTCCCTCCTCTCATCCCACCCACTGTCTGCCCTGATTGGATCTGTGCTCCTAGGTTCGGAGAGTCTCACTGTGTTTCAGCTGACTGATGAATCAGCCCTAAATCCCCCCCCCCCAAAAAACCTGGCCTGGGACCCTTCTCATGTGGACAGGGAAAGGCAGACGCTTCCTGATCCTGACCCTGAGGGTGGTGTTCTGTTAGAGGATCACAAGGGATGGAAGCAGGTCTGGAGGAGGGGGGAAATCCTGCTGCTCAACTTTCCCTGAAACTCCATCCTTTTAATGGCTTATTGTAAGGCAAAGGAATTAAGGAAAATTTACTTTGACATTAGGGAATTCAAGTCCCATAATTCCCTAGGTACTGGGACGAGGAAGATAGCTGAAAAGGTACAGTGTTGCAGGATTAGCCAGCTCATTAATATGAATGGGCCACAACTGAGGGAGACAATGAGGCTTAAACAGCCCCCTCAAGTGCAGGCCATAGTAAAGTGGAGAAAGCAATAAAGCAGAGAAGCTGTGGTCGAAGACAGCAGAAGCAGCATGTTTCAAAATTGCGGCCCAGTAGAAGTTAGGAGAGAGAGAGAAGAAGCCGAGACCACTGTGTGGCAGAACACGGCTGACGGTCCTGAGACGGTCGAGGACTCTCAAATCCTTAAGTTCAGAGGCTGCACAACAGGAACCGAAGGCAAGCAAAGCTTCCATTCCCAGGAGGCCATCTCGGGTGGCTGGCGTGCCCCGGAGGGCCCCGAGGCTGTCTATGGTGGCTGACGTGCATCAGAGGTTCTCCGGAGCAACAAGAGCTCCTGTTGCAGGTGAAGTGAGCGAAGGCAGATCCCAGGGAGCAGTTTGCCAGGTCACAAGACAGAAGACGTTGACCTATGAGCGGCAAGGGGGTAGGAGACACAAGACTTATCATTTGAGACTACATGCTGGAGGAAGCCCCACAGCGCTCCATCCTCGTTTGCTTGACCCAGACAGGTATTCAGTTGCACAGCAGCATTCGATTATGAATGAATGTCATCCTGGAGGTAATTTTGTATACCGAACAATTGAATAGCAGCGACTGCAGCACTCGCCAGTGAGTGACAGCGGTCCCCAAAGCAATTGTGAATAATGAACAGTTGAGTAGCAGTGAAAATCCTATAAAGCAAAGACAATACTATAACATGAGATGTATAAGTGCATAGAAAACCCAACCACCCGATGAGGCAATATTGTTGAAAGGTAATGCCCACAAGTATGGCCGAAGCCAAAAGCGAATGAAATCAAAGCAGATACAAATTAACCAATATTGCCAACAACAGAAAGGGGCAAACGAAAGATCTATAAGTGGTGGACTCACATTACCAAAGCCAAGATAGAGGCAGAGGAATACCCTGAGCTTGTCAATGTTTGGTTGCTGCTGTGGTGGGGAACCAGGAGTGACAAAAGAGGCTGCCCTTCTTGGAAATATATTCAGAAGGAGAGGATCATTATTTGTCGAAGAGTATTAAGGAGCACAACTGTAAACCTCGTTTCCTCTAAAGAGTAGTTAAGAGTTTTGAAGCTGCAATTTGTTGAATACTGCAAAGCTTTTGTGAACTGCTTGTCAATTGAACGTAACCATAAAAGCACTTGTTGTGGAACACTGTTCGGGCACAGGAGTTCATCCGGATGGTACACCTTTGGAGTAAGTGGGCCTGAAACAGGAGTAAACCAGGTGGAAGTTGACGTGTTATAAGGTGGTGTGAGAATCCAGAAGGTGTCCCTGGTATCTGTTATACAGGTGGCCAGGACACGGCCAACGCTTTTCGATCCAGTTCCTGGGGGTGGACCAGTGCAGGAGGATCACCTGGGTGAGGGGTCTTCGGGGTAGTGGGAAACCTGATAGCGAGATGCGGTATCCCCCTCCCTGTAACACCTTTACCACATCCTACCTGGTAGGATACGTGGGAACTTTTACCCCACCCCCTTTCCCTTCACAAACACTTCACATAACATAGACAGTTCGCTCTGGGAGAAAACAGACTCACACCCGAGCTGTGTACCTGGCATGTCCCATTACTGTGGTCAGGCAATTACTGGTAAACACTCACAACTGCTTTCCATTAAACTTCCCCACACAGATAAAAGGTAGAGCACACTCTGAGCAAGGCAAAGCACATGAAGGAACAGTATTTTCCATACAGCAGTTGAATGATGGAAGAAAGACGGCAAACCAAGAAGGGTGCGCAAGGAGGGAGATACCCTTGACCTTTCCGGCGAGAAACTGTTACTTTCGAGAATCCTTCAAAGTTAAAAGCATAAAGCCAGGAAAGCAGACTGATGAATCCTCCATTGTGTGTCGGAGATACCCGTGGGCCTCCTGCAAGGCTGACCGAGTCGGAGAGGAGCAGCAGCCACCGTGCAGTTCTTGCCTCCAAGATCAAAGCAGTGCCAGAAAGATCAACACACCCGGTGAGTTGGGGAGACTGATGCAAGACCGGTCTGTGTTGAAGTTAAGGTTGCATGTGGCAACATTGTATATAGAGTGCAAGAACGAAGATTGGTAACGCATGTGATGAAAGATGCAAAGAAGGCTGAATACCTTATGCATATTTGAACTTTAACAGGTAAAAGATACAATACCAGTAACAGAGTGGTCATGCACCACGAGTGTGCTCAATCAAAGTTCTCTCTAAGGTATCCAGCCAACAAGTGGCGCAAGTGAAAGTCAAAGATTGTAATGGGAAATTAATCGAAGTGGCCCTGCGGCGGTTTAAGCAAAACCTATTGCCCAACCAAAAGTCTTTGATTCTCGATACAAAGGGGGAAAGCTATAAAAAGTAAGATTGCACGGTCCGAGCAAGGGAGACCTATTGTGAACACTGTCTTAAAGGGAATTTTGAAAAGTGGTGAGAGAACCAGGAACAGTTTGTTACCGCGCCAAGCTCCTCTTTAGACGTTTAGTGTTAGTAAAGCCAGTCAGCTGCAGGAACCCTTGGGGCCGTGCTCTTGTGTCCCAAATGAAGGTTACGAGTGTGTGTGTTGGATTCCTATACACTTGGCGCTTTACACATTTCTTGCGTGCGTCCTGTGTTTTAGATCACGATAGATAAAGTCCACTCGTTTTAGCTTGATCCCATTTTGAAATGTATTTGTCACTGTGGGTGCCGACACATTTTTCCACCATTCCAAGGTCTTTATCAAGGCTACAATCATTACTAAGTATACATTTGTTGGTTCAGATATTAAAGCATCATATCCAAACATAACCATGCAAAGTGACATGTGAATGAGTGAGTTGTGGGTTTAGTGACATTTGAGATTTGTTTACACAGGCAAGGATTTATATCATGACATTATGTTAACATCATAATTAGTACACAGTTATCTATATGCAGCAATTTATTTACAAGTTCATTGTTGTCAGTGTACATATTACATTCACATTGTGGAACCAATAAGAAAGAGACATGTATGCACAAGGGAAAGAGAAAGGAAACTAAATGTTAGTTGGTCCACTTAGTGTGTTTTAGACATTGCCAATTAGTCAAGTTTTGCTGTTGTCGGTAATGCTGTGTGCTTACCTAAAATATGCGGTCTGTCAAAATCAAATCCAAATAAATACAAAATAGTAGTAAATGTAATATATATTCACTAAAAAAAACTTTGTTAAGGGGACGTTATGGTTAAGTTGCGCTACTAAAAACCAGTGAAATTCACACAAAAAAACTTTACAAACGTGACATTATGGTTCGAAGTAAAACCGAAAAACCCCTGAAATTCGCCAGTTATGGTAGGCTAAGCAACCATAACTGCCCGCACCACTGTGCACTGCTAACAAGAACACCCAAGTAAATTAACAAGGGGGGTCCTGGGAGTCCCTCTGCCAGACATTAGTCCTGGTTGCGAGAGACTTACCCAGAGTCTTTAGCTCACTATCTTTCACAGAGAAGAAATATCCTAAACATATCAGTATTTGTCCTGCCCTGGGGCAGTCCAGCACCGAAATGCTAGGCAATTCTCCTCTGAACAAGAGTACCAACAGCATCCCCAGACACGTGTTTCGGTCTGGTTGGACCTCATCAGTAGGGAGGAGCTGTGCCTCTCTAAGAATAGTGAGCAAGGGGTCCACGTCTGGATTCCCCTAGTAACTTAGGGTGAGACCCAAAGTTACTTGCATATGCAAATTAACAAGGGGGGTCCTGGGAGTCCCTCTGCCGGACATTAGTCCTGGTTGCGAGAGACTTACCCAGAGTCTTTAGCTCACTATCTTTCACAGAGAAGAAATATCCTAAACATATCAGTATTTGTCCTGCCCTGGGGCAGTCCAGCACCGAAATGCTAGGCAATTCTCCTCTGAACAAGAGTACCAACAGCATCCCCAGACACGTGTTTCGGTCTGGTTGGACCTCATCAGTAGGGAGGAGCTGTGCCTCTCTAAGAATAGTGAGCAAGGGGTCCACGTCTGGATTCCCCTAGTAACTTAGGGTGAGACCCAAAGTTACTTGCATATGCAAATTAACAAGGGGGGTCCTGGGAGTCCCTCTGCCAGACATTAGTCCTGGTTGCGAGAGACTTACCCAGAGTCTTTAGCTCACTATCTTTCACAGAGAAGAAATATCCTAAACATATCAGTATTTGTCCTGCCCTGGGGCAGTCCAGCACCGAAATGCTAGGCAATTCTCCTCTGAACAAGAGTACCAACAGCATCCCCAGACACGTGTTTCGGTCTGGTTGGACCTCATCAGTAGGGAGGAGCTGTGCCTCTCTAAGAATAGTGAGCAAGGGGTCCACGTCTGGATTCCCCTAGTAAGTTAGGGTGAGACCCAAAGTTACTTGCATATGCAAATTAACAAGGGGGGTCCTGGGAGTCCCTCTGCCAGACATTAGTCCTGGTTGCGAGAGACTTACCCAGAGTCTTTAGCTCACTATCTTTCACAGAGAAGAAATATCCTAAACATATCAGTATTTGTCCTGCCCTGGGGCAGTCCAGCACCGAAATGCTAGGCAATTCTCCTCTGAACAAGAGTACCAACAGCATCCCCAGACACGTGTTTCGGTCTGGTTGGACCTCATCAGTAGGGAGGAGCTGTGCCTCTCTAAGAATAGTGAGCAAGGGGTCCACGTCTGGATTCCCCTAGTAACTTAGGGTGAGACCCAAAGTTACTTGCATATGCAAATTAACAAGGGGGGTCCTGGGAGTCCCTCTGCCAGACATTAGTCCTGGTTGCGAGAGACTTACCCTCGTAACCAGGACTAATGTCTGGCAGAGGGACTCCCAGGACCCCCCTTGTTAAATCTGCATATTTAAGTAACTTTGGGTCTCACCCTAAGTTACTAGGGGAATCCAGACGTGGACCCCTTGCAGATCCACCCTACTGATGAGGTCCAACCAGACCGAAACACGTGTCTGGGGTTTCTGTTGGTACTCTTGTTCAGAGGAGAATTGCCTCGCATTTCGGTGCTGGACTGCCCCAGGGCAGGACAAAGACTGATATGTTTGGGATATTTCTTCTCTGTGAAAGATAGTGAGCTAAAGACTCTGGGTAAGTCCCTCGTAACCAGGACTAATGTCTGGCAGAGGGACTCCCAGGACCCCCCTTGTTAAATCTGCATATTTAAGTAACTTTGGGTCTCACCCTAAGTTACTAGGGGAATCCAGACGTGGACCCCTTGCTCACTATTCTTAGAGAGGCACAGATCCACCCTACTGATGAGGTCCAACCAGACCGAAACACGTGTCTGGGGTTTCTGTTGGTACTCTTGTTCAGAGGAGAATTGCCTCGCATTTCGGTGCTGGACTGCCCCAGGGCAGGACAAAGACTGATATGTTTGGGATATTTCTTCTCTGTGAAAGATAGTGAGCTAAAGACTCTGGGTAAGTCCCTCGTAACCAGGACTAATGTCTGGCAGAGGGACTCCCAGGACCCCCCTTGTTAAATCTGCATATTTAAGTAACTTTGGGTCTCACCCTAAGTTACTAGGGGAATCCAGACGTGGACCCCTTGCTCACTATTCTTAGAGAGGCACAGATCCACCCTACTGATGAGGTCCAACCAGACCGAAACACGTGTCTGGGGTTTCTGTTGGTACTCTTGTTCAGAGGAGAATTGCCTCGCATTTCGGTGCTGGACTGCCCCAGGGCAGGACAAAGACTGATATGTTTGGGATATTTCTTCTCTGTGAAAGATAGTGAGCTAAAGACTCTGGGTAAGTCCCTCGTAACCAGGACTAATGTCTGGCAGAGGGACTCCCAGGACCCCCCTTGTTAAATCTGCATATTTAAGTAACTTTGGGTCTCACCCTAAGTTACTAGGGGAATCCAGACGTGGACCCCTTGCTCACTATTCTTAGAGAGGCACAGATCCACCCTACTGATGAGGTCCAACCAGACCGAAACACGTGTCTGGGGTTTCTGTTGGTACTCTTGTTCAGAGGAGAATTGCCTCGCATTTCGGTGCTGGACTGCCCCAGGGCAGGACAAAGACTGATATGTTTGGGATATTTCTTCTCTGTGAAAGATAGTGAGCTAAAGACTCTGGGTAAGTCCCTCGTAACCAGGACTAATGTCTGGCAGAGGGACTCCCAGGACCCCCCTTGTTAAATCAACAAGAACACCCAAGACATCAAAGATGACATCACAAATGTCATTGATGACATCACATGTGTAGCCCCTTCATTTTTGTTCACTGCCGTATCTAGGCCAGGTGGGTTTATTTACTGACAGTCAGAAACGTAACTTTCAAAAGGTATTACATTTATAGATATTGCTATTCTCACATGTTCTTACAATACTTTCCTTAGAATTTAATCGCATCTTATGATGTACATATATTGGGGAAAAAGCAGGCCTGAAGCACAGCAATCATTTTTGTGCGTGAATACAATCATGTAGATTATACACAGTTGCTAATGATACTGCCTCTTGTTTGCTTACTTTACTCTCCATATATAAGCCCCATATTTGTATGCATTGTAGTCTATTTATGTTTTGTGTGCATTACTAGAAATATGTAGTAAGTGATGCATTATTAGCAACTTAGTACATGTTTCACAGACCAGAAAAGTCTGATAAAGAAGCATTCACCGTTTTATTATATAACTTTGGAAAATTACAAATATAGCACCTCTGTAGTGTATGCTGCAGCCAATACCTACATTTCCGTATGAGTAGGTTCCTGTACTGGAAAGAACACTGCAATGGAATTTTCTTTAGAACACTACATATATACGATAATTCCTGATACTTTGCCAAAATTACATTCACACTCCCTTGTCTGAAAGGTAAATGCACATGTGATGTCATCAGGGATGTCATTAATGACATTTGTGATGTCATCTTTGATGTCCTGGGTGTTACAAGGAAATAGTAAGTGAACTTCATTTTTCTTATATGCATCTGTACTTTTTTCTGCTTTGACACAGAAATGTGCAGTACTTTGGAGTGGCTGGAGGAGAATATTCTGCATGGGGAAATGTCGGAAGATAGTGATAATAATGGTACACACTTCTCTGCATAAGCAAATTAATAGTCAGTATTTTATGGGAATTTAACATATATATATTTATTTTTAACAGACCAGGTAAAAAAATAAGAATGTCCACCAAAGGACACAGAGCAAGACAGCCTGAAACGGATAGAAGAGAAAATGGACATACTAAATGAGAATTTTAACGTGTTAAGGCAATTTGTGGAGGAATACGTAAGAGGAAAAATAAGATATCACTGTCCCATCTGTACCTGTCCCCCTTCTCTATTTCCTAGTGAACCCTCCCCAAACCCTGAAGAAGAACATAAACGTTTTGACAACCACAACCAGCCCGTGTTGAACCCCAATTCCCCTATATTCGTTTCAGTGTCTGCTTCCCCCTCTTTCTCTTGATTGATGTATGTGTGTGTATTAAAAAATGTTTTATGTTAGTTGTAGTGGAATGGTTTGGATCAAAAACATTTTTTTAAAAGAGTTAAAATGTCCGCAGACAGCGCACCTGTTCGGGCTGGCCTTAATCAATATAATATGGATGTTCTAAGGGCAATACACCTACCCGTACCATTCGCAACCAAGATGGAACTGATCTTAGAACGCACCAGCTGTCCAAGTTGTCCGTAGATTAACAGAATGGGAGCATCCTAAGGACATTATACCTCTCCGTACTGGTCACAACCAATATAAAACTGTTCTTAGAACACACCAGGTGTCCGGGATGTCTGTTAATGAACAAAATGGGAGTGTCCTAAGAACACTATGCCTGTCCATACCGTCCGCAGCCAAGATGGAACTGTCCGTAGTATAGGCGCGGTGGCCGGCATGTTTGTAGTCAAACACAATGGAGGTGTCCTAAGGACACTGTACCTGGCTGTACAGTCAGCAGAATATCTACGCACATGCGCACCACACCCATAAGTACTGTGAACATCGCGCCTGTCGGTAACTGTCCGTCTCACTTGTGTCGCACTTTTAATTAGTTTCAGGACCCGAACACTGTCCGTAGAACACCCGCGCGCCTGCGCACGTCCATTATTCTGCATTTGGTGTCGAGTGGGCACCCATTTCCTTCGCGGATGTGTTCACAACGTCATCATGTGACCGCACCTACGCTGAGCGTGTGGCCAAATTGGCGCAGTTTGTCTGCTTCCGCAATATTTCAAAATAACTTAGACATGGGAAATTATTTTACAGTATAAAATCACCATTTCACATGTCCCATACAAGGGCCCTACCTTTCAACGTATTGTTTAGAATTTTTGCAACGCTTTTGAGTGATCGATATGGTCACGAGGCGCACCCCTCCACCCCTATAAAAGGCCACACCCCCAAGTTCATCTTCATAGTACTTCTGGCTATAGCGGATTGAGTTTTGCTGCCTTTACTGCTGTAGCGAAGATTAGCCAACCAACCCTATGGCATCCATGGCTGCTGTTGCTTCATCAGCCTCAGCACCACCCCCAAACCCTCCACCGCCACCACCTCCCCAAGGGCGTGCAGAGGGAAATATGCGTGCTGATGTAGAGAGCGAGGAAGAAGAGAATGAGGTGGAGGCACTACAAGCACTCATCGGGAGTCGTGGGTGTGGCAGTTGTTCACCGTTTTTGGAGATGTACGAAAAGCATATGCGAACCAGGTCATGTGTAACCAGTGCAAGTTGGTGCTGAGTTGTGGGAGACCTGGTGCGTACAGCTTTGGTACGACAACCATGAAGCGACACCTAACTTCGTTCCACAGTGCGGACATTCGCAAGGTGGTACCATGTGAAGAACATAGTAGGTCGAGTTCCTCTGCAGAATCCTCTGTGTCCGATCCTCTCACCACAAGAGACACTCCTGTTGGAGAGCGCATCCCTCCAGCTGCCTCACAGGCCATTCGCAATGCTGTTGACCCTTACCTTTCGAGGGTCACAATATTGTGTATGTACTGCGACGCAGTACTCTGCAGGGGAGAAAGTCTTCGAAGTGCTTTTGAGACTATGGTCACGGAGCACCAGAAGAGAACTGCTCCCTACCTAAGTAAGGCCCACCCTACATCTTGCTCTCTCCACCTGCCCTTTCTTATCCCCATGGTTGGTGTCCCTTCCTTGCCCTCCTTTACCCTCCTCTCCTAGTGTGGCGTGTGTACAAAAAATAAAAAAATGGAAAACAACAGAAATTACAAGAAAGGATCTTTTCAGAGCCGCCTTTCTCAGTTTAACAATGGAACTATCAAGTGACCGGTGTAGACACCCCTTGTATTTTTCAAAAAGTCAGCGGACAGTCATAGGACGCACAAGAAAGGATGGTGCAAGCATAGCAAAACCAATGCACTTTTCACTGGGAATAAGTGGTGGCTCTGAAAAGAGCCTTTTGGTGGGGTTTCGTGTGTTTGAAAAACTGTGGATTCGAAAAAACGTAATGCAAAATAGGCAACTATGAAGCCAAAAAATGTAGCAATGCATTTTGTACATTTTGAAGAAAAATCTGATTGCCAGCATATGTGAGATGGACTCCATCTCTGTGAAAAATGAAAGTGCTGCGAAACAAAAAGTTTTCATTGTGGAAAGAGGACATGCCAACATCTCTTAGAAAGGCACAAACAGCCTTATTTACATTGCGCCTCACTTTCTCCATTTGTGGGCCAAATGCAGAAGAACGCAGCCACATTTATCTTTGGGCAATACGGGAAAAAACTACTTGGCAATTTGGAAACATGTCCATGACCTTCGCAAGTCCTTCCTTCATTGCAAATTGCAAACAAATTCCAGAGACATGCCTTAAATTGTTATCTCCACAATGATTGATAATTATATCAGGATGACGCTCTGTCTGTAAAGTAGCAGAGGTACCAAGTCCAGCCACTTCATTCCATGCACTCCATGCCAGTGCACTTCCACATGAGAAAATCCAAGATCTGCAGATATACCGCAACTTTCTGCATGCACCTTCAACCAATGTATCCATGAGTCTCCCAAAGTCCAGATAATCTGTTCGAGCACACAGAGCCATAGCGGTCTGGTCTGCTGTCAGGAAAAAGACGTTCTCACTAAATCTCTCCATTCAGAACACACCCACTGAACTTTACTGACCAATCCGTAGCTTCGCTCATTCTCATTTGCATGCGTCTTCACCCCAGAAACCCTGTTGGTAATACGCGCTGCCTGCAGACTACCGCCATGTCCGCAGACACGTAGAGGATCTGAGCGCGACGACTGTACATTTAAATAGTATTCCCCTTTAAGGTGGGCTCTGAAAAGAGCAGTTTTGTTTTTTTGACAGATTCCTGACAGACACCTGTTATTTTGATTTTATTTTAATTCTTTTCTTCTTACTTTACTCCTACAATCATTACAGAACCTTCTCCAAAGAAAGCCTTACATTCCAAAAGAACATGGCATTTCCCAAAAAGGATAACGAAACACCATCTGCTTCAAAATAAGCCGCATTACTGGAAAAAATGTTCTTGTGGGTGCAGAAAAACCTACCAGCTTGTAACATGAAAGCATGCTGCCACGATTGATGTTACACCTCCCAATGCTTTGATCAGGACAAAAAACAGAACTGTTTTCCCATTTTCCTCTAGGGAGTAAGCCAGAAAAAAATACTTTCGCAGTTGGAAAGATGTTAATGACTGCTTGCACCAACTGTTCCAAATCTTCCAACAAAGTAGGTGAACTCAGGTAGCCCAAATGGCAAGCACTGTAGTGCAAAACTACCACATGGGGACTGGTTATCCTATGCATATCTCTGCAAACTTGGAGAATTGCTGCAACATTGCAATCAGTCGCAGCGCTCCACACCACCTCCACTCCTCTGACATCGAAATTGTGCGCCACATGCCTACTTTCGGAATAGTGCTGTAAACAATGGACAAAAATATCTCCGAGCACCAACACCCTGACTGTCTCCACCACTGCCATCTTCACTACACGCACTGTCTTTCGACGGAAATGAACAATGTGAACATCTAATTGGCTAATGCCTACAGTCCCCTTTCCATGCTAGATTTGCTGTAGAACCCCATATGTGCCACACCCTACCCACGGACAAGCGCGGTGTCCGTGCGCACTTAACTCTTAGCCAGTCGTTCTACCCTTTCCACATCACTCGCGAATCCATTCCCTCATTGGACACAGCTAAGCAGTCACATAACCATACACCAATCACATTCAAGATCTCTACATCTGACTCTGTCATCAGAGTTCCGCACTTCAAATGTACTGTTGATCACTCTGAATGCAAGTTGCATATCATTGCAAAGCACCTACTTCAAAAATTTGTCATGATGCCCGCTCCCGGGGAGCCGGTTCAAGCCCTGCGTTCCCGAAAGCGGACATCCAGTCCCCAAGGAAGGACCCAGCAACCCCATATAGAGGCCCTTTGGACAGTGTACTGGCGCCATAGGCGCCATGCTCATTATGGGAGTGCTTGGGTGCACTTACCTAATGCAGACCATGCTGCAGGATCCCAGCCTCCTTGAGGCCTGAAAGGAACTACTTTACCTATGGGACTAATTTACCATCCGGGCGTGGTCGGGGAAGGATACATACCTGGAACTTCCTCCAAGGCTATTTAAACCCCACCCGAACAGCCAGACGTGCTTCGCGTTGTTCTGCATCTAGCAGCTGGACGCTCACCGTGTCTGCTCCTGCATCCTGACTTCTGCCACGCCTGCCAGCATCCTGGATCACCTGCAAAGGAAGAGAAGAAGAGAACAGAAGAAGGAAAGGTTACCTGCTAAAACCGCATCCCGGAGACATCTCGCCGACAATCCTGAAAAGGAAGACTTTTATTTAAAAGCTCATCGCGTCGATCGCTGCAGCGCCGCATTCCACTCACCTTTACAGGGCGCCTCCATGTTCAGCAGCGATCATCCGGATTCGCAGTCACGCCCCAGCGCCTGGGGAGAAAGACCAGAACAAAAGGTGAGAGAGAGAAGGGAATAAGGAAAGCTAAATCTCCATGTTAAGACTTACCTGTTGATTCATTCCCTCTCCATTTCGGGTCCGCGCCGCATCCTGGCATTTCCGGACCCCGGAAAAAGAGACATCAGCGTTAATGAGCGAATGAAAAGACATTACCAAAAAAAGCTCATTAAAGACTTACCTGATTTCTACAAGGATTTCACCTCACATCTCGGGTCGGTGCCTGTTCCCCGGCATTCCGTACCCCGGCCCCTATGGGGAAAAAGACACTAGCATTAGTACATTAATGCATGGACACAAGGGGAACCTCTTATCAAAAAACGTACCTGGAAGCCAAGCAAGTTTGGCTCTCACCAATCCGAAAATCCAGTGAAGTAACTGGATACCAACGCGCCCCTCTATCAGAAGCAGGATGGAGAGCTCATCCTTCCAGACCCTAAGGTGAGACGCTACGAGGAATCACAGAAGGGTTTCGAGGAGGGTGAGAGGGGAAAGTGGGAGGCCGATTGCATTACCCCGCGGACGGTTAATCCCCTATTTTCGCCTACAGAAGGATACTTCTGCGAGCCAGACAAGCCAGATTTGGGGGCCCGGTCCAGTCCGTCTTCCGTACCCTGCGCATCACCTTAGAAGAGGTCACAGCAGCGCGAACCAGGCCAGCGTTACAGAACTATTGTGCAAGTGTTGCGGATTTCTACTTGCAGCTCCATGCATACGCACATGCATGTGTACAAAGTACAGGTATGCATATTTTATTCAGAGAACATGTGCAACCCTTATGATTCCCTTTAAACAAATTAATGCCACTAAATCTGCATAGCCAATACATACCAATACAATGCAAGATTTCTGATTTTTCATTGAGAAACCGCACTACTTCTTACGGTCTGCTGCATAACCTATACATACGTAACAACCCTCCCAATTTAGGCGCGAAACTCGATTTTCCATTAGAAAATGTCACAATTGTTTACTGTTTTCTGCCAAAATTAATGCTACTTCCAATGCGATTGTATGAGAAAAATAAACGTTCCTGATTGCTGTGGTGACATCTCCCTCTGAGGCTCTCCTGATTTTTCGCATTCATACTTATAATATGAAAGTAGTCAAATTTTTCCTATCTACTATAATGACCTATCACTTCCAAACCTCTCTGCTATGGACAACACAGCTTAAAAAAAACAAGGGAATTTCATGAACTGAAAATTTTACTCATTTCCGAAGCAGGTTCAACTAACATACTGCAGATAACATATAAAGGCTGCACATAGTGAAATGAAATGCACACATGCACTGTGTTCAGATATCAAAGGAGAATACTCCGACGAAAGATGCAAAATGAAATTGTACATTAACATCACTGCTTTAAACACACAAAGTTACTAACTTCTTCCTTTTACAATTGCAGTGAAGACTACTCTCCTGAAAATCAACAGCATCTACACTGCAAACAACATATCCGAAGACACCTGGTCATTCTGCAAAAAAAAAAAAAATAAGTACAGTACTACCTTTATATTCTTACTGTTCCTCAAAGAGACTGTGTTGGTTATTTAT
The DNA here is from genome assembly GCF_040938575.1 of Ambystoma mexicanum. NCBI lineage: Eukaryota > Metazoa > Chordata > Amphibia > Caudata > Ambystomatidae > Ambystoma > Ambystoma mexicanum. Next base: position 546,003,685 of record NC_090940.1, read on the forward strand.
GTAATTTGCGCACCCAAAAAAATAAAAAAAATAAAATAAACAAAAAACACATTCTACCCAGAAATCCCCGTTTATTAAACAAAGAATAACAGGCAGAATGGCACACAAATCCTTGTGTTTTTGGAACACAAATAACATACAGAAGCCTTAGAATGTTAGTACTACAAAACAAATGGCCGTTTAAATTTTAAACCATTACGTTTACTATTAATGCTTCTCCTCACAACTAGCTCACTTTCTACTCTGATCTGAAGCACAGTGCAGTAATATACAAACAGAAAAATAGCCTTCCCAACTCATTGTAACTGCCCAATGCACATTCACACACCACCACAAACAGCTTCCCCATCAAACTCATGCACGCATGCACACAGCACACATACATTCTAAAACAGATCAAACCATGCCTTCTTTTTTTCCAATAGACCCCAAAGAATGCCTATCAAAAAGCAAGTCCGTAGAAAGGAACGCAGAAATAGAGAAAATAAAAATAAAAGTGTCCAAAGTAAGCATCCATCTCTAGCAGAGTTTGTACAGAACGTTGAAACAAAACAGCTAATACAGTCATTTAGCGAAACAAAGGAAGCTTCAACTACCGAAACTTTGGCTCCTCTATCAAAATGTGGTACGAAACAGAAAACGCTTTACAAAAATTCAGCTACCAGTGCTGCTAACAATGCTCCTATGAATCCTGATATACTAGCAAGAACCCATTGTAAAAAAAAGTATTTTAGCAAAAATGTTTCGCCAGAGTCCTTCAGAAGAAAAACAATATGAGCGAAATCATCCTCAACCCTTAAAACCTACCGTAGAAAATTAATCCTACAAGCTCTCGTAGACAGTGCAATCCTTCTCAAAAGGAAGTTATTTATTTTAGTGTTAAATAGGATGAAACCACTAACAAAACTAAGTACTAAACTACAAAAGAAACTTCTCAATAAACGGAATGTCAACAAAAATAACTTCTTAAATATTTGTGGAGGTGAATGGAGTCACAACAGCCACAGAACCATATTTTAATGAAGAAGCATACAAACAAAATCAAACAAACACAATTGCAATCCATAGCAGTGAAAAAAAAATCAATACCATCATGGAACAAGAAAGACTGCTTACAAAAGTATCCCCTGAAAACTCAGAATTACCTCTCTATTCGACTGAACCAGACCGTCCAGTATACAAATGGCTGTACACGTCAATGTGTAACATTCCTAACAAATCTTTCAAATCTTTACGTCAGTTCCTCAATCAGGATGTGAAAGGTAAAGACAAAATCAAAATGAAAGTGCTGCAAAATATGGATATCTGTCCAGTGCGCAAATACACAGGAGTACAAGGACATTCATTAGCCTGCATTTCGGGACCTATTTGCAAAAGCCCCTTCAGTGATATCAAATGGATATCTATAAATCATTCAAATGTATGAAATCTAGTGTATAAACTGTACTATGCTAAAAGTCCAGCTTTAGAATTAGCCAATTTAAATAACACTCTTCTGCATGGTACACCCAAATACCTACAAGAAGAAGTCGACCGTATCCAGAGAAAATATTTTGGAAGCGAAAGCCACTTACAAAATGCAATAGTTTTAAAACAGACTAGCAGCAATTCTGCACATAGCAACCATACACATACAAAAAAGAAATAAAAAAATGTAAAAGTACATCGGCTGAAGTACCAAACCGTGTGTGTGTTGCCGCAGAACGTTTTACAAAAGGAACACAAAAACTATAGACGTAACATACAAAATAGAAGATAATGAAGATTCCAAATGGTTTGAATTAGCTCTCTACCTTCTAGCAGAAATCAAATACCAAATAAGTGAACCCCTAATATGTTGCAGTTACTGCACTACAAAACTGGACAACAACCAAACTCCTTCACGTGCTATCACAAAAAAATTGGAATTATTCCCACTACCAAAACCCCTGCAACAACTCAATTTGTATGAGAACATCATAATTCAAACAGTTAACCCATTTCAAGCAATAATACGCCTTCAACCAAAAACAGCAAAATGTACCTCCCTCTGAATTGGTGAAAGGCATTAGTGGCAAAGTAGTTTACTTGCCATTAAATCGGACAGAAAATGTGCACACTCTAGGCAGACCTTCCAGGATTTTGCGGCATGAAATGGAAAATTTTGCAGCATGAAATGGCAAATTTTGCGGCACAAACCTTTATTTATTGCGGCATTTTTGCGGGACATTTTGTATTAACTGGAGGGTGTAAGATTGCCACATTGCAGGAAATAGGCAGAGTGCAAGGCTACAAGAGAGCCAGGGTATCATTATTATGTACCTTTTGTATTAATTTAATAGTAAGAGTCCCAGATGTCTCTGGCTTGGCTTGTTTGATTTGGCTACATTTCTGGTTTAATGTTCATGCCTATTTAATAGTATTAACTAAATTGATCATTATCAATTGTAATGCTGAAAATATTCCCCTTCTATGTTCTCCAATCCCCCAAACGCCCACACACCTCTCACCAACACAGATCTCACCAACTCTCCATCACAACTTACATTCCTTAACCTCTCTCTGTCATACAAATACTCACGTGCTATGTCACACTGTCAAGTCACAATTTGCACTGCCCAGCTCCTGCCACACTCCGAATCATACTCCCAACTCACATCTTACACTCTACAATTCCTCCCGCAATATACAGTCCTTCATTCTTTTGTGCTGCTTCTGCATCTTGCATCCTTTCTCCCATTCTATTGCACTCTTCCCTCATCCTTTTTCCCAATCTGCAGCTCACTGCCTCTTTCTGGCCAACTGCTTCCTCTCTGCTTTCTGACTCACTTACTACACGCTCCCTCTACTTTCTGTACCTCTGCTCGCTCTCAGATTTCTGGCCCACCGCATCACTGTTTCCTCTGCTCTCTTGTGCAGCGCTTCCTCCTCTGACCCACTGCTCTCCCTCTGCTTTCTTGCCTATCACTTCACATCTCACCCATCACTCTCCCTCTCTCTCATAGTGTAACCATTTTTTTTAAATGTAGATTTTGTCCCAGTTCCTCAAATAATGGGGCATTTAAAAAAAGAACGGAGGATATGTTATTTTTAGACAACCCATTTTTGGAAATGAGCAGGTCACCTTATTCTCAAAAGTGACCGGCGTATTTTCACAGGCTTGAGCTGTAGCACAAATTGTGCACTGGCCAGCTGCCTTGAATGGTGTTCTGGGTTGTTTGACCGAAGTGTAATTATTTGCTGCGGAATTGACCGTAGTCAATTTCGCTGCGAATTAATTTGCACTTCAGCCAAACAACCCAAAATGTACCTTTCACCACCACCCCACCTCCTCCCCTACTTAACTGCTTGGTCGCTGCTGCTTCCCCTGCAACCCTGCGGTGCCAGATCCGTCCCTCTAACGCGGGTCGGATCCAACTCTGCAGGGTGCCTTTTTCGTTATTTTATTTTTTTCTGTCCCCGCCTCCAATTTTGAGGAAAAAGGGGAAAACACTTCTGCAACCACCCTACACCAAAAATACTGAACATGGGGAGCGGGTGACACCCCCCCAACACATGTTCAGTATTTATAAAAATCAATCGAATAGTAGTGCACAAAATAGGTCAAATTGTAACATTCGATAGATTTTTGTCATCAAAATTGGCAGTACTTTCAATAGAATTGCTCTCCCGACAGTATTCTGCAAGCTCCCATCGCCTTTCACAAGGACAGGCCCTCCAGGTGCCTGCCGCTGTAAAATGCGACCCAAAAAATGCATTTTTATCCTGTTTGAGGAACAGAAATGCAAGCGACACCGCAGCGGTTCATACCTTAAAAGAAATGCATGACAGGGTCAGGAAAGACCCTGTCATGCAGTGGCAGCCCCACATCCTGTGCGCGTAGGGTTGCTTACAATTTTTGCACATTTAAAAGTGCATCTTGCTTGGAAATGAGGGATGCGCTTTTAAATTGACAGTAACGCCACTTTATTTGATCAAGGAGGTGAAAAAGGCCATATGAATGGGCGCGCATATAAAAAGGTGCCCATTCATGTGTCCCTTGTGGATTGGGCTGCACTTTTTTGGGGCGCAAGTGATGAGATGTGTTAGCGCATTTCATTTCTTGTGTAAAAAAAAAAGTTGAAAACTTGGCACCCTGAGTATTATTTTTTTTTAAAACAGTAATTTTTGCAGATTACTTTAAAAAAAAAATGTAAACTTTTTTTTTTTTTTAAAGATGCTGTTTTTGCACAAAACGGCTGTTTTTGCGGCATTTTGCACAAAACGGCTGTTTTCGCGGCATTTTGCGGGATCGCAAAATTGCTATAAGCTGGAGGGTCTGTCTAGGAGTGCAACGTCCAATAGAGCATTCTTTGTCTTAGTAAATGGTGTACCAACAAGAAAAAAAAAAGATTTGGCAACAGCTGGTGGACTTACATAAAATTAGACAAGCCTTGCAATATCTGAAAGACAATAACAAATACTTCAAAGAAATAGATATTGAAGAAAGCTTGAAGGAAACAACTGAAATAATTCAAGAGTCATCAGAAACTAGTCAATTTGAACTTCTGGATCCTGCTGCAGTAGCCACTATTTTGGACCATTACACAATTCATCCATTGCACTCTAATGAGAGCATAGATGATGCACTAGAAACTTACCAAATGTGACAAACCAAAGGGTCACCAATGAGCATATGGGGAAAAAGTATAGAAGCACGTGCTTTTCCACTGCTATTTCCTATTGGCAAAGGCGGAAGATACGGTTCATAGACATAATTTCGAATACAAAATATTCGAAAGTCAAAAAGTCAAAAAAAAAACGTCGAAAAAAAAATGTCGAATTTTTTTTTAATGACGTTTTTTCTTCGAAATGGGGGGGTTCCCCCCAACCCCCCTTTTTTTTATTTTTACCTATTTTTTTCACAAAAACTAGAGCTCAAAAAAAAATATCGAAAAAAAAAACAATTCGACATTTTTTTTTCCTCGACATTTTTGATTCGACTTTTTTGACTTTCGAAATTATGTTTTCGAAATTATGACTGGACACCGGAAGATACGATGATAGACCCACTCAGATTACGGCATCAGAATACCTCTCATTACGAATGTATTCTTAAGATCCCAGATTTAGACAAAATCTGGGAATACATACTCCACCTACTCTTTGAAAGTGAACTAGCAACCCTATGTTACAGAGTTGCACACATATTGAAATCTGGAACCCACTTTCAAAATATGTCAGCTACGCAATTAATACAAAAAGTGCAAGAAAAAGATGAGGTTTTACAATCAAGTATAACAAATCTGTTTGCAAACATGTGTGGTACGAAAGAATACTGGTTCTGACGGCACGGAGATGTACATTGTATGATCAGAAACCTTGGACCACCCACTTGGTTTGTTACATTAAGTTGTGCAGAGTATGCATGGGAAGATTTACATGATTTCCTACGCATATCAAACAACAACAAAACCAACATAGATATACTAACACCTTGAGGACTTTGCTCTCTAGATCCTGTTAATGTGTCAAGATATTTCCATCATCGTTTCATTGCTATGCTACACTTCATTTGTAATAAAACTGTTCCTCCCCTCGGAGAAGTGCAACACTTCTTTTGGAGAAAAGAATACCAAGTCAGAGGAGCACCACATATTCACATGCTTTTATGGATCAAAAGGTGCACCTAAATTTGGTCAGTACAGTGAATACAAAAATATGTCACTTGTGAAATCCCTTCACAATGGACACATAGTGACTTTCATAGACAGATTTTACAATTTCAAAGACACAAATGTGGCAAATATTATCGTCGCAAATACAAAAGCAAAGGGAAATATTACACCAAATTACGCTTTGGTTTCCCTAGACCAGTTACAGAAACAGGTGAAGTGAACAACTTCATGTCTTCAGTTCGACATAGTGTTAAAGGTAAATCACTTAAGTACACGGATTACATAAAAAGAACAGAAGAATCAAAATATAACAATGATTACAATGCAATCATTGCCCGCTTATGGAATGCAACCATAGATATGCAGTACATTGCAGACAATTCCACTGCAGTTGCACGATATGTTACAGCCTACTTAACAAAACCAGAAAAAAACAGAGCTTCAAGACCTCTGGAATGACCCATCATCAGACAAAACACTATCACAGAAATTGTACAGCCTAGGCATAAAAATGCTCTCTCAGAGAATGTGGCGGCTATGAAGCTGCAGATCGTTTAACAGGTACTGCTTTGTATGGAAGATCAGAAAACATAGTATGGCTAAGTCTTGGTCCTGCTAAATCTAGAAAGAGTTCTGAAATCATATGAGGACATAGAAACAATTGCCAAAAATGATCCCACAGCCAAGACATTTTAAAAAATGATTTACTGGACACATACTACCCGTACAGGAGTACCACTTTGGAAACCATGTGTCTATACCACATAGCTCAAAACCTTGCATACAAAAATAATATAAAACCCAATGAAAGCAAAGGTAGATAGAGAGTGATAGATTGTGAAAGCAGCTTAGTGAACCTTACCAAACGAAGCTTAATTAATCATGTCAAATTGTCATTAAAAACTCCTCAACAGAAAGAAATATATTACATGTCCCCTGCTACAACTTTTTAAACCTTGGAGAAAAGAGGAAGAAATACTAGATAACTATGACTGCTATGAAGATACTTTCAAAGCAAATGAAAGCCCTATCACCAATGTGAACTTTACGCAGGCCAAAACAATGTTGCACAATGAACAGCAACACGAAGAACTACTTCAGGCCCAACTAGATAAGGACACTTCCGACAGTAGTCAACCATCTGTAACAGGAAGTCAAGAGCCACTAATAGCAAATGAGGCAGACTTAGCTATGACAGAAGTGGAAAACACCATGTGACACTATGAAGAAGATCTAGAAGACTTAACAGTACTACAATCAAAACTTAATAAAGATCAGCACACCATTTTTGAAGAAGTAACAAAAGAAATTACACATAGTGTACGACACGAAAATAAAGAATGTACCTGCCAAAATTACAAACCTATACTGCTGTACGTCAGTGGTGAAGCTGGGTCAGGAAAAACATTCTTAATCAAAATCATCAGCAAGTTCCTTCAACAAATGACAAACAAAAAACTGTCAGCTGTTATGACTGCCCCCACAGGTTTAGCTGCCTACAACATAGGCGGTGTCACTTTCCACCAATTACTACTCCTTCCAGTAGAACAACAAAACAAATTAGACTATTACAATCTTTATGCAGAAGCTGCAATGGAACTACACAGAGTATTAAAACAAATGAAAATGCTACTAATAGATGAAGTGAGCATGGTCTCCAACCTAATGTGGGCTTTAATTCACCTCAGATTGCAAGAAGTACTTAAAACAAACTACAAAGAACTCTTTGCAGGAAAACACATTATCGTTTTCGGAGATCTTCTACAATTGACACCAGTGAAAAGTGAACCTATTTTTAAAACCTTAGGACACAAACTCTGCCGTAAAACTGTAGACAGGATAGGAAATGTCAACCTTTGGCAACATTTTCAATACAGAGAATTAACATAAAACATGAGTCAATCTGCAGATCTCACTTACGCCAACATGTATTGGAGTTGGTGTACTATCTCAAGAAGCACAAGCAATATTGAAAAACTGGCACATTCATGCACTTTATGGCGATAACCCATGTGCTACTGATGTTATGGAACATTTAGCGCACAAAAATGTCAATTGTATGGTATGGCCTTAATGCCAACTTTTGCAAGCGGTTTTAAATTCAATTAAATAATGTTAAAAAAAGAAATGCAACCAATAATGGAAATTTGCTGCACAGACAAACTGGACGTAGATGGTATGACACTACCCATGTGTCAGCAAGCCACAACAAGACTAAATACCTTAGAAAATTCAATCTCCAACACAGCTGGGTTGGAAAAAATATTAAAATTATCCTTAAATTGTAGAGTAATGCTTAAACGTAACCTTGACGCGGAGCAAAGGCTAGTTAATGGGGCACTTGGTACAGTTGTTGGCTTTCAAACATACCCACGGGACAACGACATTCAGTTTGTCAATATTCGCTTTGACAAACTTTCAGAAGTGAAAAGGATAGGGCGCTCAACAGCTCGATTCCTTCTCTTCAAAGACATGTATGTACGTAGAGAACAATTTTCTCTAACTCTTGCATATGCTGTCACCATTCATAAATCCCAAGGTCTTACCCTAGACAAAGCATTGATAGATATAGGAAACAGTCTTTAAAGAAGGCATGAGCTACGTAGCACTATCAGGCTTACGTACACTTGACAGATTATTTCTAATCAACTTTGATGCAAGTAAAGTGAATCCTGATATTCCTTGCATTTTAGAATACAATAGACTGCGTTCACTGTACACCCGCCATCTGAAATCATATCCTGTTCCAGAAAAAGGAAAATGTGGTAAAAGAAAACTAATTCAAACAGAAATGCAACAGAATCTGACGGCAAATCCTTCAAAGAAAACAAAAGAAGCTAAAACTTCAATTACCACAAGCAAAGAAGAACCTATAAGGGAAAGTAAATCAGGTACTTTTTCAAAGAATGAACAGAAACTCCGAAAAAATCACTCAGACAGAACTAGCTGGTCCATTCAAATTTTCAAATGAAACTGGTGTAAATTGCTACGCAAATGTAGCAATGAATATTCTATTTCAATTGCCACCAATTGTTAACAACATTTACCTAAACAGTACAGACCAATTGTGTTTGAAAATGTTAGTCCTTCATAGAAACGCAACAAACAATCCTGACAACACGTATAGTGTTCACGTAATAAGACAAGAAGTGGACCACTGTGCTGGAATGGTGAGATTCACTATAAACTCACAAGAAGATCCAGAATAATTTCTAATGTACTTACTACAAGTACTGGAAAACAAAATCATACTTATAAATTAAATCTTCCAGATTTCATACATGTGAAAACATACACGCACTCTCTGTAACAATGTGACACAGGAACAAATCCCAAATGAGCGATTTGTGTATGTATCCATACCTAATTGTGAATCCATTCCATTTCAGCAACTTCTACAGAATGCAAACCATGGCAGATTATGTACTATCTGCAATTCAGATAATCGCTCCACCTTACTGAAACAAACACGTAGTAACTACATAATACTAATGCTTCTACGTTACAATGCAGATGGTACCAAAAACAACTGCAAGCTGACTGGATTCACACAACCGGTCAAGTGTCACTTAGTAAGAAATCCTTTACAACAATAGGTATAATATACCATGCAGGAGCCACAACCAATGCAGGTCACTACACTGCATTTATTAAAAATGTTCGAATGTAATGATACTACCATTACTCTAAAGCAGAGATTGCCAGTAAATCTTACAAATGAGTATTTAATCTTCTTAAAGGCAAAATTTTATAACAAATGTCCACTTCAACATTATCAAAAATTCAAGTAAAACACTATAAACAGTTAGAATACTCCAACAGGTATCTAACTGCCCAAGAGTGTATAACAACCAGACAGATAAATGAATACAACAGATCCGTAACAAAACATACACAGTTAGAATACGCCAACAGGCATCTTAACTGTTTAAAAAATCTGCAACAAGCCAACATACATAACATTAATCAAAAACAACAAGTGAACACTCAAAGGAAACAAAGAAATAGTTTGTAGCATAGCAAAGAAAGGTTTTTTTTTAATCCGACTTGGATTTTTTTCACCCAGACCCAAGGATTTGAAAAACAAACACAGAAACTGAGCAAAATGCACAGTACACTGGTTTGTAAAGTAAATATGAGGGTAAAAAAAAGTTAAAATGTCTATTGTACAATGTAATAAGTCTTTATAAAATACAAACACCAACATGCTCTTTTCTTTTAGCACAGAAATTAAAAAAGGATATTTCCGCCAAGTATTAAAGTCATGTAAGAAATTTATCGAATCTCAACAAAGTAAACAGTAAGCATGATTTCACACATCATACATATTCGAATCTATATGTCTTATCTATGGCAGTAATATGGTGCAGTGGCTGTAGGCAGGGCCTAGAGTCTTGGATGTTTAACCTATGACCTACACCCTGCGGCCAAGCAACCAAGACTGTAGGTCCTACCCACAACCATTGCAGCATATCAAAACCATGATGGCTTATAACTTCACTGCTTATAACATTGGTCTGCCATGCACCTAAGACTCTAGGTTGTGCACACAACCACCGCACCACATCACACCCATGCTGACTTATAACCTCAGTGCTTATAACTTCAGTCTTGGGTGCATGGCCTTTGGCCATGCACCCAAGACTCTAGCTCCTGGCCACAACCACTGCAGCATATCACAACCATTGTGGCTTATAACTGCAGTGCTTATAAGTTTGTTCTTGGGTGCATGGCCTCCATGCACCCAAGACTCTAGGTCCAGCCCACAACCACCACAGCATATCACACCCATTGTGGCCTAAAACTTCACTACGTATAAATTTGCTCTTTTGTGCATGGCCTTTGGTCATTCACCCAAGACTCTAGGCCCTCCCCACAACCACCTAATTGATGTTTGATAAGATGGTTGTATCTATAGCTGTGATATGCTGCAGTGGGTGTGGCCAGAGGCTAGAGTCTTGGGTGTAAGGCCATAGATATTTGAATGTATGGGTGTGCAGTATATAAAAACCATAGTGGCTTATAACTCCAGTGCTTATAACTTTGTTCTTTGGTGCATGGCCGAAAACTCTAGGTCCAGCCCACAACCACTACAGAATATCACACCCATTGTGGCTTAAACTTCACTACGTATAAATTTGGTCTTGGGTGCACACTCTAGGCCCTCCTCACACCCACCTCATCGATATGCGATACTACTTGTGTATCTATTGCTGTGATATGCTGTGGTGGTTGTGGCCAGGGCCTAGACCCTTGGGAGTATGGCCTACTGCCAAGCTCCCAAGACTCTAGGCCCTGCCCACAACCACTGCTGCATATCACACGCATCGTGGCTTATAAATCAATAGCACACTCATAGAATGACACATTTTAACTGCAGCATACACTCAATTTGCACCCATGACTGTAGGCCCTGCCCACACCTACCAGATACATAATCGATTGTATGGGTGTGATGTGTGAATTTGATATGCTACGGTGGTTGTGGGCAGGGCCTAGAGTCTTGGGTGTGTGGCCTGCGGCTGTGGCCATGCACCCAAGAGTCTAGTCCCTCCCCACAACCACCTGATCGGTGTTCGAACTATGGGTGTATCTATAGCTGTGATGTGCTGCGGTGGTTGTTACCAGGGCCAAGAGTTTTGGGTGTGTAGGCATAGATAATTGAATCTGTAGGCATCCAGTATATGAAACCCATGCTGGCTTATAAGTTCAATGCTTATAACTTTGTTCTTGGGTGCATGGCCTTAGGTTCTAGGTTCTGGCCACAACCACCACAGCATATCACACCCATTGTGGCTTGTAACTTCACTATGTATAAATATCTATAGTTGTGATATGCTGCAGTAGTTGTGGCCAGGGCCTAGAGTCTTGGGTGTATGTCCATACATATTTGAATGTATGGGTGTGCAGTGCCTTATAACTCCAGTGCTTATAAGTTTGTTCTTGGGTGCATGGCCTTTGGCCATGCATCCAAGACTGTACACCCTCCCCACAACCATCTGAGCGATAAGCGTAACTACGGGTGTATCTGTAGCTGTGATATGCTGCAGTGGTTGTGGCCAGAGGCTAGAGTCTTGGGTGTAAGGACATAGATATTTGAATCATGGGTGTGCAGTATATAAAAACCATAGTGGCTTATAACTCCAGTGCTTATAACTTTGTTCTTGGGTGCATGGCCTTTGGCCATGCAACCAAGACTCTAGGCCCTCCCAACAACTACCTGATCGATATGCGATACTATGGGTGTATCTGTAGCTGTCATATGCTATATGCTACGGTGGTTGTGGCCAGGGCCTAGCGTCTTGGGAGTATGGCCTACGACAACCACCGCAGAATATCACACCCATGGCGGCGTATAAATCAGGAGCATACCCATAGAAACAAAAATTTTAACTACGGCATGTACTCAATTTTAATATTCACTAACACCACGCGGGTCCTTAGAACAGTTTCAAGTTGCCTGCGCACAGCACGGACTGAAGTACTATCCTTATGAGACCCCTCATTTTCAGTACTTCCAAACATCCCGGACAAGGCGGGCATAGGGAATACATCATTAACACCTGCCGCCTAAACAAATACAGTATTTCACCCATCTCGTACTCTCTGAACCTCCCCAAGCACTCTATCACACCAAAACAGCAGTTTGCCTCTGATCGCCGCCGCGCTGTCGGCGGATCCAAGATGTCGGGCGGATTCAAGATGTCGAGCGCATCCAAACAATCTGACGCACATCACGGCTCACTGCAGCCAATCGGCGGAGACGTCGCGGGTCCGCGGTCATGATGCCAGCCCCTTAGCCAATCGGTATCTTGCCCGCGGAGCGAACAGGGAAGTGTGACCGCGGAGCGGACATAGATAGCACTAATTTTTTGAGACATACTTTTTGGTCGTTTTAAAGGAAACTTCTGGACGTATTGTCACCAAATTCACAAAAGCACACTTTCGGGACCAAGCCCCTGCCACAAATTTGGTGAAAATCCGTCCAGCGGTTTGGCCTGTAGGCGTGCACAAAGTTTTTCCCCCATTCAGTCTATGGGAAAAAAAGACGTTTTGGGACCCCCCCCTATAACTTTTCCCCCCCTGGACCAAACATCACCAAACTTTGCAAAAAATTTCAGAGTGGCCCATATACTTTTTTTGCAAAGTTTGGTGAGGATTCGTCCAGGGGGAGCACAGTTATAAGCCGCCCAAAAAGTGTTCTTCCTATGGAAACAGCAACTTAACCATAACTACACAGCCACTGCCGTGCCTGTGTAATATATATATATCATGATAACGATATTGTCTCATCCTATATCATTTTTGAAAATATATCTATATATCGATGAGCCCTACATTTTGCAGATACCCAAAAAAGGCCATAAGTACTTTATTAACCCAATTTAACCACTTCAGTATGGGTTGCTAGTGGTAACAATATTCCCTGCTAACACTTGCAGAATGTCTAAATCAAGGGTCCCCAACCTTTTGTGCGCCATGAGCAAAATTTGCATATCAAATGAAATGGTGAGCAATATCCATTCTTTGGCGGGACATATCGGCACTCAGTTTATGGACAAATATTGCTACACAAATTAGAAATTAAATAAACTTAAGAATGTTAATAGAACATTTTAATTTGTAGTACTTAAGTTATTTGGACCACATGGAATTTTAGCAAAGGAAATGTGCTAAACCTTTACCTTTAACATTAAGTGGTTGTTTACATAAATTAGGAAATCGAGTAGTCAGTAGGACATTTTTAGGCAGATAGGACCAGTCAAGGATTAAATAAACATTACCAGGGGGTTCAGAATCTCGATCTAAATATTATTAAGAAATGTAGTGCAAATGTTTGGATAGTAGAAATTGGTCACAAATGGAGCACTGATTTTCAGGTGTACTTTAGGGTTCTGCCTGAGGATTTTCCAGGATCTTTAGTGGCAAATGGTGCATTCCTAAGCATACAAGACCAGCAATGCTGTTCCTCAGTCATTGATTACTGTATTGTGGACTGTTTTCTATTGAGGAATGTTATGAAATGTTGCGTACCTGATTGAACACAGAGTAGTCACTATTCTCTTGAATTAAGTTTCCAATAGCCAGGGGTAAGCACCATGAAAATGATGTTCGACAGCCAAAGGAGCTGGTTGGCGATGCCCAAGCTTGACAAGGAGGCATTGGAAAGAATTACTATTTCACAAGTAATTAAAAGATATTCTCATGAAAAAGTTTATTGGCCAGAAAGGAAAGTGGCCATTTGTATGCGTCTTTGATTGAAACTATCCGGAACAGAGCTATTGGCTAACACTTTTCCCCACTTCAGGGGGTCAAAGTTTATAGAAAGGGGTGCCCCATGATTCGATGCAGAATGTAGAATCTCGAAAAGAAAGCAAACCATGATTTATTGAGTGGTGTGTACACAGCTTGCCAGATTCATAGTTTCAAAAGGGCATATAAAAATTGCTAAACGACAAAAAATGTATTTATAAACAATGGGCGCCTATGGAGGGGGGGCACATTTTTGAAAGACACCAAATGTTTAATGCATTTGTCGAGGCAGTCATTTTGCCATCTTCTTGGACAAGTTGTCCGCAGACACCTCCACACTGTAATAGGCCAATTTCCTACTGGGCACTGCCAGTAAGATATTCTCCACATGTTTGTTGCTTAGACTGAAGGAGTGGGCTCAAAGTAACAACATCTTGAAACTCTGCCAAAAAGGTTTCAGGGGAGGGCTTAGTACAGTTGGCCACTGCTTCACTCTGAGCAACACCATGTAGAAATACGGTAAGGTTAAGGGAGGGAGATTATTTGTGGCTTTTTTAGATTTGGAGGAAGCATTTTATTTGATAGAAACACCTTGTGGCGTAATTTATATTTTAATTGGGGTGGCTAATGGTCTATGAAATGTTCAAACTGTGATACACAGACATCTCAGCGTCTTTCCGATATACAAGATAGGGGAATTATGCATTGTTTTTTCACAGCAATTAAAGGGTTGTCAGTTGGCCCTAATTTATTCCTTTCAGACTTTGACTCAATCACTTCTCTTAGAAAAGTCAATCTGCCCTCTCGGAAGGGTACATTTTAAAGCATGCCTCTTTATGCCGATGACACAGCTATTTTGGACTTAACCCTGGCAGGTCTCCAACACAGCCTGCTATACACAAATTACTATTTTGGGAACTGTGGTTTGAAATTAAATATGATAACAAAAATGATGTTCTGGAAAAGGGTAAAACATTGTAGCTGGTTCTTAAATGAATATAGAGATGAGGAGGTAGTCTGGGTCAATCATTTTAGGAAGACAGCTGGAAGGGCATCATTAAGGGTTAAAGGGCTTTATAAGATTTCATTTGAATTTTAAGTTTGGGGCATTCCATTCATATTGGACAAGTGCATGGAGGTATATAAGGCAAAAGTCTGTTCCACGATTTTATAATGCAGCGAAATCTGGGGTTGTTCAAACGGTCATGACCTGGAGGGATTGCAAAATATATTCCTTTGCCAAGTACAAGTGCAAAATAAATTCCTATGCTTCGCTCAAGGTACACCTGGTTTTGCCTTATTAGCTAAATTGGAGGTGTTCAGTTTGAAGGTGACAGCCAAGTTAAGATTCTTTACTTCTTTTTTTAAAACACATCTGGGATTTTCTGCTAATCATGAATTGAATTTCAGTGTAAGCAAGGGTTAGGCCTCCACTGGTAAAGAGAAATACTTGTGGTAAGGGGGGGGGGGGTCACGATGAGGTGGGTATGTAGGGCACTGCCATTTGGATAGTGGGGGTGGAATGTAACTAAATTTGGCAAATTAAGTCAAGATAGCTCTTAAAGTAAGAGCTTGTCCAATGGGGAGAGAGGCAGATGTCCAAAATACACCTAAGCTGCCATCTTCAGTTTTATATGAAGCCTTCCGCACACATGTTTATTAGGTTTATATAGCGCTTTCATCCAAGCACTTTACAATATAACAAGGTACAATAATGGATGAAGCAAGTTAACTATCATGAGACAAACCAGCGAAACAATATGTAGAACAGTTTACTTAGATAGTGGAGGTGAGTTTCCTTAGATAGTGGAGATGAGGGAAACGTGAGAAGGAAGGGAGAGGAGGTAGTAAAGGGAAGAGGAACAATAATTCAAATATGTAGTTTAAGTTCAAGTGGGTGTGAGAAGGAAGGGGAAGGTATGGGGGGCTAGGGAGATGGGGAGGGGAGATGGTAGAAGGTCAGGGGGGAGTGAGAAGAAGGGCTTTCAAGGAGGTGTAGGTGGGTATGGGGCGGATAGAGAGAGGTAAGGAGTTCCAGTGTAGGGGGGGGCAAGAGCTGAAAGGAACGGAAGTGAGAAGAGTAACATGGTGATGGGGGTACAGTGAGTAAGAAGAGGTCAGCATATCGGAGAGAACGAGAGGGAGTGTAAAATGAGAGGAGACATGGGGGGGGGCAAGGTCATGGGAGAGATTTGAAAACCAGACAGAGGAATTGAAATTTAAGTTGGGAGGGAAAGGGAAGCAAGCCAAGTTGAGAGAGCGAGGAGGAAATAAAGTCGCGAGGACCGAGGAGACAGAGAGTACGGCTAGAGGAGTGGTCGATGGATTTGAGGGGGGGAAATCAGATGAGAAGCAGGGAGTCCAAAGAGAAGAGAAGAGCAGTAGAAGGGATGGGAGAAGATTAAGAGTTTAGAAGTGTGGAAGGTGAGGGAGGATCAGATCTTGCGAATGTTGTAGAGATGGTGCCGACAGGAACGAGAGGTGAGAGAAATGTGGTGGGAGAGGGAAAGGGAGGAGTCGAAGTGAAGACCAAGATTGCGAGCATAGGTAGAGATGGGGAGATTGGAAGGGGGAAAGTGGATGGAAGGAGGAGGGGGGTAGAGGAAAGTGGAAAGTATTAGAAGGCAATAAGAAGTCTGTGAAATAGGATCTCCAGAATGCAGACGGCTGATGCTAAAAGGACGTTTACATTTACCCACCCGTCAATGAATGAAGAAGTAGTGCACGAGGAAGCACAAAGTATGCCTGTAAAATGGGAGCCAATGAAGATTTGGTTAATTTTCTGTGTGGACATGCATGGAAGCTATGTTTTATATAATGAATTGTAATTATCAGGTCTTTATTTATGGCTTGATTGAATATGCAAAAGCAGTTTTTTTGTTTTAGACATGTTCTCTCTGAATTTTATGAAATATGATACATGTTTTTAAATGTTGCTTACTTAATGGAGAAATACGATTAAATAATATTGATTTATGCCGGTCATTACATGGTAGGGTTTACAGATCAATTCAGCTGGGCTTTGGCATGTAATTGCAAATAGTTCATTTTTAAGGACCTGGTGCCTGTTACATTGGTGAAAAGGTTGTTAGGAATATAACAAAAGAAATTTGAAGGATTTGGAGCCTGTTTCCTCTGTTCAAAAGATATTTTACACAAAACTAAGTGTTAAACATTGGTCAAAACATTGAGCATTTAGTGACCACATAGAGAGGTGTGGTGGTGTTAACTAGGTATGGGGATTAATTGATTTGTTGATTTAAACTTATTAACAGTCATTTAATTGGGTTTGAATATAGGGCAAATTAATTATGAAAATGTCGGCATGCATTTGTCTTACCTGCCCATAATCGACATGCCGGATGAGCAGCATATCAAACAACAGTTTTTCTATTTAGACACATCATAAATATGGGCGATACTAAAAGTAATATTTCTGATAAATATAATGCATGGTGGCATCAAACACAAACCTCAGTTGTACAAACAGTAGTGCATGTACTTTATTTAATAAAGGAGTGTTGGGTATGCATGCCACTATTTGTCCATTATGCTCCCACTAGCAGTACAAAGGAACAGAATAGGACAATTTTCGCCAGGACAGAAACATGAGAACATGGTTCAATTATTTTTCTCATTAACACATTTGTCAGCTTGACAAAGTATCTGAAGATGACCGGTTTTAAACATGACACTGATATAATAAGCAAGGGCATTCACTGAGAAAA
The DNA here is from genome assembly GCF_040938575.1 of Ambystoma mexicanum. Taxonomy (NCBI): domain Eukaryota; kingdom Metazoa; phylum Chordata; class Amphibia; order Caudata; family Ambystomatidae; genus Ambystoma; species Ambystoma mexicanum. The sequence continues at coordinate 546,021,302 of NC_090940.1, forward strand.
AATGTTGTATGGTGGCAACAAACTCAAATTTTGCATCTACAAAAATAAGTCAACTGGAGGCGCAGCAAGCTCATTGGCCAACATTCTCGCACATTTCAGGACTCTGCTACTGAGGTCTCATCCCTTCAGCACCACATTATAGGCCTCCATATCATGGCCCAGAGCAACTGGTGAGCAACAATTTAGGGTCCTGCAAGCAACATTTTGCTCCCGAGCTACACATTGGGGATCACTGGTCTAAATTCTCACAGCGAAACCAATGTATCCACCCCTACTAAAAAGCACTATTATGACCCATCAGTCCTTACACTAGTAAACTCTGAAGACCAGAATGCCACTTCACAGCAACAGACTACTTTCAAAACATTTTGAAAGTTTGCAGATTTAAATGTTCTACAAGGAAACCGTCAACATGGTGCAAAACAACCATCAACATGGTGCAAAACTATGTCTTTAAATGAAGGGAATAATATAACATTTCTAATAAATCAGATGCAAGGTTTTAGTTCAGCAATTAAGGAAATAGGACTCCACTGCATATCAACACAACAGTTTTATGGAATCAAGAATCACTCCCATTGAAAGGATTGTGTCCCAATATCCAAATGCACATGTGTTAAGCATTTCAGTGAACCCATTCTGGGACCATAATTGTAAAAGTCAAAACTTACCCTCAGGAACCAAACAACTAAAACATCATCTACCTTTCTAATAACTAACAGCTTTCACAGGTTGCAATCTAACAACACAAATTACACTTTCACTAACCTGTAATCAAATTATTAGGCTGCCAGTAAGTCTCCATGCTACCCTCACCATCCTGAACTACAACCAGAACAGAAAACTGCTATTGTAACACCTCCAGCCTTACCCCACTAAACCCCACAACCACTGAGATGAAGAGAGAAGAAAACATGAAGAGTGCCAGCAGGTTGGAATCCCGCCTACTAGAAGAAGAATTAAGGTGTGTAGTATTCAGTACACACAACCTTTTACAATGACTGTCCCTATGGTTTTATGGGTGGAATGTTAGAGGTGTAATGAAACCTAGTGATGTGAAGGTCCCACCAGGGACAGTTGAAGGGACTTGCAAGACGGGGGCCAACTGGAATGGATGTTAACTGACTGCTCTCCCGTTTCCCTAGTTATGCTTAACTGTAACATAATAGAAAAACTTATATCCAATACATCAGTAAATGTCCTCCCAATTGACATTTCCCTGTATAAAAGCATGTAGAAACTACCTGGCTGGGTGGCTGATAGGGCGCCCGCCATTACTAATGAGAGTGGCGCCAGTGTAAGGATAGCTAGCCCAGGAGAGAAGAACTTATGTTGCCCAACGTTTAAGAATATGACCAGCACCCACCCCCAAGGAAGATATTGGCCTACATTGCCCAATCGCTCCACTCAGCTGTTAAAGACTCGCTTATCAAATTAAAGCAGAACAATACCAACAACTTTAACTGAAGACACAAAGTTTAACAAATGCACCAACACCCAAAATACCAGAGGCCAGCAGGCAGGCTTGCCACAAGTCTTAAGAAAAGAGGCCACCTCACTCAACCTTATCCTCCACCTCACTGGCTTCTGGACAGAACTAGAATCAAACTCAAAACACTTGATTATACCTTGAAATTCTTGTTTGCAAAGTCCCTGTCTATCTCAGAGACAATCTCTAGAAACAAACCTGGCTTCTCTTTCAGCTCAGCCAATTACAGTGTACTAGCCACTAAGTATAAAGGAAGAGGTAACAGACTCTCCCATATTCAAGCCACCAACCCTTGAAACAGCCTCCATTGCAACATCAGCATAGCTCCAGACTATTTTTCTTTTTAAGGAAAGCCACTGTTTCTTTGCCAATGTCTCACCTGTCATCCATTGATTCCAACTTTGATTCCAGTTCACTTCTTGTCAACTCGAGGCATTGAGACAAATAGGCTCAAAATGTACGCAATACAAACATTAGAACACTGCAAAGCTCTTGCTTTGCTTTTCAGGACATGGTGCCACCTGTAAAGAGAATTTTGGAAACCAATATTTTCCTTCATTGTTACCTTAGAATAAAAATGGAAAAGGCTCCTGGAACGTGATGGGGTTGACTGCTCAATGAATAGATATTATTTGTCTTTGGAGTAACGCTCCGGCTAGAACACATTTTCTAAAACTATTAACGTGGCACACATAATAAGGTCAGGGATCAAAATTGGGATTTGTTGACCAGGAGCAAAAAGCATCTCCTGGGTATCTGGCATAACCAGTTAGGCAGGAGCTACCTCTGGGGAACTAGGAGCTGGTACATAGGGCGCAGTAAATCTAACTTTGCGCAAAATGCAAGCTCTAACTTTTTGTCAATTTTATGTTCTCTGATATGCTCTAAGCGTCTTTTAGGTGTCTCCATTAAATACATAGACAGTAAAAATCGCATAGATATGTTGCTATGGCACCACTTGACACAGCAGTCAAAAGTAGCTCCTGGTAGCTGTTGGTTTCATGCTAACCAGGCTCCAGATGCTTCTCAACCAAGATGCTCTCTACCAGATTTGTGAGGCGGTTAAATTAAGAGTGAAGCAAAGACGCAGCCCTGCCTCCAGTCATATAAGAGATTGGAGGGCGGGGGGGATAAGTTTCGAGAAGATGGAAATTGCTTTGCTCCCAATAGGAGCCAAGCAGGAAGGTCGGGCAGACTGCTATTTTATTTTTTGCTTCACCTGCCTCTCCTTTTCTGTCTTAATCAATGGACCAACCCCTTTCTACAGCCCTTTCACCCCAGAGAGCCACATGCTGAAGGGGCTGCCTGGCCTCTGATTACAAAACAAACTGAGAGGTTGGAGCACTGCTATCATAACTTTTGGTACACCTACCTCACCTACTTTCCTTAATCGGAAGTGCAGAGCACTGCAATGCTCTATTGGGTGAAAGGGCTGCCTAAGGGGATTGTCACCTCTAGGGCTAGTGGGGGAGCCTGTCAGAGCCCCAGATCGGGCAAACTTTTTGAGATACCGGGTCTCTGTCCTGGCTAGCCTCATTGCCACCTGCCCTACACCCATTGCAATAAGGCACAGGGCAAGTGAAGAGTGCAGTACTTCATGTGCAAAGGGCAGACAGCAGGAGCATTGGGCCAACGAGCAGAAGTAGAGTAGTTGGTGCAGTCCATAAAGAGCATAGGGGATATAGGGGAGAAATAAAGCATCGAGAACAGTGCCAGGGAGTTGCAGCTGGCACTCAGCCAAAGAGAGATCGCTGAGACAGTTGCCACAGGCCACAAGGGACACATCCATTTATATGTACCATCTGATAACTCTGCATATTTTAAACTATGGACTTGTTAATGATTTAATGAACTAATGTTGGATACATTTTATCTGATGAATATGGAAAATATATTGATTTTTAATGTATTTGCCAAGAACGTTGTATACTATAATAAACCATTATCTGTCGGTAAACAGACACATCAGGTACACCAGAGCCAATAAGTAGAAGGACTTACCTGGCACTTCTTCTGTCCCCTCAAGAAGGATATCTTTGGTGAAGTTGGAGATCTGGCCAGTGATAGAAGATAGGCTCCCGCCCACTTGTCCAAGAGATTGTCCCAAGCCAGAGCTCAGCCCCCCTAACCAGGAAGACATGGTGGCAGTAGAAGATAACAGATGCCAACAGGAGGCAGTGGGAGATAACGGGGCAATTTCAATCAAAACCAACAAAAAAAAAGTGAAAGGGTAATCCGGAGACTATAAGTATGGAGTCTGACAGCAGGCTCCTGTTACTCATGGAGGGGTATCGGCACGACCATCTCTGGGAGAGGGGCGGGTCTGGGGAGAGAATGTCACCTGTGAAGAGGAACTGTCAACAAACCCCAGACAGAGCCCGGTTAAGTGGCTGCCTCAGCCTCCCCTGTGTGGCTGACAGCCCCGTGCAGCTCCCGCTCCCCCGGCCGCCATGCCCTGCAACAGCCGCCGCCCCTCAGCCCAGAGCAGTTTTAGCTAAGCCGGCTGTCACTTTCCCCTCTTCGCCAGCTCGACAGCAGCCATGACACGTCTCTCTGGCTCAAGCCGGAGCGACGTGTCCAGGATAGAGAATGCCGGGACACTGGAGGAACATTCCCCGAAGTCAACAAACCGAACTACGCTCTACGAGGCTTGACAATAAAGCGGCCATATTGAAATGGTAAAGTTCTCTATAGATTCGATAATTACTGCGCGACATTTAGTATTACAACAGAAAATAATTCCCCAGTCGAGATGATTTTGAACATATTTGTGATATTACTAAATGTGTATCTACAATATCAATGTGTACGCTTGTACACTATTTCAAACATGCTAAGGTTTCCTCGAAATGGATTTTCATTTTCAGTGTTTTTTTTTTTTTTTACATCTGCCTGATCAGCACATCGACGGCGCATACATTCCAGGGATAAAGGTCACTCCACGTCTACCAGCCACTCTGGAGGTAGGGTACATGGGCAGGACAAGACAATACCAGGCTGCCTGCTAAACGTGTCACACACCTACCAACTGCAGGACATTGCAGTATAAGCCATTCTATATCATCCAGGTGTGGGATTGAGACGAAAAGTGGGAAAACTGATTTTGCCCACTGACATGTTGTGTGATGAGAAGACTTTACACTGAGGCTGTTGCAACAGGTTTAATGGTGGCTGCCGGTACTGCCCTATCTCCGTTAACCCCTTCCTAGGCAAACTCCTGGAGAAGCTGGCCATCTCTCAACTGACCCAACACACCAAATCTGTTGGTGGTCTTCTAATGAACACCAGTGAAGACTTGCTCTTGAATCTTGACTCAAACTCTCTGTTGGGGGTCTCTGGGTGCCCCCACGCGTGCCCGTGAGCCCCTCCACCCACAGACTCAGGCTGGACACGTCTGTGTGCTTCGGGCTCCCCGGTCGCTCTGACGCGGCCGGGAACGCCCCGTTTATTTAAGACGCACGCGGCGACGTGCAACGTCACGTCGCCGCGTGCGCGTCTCCCTCACGGGGCAACGCCACACTCCTCCTTTTTCCGGGAGGAACAACAACAACAGACACTTCCAAAATTACACTGCACACAACATAGCAATTGCCAACTCAAAGCCCATGCCCCTTTAATGTCAGCCTCCCGGGTCCCCTTACTCCGGAACACAGTCAATCGGCCCCAGCACATAGTCTCCGAGATAGGCAGGTCTCCCTCGCCCAGCCCTCTGGGGGTACCTCCCGCCTACCTCAGCCGCAGGATTCCCAGCTGCTCCAGTGCCTCGTTCTGGCGACCCCACGAGTTCCCCCCGGGGGGTATCTTCATCCGGGAGGACAGTCTCATCCGGGTCAGGCGGGAGCTCAGCTCGAGAGTCCCCCAGTTTCTTAAAGAAGCTCACATTCCGAGTGACAGCCGACTTCCCGTCCGAGGCCGTTACCATCGATCCCTTGACTGCCACCACGTCCAGCGGCCCCGGTTCATATGGGAGCGAGAGTTTTCCGTGGGGATGCCGATTCCTGATCAGCACTTCGTCGCCCGGTTCCAGCCGCTGCGGACGAAGACCCCGCCGTATGTTCTCTTGATGTATCCTTGCCTGTCGCTCCGCTTCCACCCGTTGGTCATCTATTACACCGGGTTCCTTTTCCTGTACCTCCGGGAGGAGACCTCGGGGGCACCTTCGGAACAGGACTTCAGCCGGGGCCACCCCCGTTGAGGCGTGTGGGGTGGTGCGGTACACTCTCAAGAACTGGTAAAGCGCCCGCTGGAGGGGCTGGCCCTGTCCCTGGGCTATCCGGAATGTTTTGTTCAATGTCCTCATCAGCCTCTCCGCGTCCCCGTTCGCACGGGGCCACAGAGGGGACACCTTCCGGTGCGCCACTCCACAGCTCTCCAGAAATTCTGAGAACCTAGCGCTCTGGAACGGGGACCCATTGTCTGAGCACAGAGTCACTGGAAACCCATGGGTGGCAAAGATTTTCTCCACAGCGCCCACCACATGCTCAAATGCCACTGACTCGACGAATTCCACCTCAGGGTATCGGGAGTATTCATCCACAACGGCCAGGAAGTGAGTGCCTACGGCCGTGGATCCGAAGTCCGCATGTACGACCTCCCACGGCCGGGTCCCTCGTGGCATTACTTCGATTTCAGGCTCCCGCTGGACTGGGGAGGCCGCCTGGCACCACACACAGGCCGCTACGAAGTCGTCCACTTTTTTTTCTAGCTCGGGAAACCACACCTTCAGCCTCAGTCTCGCCTTCGTCTTGGCGGCCCCTTGGTGTCCCTGATGTGCCAGGTTGATGACTTCATGGATCTTGGAGCCCGGCACCACCAGGCGATCGCCCCGCAGCAGCAGGCCCGACTCCGTGAAGGACAGTTCGTCCTTCACCTTCCAGAGTTGCTCGAGGGTCACTTTAGCTTCCTGAGTGCGCCCTGCCACCAATTCCAGCACGGACTTCCAGGACCCCGACCACATCGAGCTCCTCAAGATGCGGAAACACTCGTCGTTGGCCGCCGCACTCTCCAGTTCGGGTAGCGGCATTGCGTTGGGGGTGGCACCCTCTACCACCATCCTGACGTGGTCATCGGCTTCCTCAGCACACGAGTCTTGTGCGTGTCCTCCGCCGTCCACCGGGTGCCTGGACAGGTAGTCAGCCGCATTGTTGGTCCCTGGCCGGTAGATCAGGGTGACGCTATACTCCAGAAGGGCCAACATCCACCTCTCGATTCTGGCTGGTGGTTTTGTTGGGCAGCCTCATGTCCACACAGATCCGGACGGAGTCCGGCTGTTTTGGTTTCCTCGCCACTACGATAGGGGAAACCCATGGAGTGGGGCCCTCCACCTTTTCGATTACATCCAGGTTCACCAGGTTGTCTAGTTCCCTGTCCACCTGGTCCCTTAGATGAAACGGGATCCGCCTGTGTTTCAGAGCCACGGGCTGCACCGACTCATCAATGTGGAGCCTCACGGGGTCACCCTTCATTCTCCCAATCCCTTTAAAGATGTCCGCATACTTGTCCAGCAGATCATTGATGTCCTCTAAGTAGACTGAGTACGCGAAGCTTACTATGCCAAGGGCCTCCGCTGCCGCACAACTCAACAGGGTATTGCTGCTCACCGGAGTCACGTAGAAGCGGGCCTTGATCTCCGATCCGTCATGCTCCACCTTGGCGACAAACGCACCGTCCAGCGGCAGGGGCTCCCGCCCGCCAAATGCAAAAATGCGGGCTCTCGGCGTCGCAAGCCTCGGGGGAGGGTTGAGCGCGGCATAGTGTCCTCTCGCCATTACGTTGACTGAGGCCCCCGTGTCGACCAGCACCGGGACCGGCGAGCAGTTCACCTCCACGACGCATCTCGGCTGTCTTCTGCTCCTCCCCTTGAGGACTTCCATGCTGGAGACGAAGAAGATATTCTCCTCATCCTCTTCCTCCGCTTCTTCCGCCGGCGTCTCCTCTCCCGCCTGTTCCACTTGAGCTACATTGGGTGGGCGGTTTTGGCGAGGGGTCCACAGACGGGGTTGTCCCCTCGGAATCAGTACAGGCAGGGTCGCCCTGCACACCCTCGAAAAATGGTCGGGGACCCCACAGCGTCCGCAGATCTTTCCTATTGCCATGCACTCCGTCGAGTGGGGGAGGTCATAGCCGCACTTCTGGCATGACTCCACTGGCTTGCCAGCTCTGTCTCTGGGAGCCCCACCGGGCCTTCGCACCCCTCTGCCTCCTCGCCAGACAGCGCACACCTCTTCCGGCCTCGCCGCGCGGGATCCGGCCTCCATCTTGTTGGCACGGGCCTCCGCCACCTCATGGCACCGCCCGAGCTCCAGGATTCTGGGCAGGGTGAGTCCGGGCTCTCTCAGGACCTGTCGCCTCAGCTTGCCAGACGAACATGCCTGGATGAGCATGGTCCTCATCATGTCCTCCTCATCCCCCCACGCACACCCTTGGGATAGGCGGCGCAGGCGGCCATAGAAGGTGTCGAGCGTTTCATCCTCCTTTTGTCTGGCCGAGAGCATGACGAACCTCTCGTAGTCAACGTTGGCAAGGGGGACAAAATGCGCGAGGAGGGCGGCTTTGGCTTGGTCATACGAGTTGTCCACCGGAGTTAACGACTCAAATATCTCTTGTACAGCTGCACCGGCCGAATACAGCATCGTAGCCACCTTGCTGTCATTATCCGTGACCTGGGCGGCCCGAAAGTACATGTCCAGCCGTCCAATCCATCTTCTCCATCGGGGGCCCATGCTGGACGGAGGACCCGTCACGTCAAACTCCGGAATGGGCTGCAAGGCCGCTTGCGCCCTGGCTTGGGCCATGGCCAGGGGTGGTGGTGGTTGGTTCGGGGGAAGAGCGGCACCAACCGTGGGTGTAAGCAGCCCAGACGTCGCAGGATGTGGGGTTGGCTGTGGGGGATTCTGCTGAAACAAATCTGCCAGGCTTTCGTCCTGCGAATCCTCCGAAGCTGTGGCAGTCGCACCTTCCAGGGTGCCGAAATCACTCATGGGCCCAAGCGCACAGGCACCCTCATACTAGCCCTGAGGGCCGCAACTTGTACCCTTCCCCACACTGCCACCACCCACGTGATGATGAAAGGGTTGAAGAGGCTACCTTGAGGCGTCTCGTTCCAACGTGGATCTCAGGAGCGGGCAAACCAACACCCACGTGATGATGAAGGGGTTGAAGAAGGTCCTCGAACCAAATGTTCCAAAAATTGAGCTTCGAAATGGAGTGGGCTGAGAAGGCCCAGCCACCTCAGTCCATCTTCCAGCTACCACACGACGTTACAGGCTGAAAATTGGCCAAAACATCAAAATTCAGGCATGGGCCTGCGGGTTATGCTGCCCGCAGTCAGCAAATCCAAAAATTGGGCTTGGATGGCCTTCCGACTCCGAACCGGAGCTTTCGGAAGTTTCTCCGCCACGTGCGCAAGATGGCCGCCAGCCGCGTGTATGGTCCGCGGCCACAGCGTGAGATGAAACATCCGCGGATGTTTCGTCGTCGAAAAAATTTGTCCGGGATCGCTCTCACCGCCGGGCCCGGGCATCCAACACTCGTCGCCACTGTTGGGGGTCTCTGGGTGCCCCCACGCGTGCCCGTGAGCCCCTCCACCCACAGACTCAGGCTGGACACGTCTGTGTGCTTCGGGCTCCCCGGTCGCTCTGACGCGGCCGGGAACGCCCCGTTTATTTAAGACGCACGCGGCGACGTGCAACGTCACGTCGCCGCGTGCGCGTCTCCCTCACGGGGCAACGCCACACTCTCCATCCCTTCTTATCCTGCTGGATCTTTCCTTCGCATTCGAGACAATCATGCCACCCAGACAAATCAGCTTTGCGAGACTCAACTGGGCCTTTTCTCTCCCCTATCACACTCCTGCGGCGTCCCTCAAGGCTCTATCCTCTTGCCGTGGCTTTTCAACATCTACCTTGACCCTTTGGCCCAATTGATTTCTTTCTTCTCACCTCACTTCCAGTGTTATGCAGACAACGTGCAGCTCACCTTCAATCATCCCTCTTCCCCCTCTCTCATCCCTGACTGTCTAACTGCTATTCAGTCATGGTGCGCTGCCAATGATCTCTGCCTCAATGCCAGTAAGACTGAGATCCTTCTCATTGGTACCCGAGCTCCCACCTTCCCTTCCTCCCTCTGGCCGCCCTCTTTGGGTCCCCTCCCCTCACTCTCTGTCAGAACCCGCCCACTCTTCCAAGTGCTGGATGGTTCTTGTTGGAAGGCCCCAGTTGGTTAGTGGAAGGCAACCGAGAAACCTGTGTGAGGGATGAATAGGGCGGGCCGTGAGTAGTTTCCTGACAGCATCCTCCCCTAAAGAGCCATCCACCCCCCGTAAGGCATGAAAACGGGACAAAAGAACAGGTGTGTGGATGTTCCCCTCTGGATCCCAGGTCCGGACTTCCGGACCATAACCCTTCCAGTCAATGAGATATAGGCAAACACCCCTAGAGACCTTAGAGTCAAAGATAGCGCTCACTTCGTATTGATCAGACCCTTGCACTGACACAGGAAGCGGACAGGATGGAAGTCTAGCATTGGGACAACAGGGTTTCACCAAAGACACATGAAATACAGAGTGGACCTTCCAAGTTGCTGGTATTGCTAACCGTACAGCTGAAGGGCTAATGGTCTCAGTGATAGCATAAGGACCAACAAACCTAGGCAGTAGCGGCCTGCGACCCAGTATACAGAGGTTCTTAGGGGACAGCCACACCCGCATCCCGGCCTGGTAAACCTGGGCAGGGGTTTGATGCATGTCCGCATAGGTCTTTGAACGATCTTGGGCAGCGTCAAGTGTTGTCTCACACTTTGATGTAGAGCGGCCAGGTCGCGAATGCAAGCTTGAGCTGTTGGGCTGTTGGAAGAGACCACTGGATCCCGCGGAAGTACGTGGATGTTGACCGTATAGGGCAAAGAATGGGGAGGAACCGGTAGAGGTATGCAAGGAATTGTTGTATGCGAACTCTGCCATAACCAAAACGGAAAACCAGGTTTCTTGATGTTGGAGAGTTAGACATCCTAGGTATTGTTTGAGAGTTGCATTAAGATGCTCCATCTGGCTGTCCGTCTGTGGGTGGTACACACTTGAATGCCTTTCGTCAATGCCTAAAGCTGACGTGAGAGCCCTCCAGAAACGAGACGTGAATTGTGACCCCGATTTGATATGATGATATCAGGAAGCCCAAAGAACCGGAAAACGTTCTTCAGTAATAGATTGGCGAGCAAGGGGGCAGATTGCAGTCCCTGACAAGGGAAAAACAAGGCCATTTTAGTAAAGTAATCAACGACTACCCGAATAGTGTCAAAACCACTTACTGCCGGTAACTCTACAATGAAATCCATAGAGAGCATGGTCCAAGGGCGTTTAGGGACAGGGAGAGGTTTCAGAAGGCCCATGGGTTTGGCAGCTGTGTTTTTGCTTTGGGCACAAACGGTGCAAGAAGAAATGAACTCTGCAGCGTCCTTGTGCATGGAGGGCCACCAGCACCAGCGTTGAAGCAGGTCAATGGTTTTTCTTCAAACTGGGTGGGCTGCTAGTAAGGAGTTGTGACACCATTGTAAAGCAATACGACGTGTGCGGGTGTCCCGAATGAACATTTCTGTTTCTTTTTCCCTGTTTGTTGTTGTTGCTAGGATACGAAAGGAGACGATCTGCTGAGCGGCGGTTATGAGTGGGCTTATTAGCTCATTAAAATGAAGATTGCTGAAGATATAAAAGTAGCTAAGTGCGCCGTTGCGCTCATCTGAGACATTCCATTCAGAGTTCAAGAGAACGTCTTTTTGTTCTGTAAGCAGATGTTCAATGTTGTTAGTTTAAATAAAAGGAGAGCCGCTTTTGAGGCTTTTCCCTTTGGAGTTCAAGAGATTGTCTTAACGCGCTATAAGCAGACGATTCATGGTGTCAGTTTCAGTCAGGGGAGAGCCACGCTCGATACGGCCTCGTTGAGTGAGGGGGCATGTCTGCAGTCAGCTGTTCTGGTGAATGGGATCCTTCGTAGCAGCCGTGGAACCGCTGAATGCAATTACATACCTACGTTGGAAGAGAGAGAGAGAGAGAGAGAGAGAGAGAGAGAGAGAGAGAGAGAGAGCAGAGCTCCGACAGCGTTGCTGAGCTGAGGTGACAGCTGAGTTTAGAAAACTACGGAGACGCTGTACACGCACAGACAGCAAGGAGAGGAGGTTTGAAGGAAACAAGGTAGGTGGAAGTTCGAGGCCCACTGAAGGGATATAAACTAACTCAGAGCATAAAGTGGTAATTCTTTGATGTGACATCAAGAAAGACATACCATTTAAAACGGGGAGAGTAAAAGAGTGAAGGGTAACGTTTGGAACAGTTATTAAGCCCACATATTAGAGAGAGTACAAGTAGTTGACAAATGTTTTCTTAATTGTCTATATAAAGAAGAATTTGAGAACATTCAAGATTCAGTAGACTAAACCATTAAGGAATTAGAAATCCAAAGACTGTTAACAGCTTGAAGTCAATAAGAGAGAAGAGAGAGGATGGGAACTAACTAAAGACCTTGTGAAATACAGTGAAGAGAATATAAAAAAGAACTACACAGGAAGAGACTATGTTAATAAAATTGGAGTAAATTAATTAAAGTTAGAAGAAAGTAAAGGAGAGAATAACTGGACACTGAGAAAGAATTATAGAGACTTATATGAGCAGAAAGATTACAGAGACTTACCTGAACTTGCTCCATGAGTAATACATGAACAGAAACCACAAGGAGTTCGGGGCAGAAAACATATTCTTTTACCTAAGAGAAAAGAAACAAAAGTTACAATAAATAAAAGTTGTTTCTGTAACAAAATATCACCTATCTGTCTCAGTGTTTTTTTTATTCTTTACCCTGCGAGAAAACCTTTACAATTTGGTGGCAGCGGTGGGATTCAACAGAACACCATGGAAGAACTGATTAAAACCCTAAGTGAAGGACAACACCTCCTCCAACAGGCTTTGCAACTACAAAGCCAACAAGCACAAGCGGATAGACAAGTGTTCCAGCAGGCTCTGCAAGTACAACAAGCCCAACTAATTGAGGCTACCAATGGGTGCAGGCATTCTCAAGTACCAGCCTCTGTACTTCAGAAATATTCTGCTGGGGAAGACCCCGCACATTTTTTTGTGAATTTTGAGAGGGTACCTAAGAATGCCCAATGGCCTAATGATAGGTTACATCGCCCCACTCATGACAGGTGAGATGCAGAGCGCCTACCAGGCAGCAAATCCAACTGGAGAAACAAATTACATAGATATGAAAAGAGTAGTGCTTGAACGCTTAGGACATGATGAAGAAGCATACAGGCTAACGTTTCGAGAGGTTAAGTTACAAGCAGAGGAAACACCAAGACAACTTTTTTATAGGGTCAAAGAACTAGGAGATAAATGGCTACAAACTGCAACCACGACGACACAAGAAAGGGCAGAGAGAATTGTTCTGAAACAATTTATTGAAGCTCTACCCCTACCTATGCAACACTGGTTCTGTCAACATCACCGACCCAGGTCTTGTTGAAGCTGTGAATATTGCTTCTGCCTATCAAAAAGCTGGACAGGGTCATCTAATGTCTTATGTGGGGAATGTCAAACCGGCCACAAGCTTGTCCAATCCATCAACAAGATTCACAAATGTTCAAAGATGGCCAAACTCAATGCTCCGGAAAACTGATTGGGAACCTAGTAGGTCACGGCCAAACAGTGAAAATCCTCCTGGGATTCGACCTCGAGTATTGTTCCAAAAGGGTTACAGTGTTTTGAGTGTGGAGAATGGGGTCACTTAGCCAGAATGTGTCCTAAAAGAGTTAAAACAGAACCAATGGACATAGGAACAATGGAAATACCTAAAGAGGGAGAATGTCAAGAACCTGCCACAGTACCAAGATCTTCATATTTGTATACTTGCGAGACTGAAGTAGACGGAGAATCGATACAGGAAGCTTACAGACAGTAATAAGTACGGAACTAGTAGGTAATACAGGGGACTCAAATAAAAAGATTCCTATTAGATGCGTTGACAGTGATATAAAATCTTACCCTACAAAAGAGATAAATGTAAAGTTGGTTGGGGAACAAATGGTGATCAGGGCAGCTGTCATTCCAGTATTGCCAGAGCCTCTCCTTATTGGTTCAGATGTCCCTAATTTTTCGCGAATAGTATAAAAAGTGGAAGAGGATTGGTTACAAAATGCCCCTTTTTACAATCAGGAAATTACTTCCCCTCTGATAAAAGAGAGGAAAAGCAAAGCTACTATAAGGAAATTGAAGAAAGACTGGGGAGAAAGAAATGTTTGTCCCATTGCCGTGGATTGGAGAATCGATGAGGGTGGTGATAGCTTCCGGATGGCCCAAGAATTAGACCCCCTATTAGAAAACGCTAGGTCAAGTTCTCAAGGTAATAACCAAGGAAAAGAACCCTATTTTGTCCAAGAAAAAGGGCTATTATACCGAGTAAGCAAAGATATGACAGGAAACACTTTAAAATAATTGCTAGTACCCAGTAAATATTATAAAACAGTACTAGAGGTGGCTCACATCCAAATAGGTGAAGGACATTTGGGAACTGATAAAACAATTCAGAAAATATTGGCAAGGTTCTACTGGCCAGGAATTTACGCTCAAGTAGCTCGATTCTGTCGGGCTTGTGCTGAATGTCAAAAGAAAAACAAAGCAAATGTTAAGAAAGCCCCTTTAAAACCTATGCCAATTGTTCTGGAACCTTTTAATCAGATAGGATTGGATATTGTTGGACCACTAGATCCATCCTCCAGAGGACATAAATATATATTGGTAATTGTGGATTACGCAACTAGTGTCATGATCCGCCGAATTCGCCCATTCTGGACCTCATGGTCCATGATGCACCGCGGTGTAAACTCTGCGGTCCTACCATCATGGCCGGTGCTTCCGAAGCACGGCACACCAGCCTTTTCATGCAACGTACGGCTTCCTAGAAAAAGGCCACACCCCCCGCAGCGCCACGCGTCTCAACGCTACTGTTTGGTGTAGTTAGACGTGCGTGTGACAACCTGACAGAAGAGCCAGACACGGAAACCCAAAGGAGGGTTGGTGGGGACAAGAGACAGAAAATAAAACAGTGCTGGATCATGAAAACAAAACACACACAGGCCCTGATATTCACAGCTGGGGCCGTACAAGTACAGACTTCATAAAAGCACCGGCTCAGGCAGCCGCGGGAAAAGACATGACTCATGTAAATAGTTTACACATCAAAGGCAACACGTTCCCTCTGAAGTCAACGCCGGCTCAGGCAGCCGAGGGAAAAACTTGTTTCCAGTTTAAGGTTGGTAAGTTCCTTTTGAAGTCAAACCGCAGTTATAATGTCCGGAACAGAAAATCACACGAGCGTGTTAATAAACAAAAGAGCGCGCCACAGAAAACTGTAGAAAACAGCATTACTGTATCACAGAACTTACCGTGTACTTTTTCAATGAAAACCAGCGTTCTCCACAAGGCACCAGTGCGGGCTCCATTATTGCGACCAGTATCCTCCAGGGAAGGGGGCGGGGCTTGGAGGGGTTTTTCAAACTTTCGGGCGGGGAAGCATCCTGATTGCGTGGAATTGTCCAAGCCCCTATATAAGGGAGGAGAAAAGGAAAAACTGACAGATTTGTTTCCTTTCTGTTGCAGAGGACAGCAGAGAGTGAGGAAGCAGCCGAGAGGTTCCAGTGGGCATACAAAGACTGAACTAAGGTTTTTCCCTTATGCTCCAACCAAGCCTGCTGATAACGAACTTTGGACTCTAAACAGGGGTTCTTACCCAACTTAATTTCTTTTGTTACGATTTTTTAAGTCAATAAAGACAAATTTTCGTTAACCTAACTCCTGCTCATAGTGATCCATTACATAAGTGGTGGCAGCGGTGGGATCGAGAACGCTATGGAGGCCATAATCAAAGCACTTACAGATGGTCAGCAACAACTGCAACAGGCAATGCAGGTGCAGTCGCATCAAGCGCAAACGGACCGACAGGCGTTACAGCAGGCTCTACAGATACAGACAGCCACGCAAGATGCCATCAAGCACATCACAGAGACTATGACAGCTACAAGGGGTAATTCCATAGCCCAACTAATGTACTACAAAAATATCAGCAAGGTGAAGATCCAGGGTATTTTTTTACCAACTTCGAGAGAGTGGCAAGAAATTTGCAGTGGCCGGTGGAGAAATGGGGCCACTTCATTGCTCCATTATTGACTGGTCCCTTACAAGAATCATATCAGGCGGCAAATCGAACAGGAGATGTTACCTACGCGGAGATCAAGAAAACCATATTAGAACGAATGGGGGTCGACGACGAGGTCTACAGAGCCAGACTAAGGGATACCCGCCTAAGAACCGGTGAGACCCCCAGACAACTGTATTATCGAATACACGATCTCTGTGACAAATGGTTAAAACCAGCCTCCGGATCAGTACAGGAAATAATGGAGAAAGTCAAACTCGAACAATTCATAGAAGCTTTACCCTCCACGATGCAAAGATGGGTACGTCAACATCATAGGCCCACTCTAGCGGAGGCCATTGATATCGCAACAGCGTTTCAGAAAGCAGGTGCTACCCGACCACCGTTGGTAGACCCCATCAAATTGGTGCCCAAAAGAACAACCCTACCCGAGGTAAAGAGCAGTCAACCAGGCCAAGGAAATGGTTGGAACACGACGACCAGACAACCACAATGTTTTGACTGTGGCGAACGGGGACATATTGCCCGATATTGCCCACGAAAACCAAGCCAGAGCCAATGGAAATCGGATATGCCCAAAAACAAGAATACCGAAGAAGGAAGGATCCGTATCTGATGGAAGTATGACTGGATGGAAAACCGAGACAAGCCCTGCTGGATTCAGGAAGTGAGCAGACCGCCATAATACTGGAAGTAAGTGGCTTGGCGGGGAAGGGTAGAGGAACTATTCTATTACGTGTGTGCATGGGGACACCAAGGCATATCCCGCCCAGGAAGTAGATCTTGAGGCAAAGGGGGTTAGCACAAGGATGTAGGTCGCCATAATGCCCCATTTACCGGCACAAGTGCTAGTAGGTAAAGACCTACCTTTATTTGAGGAATGTCTACGTGATCAAGAGTGGCTGCATACCGAGCCCTATGCTCAAACTGATATCGAAGATGAGTCACATCCCAGACCTAAGAAGACAAAAAGAGAAGTCAGAGAAAAACAAAAATTGTGGCATGAAAGTCGTAGATATGTAGGAATAATAGATTGGCTACCAGAATCAGGGACCAGGTCCTTCCGGAGTGAACTGTTGTTAGACCCAACTTTAAAACATGCTCAAGATCAAGCAACATCAGATAACAAGGAAGGAGTCTATCCGTGGTTCAAGTCAAAGAACGATCTGGTATATCGAGTAACTTTGAATCAAAAGAAGGAAGAATTGGACCAGTTACTAGTACCGTTGGTCTTTAGAGAGACCGTTCTACGAATAGCACATGATGATGCTGTAGGAGGACACTTGGGGAAGGAGAAAACACAGGAGAAATTACTAAAAAGGTTCTTTTGGCCCGGAATATACCGAGAAGTGGCCAAATATTGCGAAGAGTGTCCTATATGTCAAAAAACCAACCCACAAAAACAAAAAAAAGCTCCCTTACAACCCATGCCACTTATAAAGGAGCCTTTTTCCAGAATTGGGATAGATATGGTTGGACCATTAGAAGCCGGTAGTCATGGATATTCATACATCATGGTGATAGTAGACTACGCTACAAGATACCCAGAGGCATTTCCTATGAAGGGCATTAGCGCTACACAGGTATGCAACCAATTAGTTCCATTTTTTTCAAGAGTTGGCTTGCCCACAGAAATAGTAATGGACCAGGGACGCAACTTTATCTCAGGAGTGATGAAGAAGGTTTGCGAACAGCTAAATATCCGACAGATACGTACATCAATATACCACCCTCAAACCGATGGGTTGGTGGAGCGATATAATAAAACCCTCAAAATGATGCTCAAAAGAGTCACGGCACCAACAGGAAAAAATTGGGACCGAGTCTTACCATGGGTATTAATGATACTAAGGGACACACCTCAATTGTCTACGAGATTTTCTCCCTTTGAGTTGTTATTTGGTCATAAACCCAAAACAGTCCTGGATATAGCCAAGAAAGAATGGGAAGAACAAGAGAAGGAAACTCACCTTACTGACTATGTTCTGGATATGAGAGAACATCTAAACAAACTAAGGGAGATGGCCAGAGAAAATCTGGGGAGAGCGCAAACATCCCAAGCTCATTACTACAACAATAGTGCTAGAGCTAGGAAGTTTGAAAAAGGGTGATATGGTGTTGGTTTTGTTGCCCACGTCATCCAATAAGATGTTGGCACAGTGGAGGGGACCTTACAAAATCATACGAGTTCTGGGTCACGTGAATTATTTGGTGGAGCAGCCAGACAGAAGAGAGAAACAGCAAAACTATCATGTAAACCTCTTGAAAGAATGGAAGGGGGCCGAGACCGCCAACATGAACATCCTAAAAATAACTGGAACAGACTCAGCCATGCAGGCAGTTCAATGGGGACCCCAAATCAGTCCAAACCAGAAGAAAGAACTGGAGGTCCAGCTACAACCATTAGAAAACATTTTCTCGTTCTTTCCAGGAAAAACACATCTAGTAGAACATGTCATCAACACGGATCCCTCTCAAACTGTGAGAGTCAGACCTTATAGACTACCTGAAGCAAAGAGGGCAGCAGTTCAAAAGGAGGTAGAAGAGATGTTACGATTGGGAGTAATCGAATCCTCAGACAGTCACTGGTCATCACCCATCGTCTTGGTGCCTAAGCTGGATGGAAGCATCCGATTCTGCATGGATTATAGGAAATTGAATGCAATTTCAACCTATCAAGCTTATCCCATGCCCAGAATCGACGAACTAATAAACCAACTAAGCACAGCCCACTACATCAGTACCATTGACTTAACAAAAGGGTACTGGCAGATCCCACTACGAGAAGAGGACAAAATTAAAACCGCATTTTCTACACCTTCAGGACTGTACCAATTTACCGTATTACCTTTTGGGTTGCACGGGGCCCCAGCTACCTTCCAAGCCTTTATGAACCAGGTCTTAGCTCCCCACAAAGAATTCAGTTCAGCATACCTGGATGACATCATTGTATTTAGCAAAACATGGGAAGAACATCTTAGTCACCTAACAGCAGTGATCACCGCGTTGGGAAAAGCATGATTAAATATCAATCCAAAGAAAACCATTTTGGCATCCAAGGAAACTAAATACTTGGGGTACCTTGTTGGACAAGGGTTCATCAAACCACAAATCGAAAAAGTGAAGGCCATCATGAGACTGCCCATGCCTTCTTGGGTTTCGTGGGTTATTATCGAAGGTTTATCCCATTGTTCTCCAACATCGCCAGTCCATTGACAGAGGCCCTGAAGTCTTCCTATAAAGAAGATGTATCACAGAATCCGTCTGCAAAAATGGCTTTCTGGAACTTAAAAAAACACATAGCCTCACTTCCGGTCTTGAGATGTCCTGATTTTGAAAAGGAATTTTACGTACAAACAGATGCATCAGGAACAGGTTTGGGGGCCGTTCTCTCACAAGGGACCGAAGATGATTTATTTCCGGTAGCATTTATTAGTCGTAAACTGTTACCACACGAAATGGCCTATTCAACACTGGAAAAAGAATGTCTAGCTATAAAATGGGTAATTGAAAGTCTACGCTATTATCTACTGGGAAGACACTTCACAGTGTTCACAGACCATGCCCCCTTGCAATGGCTAGCCGTACATAAGGACTCAAATCAAAGGGTTCTGAGATGGTTCCTGACACTCCAAGCTTACTGTTTCAAAACTGTACACAAACCAGCTGCGTTCCATGTTGTCCCTGATTATTTGTCACGGAATCTAGAGCAGCCTGATCGGCTTTATACCAGAGGGGGTGTATGTGACAACCTGACAGAAGAGCCAGACACGGAAAACCCAAAGGAGGGTTGGTGGGGACAAGAGACAGAAAATAAAATAGTGCTGGATCATGAAAACGAAACACACACAGGCCCTGATATTCACAGCTGCGGCCGTACAAGTACAGACTTCATAAAAGCACCGGCTCAGGCAGCCGTGGGAAAAGACATGACTCATGTAAATAGTTTACACATCAAAGGCAACACGTTCCCTCTGAAGTCAACGCCGGCTCAGGCAGCCGAGGGAAAAACTTGTTTCCAGTTTAAGGTTGGCAAGTTCCTTTCGAAGTCAAACCGCAGTTATAATGTCTGGAACAGAAAACCATACGAGCGTGTTAATAAACAAAAGAGCGCGCCACCGAAAACTGTAGAAAACAGCATTACTGTATCACAGAACTTACCGTGTACTTTTTCAATGAAAACCAGCGTTCTCCACGAGGCACCAGTGCGGGCTCCATTATGGTGACCAGGATCCTCCAGGGAAGGAGGCGGGGCTTGGAGGGGTTTTTCAAACTTTCGGGCGGGGAAGCATCCTGATTGGGTGGAATTATCCAAGCCCCTATATAAGGGAGGAGAAAAGGAAAAACTGACGGATTCGTTTCCTTTCTGTTGCAGAGGACAGCAGAGAGTGAGGAAGCAGCCGAGAGGTTCCAGTGGGCATACGAAGACTGAACTAAGGTTTTTCCCTTATGCTCTAACCAAGCCTGCTGATAACAAACTTTGGACTCTAAACAGGGGTTCTTACCCAACTTAATTTGTTTTGTTACGATTTTTGAAGTCAATAAAGACAAATTTTCGTTAACCTAACTCCTGCTCATAGTGATCCATTACAGTGCGTTTCTGAAGTTCCCTTTGCGCTCTCCTTGATACCTTGTTTCCTTCCTTCCTGCAACTCTTTCATTCCTTTCCCCTTACCTTGTTTTCGTCGTTAATCTCCTGGAAAATCCCTGTGCTCGGAGTCGGAGCCCTACTCCTTTCAAACCGACTCGCCTTCTTCCTGGTTCCTCACCCGGATACTGAACGCTTCCTAGCGGAAGGCTACAACCTCACGCTGGACCCCGAAGATTTGCGTCCAGGTTTATACAAGACCCGGACAGTAAGAAAGAAGGAAGCTACGGCCAAGAAACTCACAAGAAAAGAGAAACAGGTGAGGAAAGGGAGAAACTTGTGACGGATTGAGACGCCTCAAACTTGATCCAAAGACAGATATGGAAGCCGCAATCCAGGACCTCATGAGAGGCATGCAAGAATTAACCACTGAAGTTCAAAATATTAAGGCTGAGAATGCTGCATTAAAGCAGCTGGTATTGTCCAGAGATTCTGCTGTCAAGGAAAGTGTCCTATTAGGCTGAGTAGTAGACAAGTATGATGGATCGTCAAAAACTCTATGTGCCTTCCTAGATTCTTGCTTGGTACATTTCACTTTTGAACCCTACTATTTTTCCACCCCACGAGAAGGTAGGCTTCATGATATCTCATCTTACGGGCAATGCCTTAACGTGGGCAACTCCCTTAGTTAACGCTGGTGATGCTGCTCTCCTGGATGATTACGATGGGTTTGTGGATGCCCTTAAGGCCATATTTGATCGCCCTGAGCTTGTTTACAGTGCTCAGGAAAGACTGCTCAAGTTCCAACAAGAACCCAGGACATGCTCATTTATGTGACCTGCTTCAAACAGTTAGTCAAAGAGGCTGATTGGTCCCCGGAAGCCAGCTTTACCCTCTTTCGAAGAAGTTTAAATGATGAGATAAAGGACGAATTAGCCAGAGTAGCCCACCCAAGCTCCTTTCAAGCCCTCATTAACCTCTCTCTACAGATTGATTTCCGGATTCAGGAAAGGAAGGTGGAGAAGAGGAGATCCAAATCAACATCTCCTAAACCAGCCACAAACTATCCCGGTCCAAAAGAAGCAAACACTACTCCAGCCTCTGAACCTGAACCAATGCAACTATGAGCCTTCCGAGGACCTATTTCCCCCCAGGAAAGGATCCATAGGATCAATACTGGACTATGCATGTATTGCGCCTCTGATAAACACCTTGTAAGGGAATGTCCTATAGTGCCACCTCGGCATTCGGGAAATGCTATCTCCCGATCCTAGGCCGAGCACAGATTCGGGAGAAAGATGTATCCTCCTCATCTATTCCCTCCTTGAAAGCTCCTGGACAGAACAATCTTGTGATCCTGCAGTCTTATCCTTTTCCAAAAAGGAATCCTATCCCATCCTGGCTTTAGTGGACTGTGGTGCCATGGGCATTTTCATAGACCATGATTGGGTTGCAAACATCACATCCCACGAGAAACCAAGGAGATAGTACAACCGGTCGAAGCCATTGACGGCAGACCCTTGTCTTCTGGATCCATAACCCACCAAACCAAGGATTTACTACTGTCAAATAATCATCAGGAAATCCTCTAATTTGACATCATTAAGTCGGCTCATTACCCCTTGGTTTTGGGCATGCCTTGGTTACAGAAGCACAATCCCTACATCAATTGGACAGCAGGATCCTTGTTTCTCGGCTCAGAACATTGCATGTCCCATTGTTTATCCCTTGCCACATTGCCAAGTCCTTCAGACGAACCCCAGGAACCTCAGCAATCGTCAGTAACTGTCTCCAACAACATCCAGATTCCCCAAGCATACCAAACATACTCAGATGTGTTTTCAACAGCCATTGTACAATCTCTTCCACCTCACAGACCTGAGGATTGTGCCATTGATACTGAGCCTTCAGCGGTGATTCCCTTTGGAAGAATGTTCATTTTGTCTGAACCTGAAAAGAGAGCCCTCCGAGAATATTTGGACACCAATTTAACAAATGGAACTATTCGGCCTTCCAAGTCCCCAGCTGGCACCTCTCTCTTCTTCGTCCCTAAAAAAGACTCCAGGGAGCTTCGGCCATGTTTGGATTACCGTGGCCTCAATCAATGCACCCTCAAGGACCGCTACCCATTACCTCTTATTTCGGATATCCTGGAGGCAGTGAGAGGTGCTGACATCTTCACAAAACTCGATCTCAGAGGTGCCTACCATCTCATTCGTATAAAGGAAGGCGATGAATGGAAAACAGCCTTCAGAACCCCCTTTGGCAATTTTGAGTATCTGGTGATGCCCTTTGGTCTCACTAATGCCCCCGTAGTATTCCAACACTTCATGGATCGGGTTTTTTCTGACATGTTGTTCCTTTTCGTCATTGTATACCTAGACGATATACTGATTTACTCCAAGGAACCTCAGAACCATCAAGAACACGTTAAGGCAGTTCTACAACGTTACGTGACCATAAGCTCCTGGCCAAACCTGAAATATGTCTTTTCCATGTATCAAACGTTCACTATCTTGGGTTTGTTCTTAGCTCCAAAGGTAGCGGAATGGATCCTTCCAAGGTTGACTCCATCCTGTCTTGGCCTGTTCCTACTACTGTGAAGCATATTCAATCCTTCCTGGGGCTGGCCAACTTTTACAGGAAATTCATACCCATGTTTTCTGACATTGTACACCCTATTGTAACACTCTTAAGGAAAGACACTCCGTTTCAGTGGTCCACAGCTCAGGAGTCGGCATTTCAACAATTGAAATTGGAATTCACTAGAGCTCAAATCCTAGCTCAACCTGATACAGATTGACCGTTCCTAGTTGAGACAGAGGCATCCGACTACGTCATCGGAGCAGTCTTGAAACAAGAACTTGATCATAAGATGGAACATCCCATTGCCTATTCATCCCGTACCTTGACTCCCAGTGAAACTCATTATTCCGTCCTGGAGAAGGAGTTGCTAGCCATCAGACAAGCCTTCACTGACTGGCGTCATCTCCTTTTGGGAGCCAAGCATCCAGTACAAGTTTGCACGGACCATCAAAACTTACAAGTGTTACAATCCCTAGAGTGCAGAAATAGCTGTCAGGCCCGTTGGGCCTTCTTTTTTGCCCAATACCAGTTTCAAATTCTTCACCTTCCTGGAACACAAAACATCATAGCTGATGCCTTGTCCAGAGTCCTGACTACAAACCTCTCGAAGCACGCTCCTTTCCCAAGATGTTTCCAGACTCTGTAATTGTAGCTCAAGCTGTTTCTCTCCTGGAGGACATTCGGGCTAAGATGTTTTCTTCCGAACTCTGGGAGGAATACGAAAGGAATAATCTTAGGAACCTTCAGCTGAAAGACGGATATCTGTTCAAGGAAAACCGGCTGGCAGTACCTACACAGGAACTCAGACGTAAGACCACAAGACTATGACATGATACCCTCCATTCATGACATTGAGGCATCACCATCACCCTCCGTCTTTTACAGAGACAGTTCTGGTGGCCATTGATGAAAGACGACATAAAAACCTATGTCCAATCCTGTGCAGTTTGTAACCAGAACAAACATGATAACAGAAGACCAGCAGGTCTCTTACACCAACCAGCAACGCCAACACGACCTTGGGAAGTCATCGCCACGGATTTTATCGTTGAATTACCCCCATCTAGAGGGTACATGACCATAATGGTTACAATCGATCTGTTTACACACATGGCTTACTTTACACCCTTGTTAAAGCTACCATCTTCATCTGAATTGGCTGGAATTTTCCTGGAACACATATTCAGACTTCATGGACTACCATCCAAAATCATCTCTGACAGAGGCCCCCAATACATATCTCAATTTTGGAAACAACTATATCAAATATTGGGGATTCAGCGTGCATTGTCATCAGGATATCACCCACAAACCAATAGAGCAACAGAACGAGTCAACCAGACTCTAGAGCAGTATCTTCGCTGTTTCTCCACCAAAGTCCAGGATGATTGGTCACTTCTGATTCCTGTAGCTGAGTTCGCTTACAACAATTCGGATCATTCAGCCATCAAAACCAGCCCGTTCTTCTGTAGCCAGGGATTTCATCCTTCAGTTCTACCATCTATCCTGCCTCATCCAACCCCAGTCCCTGCGGTTGATTCCTGGATCGAAACATTAATCAATGTCCACAAAGACGCTAAAGAACGACTGGAAAAGGCCAGGAAAGATTTCAAACGTTATGCAGATACCAAAAGAAGACCAAGCCCTCCTTACGTGGTCGGAGACAAAGTTTGGCTTTCCTCGAAACTTCTGCCCAGACATCTACGACCAAATAAATTGGCCGACAAGAATTACGGACCCTTCTCCATGAAAGAAATCATTAATCCGGTAGCCTATCGACTCCAGCTTCCGGATTCGTGGAAAACAATTCATCCAGTCTTCCACGCTTCCTTGCTAAAACCTTTTGTGCAATCCAACCAAACTGCTCCAAGACCCCCTCCATTTCTCATCAATAAACAACTCGAGTTCGAGGTCTCCAGGATATGTGATTCCAGATACAGATGCGGCCAACTTCAGTATCTGGTTGAATGGAAAGTATACCCTCCCAGTGAGTGTACCTGGGAACCAGTCTCAAATATGAATGCCCCTCGTCTATTACAAAGATTTCATCGGATCCACCCAGGCAAACCCGGAGGTGCAGGGCTTGGGAGGAGGCATGCTGTCATGATCCGCCAAATTCACCCGTTCTGGACCTCTGGTCCATGATGCACCGCGGTGTAAACTCAGCGGTCCTACCATAATGGCCGACGCTGCCGAAGCGCGGCACACCAGCCTTTTCATGCAACGTACGGCTTCCTAGAAAAAGGCCATGCCCCTGCGGCGCCGCGCGTCTCAACGCTACTGTTTGGTGTAGTTAGACGTGCATTTCCAAAGTTCACTTCGCGCTCTCCTTGATACCTTGTTTCCTTCCTTCCTGGAACTCTTTCATTCCTTTCCCCTTACCTTGTTTTCATGGTTAATCTCCTGGAAAATCCCTGTGCTCGGAGTCAGAGCCCGACTCCTTTCGAACCGACTCGCCTTCTTCCTGGTTCCTCACCCGGATACTGAACCCTTCCTAGCGGAAGGCTACAACCTCACGCTGGACCCCGAAGACTCACGTCCAGGTTTATACACGTCCCGGACAGTAAGAAAGAAGGAAGCTACGCCCAAGAAAGTCACAAGAAAAGAGAAACAGGTGAGAAAGGGAGAAACTTGTGACAACTAGATACCCAGGTGCCTTCTCTCTTAAATCTACGAATGCTCAACACATCTGTGATGTATTAATGCCGTTTATAAGAAGAGTAGGAATACCTAAGGAAATTGTCACAGATCGAGGAACCAATTTTATGTCAACGGATATGGAACAAGTTTGTGAGATTTTACAAATAAAACATTTGAAAACTGCTGTTTATCACCCACAAACTGATGGTCTTGTTGAGAGATACAATCAGACGATTAAACAGATGTTGCGTAAATCCATGGATCCAGGAGGAAGAAGCTGGGACAGAATATTGCCTTGGATACTACCCACACTTCGAAACATGCCTCAATACTCGACTGGGTTTTCCCCATTTGAAGTACTATTTGGAAGACCTGTGAGAACACTGCTAGACATTCTGAAAGAGAATTGGGAAGAGGAACCTAGTCAAGTGATCTCCTTAACAGAATATGCATATCAATTTAGGGAGAGGATAGAGAAACTACAGAACATCACTCGATAAAATTTGATATGAGCTCAAGAGAAACAGGAACAGTATTACAACCGAAATTCTTAGTTAAGAACATTCAAAAAAGGAGATCAAGTGTTGGTGCTGTTACCAACCTCAGAAAATAAAATGTTGGCGGCTTGGAGGGGGCCATATATGATAGAGGAAGTCCTTGGACCTTTCACCTATAAGGTGAGACAAAATGACAGAAGAATTATGTTGCAAACATATCATGTGAACTTGCTCAAGAAATGGGTGGATCCTGTGACAAGTATAGCAATGATCAACACTAATGAAATACAGACAGAGCAATTTACACAGTTAAAAGGAGAACTTGGAATAGAAGCGCTAAACATAAATCAAAACTTATCTAATAGTCAAAAGATAGAACTGTCAAAAGTCATTATACGATATGCTAAAACATTTTCCTCATTACCAGGGAGAACACGACTGGCATTCCATCATATAAAAAACTCAGCCTGGAGAGGTGGTTAGACTAAGACCGTATAGAATCCCAGAAGCAAAGTTACAGTCAATTAATCAAGAGATCAAGGAGATGTTAGAGCTCGGAGTGATAGAACCTTTGTGTAGTGATTGGTCATCGCCGGTGGTTTAGGTTCCCAAACCAGATGGAACCTCTCGATTTTGTATGGATTTCAGAAAACTGAATGAGATCTCGAAATTTGACGCCTATCCCATGCCTAGGATAGAAGACTTGCTTGATAAACTGGGTAAAGCGAAATTTGTAACAACCATAGATCTGACCATGGGTTATTGGCAAATACCCCTACATCCAAACGACAAAGAAAAAACAGCGTTTGCAACCCTTTCTGGTTTATTTCAATTTACTGTATTACCATTTGGGTTACATGGCGCCCCTGCAACATTCCAAAGACTTATGAATTCAATATTAAAGGTCATGAAAGATACGTGGGAGCATACCTAGATGATATTATCGTCTTTAGTCAATCATGGGAAGAACATTTGCTACATTTGGATGCCATACTTCAAGTATTGCAACAATCCAGACTTCATGTAAATCCTAAAAAGACTTTCATGGCTAATTTTCACACAAAATATTTGGGATATTTTGTAGGACAGTGTCACGATCCCTCATCATGTGAACCCCAAGGCACTCCCCCATCCCCTGTCTCGCCCTTCCCTCTCTTCCCCCCTTCCCCGGGACTCACGTGGACTCTCGCACGTCTTGCGAGCGCACTCGCGCCTGGTCCGTAACAGGACGGCTGTCAAGTTACGGCCGTTCCTACATTGGCAATTGCCTTGGCGCCTAGGATCGCGAAGGGCTAGCCCTGAGCTTCCGCGTCGCGGGACTGTAAGGTCACGTGATGCTCTTGCCCGATCACGTGACCCAGCCGCGCATCACGTGACCAGAAGTTCGAGTACTTAAACTCGGAAACCCGGGTACTCGTTGCTTCACAGCTGTGCTCTGCATTCTGTCTGGCGTTACGAACCTTGAATCACCTTTGGATCACTCACGGAAACGACCTGGCTTGCTTTACTGGACTCTTCTTGGATTTGCCCCTTTGGATTCGTTTGCACAGTGATACACGGCTTTCGACCACGGACTGTTATTGGACTGCCTCCTGGATTATCCTCTTGTACCTTGTACCTTGGCTCTTTGGACTTCTTGCCTCACAGTTCCACAGCTCCACACCTCCTGCTAACAGGTGAACTACTGAGAATTACTCCTCTTGGGGTACCTCCGTCCACGTGGGTCCCGGACCTCTCCACTAGGTTCTCTACCTCCTCCTTGACCCTGATTGGTAAGACCTTTCCGTTTTTCTTAAACATTGTGGTTACTGTTTCTTGCTTGGTACTTAATCCGCATTTTCTTGCAGCAGTGTGGGGTCCCAGAGGTTCGCGATCCCGGACTTGAACATCTTCGCCTGTGGCCTCAACGGCTGCACAGAGAGTGGCTTTAAGTTCTCTCTGTGCGGCATTTGGGGACGGAGGCCTCTTCTGCCTACACGACACTCAAGTCACAACAGACAGGGAGTTATTAAACCTCAAGAAGAAAAACTAGCTGCTATTAAAAGATTACAGTTTCCTCCGAATGCCAGACAAGTCAGAGCCTTCCTTGGCTTCGTAGGGTATTATAGGAGATTCATTCCACATTTTTCAACATTGGCTACACGTTTAACTAATTTATTGAAGACGTCTGCATCCCCAAAAAAAGAGTGGCGAACTATCGAGACAGAGAAGGCTTTCAATAACCTAAAGAATGCCCTCACAGAGAAAGCAGTTTACATTGTCCAGATTTCTCAGCTCCATTTTATTTGCATACAGACACATCTGGGACGGGTCTAAGAGCTGTGTTATATCAAAATCAAGGAGAAGCTGAAAGACCTATACTTTTCATAAGCAGGAAATTACTCCCTCATGAGCTACATTATGCCACAATTGAGAAGGAGTGTCTGGCAGTGAAATGGTCCATAGAGGTGTTGAGATATTATCTGTTAGGGAGTGAATTCACCCTAATGACAGATCATGTTCCTCTAGTATGGTTGGCCCGAAATAAAGATACAAAGTCTAGAGTACTCAGATGGTTTCTTTCGCTTCAACCTTTCTCATTCAAAACAGTGCATCATCCTGGGAGGTTGATGGCACAGGCTGATTTTCTATCACATAACACTTCCCTTCCCGAACGTAAGAGCCTAGAAGGGGGGTTGTGTGATGAATCTAATGTGGAAAAGCACATAGTTAAAGTGCAATCTGGCTTTGTCAATACTAGGCTGGATAGCGTAGTCAAGGGTTAACTAGGACAGCAGTGCATGAAAGAATGATTGATAATATTATTAACCAATCACACTGCTAGTGTTAGGTCCAGGTACTTTATTCTGACAACAACTGTTTCTTTTTCCCTGTTTGTTGTTGTTGCTAGGATACGGAAGGAGACGATCTGCTGAGCAGCGGTTATGAGTGGGCTTATTAGTTCGTTAAAATGAAGATTTCTGAAGATATAAAAGTAGTTAAGTGCGCCGTTGCGCTCATCTGAGACATTCCCTTCAGAGTTTAAGAGAACGTCTTTTCGTTCTGTAAGCAGACGTTCAATGTTGTTAGTTTAAATAAAAGGAGAGCCGCTTTCGAGGCTTTTCCCTTCAGAGTTCAAGAGATCGTCTTAACGCGCTGTAAGCAGACGATTCATGGTGTCAGTTTCAGTCAGGGGAGAGCCGCGCTTGATACGGCCTCGTAGAGTGAGGGGGCGTGTCTGCAGTCAGCTGTTCTGGTGAAGGGGATCCTTCGTAGCGGCCGTGGAACCGCTGAATGCAATACATACCTACGTTGGAAGAGAGAGAGAGAGAGAGAGAGCAGAGCTCCGACAGCGTTGCTGAGCCGAGGTGACAGCTGAGCTGAGAAAGCCACAGAGACGCTGTACACGCACAGACAGCAAGGAGAGGAGGTTTGAAGGAAACAAGGTACGTGGAAGTTCGAGGCCCACTGAAGGGATATAAACTAACTCAGATCATAAAGTGGTAATTCTTTGATGTGACATCAAGAAAGACAAACCATTTAAAACGAGGAGAGTAAAAGAGTGAAGGGTAACGTTTGGAACAGTTATTAAGCCCACATATTAGAGAGAGTACAAGTAGTTGACAAATGTTTTCTTAATTGTCTATATAAAGAAGAATTTGAAAACATTCAAGATTCAGTAGACTAAACCATTAAGGAATGACAAATCCAAAGACTGTTAACAGCATAAAGTCAATAATAAGAGAGAAGAGAGAGGATGGGAACTAACTAAACACCTTGTGAAATACAGTGAAGAGAATATAAAAAAGAACTATACAGGAAGAGACTATGTTAATCAAATTGGAGTAAATGAATTAAAGTTAGAAGAAAGTAAAGGAGAGAATAACTGGACACTGAGAAAGAATTATAGATACTTATTTGAGCAGAAAGATCACAGAGACTTACCTGAACTTGCTCCATGAGTAATACATGAACAGAAACCACAAGAAGTCTGAGGCAGAAAACGTATCCTTTTATCTAAGAGAAAAGAAACAAAAGTTACAATAAATAAAAGTTGTTTCTGTAACAAAATACCACCTACTATCTGTCTCAGTGTTTTTTTATTCATTAGCCTACGAGAAAACCTTTACAGCAGGGTTGCCATGTATCGAGAAAGTGCAATGGACCAGGACGGTACGTGATGACAAAATTGAACATAGAAAAGAACCCATGCCAACGGGCATGATGGGCCGTAGTGCATTTAACTGATTGTAAGGCCAGTAGATTACGATGGTCAGTATACACCTGAAATGGGCGAGCGGTCTCTAACAGATGGTGTCTCCAAACCATGAAGGCGTCGCATACAGCGTGTAGGGTTGGTGGGTTTCTTGGGACATGACCGTAAGAAGTGTTCTGAAGAACCACAATAGAAACATAAATAGTTTTTTCTACAGTGTTCCCTCTCATCCGAGGACAACGGACCACACACCGCTCCGGTCTGCATGGGTTCACCATTCCCAGTGGACTGGACCTGTAGAGCAGGAGACATCGGAGGTAGGCCCCTTCTTTCTCCTTTCCTTTCGGCCTTACGGGCATCAATCTGGAGGACCAGGTCTAGTAGTTCTGGGAAGGCCACAGGGACCACTGGCACGGTGGCTAAAGTGTCTTTCAGGGCTGCCTTCTTCTCCTCTGGCCATCCTGTTTCAGCCACCAGTTGATTGAACCTCGCCATGTAGGATAACAGGGGTGTTTCTCCCTGCTGTAAGCCTAGCAATTCCAGATCAGTGGCCTGTGTTTTGTCACGTGTATCGAAGACCCGGCTCAAGACATTTATCAAGGCATCGCAATCATAAAGCATGTTGCTGCCCTGTTCCAATAGAGGATTAGCCCAGACGGTGGCAGTACCACCCAAATACGACAACACAAAGGCAGCCTTAGTCGTGGAATTGGGAAAGGACGTAGGCAACACAAGAAGTGAAGTCTACAATAATTTATAAAGGTCCAAAAGTGTTTTGGGTCCCCGTTAAACAGTTCTGGTGGTGCCAGGGGAAACTGGGCGGCCATGTAAACAGAAACTGTGTCTTGCCTAGGCAAGGAGGGGATGGAGCCAGAAGCAGGTGCATGAACAGAGGCCTCAGCCCCTGCTTGTCTGAAACAGGCCTGTATCTCATCTATACGCGCTGCATAGAATGATGGGCAGCCGCCATATCTGAGCGTAGTTCAGCAACCATCTGAACCAAGGCAGCCAGGGTGTTGTTGCCATCCATATTGAGGCTTCTGATTATGTCAGTACCCGCCCACGCTTCCAAGAGGTGGATGGGTACCCAGGAACTGGTAGTTGAACCTGTTGTGTAGAAGAAGAATTCTTCCTACCAATGTACCCCTCTGGTGTGCTTGTGAAAAAACCAACAGAGGGATCTATTACTCGAAAGATATGGAGGACGCACACAGGACACAGCTAGCTGTAAGAGAAAAGGCACAGAACCTATCAGGATTTCATCAGTGGCTAGTGTAGGTCACAGGCATCAAACAGACATTGTTGGAAGTGGGCAGCAATATGGCCGAAAGAAAAGCTTAGTGAAGCTCAAACACCTATATTTCAGGACATTAGTGTGTGTTCATTGCAGGAAAAATGCCTGGTGTGAGCAGAAAGCAGCATGGGGCGTTCTAGCTGCCAAAAGACTTTAATACCCAGAGGGCTCGCATGCTTGCGAGCCTCCGGACTACATTGGGTCATCGCCCGATCATCTGCGCATGCGCGCGGTGTGCGCAAGGATCTGCGCTTGTGCTGGAAGACACGGAACGTAGAAGACCTGCAACCAGAGGGCTCCTGCAGGCAGTGGCACGCTGGGCCACACCCCGCCTGCGAACACTGCAGGCCCCGCTCACCTTAGCAGATAAGTGAAGTGCTCCTTTCTGTAATTGCTGCGAATGCAAGCGGTGTTCGGATAGGGAACGCCTTCAGTATTTCAGTATAGCAACCGCGCTTGGGCCAGTGTGTTCACGACTCTAGTGGTTTCCAACGCATTGTGGACACGTCTGAGCTTGGGAAAAACTACAATAACATTTTATTTAGACTAATGATAGGCAGAGTTGCCTAATTGCCTGATTGTTCCGTGTGCAACAACACGGCTTGTTGACTGCTGCTAAGCAGAGCAGACTAATTGCCTGATTTGTCCCGTGTGTTGTAACACGGCTTGTTAACACAAACTCATACCTGCTTTTGGTTTTCTTGTAGCGGCGCTCCGCTGTAGCTTTACGGCAAGAACTCGTAGCGGCCCCCGCCATGGCACTACGGCAAGAACTGGAACCACGGCTCTTGGCACACGTTCCTGCTGCACGACACAAAGCTAAGTGCTATTTCGTTATTAAAGTCAATTAATGTGTCTAGCATTAACTATCCCTCTGCGTTTCCATTGTTGTCAAAGGGCAATCATATGCAATAGGGGAATCGGTTGTGAAACGAACAACCAACACCGGTTACAGTAAACAAAAGCGTGACAGGAACGCATCTGTAACCCATAATGTGGTAAATGTGTTGTAGTTTGAAACTAGGCAGGGCTTTGGGGGCATAGTGTGCACGTGTGTAACAGAGTGTGTGGGCAGAGTACCATCAATCTCAGGAACCCCAGGAGGGGCCAGCAAGGCAGATATTTCCTTTAAACCCCCGTTCCTACCCACTACCTCTACCTTACCCTCTTCCCGGTTTCCCTAAACTCCCCCTACCCATCCAATCCAACGGACCCTAACCCTCTTTCCCTGGCGGGTCACAGAGGCCTGAGTTTTCCATCAACCAGGCACCAAGACCCAACGGGGAGGCAGGTGTACATGCTACCTCCATGCAAGACTGAGGACCTGACAGAACCAATACCAAACTAAGGAATACTGTAAACGTAATACAGGCAAATCACATTGTGATCCAAACTGGTTTGTTTGTGTAGAAAGACAATAGTAGTGCCCTGTGTCAACCTGTAGGTGGAGTTCCCCCTGTAACAGACAAACCCAGATTAATGGAGAGTACTGGAACACTAAGAAGGAGTACTACAAGATACGGGGTGGTTCTTACCAACAGGTGATGTCCGTAGGTTGATGGAAATCCTGTGTGAGTCCGTAGAACCAAAGGTGGCTAACCCGCCGGCATGAGGACACCGGGAAAGAAGTGAAGTCACCTAAGAAGTCTGTAGAAGGTCCACCTATTCCAACAGCACGGGGATGCCTAGAAGGTCCAAACAAGTGCACAAATGGAAGTTTCTAGTCCGTGCACAGTATCCGTGAAGAATGGAGCACTGAAGACAGAAGGGAAAGGCAGCATGAGTGTAGGGCGATCCAAACAGAAAGTGAGGTTGTCAACGTGCAGGCAATTTCCAAGAACAGAAGGAAGATGAGGGCAATCCTTAATAGAAGTCTGAGTCAGTGTTTTGCAGGCGGCGAGGTACAGAACGTGAGCCTTAGCAGTCTGGGAAACAAACTGGGTCAGATTCTGTGAAATCAAAACAAGACCAAGGAAAAGGCAAGGCAGAGTCTGGAAAACAGGCACTAGGTCGAGACACAAGAAAATCGTAGCAACAGTTACAAGGTTCTATGAGCTGCTGGAAAAATCGGAAGCACCGAAGCCCCGCTAGGGCGGGCCTAAATTGAGCAAGTCACATGACGACGCGGACCGTGGATCCTCATCACAGCGTGCGTCATAGCGTATGCACAGAGTACCAGCGTTTCCATGGTAACCCCCAATACATCCAAAAAGACGTGTTGTGACCATAGGGTAAAAGTGTTTTTTTACAAAGACAGAGCCAGGGATGGCAGGACTCTGGATGGTTCTTGTTAGAAGGCCCCAGTTGGTTAGTAGAAGGCAACCGAGAAACCTGTGTTCGGGAAGAAGAGGGCGGGCCGTGACTGGTTTCCTGACACACACTGTGAGGCAAAAAACCTTGGTGTCATCTTTGATTGCGCTCTCTCTCTCTCTCTCCCTCTCTCCTTCTCTCCCCATATCGCAGACCTTGCCAAGAAGTCCCAGTATCATCTGAACCTCTTCAGAGGCATTCACCCTCCCATCACCTTCCCCCAGAAACTCAGTCTCCAGAGCTCTGGTACTCTCTAGGCTTGACTACTGCAACAGCCTCTTCTCCAATTCTCCTTCTTCCTTTCTTTGCCCCTTCAACTAATCCAGAATAGGACTGCAAGAC
Source organism: Ambystoma mexicanum (assembly GCF_040938575.1). Taxonomy (NCBI): domain Eukaryota; kingdom Metazoa; phylum Chordata; class Amphibia; order Caudata; family Ambystomatidae; genus Ambystoma; species Ambystoma mexicanum. The sequence continues at coordinate 546,055,441 of NC_090940.1, forward strand.
TTATCCTTGGCCTCAAGACAGGGACCGCATCTCTCCAGCCCTAATTTCTCTACACTGGCTACGAGTTGCTGCTAGGATCAAACTCATGACCCTCTGCATCATCCACAATGCTTTCTAGGACCCCACTACATCCAACTCTCTCTCCCTAAATGCCTCCCTGATAGAGCCATTCGGTCTGCTAGCTCCAACTCTCTGCAAGTCAGATGCTTCTCTATGCAAAGAGTGGGGGTAGATCTCTGCAGGAGCCTCCCTCTGGAATGGTCTCCCTGCCCCCCTCAGGCTTGAGCTGGATCGATCAAAGTTCAGGGAGCTCCTCAGGACTCTCCTTTTCTCCTCCTCCTTCACTCTTCCCCTCCCCACCCAACACCTTCTTTCTGCCTCAGTGACTATCGGCCTGGTTCCCTCTGATTACTACAGGGCTCCATGCCCCCCCTCCCAGTCCCTCCCCTCGTTCCCCGCACTTATCATGCATACTGTCACCTCTGCAATCCCTGGCACTTGCCCTCTCATCTTCCCTTAGCACTTGCACCTCACCTCTTCCCCCTTTTCCCTTGCCACTTTAGCACTTCCCTTTTTGCAATTTCAGGCACTACCGCCACCCCCCTTTGCCCCTCTTGTTCTGCATTTACACGATCTGAATGTCACATGGCATAGTAGGACCGTTATTGTATCTTTCTCCCTTTTTTTGTCTTGTGGCACCTTGAAACACCATTTGTTGTATAGGCACCTTACAAATTACCAATAAAATATACAAGAAGCAGTTACTTCATAACATGAGATATAACTGGAAGTCTTTTGTTATCTGCAATGTCATAATGTTACTGGCTCCGGAGGAGTGACATGCAGCAGCTGTCCCTGCAGATCTGCAGATCTATGCTTTCGTGCTCATTGCTGCACCCGGCACTCCTCGCGCACATGTGTCTCCACATACCACCTTTCGTTGAGCAGCTCGGTCAACTCTGTCATGACGTCTTCATACCTTGCCAGCCTGTGTTTCTCCCGCTGTGGGCGACCTTCCTAGTTTGCACCGCTGGGTACACCGGGAGTAGACAACGCTCTTCTGTCCTCCTCCGCATCTGCAATGATCTTTTCACTTTGAACCTTGCACTCGCCACCCATGCTGACTTGGTTCTCCTTAAATCCTGGTACATGCTCCATCACTTGATCTACTGTAATGATGCCGGATGTGACGCCCATTCTATTTTCTTGTGCCCCTTGTTTGCTCATGCTGGATTCTCCTGACTCACTAGACCTTTTCTCATACATGGTAACCCTTTCCCAGTTCCATCTCTTTTCATCTTGGGTGCACACATGATTTAGGCCTTTCTCAATAACTCTGATTGGTTTGCTGAACCGTAAACCTGTGACTTGATCCTTATGGGGTAGTCACATTTTGACTAAATATCCTTCTTGTGCTTCTGTTCTGTGAGCTGCCCTTCTATCGTCACTCCTTCCCTTCATGGTTGCCTTACCTCTATGTATTTTCCAAACAACATCTTCCATGTCCACTACTTCATCCTCCTTCACACTATTAAGCCAGGGAGGCACCAACGTGGACGGCGCCCTTTAGCCCCGCAGCATGTGAAATGGAGACACATTTGTGGTCCCGTTTGGGGTAAGGCGAGGTGACGTAATGGCCTCTTTTACTGTTTTGTATGGGTCCATACCCGAGGCTCTGGCTAATTGCAGTGTGTTAAAACGGATTTCTGAACTCTGTCCTGGAGGGGCAGAGGTTCAGAAGGCCAGCCTAGTTTCTTGGAACCGGGTAACCTCTGGACAATCCAGACCAATCAGGGTAGTGATCGCGGCGGTCAAGACTAGGTCTCAAGAGGGGTGAGGGTGACTGAAAGCCCGCAATGAGCACACAAAGCAAGGACACTTACAAATTACTCCAAGCAGGTGTTATATTAAAAATATAGACACATTTATTACAAGGCCTTTGTAACATTGACCGTAGTGAGAAATCACGATAAAACTCAAGTAAACCAACACATACCAAACCAATACAATATATATACAAATACAAACAAGTCTAACGAGTTAGATGCACGAAATGTGTAGACCACCTAGATGGGGAGGAAAACAGGCAGTGCGAATAATAATTAGACCCAGTCCGCCTTCAGAGACACCTATCTAAAAGGAAGTCCAAGCCCTACGAAGAGTGGAGCCTTGTGCTCAAAAGTACCTGAACACGTTGGTGCCAACGGGGAGTCTCTTTGAGGGAATCGGGCAGTTTACTTCGATGAGCAAATGAAGATGAACAGAGCTCCGCGACTCAAGCGCAGCCTCCACTGTGGGCAGAAGCAGAGCGCGAGTACGGAAAGGCATGCAGTTAGACACAGCGGGGAAACGCTATGGGCTCCTGCAGGAGGGCGACCAGTTCCTAGCGATGCTACTCACCGGTCCCCGATGCAGGCAGACCCAGGCTTCTCCGCGTCAGTTTCAGTGCTGGCAGGTTCAGATACGAGCAGGGGACGTCTCGGCGTCGTGTAGATTCCGCAGCAGCAGACGTTGAGTTGAGGATGTCCCAAACGCAGTGAACCCGCACAGTTTGTTACCAGAGCAGGGCAACGGAGCTGCCGTGTGTATTTCTGCCAAATGTACACTACTTACTTCAGACCTGGGAATGCCAAGTGTACGAATAGTGTGAGAGTGACAAGGACTCGTAATACAACACAACCTGACGGCGGTTACAGAGCAAGACTCCTGGGTAGGCTGGTCAGTCTGCTGGATGGCCCAGAGACACTTCCGAAGGCTTACGTGCACGAGATGGTGAAGGTGCCGAGAATAGTTGTTCCCACTATTCCAAGGGTCGAAGTACCAGTACAGGCAGAGGTAGAAAGGGTTTTACAAAGCGACAGCAGTGCAGAGGAGCAGTCCTTCAGCGGGTCACCAGCGATTCCTCGGTTCAGCCTCGTGGTTGCAGGATACTTGGCTCCTGTATTCCTTTGTTCGTGAGAACTCAGGAGATCGACCTGGCAGTGGTGTTTCCAGCCCCCTCTTATCCTCGGTTCCCTTCGCGCCAAAACGGAGGGGACCCAATGGGAGATCCGCTCATAAAACACTCACACCATATGTGGACCTATCACGGACCACGGGGGTCCCAGGCATTCACACCACGCTAGACTCTCTGGCGCTCAGGATGTGTATTGGGACCAGACATCCCAGCCCCCATCCTGTAGGCACACACAAAGCCTGTAGAAGCCTGCAAAAGCATCTGTGTTTTGTGGGAAAGTACATGCCCAAATAAGGAAGGCCCCGGGTCGGCTCGACCTGGGGGAGGTAACGGGGGCAAGACGGTCAGCGGACAGGACAAAGAGCCTTGTGGTCTGGCCATTTTGGAAGCCAGGCCACCATTTTGGGTTAAGCACGAGAAACGCGCTTAAACTCCAAAAGGAGCTCAAAACACAAGAAACGATTGCTGCCGCCAGTCCCGTCCGTGATTCACTTGACCCGTTCATTTACAATCCAAAGAGAGTATCTAGGGCCTGTAGAAGACTAAACGCCCAAGAGAGCAGTAACTTAGCTTACAGTGCCCTCTTGTGCCATGTTGCGCGAAAGCTGCAACATGATAAAAGAACTACGGAAAACAACCTTTCTAGGTACTGACTGTCTTAAGGGCATGTCAGTTTCCCCGTAAGAATGGAGCGAAAGCCCAGAGGAGTGCGGCAGAAGGCTGCACTGCTCTGGCAAAGTTTAGATCCTGGTGAAAACAACAGCAAAAAGTTTAGGGGTTGCCACATGGAAGGAAAATTACCCACAATTAAGAAATCTTTCCTAACTCTCGCCCCTCCCAGACTATGGACAGGGGGAACTAATCCACCCCTGGATGAGTCTCGTGTTCAGGTCGGTTAAACATTCTGGACAACCCATCAGCATTGCTATGTTGGACACCTGGTTATGCTCAATAGTGAATTCGAAGCCTTGTAGACTTATGGACCACCTAAGCAACTTTGGATTCTCTCCCTTCATGTTCATTAGCCACTTTAAGGGCTTATGGTCAGTTTCACAGTGAAGTCGGTCCCATAGAGGTAGGGCCTCAGCTTCCGTAGGGCCCAGACAACAGAGAAACATTCTTTCTCCACTGTGGACCATCTGAGCTCTCTGTCCTTAAGCTGGCGACTAATAAAACCAATAGGGTGTTCCTTAACCTTCTCATCTACTTGCGATAGTACAGCTCCTATCCCAGTGTCAGAGGCGTCCGTCTGCACAATAAAAGGTCTTTGATAATCAGGGGCCCTGAGGACAGGGGCCTGGCACAAGGAGTCTTTTAAGCCAGTGAAGCCCTTCTCACACTCGTCGGTCCAAGTTACCTTCTTGGGTTTCTTCGGAGTAGTGAGGGCAGTCAGAGGGGCAGCTATGGTGCCATAGTCTGCCATGAAATTGCGGTAATACCCCGTGAGTCCTAAGAAGGCTCTCACTTGGGTCTGTGTAGTGGGGGTAGGCCAGTCTTGTACTGCTTGTACTTTACTGGGAAGAGGCTGTATCCTCCCTCCACCTACTTCATGTCCAAGGTAAACCACTGAGCCTTGTCCAATCTTGCATTTACTAGCCTTTATGATCAAGTCTGCTTTCTGAAGAGCCTGGAGCATATTCCCGAGGTGTTTCACATTGTCTTCCCAGGTGGCACTGAAAACTGCTATATCGTCCAGATAAGCAAGACAGAATTCGTCCAACCCATTCAACACATGATTCACAAGCCTCTGGAAAGTGGCAGGTGCATTTTTCAACCCAAACGGCATTACCCTGAATTGGTAAAGGCTGTCTGGCGTAGAAAACGCTGTCTTCTCCTTGGCATGTTCTGCTAAAGCTATTTGCCAATAGCCAGCAGTGAGGTCAAACGTGCTGAGGTACTTGGAGGCACCCAAAGTATCCACAAGTTCATCTGTTCGAGGCAAGGGGTGTGCATCTGTCTTGGTGACAGCATTCAGAGCCCTGTAATCCACGCAGAACCTCAATTCAGAAGTGCCTGCCTTTGGAACCAAAACCACAGGGCTGGACCAAGGACTACTAGAGGGTTCAATCACCCCAGGGTCTAACATCTTGTTGACCTCGGTCTTAATGTAAGACCGTACTTTGTCTGAGATCCTGTATCCCCTACTTTTGGTAGGTACACTGTCTCCTGTGTCTATGTTATGTTTGCACCAAGGTGTCAAACCAGACGACTATGAAAATAGGGGGGAAAACTGCCTAAGCAAACTTTTCACCTCAGCCTGCTGATCAGAAGTCAGGTGAGGGGCCACTCGGACACCCTCAAAGGAGCTATCTGAAGGACCGCTTTGGAACAGGTTGGGGAGAGGTTCAGACTCCTCTTCCTCAACATCTGAAGCCAGTAGCAGTGCTGTGATTTCGACTCTTGGGACGAAAGCCTTCAGCCTATTTACGTGGAACACTTTTGGGGCCTGTCCAGGCCTTCCAAGGTCCACTTAATAGTTAACCTCACCCAGGGGCTCCACCACTGTGTAAGGGCCTGACCACTTGTCCTGTAAAGCTCGAGGCCTTATGGGATTCATGATCAGGACTTGCTGACCAGGTGTAAAGTTGATGAGGGAAGCTTTCTGGTTGTACCAATGTTTCACCAGCGCTTGTCCTGCCTTCAATTTATCACTAGCCAAGCCCATCAGAAGTACCATCCGTTTTCTGAGCCCCAGCACATAATCTACTACGTTGGTAGTAACAGGGGGAGTGGGCATCTCCCAACCCTCTTTGACTATGGCTAATGGTCCCCGTACAGGATGACCGAACAGAAGTTCGAAGGTGCTGAAGCCAACACCCTCCTGTGGTACCTCTCGGTAGGCAAACAGTAAGCATGGTAAAAGAAGATCCCATTTTCTTCTCTGAGGTTCTTTGAGAGCCCCAATCATGCTCTTTAACGTTCTGTTGAAACGTTCCACCAGACCATTGGTCTGAGGGTGGTATGCAGAAGAGAACTTGTAGGTGACCCCACATTCTTTCCACATAGCCTGCATATACTTTGACATAAAGTTGCTGCCTCTGTCAGACACAACTTCTTTAGGGAAGCCAACCCTAGTAAAGATGCCAAGTAACGCTTTTGCAACTGACTTGGCAGTTACAGTTTTCAATGGGATGGCCTCAGGATATCTGGTAGCATAGTCGACTAGCACCAAGATAAACCTATTGCCTGAGGATGTCTGCGGGTCAATGGGACCAACGATGTCGATCCCTACCCTTTCGAATGGTATTCCCACAACTGGGAGTGGTACCAATGGAGCTTGGATTGTTGAGCCACTCTTACCCGATAACTGGCAGGAGGCACAACTCCTGCAGTGACTTTCTACTTGCACCCCAATCTTGGGCCAGTAGAAGTGCATGGATAACCTTTGCTTGGTCCTCTTAATACCAAGGTGACCAGCAAGGAGTACTTCATGCGCCAACTGCAGGAGGAAGGGTCTTACAGCAAGGGGAACCACCAACCTCCTATGGTCTCCTTCTGTAGACTCTGTGGGCTCACTATACAGGAGTCCACCTTCCCAATAAATCCGATGCGTCCCAGGAGGTTCACCCTCAAGCTGGGAGCAGGCCTGTCTCCTTAGGCCTTCCAGAGATGGGCACTCACGTTGGCCTTTACTGAATTCTTCCCTGTCAGGACCACCTTCTACTAATAAGTCTTTTAGTTCCGGATGGTCGTTGGGGTCAAATACTTCAGGCATCGCCACCTCCTCGTCAGGCCCGGGCGATTGACCAACTTCCTCCACCGCAGTGGTAGACGAGTTCAGTGGAATGCTCTCTTTCCCTCGTCTTGACTTGCTTACTCCTTTCGCCTTGGGTTTCCCCTTCGGCTGGGGCGGCGTATTGGTCTTGGCCAATGCTGCCCGTGTTTGAGACCGTGTGCAGGGTCTGTCAGCAGTGTCTCCTACGAGCCCTAAAGCTCTGAGATCATTGCCTAACAAGACCTTTCCTGGGACGTTTCTCTGAATGCTCACTGGAATCCTGACTGCTGTACCATTTAAAGTAAGATTTACAGGTATTACTGGAAACATGCGAGGTGGGCCGTCAGCCAACTTAGTGGGCATCAGAGTAGCTCTGACAACTTCCTCTGAGTCTACCAAGGTAGAATCCACTACAGTTCGACTGCACCCACTATCCCTAAGAGCTGGATTATCCACTCCATTGATCAGCACACTGTCTTTAAAGTAGTGCTTGGTATTATCTGGAATCCTAGCATAAGCCTCTGCGACTTTAGGCTCCCAGGGAAACTAAAACTACCTCAGCTTCTATCCCGCTGGGGAAGGAGTCTGAGGAGAAGGATGCTCCTGTAATCTCTTCTTCCTCGTAGGAGGAGAAGGCCAGATTAGCGGAGTGGACCCACAAAGGTTTAACCTTACACCGGGGATCCCCCTTCACATGGGCAGTTGCTCCACAAGCAAAACAAGATCCATTGGGTCTGTTTACATAGGGAGGTTTACTGTAACCAGAGTTCTGTTTCGGAGGCTGACCTCCACTACCCTGTGAGTTCTCTTGTGTCTTACCCTTATTTTTCTTTTTGTGGCCCTTTTGAGAAGAAGATTTATCAGATCCTCCTGCTTACCAGGATGAGTTTTGTCCTTATGGGACACTCGATGTGACACCCATAAATCTGCGGCGATGGCAAGCTTCTTAGGATCTATCTCCTTCGAATCAGCCAAATGCTGCTTAAGCTCCGGGGAAGAAGATGCAAAAATATGTTCCAGCATGACAAGACTTATCATGCCTTCAAAGGTAGAAACCTTATAACCTTCGACTCAGCCAGTCAAGTTTTTTAAGGATTCAGTTACATAAGATACCCAACTACCACCTTCTTTTTTCTTATACTCTCGGAATCGTTTTAAATATTGGGCAGGAGTCTTTCCAAACTTTAAAATGAGAGTTTGCTTTAACATTGCGAAATCCGCTCGCTCAGCCTTCGACATTTCCATAATGGCACTACAGCCAGAATGGGGCAGTCTGCTGAGTAACCAGGCAATCTTATCAGCATTGTCAACTTGTTGAACTTCGCATGCATACTCAAACGTATTCAGCCAGTCCATAATGTAATTCTTTTCCTCATACACACTGAGCAGATCTTTTGGAAACCGTGGATGAGAGGAGGCCCCCGATCCATGTCCAGGCCCCTTGGATCCATTTGCAATCTGAAGCTTGGCCAGTTCCAACTGGTGATCCCTGTCTTTCTGTTTTTCGGCCTGTTCGATTCTTAGTTTGGTTATGTTGAAATCAAGCTCCTTCTGCCTAAACAGCAGCTCTTGCTTCTTGAATTCAAGCATGGCCTCCCCATCGACACTGGCAGAGGAAACATTAGACATCTCATCCTCCCTTTCCTCGTGGTCGCGGTGGGCCAGTGCAGCGGCAGAACCGTCGGTTCTACCAGTTAGAGCAGCCTCACCTCCTTTCGCACTGTCATCAGAAGTTATAACGTCAAGCTGCGCTTCTTGCCACGCCACGATTCTTTGGATCATATCCTTTTTGGTGCCTTGAGAGGAGACACCTCTCTGCGCAGACATTTTTTTCAATGTTTCGGATTTAGAAGCATTTAAAGTTAACAAGGAATTTTTTCCATACTGTTAGATAGGACTATGGCCTTTTAAAAGTTATACTACGACAATTAACTACGTTTCCTGGTAGGAATAACTTGAAATGCCTTCACTCGTGCGCAACACTGGATACCTTCAGTCGTATCCCACCGCTGTACACCAATTTGTTAAGACGGATTTCTGAACTCTGTCCTGGAGGGGCAGAGGTTCAGAAGGCCAGCCTAGTTTCTTGGAACAGGGTAACGTCTGGACAAGCCAGACCAATCAGGGTAGCGATCGCGGCGGTCAAGACTAGGTCTCAAGAGGGGTGAGGGTGACTGAAAGCCCGCAATGAGCACACAAAGCAAGGACACTTACAAATTACTCCAAGCAGGTGTTATATCAAAAATATAGACACATTTATTACAAGGCCTTTGTAACATTGACCGTAGTGAGAAATCACAATAAAACTCAAGTAAACCAACACATGCCAAACCAATACAATATATATACAAATACAAATAAGTCTAACGAGTTAGACACACGAAATGTGTAGACCACCTAGATGGGGAGGAAAACAGGCAGTGCGAATAATAATTAGACCCAGTCCGCCTTCAGAGGCACCTAACTAAAAGGAAGTCCAAGCCCTACGAAGAGTGGAGCCTTGTGCTCAAAGGTACCTGCACACGCTGGGGCCAAAGGGGAGTCTCTTCGAGAGAATCGGGCAGTTTAGTTCGATGAACAAATGAAGATGAACAGAGCTCTGCGACTCAAGCGCAGCCTCCACTGTAGGCAGAAGCAGAGCGCGAGTACGGAAAGGCGTGCTGTTAGACACAGCGGGGAAACGCTATGGGCTCCTGCAGGAGGGCGACCAGTTCCTAGCCATGCTACTCACCGGTCCCCGATGCAGGCAGACCCAGGCTTCTCTGCGTCAGTTTCAGTGCTGGCAGGTTCAGATACCAGCAGGGGACGTCTCGGCATCGTGTAGATTCCGCAGCAGCAGAAGTTGAGTTGAGGATGTCCCAAACGCAGTGAACCCGCACAGTTTGTTACCACAGCAGGGCAACGGAGCGGCTGTGTGTATTTCAGCCCAATGTACACTACTCACTTCAGACCTGGGAATGCCAAGTGTACGAATCGTGTGAGAGTGACAAGGACTCGTAATACAACACAACCTGATGGCGGTTAAAGAGCAAGACTCCTGGGTAGGCTGGTCAGTCTGCTGGATGGCCCAGAGACACTTCCGAAGGCTTACGTGCAGGAGATGGTGAAGGTGCCGAGAATAGTTGTTCCCACTATTCCAAGGGTCGAAGTACCAGTACAGGCCTTCTCGTTTGATCAGAGGTAGAAAGGGTTTCACAAAGCGACAGCAGTGCAGAGGAGCAGTCCTTCAGCGGGTCACCAGCGATTCCTCGGTTCAGCCTCGTGGTTGCAGGATACTTGGCTCCTGTATTCCTTTGTTCGTGAGAACTCAGGAGATCGACCTGGCAGTGGTGTTTCCAGCCCCCTCTTATCCACGTTTCCCTTCGCGCCAAAACGGAGGGGACCCAATGGGAGATCCGCTCATAAAACACTCACACCATATGTGGACCTATCACGGACCACGGGGGTCCCAGGCATTCACACCACCCTAGACTCTCTGGCTCCCAGGATGTGTATTGGGACCAGACATCCCAGCCCCCATCCTGGAGGCACACACAAGGCCTGTAGAAGCCCGCAAAAGCATCTGTGTTTCGCGGGAAAGTAGATGCCCAAATAAGGAAGGCCCCGGGTCGGCTCGACCTGGGGGAGGTGAAGGGGCAAGACGGTCAGCGGACAGGACAAAGAGCCTCGTGGTCTGGCCATTTTGGAAGCCAGGCCACCATTTTGGGCTAAGCGCGAGAAACGCACTTAAACGCCAAAAGGAGCTCAAAAACACAAGAAACGATTGCTGCCAGCAGTCCCGTCCGTGATTCACTTGCACCGTTCATTTACAATCCAAAGAGAGTATCTAGGGCCTGTAGAAGACTAGAGACGCAAGAGAGCAGTAATTTAGCTTACAGTGCCCTCTTGTGCCATGTTGCGCGAAAGCTGCAACATGATAAAAGAACTACGGAAAACAAAGTTTCCCAGTACTGACTGTCTTAGGGGCATGTCAGTTTCCCCGTAAGAATGGAGCGAAACCCCAGAGGAGTGCGGCAGAAGGCTGCACTGCTCTGGCAAAGTCTAGATCCTGGTGAAAACAACAGCAAAAAGTTTAGGGGTTGCCACATAGAAGGAAAATTACCCACAATTAAGAAATCTTTCCTTACACAGTGCACCCTTGATAAATGTGTTGGTCCTTTCGACCAGTCCATTTGCCTGGGGATGACATAAAGAGGCTTTAATCTGTTTGATGTTATTACCCATTAGGAATGTCTCAATTTCTCTGGAGACCACTGGACCGCATTGTCTGTCACTATCTCCTTGGGTAAGCCTTCTCTTTAAAACACTGCAGTGAGAACTTCTATCATGGTCGCTGTGGTGATAGCCGATACAAATTCTGCTTCCACCCTTTTGGACAAATAGTCAGTCATCAATATTCTGTATCTGTGTTCTGGCGAAATGGCCTCTAATGGTCCAATGAAGTCTAGGCCCATTTTGTGCCAAACCCCTTCTGGTATCTCTGTGGGAAGGAGTGGTGACAATCTCACTTTCAGACATTTGTCACTGTCATGACAATACTCCATAATTATGCGAATGTCATGATCCATGCACGGCCACCAATATTCCTCTCACCCTGCGCCGTGTCATGTTGCTCCCAAGGTGTCCCGAATGGGCCCTGCAGAGAATTATTTTCCTCATGCCCCCTGGGGCAATGACCTGGTCACCTCGTAATAGTAAACCACCAGCAATGTTCCCTCTAATTATTTTTCTCTATGTGCGGAACTGGTTTGCTGTTGTGCGTCATTATTTTCCATGTGCGCAACTGAGTAATGAGGTAAGTCACTTTGTGAGCAACTGTATTTAGTGAACTACTGTTGCAGAAGGGAGTTTGGAAAGGAATTTCCTCTTCCCAGCCACTGCAATTCTTGACAAATCTTACAACTTTTCCAAAGACATAGGCTAATATAGAATATGTCATATATGATTAAACAGAAAACTCATCAACCAGTCCACATCTGTCACAGTACCTTGCAAACGTTTTATGCCACTGGAAAATCACTCATGTGTACTACAAAACATAAATATCTCTTGTCATAAACTGATGTGGCGTCAAGAAATTCAGACAGAATATAATATTTGCCGATGGATTAATGGCAATTAAAAGCAATGTGTCAGAAAACATGGAGTTCAAGTGCCACTTTAATGAAGTAATTCAAGGGCCAGAAAATGCTTCTAATAATTTGTGTAAGGGTGATAATTGCATCAGAATAACTGCACCTCAGAATATGATGATCAAATATTCCAGTGCCTCTGCTTACTATCCACATTAGGTGTCCTTTGGGTAGTGATAACACCAGCCTTACAGCTAAGAGACATACACACCATCCATTTTTATTCCCTAAAAAATGAACATGTGCCCAACAAAAACAAAACAATGAACATTTTGTTGCTTCAACCCACTAAGCTCCACTGATATGTTTTCGAATTAGTGACCAGTGAAGCATTGGCACATGAAGGAACTCTTATAATATTAATGCTTGATCTCAACAGGAATGTTAAGGGGAAGAACATCATTTAATAAGCAGAAAGTATTCCTGTTGGCAAGGCTAATTACTTGTTTACTCACTGAAAAATGATTTGACTCCAAGTAAGGAGCAAAATCTGATTAGAGCCCTGCTTATACCCCTGACATATGAAGTTAAATGACAGGGCACACAATAAAGTCTATAGTTTTACCCACCCTTCCACACCCCAGCCTAGATCAAATTAAATAAACTGAGGTTTGTTATGGAGCCCTGCTGAAGAAAATCACACACACACATATATATATATATATATACGCCTTTTAAGTTAATAGCATCAATTAATGAGAGATACAACTGATTGAGTGCCTTGTTCTGTAACTATGAATCCCTCTTCTGTAATTCATTGTTATCAGTTAAATAAGATGCAGGGGGTTTCTAGAGAAGATACACGAAGAACACATGGTTTTATTGAAATGCCCTCAGCTGCTGAGCATTGAAAGAAGAATAAGGTGCTGTTGTTTAGACAGGTACTAGAATTTCCCATCCTTTAGCAAACAAGCAACACATTTCCTTCAGTGTACTGCTGAAACATCTGACTTGGTTTTTGAAATGTGCTGCTTTGTTCATCACCCACAAAGCGTAGTGACCTGACCTGTGCTCTTTCACCCATACCCTACCCCAGCCCCTGTGCTTGCCTCCAATACTAGTTGTTAGAGCACTGTAAAAAGTGAAGGATTGTAGCAGTAAACACTCACTGAGATATTTGCAGACCCACAATACTTTGCAAAGAAGGCATATTTAATGCCTCAACATATTGTGTGCATTTTAAGAATGTAATGACTCAGGATGTACGCAATTCTTTTGCATTGCATACAAGATTGTTTGCAACATATCCCACCCTTATATCATTGTGTAGGATTACACAAGTGCTCAGTGAAACTGTTTTTGTATTGAAGCGAGTAACCATATAATGTGTCAAGGTCTATGCCCAAAGGAACTCTGAACACTCGGAAACAATGCAGATTGTGTGAAAAGCATTCTCCTGTCTGAATATCCGGTGCCCTGATACTATGGATGAGTAATCCCAGGCATAGTCCATGCCCATTATCACGTGTAGGCTAAGTAAATGATATTCAATGTTGCTCTCCACTTTATGGTAATGTTAGTAATGCTAAAATAGGAGATGCTGAGCATCACATTTGTCTTCTCAAAATCCTTACAGGTCAATTTAATATTTGAGTTTTATAATGTGTTAACATGCAAGTGGGCCGCTTCAAAGTACTTGCATGACATATGTATAAAGAAGAGGAAGTATGGGATAAGGTTACACATCCAGGTAGCCTGCTTACTTCCTGTCAGTATCCGATATTTTAGCTGGTAGTTCGATTGTATTGTGTGGGTGACACTTTTGGTAAGGCACAATGAGTAACAGAAATTCTGGCACTTGAACGTTATTCATATTACAACAAACATAAAACAAGTGGATGTAGGTACATGTCGGCTAACCTTTTGCAGAGCCAAGAGAGTCAAGGTTGTCTGGTACTATCTTAATGTGTTCTGGGGCAGAGGTTAGCGTCTTAAGGTACAATTGTGGTAGAATCAAGCTTAGGAGTCATGGGTGGAGAGGGACATTAAACATTATTTGGTTAATGTGTGCAGGCATATCTTTGTTAGATTCTTCTGTTCATGGAGCCAGTGTTTAATATTAGTTTTTAACCTCTTCTGTGTTTATTTTGCTGTTAGCGATTTTATATGTTTACGGTCACCGTTGCAAGGTAGTGTAATGCAAATTAGCCGAATATCAAGGCTATTTGCTTATTTTAAGAGAAAGCAAATTTCAATGAATTGCTGTGGCTTGTGCCTTATTAAATATTTTTGAATAGGTGAGAATTGTCTGTGTGCGCTGCAAAAAATCTTCTGAGCGGCACCCAGAAGGAAGCTGGGCAAGCGCACTTGCGCACAGCTTAGAGGGAACACTGACCACCAGATTCATATATCTCCTCAGCTACCTTCCAGTATTGTCTTAACCCCTCTGGAACAGCGTTCTCATTTGGCCATCCTTTTCTGACTCACTCAGTTATATTTTACATCCTGGGATCTTTATCCGACTCCCCTCTCCAATGGGTTTCACCCATCTCCATAAACACCTGGTTGCAGAGGTCACCAATTGACGCTACCACACATTCATCCTTTAAGAATGTGGTTGCTGACTCATGTCAGGCAACCTCGACAGGCAGTCAGTTTGGGCATTCGTCCAGGCTGCAATGTGTTCTATTTCATAACTGTATTCCTGCAGCTCAGCTGCTATGTGTTCTAACCTGTGAGTCGAAGTCTTCATTCCGCCAGGGCTTAACATGTGTATGAGTGGTTTGTGGTCGGTCAGGAGATTGAATTTAGTGCCCCACACATGTCCTAAATTATTGCACGGCCCAAACACAGCAATATTTCTTTCGCCACTGTCTAGTAATTCTTATCTGTGTCGGACACCGCTTTTGACGCAGATGTTATGACTTGTTCTGTGTCACCCTTCTTCTGGATGAGAGTCGCTCCCAACCCATTAGCAGTGGCATCAGTGGTGATGAATGTCTTCCACTGGGGATTGAACGGCTGCAGACATGGTACCCTCAGTATTTTCTCCTTCACTTCTTCAAATGCCTTTTGCTGTACCTGTCGCCACTCATACTCAGCGCACTTCTTTAATAGATCCCTCAGGTGAGCCCTCGTCTCCGGAAACGTGGTCACACATTTGGTGTAACATTCAGCCATCCCTCAGAAGGATCTTAACTCTTCCTTGTTAGTTGGTGCGGGGTCCTTCACTATGGCCTGCAACATGTCTTTTCTTGGGACTAATTCCATTTGTTATGGTGTAACCCAAATACTACACTTCCTTCACATACTTCTCAAACCAAAGCTGCACAACGGCATCTTGCAGTTTGTGTAGAACCTTCTTCAACACGCTGTCATGCGTTTCCACATTTTCTGCATAAATGAGGATGTCATCTTGAAAATATGACACATTTCCAATGTTTCTCAATAGTGAATCCATCAGCCTCTGGAATGCCGATGCAGAAGAGGACAACCCGAACGGCATCCTGGTGAACTGGAAGGTGCCAAACAGGGTTATGAATGCTGTCAATGGTCTCAATGCTTTGTGTAGGGGAATCTGATGGTATGCATCCTGCATGTCCAGCCTAGAGAACACTTTTGCATTCCTCATCATCAGTGTTCCCTCTAAGCTGTGCGCAAGTGCGCTTGCCCAGCTTCCTTCTGGGTGCCGCTCAGAAGATTTTTTGCAGCGCACACAGACAATTCTCACCTATTCAAAAATATTTAATAAGGCACAAGCCACAGCAATTCATTGAAATTTGCTTTCTCTTAAAATAAGCAAATAGCCTTGATATTCGGCTAATTTGCATTACACTACCTTGCAACGGTGACCGTAAACATATAAAATCGCTAACAGCAAAATAAACACAGAAGAGGTTAAAAACTAATATTAAACACTGGCTCCATGAACAGAAGAATCTAACAAAGATATGCCTGCACACATTAACCAAATAATGTTTAATGTCCCTCCCCACCCATGACTCCTAAGCTTGATTCTACCACAATTGTACCTTAAGACGCTAACCTCTGCCCCAGAACACATTAAGATAGTACCAGACAACCTTGACTCTCTTGGCTCTGCAAAAGGTTAGCCGACATGTACCTACATCCACTTGTTTTATGTTTGTTGTAATATGAATAACGTTCAAGTGCCAGAATTTCTGTTACTCATTGTGCCTTACCAAAAGTGTCACCCACACAATACAATCGAACTACCAGCTAAAATATCGGATACTGACAGGAAGTAAGCAGGCTACCTGGATGTGTAACCTTATCCCATACTTCCTCTTCTTTATACATATGTCATGCAAGTACTTTGAAGCGGCCCACTTGCAAGTTAACACATTATAAAACTCAAATATTAAATTGACCTGTAAGGATTTTGAGAAGACAAATGTGATGCTCAGCATCTCCTATTTTAGCATTACTAACATTACCATAAAGTGGAGAGCAACATTGAATATCATTTACTTAGCCTACACGTGATAATGGGCATGGACTATGCCTGGGATTACTCACCCATAGTATCAGGGCACCGGATATTCAGACAGGAGAATGCTTTTCACACAATCTGCATTGTTTCCGAGTGTTCAGAGTTCCTTTGGGCATAGACCTTGACACATTATATGGTTACTCGCTTCAATACAAAAACAGTTTCACTGAGCACTTGTGTAATCCTACACAATGATATAAGGGTGGGATATGTTGCAAACAATCTTGTATGCAATGCAAAAGAATTGCGTACATCCTGAGTCATTACATTCTTAAAATGCACACAATATGTTGAGGCATTAAATATGCCTTCTTTGCAAAGTATTGTGGGTCTGCAAATATCTCAGTGAGTGTTTACTGCTACAATCCTTCACTTTTTACAGTGCTCTAACAACTAGTATTGGAGGCAAGCACAGGGGCTGGGGTAGGGTATGGGTGAAAGAGCACAGGTCAGGTCACTACGCTTTGTGGGTGATGAACAAAGCAGCACATTTCAAAAACCAAGTCAGATGTTTCAGCAGTACACTGAAGGAAATGTGTTGCTTGTTTGCTAAAGGATGGGAAATTCTAGTACCTGTCTAAACAACAGCACCTTATTCTTCTTTCAATGCTCAGCAGCTGAGGGCATTTCAATAAAACCATGTGTTCTTCGTGTATCTTCTCTAGAAACCCCCTGCATCTTATTTAACTGATAACAATGAATTACAGAAGAGGGATTCATAGTTACAGAACAAGGCACTCAATCAGTTGTATCTCTCATTAATTGATGCTATTAACTTAAAAGGCGTATATATATATATATATGTGTGTGTGTGATTTTCTTCAGCAGGGCTCCATAACAAACCTCAGTTTATTTAATTTGATCTAGGCTGGGGTGTGGAAGGGTGGGTAAAACTATAGACTTTATTGTGTGCCCTGTCATTTAACTTCATATGTCAGGGGTATAAGCAGGGCTCTAATCAGATTTTGCTCCTTACTTGGAGTCAAATCATTTTTCAGTGAGTAAACAAGTAATTAGCCTTGCCAACAGGAATACTTTCTGCTTATTAAATGATGTTCTTCCCCTTAACATTCCTGTTGAGATCAAGCATTAATATTATAAGAGTTCCTTCATGTGCCAATGCTTCACTGGTCACTAATTCGAAAACATATCAGTGGAGCTTAGTGGGTTGAAGCAACAAAATGTTCATTGTTTTGTTTTTGTTGGGCACATGTTCATTTTTTAGGGAATAAAAATGGATGGTGTGTATGTCTCTTAGCTGTAAGGCTGGTGTTATCACTACCCAAAGGACACCTAATGTGGATAGTAAGCAGAGGCACTGGAATATTTGATCATCATATTCTGAGGTGCAGTTATTCTGATGCAATTATCACCCTTACACAAATTATTAGAAGCATTTTCTGGCCCTTGAATTACTTCATTAAAGTGGCACTTGAACTCCATGTTTTCTGACACATTGCTTTTAATTGCCATTAATCCATCGGCAAATATTATATTCTGTCTGAATTTCTTGACGCCACATCAGTTTATGACAAGAGATATTTATGTTTTGTAGTACACATGAGTGATTTTCCAGTGGCATAAAACGTTTGCAAGGTACTGTGACAGATGTGGACTGGTTGATGAGTTTTCTGTTTAATCATATATGACATATTCTATATTAGCCTATGTCTTTGGAAAAGTTGTAAGATTTGTCAAGAATTGCAGTGGCTGGGAAGAGGAAATTCCTTTCCAAACTCCCTTCTGCAACAGTAGTTCACTAAATACAGTTGCTCACAAAGTGACTTACCTCATTACTCAGTTGCGCACATGGAAAATAATGACGCACAACAGCAAACCAGTTCCGCACATAGAGAAAAATAATTAGAGGGAACATTGCATCAATATTCACTCTTGATGCTAGGCAACAGATAGCTGTCTGTGACTATGTAGAGGAGCAGGTAAACGTGCCAGTTCCTGCCCCCTCACCACTGTCATATTGGAACAGTCAAAGAAAAGCCATAGATGGGACCCCCTCTATCGTTCCTATACCACATAGAGTGTATGAGAGATGTTATGCACTCAGACAGCCATACAGAATGTACCCTCGCACTGAAAGTGTGGAAGGATGTTGCATGGAAGAAAGCTACATGGAAGGATGTTGCCTGCCAAGATGTCAGACTGTATCTGTGAACATCATAGTAAAATATGATGAGGACAAAATGATGTCATAAAGAAGATATATGAACCTATGTTGAAACAATATGAAAATATTAAGTAACAATGTAATTGAAGCACTGAGAGTAACAGGAACCTAAAAGTAATCATGGATCTAAAGAGAATGAAGTAACTTACTAACCAATAACTGTAAATGCACAGCAAGGTAGAAAGACAACATATAGAAGCTTGCTATAGAGGAATATATAATGTGGCAAGGACAGCCATATTAAGGAAATGGACAACAGCTCATGCTGAATTTTAACCATGCTACCTCAGAGACAGGCCAAGGCTGTAAGAATCAGAAGACACAGAAAGACAGCCCTATGAGCAGACCAGATGATAAGTCAAGGTTGGCCCAGAGAGAAGATGCTATTTTGGGGGATAAGTGCAAAGCACAAAGGGAGTACATAGATAAGCTCTGAAAGTGGGACATTCCTTATAGATGGAAGAAGACAAACATGTGTGAGAGCCAAAATGCTGGTGAATTAAAAGTGTATAAAGTTCCTATGAGATAGAGTGAGCCTTAATGCAAGAGGGCTTCTGAGTGAAAAGATCCCGACAGGCAGGGGCGTAAAACAAGGCTGTTCCCTCGCCCGAGCTCTGTTCATCTTGTATATCGCTGACCTTGGCAAATACATGGATAACATCAGAAGCTTTCCATCAAAAATGGGTAAAACTAAGATCCCTCACTTGCTGTATGCAGACGATTTGGTCTTAATGGATTTTTCTGCAATCCGCCTACAAAAGCAATTGAACAGGTTGGCGGAATACGCAGCAGAAAATATCCTGGAAATCAATACCAAAAAACATACCCTAAAAAGGGGCCTGATCCTAAGAAAGAAGAAATTTAAATGACGATTAAACCAAATGGAAATCAAATCAGTTTGAATCAGATTCATTTAAATACCTAGGGATCCAGATCTCGAAAAAGTGTATTAGAATGGCACTTTTGATGTTTTAAGAGGACAATCCATGGCTTTAACTAATCAAACCACGATCCCAAAGAGGACATTTTGTAAATACTCATTGCTCCCGCTTATTGAGTTCTACAATTTTAAAGTAGTACCGACACTTACCTACGGTGCAGATGCTTTATTTGCAATCCCATTAAGGCACTGGTCAATTCTGGAAGGTGTTTTTTTGGAAGAAAGCTCTGCCTAGATCCCTCCCGATGCAGATTATTAGGAAGGAATTGGGCTTGATATTGATGAAGACGAATGCACAATGGAAAACATGACGTCTGATTGCAAAATGCATGAACGATGACACCCCCCCCCTCCCCGGATGATGAATTGGATAAAAATTGAAGTCAAGAGGAACAAGAATGCTGCATTGATTAAATGTAGAGAAGAATGCAGAAGCATATTACTATCGTCTGAGAGCACAGTGGAGGACTAGCTGACCAACCCTGAGAAGGTAAAGAAAAAGCTCTGGGCAACAGACTGGATTAACACCATGGTAGATATCAGCAACTACAAGCTCCATGAGTTCTTAGTCAAGAGATAAGAAAACAAGGAGAGGTTCAACTCTATCTCAGAAAATGCACAGCGCTGTCCTTGAGATCTCAATGTATGTGCTTCCGATTTAACCTCTGCAGAACTTGGGAGGAGACATTCCCAAGAACAAAACCAGAAAGTGGGGAAAAAAACTGCAGATTCTGTGTGGACGAAGCTTCGATGGACCGTCTACCCCATTTATACACTACTTGCACAGCCTTAACCCAGGAAAGGACTCTGTATTTTGGGCAGTACCTGGAAAAAGACACTGTTATGTCATGGAAAGATTGATGGCGTCAACTGTTGAGAGGGGGCAACACCTCTTTAATAATAGCATTGGTAAACATGTTTAGGAACTGTATGGATGCCAGACTACAGAGATAAGCATCCCAGACTCTGGGCCCCTGATTTTGCACAAAAGAGCCAGATGCTAGGGTTTGAAGGCTCGAGGAAAAAAGGATAAAAGATATCTTGTCTGGAAATTATATGTTTTGCTAAAAGTTTATGTTTAAACTAAATATGCAAATAAAAAAATAGAGTGAGCTAGTCTCCAGAGGCCAAGAGGAGCAACAACAGCCTGCATAATTTCCTGGTTCTGCCTGAAGTAGAAGGATGTGCCCCCTTTCCTTCGGGACACAGAGACTGATCCTGCCCCCAGTACTACGGACCTGAATGGCTTCACAGTTATGCCGAAGATGGCTGCTGCTTTGTTACTCTGCCTGGCCTTACCGAGGTGCCTGGAGAGGCCCTGCATATCATGCAGCCTGCTGATTGGCTGTGCAGCACAACAAATCTGGAGCCCCGACCGAGCCGGAAGGCGGAGCTGTGCCTATTTGAAAGGGATATGTGTAAGTGCCCTGTCTTTCCCGTGTTCTGCCTGAAGTAGAAGGATATGCCCCCTTTCCTTCGTGGCACAGACACTGATCCTGCCCCCAGTACTACAGACCTGAATGGCTTCACAGTTATGCCGAAGATGGCTGCCGCTTTGTTACTCTGCCTGACCTTACCGAGGTGCCTGGAGAGGCACTGCATATCATGCAGCCTGCTGATTAGGTGTGCAGCACAACAAATCCGGAGCACCGACCGAGGATGGGGCGAAGCTGGGCCTATTTGAAAGGGCCGTGTATATGTGCCCTGTTTTTCCCAAGTTCTTCCTGAAGTAGAAGGATGTGCCAAGGATGTGCCCCCTTTCCATCGGGGCACAGAGACTGATCCTGCCCCCAGTACTACGGACCTGAATGGCTTCACAGTCATGCCAAAGATGGCAGCCGCTTTGTTTCCCTGCCTGGCCTTACCCAGGTGCCTGGAGAGGCACTGCATATCATTAAGCCTGTTGATTGGCTGTGCAGCACAACAAATTCAGAGCCCCAACCGAGCCGGGAGGCAAAGCTGGGCCTATTTGAAAGGACTGTGCCTTTCTCTGCCCTTGGCTGGAATTGCCCTTCTTTTCCGATGCTATAACATCTGCCACCCGCCACCTGCACATGCTCTGTGCGCTTCACATGTCTCATCAGGTAAGAGGCGCACCTTTTCAAGTACCTGCTCTACATCGGCTAATACTCCTCCTTATAATCTGTCCGTTGTCCTCACCATCCCAATGATAATGCCTTTATTCTTCATCTTTCATGCTCCACTCGAGCTTCAATCGGTTCAGGCCTACGCTGAGTGGCGCTTCCGCAACTGTTCATATCATGTATCCCATACCACTACCACCCGGACCCCCTCTGAAACCCTTGCAGTCCTGACCTATGCTCGCCCGCACTTTAACCATGGACCGCTGCACTGACTTTAATCACATCTCACTCCTCTGGTCATTGCCCAGACATCAGGGTTGGTCTCACGCTCAACGGCCCCCTCCTCATTACAATAACATTCAAGTTCTGGCTGGATCCTGGCACTACGGATGCCTCCACCTACACTGGGGTCAATAATGCGCATTCTCCACTACCTTACGTATTCTCTATCAAGATCTGTACACACTCCCAAAGTGTAATATCATCCAATAATGCAAACCGTTCTCATCTGTGCTATGCCTTGCTTACTTGCTGCACTATCTCTGCCTTTGCTTACCTGTTCATTGCAGCCCTCTTATCCTTGACTGTGTCCCCCCATATATACTATGATGTAGTTCCCGGCAACAAGAGGTGAGCTTTCCAAAGTATGTAATCTATGCACCTGATATGTCCCCATATAAACTATGATGTAGTTCCCTGCAACAAGAGGTGAGCTTTCCAAAGTATGTTATCTTTGTACCTGATATGTCCCCATATATACTATGATGTATTACCCTGCAACAAGAGGTGAGCTTTCCAATGTATGTTATCTTTGTACCTGATATGTCCCCATATATACTATGACGTAGTTCCCCGCAACGAGAGGTGAGCTTTCCAATGTATGTTATCTTTGTACCTGATATGTCCCCATATATACCATGACGTAGTTCCCCGCAACAGGAGGTGTGCTTTCCAAAGTATGTATTTCTCTGCACTTTCAAGACCCAATGCTTGCCTTTTCTGAAACTAAGCAATTTGTCGATATATGCACTTACTGTAACCATATCCTTAAATTAAAGCACCTAGATGCCCCAGGGCTTTGTGCGCTATATAAGTACCAAAATAAATAGAAATATAATAATTAAATCAAATAGCAGTAAATGGAAGGCTGAAATGGACACATTTGTGGTCTTTTCACACGTGACTTAGAAGTCGAAAACAAAGGCTATTCATGAGAGCCTTAAGCTAAGATAGTGGTGTGCACACACTCCCTTGAATGTTCCAGAACAGTGAGCAACAACAAGGTCAACTACAAACAAAGACTTTGACTGATGGCCTACCGATAACAGATGATAGACTAATTGGCAAAATGGGGAGTAGTCTGACAGGAGTAGTCTGACGGGATTCAAACACCTAGGTTTCATTTCACGTACTTGCTGCTAAGAAGCTAAAAGTCCAAGGTTGGGGTACAATGCCAACCAATCAGTGGGGTTGGGGAACAACCTAAAATACACAGCTGTAGGTGCCAATCCAGTGATGTTTTGTCCATTGTAATGAGTACTATATGTGTTTAGAAGTAGTTCAAGGCGTGCCCCACAGACAAGGGGTAGCCAATGAAGCACTGATTTTTATATATTCTAGAAGTAGATATGTTACCTTCACCAATCCCTTCCCTTGAAAGGTTTTGTATCCTGCCACACAGAATGACATCATAGATGAACATATTGGGGTATAAGACCTCCATGTAATCAAGCTGCTGTGTGAGTGTGAAAGCATCAGTCTGATGTCTGCCAGTTGACCCTGCTTTATTAAACTGAGAATAAAGTAGTATTTTGCCATACTCTAAGTCTGTTTGATTATTTGGCCTAAGATACATTTTTTTTTATTGAACAATTGTTTTAGTTGATATTCAACTTTTTTAATATACAGGTTGGAATTATACAGTTATAGCGCTTCAATTAAATCAGAATTACATCGACCAAGTAAGTCGCAAAATGTTTTTGAAAAGGCTCTTGAATTGTATCTTTCAGGTTTTACACAATAAATTATCACAGTGGGCACAGTTGTTAAAATCATCAAATTTGGCACTTTCAATTCACATTAAAATTAGATGGTAAGCTGAGATATAAATTATTCATCTGCTTTGTTGAGATTTAGTTTACACATATACATTTGGTCATTAGTTAAAAAACAATGGTCAGACATCTCCTTTAAAATCAACCAAATACAAATAAAAGACTTGTGTAGAAATATTTAAAAAGAGTCTTTAAAAAGAGTCTTAAAAGGTAATTCCTGAATTTAGCACAATTATATAATCATAACATATGAAGGTTTACAAACATCACATTACAGCTACCTCAAACTATAGTAAAATTGAATTTATATTATAATGTAAATTAATAGTCTGATATTTTTAAGAACATTTCATTTGATAATGAAAAGAATTTTCTCCTTTGTCTATAGGGGTTTTCTATAACAGAAAACATCTTACTGAGTTTTAGCCAGTTAAGGAAAGAGTGCTTCTTCCGATTTTATCAGGGGAGTGAGATTTAGGGCTGGCGAGAAATTGAACAATTGCAATGTTTAGTGATACCTTCGTTGCATTGAACACTGACTCCCAGAGTTTTTCTTCGGTGGTTATAATCATGTCTTTAAAGTGTTTTTGGAAATATTGAATTCTCAGATGCAATATTGTTCTGATCTTGGTGGTCAGCCTTGATGGTCGTGCAGCTATAAACTACCTCCGTCCCCAAGTACCGCTCGAGCAGGTATAGAATACTGCCCTAGCAATCTTTGAGGCCACAGGTGTGGAGTGGCGCCGTCAGTCTGATACCGGGAACACCGGAAGGACCCCTGAGTGCTGTAAAGCAAAGGTTAGGATCAGGTATACTTTGAAAGGAATGGCAGTGCAAGCAAACAAGGTAAAATGACAAAGCTTACCCCATGGATGGTAGAACTGGTGGGAAACCGGAATGGGCAGCAAGGGAAGGCAAACAGCAGGCTGGGATGTACTGCAGTTCCTCCAACCCACACCTGCAGCAAGAACGTGACCAGTTAGTGAGCCAATCCAAGGTCCAGGTAGTGTGCACAATAGTTAGTGAACCCCAAGTGGTTCAGGAGGCAAAAGCGTGATAAACAGGAATTGTGTGGTTCGTAGTTCGCCAAGACAAAAGGGTAATCCAGAGCAGTACCAGGGCCAGAAAGGGAAGTCAAGAGTTCCAAGGGTCCAGACGATACGTCGAGTCCAGAGGAAAATCCAATACAAGTCCAAAGCAACGTTCCGTGGTCGAGATCCAAACTCTAGCAAGAAGAGATAAGTAACGCTGAGCAGGTCTCTGGTAGAAACAGCTGTGAAGCGCTGAGCGTTTCCTCTCGGCTCCTTTTGAGATGGAAATTGAGGTCACGTGACAGGGCACGTGACCACACAGGAGCGTCACGTGAGGCCGGACGCCAGCAGTGATTGGTGTTGCCCAGTGTGTGGACGCCGGCGTCGTCGGCAGACGAAGAACCAGTGACTAATCACGTGATCGCCTGAGCGAGACGCGATCGGGTTCTCCAATGCGCGGGAGCTGGAGCCGACGCCCCGGAGCCGTCGGGCATGGACGAGACGCCAGGGCAAGCGCCAACACGGAAATGGGCGGAAGGAGGTGGTCCTGCCCCCTCTGACATCCCGCCTGCAGTGTCTTCCCCGTTGGTGTGGGTGTTGGGTATGAGAACGGATGGTGTCGGGTAAGTGTCGGGAGGAGGGCAAGATTGAGGACGTGACATAGCCCCCCCCAAAGGCCCACGACCGCGTGGGCTTGAAGGGTTGTCACGGTGGGAACGGGCCAACAAACGGGGGGCATGAACATCACGGGAAGCAACCCACGACCGTTCCTCAGGGCCGTAACCCAACCAGTCCACCAAATACTGCAGGACACCCCTGTGGACACGAGAACCCAAAACAGCCCGGACCTCAAACACATGGGGAGAAGAGACAGAGACAGGGGCAGGAGGAGACACCAACCGGGTAGGGCCAAGGCAAGGCCTAAGGAGAGAAATGTGGAAAACCGGGTGGATCCGCCAAGCGGAGGGCACCGCCAGACGCAACGCCACCGGGTTCAGAACCTTGACTACTCTGTAAGGACCCACAAAACGAGGCAACAGCTTACGGCAGCCAGGGATATGTAGGTGGCGAGTGGACAACCAAACCCGATCCCCCACCCCGTAAACGGGCGGAGCAGCCCTTTTTTTGTCAGCAGCCGCTTTCATGGAAGCCTGTGCTTCACGTAAGTGGACCAAGGTATGGGCATGGACCGATATGATGTCTCGGGCACAAGCCGAAGCGGCGGGGGTGTCGGAAGAGGAAAAGTCTGGAATGGGGAGAGTACGAGGATGCTGACCGTAGAGTGCAAAGAAAGGTGAGTACCCGATAGCCGAGTGCAGAGCATTGTTGTAGGCAAACTCTGCGAGTTGTAGCAGATTGAGCCATGTGTCCTGGTATTGCAGTGTCAGGCAGCGCAGATACTGTTCCAACATTTGGTTGACCCTTTCGGTCTGTCCGTCACTCTCCGGGTGATACGAAGAGGAAAAGCGAGCATCAATGCCCAACAGAGCGGTTAGGGCCCGCCAAAAGCGGGAGGTGAATTGGGAACCACGATCAGATACCAACACATGGGGCAATCCAAAGAGACAGAATACATGCTTGAAGAAATGCTTGGCCAAGGCAGGGGCTGAAGGTATTCCCTTGCACGGTATGAAACGTGCTAACTTGGTGTATGAGTCGACTATGACCCAAATAGTGTCAAACCCATGAGTGCGAGGGAGATCGGTGACTAGGTCCATGGAGATCGTATGCCAAGGTCGCGGAGGTATCGGGAGAGGAAGGAGAAGACCCAAAGGCCGACCCCTGCGCGATTTGCCCTGGGCACACACCGCACAGGTATTAACATAGTCTCGTACGTCACGCTTCATCGTAGGCCACCAGCACCAACGCTTAAGGAGGTCTAAGGTGCGAAGTTGTCCAGGGTGACCGTTGATGGCGGCGTCGTGAGACCAGGCCAGCGCTTGATTCCGGGTTTCACTTGTGGGTAGAAGGAGTTTCCCCCCGTGCACGAAAGGCAGCCCGTCTTGCATGACCGGGTCCCATTCCGCTAGTGATTGCGGGTACTGGGAAGCCCATTGTCGGATAGTGGATAACAAGGAGGGAGTCGGTGTGCATATACAGACTACGTGATTTTTTCCCAACAAGGCGTCCGGAAAAGAGGGAAGGGTCTCACCCCCAGGTGAACAGGACAGGGCATCGGCTTTGCCGTGTCCAACACCGGGCCTGTGTTTGACCACGAAATCATACGCGGCAAAGAAGAGATGCCACCGAACCTGGCGACTGTTTGTGCATTTCAAGGAAGCAAGGTCCTGGAGATTTTTGTGATCAGAGAACACTACGGTCTGGTATTTGGCACCTAGGAGGTGGTGTCTCCAAACCTGTAGCGCATCCTTAATAGCCAGCAATTCTTTTTCTGTAACCGTGTAGTGCAGTTCGGTAGTCGTGAACTTACGTGAGTGGAACGCTACTGGATGCAAACGGTTGGTGGTAGGACAGGACTGGGACAACACCGCACCTAATGCATAAGAAGAGGCATCAGCTTTGAGAATAAACGGAAGGTCGGGGTCAGGGTGCTGTAATACCGGAGCAGTGGTGAACAGGGTTTTCAGTGTATCGAAAGCGGATTGCTGAGCCATGGACCAGACATAGGGGACAGAAGAGCTAGTGAGTGCAGTGAGTGGAGCCGCAACAGAAGAAAACCCTGATATGAATCTCCGATAAAAGTTTGCGAACCCCAGGAATGATTGCAGCTGCTTGAGGTTGGTCGGAATCGGCCATTCATCGATCGCCCGAACCTTGGTTTGGTTCATAGATAGCCCCTTGGGCGTGATATGGAACCCCAGGAATTCGACTTGATCGGTATGGAACGAACATTTCTCGGGTTTGGCGTAAAGAGCGTTGTTTTGTAGTCGCGACAACACTTCCCTGACATGTGTGATGTGTTCATCAAGGGAGGCGGAGAAAACCAGTATGTCGTCTAAGTAAACTACTACATAAGTGTTCAAGATATCGTTGAATATGTCGTCCATGAAGTGCTGAAAGGTAGCCGGGGCATTGCATAGACCAAAAGGCATGACGGTGTACTCGAATAGGCCTTGTCATGAGCAAAAGGCCGTTTTCCATTTATCACCGTCACGCATGCGTATAAGATTGTATGCCCCGCGGAGGTCTTGTTTGGTGTATATCGTAGCATGGGTGAGCTTGTCCAGCAACGGAGTGATCAGAGGTATGGGGTAGCAGTTCTTCACTGTGACGGCATTCAAGCGCCTATAATCGACGCAGGGGCGGAGGTCCCCTTCCTTCTTCGGAACGAAGAATATAGGACTTGCAGCCGGAGAGGTCGATGGGCGAATATGACCTAGCCGTAAAGCCTGTTGGATATACTCCTGCAAGGTCCGTTCTTCCATCTGGGTCAGGGAGTAGATACGACCCTTCGGGACAGATGCGCCAGGAATCAGGTCGATGGGACAGTCGTAAGGTCGGTGCGGGGGTAGGCCCTCTGCAGACCTCTTGTCGAATACCGCCTAGAAATCGTGGTAAACCGAGGGTATCCCACCCGTGACAGCCCCTACCGTGTGTGTATCGCGGTGGTCAGTACTGTCCTCTATAGCCAAGGATACGACGCTTCCCAGGATTCCCGCGGGACTGGAAACCTGAGGCGTTGCCAGTAGGCAGTAGTATTGACATGTTTCGGATTCAAATGAGACGTGACCCGTCCCCAGTTGATGAGGGGATTGTGCAACCTTAGCCAAGGAATGCCTAGAATCACCCCAAACTGAGGGGTGGCAATTAGATCAAAAGAGATCGTCTCCTTGTGGTTTTCCTGAATGATCATCTCCAATGGAGCTGTCTGTTGCAGGATCGGACCAGAAGGAAGAGACGTACCATCCACCGCCTGGACCGGTTCGGGACATTTCTTCGTGACCAAAGGCAGGTTCAGTGAACTGGCCAAGGCTATGTCGATGAAGCAACCTGTAGCACCTGAATCTATCACTATTGACACTGCATGGGAACCCGTAGCGTGGTTCAAAAATGCCTGAACTATCACGGGTCGCACAGGACCGAAAGTAGGTTCAGAGGTATTCCATATAGGACTCGCTCCCACCTCTGATCTTAGGGGCAAGCCTTTGGAAAACCCGGGTTTCTGGTTTTTGGGCGGCGAGGACACTCTTTTACGAAATGCCCATTGAGAACGCAGTAGAAACAGGCACTGTCCGTTCTCCTGCGCTCTCGTTCGATATGTGAGATGGGGCTGCGGATCCCGCCTATCTGCATGGGTTCAGGAGTAGCATTGACCGTGGATGGGGTGGGAACGAGGATGATCCTTCCCCCCGTCGCTCCGATCGTCTGGCATCGACTTGTAACGTTAAGTCCACCAAATCAGCATAAACTGTGGGAAGCGTAGGCACTACAGATAAAGCATCTTTCATCACCCCAGATAAACCCCGGTAATACACCACAGCCTTTTTATTTTCTGGCCAGGAGGTCTCAGCAGACAGCTGATTGAACCTGGTGATGTACTCTATGAGGGTTGAACGACCCTGCATGAGATCCAGGAGTTCCATGTGCCTAGACTGTGCTTTGTACCTAGTGTCGAATACTTTTGCCATCTCTTGGGTCAATATCTCAAAGTCGTACAAAGCAGGGTGGTTGTTTTCCAGCAATGGATTGGCCCATGTGGCGGCTACCCCGGATAGATGGGAGAGAAGAAAGGCTGCTTTTGATACGGAATCGGGGAAAGCCTGAGGACGACACAGGAAATGCAGCTTACAGTGATTGATGAAGCTGCAGTATTTCTTTGGGTCGCCCTGGTATCTTTCGGGAGCTGCCAAGGGAAAAGGGTTTTGGATCACCACAGGGGCGGCCGGGAAGGAAGGGGGTATGACAGGAGGTGGGTTTTGTGGAGGAGTGGTTTCATCAATCTCAGCATCTGCGGGTAATGGGTGGCGTGCACTTAGCACCGTGTCGAGGCGGTGGTGTAATGCAGTAGTGGCAGCGGTCATATCAGCGCGTAGGGTTGCAGTAGCGGTTGCCATGTCGGCCCTGAGTGCTGTCACTGCCTGCATTAAAGCCGTCACAGGGTCCCCGGCTGAGGTATCCATAGCTGGATGACCACGAGGCTTCACAGTCTGTTCTGATCTTGGTGGTCAGCCTTGATGGTCGTGCAGCTATAAACTACCTCCGTCCCCAAGTACCACTCGAGCAGGTATAGAATACTGCCCTAGCAATCTTTGAGGCCACAGGTGTGGAGTGGCACCGTCAGTCTGATACCGGGAACACCGGAAGGAGCCCTGAGTGCTGTAAAGCAAAGGTTAGGATCAGGTATACTTTGAAAGGAATGGCAGTGCAAGCAAACAAGGTAAAATGACAAAGCTTACCCCGTGGATGGTAGAACTGGTGGGAAACCTGAATGGGCAGCAAGGGAAGGTAAACAGCAGGCTGGGATGTACTGCAGTTCCTCCAACCCACACCTGCAGCAAGAACGTGACCAGTTAGTGAGCCAATCCAAGGTCCAGGTAGTGTGCACAATAGTTAGTGAACCCCAAGTGGTTCAGGAGGCAAAAGCGTGATAAACAGGAATTGTGCGGTTCGTAGTTCGCCAAGACAAAAGGGTAATCCAGAGCAGTACCAGGGCCAGAAAGGGAAGTCAAGAGTTCCAAGGGTCCAGAAGATACGTCGAGTCCAGAGGAAAATCCAATACAAGTCCAAAGCAACGTTCCATGGTCGAGATCCAAACTCTAGCAAGAAGAGATAAGTAACGCCGAGCAGGTCTCTGGTAGAAACAGCTGTGAAGCGCTGAGTGTTTCCTCTCGGCTCCTTTTGAGATGGAAATTGAGGTCACGTGACAGGGCACGTGACCGCACAGGAGCGTCACGTGAGGCCGGACGCCAGCAGTGATTGGTGTTGCCCAGTGTGTGGACGCCGGCGTCGTCGGCAGACGAAGAACCCGTGACTAATCATGTGATCACCTGAGCGAGACGCGATCGGGTTCTCCAGTGCGCGGGAGCTGGAGCCGACGGCCCCGGAGCCGTCGGGCATGGACGAGACGCCAGGGCAAGCGCCAACACGGAAATGGGCGGAAGGAGGTGGTCCTGCCCCCTCTGACATCCCGCCGGCAGTGTCTTCCCCGTTGGTGTGGGTGGTGGGTATGAGAACGGATGGTGTCGGGTAAGTGTCGGGAGGAGGGCAAGATTGAGGACGTGACAAATATGGTAGGGCATACAGATATGAGATGTTCCATAGACTCTATGGCGGTTTCAACCTTGCCTTATCTACATTTTAGGTCTGGATTAGATGACTTATTATAATTAGCTGTTACAGCTTTCATTGGATGAGGTTGAAACTAAATCTCAGAAATAAGTCTACATAAATGCGATCTGGAAACTTGATAAGGCATAGTGGAACCTCATTCACGGCTTTAGTTAGAAAGGCACCTACTTTGAATGATGAGTATGTGTTACATTTATCCCAGGTGCAGTTCCAATCCCATCATCACAATTTGGTTTTTGCTTTTTCAGGGTTATTTATCAATAACTCCTGAGTAATGTCAGCCTTTTGAAGTGACGTTAAACATAATTCTTTCAATGCTTGCATGGGGCATGAGTGTGTAGATTCTAATAAAGTTTTTATTACCGGAAAGAGATTGTGAGTCGAGCTTGAAGTTAGCAAACATTTTCTATAAATTGACAACATCAGTCAGGTCACCCTCGTAAATAGAGGTTAAGCCTAGCTCAAATCTAATGATTGAGATTGGGGTATTAGTAGGGACAGGGAGGATAGTCTTCCAATAGATACCTTCTATAGTGTCCCACCTTGGGGAATCGGGTTTCGATTTAGTTTGACTGCCATAAGTAATTATCGGAACAACCTTTTGTTGATAGAAGATCCTGGCTGGTAAAATGGAAAATTTCCTGTATTTCCTTTGCAAAGGTTTTCCTTGGGTTGCTAAATATCTAATTTGAGTGTGAAGTTCGGTTTTATAGGGTTGGTCAGATGGGTGAGAGTTGGTGTTTACCCCAAGATATTTATAATGATAGATTTGGGAAAGGGATCTCTTTGATAATAGCCAGTTGAATTTATATCGAGTTTTTGCTGTACGATGTTGAAAAATTAAAATGTTAGATTTATTGATCTTAACACTAAGGTTGTTTAGTTCCGCTTAGCTACTTAGGGCAGATAGTTTCCTTTGAAGCCCTATGGGTGTTCTGTCAAGGATCACTAGGCCGTCCGCATATAGAAGGTACGGAATTTCAAACAGCCCTAGTCTTGGTGGAAACGAGCAAATGGATTTAAAAAGAAGATGAATATCATTCATAAAAACGTTTTAAAAAATCAACGCAAAAGGGCAGCCTTGTTTTAGACCTGTGTTTGTGTGTATATTACTTGTTAATAAACCATCAGTTGTCATTTTCACTTTAATCGAGGTATTGGAATAAAACTGGTATATTAAAAACAGAATATAATGACAGTGGAATTTTGCCGGTTGAGATAACTTTTTTAAATATCAATCCAAGTACTGAGGCCCAGATTTTGGGTGCGCTTTTAAAATGGGATTGGTCAGATGATCAGGACCAGGCGCCCTGGATTTGCTTAGCTTTTTAATTATCAAGATAATATCTAGGGTGTCAAATTCTAGTTTTGTCAGATCCGGGTGGGGGATGTATAGCATAGCTTTGCTGGTATACTTGGTTTATTGAGAAGGGTTTGAAAATGATTACTCTGTGCGGATTCACGTATTGAGTGATTTACGTGCAGATTTAGGAGAATAGTTAAGGGTACGCTATATGTCCCCCGAGCATTTCGACATCAGAGCTTTAAGCATTTCTTCTGCATTTTCTTGATTCTGATAACTAGAATTTGTTTGATCTTATTTTTATATCTGGTTTTCAGTGTGGACCTCTCAGTTGGATGTGTTATAGGGGATAAAGCTTGCAAACCTCAGTGTAATTCAGTTTTGAGATCATGAATACGCCAGTTGAAGGTATACTTATGCTTGAAAAATGGTCTGCAAGTAGATTGAGTTGACTGCACAATCATTTGTATGCACTCATTATTGGATGTTTGCTCAGACTCGTCAGAACTTAATTAGTTTCCACAAATTTGGAGGATAAGAAGGTAATGAGGCAGGGATTCCAACGTAGTCGGTTTCTACCATTATTCAATTCAACCGATGGTGTAAAGTATTGGGAGCTTTGTTGAAGGTGGGAGGTCCAGTGAACTTCAAGAATATTATGGTCACTGGATGTAGTAGGGGACACTTGAAATTGGGCTATTTGTTAGTTAGAATCAGCTGATATGAAAACATAATCAATAAAAGAAGTGCTAAGCCCTCTGGACCATGTATGCGCAGGTGGGCCGTCTTTGGAGGAGGATCCATTTAGCATAACAAATTTCCTTATTTTCATTAGTGCATTCCATTCCGCAGACCGAGAATTGGAATGAGTGTTGGATGGTAAAAGACAATTTGTGTGGAAGTCAACTGCAATGACGGTTGTCTGGACTGTCTGGTCTAGTAAAATAAGATCCAAAATTGCTTCAATCTTATCAATAAACTGGGCTTTGTTAGGGGAAATAGGATTCCAATAGATGTTTATTGCTACTGCAGTGGGATATAGTGGATGGTCGAAATTTGTGGAGGTTATTTTGACTGCTTGAATACCCGGGTCAGGTGATAACCATGGTTCAAGATGGAGTTCAGAGTCAAACTGAGCAGCAATTAAGAGCCCTGCAGCAGGACGACCTCTAGCTGCTTTTGCTGCCAATATTGTGAGGGCCTGATGATCAAGCCAGGTTCGTGGCAACATCATCCAAGTTTCTTGTAGTAATATAAAATCAAACATGTTTGAGGATGATGGTTTCACCATCAATAAGTGCGAGAAGCCTTTGATGTTCCAGCAGGCCATTGAGCAGACATGTAATATGCCTGCCATTTTGTACTATTGATTAGGAACTTTGGAGGCAGTGTCACTAGCTTTAGCGACCCAATCCTACCTTGACTTAGGCGGGGCTTGCAACTCTGCAAGCAGATTTGATTGGCAATTACAGCAGGTCTGATCTGTTTGGATAATTTGTTAAGGATTTCAATCAGGGGACACATACCTTAGTCTCGGCCTAGTATGCAGCGCACAACTGAAATGCTTATCTTTTTATATTGATTCAATATTGAGATAGCACACCACTCATATCACACCCCCTTTTCAAATACCCCAGGTCACAATGGACCATGAACCAGGCTGGTTGGTAAAATACAATGGAGTGATAATTACAATGAGAATGTGAGCAATGCATTGGGTTTAACCTGCTAGTGAAACATAGGCACAGCACAGCAGAATAGGAGCACTTTTGATTTAGGAAAGATAGCACCCAACTTAGGATTTCCCCCTGCAATGTTCCCTCAACCCACAAATAATCAATTCTGAGTGGATAAACAGAAACAGCAGGTAATCAGGAATAACAAATAGGAAACGGAATCCAAATCTGATCTTCCCCCCACAAATAAGAGAGAAAAACAGATATTAAACCTCTTGCAATGTTATAAAATGACACTCGGAAAAGGACAAATGAATAATGAATGTGTGTTAAAAACCTTGAAGCAAATATAATTCCCCACTAAAGCAACAATGCAAACACACTAACAATCACAAGGAATGGATTACCAAAGGCATACAGTTCGAATATGAGTGAAAAGTTTAAAACAGATTGCAGCAAAATGACACGTTAGAAACTGCAATTTTGCAATTCCCACCTGAAATTACCCAAACGGTTTTTTGGTTGAGGGATAGCTATATATCACAGGTACAATATGGAAGTGAAAGTAAGTCTCTAGCTGGTAAATTGAGTAAGTTATGCAAGATATAAAAAGGTGCGCTTTGAGAAAAATGACGCTGCAAAATAGGAAAGGTAATCAGTTGTGACAAGAACAGTTTTACTTTACACTAGAGTATTCAGGCTAGGCCACCAAAGAGGGACACAGTAAGCTCCAGGGTTGATTCCCGAGTTCAACCTTCTCACCCCAGCGCCCAACCTTGGCGGAACCAGTCCGATCCCTCAAAATAGGACCAATGGTTTAGGATTACACCATGCAAAATTACTAAAGAGATGGCGCTAGCACTAGAAATCAAGGGCAGGGTTGCAAGAATGATTCTGACAGTTTGAGAAAGTTATCAGGATAAGGATAGGATGACTTAGAGAGTGGGATAAGGACAAAGACAAGATAGGCTATAGGTTCCTACTGGGTGTCACGATCCGGACTCCATGGAAACTGTGGGAGCATTGGAGAAGGAGATGAGCTACTCGCGATCATCGCGATGTCGGCATAACGTTCCAGTGTTGCAGCCGACTTCGCGATGTGCGCGGTGACGTGTTTAAATATGCGTCAATTCTTTCACTCGCCGCGTTGCAACCCTGCTCTTCGGTTGGGTCTAAGCGCTGTTCGAGTGTTTTCGCCTGTGCCTTCCTCCGTAGTGTTTTTCCTTTGCTGCCCCTCCGAAGCGTCACCTTCAGGGCTTGTTTTCCCCTTCTCCTTCTGTGACGCTTCATTCTGTTTTTTCCGGCCGTTTTGTTGCCGCTTGTCCTGTTACCTGTGTTTCTTCCCACTCCGTTTGTTCTTGAGTTTCTGTCCCTCCAGGTCCTTCAATATTACCTTGCTGTACCCTCCTGTGCATCACCCTGCTACTTCCAGTGCATTCTGGGACTTGGAGTTTCCTCATTCCGAATTACACCATCTTGGAACAGAAGACCAACATCAGGGTTTTTTCAGCTGTGCTTTTTCCCTGAAGTGGGGTGGTCTCCCTGGGAGCCCCTACTGCCGACTTCTTGTCATTAGGCAGTGTGGCTTCCAGAGGAGCTCATCCTAAACCCAACAAAGAAAAGCCTGACGACTCTTGGCGTGAAAGAAGACAAATCCCCTCGGAAGATTCATCCTGCAACGAATCCACAGGTGAGGAGACGGAGGAGGAGGTGAATTCAGTGGGTGAATCTTTGTTGACTGTCAAACCTGAGAGTTTGCAACGCCCAAGAATGGCCAGTCTTGAACAATATCAGGAGTTGGTAAATGCCATACAAGGGATTAATGTGGAAGTACAGACCCTAAAGACAGACAATGCGACTCTTAGAGCTGACAATACTGTCTTAAGGCAACAGTTGCTCCAGAGGGAAGATACCCGAGGTGATCTCCCCTCGTTACCACTATCTTGTGGCAAGTTCGATGGGAACCCGAGAAAGATTAAAGAATATTTGGATGCTTGTTTGGTATATTTTAGATTCCGACCTAAACCTTTTGAGCAGGACCATGTTAAGGTCGGCTTTCTAATATCCAACATGATGGGAAATGCCCTAGCATGGGCCAGCCCACTTGTGACAAGCGCAGATCCTGTTCTAAATGACTACGGTCAGTTCGTACAACTGTTCCGTGGCCGGTTTGAGAGGCCTGAAGTACAATACTCTTCATATGAGCATCTATTGGATACCAAACAAGGGACATCGGATGTACAAACTTATATTTCCACTTTTCAAAGATTAGCGCAAGAAACCGGATGGCCGGATTCTGCCAAACAAACACTATTTAGAAGAGGGTTACATGACGAAATAAAGGACGAACTGGCTCGGATAGCCAGACCCTCCACCTTCCAGGACCTGATTACACTAGCCCTACAGATAGAATACCGTATCAACGAAAGGCGAATAGAGAAAAAAAGACCCAAGTCCTACCCTCCACTAGCTCCTCACCTGTCTATCCATTCGGAGAAAACACCTTTGATGCCAAGTTCTGAAGAACCAATGCAGATTGGATCGACTAGAGGGCCTCTGACAGCTGCAGAAAGAAAGCGAAGAAAAGACTTAGGTCTTTGTTTATATTGTGGTTCAGAGAGACACCTGCTTCGAGATTGCCCGGACGTCCCTCCAAGAAAGGCGGGAAACGACAAACCCCGACCCTGAACAGGGACAAGGAAGGGGTTCAAAAAGTTAATCCCTGTCTACCTACCCCATCAACTACCTTGGACACCTCACACCATTTAATGGTATTCAAGGTACAGCTTAAGTGGACAAACCACAGTGGTGTCGAATGTCTTGCAATGTTAGACTGCGGGGCTGCTGGCAACTTCATGGACGACCAATGGGCCCAGGCCCAATCCATATCAAGAAGAGCCAAGACGCAGCCTATTCCGCTTGAGTGTGTGGAAGGCACTCCCCTGACTTCAGGACCAATTCTCGAAGAAACCCAGGAGTTATCAGTACAGATGCAGTTCCATCAAGAACAACTGAGTTTTGATCTAATAAGGGCGGCACATATTCCAGTGATACTGGGCATGCCTTGGCTTAGAAAGCATAATCCTTGTATAGACTGGAAGGCCAATACAGTAGAATTCCGATCTGACTATTGTTCAGGTGCTTGTCTTTCTCCCACAGAAAGATCAGTAACTCAGGAAGGACCAACACCCATATGCAATGTAAACCTTATTCCTCCACAATACAGAGACTACTCTGATGTTTTTTTGGATGTGCATCCCAGGCCTTTGCCTCCACACAGACCAGAAGACTGCAAAATAGAACTACAACCAGGGGCGGTGGTTCCATTTGGCTGTATGTTTCCCTTATCTCTTCCTGAAAAAGAAGCCTTGAGGGATTACTTAAAGACCAACCTTCAAAACGGATTGATTCAAGCCTCCACTTCTTCAGCAGGTGCGTCCCTGTTCTTCATTCCAAAGAAAGGAACAACCGAACTCCGGCCTTGTATAGATTATAGAGGCCTCAACAATTCTACAATTAGAGACAGATATCCCATGCCGCTCATTAAGGATATAATGGAGGCAGTACAGAAGGCTACCTGGTTCACGAAGTTGGATCTGAGGGGTGCTTATCACCTACTCAGAATAAAACAAGGTGACGAGTGTAAGACCGCGTTCAGGACGCCTTTGGGACACTATGAGTACCGAGTTATGCCTTTTGGTTTAGTCAACGTTCCTGATCAATTCCAACACTTTATGGACAAGATCTTTGCAGATCTCCTATTCACGTCAGTCATAGTGTACCTGGATGACATTCTGGTTTATTCAAGCACTCTGGAAGCCCATCGCCAACACGTCAGAGAGGTGTTACAAAGACTCGGTCATCACCACCTTCTGGCTAAACCCGAAAAATGCATATTCGAAGGCAAGACGGTTCCATATTTAGGCTTTCTCTTAAGTGCAAATCTGATTGAGATGGACCCACAGAAGACTGCAGCAGTTACCCAATGTCCTGTACCTAAATCAGTCAAAGATATACAGTGTTTTTTAGGCCTAGCAAACTTTTATAGAAAGTTCATCAATGGGTTCTCAGAAATGGTCCTACCCCTGACTGCATTGTTAAAGAAGGCTGTGAAGTTCACGTGGTGCCCAGAAGCAGATAAGGCTTTTAGACAACTTAAAGAAGCCTTTACCACGGCACCGGTACTTAGACAACCAGACCAGATGTTACCCTTCATTCTAGAAACCGACGCCTCCTATGGCGCAAAGGTGCCGCACTTCTGCAGAAAAAGGAAGATCAAATGGAACACCCCATCGCCTACTATTCGAGGACACTAAACCCTAATGAAAGAAACTATTCAGTACTCGAAAAAGAACTCCTTGCAATCAAAAGAGCCTGTGAGGAATGGAGGCATTTACTACAAGGGGCCCAACACCCCTTTCTCGTACGCACAGATCACAGGAACTTAAGCGTGCTACAACAACTGGAATGCCGAAATTCACGCCATGCCAGATGGGCCTATTTTTTTTCCCAATTTGACTTCATACTTACCTATGTACCTGGGAGGAACAATCAGCTCGCAGATGCTTTATCCAGAAGTAACGGAGAAGAATCAGGAAAATACACAGGTCAAGAACTTCTGTTGTCAGGAAAAAGATTTATTGGCACAGTGAACTTGTTTCTACAACAGGTATACGACTCACAAAGGAAGACATCTTTACCACCGGGGGAATCACCAAACAGAATAGGGAAATACTGGTTTAGGGAGAACCAACTGTATTTACCTACGCAAGAGCTCCAGTCTATGGCCCTATCTTGGTGTCATGACACACCAACGGCAGGACACAAGGGTCAAGCTGCCACCTTGCAACTAATTAGAAGACATTTCTGGTGGCCTACAGTCGTCAAAGATACCAAGAGATACGTCTCTTCCTGTCCTATCTGTGCCCAGAACAAATATAGCACGGCCAAACCATTGCGTCTTTTACAACAGGAAGAACCCCCAGCTGGACCCTGGCAACATGTCTCAATGGACTTCATTGTTGACTTACCCAATTCTGGAGGACATACAGCCATAATGGTTGTGGTGGATTTGTTCAGTAAGCTGGCTCACTTTATCGCCTTGTCAGGCACACCCTCAGCTTCAATGACGGCTGAAAAGTTTCTACGTGAAGTGGTCCAACTACATGGTATACCATGTACCATTGTGTCGGATAGAGGAACCCAATTCACCTCAAAATTCTGGACTCTTCTTTGTAAACAATTACAAGTACAACGAGCCTTATCATCCGGATGCCACCCAGAAAGCAATGGTCAAACAGAATGCCTCAATGCAACTCTTGAACAGTATCTTAGATGCTTTTGTAACCAGGTGCAAGACAACTGGTATCAACTCCTACCAGTTGCTGAATTTTCATACAATAACACCTTTCATTCAGCAATAGGCATGAGCCCGTTCCACTGCACCTATGGGTACAACCCCAGACATTTACCCTTTCCTGAAATACTATTCACAAAGGTCCCTTCACTTGATCAGTTAATGGGTGTTTTGAAAGAAACGCATAAAAAGGCTCAAGAAATACTGGGACATAGTCGACAAGGTTACAAACGATGGGTCGACCCAAGAAGAAGACCCAACCCCACATGGCAGATCGGTACCAAGGTCTGGCTTTCAACCAAATTCCTACCCGGATGGGCTCATCCAGGAAAGTTTTCTCCCAGATACCTTGGTCCTTTCGCCATTACAGAATGCATCAATCCAGTGGCCTTCAAATTATCACTACCACAATCTTTACGGAGGATCCATCCAGTATTCCATTAATCTTTACTCAAGGAATATGTTCCAGATCCCTATAATAGGGGCTATAAGAAGAAGGTCCCTAGAACTTCGTTACCGCAAAAATACGAGGTATCCCGCATTCTGGATTCCAGGTATAAGCAGGGGACTGTCCAATACCTTGTCCTATGGAAAGGATATCCATGGTCCGAAAGATCCTGGGAACCGGCTAGGAATCTGAAGGCTCCTCGACTCCTACGTCTCTTTCATAAATTGCACCCAGGGAAACCAGGGGGTGTACCGTTGAAAAGGGGTCATACTGTCACGATCCGGACTCCATGGAGACTGTGGGAGCATTGGAGAAGGAGATGAGCTACTCGCGATCATCGCGATGTCGGCGTAACGTTCCAGTGTTGCGGCCGACTTCGCGATGTGCGCGATGACGTGTTTAAATATGCGTCAATTCTTTCACTCGGCGCGTTGCAACCCTGCTCTTCGGTTGGGTCTAAGTGCTGTTCGAGTGTTTTCGCCTGTGCCTTCCTCCGTAGTGTTTTTCCTTTGCTGCCCCTCCGAAGCGTCACCTTCAGGGCTTGTTTTCCCCTTCTCCTTCTGTGACGCTTCATTCTGTTTTTTCCGGCTGTTTTGTTGCCGCTTGTCCTGTTACCTGTGTTTCTTCCCACTCCGTTTGTTCTTGAGTTTCCGTCCCTCCCGGTCCTTCAATATTACCTTGCTGTACCCTCCTGTGCATCACCCTGCTACTTCCAGTGCATTCTGGGACTTGGAGTTTCCTCATTCCGAATTACACCATCTTGGAACAGAAGACCAACATCAGGGTTTTTTCAGCTGTGCTTTTTCCCTGAAGTGGGGTGGTCTCCCTGGGAGCCCCTACTGCCGACTTCTTGTCATTAGGCAGTGTGGCTTCCAGAGGAGCTCATCCTAAACCCAACAAAGAAAAGCCTGACGACTCTTGGCGTGAAAGAAGACAAATCCCCTCGGAAGATTCATCCTGCGACGAATCCACAGGTGAGGAGACGGAGGAGGAGGTGAATTCAGTGGGTGAATCTTTGTTGACTGTCAAACCTGAGACTGGGTAGGGATGATACTTACAGTCCACTTTTAGTTTGGGATTTTGGACCATCAAGGGTTCTGGTCACTACACGGCAGCATGCCTGGCAAATAGCTGGGCACTTCTGGACTGGCAATTCTGGTCACTGGATGCTAAAGGTCAAGTGGATGGCAGGATGGCAGGATGGCAGGATGCATGCAGTTAGTGGTATCAGGATGCTTCCCAAAAACACCACAGCTTTCCCCTTTGGTTATTTGGGAATTTTAGTGGGATTTCCGATTTGAGGCCTTGCTGGAGCAGGATCAGCAATGCTTGGGTTTTTCAGTGGGCCCTGGAGTAAGGTCAGCAATATTTTGGCCTTGCAGTTGGGATCAGGAATCTGGATGGATGGAACAGAAACGCAGCACAGGAATGTCAGGAACTGTATGTGTCTACAGTCTTGTCAGGGACTCTTATTTATAATGCCTAGTGGCATAATCAAAGTATATGACTGGGGCAGGCTTAACTAAACACACCTCTAACAACGGGATTGGACAAGGGTGATAGTCTCGCCTCGCTCTCAGCTAGTTGGATTTCAGGAAAATGATGTCAGATTGATGAGGTGAGTTTTACAATGTCCAAAAACCTCCCACAATTACTTGAACTAAAATCTGATTTTGCCACAAACATACATTTATGCAATTGCAATCTCTTAGCAAATTATATACACAGGTTACATATTTTGTGCAGCACCTTACAGTCCAATACTCCAGTCCTTGAGACCTTGTTTCGCCCTTCTACCAGTTTTTTGCGCTTTTCAATGGGATTTATATTACTCAAAATTCTATAACTTTATACATGGGTGTGGATTATCATAAGGGATGTATGTACAACAATTCGCATTTGCAACATGGATGCTTTTCTTGTAATCCGCCATACTTGGCCATTTTAAAAATCACTTTTACACTGCGAAAATTCTACATTTTTACAAAGTCTTGCTGCAGAGATAAAAGTTGTTAAAGTTTATTTATGAAATAGTCTTTGAAAACAAATGGCAGTCCTTTGTTACTGGATCATTTTTTTCCCTTCCTTCAACTGCTATCAACTGTCATTTCCTTCAAAGCAAGGTGGGGTTTCTCAGCTTGATTGAAGATTTTATTGCCCCTTCACACTTCAAACTTCATTGCCCTGGGAGTTCCATTGCCATTGGGTTAACCTAGCCTAGATTCTTTCCAACCTAGCAATTATCATTTTGGTGTTAGTATCTGCTGTGAGTTTATGGTGTGGCACCCTTCCTTAGGAGGGAAGCTTTTAGCTCTGCCATCTGGAATAACTGTTTTTTGAGAGCTTGCAAATTCAGCCCATGTGTTTTAAAATCTTTATTTTCTTATTTTGGGCCCTGAATTAAAACAAACCTGTGGAATAAAATAGCCCATGTGTGTATTCTCACCAACAACACAACCCCTTTACATTGCTAAATAAGGCAAACTTTCACTCAACAGTTTACCTTTTAAATGGGCATTTTTCTCCTTTAGTTTTGCAAAAGCCCATTTTTACACATGTGTTGAAAAGCTAGCATTTCTTTCTTTAAATTCAGTTTGGCAGCTCCATCAGATTCCCACCCTGTCTTTGCAGCTATAGTCATTTTCTTAAATGCAGGAGTTTTATCTGAAGCACAGATACATTGAAACTGACGTGGCTCAGATAGTAGAGCCTCTTTGAACTGCTGAGCTTTGGATACTTTTGTAAAGAAATAACTGTCTGTTCCTGTGCAAGTAAAAGTGGAGTTCCTTGTTGATTTCTCTCAGAGTTGGTTTGACAGGGCCTGTCATTCAAGAATTATGCCTGGTTTTGGTGAAGCACAATGAGATATAATGGGCATGGCAGGGCCTTACTGATCACATTGGTTTAAGACAGAACAGATGGAATTAGCGTCAAAGCAGCATTTTTAAAGGGTGAAAAAGTTTCATTTTGAAGGTGAATTTTGGGTTTTCAGCAAAGCAGTGCTGCCTTTTCACGCTATTCCATTTATATGTTTCACAACACACTGGCATGCTCCTTCAGTGTGTCCCCTTGTTTCATCCTGCCTGAAGTGTGCTGGGCAGGACAGTGCAACCATCTTTTTGTTGCAACAAAAATGCAGTTTTAAGGTCCTGGTGCGCACAGGAGCTAGCGCAGCCAATTGCTGTTTTCTGCAGACAGGCAGCTTGGTGATGTGGTGAAATACTGTTGAGTGGGTCAATATATCCCACAGTGTGGTGCACGTTGGTTGGTGTCTAAAGGCCATTTATTTAGGTTTGTAGGTGGCTTGTGGGGTGCTGTCAATGGAGGCAGACAGTGAGCCTACAGTTTCAGGCCTTTTAGAAATAGCTTGTATCGTGCCTGCCAAACCAAGTTCTTGACAATTTGTGAGGGAATATCGACTTAAATGATGTCCTGATTGGATGGGATAGGGTAACGGACTAGGTGAATATCAGATTACCTTATATGCTGAAGTGCTGGAATGGAATTCAAGATTATTAGAATTGTTGATCTATTAGGATAGAGGTCCGAATATACTCTTTCAGGCATGGTGATGCGTAGCACTTCATCCTGTAGTCTTTCAGGTTCTGGCAAAAATGCGTAGTGGGATATTTGCAATTAGTGCCAGAGTCGGAATTAGCTGGCAAGGGACAGGTAGACATAGAGGGTGAAATGTCCTCAGTGTTTATAGTTAGTTGTGCATTGAGGGGTGCCTTAGATAGTACGGCATGACTTACTATGTTAGTACGTTTCTGTTCTAGAGTTTTGACCATCGCTGGGTCAATGTTTAAGTTGACACAAAAGGACCGCTTAGGTTTGTCAGTTGTTGGTTGGGCAACATGTAAACTCTGATGAACAGTTTCAGGGATTGAAATATCATTGTTCGAATAGACTGACATGTTCATGAGATCTTCATTTATAGTGCTAGCAGATGCAACAACATTGACGGATTGACATTCATTCACTAGTGGTACAATATGAAAATTCATGTCATTACTTGTCTTACCTTGTGGTGATGACACGGGCGACTCAGGAGGGAGGTCCGCCAGCAAGGGCAGTCCAAACTCAAGACTTGCTTGGTTATTAGGTTCAAGGGGCTCTTGTTCCTGAATAAACACTGGGGACTTGAACTGGGAGATTTTTGCAACAAATGCTTTAGTTTTAGATTTGGTATTGGCTTTTATTGGTGGCATTAGCATGTTTTTGTTTTCTTTTATTTTTTTTATTTTGGGCATTATTGTTGCTAGATTCGCTGAGAATTGTAGAGGTACGTTTCCTGTTCCTCTTTTTTTCTTTTGTTACCATGAGTTTTGGGGCAAAAAACATCATATAATGGAGTTATTTACTTCAATAACAGACTCCACTGAGGATTGAAGGCCAGTGGTAGAAACCTCTGTCCCAGTTTGTGGCATCACCATAGATGGCTTAATAGGGGAATTAACAGATGGAGAGGTGATTTCCTTAGAACAGTCGGTCGTCTTCAGCAGCTTGTGGAGATTCCAAGCTATCCAATCTATTTTGTTGGACAGAACATCCAGAGTAGATGACTGTGTAGTGGTTTTGTGGTCAAGAAACTCAAATAGTTTAGTCAAGGTAAAATACTTGTGTTGATGCCTATGAGCGCTGCATCAAGCACCGTATTTGATGTAGATGGGAAGACAAAAGAAGGCTGCGCAGTGGGTTTACTAAAGGAGGTAACCAAAGAAAAATCAGAATATGCCGGTGAAATGTTAGTGTTAGGGCAGTCATTAGAATATAACTCTGGGGATA
This sequence comes from Ambystoma mexicanum, assembly GCF_040938575.1. Classification (NCBI taxonomy): domain Eukaryota; kingdom Metazoa; phylum Chordata; class Amphibia; order Caudata; family Ambystomatidae; genus Ambystoma; species Ambystoma mexicanum. Next base: position 546,099,811 of record NC_090940.1, read on the forward strand.
CGGATAGTCGGGACGGGGCTACAATTGGGAGGCTAGATTGTAGTAAGGAAGATAGATTCTCAATTTGGGAACAGGGGAAGACTTGGGTAGAGTGCAACTGAGGATCTAAAACTCCTGGGGGGGGAAGACAACGGAAGTGGTGGAGAATGGCTGAGGACAGGAGGAAGCATTGGTGGGGAGTTCTTGTACAATCTGGGAATATAACTGGGGGATCCTTGAGGAGTCTATTGCGTGCACAATGGCAGAGGTCTGATGGTTGTCTGGCGGATTACCTTCAAAATTTGGAGTATAGAAGGCTTCATTGACTTCATCAGAGGCTGACTGTGAGGGGCAGGACCGCAATGTTTTGTCAGAAACCAAAGGCTTATCTTCAGAATCAATCCGTGCAAGCATGTTTGTATCATGCGTGATTGCTGCCTGGATTTTACTTCCTTGTTTTTCTTTGCTTAGAGGAGACTCCCCCGTCAAGTCCACATTGATGGTGTCGGATCGTATTCAAAGGCCTAGGAAAACTAAAGCATCGCAAGGTACAGTTGCACATAAACCCGAAGATACCGCCCGTAGCCCAACACTACAGGGGCATTCCGATAAACATACAACACCAGGTCGAGGAGGAGCTGGACAAACTGATTAAACTCAACGTTATTGAACCTGTCTCAGGACCCACTCCATGGGTATCCCCCATCGTCCCCGTCCCCAAGAAATCACCGGACGGATCCATACGCCTGTGTGTCGACATGAGGAGGGCCAACGTGGCCATCGAAAGGGAAAGACACCAGGCGCCCAGAATTACGGACATGATACACCTGCTCCACGGGGCCCAGGTCTTCTCGAAACTAGACCTCACCAAAGGCTATCATCAGATAGAGATCGAGCCCGAATCCAGGTACATCACGACATTTGTTACACACCTGGGTTTATTTCAATATAAGAGACTTAGCTTCGGGATATCCTCCGCCGCAGAAATATTCCAGGAGGAAATACACAGAGTCATCAGGCACGTGCCCAACTGCCTGAACTACTCCGACGACGTCCTCGTTTTTGGAAAGACACAGGAAGAGCACGACACTGCTCTCCACAGAGTGTGCGCTGCACTGCAAGAGGCAGGACTAACGCTCAACAAAACCAAATTCGAGTTCGGGAAAGGCTCTCTACGATTTTTCGGCCACATATTTTCCGACAAAGGGATGCGACCAGACCCGGAGAAAGTGGCGGCACTCAACTCAGCTACTCCCCCAACGAACACGACGGAACTTCGATCTTTCTTAGGACTGGCCAGCTACTGCTCCAGATACCTAAAGGACTACGCAACCATCAGTAACCCGCTGCTCTCCTAACGCGCAAGGATCAACCATACACCTGGTCCACGGACTGTCAAAAGGCATTCGAGGCGATCCGTGATGCCATCTCCAAAGCCGAGGACATGGCGTACTACGACGCCAAAAGACACACCGAAGTGATAGTGGACGCCAGCCCCGTGGGTCTGGGCGCCATACTAACGCAAGTTGACCCGCTGGAACCGACAAACATATTCGTGGTCGCATACGCCAGTAGGAGCTTAACCCCGACAGAACAAGCATACTCACAAGCGGAAAAGGAGAGCCTAGCGGTGGTTTGGGCATGCGAGTATTTTCATCTGTTCGTATATGGCAAGGAGTTCACCATCATCACCGACCACCAGGCACTGATCACAATATATGGAGACCCAAAATCACGGATGCCGCCCAGAATAGCCAGATTGGGCCTAAGACTGCAGGATTACAAATTCGTTATCAAGCACAGGCCGGGAAAAGAAGACAATCCCGCGGACTATCTATCACGTCACCCGATCGGCCCGGCCACACCACGCCCATCCATCGCTGACGAATATCTCAATTACGTAGTGCATCATCTACAACCACTACCAGTCAGTTGGGCAGACATCATTGCACACTCGGAACAAGATCCGGCTCTACGCATCGTGCGACACTGCATACAAGCAGACAGAAGGGCGCACATGCGTCAACAGGCGCAGCACGAGTCGGAAGAGGTCCGAGCAGACGTCAAACTAATAGACCATGTCCGGGACGAACTTTCCATCGTCGACGATCAAGTAATACTCAAAGGGTGCAAAGTACTCCTTCCGAAATCGCTAAGCACCAGAACGATCCAAGTAGCACACGAAAGCCACCGGGGAGTGGTGGCCACCAAGAGACTACTGAGGGAAAAAGTGTGGTTCCCCAAACTGGACTCGATGGTTGAGGAAATCATAGGTCAATGCACAACGTGCGCACAGGTAGCACCGCCCCCGCACCCAAACCCACTCCACATGTCGCCACTACCGAAAAAGGTATGGGAAGAACTGGCGGTGGACTTCTTTGGACCCCTAAGAAATGGCACATATGTGTTAGTGCTAATAGATGAACACTCACGATTCCCGGACGCACAGATCGTTGATAGCACAGCAGCAACTAGCGTCATCCCGGCACTAGATCGCATGCTGTCCACATATGGAATACCCAGGATCATCAAATCTGACAACGGAGCGCCATTCATGAGCACAGACTTCGAAAACTTCGCAAAGTATATGGGCTTCCACCATAGGAAGATAACCCCGCGATGGCCTCAGGCCAATGGAATGGTTGAGAGGTTCATGGCCAACATCAAGAGAACTCTGCAAATAGCGACCATCCTCCACAAACCTTTTGAACAAGCACTGTATCAGTTTCTCAGGGACTATCGCCACACCCCCCACAGTACTACGGGCGTCTGCCCCGCTGACCTGATGTTCCGCAGGCCAGTACAGACACGACTGCCAGAGGATGCCCGCGCAGCCGAAGCCACGCCCCTGGAAACAGAGGCCAGAAACAAGGATGACACCGCCAAAGCCAAAATGAAGGACATGGCGGATCACAAAAGAAAAGCACAAGAGTCGAATGTGGAATTGGGAGACCAAGTGTGGCTACGGCAACCAAAACAGCGCAAGGAGGACGCCACGTTTGCACCGGAACCGCTGACGGTCACGCAAAAGAAAGGTACAATGATCACGGCCCAGAGGACCGACCAGTCCTCTGTTACCAGAAACATATCGTATTTCAAACCCAAGAGGCGCTACACTGATAATACCTTACATCAAGAAGCTGACAGCGAAGATGACATCGCCCTTGACAGGTATTACGTGGAGGAGAGTGAGTCCTCAGAAGGTGAGGACAGGTCACCAGCCCCGGGTCAGGATGAGCACACACCGGGCAGCAGAGGTCGCCCTCAGAGAAGTCGCTTCAAGCCCCAGAGACTCATAGAAGAAATGGAGTAAGTTACAAAGAGACATGTGGTTGTTTAAAAAGGGGGGAGATGTCGGATCGTTAAGCAGGGCTATGCAGCCCGCCCACATCGTTGTGTGGGCAGACCGCCGTTGCGGTCTCAGTTCCCGGATAGGGAAGTGACGTTGGGCTAGGGAGGGGGCGGGACAGAAAAGTTCAGTTTGGGTTGAAGTAGAGAATAAAAAGGTCGCACGAATCCCCGGCTCCCGCGTGCCTTATTACGCGGTTCGGGGACCCGCGTAAAACCCCACAGATGGCTAGACATTTTCTTATATCTGGTTTAACTGTTGAGACCCTAGGAGGTCTATGACCGCGCAGAGGAGATCGCTGCACAGGAACTTTGGTGGTAGTTAGCCGCTGGGGAGGACGAGGAGACTGGTGATGCATGCCCGTTGTTAAACGGTAAACTGACATCTGAGCTTTAAAGGGCAAAGATGTCCAACGGGTTGTCGGTACAGGTAGAAGAAAGCGCTAGGTGCTTATAAAGGGAATCAAAGGGAATCAGAGAAAATGATGAACAGATTGGAAATGAGGGAGGGATGGTGAACAAAAAGCTGGCGTTCTAACTTTAAATAACAGAAGTGACCAGCACGTTATTGGAGAGAGAAAAGGAGAGCACAACTCACTAGTAAAGGGATTCAGAGGAAACAATGAGCAGATTGCAGAAAAAACACGTGTTGGCATCTAAAGAGTAGAGCAGAGTACCGGACTGCTGCACCGCGGCACAGCAGTCAGTACTCTGCTGGTACTCAAGCTAGGTGCGCGTGCATGCTATTTTTGAAGAGCCCTCGTGGTTGGGGCGTGTCTAAGAAAGAATAAGGAACACATATATTATTATTAAGTCCGGTTGATGTTATGAGTCCAGTGAAAATGCTGAAGTTTATTATGTGTCGCAGGAGTTCCCAGGGGAGGCTGCTACTGATGAAATCCAGGCGATTATAAGAAGACGAGTTTGTAGCGCCACGAACAGGGTCCGGTAGCAGTACAGCAGTCAGTACTCTACTCGTACTCAAGCTAGGTGTGTGCGCTGGTGCGCATGCAGGCTATTTTTGTAGAGTCCACGTGGTTGGGGGCGTGTTTAGGAAAGAATAAGGAAAATGTATAGTATTAGTAAATCCGGTTGATGTTATGAGTCCAGTAAAAATGCTGAAGTTTGGTATGTGTCGCTGGAGTACCCAGGGCAGGCTGCTACTGATGAGCAGTACAGCAGTCAGTACTCTTCTGGTACTCGAGCTAGGTGTGCGCACACAGGCTATTTTTATAGAGCCCATGTGGTGGGGGCGTGTCTAGGGGAGGCTGCTACTGATGAAATCCAGGTGATTATAAGAAGACACGTTTGTAGCACCATGAGCACGGTCCGGTAGCAGTACAGCAGTCAGTACTCTGCTGTTACTCGAGCTAGGTGCGCACCACGATTATTGGAATTCCATCCAGCACAAACTACGCTTCAGGGTGCTAGAGCACATTTGGTAGCGGTGCAGATCGTTACAGTCTAGTCGACCTAGGACAGATCCAGACCCCCTGATGCTCGGCTACTCCTGCCATTAGCCAGGCGACCCCAGAGTTTCCTGTGGAGAGCGGCGCACAGAGCCACTTGTGAAGACCGTTTGGTTGACAGGTCCCTCCTTGACGAAATTCCCATCTGGTCCCCGCAAGCATCCCATGGATGAAAGGCGAACGGGTCGGTTGAGGGAGCATCAATGCCGGAGGACTCAAACTTAGTCAAAGATGTAAGTATAACAGAGAAAGTGGCAAATAGGGGGAGATATTATGCTCTTAATAATAAGTGTAAAAAGTAACAGAATTCTTTGAGGAGATTATAAAGAGAAATAGATGCCTCCATTCCTGGTTCCAAGGGGGCAGAAGGGTACACACAAAGTTATTAAGGATTCCTGAGGCAAGGTCCCCAGAAGAGTGCATATCAAATGGTGTATCAGAATGGAGTGAAATAGAGAAGGAATACATTTGCTAAGATAGTAAAGGAAGGCATACGCAATAAACATAATTTTTAAAGTTGACTTATGTGGGGTTATACAACTGTTTAAATAAATCTTTTGTTGTGTCTAGACTGATGAATATAAAACGGTAGTACACAAATTAAAGAGATTGGTTGAGATTGATGTCAATCAGGTAGGGAGCAATCGAAGGAAAATAATATATAAGCAAAGAAGAGAGACTTAACATACTAATGAAACCAGAATGATATAAAAAAGATGAGTAGAAAGTGTAAACGAAGGAGGAAACAAAATATCATTGCATGCATTTTTAAAATAAAGTGAGCAGTTAAAATATATTTCCATTAAGATAATAAACAGTGATTGATGGTTTCTGCGCTAATTGATCGACATGGTATGTTTAATAAAATGAAGAATCGAATAAAACAACAGGTAAGTATTGACGATCTAAACTGATCTGTCATCATAGGGGATACACCTCTTTTACATTAATGTAGGACATTACCAAGATACAAAGCGAAAAACAAGGAAATATAATTCAGAATGGGGCAGAGGCATGACAAATAAGACACTTGCATGCCACATATAAGGGAAAAAAGTTGTAGAAAAGACTAGCCATTTTAGTGCTTTGGAAAATGTACCAAAGTGAGAAGGAAGATCCAGCCTATTTATTTGTTAACAGACAGTTTGACGGCGTAGTTACAGACAGTTTAGCATAATTCAGTACATTTACATTTAACTAACATTACATTCAATGGCAATTATTACAGCTATGATAATACTTTACACTCAAATAGCAATGTATTAGGTAGCAACTATTAAACATTAGGATTGTGATTTACGTCAGATATCTAAGTGGTGCAGACATGCAGGCTAGTGGTGGAGGGTGCAGACAGCCCTTGCCTAATATTTGTTGAAAACCAGGTTGTTCGGGCTTTTCTGAAGCACTAGTGGGAGGATTCATTTCTGATGAGTAATGGGAGCTTATTCCAGTTTTTAGGAGCCATTATTGGGAAGCTGCTACCCCTGGCTCTAGCATATTTGTATCCAGGGACCGCCAGGTGGGCGTGTTTGTTGGACCTGAGCATTCTTGCTGACTTATAGGGAGTGGATGCTCAATCAGCATAAAGGGGATGATAAAACTCCTTCGGCTCCCCTTTCGCCTCCATATGAGAAGGGTGCAGATACCGAGGAGAAGAGATTTTACCCTTTGAAGGAATTAAAAGCAGCAGCGGGGTATGTCAATACAAACCAACATATGCACTCCCCACTTATAGCTGCAAGAATAATGCTGAAGAGAGCAAGATCAGAGAACGCAAATAATATCAACACGCGTAAACAGCGTGATGAGAGGAAGAACAGACAAGATAGATGAATAGAGATAGAGAAAGAAGCAGGAAAACAAAAAAGATAAAGTTAAGGAAATAACGATAGTGCAGAATGAATGGATGGGAGGAGAAATATTGCTTAAACTAAACTATAAGGGCAATAAGGAGTTCGAGAAAGAGAGGAGGGAGAAGAGCGGGAAAGGAAAGAGAAGGAAGAAGAAAGGGACAAAGAATACAACTGAAGGGAAGAACGAAGAAGACATGAGGCAAGAAAAGAGAAGGAGAGGCAAGAAGAGAAGAAACAGCAAGGGATAGGAGCCCAAAGAATGAAAGTAAGTAGGTTGCAACGAAAGTGAGAGGAAGATGAATTGGGGGAGATGAGGAGAAGAGAAGAAGAAATGAATAAAAGTAGGGTATTAAAAGATGATGAAGTAAAATATGTATGCCATAGAAGCATAGTGCTGATTGGTGTAGAAGAACAATTGGAGGAGGGAGGAGGAGAGAGGGTCACAACAGCCCGTCGTGGGCTGCAAGAAATGTTGTGATCAGCATGGGTTGGTGGTCAGGATAAAGAGGACATGGAGCAAAGGTTTGGGAAGTTAAATAGGCAAATGAGGGACGGAGGAAGGTACGAAACCCAAGAGAATATAGAAGTATCCATATTAAAGGGAATCGAACATGGATCAGGTGACGTCATAACAAACGAGTATGGAACATTGGGCCTCATTACAAGTCCGGCGGTAACCGAGCCGGAAAAACCGGCAGGTTACCGCAGGACTCGTATTACCATTCCGCCTCTGTGATTCCCGGAATTACCGAGGCATTACAACCCCGGTGACCCGGGGAGTCTGGAGGCGGAATTCTGTAAGTCCCCATTCCCATGGAGTTCAAAAGGACTCCATGGGAGTGGGGAAGTGGAAACACTGGCCCCATGTTGTAATGGTGCCGGTGTTTCCATGTCTGCCTGCAGGCGGGTGGTGTTAAACCTGCCAGGTCAGGCCTGGCGGGAGTGACACCTCCCGCCTGCAGCCTGCAGATCTCGAGATCAGCTGGTCCGGAAAGAACGGTGGTGGCAGATTTACCACCACCATTCTTTCCGGACCGGCTGACTCGTAATGAGGCCCATTGTCTTTAAACAGATTAGACCTCAACACCATATACTGAGCAACCACCAGCACGACCGCGCAGTACAGGGGACATATCCCTGCCATATGTAAATAGGTTAAGATCATTACCAGGAAGGAAACACATGGGCAAGACTAGCTCTGCAGTAAAGACAAGGAGTGTAGGTAAATATGATTATGAATCAGGATTTCTCATTATTAGAGAAGGAGGGAGGGCGACCACAATATATACCATGTCCACAGATGGATAAAGGTCATTAAGGTGTACATTGCAGAGTCTAACTTCAGATGCAGGGAAATGAATGTATGAATTAGAAAGAATGACATCAGGAATGACGTTAGCTATAGGTGATATGAAAGGACTGCTAGCGGCTATTCTAGGGGAGAGAGCTGATGACATTTGGAAGCAAGCAGGATACGCAAGTGTGACTGCGCAAAACACGACATACGATAGAGCACCATTTAATAATTGTAGAGCAGACGTATGGCGGGTGCTCAGAGTGAAATATCTCGATACATTCAGGATAGGTGGCATCAGGAGATGCGTGAACCGTGGGATAAAAGGGTAGCATTATTTTACCACATTTTGTGTCAGAGACTGCACGAGCCAGTGCAAAGGTAATTGAAAAAACAGGTGGGAATGGAATCAAAGCCATGGCCAGAGATGCAATTGACAATTGTGCATCACTGCCGAATAATGCAGGAGAAAAATAAGAAGAAAGCAGGATGAAGCAAAGTTAGTTCAGAAGAAATTGTCCAAGATAGCCATTGAAGGAGCGTTATTGACAATAACGAAGGAGGGGGACACAGGAGATACGGTCAGGATAGCAAAATAACACTGAATATCCTGCAGATTAGAGCGGGTACACCTTTTGTCCAAGTGGAAGAGGGAATGTGTCTAGAGCAATAGGACGAGGTAGATTTCAAAACTTTCAAGGAAGAGGAGGATTCAATGGTGGACAGCCACAACAATGTTGGAATTGTGGGAGGATGGGACATGTAGCTAGGACATGAAGAAGCAGAGGAAGCATGCAACAGAATTGGCAAGCTCCAGGATAGGGGATGTGTTCTGCTCCATGATATAATGCAGAACCGCAGGAATATTATGCCCCAGATCACACCTATGCTCAGACACATGTGCTGCAACCCCAACATATGCAGCTAGCACTGCTGCAATCATGGCAAGGGCAGCCACAGCAAACACTAATACAGCAGGCTATGGTACCACAATGGAGCATGACTTTAGGAACACAACAGGCACCCACACCCAAAATGGGGAATGTAACTGTGATAGGAGGAAATCCAAACACTGGGACAGTATGCCCTCCTGGTATGAGTTACTACTGTTTGCCTGAGGAGAGGGGGGGATTGAGTTACGCTGCTGAGTTAAACGAGCCCCCGTCTCTGCATGTTCTATATTTCCAGGCGGTCTGGACAAAAACAAGCTTGGGGCCCATGAGACATTAGCTATACAATAGTTCACACCGCCAGGACCAGAGCTGATAATAGGAACCGCTACAGATTGGTACGGCACACTTGGTTTCAAAGATTCAACTTTTTCCCAGATTTTCTTAATTTCTCCCAACAACTCCCTGCCCCACATATCTATGCTGCAAGCAATGGATTCCTTCAGACCAACAAGAGTTTCATCTGCTTTCAAAGGACGGTCCTCAATCTGTGGATAAAGCTTAATAATGGGTGGGCCACATGGGCCTTTTTCCGACATATCTCTTGGGATGCCACTGGAAATGTCAAATATACATTTTTATGTCCTGTCTGTGTGGGTTTACGGGTAGTTTCAAATGAATCCATTTTATCTTCTTTGGTAATGTATAGACCTAAAGTATTGTGTGGTTTAGTGGACTTAGGAGCAGCTTCTTCATTAGTGCAGAAGGATATCAAATCCATACTGTCACTCTGTGACACATAGAGCCTGGGGCCTTGCAGATCGTAGGAAGCTTCTTAGTATCATTTATTTGGTTGCCTAGGGTTGATTCCTTGGGCCCTCGTGTAGGCTCTTGATTAACTTTTTGTGGCATTAGAAAGGTCTCTGCCTATGAAACACATGATTCAAAGGGTTTATTAGCCTCACTAGGTCATCAAATCCATCTATTCCATCAATGTCGGAGAGTAAACCCTGAATGTCTGTTAATTATTTAATTGGCCTAAATAGCCTCGAGCTCTTGCGCTGGCTGGCCCGGGAGGTGACGGCACCCTCTGCTTTTCGTTCAACCATTGTATGTCAGACTTTATTGAGATAACAGCAGGGGCCAACAACCACACCAGCTCTGTTGCTCTAGACCACCCCTCCGATCTTCTGTTCTTCTCGCACCCCAACACCTCTGGCAGGCCCCTCTCCCAAGCGCTGATTATAAAGTCAAAAATATGAAGCGTTGAAATTAGATAAGAATTAAGGGTTAATCCACAACAAATAAAGCAGCCTCTGACCTGAGGGAGGGATCACCACCGCAATGAGTGGAATAGTAACAGGCCCACTCACTGCAATATCCTCGATCACTTAAGCAGTGTGTCAGTGTAATATTCATTAGTCTGTGCTCCCGAAAGCCTCCAGACAGCAATAGACAGCGCTAGACAGCACCCTTAACCAGCGTGTTTATGCTGCAAGGGTCGATCACCTCGGCTTTTGTTGCAGCTTGCGTCCTTCAGTTCCAGAATGGGGGCGGGGCCAACTCACAGAGCACTTCTCAGGGCTGGGGCAGCTGACAGCAATAGACAGGACCCTTAACAAGAAGGTGGGTGCCAGGAATTGCCATGAATGCTCAAGGGTTCTCTGGGGCGACACATTTAGTTCCTTTTGCAGACTAATTCCGAATTTCTATAGGAGAACATGATATGTCAATGCCATTGTTATACTGTAGGTAGATGCCAGTCAATATTTTGGGAAACGATTTAATTTCAAAGCCAGGGTCGGATTGGCCCCTCTGCCTTTCTGCCCGTGGCCGGTCCGAAATCGTCCCTGGGGAGTGGGGGCCGGTTTGGAAGAAAAACAAATTAAAAAATATATATCTTTTTTCAAAATTATTTTAATTTTTTTTCAAAAAGCCTTTCATCCTTCTTAGGTGGATAAATGAGTAGCAACACAGGTTGGGTGATACTGTATGCATATTTGTTCTATAAAAAAGAGCTTAAGCGTAAGTGCTATACAATAAAATATCTTTTGGCCTTGGACGTCTGCTTGGATTCACAGTAATTTGGTGTACTCAGGAACAAATCTATTTGATGCCCCTTCCTATTTTGTCAAGGGATGAAAGGTCGTGTTTCATCGCTTCCCAGGATGTCACTTTGGGGTGGGGTCAAATGACATCACTTCCGGTGTTTTCATCAGAGGTCAAGGGTCGTGAGGCGAGGGGTGGGACACTTTTTTGAGGCGAGGGGTGGGCCACTTTTTTTTGGGTGACCGGGCCTATTTCTTGTCCCAGTCCGACCCTGGACAAAGCTTAAGATAATGATATCTTTCACTTATGAAGGAATAGTGTGCTCTTCTACAGGGATGCACTATATGAATGCGGGAGTGTTCAAACTAGCCTTTGCAGGCAAGAAAGCATTATGAGGAGTGCCTTTGGATCCAAAAGTATTTTTGTGTGGAGTGACTATTTTATTGTCATGGTTGCCCAGGATGGCAGGTAAAATATTGAGAATACCTGATGAATGTTTATTTAGGCCAGAAATCCCCATGGACGATGAGGAAGGGCAGATCATTCCCTTAGAATTAGAAGCAGCAGTGCTCAGAGAAGAAAGAGTGATGCTTCATGGGACAGATGATGAAGGCAGGGAAGGGAGAACAGTGATAGCCCTCAGTGAAGGATACAAGCTGACAGATTTGACAGACGAAGAACTGTTTAGAGATGACTATTCTGATGATGAACTAGTATTCATTATAAGTATCACTTATTGGATTAGAGTAAAGAATATAGAAATATATTATATATAAAGAATATAGAAATATAGAGTAAAGAATATAGAAATCCTGAAGAAACCTTCTGCTGATCCTCGTCTCACCTCTAACTTCAGACCCATCTCTCTTCTCCCATTCCTCTCCAAGCTTCTCGAGCGCCTTGCCTACTCTCAGCTCTCACCCTTTGTTACTAACTCCTCTCTCCTACCACCCTACCAATCAGGCTTCCGTCCCAAACATTCCACAGAAACTGCTCTCACCTCAATTCTCAACTCCCTTCTCTCTGCTCGCCACGCAAAACAATCCTCTATCCTTATTCTCCTCGACCTCTCTGCAGCCTTTGACACTGTCGATCATCCCATTCTCATTCACACTCTTTCTTCCTTTGGTTTTAAAGGCTCTGTCCTCAATTGGCTATCCTTTTACCTCTCTTCACGCTCCTTTACTGTCTCCTGGGGTGGCCGCTCCTCTTGAATACGGCGTACCCCAGGGGTCGGTACTTGGTCCTTTCCTCTTCTCTCTTTACACCTCCCTCATTGCCCCTGTTATCTCCTCGTTTGGTTTCTCCCACCACTTTTATGCCGACGACACAACTCTTTTTCTCTTTCTCCTCCTTCTCATCTGACCATCACCAAAAACTCACCTCCTGCCTTACTGCCATTAAGAACTGGATGTCTTCCCGATTTCTCTCTCTTAACACGGACAAAACCACAGTTGTATTCTTTCCCTCTAACTCTCTTCCTCCTCCCTCTCCTCCCCCATTCATTCACTTTCCTCCCTCCAATCTTCTTATCCCTCTTCAAGCTCATAACTTAGGGGTTCTCTTTGATTCCTCTCTCTCCTTCTACCAACATATTTCCCTCACTTCCCGCACCTGTCGCTACCACCTCTTCAATATCCGCAAAATCCGTCCTTCTCTCACTTTCCACGCTATTAAACTCTTAATCTCCTCCCTCATCTTCTCCCGCCTCTTCTACTGCTCCTCCCTACTCTTTGGACTTCCTACTTCTCACCTTGCCCCTCTTAAATCCATCTACCACTCTGCTGTTCGCACCCTCTGTCTACTTAACACCTGTGACTTCATCTCTACCTCTCTCTCTTCCCTTGGCTGGCTTGCTTTTCACTCCCAACTTAAATTTCAATGTCTCTGCTTTGTCTTTAAATCTCTCCATGGTCTCGCTCCCCCTTATCTCTCCTCCCTTCTCTCCTTCTACTCTCCCTCCCGTTCCCTTCAGTCACCTGACCACTTCCTTCTCACTGTACCTCCCTCCTCCTGTGCCTCCTCCCGTTTACGCCCCTTCCAACTCCTAGCACCTCTACACTGGAACTCCCTTCCTATTTCTATACGCTCTACTCCCACCTTCACCTCATTCCACTCTTCCCTTAAATCTCTCCTCCTCCATTCTCCTCCCTGAATCACCTCCCCCCTTCTGCTCCCCCCTCTCCTCCCTATTCTTTCCCCTAGCTATCTCCCCCTCTCCTGCCTCCCCCCTCTCACCCTCCCCCTTCCCTCCTCCTACCATTCTTCACCTCTCCCCTCCCATCCACTCCCTCTCCCCTTCCCAACCCAACCCCCTCAATTAATTGCTCTTTTCATTGTTTTGTTGATTGATTCATAATGTATTTGCTTCAACTGTTATATTGTTTGTTTATGTATTATGTTGTTCACTTGTACAGCGCTTTGGCGTAAGGCGCTTAATAAATCAATAAATACAAATACAAATACAAATACCACAGAGGATGGCATTGGTAAACAGAAGACTTCCATTTTTTTCAGGAACACTTAGACACAGTGCCAGAGATTTTGTGGACCAAGAACCCATAAAATGTGGGTGTATTAAAAGAGATAGGAGCAGGCAGAATTACATTAAAACCAGGAGCCCTTTTACCACAAGCAAAACAATACCCCATGTCTAGAGAGGCAGCGGAAGGTATATTTGAGACCATTTCTGCTTTAATGAAGCAAGACATATTAGTACTAACGGACTCATCATGTAACACGGATGAAAAATCAAAGTGGTGGTCGTGGAGATTTATACAGGAACTTCACCCTCCAAACAACATAGTAGAATCAGAGTTTCCTTTGGTTGCAAACCTTGCAACGATATTGTGTAACATGCCCTCCGCAGTCAAATATTTTACAGTTGTCGATTTTACTTCCTTTTGGTATAGAACGATCTGCCCGAAACACTCATTTGCCTCTATGATCCTGTGAGTCCCCTTCCATTTTTAACAGAATCCTCCAGATGAACTTGGGTAATGTCCAACTCGAATGTCCGATAATTCAGTCTGTGGATGAGATTTTGGTGTGTAGTGAGACAGAAGTAACCTTCAGAGAAGACTCAGTTCAACTAATAATTATACTCTCAGAGAAAGGATACAAGGTAGATAAGGAGAAGTTACAATATTGTCAAGAAGACGTCTTGTATATAGGACAGTTGATCTATCACGAAGGAAAAAAAGTGACACCAGAAACACCAGAAGTAATCCTGACAACTGTAGCACCTAAAACAGTGATGGAAATTCCTAGGTCTATCTAATTATTGCAGGGTGTTAGGACTCACCGCCAATACTGTGATAAGCTGGCAGGAGCGCTGAACCATGAAAACCCAAAGTCGCTGAAGAATTCTTCCCACAATTGTAACTCTCTGCTGTGTAAGAATAAACAGACAGAAAGTTCCGATAGTTGGAAGAGGAGACACACACCCACGAAACGCCAACTAGAGGAACAAACAAAAAAAAACCCAATCAATACCACTGACTGCTTAAATGGATCACACCGCAAGAAAGGGAACATGCACCAACATGAGTTGTGGTAATCAGCAGATGCAACACAGGTAGGTGGGTATGGATAGTAGAGGTCCTCAAGGTGTGCTCTGACCAACACCTAAACCAACCAAAGACAAGAAGATCTCTCTAAATGACAAATGGAATAAGTATGGATATAAACACAGAAAAGCATCAACAAGGTCTTACCAGCAGATGTTATCGTCCGTCGTTGAAGTCCAAGTACAAGGAGTGCAAAAGAGTCCTGTCCCGACGGCAGGAGGACACCTGAATGTTACTTGATGCACAAAAATCCACAGATCCAATGAACCTATCCCGACGACACGAGGATGCCTATGTTGGAAACAGGATACACAGTAAGCGTCTCTAGTCTCTTTGCAGTTCCAAGGAGATATTGAAATGATGGAAAAGCAATATTCAAAAAGCAATGAAGGACACACTGGATGACTACTGCTTTGGAAGATCAACAGTGCAAGTATCAGTAGATAGTGGTACGTTGGTCTAAGGCAGTCTTAGTAGTAGAAATGTACGAGCAACAGGAAGTGTCTTTAAACGTTGAGTGAAGCAATCCTGTTAGTATAAATGGGTCGGGTAAAACGTGCGGATGACAGCAGGTATTTAAATGCTGAGCAAAGCAGTCCTCTGAGGAGAATTGGGTCAGGAACGTGCGGTCAATAAGGCAAGAGCAGACGTGAACCGAACACACGGAACAGAATGAAGAAACAGAGCAGGAGGGCTAAGGCAATGCATATCCAGAAACGTAGCAGAAACCTAAATACCAGGATACGAAAACACAGCAGTAACGAGAGTCCGTAGCACTTCAATCAGAAGCGCCGGTCTGTGCTCTGGGGTCAGGTTTTATGCGGCTGTCGTTACGCGTACTGAAATCACGTGATTGTGTTCTGACATTGCGGCGCGTTGGGAGCTTCCCTCGTTGCCATGACAACAGGAAACATGCCCAGAATGGTGCTCTCCGATGTATGCATGATAGCCTAGCTCTTCTGGGAGATGCAGTAGTTTTTGTTTGCATATTATCTATAGGTGGTATGATACTGATAGGTTCCTTTTTTTTAATTTAAATTTTATTGGTTTTGAAATACAAGGGTTATATGTACGAGTACATTCATGTTGCGCTCACATAGGTACATCGATATGTTGTTGAGATTAAACAAGAGTATTGCTACTAACAGAATTAAACCCCCTCCCCCTTGTGGGTAAAGTGTTTCTAATTCCTCCCTCCCCAAGACGGTCTGGTGAATTTGTCCATTTTGTCGGTGACAATTTAGTCTGTGCTTAGCGCAAGATGGGATGTTGGTCTCGGTTGGGTTGCATGTGTTCGTTCGGTGCGACAGGCCTGATTACCTCTGTGCTGTTGGATGGTGGCCGAGTCTCATATTCATGTTTTGTTTATGGCAGTTCTGGATCTTCCGGCGTTGTTTGTCTTTGGCTTGGGATGTATATATTGGCGAAGTCACACCAAGTTTCTTTGTGGCGGGCTGTCTTTCCATGGAGGGCTGCCGTGATTTTCTCCATTGTGTATATGTTTGTTGCAATGGCAGTCTGTAAGGATCTGGTCTTATCCTGCATCCTAATGGAATCTGGAGTGAGTGTCATGATTGACAATGGAATGTTACTGGTTAGAATGTTTATGTGTGACTGGTGTTCTCTTGAGGGAGTTGAGAGATGTAGCCTGAGAGAGAGAGGATGCCGGTGTTTGCCTATGAGATCTGGACTTTACCATCTAATGAATAATGACTCTAGAAACTGGATGTTATGCCTGGAAACTGATTAAAGAAGTTACTCATCCACACCTTGATGTCAGAGTCATTTTGCTAGAACCCAGAACCTCACACGGTCCATTCCTTTTTTACTGTGAGGCGTGAAGATTTCCATTTGATGACCAGACCGGCCCTTGCGGGAAGTAGGAGTGGGGATGCCAGTCCCTTTATTCTAGTTAGTTCATCTTCTTCTTCTTCCTGGCCAAATAAAGTCAGGAGGGGGGATGGTTCCCGCTCAATGGCATCTATTTTTTTGATCCATCCAAGCACTTTGTTCCAGTATATACGGACTTTGGGACAGTCCCACCACATGTGCCAATAGTTAGCCTCCGTTCCACATTGTTTCCAGCATTTAGGGCTGTTAGTCTGGTACATTTTTGATAGTCTGTGAGGATCATACTGCCATCTATGAAGTAGTTTTATGGCATGTAATTTGTATTGTGCAGGGATGGATATTCGGATGGAGTTTTGCAGATTGTATCCCATGCCTGTTGATCAAATTCTCTGTTGAAGTCCTTTTCCCATTTCTCTTTGAAGCAGTGGTTCGGATTTTGGTCTTTGGTGATCAGGGCACTGTACATGTGCGCGATCAGGCCTTTGTTCGTGGAGGATGTATTGAGGATTTTCTCGAAGGGAGTGAGTTCTCTCTGTATCTTGGTTTTCCGCTCCCGTCAGGATAGGATGCAGTTGGAGGGTGTCTTCCAGGTCTGTGATTGATATGAATTGGTCGTCTCTCCATAGTTGTCCGACCCTTTCGAGTCCTGCTTCAAACCAGGTTTGATATCTAGGATGCTCCGGGATTTCTTCTCTGACCCCTGGGGCCCAGAGGTGGCTCAAGGGAGATGGCCATGTGGTCACTCCCACCATTCCTTTTCCCTCCTTCCATATATTCCATATGGTTCCCAGTATAGGATGGTTTCGCAATTTTCGTGAGTTGTGGTCTGGGGACCCATAGCCACTGCGATATCATTGCAGGGGTCAGGTTATCGTTGTCCAGCTGGACCCACTGCAGGTCTTTCCTGTCTCTGAGGTGGGGGATGAGGACTCTCAACTGCGCGGCCTGATACTATCATTCGATGTCGTGGAGGCCTACCCCTCCTTGATCCTTTGGTAATATGAGAGTTTCGTAGGGTATTCTAGACTTCTTTCCTTCCCACAAGAATCGAGTTATTGCCCTTTTCACCTGTTTGAAAAATTCTTCTGGGACTGTGACGGGAAGTACTTGGAAAGGGTATAGGAAGCGCGGGAGACTAACCATCTTAATGGCGTTCAGGCGTCCCACCCATGAGATCGTGAGGGGTTGCCATTTTGCGAGGTCTGCTTTAAAGGCGGCGAGGAGTTGGGGGAAGTTGGCCTCGTATATATCGGCGATGTCTCTCTTCAAGTTGACGCCCAGGTATCGGAGTGTGGGACCTCCAATGATGAGGACGAGTTGTTTGAATTCTGCTCTTTGGCTGGTGGTAGGTTCATGTAACGGGAAGAGGATTGATTTAGCTCTATTCATTTTGAAGCCTGACAGTGCGCCGTATTGCTCAATGAGCTGGATCGCTTTGGGGATTGATGACATCGGGTTCTGCACGTGGAGTAGGATATCGTCTGTGTACAAGGCCAACTTATATTCTTTTACGCTCACGTGAAGCCCTTCAACGCCTTTGTTAGCTCTAAGCATTTGCGCCAGTGGTTCCAATGATAGCGCAAATAGTATTGCTTAGAGGGGTCACCCTTGTCGCATTACTCTGCTTAAGGTAAACCAGCGAGTGTATTGGGAGTTTACTGCTACAGAAGCTCAGGGCGAGGTGCATACAGCCTTGATTCCGCGTCGGAGAGTAGGGCCGAGACCTATTTTCATTAATGTAGCTTCCAGGAAGCGCCATTCGACTCTATCGAACGCTTTTTGTGCATCAATTGAAAATAGTGCCGGTGAGTTTGGCATTTTCTTGGCTTCTTGTGTGAGTTGGAGGGTCTTGCGGGTTGAGTCTGCACCCTGTGTTCCAAGTATGAATCCCACCTGGTCGTTGTGGATTATCGCGGGCATGTGCATCTCCAGCCGTGCGCTGAGGACCCTTGTGTAGATTTTAGCGTCTGTATTCAAGAGGGAGATAAGGCGGTAAGAGGTGCATTGGTTGGGGTCTTTTCCTTCTTTCGGATGACCATGATCAGTGCATCGGAGAAGGATGCGGGGGCGGTGCCAGTTTGAAGGATATGATTGAAGAGCTCGACCATTACTGGGAGGAGGATGTTGCTGAAGGTTTTGTAGAATCCTGCTGTGTAACCGTCATTTCCAGGGGCTTTCCCTGTTGGGAGTCTTTTGATTGCATCTGCTATTTCTTCGCCGTGATGGGGCGTCAAGAGCTTGTGCTGTGTTTTCGGGATAGGCTTGGGATGGTTATCGTCTGTCGGGGTATCCAAGGTGTACAAGTTCTCATAGAAGTTAGCAAAGGCTTCGGGAATGTCGCAGGGGTGGTCCCTGTGGGATTCTGTTTCATCGTGTATATTCGACACACATCTCTCTTTGCGTTGTCCACGAAGCCTGGCGGCGAGGAGCGCGTCGGCTTTGTCCCCTTTCTTGTATTGTTTCTGTTTTAGGTATTGGAGTTTGCGGGCGATCTGGTCTATTTCCAGTTGCCGCAGTTCCTCTCTCTTGCTGGCGGCCTCCTCTATTTTTCGGCATCTGCCAGAATCGGGGGATTGGGCGCTGAGGTCAAGTTGGGTTATTTCGTTCCTTAGCCTGTTTTCTATGAGTTGGCACTCTCTTTTACATGCTGCTCCTTCTTGGATTAGTACTCCTCTCAAAGTGGCTTTCCCCGCCTCCCATCCCGTGTTTATCGAGATTTCGCCTGTGTTATTGAGCTCAAAGTATTGGTCGATCTCCTTCTCAAGATATTCACGAAATACCAGGTCTTTCCAGAGCGTTTCGTTACAGCGCCACTTCGAGCTTCTGTGGGGGAGTGCCATACGACTGAGGGTGACCGTGACCATGTCGTGATCTGACCATGTTATAGGAGATATATCAGATGCGGACATATATATGCTGCATATGCCATGTTCTTTCTGGAGAGGAGCACGTGCTACCTTTTTAAAAAAATATTTGCAAGGAACTTGGGATTGGTCACCCTAAGTCACCTGGGGGCCACCAGACGTGGACTCCCTGCTCACTGTGCTCAGAGAGGCGCAGCTTCACCTCACTGATGAGGCCCAACAAGGCTGAAACACGTGTATGGGGTTGCTGTTGGTACTCTTGCTCAGAGAGGAATTGCCATAGCATTTTGATGCTGGACTGCCCATGTGGGCGGGACAAAGATTTATATGCAAATGGGTATGTGAGCAAAAAGCATGTGTTGCAAACTCTCATCTCAGAACAGGTTATCATGCCATGTTCTTTCTAGAGAGGAGTGCCTACTACCTTTTTTGAAATGCCGCAGAACAGTAGACCAAAGACAGAAAAAACATTCCTCCCAAGAGCACAGCCTGTAGGATATAATATACCTGTCAGGCCATGAATAGATAAGTATTTTGTGGATAGCCAAGCTAGATCACCAGGATGGTAAACAGGGGCCATAGAATGCCGTTTATCCGCCTGAGCCTTGGACCGTATCTGAGCCAGTCGTAATTGTCCAGCAACCGCCAAACGGACAGACCCTAGAGAATACCGTATGGTTTTAGCCTCCGGGACATGCTGCAAAGATGGAAGTGGAATACAGAAGCATTCTAGGGTTTAACCCATACAAAGCAAAGTAGGGGGAGCAACCCACTGATGAATGTCTCTTATTATTATATTCAAATTCAGCGGCTCCCAAAACCAACAACCAGTCGGCTTGATACTGCAGACATAAACACCAGAGATGTTGTTCCATGGTGGCATTAGTGTGCTCCGTTTGCCCATCAGTCTGGGCGTGGTAAGCTGAAGAAAGGCATGCATCAATACCCAAAAAAGTGGTTATAGCACGCCAACAACGAGAAGGACCACGATCAGATATCATTACAGAAGGGAGCCCAAAATATCGAGCCACGTGAACAAAACACAAACCCGCTACCTGAGTGGCTGAGGGGATGCCCTGACATGGTATAACGTGAGCCATTTTACTGAATATGTCCACCACTACAAGAATGGTTGACATATTCTTGACCACTGGTAATTCCACCACAAAATCAAGAGTCACTGTATGCCAGGGATGTGGGGGTAATGGCATCTTCATCAACAAACCCACCGTTATGCCTGGTTGTCTTTTGCATTGAACACAGGTGGCACATCGAGAAACATACTAGTCGATATCTTCCTTCATTTTTGGCCACCAACACCACCGATGCAAAAGGTTGTAAGTCTTAATCTGACCCGGGTGTGTGGCTCGCCGTGAATCATGAGACCATTCCAGGGCAAAAGCCCTGGAATGAATGTCAGGAAGATATAACAATCCCTGAATGTAAGGCAGGCCTGAAACGAGTTTTCTGCCTAAAGCATCCAGAAGGGTGGAATGATCCCGAAACCATTATCTGAGACGACCCAAAAGTGAAGAGGAAACAGAACAAACACAGATAACTGAGCCGGAGGGCAACAGAGAGGGTCGTGGTTTAGGCATCTCTAGGTCGATGCCAATGCAAGATAGTACGTCAGCTTTACCATGCAACGGACCAGGACGGTAAGTGACCATAAAGTCAAACAATGTAAAGAACAGATGCCATCGCATTTGTCGTGCATTAGTGCACTTCGCATGAGACAATGCTTGAAGGTTACGCTGATCGGTGTAAACAACGACTGGATGTCGGGCCCCTAAAAGATGATGCCTCCATTCTTTAAAAGCTTCTCTAATGGCAAGCAGTTCTCCTTCCATTATTGTGTAATTGCATTCTGCTGAAGACAGGGACCTAGAATAATAGGCTACCGGATGTAATTGTCTTGTGGTGGGACAAACTTGTGACAAAATAGCCCCAACTGCAATAGCTGAGGCGTCAGCTTCCACAATGAAAGGAAGAGAGGGATTAGGATGCTGTTGGACAGGTGCAGAAGTAAAGGCCTACTTTAATGCGTCAAATGCTGATTGTGTTTTTTAGTCCCAACAAAAAAACAGCACAGAGGGGCTGGTAAGGTGAGTAAGAGGAGCGGCAATCTCAGAAAAGGAGGCGATGAATCACCTAAAGAAGTTGGAGAAGCCTAGAAACGACTGAAAGGCTTTTACCGTAGTCGAAACAGGCCGATCCAGCACCGCTTGCACTTTGGAAGAGCACATATGTACCCCTTTGGCAGATATTAGAAACCCTAGGAATTCAACCGAGGGCACATGGAAAACACATTTTCCCAATTTTGCAAACAAGGAATGTTCCCGAAGGCGCTGCAGGACAGAACCAACATCTTGTACATGGTGCTGTAAGGTATCAGTGAAAATCAGGATGTCATCCAAGTAAGCCACCACATAACAATCCAACATATCATGAAAAATGTAATTAATAAAGTGTTGAAAGGTGGCGGGGTGTTGCACAACTTAAAAGGCATGACAGAATATTCCTAGAGGCCAAATTTGGTCTTTAAAGCGGTCTTCCATTCATCGCCCCATCGAACCCGTACAAGATTATACACCCCCCTCAAGTCGAGCTTGGTGAATATTGTGGAGGATGACACGTTATCCAAAAGCTCAGAAATGAGAGGCAATGGGTATTGATTTTTTATGGTTATCTTGTTAAGGGCTCGGATATGACCCAACCGTAAGGCCTTTTCTATGTATTCCCGCAAATACTCCTCCTCTTTTTGGGAGAGAGAATAAATATGGCCGTGTGGAACAACAGCCCCAGGCACTAAATCAATGGGACAATCATAGCTACGATGTGGCAGGAGTTTTTCAGAAAGACCCTTGTCGAAAACATCTGCATAGCTCAAGTATTCCAAGGGTAACTCAGGAGTAGAGCCTTGCAAAGTGGCACTTATTGATGAGATATTGGCCACCATAGCCAGACAGGGAGATAACATAGCCGCACCATGGACTGAAGACATTGTTTGGTACAAAATTCGGAGGAGAACCGGACTGTCTGTCGAGCCCAATCAATGGTAGGATTATGGGTCTTTAACCACGATAGGCAAAGTATAACCCCAAACTGGGGAGTCGAAATGAGGTCAAAGGAAACCCATTCGGAGTGTCCCTCTGAAGTGACATCATTATGGGACCCGTTTCTTCGGTGACCCGTCCTGATATGAGACAGGAACCATCTACCGGCCTGTACCTCTTCAGGTCTGGCTTTCTGAAGTAGAGGCCACTAGCCAGCTTGCCTGCCTCGTGCTCTTTATAAGTAGCACCCCGAGGTTCAGCATGTCACTGCACTCACCCACCACCATGCACTCATTTATCCCCCACAACAAGTCTTCTAGTAGATCACTTCTAGATATAAATGACTGTAACGCTCACCTGATTCCCACGGAGGCGCAGGTCTGGCTTCGAGTGCTGATGCTTCTTCAATGGTGAAGCGCAGGACTCTGAAGATGGATAGGAAGGGCCCTCTACTCTGGCTTCTCCGGCTCGCAGGAATATTCCCCTGTGCGTGAAAAGGGAGTATTACCTACTGACTGAGTTATGCTCAAGCCTCCCACTCTCTTCCAACCCTCCATGATACCCTTCCACGATTTCCCCGTGAAGTCTCACCTTAGGGTCTGAAAGGACGAGCTCTCCATCCTGCTTCTGACGCAGGGGCGCGTTGAACCCAGTTACTTCACTGGATTGAGGTTGGATGGGAGTTCAGGTAAGCTTGATTATACTGGTAAGGCGCTGTAAAAGTTTTGTTGCAAGTTCAAAAGTTCAAGCTTTAAATAATAATGTTCATTGTCTTTTTTCAGGTGATGAATGAAGATTCCTTTGGAGACTTCTTGCAACAAAGCTCTGACGTTGATGTCTTTTCCCCATAGGGGCCGGGGTTCGGAATGCCGGAGATATGGCGCCAACCCGAAGTGAAACGTGCAGTTCCAGTAAAGATCTGGTAAGTCCTAGATGAGCGCTCAGGTAATGTTTTTGCATTCGCTCATCTAATGTCTTTGTCTTTTTTCCCCATAGGGGCCGGGGTCCTGCTTGGAAGCAGCAAGACCCGAAATGAAATGGGAATGACCCAACAGGTAAGTCTTAGAAGGAAACTGAGCTTTTCCTATTCCCTTCCTTGTCTCACCTCTTATTCTTGTCTTTTTCACTAGGCTCTGGGAAGTGGCTGTGTATCCGGATGATTGCTGCTGAAGATGGAGGAACCCAGGAAAAGTGAGTGAAATGCAGCGCTGCAGCGATCGTAACGAAATGCTTTTAAAAATGATGTCTTCGCTTTCAGGATCGTCGGTGATGTCTCCGTGGTGCAGATTAGCTGGTAGGTCTCTTGTCTCCCTTTGCAGGTGACCCAGGATGCTGACAGGCGTGGCTGAAGTCCAGATGCAGGAGCTGACACGGTGAGCGTCCAGCTGCGAGGAGCAGAACAACGTGAAGCGTGAGTTGCTGATCGGGTGTGGTTTAAATAGCTTTGGAAGAAGTTCCAAGTGTGTATCCTTCCTCCGATCAGGTATGTATCCTTCCCCGACCACACCCGGGTGGAAAGTAGTCCCACAGGGTAAGTAGTTCCTATTCAGGCCTCAAGAGGGCCTGGATGTGGCAGCATGGTCTGCATCAGGTAAGTGCACATTAAAACACTTGAACACATGTCTAGCTTTATGAGCCTGGCGCCTAAGGCGCCAGGACCGAGGTCCAACATGAGCCTGGCGCCTAAGGCGCCAGGACTGCGTCCAAAGGGCCCCAGCTTGGGCCCGCTGGCACTCCCCTGTTGGAAATGATGCCTGCCTCTGGGGTTGCTGGGTCGGACCTGGCTCCTTGGAGGTAGGCATCATGACAATGACTCACAACTGCCACTAACCTGTAACCCCTGCCCTACTAACCCTACTCCAGCCAGGAATTTAAGACTCAGAGATAGATTAGCTAAAATCCATGAGCTTCCCGCCCGCTCTAGGTCGATGATACATAGATTAAGAACTATGTCAGCCTGGCCTCGCCAGACCACCCTAAAATCTAACCCACCTCAGAACTCCGACCCTAGACTTCCACATAGTCCTCCTAATCAGAGAAAATCTGAAATAATACAAGCCCACCACCCCATTACAACCACCGCGAGTCCCCAAATCAAGGGAGCCCTAATCAATGCCAGATCGTTAGTAGCTGACGCAACAGAAATTGCATATTTGATCCTTAAAGAAGACCTCGAATTCCTTGCCATCACGGAGACGTGGCTACACCCGGCAGCAAGCCCCATGCTCATTCTAGCAGTCCCAGATGATAATTCCATCTTTAGACAAGACAGACCTATTTCCAGAGGACGGGGTGTTGCTATTATCCACAAATGTCTCACCATGAGATTAGCTACCCCTATCAATGTCCTCTCATGTGAATTACTCTCTGTTAAAGTTCACTTACTAATGCCCAAACCCTCAACATCCACTTGATTTACCGTCCCCCAGGCCCAACTGGCACATTTGATGAGGATATTAACACCATTTTGTCCAGTAACCTTAAAAGTTCCACACAAGTACTTATACTTGCAGACTTTAATATGGGCTTCAATGACCCGTCGGACCAGCTTGCCAGTGCCGCGTTCAATTCCCTCTCTGAATTAGGATTTACTCAAAGAAGTACTGAACCTACACATGCCAAAGGCAGAATACTCGATTGGGCGGCTGACTACAATTGTCAAGCTAATATCACTGCCATTTCACCTCTAGCTTGGACTGACCACCATCTGGTATCTTTCACGCTCTCAACTTTCCGACCCCCACCCCTGCCAGTCACCAGGGCTCCACTGTCAGAAACTCACGGCCTGCATTACGCCCACATGGTAAGAATAAAGGCAGGGAGGTTGCAGGGATTGTGGGTGGAACGTTTCTGAGTCGCTGCCACCTTTGTCCCCATTGCAGATGTACTTGGTGTAGGGGTACAAGGTGTGCAGGACTCAGAAAACCAGGAAGACTACGCTTCCCAGCAGCCCCGGGCTTGAAACTGCAATTCCAGCAGCCCAGGAAACGCCCAGGACAACGCCCGACACAACGCGCATGCGCGAAGAAGCTGCAGAGCATGGGCAATCCCAGAAAGCTTGTCCGTGCTCGACTCAGCTGCCGAGAGGACGCATCTCACGGAGCTCCAGCGAAGCTTCTCGCGGGGCCGTCCTCGCCACAGGACACACCCTCAGGCCCCGCGATGTCAAAGATAAGTCCCCTGCCTGCTTTTTAAAGTTAACCAGAGGGAAGTGTGCACTGGAAAGAGACTCCGCTTACCAGTGACTTTTTAGGAAACTTACTCTGCGGGGGAGATACGCGAAAGTTCGCAAACTAACTAACCCACTAAACTTGCATGTGACATGTATTCGCCAGTTGCGGGTGCAAAACGTAGCAGTATACTTGCCTGTTGCGGGTCATTCTATGCTGTATTCGCAGTAGCGAGCATTTGTGAAAAGCCACAAGGCGTGAAAGGGCAAAGCTAATTTTCTCCCTTTTTGTCAGGAGTGAGCCGCTATCGACAACGACCAGATCGTTTCGCAATGCACAGTCTGCGGAGCCGGCAGGCGGAAGAAGCGCACTGAAACACTCAGAACACCAGAGCTAAGTGCATTATGTGTCTGAATATATGTTTTACTTGAGGTGTTCCGTAACAAGGGGCAGACGTTATTTGCATATTGAAGCCCGATAGACTATTGTGTTTACAGAAAAACCCAAAACTGGGGCAAACTTGTGAATGCGGTGAACAAGTGCTGGGTTCCAGTTTGAGGGTAAAGCATGCATGTGGTAAGAATGCATGACTGAATGAATGCCCAAGGAGTTACAAAGGCAACTACCAAGGAGAAGGTAGTCCAGGCTCAGAAGGTCAGAGTCTGGGAACAACTCAACCCTAAAAACGCCTCCCTATCCATAACAGCTCCCTAACCCTCAATCCTGTTATCCTACCATCCCGAAACCCATCCAATCCGTGGACCCTAACCCTCTTTCCCCGTGGGGGTCGCAGTGACCTGTGCTTCAGCTAATCCAGGCGCCAAGACCGTCAAGGGGAGGTAGGAGTTCTTGCTACTTCCGCGTTGGGACGGACTTCGCCTTGACAGAAGCACGGACCCACGTATTTTCACACGCCCAAGTAGCACGAACTCCGGCACCATGGAAGACATAGCTCGCGTCCTACACGAACTAAAAGATGCCTTAGAAGCGACAAGGCAGGATTATGCTACATTAGCTCACCGTGTGCAGGAAATCACAGTGCAAGGTAGACCCCTGCCAGATGGGCATACTCCAACCCCAGTACAGGTTCAAGTGACCACGGAGCCGCCCATGCCCTTAGCCACCCCAGAAAGGTACGGGGGAGACCCACAAAAATTCACCATATTTATGACCCAATGCCAGTTGCATTTCTTGACTAAATCATCTATCTTTCGTTCGTCCCAGTCCCGCACAGCCTTCGTGATTTCCTATCTCACGGGGGATGCTGCGGCATGGGCTACCCACCCCCTAGTACAAAAAGACGATGCTTTACTGTATGATTGGGGGGAATTTCAGGAGGAATTCGGTAAAATGTTTGATAGGAAGGCAGCCTCCTTGATCCGGGACTGAGAGTTACTCACTTTACGGCAGGGAAGTAGAGAACTCATTTGGTACGTGACAACATTCAATAGATTAGTGGTTGAAGCAGAGTGGCCCCATGAAAAAAGACTGGCCCTTTTTTATCAAGGCCTTAGGGAGGAGTTGAAAGACCTAATAGTGCAGGTGGACCCGCAACCAACCACCTGCACGGGAATGATAGAGTTAGCCCTACGTTTAGATCACAGGCAAGGAGAAAGGAAGCAAGACAGACGTAAATGGGAGACCAAACAGTATTCGACAAGAGTGGATTATCCAAGAGCTGCACCTGGTTCGAAAGCAACAGAGAAGACTTCGGAAGTTGAACCCATGCAAATCGGAACGATCCGCGGACCGATCTCCAAAGAAGAAAAAGAGAAACGCAGAAGAGAAAAGCTGTGTATGTACTGTGGCAAGTCAGGACACTTTGTGAAGGAATGTGGGGCTAAACCAAAGAACTCCACTTCGCCGGGAAACGCCAACGCTCGCCAGTAAGGAGGGGGGATCTGCCGAGCCAAAATCATCACAGTGCCCCCAAGCATTTATTGGGTAACGTGACACAGGTACATAAAGCCCATGTTACCGTTACTGGAATACTTCAGACACGCCAAAGGGATCAAGCCATCACGTTAATGGTGGATTCAGGGGCAACCGGTAACTTTGTGGACTCTGATTATGCTGTTAAATTGGGTTTACCAGTTGCCACTAAGAACATACATGAGGAGGTTCGATCAGTCGATGGATCTTTGTTGACATCAGGACCAGTGACACAGCAAACGGGGGAGATGATTTTGAACATCCAAGGGCATAAAGAGTGCATTCAATTCGATGTCATCGCCGCCCCCCAGTTTGGTTTCATCCTGGGGCTACCTTGGCTGGCGTTACATAACCCGGCGATTGACTGGGCACGTGGAACAGTGTGTTTCTCTTCTAGTCTCTGCCGTACACAGTGCACTAAAGAATTGGGACATGTGGTGCAGGTTCTAGGGGCCACACAGGAAAACAAAGGAGAGCCGCTAGTGGGATTACCGCAAGAATACCAAGAGTTTCAGGATGTTTTTAGTAAAAAGGCGGCAGAAACTTTACCACCGCACAGGTCGTTTGACTGTAGGATAGATCTGGAACCAGGAGCCGCCCTGCCGTGCAGCCGGATTTACGCCTTGACGGAATCCGAGAACCAACATCTCAAAGAGTATATTGACACCAACCTCCAGAATGGGTTTATCCGTCACTCTACCTCTCCCGTTTCTTCACCGTTATTCTTCGTTCCGAAGAAAACTGGAGATCTCAGGACGTGTATCGACTACCGTGCGATAAACCGCATAACAATCAAGAATCAGTACCCCCTACCGTTGATAACGGTCCTGTTGGATCAAGTACGAGGAGCCACGATGTACACCAAGTTGGACTTACGAGGTGCTTACCACCTGGTGCGGGTGCATGAAGGGGACGAATGGAAGACCGCCTTCAGAACGAAATTTGGACTGTATGAGTACAATGCCATTCGGTCTCTGTAACGCACCCGCCGCCTTTCAACACTTCTTGGATGAAGTCCTACGTGGTTTCCTAGACATTTTTGTCGTTGTTTATATCGACGACATACTGATCTATTCTCGGAATAAGGAAGAACATGTGCAACATGTCAGATCCGTTCTACAACGTTTACGAGAGCACCATCTGTTCGCTAAATTGGAAAAATGTACGTTTCATTGCACCACAGTGGAATTCTTGGGCTTTATACTCTCTCCCGAAGGCGTAAAAATGGATACGCATAAGGTACAAGCAATTCTGGATTGGCCAGCCCCGCAGAATGTCAAGGAACTACAGTCAGTACTAGGATTTGCAAACTTCTACCGAAGGTTTATCCAGGGGTTTGCGGAGAAAAGCTTAGCCATTACCCGCCTGCTCAAGAAAGGGAAAAAGTTTGTGTGGGATACGGAGGCAGAACACAGCTTCAAGTCATTAAAGGAGGCGTTCACTACAGCCCCCGTTCTGTTACATCCGGATCCAACGTTACCATTTCTGGTGGAAACGGACGCTTCTAGCTATGCGTTGGGAGCGATATTATCGCAACGAGACCAATCAGGGCGTTTACACCCAGTCGCTTATTACTCAAGAAAACTTAACCCTGCAGAACAAAATTACACCATTGCAGATCGCGAGCTACTAGCCATAAAGGCGGCTTTTGCAGAATGGAGGAACTATTTGCTGGGAGCAAGGCACATCATAACGGTGCTGACGGATCACCACAATCTCCAGTTCCTAAAGTCGGCAAGAGCTCTCACTCCACGGCAATTACGATGGGCAATGTATTTTGCAGACTTTGATTTCGTGGTAACATACCGACCCGGACAGGAGAACAAGAAGGCAGACATACTTTCCAGATATCCGGAATCATCAGTTTCTCCTAGACCTGAGGAAGCTGTAAAACCCATTGTGCCCTTAACCAAGATTGTAGGGAGCGTGATCAATACCTTGCTGGAACAGGTGGGGGAATGCCATGACAGCGAATGAGTTACTTCAATGGGAAAACCCACAGTTAAAACGTTCTTTACAAGAAGGCATACCGTTCCAAGGCAAAGAAGTGTATTTACCGACTAAGAGTCTACAGGCTCAAGCCTTCAAATGGTGCCATGACTCCCCACTGGCTCGTCACCCGGGGGTGCACAAAACACAAGAACTACTGCAACGACACTATTGGTGGCCCAATTTACACAAAGACGTGCGAGAATATGTGGCAAATTGCGAAATATGTGCTCGAAATAAAATAGATCATAGGAAACCAGCAGGACTATTGAGACCTTTACCCACTCCCACACAGCCCTGGCATACAATATCATTAGACTTCATTGTTGAATTGCCCCCGGATCAGGGTCAAGCCACGATATTGGTAGTAATAGATTCATTTACTAAACTTGCTCAGTTCTTACCCAGTAACGGCGGAGGAATTTGCGAATCTTTTTCTACAACATGTCGTTCGCCTGCACGGAATACCACAACACATAGTCTTTGACCGAGGAACGCAGTTTACGTCAAGGTTTTGGAGGCATTTCTGTAAGAAAATAGGAATACAGTTGCAGATGTCTAGTAGTTACCACCCTGAGACCGACGGACAGACTGAGCGACTGAATCAGACGCTAGAACAGTACCTTTGCTGTTTTACACACGGCACTGAAGGGGGTTGGGTTGAACTCTTGTGGTTAGCAGAACTAGCCTATAACAATTCTCAACATGCCTCCACAGGATATTCTCCTTTTTTCATGACTTACGGATACAATTCATTCGTGCAGCCAAGTGGAGAACGAATTCCGGATGCATTGCCCTCAGTACAAACCAAAGTGGCTCAGTTAAAGCAGGTCTGGAAAAAGGCCCGACAAAACCTGATCACAGCCAAGAACACAACCAAGAAGTATGCTGACAAAAAGCGCTGTGCTAACCCGGATTATCAAGTGGGTGATAAAGTTTGGCTCTCAACACGACATTTGCACCTCTCAGGTTCCCGAAAATTGAAGCCCCGCTTCATAGGCCCGTTTCACATTACACAAGTGGTTAACCCAGTAGCGATGCGACTTCGCCTTCCAGACCACATGAGGGTTCACTCTGTATTTCACGTAGCGCTCCTAAAACCAGCAAAGCCCCATATGCGCATGGAAAGACCACCACCTGTCCTCATAGAAGGGTACCCAGAGTACGAAGTTAAGGCCATACTGAATTCACGAGTGAGACGAGGTAGATTGCATTACTTGGTTGATTGGGTGGGATTTGGTCCTGAGGATAGGTCCTGGGAACCTGCCACCAATGTGCATGCCCCTAGATTGGTACGTTTATTTCATCACAATCATCCCACAAAACCTGGCCCTTCTGCGGGGAGGGGATGTACTGTCAGAAACTCACGGCCTGCATTACGCCCACATGGTAAGAATAAAGGCAGGGTGGTTGCAGGGATTGTGGGTGGAACGTTTCTGAGTCGCTGCCACCTTTGTCCCCATTGCAGATGTACTTGGTGTAGGGGTACAAGGTGTGCAGGACTCAGAAAACCAGGAAGACTACGCTTCCCAGCAGCCGCGGGCTTGAAACTGCAATTCCAGCAGCCCAGGAAACGCCCAGGACAACGCCCGACACAACGCGCATGCGCGAAGAAGCTGCAGCGCATGCGCAATCCCAGAAAGCTTGTCCGTGCTCGACTCAGCTGCCGAGAGGACGCATCTCACGGAGCTCCAGCAAAGCTTCTCGCGGGGCCGCCCTCGCCACAGGACACACCCTCAGGCCCCGCGATGTCAAAGATAAGTACCCTGCCTGCTTTTTAAAGTTAACCAGAGGGAAGTGTGCACTGGAAAGAGACTCCGCTTACCAGTGACTTTTGAGGAAACTTACTCTGCGGGGGAGATACGCGAAAGTTCGCGAACTAACTAACCCACTAAACTTGCATGTGACATGCATTCTCCAGTTGCGGGTGCAAAACGTAGCAGTATACTCGCCTGTTGCGGGTCATTCTATGCTGTATTCGCAGTAGCGAGCATTTGTGAAAAGCCACAAGGCGTGAAAGGGCAAAGCTAATTTTCTCCCTTTTTGTCAGGAGTGAGCCGCTATCGACAACGACCAGATCGTTTCGCAACGCACAGTCTGCGGAGCCGGCGGGCGGAAGAAGCGCACTGGAACACTCAGAACACTAGAGCTAAGTGCATTATGTATCTGAATATATGTTTTACTTGTGGTGTTCCGTAACAAGGGGCAGACGTTATTTGCATATTGAAGCCCGATAGACTATTGTGTTTACAGAAAAACCCAAAACTGGGGCAAACTTGTGAATGCGGTGAACAAGTGCTGGGTTCCAGTTTGAGGGTAAAGCATGCATGTGGTAAGAATGCATGACTGAATGAATGCCCAAGGAGTTACAAAGGCAACTACCAAGGAGAAGGTAGTCCAGGCTCAGAAGGTCAGAGTCTGGGAACAACTCAACCCTAAAAACCCCTCCCTATCCATAACAGCTCCCTAACCCTCAATCCGGTTATCTTACCATCCCGAAACCCATCCAATCCGTGGACCCTAACCCTCTTTCCCCGTGGGGGTCGCGGTGACCTGTGCTTCAGCTAATCCAGGCGCCAAGACCGTCAAGGGGAGGTAGGAGTTCTTGCTACTTCCGCGTTGGGACGGACTTCGCCTTGACATCCGCCTACGCTTAAGAGAAATAAAAAGAGTATCACTGTAGAATCACTGTAGAGAGACTTATCCCAAACTCACTCCCTACACTTAACACACTCCCTGACAACTCTGATCCTGAGACATTGGTCGAAGAATACAATAAAATCATGTCCACCTCGCTGGACCTAATCGCCCCCCTCAAACTCAGATCAAGTAAGCCTAAAACGCATCTGAATAAATGGTATACACCATTCCTTACAAATCTAAGGCAGCAAAAAAGAAACTGTGAGGCCACTTGTAAAAAACTCCCCTCCGCAGACAAACTTAAACCCACCAAACTCTCAGCCCTCTACAAAAAAGAAATTTGCCTAGCAAAACAAACCTCCTTTGACTCCCACATATCCCAAGCTAAATCAAATATGAAGGAATTATTCTCCATCCTCAAAGAAATAGAGACCCCTTTAGCACCACCTGATACGTGTACTAAAGATAAAAACTGGTGCTCAGAGATCCAAAATGCTCTAGCAAACAAGATGTCTACCTTACAAAATAAAATCTCCTGCAAAAGAGCCTCCTTGAATGACCCCCCTCCCAGCCAAACCTACTGAGAATCCCACAATTATTAAATCCACCCGCTTCAATTTCTCCAAAGTCACCACACTTGAAGTTGAAAGAATCATTTTGTCACTGAAACCCTCCAACTGTCAGGGTGATCTGTTGCCCGCTCAGCTCATCAAGGACGCTGCCCGAGACCTTTCCCCTTTCATCACAAAGTTAATCAATGCTTCCTTCTCCTCTGGCTCTATCCCTACCAATCTAAAACAATCTTGGGTACTTCCACTATTAAAAAAACCCACACTTGACCCAGCCATGCCCACAAATTATAGACCTATCACGACAGTACCATTTCTCCTAAACATTTTGGACAAGGTTGCCTACATACAAATACAGAAGTACTTGGAAGCACACCACCTACTAGGAGCGAGACAATCAGGCTTCCGTCCCCGACATGGGACCGAGACTGCTCTCATCGACCTTAAGACTCAGGTTGATGAGCTTAGAGACAACGGCCAAGCCGCTGTAACGCTCACCTGGTATCCACGGGGACCTCACTCAGCCTGTTCTGACCTCTTACGACCTCAAACCCTTCCCTGGATGCTACTCGACTGGAGACTGGGCCTGAAACACAGGATTGGTAGAGTTTAACTCCCTATTGTCTCTGTGTGCTTGAACCCCTTCTTCCCCGGGGTCCAACCCTTCCCTTTCATCCACAGCTCACCTTGTTTTCTTGGAAAGTGTGCTCTCTGTCCTGCTTCCAGCACAGGGGCGCGTTGATTGATGCGGGCTCGTTGCTGCCTAGTTACTTCACTGGCAAGAGTCCGACAGGTAAGTATAATGAGTCTTTTGAAAAGTTCTCTAACTTCGTTCCTTTCCTTCCTTAGATGTTGGCCGGCGTCCGGGGATGGCGACGTGCTGCTGAGATGAGTAGCGCTGAAGGTGAGTGAGAGCGCGATGCACGATGCGACCCTTTCGTATTTGTATTGAACCAAGTTATTTTTCTGTGTCTTTTAGGTGCCGCGACGTTTTCAGTGTGGATGCCGGTTATGAAGAAGAAATGCGGTGAGTAAGCACGGTATGCGGTGGCTCTAGATGTTTCCACGCTAACCTGGAGTGTCTTTTCCATCTTGCGGATGGGTGAGAAGTTCTGGAGACAGAGTTCCCCCAGAGCGGCTGGGATTCAGGTAAGTGTTTGAAGCACGTACAGTCTTTAAAAATAAGCAAACATTTGCTGAATGCTTACTAATGCCTTTTTTCTTTTCTTTTCCCTTTTCCTTAGGAAGCGGCGTGCCGGGATGGGAATAACACCGCCGAAGATGCCCGCAGAACAGAAGAAGCGATGAATGATGGGCAGAAGCGCTGCAAGGTAAGACTGTTCCTAACTGTGTTCTTGTTCTTGCAGGAGCTGAGCGCAGAAGAAAGATGCAAGCCTACTGGAGACCGATCCGAACACGGTGAGTGTCACGCTGCAGGTGCAGAAAACACAAAGCATGTTTCTCAGCCTGGGCGTGGCTTAAATAGTCTCTGGGTATCCCAGGTGTCTCTGGGCTGAACCACACCCAAAAGACTAGACTGCACATGCAGTTCTGGGAACCGAAATATGTGGGGGCATCCATCTTGTCCCCATCAATGCACTACAAGTCCAATCCCCAATGTTATCCTATGGGAGGGAGTGAGTCTGGTGCCACAAGCGCCAAGTCTGACTCCAAGTGGGTCTTTGGAGGGATGGAGAGGCCCTTGAGGGCCATGTAGGTGATCGTGACCTGGCTCCATCCTGACATCTTGGAGGGCTGGGGACATGAGGGGCAGGAATCATGACAGCCGCCTTACTCCTCCTCCTAGACCTCTCAGCGGCATTTGACCTGGTCGACCATTCTGTCCTATGTACCCACCTTCACACATCTGCTCACTTCTCCCCTGAGGCCATCACTTGGATCAGATCTTTCCTAAATGGCAGAATCATGAGGGTCTTCTCACCCACAGCAGCAGCAGACCCCATACCCATTACCTGCGGTGTGTCACAAGGCTCTTGTGTCTCGCCCACACTCTACAATATATTTACCAAGCCCCTGTTCGATGATCTGGATCATCTCGGTATCACCTACACCAACTATGCAGATGATACCCAGATCCTCCTTCCACTTTCTGGGGATTATGGAAAGGATTTGGCCTTGGTAAATAGAGTGTACATCATCATCCAGGCATGGTGGCCACACATGGACTATGCCTCAATGATGATAAAACTGAATTTATCATCCTGGGCACTACCTCTAGCCTAAAGAAATTAGGCCCCATCTACTCCTCTTTCATAATTGAGGACAACAGCATCAAAGCAGGACAAGAGGTCAAAACGCTGGGCTTTTACCTGGACTGAAACTTCTCTTTTAACAAACAGGTGAACTCCTTAGCATCCTCCACGGCCTACACGTGTAAGTTGATCCGTGCAGCCAAACCCTTTCTATCCGATACTAGCTGCACGACCCTTGCCAGAGCCCTTATATTGTCCTACCTGGACTATTGTAATGCTCTTTATATTGGGTCCTCTAAAGCTACCACCAGTAAAATATAAACTCTTCAAAATAATGCCCTCAGAGCGGCATTAGGCAGATGCAGAAGCATTACCAGAAGAGACCACATTACATCATATAGCCAACAGAATAACTGGCTCCCTATCAAAGATAGAAATCTCCTAAAAACCGTGTCACTCACTCATAAATCTCTCAATAACGCTGCCCCTATTTACTTGGTCGACAGATTCCACAGACAGACCTCCCTGAGGCCCACAAGAACAGTTTACAAAGATTGCCTTTCTGTCCCTAACTTTAAACGTTCTGCCATTGGGGGTAACAGCTTCCCAGTGAAAGCAGCTAAACTGTGGAATTCCCTGCCTCCAACTCTCAGAATGGACCTGTCCTACCACAACTTCTGATCTAAGGTTGTACTATGGTTGAAAACGTAGGCTTTAAACGCAATTGGTGTTATGCTTTTCGTACTCCACCCTTTACATATATTGTATCCACATGTGTATATTTGTATATATTTGTATATATTCCTGCTATTTTTGTGTGTATGTATATATTCTTGTTGTTGTAACTAAGCTTTGCATATACATGTAACTGCTGCGCCCTGTTACCTGAGGGTATGATCGCGCATTATAAATAATAAAACAAACAAACAAACAAACAAACAAACAAACAGTGAAGACCATGTTAGAAGAGGGGATGACCAAAGTCCAGAATTCTTGATCCAAGTGTCGACAGTCCCAACAACCTAACCCGAACGGCACAAGGGCGCGTCTACAAGTGTTCAAATAATCCAAATGAAAAGAGGGAAAAAACAGCAAAGCATCCCAGGTAATTCACCAAGATGTGTAGTACACTAGTAACCAGGAGAAGAATACAGCAGAGCATCCC
The DNA here is from genome assembly GCF_040938575.1 of Ambystoma mexicanum. Classification (NCBI taxonomy): domain Eukaryota; kingdom Metazoa; phylum Chordata; class Amphibia; order Caudata; family Ambystomatidae; genus Ambystoma; species Ambystoma mexicanum. Next base: position 546,135,711 of record NC_090940.1, read on the forward strand.
AGGTAATCCACCAGTTACGTTGTGTAAACTTAGCCATTAGAGAATGCAGCAGAGCATCCCAAGTAATCCACCAGTTTTGTTGTGCACCCATAGCCAGTGGAAAATGCAGCAGAGCGTCCCAAATACTTCACCAGTTTGGTAGTGAACATGTGAGGGGAAGAAGAGTTAGTCCAGTGAGAGGAAAAAAGGCAGTTTAGCAAGGAGATAAATCGCGGACAATACTTCTGTATCCCGCGGGGGGAAATGCCGGGACAACTTGCCTTGAAAGAGTTCCGAGCGAACAAGGCAAGGGAAAATTAAGTTGCCAGGTAAGGAGTAATCCAAAAGCAGCATTAATGGAAAGTCCGTAGGTCAGGGAGCCAAAAAGCAATGAGGGGAGGGGAATTGGCACTAAGGAACATAACAAGGAGGAGACGAAAATCAGTCCTTTTCACAATCCAAAGTCCGGATACCAGGAAAACAGGAAAAAGTATATGCGTCTTAACTTGTAAGCAACAACACAGTTAAGGAGCACTGGAGGAGCGTCCCCAAGCAGTTCTAATAGCCGCAATATGGGGAAGATGGGAAACACGTTGCGTGTGGGTCACGTGATCGCTTCCAAACCGGAAATGCTGGGAAATGTAGTTTTTTCCCTAGTCTTGTCGCTGCAATAAACGCCACAGCAGTTTCCAAGAATGCCTGGACAGGCGTCTGGCTCCTGATGTGAGAGACCGGGTCATGACACCGGTAGTGCTAACTTGACAACCAAAGGATTTATCACATGTGTGATCTCATAAGGGCCTACAAAGTGAGGAAACAGCAGACGCCGACCCGGAATACGTAGGTTCTTAGTTGAAAGCCATACTTTCATTCCGGCTAGATATGTAGGAGCCGGCGAACAACGTATATCAGCAAAGGACTTAGCGCTTGTCTGGGCCTCCTGCAGATGATGTTGCACATTCCTGTGTATGTCCATTATGTCTCTGATGCAGTCAGAGGGAGCAGGGTTGTTTTGTGATAGTAATGGATCAAATGGCAGAGCTTGTGGATGTGGCATAGAAAGGCGAGGTCCCAGTTGTGGTGTGTATTGAATTGTTATAAGTAAATTCTGCTGCCACCAACACAGATAGCTAACATTCTTGATGTTGCAAGATCAGACAGCGTAGATATTGCTTGAGAGTTGCGTTGAGCCTTTCCATCTGTCTGTCCGTCTGTGGGTGATATGCACTCGAGAAACAGTCCTCTATACCAAAGGAAGCTGTGAGTGATTGCCAGAAATGAGAGGTAAAATATGTGCCCCGATTGGAGACGATGATGGAAGGAAGCCCAAAATAACGAAAGATATGTTTCAGAAACAGATCTGCTAGGACAGGGTCAGTGGGTAAACCATGGCATGGCACAAAGACAGCCATCTTAGTAAAGAAACCCACCATGACCCATATGGTGTTATAGTCCTGTACCATGGGCAATTCTATTATGAAATCCATAGATAACATAGTCCATGGACGTTGAGGTATAGGCAGAAGTTGAAGTAGGCCCATAGGTTTGGTCAAGGTGGGTTTGCACTGTGCACAGATGGACATGACGAAACATATTCCTGTACGTCCTGTCGCATGGAAGGCCACCAACACCATCTCTGTAGAAGATCCAGTGTCTTTCTTCTACCCGGATGAGCTGAAAACAGGGAGTCATGGCACCACTGTAATGCGATCTGGCAGGATTTGCTGTTAGTTATGAATAGACGCCCCTGGATGTATGGTAGTGAATTCACTATGCCCAAATTATAGTCAGAGATCTCAAACGGTTGGGATGAGACCCAGTCAGTGAGAAAGGAGCGTAAGGATGGATTTAATGTGCACCCACATACCACCTGATTGGGTAAAAGTAGAGGGCCATCATCCTTACCCACTACTGAATAAACATGCATGCGAGAGAGCGCATCGGCCTTCGAGTGCAGATGCCCAGGTCTGTAGGTTATCATGAATTCGAACATCGAAAAAAAAACATGCCATCTGGCATGCCGACAGGTAGAACACTTTACAGACTTCATGGCCAGAAGGTTTGTGTGGTCTGTGAACAACTGAACAGGATGTGAAGCTCCCAATAAATGGTGTCTCCATTCTTTGAAAGCGTCTCGAATCACCAGCAGCTCACGTTCTGTAGTAGTGTAGTTGCACTCGTAAGGTGTGAGCTTCCGAGAGAAAAAGGCAACCGGATGGAGTAGTCCGGTCTCTGTGCATATTTGAGACAGTATGGCACCAATGGCAATCCCTGATGCATCTGCTTCGACAAGGTAAGACAGAGAAGGATTGGGGTGTTGCAACACCGGGGCCGAAGTAAATGCGGCTTTGAGTCCGTCTAAGGCCTGTTGTTGCTCAGAAGACCAGATGTATGGGTGTTTATTGCTAGTAAGTGCAGTTAATGGTACCACTGTTTCCGAAAAGGAACGAACAAAACGCAGATAAAAATGTGAGAATACAAGGAAAGATTGCAAAGCCTTTACATTAGCAGGAACTGGCCAGTCTAGGATGGCTCTAACCTTGGTCTGATTCATCCGCACTCCTTTATTGGTAAGGTCGTATCCTAAAAATTTGACCTCTGTAGGATGGAATACGCATTTTTCAGCTTTTGCTAACAAACGGTTCTCCCTCAAACATTGGAGGACAGAGATAACGTGTGTGACATTTTGTTGATGTGAGGCATAGTAAATCAGTACATCATCAAGGTATACCACTACATAGTTGTCCAACATATCTCGAAACACATCATTCATAAAATTTTGGAAAGTAGCCGGGGCGTTGACGCAATATTCAAATAAACCATACTGTGTCTTAAATGCCGTCTTCCACTCATCGCCCTCGCAGATTCTAACCAGATTGTATGTTCCACGCAGATTCAGTTTCGTAAACATTACAGAGGTTTCTAACTGATCCGGTAGTGTGTTGATCAAGGGCAGTGGATACTGATTCCAGATGGTTATGGCGTTCAGGGCCCTGTAATCAATACAGGGTCTCAGGTCACCCTCTTTTTTAGGTACAAAGAACTAGGGTGATGCTGCGGGTGAACAGGACGGGCGTATGAACCGAGTGCGTAATGCGTTGTATATGTACTCCTTGAGTACAGTGTTTTCCTTCTCGGTTAGAGAATAAATCCGTCCATTGGATATGCTTGCCCCGGGAATCAGATCTATAGGGCAGTCATACAGCCTGTGTGGGGGTAGTTGATCTGCTCCAGATTTGTCAAACATGTTTATATAAGGCAGGTATTCCGTTAGTATAGTGTGGTTAGTAACTGAACCAACCACTAAGGCAGCGTGTAACAAGGAACGACTAGGGCCACTGGGTCTATGACCATGGACATCAAAACAATGCGACTCACAATACTCAGACAGGAAACACTCATCATGTTTTTCCCAATCAATACTATCAATTATGTGAAGACAACCAAGGGAGGCCCAGTATGATTCTAAAGGTATCAGGTAATAAAATTGCCATATATATGGTCGCCGTAAATAATATCGCTGGGAAAATGTCGTGGCAATATTATTTGGGTGACCATATATATGGCGACAGGGGCCAAAAAAAAAAAAAGAAAAAAAAAAAAAGAAAAAAAAAAGAAAAAAAAAAGTTTGGGGTTTGCAGGGGTGTCCCCCGCATGTTCCATGCAATAATGTTGCCACAAAAAACGACAATTTTACGGCGATATTTTTGCGGCGACATTATTACATGGAACCATTCTAAATTGGGGGGTGGCAATCATGTCAAAAACAACGGTTTCTGTATGCCCGCATTCCGTGGTCATGTTGTCATGGCCACAGGCCCCAGAACACAAAAACACTCCATCTAGTGATGGGGGCAATGGGTCACTTGACTCACTTATGTCTCTTAGGGACCCATAAACACAGGGGCGCTGGCTGGACTCAGTCTTGGCACCTTTGTTTGGCGCAAGGCTCATATAGAGATGTGAGCAGGAACACTTTATTTCAATGCAGGAGTGCTTTTATTTTACAAGAACTTTCCAGGAGCTGAAAGCCTTTATTCCAGAGAATATCCTCATGTTCTGACATATCGGTGTGACCGGCAGGCTGAACCTGGTGGGAGTGGCTTCAGAAGCTCAGCTATATAAGCGGCTCCATCATTAAGGCCCGTGCTTCGCGTTACTGTGCACTCACATGCAACATGACGCTCACCGCCGCTTGGACCAGTTTACTTACCTTTGAAACCAGGCATTCTCCTGCATACTCACCTCCAGGAAACCAGTGCTTCATCGCTTCATCTGCAGACTCATCTCCTGACATCCAGTGATCTTAATCCCGACGCCTCAGCATCGCACTCTGCATCCACAAACTCGGACCCTATGAAGAAGAAAGACAATGGTAGAACATCAGTCCTAGGGCTGTGCTGCATTTGAACCCTGCGCGCCCTCTAGTTATCAACTTACCAGCTACTGTACTGCTGCAGCTTTGTTCCTCATTCCCTCTGGCTGCCGCCTCGAGCTCCGCAGCTTCTGCCGGGCCGGCAACATCACCTGCAAGGGAAGAAAGCAAAAGAGCAAACATCAAAAGTGGAACGGACAGCAATACAAGACAACAAACTTTACAATACAACAAAAACTGATGAGGAAAGACAAAGGCAAAAAGGAACACTTACCTGAAGGATAGTGGCTTAGTCGCAGCAGGACTGGGCTAACACAAGCAAGGGACCAGTGAAGGAACTCGGTCCGGATCGTACAAGTGCCCTTGCAAGAAGCAGCAGTACGGAGTGCTCGCCAAAACTAATCAACAGGAGCAGTGTCGAGCAGCATCACCTATTACCACCAGTCACCACATAAGCGCAGAGGGTGAAGTCGGACCCGAGCGACCTCACCCCCGGGAGGGCTGCAACCATGCCCCAACGCCTCAGCAGAGACCAGGTGAGCGTAACAGAACGCGAAGCCTCTTCGAATCTCTGGCTGGGCGTTATGGAAACTTCTGAAACTGACCAGTTGGCCCGATTACTGGGAGAGTTACTGGCTGAAGTTCATGCCTCAAGACAGGAAACCAATGCCCTAAGGAGGGATCTAATTGTGAACCGGGAGCGGACAGATGAACTAGCAAGGCAAATGCTCCAGGCACAGGTAGGCCAGGTCCCACTTCCGGAGTATGCACCTCCTGCCATGCCTCCACAGGCCACGCCAGTACAGGTGGTTCTTCCAGGGGGGTTCTCCTGGCCCCACCAGAACGCTTCACAGGTGATCCGAATAAGTACGCCATCTTTATGAATCAATGTCGCCTACATTTCTTGTGCAGACCTGGGGCATTCCCCAGCGATCAAGCGAGAGTGGCATTTGTATGCTCATATTTGGGAGGTAGTGCAGCGGACTGGTCAATACCCTTGGTAAACCAGGATGATCCTTTGCTTCGATACTTCGGAGGTTTCCAGCGTGAAATGGAGAAACTATTTGCACGGCATTCTCAAAGGCAGGCTCTGCACAATGAACTGTTATCACTAGGGCAGGGTAATCAAGACTTACTAACATATATCACTTCCTTCAATCGTCTAATAGCACAAACTAACTGGCCAGAGGAGAAAAGAACTACGCTCTTTTACAGAGGCTTGCAAGGGGAATTTAAGGACGTATTAGCCAAGTAGTAAATCCCCCAGAAAGATGTGCTGAATACATCGACCTGACAGTGCAGCTCGATCACAGATTGCAGGATGGGAAGATGGATCGGGCCAAGGCCGAGGGGCGGTCGGTCTACGTGCGATCCCATGAGAATCAAACCAAATCACACGATCAGTCCAAGCCAATGCAAATCGGAGGCTTGCAGAGACCACTCACCAAGGCAGAAAGAGAGAAAAGGAGACAGCAGCAGCTTTGTTTGTACTGTGGTAATGCAGGTCACTATCTCTGGGAATGCCTGGTAAAACTACCCAGGAAAGCAATTGGAGCAACTGACAAGGGTGAAGAAGAAGACCACGACTCAGGAAACTCCAAGGCCCGGCAAGCATAGGGGTCCACTTGTCGAGCAGTGAAAAGGAACCTATACAGACCTCACATCTAGTCATCCCTGTGCTCCTGGTAAACCACAAGCAACCATCGAAAATACATGCCTTGGATACATTGACAGTGGGGCTGTGGGAAATTACATGGACCAAGATCTGGCTACCAGGATAGGCCTCCCACACCGACAGAAGCAGGTTTCGTAAAAACGTCACAGCAGTTGATGGATCTCGGCTATCACCCGGCCCAGTGACGCATTACACCGAGAAGGTCACGCTTCTGTGTCAGGAAGGTCACCAAGAGGACATCACCTTCGATCTCATCAATGCTCCTCAGTTCCAGATGATATTGGGAATGCCCTGGATGGAGACCCAAAATCCCAGGATTGACTGGCGTAAACGAGTTCTGACCTTTCCCCAAGACTGTGCCGACACCTGTTATAGCAAGGGATTCTCATGAAAAGGTCTAACCAACCCAGGTTTGTCAAATAAAGAAACCATACTGGGCCTCACCAGTTCACTACCACCTGAATACCTGGGTTACCAAGATGTCTTTCGTAAAGAGCAAGCAAACACCTACCTCCGCAAAGACCGTATGACTGCCAAATTGATCTGGTACCTGGAGCACAAGTTCCCTGCAGCCGGATTTACGCCCTAACAGAACAGGAAAAACAGCATCTAAAAACCTACCTCGATTAGTATCTGGCAAATGGCTTCATTCGTCCATCCAAGTCCCCTGCATCCTCGCCCCTCCTTTTTTGTGCCTAAAAAGGAGGGAGACCTGAGAACTTGCATTGACTACAGAGCACTTAACCAGATCACAGTAAAAAACTGGTACCCGTTACCGCTTATCCTTGAGCTCTTGGAACAAGTCAAAAACACTCAGATACATACAAAACTAGACTTACGAGGGGCCTACCATCTAGTAAGAGTCAAAGAAGGAGACGAGTAGAAGACGGCCTTTCGCACGAAATATGGCCTTTATGAATATCAGGTTATGCCCTTTGGACTATGTAATGCCCCGGCAGCGTTCCAATTTTTCATGAATGATGTGCTCCACGAACTGTTGGACGTCTGCGCTCTTGTCTATATTTACGACATTCTTATCTATTCGACCACCAAGGAGGACCACGTCAACCATGTCCGGGCAGTTTTGGAGAAACTGCGGCAACACCAGCTATATGCCAAATTGGAGAAATGCTTCTTTCGTGTGACAGAGGTAGAATTCCTCGGCTTTATTCTCAAACCACGGGGAGTACGGCTGGACACGCGCAAGGTAGACGCTATCCTTAAATGGCCCTCACCGACATCCATAAAGGGAGTACAGAGTGTACTCGGGTTCGCCAACTTTTATCGTCGGTTTATTCCCGGGTTCTCCCAGATCGTCCACCCGATCACCTATTTACTATGGAAAAATAAACAATTTAATTGTTCTGCAGAGGCAAAGAAATCCTTCCAGGAGCTAAAACAAGCATTTACCACAGCACCAATTCTACGGCATCCTCCACCAGAACTACCATATGTGGTCGAAACTGATACTTCCAACATAGCAATGGGAGCTGTCCTGTCACAACGAGACCCCGAACCAGGTCAGTTGCATCCTGTGGCATTCTGGTCTCGCAAGTTTTCAGCCCCTGAATTGAATTATGCAATCACTGATAAAGAACGGCTAACAATTAAGGCAAAGTTCAAAGCCAGGAGACATTATCTTCTTGGAGCTAGACATACAGTCACCGTGGTCACAGATAATCGCAATCTACAATATCTGAAGACCGCTAAAGTGCAATTATCACGCTAACTCCGCTGGGCTCTCTTCTTTGCAGAATACGATTTCATCATCACCTATAGACCCGGAGTACACAATGGAAAAGCGGACACCCTGTTTCGCATGAGTGAGGGAGAAGAGGCATTCAATACCCCAAACCCCGTGACCATCATCCCTGATGGACGAATCCAAGGCATGATTGCTGCAACTACCACTCTAGAAAACTTAAAATCTGACCTGCAACACTTGATGAGTCCAACAGCGCAACAGGAATGGCTAGGGAAGAGAGACCGGTACCCTACCATACTACCAAGGACGATTGTACATCCCGGATAAGAAATTACAGAATCAAACCATCGCAAACTATCACGATTCATTAGTAGAAGGGCATCCGGAAATAGCCAAAACCCAAGCTAAAATGAAGAAAAATTACTGATGGCCGACATGGCGAAAGGACATTGTCCACTTCATTGCAACCTGTGGCACCTGTGCACAACACAAGTCCCAAAAACAAAATCCTGCAGGTCTGCTACGTCCTTTAGAAGTACCCCCAGCACCTTGGCATACGCTATCAATGGATTTTATTACAGACCTTCCCTCCTGTAACGGATACAATACCATCTTAGTCATCATAGATCTGTTTTCCTAAATGGCCCACTTTATTCCCCTGAAAGGTCTCCCAACTGCTTCTACTCTGGCTATCGTGTTTTTGGAACAGATCGTCCGGCTACACGGGTTCCCATCAATATTGATATCAGACCGAGGAACTCGGTTTGTCTCTGCATTCTGGAAAAGGTGTTGTAAAATTTCCAAAATCGACCTCCAGTTATCTTCAAGCCATCACCCCCAAACCGATGGCCAGACCGAACGGACTAACCAGACCCTCGAGCAATACATAAGTTGTACGCTGCAACAAACCGAGGATACCTGGAAGGACATACTTTGGTTAGCAGAATATGCATATAACAACTCCATTCACACCAGTACAGGACAAAGCCCATTCTACATAGTGTACGGTCGACATCCACGGACATCGGACATCCGGTTTCGACCCACTCGAATCATTAGAAATGCCCGCTGTAACGACCTTACACAAAACCATCACCCAGGTTTTTAAGGAAGCAGTCAGCAGAGCATCTTGCCAGAGCCAAAGAGAAACAGAAGCAGTTTGCGGATCGACACCGAAGGGAAGCTCCCAACTACCAAGTCAGAGACTAGGTTTGGTTAGCATCCAAAAACATCCCCCTGAAAGAAAGGACCACAGGTATTCTGACCCAGATATCTGGGACCCTACACTATCAAGGCTGTCCCTGCGGCCATGAAATTAGAATTACCGGCCCACATGTGGATCCACCCAGTATTTCATGTCTTCCCTGATAAAAAACCACTGAGAATAGGTACGCAGATCAATACTCTACCGGATCCCGAAATAGTTGAAGGAGAACCAGAATACAAAGTTAAAAGGATCCTAGACTCTAAGATAGTCCGGTCCAAGTTATACTACCTTATAGACTGGAAAGGTTATGGACTCCCAGATCGGACCTGGGAACCCAGTGAGCATGTCCACGCTCCATGATTCATCAGGCAGTTCCACCGCAATAACCCCACTAAACCAGGGCCAAACCAGGGGGAAAACCCTGGGGCCCTGGCTGAACTCAGTCCTGGCGCCTTTGGCGCCAGGCTCATATAGAGATGTGAGCAGAAACACTTTATTTCAGTGCAGGAGTGCTTTTATTTTACAAGAAGTTTCCAGGAGCTGAAAGCATTTATTCGAGAGAACATCCTCATGTGCTAACTCATCGGGTGTGGCAGGGTATGGCAGGCAGGCTGAACCTGATGGGAGTGGCTTCAGAAGCACAGCTATATAAGCTACTCCATTCTTAAGGCCAATGCTTCACGTTATTGTGCACTCGCATGCACTGTGACGCTCACCGCCGCTTGGACCAGTTTACTTTCCTTTGAAACCAGGCGCTCTCCTGCATACTCACCTCCAGGAAACCGGTGCTTCATCTCTCCCTCTGCAGACTCATCTCCTGACATCCAGTGATCTTGATCCCGACACCGCAGCACCGTACTCCACATCCACGAACTCGGATCCTGTGAAGAAGAAGAAAGACAAGGTTAGAACATCCGTCCTATGGCCGCGCTGCATTTGAACCCCACGCTCACCCTAGTTAACAATTTACCAGCTACTGTACCGCTGCAGCTTCGTTCCGCTTTCCCTCCGGTTGTCACCTCGAGCTCCGCAGCTTCTGCCGGGCCAGCAACATCACCTGCAAGGGAAGAAAGCAAAAGAGCAAACATCAAAAGTGGAACGGACGGCAATACAAGACAACGAACTTTACAATACAACAAAAACAGACAAGGAAAGACAAAGGCAAACAAGAACACTTACCTGAAGTATAGTGGATTAGTCGCAGCAGGACTGGACTACCACGTGCAAGGGACCAGTGAAGGAACTCGGTCCAGATCATACAATCGCTCGAGCCAGAACCAGCAGGACGGAGTGCTCGCCAAAACTAATCAACAGGTGAGCTTTCCAGGGACAGCGCATCCCACAGGTACCACGGTTTGGGAGAAGGGGTCTGGAAGGGGATCAGGCGCACAAGCTGGCATACTCACACCCCCTATTCTCCATGCAGGAGCAGTCCCGAGCAGCATCACCCATTACCACCAGAAACCACATAAGCACAGAGGGCGAAGTCGGACCCGAGTGACCTCACCCTGTGAGGGCTGCAACCGTGCCCCAACGCTTCTGTAGAGACCAGGTGAGCGTAACAGCGGACCAGGTTATCCAGGGCATTGGTGGTCTCCATATTATAGGGCTTCTAATTATGTTGGGTCTCACCGCCAGTACTGTGATAAGCTGGCAGGAGCGCTGAACCATGAAAACCCAAAGTCGCTGAAGAATTCTTCGCACAATTTTAACTCTCTGCTGTGTAAGAATAAACAGACAGAAAGTTCCAATAGTTGGAAGAGGAGACACACACCCACAAAACGCCAACTAGAGGAACAACAAAAAAAAATGATCAATACCACTGACTGCTTAAATGGATCACAACGCAAGATTGGGAACATACACCAACCTGAGTTAGGTGGGTATGGATGGTAGAGGTCCCCAAGGTGTGCTCTGACCAACACCTAAATCAACCAAGTACAAGAAGATCTAATGTCTAAATAACAAATGGAATAAGTGTGGATATAAACACAGAAAAGCATCAACATGGTCTTACCAGCAGATGTTATCATCCGTCGTTGAAGTCCAAGTACAAGGAGTCCAAAAGAATCCTGTCCCGACGGCACGTGAACGCCTGAATGTTCCTTGATGCACAAAAGTCCACAGGTCCAATGCACCTACCCCGACAGCATGAGCACACCTATGTTGGAAACAGGCTACACAGTAAGCGTCTCTAGTCGCTTTGCAGTTCCAAGGAGATGTTGAAATTATGACAAAGCAATATTCCAAAAGCGATGAAGGACACACTGGGTGACTACTGCTTTGGAAGATCAACCGTGCAGGTGTCAGTAGATAGTGGTATGTTGTCCTAAGGCAGTCCTAGTAGTAGAAATATACGAGCATCAGCAAGTGTTTTTAAACGTTGAGCAAGGCAGTCATTTTAGCATAAATGGGTCGGGTAGAATGTGCGGACGACAGCAGGTTTTTAAACGTTGAGCAAAGCAGTCCTCTGAGGAGAATTGGGTAGGCAACATGCAGTCAATTAGGCAAGAGCAGACGCAAACCCAACACACAGAACAGAATGAAGAAACAGAGCAGGTGGGCTAGGGCAATGCAAATCCAGAAACGTAGCAGAAATCTAAATACCAGGATACGAAAACACAGCAGTAACGAGAGTCTGTAGCACTTCAATCAGAAGCGCCGGGCTGTGCTCTAGGGGCAGGTTTTCTTTGGCTGTAGTCACGCATACTGAAATCACGTGATCGTGTTCTGACATTGCGGCACATTGGGAGCTTCTCTCATTGCCATGACAACAGGAAACGTGCCCAGAACGGCGCTCTCCGCTGTAATGCACTGGATGGTGATAGCCTGGATCTTCTGGGCAGTACAGTAGTTTTTGTTTGCATATTATTTACAGGTGGTATGATACTGATAGGTTCCTTTTTAAGCTGACCCTGTTTTTTCACCCAACCCTGTGCTTTCACCAGACCCTGTGTGCATGTGTGGTTCCCGACACAGGGCTTGGGTTTTGGGTTTTTGATTACAGCATATACATTCGACCATTTTTAAAAGGGCTTAAAGAAGCACAAGTAGAGAAGAGCACAATAACATGGACAGATAAGATGACTGAAGGGTTTGAGGAATTGAAAAAAGCAGTCAGTACAGCCCCTGTGTTGGGCATCCCAAATTATAGTGAAGAATTATATTAATTCTCCGATTCAAATGGAGAAGTCATGACAGCAGTTCTAACGCATAAGACATTAGGACACGGGCATAAGCCACTGGCATATGTCAGCCAGTAAACTTTATTCAGCAAATTTGCCTTTAGCACACACGTTCAAATACATCAAACACCTCTGGTATATTATAGTGGGATTTTAGATCCAGTAATGAAAGGACACCATCCCTGTGAGCAATCACTAGCTGCTGCTGGATTTGCAATTGAAAAAGCTTCAAGTACAACGATGGGGTGTTCACTAACGTTATTTGTAGAGCATGCATTATTTGCAATTTATAGAAACCCAAAAGTACATTGACTACACAAAGAGCATTGGGGTATGAGGTGATTATTTCCAACCCTGCTGTTAAAATTGCTAGATGTAAGACAGTGAATCTAGTAATGTTTATAGCAAAACCCGTAGAAGAGGGTGACTATGTACATGGTTGTACAAAGTATATTGAGAATTATAATGGAATCCCCCCAAGTCAGAGAAAATGCTATTGGGAGGAGGGAAAGTTGTTTATATTGATAGTTCTTCAAAAATTGACCAGACCACTGGGGAAAGGCATACGGGATCAGCGGTAGTAAAACTGAATAAAGAAGGTGCATTCGAGGTTGTAACAAGTATGAGGTTTCCTTTGAGTTATTCAGTGGTTGTATGCGAATTGTTCGAGTCACAATATATATTGTGATATATTTATATATATATATCAAAAGAAAAGAGGAGAAGGCGAACTGCACACTCCCGCGGGCCAGTAGCAAATGGCATACTCCAAAAAAAATAGCAAAAAGAACACCATGTAATGAATACAGATGTTAATTTTAATAATTAAAAAAGGCAAAGTTGTACAAAAGATAAAAGGCACAACAAGCAGCAACACAGAGACAGACAGAGGCAGGACGCCATGGTGCACGACCTGCAAACAACGCGTTTCGCGCTTCACTGAGCGCTTAATCACGTAAGGGGGGAGGAGGGATAACTAAAATAAATATCATCCGTGCAAATGGTCCTTCTACTGTGTTTATTGACTCGATAAGAGCCAAGCAGTTAATAGAGCACGCTGGCGGCCATGATGGACTGGAGTAGAAATGCATGCATGTCAAAGGAAAGCCAAAAGATTGGGCAAAACCACATACTTAAAAGCATAGTGCATGAGTACTGGCACATGTAAATGACAAAACGGCGATAAAAAAGAACAAGTGGCCGTCTAATGTAAAAATACAAAAAAGATGTCAAAGTGCCACAGATAAACCATATATACACAGGCAACCGATATGGCATGTGTAAGGACAAAATGTGACAAAGTAATCCCCAAATTTAGTTTGGCCATGCATGCATTTTGACAAAAGAATACCTCATATTACAATTGGCCAAATGAAAAGATGTCAAAATGTGAAATATTAAAACCGCATGGTTAAATAGCAATAAAATGACCAACATGAGGTGTACACATAAAAAAGGCAGATTCTAACAGCCCAATCTAAAACATGCAACAGGAAGGTAGGCTGGCTGCTAAGAGTTGGAATAAAATGAATGACTAAAGTGCTAGTGCAGGAGTGGGGATAAAATCACCACCAATGGAAGTAAACTATACAAAATACCTCACAATCAAGAGTCAAAAGGTAAAAACCAGCCATACATATCCATAGGACATAACCATGGTACATAGTCCTGTATGTAGGGAAACTCAATCCTACATCCTGAAATACATGCAAGGTTGTAAAGAGAGAGCAGTTTGATGGAGCACACCACATAATATAAAATAATTACGCAATATCATTCCACCAAGAGGGCCAACAGCGGCTATTGGTATACAAAGCGGTTGCAACTCTAATCATGGAAAATGGACATAATATAGGTGTAATACAAAATGCGAATACAAACGTTCCAGGCATGAAAGTGCATAAGTAGCAACAAGCCAACAGAAGAATTTTTTTAAGACTACATAATACTGAGGCCAGTCTCAAGTGCAAGAGGAAGTTGGAATAGTACATCTCTTTAGGACCACATAATAACGGGGCCAGTCTAAAGTGCAAGTGCAAAAAGAAGTTGGAACAGTACAAGCAAACAAAAAACGCAATGGCAATTGAAGTAGATACATGGTGAAAGAAAGCCCAAAGGTCAAGTACCACGAGACAGAGTAGAATTCATTAAGTAAAACAAATAATACCAACCACCAATAAACAGAGAAGGAAAGTACACCACAAAGAAAGGAAGATCAGAATTAGATCCCTCCTAAGGTCTAAGAATTATAGATATATATAAGCAAATACCACTCACCACAGATTGCAATGGCAAGCAGCCAAGTTGTAGGCAGAAATAAACAATATTAAAAGGATAAGATATAGATAATCATACCCACAGCTAAAGAAAATCATACAGGAGCACACAGTGAAAATTCATGAAAACAGAATCATATAACAAAAGAGAAAAGGAAACACAGGAGAGTAAGAGCAGGATGAAGTTAAATACAAGGTGGAGAGGAAAATCAAGTCCCCAAAAAGGTATACAACTCCTCATCAACATTGTGACCCTTTGGATGCTTTGTGTCGAAGTCCAAAATGAATCTTTTCTCAAGTTGTCTAAGTTTCAAGACACGGTCACCACCCCTGGGATGTATGGGCAAATGTGCCACTGCAAAGAATGTTAACAGATTAAAGTCATTCCCATGTTCCTGTTTAAAGTGTTTGGCCATGGGGTATGCTGGGTCCGAGTTCTTAATGGCTCTGAGATGTAAAGGCTCTGAGATGTTGAAGGATACGCAACTTGAGTTTACATGTTGTACTCCCAATGTACCATCTCATACAGGGACATGAGGGAACGTACACCACAAAAGTAGTGTCACAATTGATGGAATATTTTATCTTGTAATGGATTTTGGTGACAGGGTGTGCAAATGATTTCAGCACAGTGGCATGTGTGCAAGCTTTACATTTCATACATTTAGTAAATCCCATGGAAGCGGCGGGAAGCCAGGTCAAAGCGGACACATTTTTTTCAGCTGGAGACAAGAAACTGGACACCAGTTTGTCTCTAAGGGATGGCCAGCGTTTAAAAGTCATGGTAGGGCGTTTGGACAATACAGATCTAAGGTCATTGTCTAGGGTTAAGACACACCAGTGTTTCTCAACAATTGTACTTATGTTGTTAGAGCCAGTGTCAAAAGAGATGATCAATCTGGGATCATAGTTAATACTGAATTTAGAGGATTTGTTATCATACAAGAGTTTATCTCTGGACATTCCACGTGCCTTGGTGTAGGCCATTTAAGCAGTTGTATGGGAATTGTTCGAGTCACAATTGCTCGAATGTCAATTGACCTTTTCACAATTGACCGAATTATGAAGGTCAATTGTTACATATATGCATATATGAGGGGGAAAACCCCCACCCAACGCAAAACCCTATATATATATATATATATTTATATATATATATAAAACCAAACCGATATATATATATATATATATATTCGGTCAATTGTGAAAAGGTCAATTCAGACCCTTGAAATGAGGTCAATTGTTCATTCGAACAATTGTGTTTGAACAATTTGGGTAGTACCTATTCAGCACAGGCTGCAGAATTAGTGGTGCTCATCGAACGCTGCAGAGCTTTGAGGATGAAGAAGTGACGGTGTACTCTGACTCCGCCCATGTGACATAAACTGTGCATGTAAGTCTGTCACGCTGGAAAAGGAGGGACTTCCTCCATGCAAATGGCACTCCAGTGCAACAGACGGCCCTATTGGATAGGTTTATAGAAGCATTGAGACTCCGATTGACCCAAGCAATCGTAAAATGCTCAGCACATTCTAAACAAACAGATTTGGTTTCCTGCGGAAACAAAGCCACAGACTTAGAGGCTAAAAAAGCAGCTTAACACCAATCCATATTCAGTTTAGAGAAATAAGATATTAAACAAACGACAGGACGATGCATGTTGGTAAAGGAGGGCTTTAACATGTTGTATATTCTTCAGTTAATTGAAAAACAAGGACAAGCTCCACAAGAAAACAAGATTTATGGAGGAAGCGGGGTGCTCTTTATCCCTCACTGAGGCAATTTGGAGGCAGGATAGCACTGGAAAGCCAGTTATACCTCCAGCATAATTGAGAGTAGCACTGGAGCAGTGTCACGGCCCAGCACACACGAGAGAGAGTCTAGCTGCAACAATTACAGAAGAGTGGTTCTTACCCAATCTCCTGGAACATGTGGCACAGTTCATTGTGAATTGCATAGTGTGCCAGAAATGTACTGCAGGGTACACTTTGCGAACAGTAAGCTGAGCAATCCCTAGACACAACGGCCCATTTCAGCAACTACATATAGATTATGTAGATATGCTAAAGATATGAGATGGCTATAGATATATGCTGGTTGTAGTATGTCCTTTTTCTAGATGGCTAGAGGCAGGGCCATGCTCACACCTTGATGCCTTGTGCGCTGCAAAGTTCCTTGTATGCAAGGTGTTCCACCGGAGGGGAGTGGGGGGTGAAAAGTCTTGCAGTCTGACAATGGACCGCACTTTGAAAATGAACTTTCTGAACAAATAGTACTTCTATTAGGTATAAAACACACATTTTGTCTGCTTATCATCCACAGGCCAATGAGAGACTAAACCGACTTCTTAAGGAGAAAAGGTGTGGCTGCATTGTCTTCAGCTTGCGTTGTATGCCCTAAGAAACCAACCTGGTTCAGATCACCATCTAACTCCTCATGAGGTGGTGACTGGACTTTGTATGGGAACCCCATTAACTCCTCCAACTAGGGTACAAACTGATGCCGACATTGCAGGAAGGGTATTAGGTCATGAAATGATGCATGATTATTTAACAAAAATGATTGCAAGTGTTTCTTTTGTGTCTCAACAGATCAAGAACAGAAGGGAGGGGCCAAAAGTAAACAACAAAAACAAGTACATGAAACAGAACATTTTTTAAAACCCCCAACGTTGTACCCAGGAGACCAGGTGCTAGTGCGCAAATGTATACGCAAATGGAGTATGCCTCACTTTGAGGGGGCCCCATGAAGTAAAGGAAGCGAGCTCCACTGCCATCAAATTGAAGGGGCGAAGCGCATGGCTACATCTCAATGATGTCAAACCATATAAAGGTGAAATATCAGCACCTCCCGAAGACATCCCAAGAGAAGCCTGAGAAGAAGTTCTGCTCATGCAGACCCGCCAAATGGCTAGGAACGAGAACAAGGATAACTAAGTGCACACAAGCAATATAGACTAGTATTTAACATATTTTCAAATGAATTGAAGATTGGTTTTCAAATTAGACAAGGAGAAAATAGACTTGCAGCAACTTTGGAACACTCCTTTTGGACAGGTTTCCGAGAGACAATAGGTCAAGAGTCCGGACTTTGAAGACAAAAGAAAAGTGTTGACCATTGTTTATTATACCTATAATCACACTATTATACACATTCTATCTGTTCTTTTTTCCTACATACTACAGTTTTATCCAGCTTTAGTTCGAAGAGGAATAAACATTATATTTTTGGAGGAACCTAAAAATAACTGTATTGTCTGGAGAGTGATTATTGCAATTATACTCCAGTTTTTGATATAGAAGTGATTAAAAAGGAGATAATAAATGTCCATATTAAAGTAAACACAAGATGCAGAGGATTCAACATTATAGAGATTCATTGCATCCAAAAAAAATCGATAGGTTTTCATGTGATATTGATGGTGATATCAGCTGTTATGATTTGTGTTTTTCTAAATATTTTTATGGCATTACGAAGTTTTGCAGAAAATGGCACTAGCATGGAGGGTAGTAATGGTACTGATATGAAGGTTATTAATTTAGCACTCGTTGTCCCCACTAAAGGCATAGACCTCCTGTTTTTTTTTTAACCAACTTTTTTTCATTTTTACTTAAGACAATAGTTGAGCTTTCGTTACAGCATGTGTTAAGAACATTGTCACCAACATGAACCCATTATTCAACACCCTTAAACTTTCTTGTTGAGTCTAGTATTGTCTTCATACTTTTCCCCAACACCTCCCACCCTCTCCCACCCTACCCGCTCCCCTTCCTTTTTTTTGCTTGAACCAATCAGAACCATGGTTGTAACCAGAACAGTTCCATGAGGCAACCCCTCCGCCATATCTTCTACTGTCTTTATCTGATATGGATGTTTCTAAGAATCCGGGGTTTAAAGTATTGATTCTCCCGCTCCCCTACATAGTCCTGAAGTGGATCCCATATGGCTAAGAATTTCATATATGTCCCTGATTTTGTGGCGCAGATGTTCTCCATTGCCATAACTCCCCACACTTTTACCCACCACCATGGAGCTGTAGGGCCCTCCACTGTCTTCCATCGTTGGGCCATTGTCATCCTTGCTGCAGCCAGTAGGTGGGTTATGAGAGCCGCTCTGTTCCCTGAGGCCGCATATATCCCTTCTGCAACTGCCCCCAGCAGAATGACTTTCGGGGACCATGGTAGGTCTGCACCCGTTATGTCTCTGTTCAGACTCAGTATTTCTTTCCAGTATACTTTTATCTTTGGGCACGACCACCACTTGTGGAACATGTCTCCCCTTTCTCCGCACTGACGCCAGCATTCTGGGGGATACGTGGGGATCATTCTGTGTATTCTGCTTGGGGGCAAATACCAGCGATAACATAGTTTATATGCCGATTCTTTAATTGCTGTGGATTTAGAAGGTTTATGAGCCCTCCTCCAGATTTGGCTCCATTCTTCCTGTGTAATCTCCTCTCCTATGTCCCACTCCGAGTCCTTCATATACTGGAGGGTGTCATCTGTTTGCGGCTTGTCTAGTAGCTTGTATAGTCTAATAATCCCTCTTTCATGTGTCCCCTCCTGTATTGTTAGTTCTAGGCCTACAGGGGGTCGTAACCCCGCCCTTTTTACCTCTGGGTGTGAGATCCAGTGTCGCAATTGTATATATTTAAATCTGCGGTTTTCGGCGATACCAAATCTTTGTTTGCATGCTTCGAAGGTAAGTGGGGCATCATCCTGATACATGTCTTGTAGGGACAATGTGTCTGCTTCACTCCAACCCTCCCAGAACATTTTGCGAAGCCCAGGCGAGAAGTCTGGATTATGCATGATAGGGGATAGTGGGCCCAGACCTTGTTTGACCCCCCTGCTACGGATAGCCTTATCCCAGATGTGTAGAGTCGTCTTAGTGGCCTCTAATAGGATACCTCCCTTATCCCTAGCTTTTGGCTTTAGGAATGGTAGCATACCCAATGGGATATCTGTCGCGGTCTGTTCTATTTTCCCCCAACCCGGCAGAGGATCTTTACCCGCCCATTTCAGTGCCGGTGTCAATTGAGCTGCTAAAACATATCTCCCCAATCTGGGACTCCCAGTCCCCCCAAGAAGCGTGGGCCGCATCAGGATCCTTTTTTGGATCCTCGGCTTCTTATTTCCCCAGATAAATTTAAACACGGCCTTCTGGAGTTCTTGGGTCTGTTTTGGGGGATGACCACTGGGGTTGAGCTTACCACATACAGTAATTTGGCATGGTCATTTTTATTGCCGCTATTCTAGCAAACCATGATCATTCCTGAGCGTCCCATCTCTGCAAGTCCTCCTGCAGGTGCTTCCATAGTGGTGTGTTCCATAATGGTGTAATGTTTGCCTTGAGCAGGTTCTTGACAGTACTAGTGATATGGATTCCTAAATATTCCAGGGACAGTTTTTCCCATTTCAGGGGATAACATTCCTTCAGGAGTGCTATGTCCCCGCTACCTTCGGTTATATTCAGCGCTTTGGATTTTGAATAGTTTATTGTAAACCCTGATGTCTTTTCGAATTTCTGCAGTTCTCTAATTATTCTGGGTAATGTGTGTATTGAGTCTGCCATGTAGAGCATGATATCGTCAGCGTAGAGGGCTATCTTGTTTTGGATCTCTCTGGTGCGCACCCCTCTAATTCCCCAGTCTTCCTTTATTCTGCAGGCAAACGGTTCCATTGCCATAACAAATATGAGCGGGGAGAGAAGGCACCCCTGCCGAGTACCCCTCCGGATATTGTCCGGATATAGCCGTTCACCATTAGTTGCGTAGATGGATGCTGGTAATTTGCCAGAACCATCTTGGTGAATATCGGTTCACAGCCGAAACCCTCCAGTATCAATCTGGGGTACTCCCAGTCTATGCTGTTGAATGCTCGTGTGGCATCCAATGCAGCAATCAAGAAGTTTTGGGCACCCCTGGCCCCCCAGTCTATAATGTCAATTACGCATCGGACGTTATCCTGAGTGTGTCTCCCCCTTATGAAGCCTGCCTGGTCTGCGTGCATTATCTCGAGCAGTACTGCAGCCAACTGATTCGCCAGTATTTTTGCATACAATTTTGCATCTGTGTTGAGGAGAGCTTTGGGGCAGTAACTGGTGCATTCTACTGGGTCTTTCCCAGGCTTTAGGGGTAATATCGTGGTCGAGTGTCCCATGTCCTTTGAAACTACTCCCCTATCCCTGATTAAATTGAAAAGGCGAGCCAATTGTGTCTGGAACATTTTGTAGAACCCATTCCCTAAGCCGTCTGGGCCTGGCGCCTTTCCCCTGGGTAGCGCTGCTATCGCATCACACACTTCCTATATTGTGATGAGGTCCCCTAATGTTTCTTTTTGTTGTTCCGATATCTGTGGCAGTTTTTTACGGCTGACAAATAAGACACTTGTTCTGCTGCATTTAGGTTCTCGCTATTCAGCAGTTTTTTGTGAAAGTGGACCATCATTTCTAGTTTCTCCTCATCTCCCGTTTGCAGTTCCCCTGTACTATTTCTTAGACGGGTAATATGGTTACGCGCCTTCTGTTTTGCGTAGTTTAGCGGCTACGAATTTGCTCGCTTTCCCCCATGTATGTAATATGATTGTTTAGCAGTATTTGCACTGTTCTATCTGCAGTGTGGTTTCCTAGTTTGGCTCTCGCCTTATTAAGGTTCCGCCAGGCTCTGGGCGTCTGACGGGTCTTATGGAGCTTTTCAGCATTTCTTACCTCTTCTTTTAATTTGCGCGTTATAAGGGCTCTCTCCTTGTAGTACTGCGTTGCTTGTGCTATGAATTCCCCTCTGATTACTGCTTTCCCCGCGTCCCACACCACCCTCCAGTCCACCTCCCCATTGTCATTTTCAAGGAAATAATTCCCTATGACTTCTTCCATGTGTGCCCTAAGTGCAATATCCCTCAGTAGTGTTTCATTTAGCCTCCATTGTGGTCGGGGTCTATTCGTTGTCCCTTGCAGTTCTATGCAGGTCACCACTGGGGCATGATCGGAGAAATATTGCACCTGTCGGTCCAGAAAAATGGACACCTCTCACGATTGACGGCAAACGTATTTTGGTGACCGAAGGCCAACCGTCTCATGTACATAACAATAGAAATAGAGGTTTCCGAGTTTGACCAATGAGCGGCCATTTTGATGTAACAAGGATTGCCATTTTGTTTTCTAATGATTGCTCATTGGTTTCTGTTCAAACTGCTTCGCAGCACATTATTTGCTTACTCTGCTCGACTGTTAACATCGTTGTCGGAATGTGAAAGGACAAGGCTGCAAGGCCGCGAGGCTAATAAAGAGTTCGTTGAAACACAACGTAGGCAGCTCCGGAGAGGAATGCCCGGCTCCCTCCCGAATGTAGCCTTGAAGGAGAGCCGCAGAGCATTTAATCATTTTGCAGCTGCCAGCCAGTCTCGTTATATGGTAGAATATGTTAGAATAGAGCAGCTAAAGGCTTGAATTATGCTTTTCTTACGGCCCCCTTTCCCGAGCCCTGTAGAGCGTGTCAGCTCCCAGGACACGAATAGCACCTCATAGATAGCAAGGTCTGGAATGTGACTCTTCCCCCGTATGTAGCTCGCTTACAAGAACAGAAGCACTGTGTTCTGTTCAACAAAGAAAAGATGTCTCTACACTTGCAAGGTTGCATATTGTTGCTAGAATAGATATTTGAAGGTGTCATATTCGTTGAAATTGTCCATCATCAAACCGAGTTCAAAGAAACCCAATAAAGGGCGGTGTTAAACATGTCACAGCTGATTGTATGATATGCATTTTGTATATATGTAACTGATGTACGTAATTCGCTCTCTTGCGTCCCTCGAGGTCTAGAGATACACGTCGTGGGGCGTGAGACCGAGTTGGCCAACTGAGACTATTTGCTTTGCAATAAACCCTAGCTTTGGGAATACAACCTTGTGTCTGGCGTATCTATCGTGTGTGGTGACTTGCCTTGTTTCCATAACGCGAGGGACCCCTAGGGGCCCCTTTCAAGATGGCGCCCGAATAGGGACACTCCCCCACTTGTTCCATCGTGTACGTTGTAATAGAGTAAAGGCGGAGAACGATGAGGACGGGACGATCGAGCCGGGATCAAGAGGTGTTTGGGGCGCCCTGTAGAAGTGATGAGCGATTCCTTTGCAGATCTGCACACATCTGATCCCTGATCGACGTATTTGGCCAGAGAACAAGGAGGCGAGGGTCCCGAAACGAGGCAGAAGCCAAGAAACGCAGACAGAACGTCATTGGTTGCGTCAGTATACAGACGAATTGTGTCCTGGAGGACAAATTGATTTATCAGGTGAGTCATACCCCGATTCAAAATAACCCTGATATTGGTTGAGAGTTGACTTTGCAAAATCATACGCCCTGGGTAAGGTTGATTAACCAAGGGGAGGTTGAAACATGCCTGGGGTATTGTCCACCCTAGCAGGGTTTTTCCGCTGCGGTAGACAATCTTTGGAAGATGGCCAAATTGCACCACCTGGGGGAACGCCGGCGTATGAGATGTATGTGAAGTATGGTGTGGGAGCGATAATATTCTGTGAGACTTGGCATAGACAAACCAGAAAGCAACAAGACCATCAGTGGCCGATAAATGGTAGTTTTGAGATAGCGAGAATAGATAACCTGGAAAGGGTAAAGAAAGCGCGTCCCGCAGCATTTGATATCGTTAAGGACTGGAGAAGGGAAGCAATGCTCCGATTTAGAAGTAGAGCGAAGCATGCGTGCATGCATAAATTGAAAGGTGAAGTAGCAGAAGAAAAGTCAGATGAGGAGTGGATGGAGAGTCTAAGGAGGTCATGTAGACGTGACCAGTTGAACAGAGAGAAAATATACCCACAACGAGAATTGCACCTAGCAGATGAAGTGATGGAAAACATATTGATCCATACAAAACAAGGCCCAAGATCAGAAGCGAGGCCAAACACGTCAGTAACTATTGCTCAAGCCTCCCATAGCTCAAACTCTCCCTCCCGTAGCTCAAGCCCTCCCACAGCCACAGACCGCGCACGTAGCACTTCCTATTAGCCAACCAGGCCCACAGCAGACATTCCTCGTTCCTATTGTCCCATCCGCACCTCCCGCCTTAGATACAGACTCGGTACCGTCCGTCCCTTCAGGGGTTGAAGTTGAAACCACGGGGGCGAGAGGCGGGACTGAACAAAATTGATGCACAAGGGTAACTCGCAGTGCGATCAACAAAGAAAGGAAGGTGGAATTGCAGCAACAGGCAGAGATGTATATAGACGGGAATGATGGGACGTCAGCATTGGCTTCGATGTATGACTTCCGAAGAAGTAACGAAAGACAGGTAGTGTTGGAATGCATGGGTGAATATTTGGTGGAGAGATGGAAACAGTTAATTGGGAAATTACCACTACAGCGATTGTTAGATTTGAATGAATGTATTAGCACACTGTAGAGAAAGAGATGAAGAAGTAAGGGAACATGTCTATGGACTTTTTGAGCTCAAAAATGAATTGGATAATGATTATGCTGAAATGTTTACTGCACCTGGGTACAGGGGTAAGGATATCGGGAGACATAGGAAGGAAGTGCTAGGGCCACATAATCAACGGCAACAGTTACCATCACCGGGGCGAAAGGCGATGGTGGACGAATTATTGTTGTTAAAACAGGTGGGGGAAGACTTAAAAGCATGCATACTGAAAACAAGGGTGTTACTGCAGCAAGTAGCAGGACATAATAGAGGAAGTGGGAACGCACAAGGGAGGAGTAATTTGAATATGCATGGGGGGCCATTGGGACCAAATCAGTGTGTATGCTGTAAGGAGGAAGGACACTGGTGAGCGCAATATCCACCATTTACAGAATAGAGATGGAACTGGCTAGAGAAGACAGCACAGAGGGCACCAAGGAGCGAATGGATCACATAGGAATAGTATGCAGCAGCACCACAATAATGAAGGTAATCAAAACCAAGCCTAAAACCATAGTGCTCCTAACCAGAGTTAGGGTCAGCAAAACCAACAGTATGGGAATCAGAGTGGGGGAAATGGAGGAAAGAATGGGAACATTTTCAATACGCAGCCAAATATGTATTACAGTAATAGTAGTGACTACACATCGGATGATGTGTTATTTCCCCAATAGGACAGCCCAGGGCAGGGGTCGGAACCATTGTCTATTCCCGTGAATCAGAGAGAACCCTACGTAGAAATGAGAGTCGGGAATGAGGAGCACCGCTTCCTTGTAGATACAGGAGCGCAAAAGTGTTCAATAGACCATCACTTGGTTCCGGATATACCACTGTCAGGGCAAAAGAATATTTCCGTAGAATTCGCAGGTACACCAGTCATAAACCCAGTGTCCCAATCAGTCCCAGTTACCATAGGACCATTCACTTAACATTGTCCCTTTCTCCTAACTAGGAAATTGTGGGGAGAACCTGTTGGGATTAAGCTTGTTGAAAAAGCTAGGTGCGATTATACATTGCACGTCAGATGGGGTGTTTCTGAAGATTTGGCCACAAGATGCCCCTGTGTCAGAATTCATGTCTGAAACTTTGCCAGGAGAGTTAAGAAAAGTGCCAACCTGTATATGGGCGATGCATGATAACGATGTAGGATGCTTGAAGATAGAGCCAGTGAGGATCATTTTGAAAGAAGGAGTTACACTTCCGCGAATTCCCCAGTATAAAATTTCGGCTAACGGAGAGAGAGGATTGAAAAGTATAGTTTCAGATTTGGTGAAATTAGGGGTAATTGAAGAAATTACAGGCAGTACATGTAACAGCCCGATTCTTCCAGTGTATAAGAAAGGAGGCAATGAAGTAGCATATCGTTTCATAATTGATTTGCGCGCTCTAAACAAAGTAGTAGATCCACAATTTCCTTTGGTCCCAGATGTCACTACAATATTGACAATGATACCTGCCTCAGCAGAATACTTTAGTGTAATTGATCTAAAAAATGTTTTCTTTAGCATTCCGGTGGACAAGGACAGTAGATATTTGTTTGCGTTCACATTAGGGGGACTATCATTTACATTCACGCGCATTCCACAAGGATATACAGAAAGTCCGAGTATTTACAGTAGAGCGTTAAAAGAGCAGCTAGACATGCTAGAATTACCAGTGGGGTGTGTACTATTGCAATACATAGATGATCTCTTGATCACTGCTGATACAGAAGAGATTTGTAAAAAGAGCACCGTATTACTACTGTCACACCTAGAGGCACATGGCCATAAAGCTAGTTTGAAGAAGTTTCAATATAATCGAAAGGAGGTGGCTTATTTGGGCTACCTACTTTCGAAAGAAGGGAGAAGGCTAATGCCAGAACGCATAGAAAGTATTTCTTGTATGCCTATTCCAAAGACACAGAAAGGAGTGAGAGCCATAATAGGCATGGCTTCTTATTGCCGGCAGTGGATCGGTAATTTTGCGTTAATTGTGAAGCCAATGGTGCTATTAACTAAGAAGGATGCAGTGATGCCTTTGCAGTGGAATGAAGAATGTCAGAGAGCGTTTGATCAATTGAAAACTGCATTATGTTCTGCTCCAGTTTTGGGCACACCAAATTATGAAAAGGTTTTTAGATTATTTGTATGCGAAAATGAAGGATGTGCATTGGCTGTTTTGACACAGGAACAAGGTGGAAGAAATAGGCCGTGCGGCTATTTTTCTTCTGCGCTGGACCCTGTAGCGCGCGCACTACCACGATGTTTGCGATCTGTCGCGGCGGCTACTGCATCGGTGAAACAAACGGAAGGGATGGTATTGGGGCATACTTTAATTCTGATGGTGCCACATGCCATAGACGTTCTATTAAATAGGACATAGACGCAACACCTCACCTCTGCTAGACTGACAGGATATGAAATTATCTTATTCGCGCCCCATACCCAAATTATGAGGTGTAGCGCTTTGAATCCTGCAGAATTAATGCCACTACCCACAGAAGAAATTGGTGACAACGAATCACCACCCCATGATTGCTTAATGGTCACTGAAGAAGAAACGAAGGGGAGAGTTGATTTAAGTGACATCCCACAAAAGGAGCCAGATGGAGAGTTATTTTGTGACGGCTCTTGTTATAAACTACCTGATGGCACGTCAACTGCCGCTTACGCTATCACAACCCTAGAGAGCGTTGTAGAAAGCAAAAGAATCCCATACAACTCAGCACAAGCCGCAGAAATAATAGCATTGACCAGAGCCTGTGAGATTTCTGAAAATTTGAACGTGAATATATATACTGATAGTCAGTATGCTTTCGGGGTGGTTCATAACTTTGGTCTACTCTGGGCTGAGAGGGGTTTCTTGACATCGCATGGGGCCAGAATTCAACATGGCCCTTTGATTGTACGATTGCTGTCTGCACTC
This sequence comes from Ambystoma mexicanum, assembly GCF_040938575.1. Taxonomy (NCBI): domain Eukaryota; kingdom Metazoa; phylum Chordata; class Amphibia; order Caudata; family Ambystomatidae; genus Ambystoma; species Ambystoma mexicanum. Next base: position 546,162,450 of record NC_090940.1, read on the forward strand.
ACGTTTCCAAAGCGTCTAGCAATAGTGAAATGCGAGGCACATGAAAAGGTAATATACAAAGTGGGAGAGGGAAACGCATTTGCAGACAGAATCGCGAAACAAACTGCCACTGATTTGAATAATAAAATTATGACAGTCCAGACTGAGGAAGTACCTTGTATGATAGAAGATGGAATTGCCACTGTGAAAGAGATGCAGGCCGAAGCCACGGCCGATGAGATACAAGGGTGGGCAGAGGGCTCTGCTGAGTTAAATTTAGAGGGTTGTTGGGTGGACAAGGGAACTAAAAACTGGATGTTGCCAAATTCCTATGTAACTGCAATGGTCACAATGGCTCAAAGCCCTACCCACATCTGTGCCAAGAAAATAATACAGCACCTATCTACGGTATGGAAGAATGTAAACATAAAGAAGAATGCAGAGAGGTTGGTGCAGAACTGCATTACGTGTTTACAACACAATGTAGGAAAGGGAACAGTGACTCCAATAGGCAGTTTTGGCTCGCCCTCTATGCCTTTTGAGGTAATCCATTTTGATTTCATAGAGATGGAGAGGTGCCAAAACTTAAATATGTCTTAGTGGTGATTTGTGCATTCAGCAAGTGGGTGGAGGCATATCCCTTAAAAGACTGCACAGCAATGAGTACGGCAAAAGTAATGCTTAAAGAATACTTTTCCCATTTTGGCTTGCCCCGTGTCATATGGTCAGATAACGGTCCACATTTTGTGGGCGCAGTGGTATCACAGATATGTGCAGGTCTTCAGATTGATAAGAGATTTCATAGTTCAAGGCATCCGAGTTCGGCCGGTCTTGTTCAGAGGCACAACGGAATCCTCAAGTCAAAAATTAGCAAGATATGTGCAGGGAGCAAGTTCAGTTGGGTGGATGCATTACCGATAGCGCTATTGTGCATGCGTACATCTGTACAGGCTAGAACTGGGCTCTCCCCGTATGAGATTGTGATGGGGAGGCCGGCAAATGTTTGGTGCGCACCTCAGCCAAAGCGACTGAGTGAAGTGGAGCATCCTGTACTTAGCACTTATTGTGGCCTTTTAATGCAGAAATTGCATTTGATTCATCAGCAGGTGCAGGAGGCTCTACCCGTAAGATATATTGGTCCGGGGTACGCGGTGGAGCCAGGAGACTGGGTGCTTCTTAAGAACTTTGAGAGAAAATCATCATTAGCACCCAGGTGGGGCGGCCCCTATCAAGTGCTTCTGGCAACACAGACAGCGATACGGGTGGATGGAAGGAAGGCGTGGATCCATGCTACCCATGCCAAAAAGATCCCATCTTCACTGAAAGAGTAGCCCAATCCGGACGACCGGAAAGAGACAGCGGACCCAGAAACGAAAGAAACTGCTGCCAGTCCACTGCCGCTAAATCTGTCTGAGCAAGAAGTGAAACTCAAAACAAAGCCTGAAAAGATTGCCAAAAAGGGGGAAGGGCAAAGAGTGCCCCAACGTTGCCCAGCAGAACCTACATCACTGTTGGCCGACACGAAATCTGCATATAACAGCAGACACTAAACGTGTACCCCTTTGGCGCCCACCAGCACTTGCCATTGCACCAGAGCCAAAGACCGAATCCGCATCACTGTCACGGCGCACACCAGCACCTGCCATTGCGCCACAGCCTGACTGAGCCTGGATCTGGAAGTGTACCGGCACTGTTCACGGATCACACAATACCAGGAGTGAGGCGATATGATTTGCGGCCTCGAAAGACAGAGTGATCTACAGTTCTTTGGTGTTTATGCTAACCTCTGGTTCCGCTCATGGACGGAGAAGGAACTAGAGGTGTAGAGGAGAGAAGCGTGAGAGTTGTGCAAGTCGAACAATTCAAGACTCGCGGCTCCTCGGTGCGATCATAAAAAGTACATGTGTCCTGAACCAGAGCGGACAAGCTGGGCGAAATAGAGAACTGTTCAGAAGTCCTCTGAGCAGTGTGAGAGAGGACAAGTGATCTTGCCTAGAATTAATAAGCAATCCAGGCTGCAAAAGGTGGCAGACCAAACTGTTGACAATTCCTTTGAACTTATTGACATCCGGACAAGTGCGACAAAGAGAGATATCCACGACAAACTTTGTCAGGAAGAAGAAGGAGGGTGAGAAAAAATGTCGGGACCGGTTTCAGCCTCCTCCTGCACCACTGCTGAGAATGAGTTAGTTATAAAGTCTGTAAATTTAGGGAAAACGCATGGTAAAAAAAAATTGTATGCTGGCTTTGACAATAATCATGTGCTTCATGAGTGTGGTAGCACCAATAACGACAGCCTTTGTTTTATGGTATGTGGAGTATATACACCCATTGGGAATGTTCTTACTAATAGTTAATATGTCCACAACTGAAAGCCCGGTTCAGGTGATTACTTATACCTTGTCCCCAATGGAAGAGAGACACAGAGAAGGTTATGGAAACAATACATTAATACTCATCATAAACATGACGCATGCAATTCTAAAGAAAAATAATTGTTTACCATTTACCGCAGCATGCGGGGAAAGGAATAGGCTGGTATGTACAACCATTACCATTAAGTTCTGCATGCAGTGCATCTTTAAGTGCAATGTTTTATGGAAAGTGGAATAAGAGTACTACGGGTCAATTAGATAGAACAAACATGAATGAGTTTGAGGAAATAATTATGAGGCCTGTGGGTTGTTCCATATTCCATAAAGCGCAAGTGATGATCCCAGAACCTACGTCTAAAAGTACGCGGAAAATAACACGACAAAATAGACAAGATAGATTGTCCCCGCCAGTTAAAACATCTGTGATGACGTTTCGTGTAAGGACAGATGGGAACAAAGATGCTTTCCCCCCTTCTTACACAGTTAATTACAATCCGAGAACTGTCCCTTTTTGTCTAAAAAAGAAAGGCTCCTATTCAGTAGGAACATTTACTGGATGCATGAATACAGCGGTACTAAAATGGGAAATAGAACCAGTATATGTGGGAGATCCTGTCTATTTTATATGTGGAGAAAAAGCATATCCTTGGTTGCCCAGAAACTGGGGAGGTACTTGTTACCTAGGTCTACTGTTCCCGGGAGTGTTCCTCTTAGAAACAGCAGACATGGCTAGGCTATCCAGATCTAGAACCCAAAGGAGTAGCAAAGGTGTTTTGATAGCGAAGGACGTAGCAAAATCATTCATACCATTTTTGTCATTTTTGATAGTGAACTGCTATATCATAAGGCAGCTGTCCAGAATACTAAAGGATACGATAAACACAACGACAGATATACTATTTAACATGACGTTGGAAGAAAAGGGAATTAGGTTAATGACGCTGCAAAATAGAATGGCTCTCGATGTAATCCTGGTTGATCGTGGGGGAATTTGCAAGATTGTGGGATCAGCGTGCTGCGTATTCGTAGATGACTACTCCCCTATGATTTTTGAAGCAATAAAAAAAATGCATGTCCTAAGCTCTGAACTCCCTACTGGAGAAGGGGGCTGGGCAATAGGGTCCTGGTTTTGAGGAATACTGCGTTCTTGGGGATGGAAGTTGATTGCGATATTAGTAGTAGTGTTTGGAATATTCATAACGTGCTGTTGTTGCATACACTTCCTACCGATAGTTTGCACTGAGATAACTGAGGGATGTACTAAGGGATGTATGCATATGATAACAAAAAGAAAACAAACTTATGGCCGGGATGACAGAGACACGAATAAAATGAAAACAGTGAAAGAATGAATGGCTATAGATATTAACGACGATGATGATGCTTATAATAACATGCAAAATTCAGACATAGGTACTTCAGACTTATCGTCATCAGAGGAGGATACAATGAATGAAAGACATTTGGCATACGGCCAAAAGGAGGGTTTGTCGGTCCAGAAAAATGGATACCCCTCACGATTGACGGCAAATGTATTTTGGTGGCCGAAGGCCAACCGTCTCATGTACATAACGATAGAAATACAGGTTTCCGAGTTTGACCAAAGAGCGGCCATTTTGATTTAACAAGGATCGCCATTTTGTTTTCTAACGATTGCTCATTGCTTTCTGTTCAAACTGCTTCGCAGCACATTATTTGCTTACTCTGCTCGACTGTTAACATTGTTGTCTGAACATGAAAGGACAAGGCCGCAAGGCCGCAAGGCTAATAAGGAGTTTGTTGGCTGGTTTTTAGATGAGTATTCGAGTAGAGTTTCGTCTCCTCAATACATTATAGCCTATCCCAACACAGGTACTTTTCGCACTTACCTTATGATGAAATTCAACTCGACTGTTGCACTAGAGACTAATTGTGTCAAAATGGGGTCTCCACTCACGTCAAAGTATTGTCGTCTATGTGGAGTAAATGTTGTTGAGTTCCTTCACCATCTTATTATGTGTTGTGAAAGCTTAAATGAACTACGAACCACGTGTTTTAAATCCTATAATAATGGCATTGTGTTGACTGATATATCCGACCAATGGATGCTTTTTATGAGAGGAAATTATATTAATCTGATATATTTTATTGTTGTTTTTTATCTGAAGATTGTGGCAATTTTAAAATGTATTGTATAGGATATATTGGAAATATAATATGTTTTTAGATTTTGTGTATATATGTTGTCTGTTTATGTGTTATACAAAGCCTATTGGCTAGATGTATATCTAGTTAATAAAATAAAATAAAACAACGTAGGCAGCTCCGGAGAGGAATGCCCGGGTCCCTCCCGAATGTAGCCTTGAAGGAGAGCCGCAGGGCATTTAATCATTTCACAGCTGCCAGCCAGTCTCGTTATGTGGTAGAATATGTTAGTATAAAGCAGCTAAAGGCTTGAATTATGCTCTTATTACGGCCCCCCTTTCCCGAGCCCCGTAGAGCGTGTCGGCCCCCAGGACACGAATATCACCTCATAGATAGCAAGGACTGGAATGTGACTCTTCCCCCGTTTGTAGCTCGCTTACAAGAACAGAAGCACTGTGTTCTGTTCAACAAAGAAAAGATGTCTCTACACTTGCAAGGTTGCATATTGCTGCTAGAATAGATATTTGAAGGTGTCATATTCGTCGAAATTTTCCATCATCAAACCGAGTTCAAAGAAACCCAATAAAGGGCGGTGTTAAACATGTCACAGCTGATTGTATGATATGCATTTTGTATATATGTAACTGATGTACGTAATTCGCTCTCTTGCGTCCCTTGAGGTCTAGAGATACACGTCGCGGGCGTGATACCGAGTTGGCCAACTGAGACTATTTGCTTTGCAATAAACCCTAGCTTTGGGAATACAACCTTGTGTCTGGCGTATCTATCGTGTGTGGTGACTTGCCTTGTTTCCATAATGCGAGGGACCCCTAGGGGCCCCTTTCACACCGCTGAGTAGTGTGTGTATTCCAAGGGTGGAAAAACCGACATGTTTCTATCACCTCCAAGTCTCTAAAAAGTTTACCCAGGGCTTGTCTGATTCGCTGATCTGCTGCCTTTGGGGGGGGGGGGGAATGTTTTATCCATTTGTGGGTCCATCACACAGTTAAAGTCTCCCCCTATTATCACTCGGCCCTCACACCACCCTCCCACCTTCTGGAGTAGTTTGGGGATATACTGGTCTTGTTTTTCATTAGGGACATATACTGCTAGAATTGTATACATTTGGCCATTGACAGTGCCCTTCACACTCAGGTATCTACCTTCCTGATCCTTCATTGTTTGCTGTTTGTGGAAGCCTAAGTCTCTGCTGCATAAGTTTGCCACCCCTTTTGTTTTTGTCTGGCTGGAGGCAAAGAACTGAAGAGGGTATGTTCTACTACGCATCCTTTTCTCATCTTTCTGGAGCAGGTGTGTCTCCTGCAGGATCGCTATTTTCGATTGCATAGCTTCCAGTCTGCCTAGGATCGATGATCGTCTTTTGGCGGGGGAGTTTAGCCCCTGGACATTAATCGAGACAATGTTCACTTCTTCCATATCTCCCTAGGTGACGATTCTCTGTATATCGGACCCATGTTCTGCTACTGTACTTTTACTCTGTCTGTTTTATTTCTGTTATTACACTTTTGTGGAGATTGCTCAACCTTATTCATGGTTTTTTGGTTCTTTGCTTGTCTGTCCCTCATTTCCTTTCCCTGCCCTATCCACCCCCTTCCCTTTCCCCGATCCCGGGGATACATGAGGCGTGGGCTCCTACTGGGCCCCCCGCTGGTCAAAAGGGGCGTAAGGCCTCTAGATTCCCCCAGTTCACAATAGTCAGGAGTTGTATTACCTGACTCTGCTTCCAAGATTAGTGACCTCCTACCTCCGTGCAGGCGCTTCAGAGCAGTTTTGCGGTCTTCTCACATTTAGACAGTTTTCACGCACTGTCCTTGTGTTGGGCCGCGTTCGGGTCCGGTGGGCCTCTCTGTTCACGGCCCGGAGTCGGTTTGCGAACTTCCGGGTCTTCCTGTCCTCCCCCGTCTTTGCTTTCTTCCCGTAGTCCATTCCCATGGTCTGCTAGTCGGGCCCGTCATATTAGGCCGTGGGCGCGTGGGAGCCTCCGGCTGCTCGTCCTCCAGGTTTAGCAGAGCCAGACCCTCTGCGCAGCTCCCGATTCTCCTCTGCTTTCCGTCCCATCTAAATGACAGGCCAAACGGGTGCGTCCATCTGTATCTGATTTGATGTGCTTGAAGGGCTTTTGTAACCGGTTGCATTAGCCGTCTTTTATGTAGAGTGATCAGGGCGAGGTCCTGGTACAGCTGTATGCGGGACCCATTAATCGTAAGGTCTCTGTTTGTCCTTGCCGCGCGTAGCACCTCCTCTTTCAGGCCATACGATGTCATCGCTATCAGGACATGTCTGGGTCTCGACCCTGGTTCATTGCGTATCGGCCCCACTCGATGTATTCTATCGAAGCCGATCATTTCTGGTTGGGCATCTGCTAACAGGCTGCTAAAGCAGAGTTGCATTGTGTCTTTTAGATCCTTGTCCTGTGCCGATTCTGCCAGGCCTTTGACCCTAATATTGGATCTTCTCGAGAGATTTTCCAGATCCTGGGTTTGGAGCTCCAGGTTGTTTGTAGCGGACGCCAACTGGTCAAGTAACAAGCTGTTTTGATTAGTCTCTTCCGAGACCTCCTGTTTTACAATATAACTAGGAGTTTATTTCAATTTAAAAGGGATATTGAGGAGAACCATGAAGGTATAAATAGGTAACTTGAAAATTCAGTTCATTTAAAGAATAACATATGGTATCAGCACATGAAAGAGGTAGTTGAAAGAACGTCAGATTAAAGTTAAAAAAATAAATGTTTTTATAAATGTTCCATAACCACAACCAACAACAACCAACAATAATTACATCATCATGTGCTTCGTAATCGCTTCATACCGTTCCCCATGAACTACCCAACCCCTCGCCCCATTGCCTGTTCATTTCCTAATTTTTATTCCTTCTACCACACTGTCCCCAACTTCTTCTTGTGTGCCTTGGGTAGCACCATCCGTTTCCTGTTGATCAATGGATTGCACTGACTGTGACATTGTTTGAAGAATGTTTGTTCCAAATTCTTGTGATTGTTCTCCCAGTGCCTTTTCCCACACCCCCGTTTCCGCCATTGACCACTTCCTCAGGTCCTTGCACCATCTATCAATGCTGGGCTTTGTGACGGCTTTCCATTGCATTGCTATGCTACGTTTAGCTAATATGTAAATTAGATCCTTCATCTTTGCCATCGTTTTCTGTTTTGCGTTTCTCTTAAACAGGCCCAAAATGCGGGCTTCCGGGGATTGGATATCCAAAGAAATACCCCCTCGTGCTACTTTACTTGCCACTCTCCCCAGAAGGCCTGTATCACTCAACAACCCCAAAACACATGAATCAATCCTGCATTTTCTTCATTAGATTTAGGACACACCTGAATCTTGACTCCTTTAAGTTTCGCTATAGCTGCAGGTGTGATGTATGCCCTTTGTGTGTTGTACAATTGTATTAGATGTAGCCTGGCGTTCCTAGAAACCTTTTTGTGGTATAGAGCTATCCTTTTCTATTCATTCGCTTCAAAGGTTCTCCCCAAGTCTTCCTCCCACCTTCCCTTGCATTTCCAGTTGTGCTCTTGAGGAACAGTCAATCAGTACTTCATAGATTCTAGAACTAGCGTGCCCCCGTCTGAGATGTTTATGAGTGCTTCCATGTCTTTACATCCAATAATCTCATCCGTGACGGCTGGCCATCTATCTTTTATTGTACATAATACAGTACTGTGTAGCAGGAATTGGCCCTCATGTATGTTTGTGTTCTCCCTTGGCCCTGCAAAATCTAGCCATCCCTTATCCTTCCTCAAATCTCCTATCGTCGCTATTCCACTGGCTTCCCAATGTGTTCTCACTCTCTTCCTATATCCAAACCTATCCGACACCACCACTGCCAAAGGTGTCTGTGGCAATATCAGGCCTTCCATTCCCATGAATCGACATGTCCTCCGCCATACCTATATTCCCAACTTCACTAAATGAGGGTGACTACACTGCTCTTTCGGGGAAATCCAAATCAGGTCCCTAAGGAACAGTCTTTTTAATGCAGTTTGTAAGAGAAATGTGTCCCCAGTAGGGTCGTCTGCCATCCATTGCACCACATACTGTAGCTGACATGCCAGAAAGTATAGTTCTAAGTTCAGGATCTTCAGCCCTCTCTGTGTATTTGGTCTCAGTAATACATTCAATGCCACTCTATGCCTCCCCCTTGCCAAAGGAAGCACCTGCATGCTTTGTCTAGTTCTGTAAAGAACTTCTTAGGGATATTATATGGGACATTTCCAAAGCAGTGCATTAGTCTTGGCAATGCCACCATTTTTAACAATGCCACCCTGCCCACCATTGACAGGGGTAGCTTGCCCCAGAACTCCATTGATTTGTTCAAGCCCTTCTTGGCCTGAACTGTGTTAGCGTCATGCTCCTGCTTAGGGTTGCGGTATATATTCAGCCCCAGCTATTTAAAGGAGTCCTTACTCCACGGCAAGGGTAGGACCGGCAGTTCCACCGCTCTAAGAATCGCCGTCCCTGAAACTGGGAATAGGCAAGACTTGCTCTTATTTGTTCGGATCCCCGTCAGCGTACCAAAATTGTCCAGTACCTCCAAAACATATGGAAGATATACCGCTGGGTCCCTGAGGTACAGTAACATATCATCCGCATACATCGACACTATGTGCCGCACCCCATCTATCTCTATGCCTGCCTCACTATATTCCTGTCTCAGTAGTGCTGCTATGGGCTCCTCAGCAAGTATGTGTAGTATTGGGGACAGCGGATAACCATGTCTCGTCCATTTCTGCAGTTCCCATAATTTGGAAAACGTGGAGCCCATCCTAACCCTGGCCATCGGCCGAGTATATATCAATTTTACCTACTTCATGTACTTCATACCTATTCCCATCTTTACCATGGTGGCATATAACCAGTCCTAATGGACAGAATCAAACGCCTTGGTGGCATCCAATGAGGCAACAGCGCAATGCTCCTCCCTGTCATTCGTACAGAAGATGACGTGGTGCAATCATCTCAGATTCCCGGCTATTTCCCTCCCAGGGAAATATCCTGTTTGGTCTTGATGGACCAGCCTCGGTATCCCCTTCCTAAGCCTGTTTGCCAGGAGTGAGGTCAGGATCTTGCTATCTTTATTTAATAGGGACAGCAGTATGTAAGAGCTACGATCCGCGTCTTCCTTGTTCGGTTTGAGGAGTGGGATTATCACAGCCTCTCGCAAGCTTCCTGGGAGAATACCCAATTCATATGCTTCATTGTACACCCTGGCAAGTAATGGTGCTAACGTATCTACATAAACCTTATAAAACTCCCCCAGTAATCCATCTATACCAGGGACTTTTCCAGAGGGCAATGTTCTAATGGTGGCTATAACTTCCTCAGGGATAACAGGCTCTTCTAGCATGCTCCTCTGCTGCTCTTCTATCCTCGGCAGAGTGATTAGGTCTAGTACATCCTGTAGTTCTTTGTCTAACGTACTGTCACTGAATGTTTTAGCAATGGTATCACTCTGTGCATTTACACAGACTAGCTTGTTGCCTCCCGTGCATCCACGGCACCTTAACTTAGTTGCCGTATGCCTCTTGGGGAGACACTCTGTCCAGCTCCGCTGTCGTCCTTGACCTGCGTGTGCTCCATACTCCTGCAGGGCACCGCCCTCACTCTGCAAGCTCCAAGTTACAGCAGCGCCGCACGTGTAATCCCAGTCTGCTGTATCTATCAGCACCCCCACAATACAACATCCACATATTCGATGATCTCCAGCCGCAGGTCTGCTTCCAGGCCACCAGCTGGAACCCACAAGCTCCCAGAAGCTCCCAGCCTCTCTCCGCAGCCCTCCGAGTCACTTTTCACTTGGGAATCAGTCCTTTGTTCGCGTCAGCTATTTTGTTTCTTCTTAGCAATCTGGATACAAACTTGCCATTTGACCGTTGCTTGGACGTTATCCTCGTTCAGTTTCCAATCTGCTTTTGCATGCGCCTGGCACCTTCATGTATCCATTCTTCTGTCTGTGAGCTCAGACACACAATTTTTACTCTGTTTGTTCTCAGGATCATTACGGATCCGGAGGAGCCATAGAGGAGACACGTCCTACTCCATGGCCTCTTAAACACCCCCCCCACGTCAGACGAAAGTTATGTTTGTTCCTTAATACCGTACGCCATGAATGCGGCAAGAGCATTTATTGAAAGAAAAATGTCTTCACATGATGCAAAATGCCTCAGTCATCTAGCAGCACACACAAACAGAGGACACTTTGAAGGAAAATGGGCTATGTTACGATGGCTATCAAAATTGTCATTCCCATAGGAAGATACCTATGTGAAAACAAGAAGGATGGAAATGGATTAGGATGGACAAGCAAGAAACTCATGTATCCAACCCAGATAGGAGAACAAATGAAGGTTGCCGAGATGAAGAAGTTGAATTGCTCAGACATCGCAGAAAAACTAAGAAAGCCAAGATGTGGAGAAAGACCTCAGTTGGTGATATATGGACGTGTTTTCACTAGTACTGGATGGGAAGAAGGGCTGTCGCCTGCCCTGCACATCAATTGAAGAAAGAATCAGCAAATATAGTGCAGAGAGTGAGTGACAAATGCCTGGAATCATAGGCCAACTACTCCAAGTTACTCACATGGGTCGACAATGAAGCAGGACCAGTTTCTATAATACCACTGGGAAATTCAACAATATGCTTCAAAAATGATGACCTGATCCTGGTTGGGAAAAGTAAAAGATGTGGACAGATAAGAAGTCCCATGAATCAATCGAGAAACTGCAGTGTCAATATTGATCAATCAATATTGGGCCTGTTGATCCAGAGCCTACATGCAGTTGCCTAAGAATTGGGGCGGAATAGGCTCTACGGTAATGCTATATCAGTATTGGTGATTCCACAAAGTGACCTCCATATTGATGAATTTCCAATAATGGATGAACATCTGAGTATGAAGAGATCACCCGAAATCCGCCGACTGAATAGAAGCAATTATTTTTCTGCTAAATCAATGGAGTCTTATGACCATATCCCAGATGAGAATAAACTGTTCAGCAAGCCGGCAATGATAATTATGGCTATATTCCTGCCAGGACTTCAAGCTTCAGTAAACGCTAAGTGGCTGCAGATTACAAGATGGGAGCTGCTACGGACAAAACAATAAAAGTATTTAATGCAATCTGAGAAGAATTATGAGCCATCAGGCTGATGACTCTCCATGACAGGTATGTGCTGGACTTAATTACAGCAATGGAAGGAGGCGTGTGCACCAAGGTCAGCCCTTCTTGCTGTACGTTTATACCATCTCATGATGGAGGAAATGGAACCCTGACAGAAGCAATAACTATATTGTCAACTTTGCATACAAAGTTGGTGGAGGAAGTAGACAAAATTGAAGATGATGATTGGTTTACATCTCTGTTCTCATGGATTCCAACTTGGCTAGCAAATGCTTTCAAAATGCTTGAAGCAATGCTAGTGTTCGTGTTGCTAGGATTCTGTCTCATAAGGATCATTGTGGGACAATGCAAGAAGACAGCCAAAAAAGCTATAGGGATGAAGATAATTGACACTGAGGCTGAAATGGGTGAGCAGACGCAAAATGAAGCCAGTAACCGCAAGAATATAAAGAAAAGTACCCTTGCACCTGCAGAAACCAAATTTCAATATCCCAAGGATTGGAAAAGATATACAGGACGTTGGATATTCTGTTCACCATCTGAAGAGTGTTGTCATATGAACTGGAGTGTGGATGAATAGATAAAAAATGCAGGCCACCTGAGGGGGTGCAGCTCTACAGATAAGGTGCGTATAGTCCTTTTTACACAGAAATCTTGTCAATACAGCCCTTTTAATTATTCCTTGCGTACCACTTACACAGGCTATTTATGGCAGCACCCCCATAAATCATGGAGCTCACTATGACAGCCTGGCTAGCAGCAGTCTGCAAATCCACTCTTTATAAATCCAAAGAATCAGCTGGGCTGAGTCCTGATATGTTTAATCATTTTTAACACTCTCCTCTGTTAATGATTCTATCAAGATAATACATTCTAATTAATGTAAAAGGGAATTTGTGTTTTGTTCACTTTGTTCAACTGCTTGTATTTTGTAGGTTACAGTGTTATTAAAGCATCTTGAATCATGGACATGCTTTTCACTTTGCTTTAGGACACATGTATTATGTAAAAATGAAAATTGTCTTAAAGAAGGGCTGCATTTATGTTTCATTTTCCTCAGTCTTAATCCGCTTTAATAGAGGCAGCTCAGTTGCAGCAGCATGGGCATTTCATACATTGCTTTCTTTTCATCAGAGAAGCACATCAGTTGCTTTTAATGGCTTGGCCTTCTTGATCTCTTGAAGTTTTAAAAGAGCCTCCCAGCAAGCAGTTGTTTGGCTTTTGTGAGAAGGACATTTTTTTGGGTGTTCTATATGAAGATGCGTCTTTTTGTTTTAAGATTGCATGTGTTTGCGTGCATGAAAGGGCACTAGACAGTTTGTTTTCTTAGAGAGCAAAAAATAGCTAGGCATGTGGTCTGAACTTTAAATCCCTTTCTGACAACCCACCACAAACAGGTATAATGGACACAGATAGAAGCAGTGCTGTATATATTTTCAGTGCCACAGATTGTACCGGTACCTCTCAACAGGACTGCTATATATTCAGGCTATACGCATGTCATGACACAATGCCAAATACTCACAAGCAGGGCTGATTGCATCATGCCCACATTTCTTAGCATATCTGCTATGTTTTGGGACAGTACCTGCATTTCTTAACAGAGCTACTGTAATGACAAAGCACAAACATGTGTTGGCATTTTCTGCAGCAAGCTAAAGTACTGAGCAAGAACAGTGTCTAACCTTTTCCAACAACCTCCTGAGCTGGTGTGATGGACACTGGCAGACAGTGTGAGAAGATGGCATTGCTGTCATATACTTCAATCCCTTCTACTCTGTCTTGCACTTTTGAAAACGTCTGCTATTCCCATGTCCGATTACTGAGTCCCACTGCCAAAACTCTAGCACATTTCAAAGCCTCATTATGAATCTCCTGACTCATGTAGGATAGTTCAAACAGTCTTAGAGCTTTTGACAAGCCATTTATGTCAGGCAAGCCTCACATAGAATGGCCAGAGCCCTAACCCTATGTGCCTTTCAGTGTCAACAGCCTGTTGTGAAAGACAGCTCAGTGGGTCATTAACCCTGCTGCAGAGATTATTGTGCAACCTGTTAGTTCAAATCCTGTTGATAGGTGAGTTAAGGAGTCTGAGGTGCGCATTTAAGATGCAGGTAACATTCAATTGTAACATAGCTGACTTTTGACTTATCAAAACGACTACTAAAAGTTCAGTGATTCAGAAGGCACAGAGGTCATCGGGGATGCTATACGTGTAATGGCTGGGAACACACATCTTCAGGGCTTCTATACCTGTGATTGCTCAGAACACACCTCTTCAGGGCTGCTATACTTGTAATGACTCAGAGCACACCGCTCATATGGGCACTTATACTTATAATGGCATACAGTGTTGGTAAAGCTTCTGCATTCAAGTGCTGCATCTGCTTAGACAAACCTCTAACTCTATAATTCCCGGCCTAATGGCCAAAAGAAGGGTTGCACATATCTACAAAGGAGCACCCAATGGTAAAGCTGCACTAGATTTTCCAATAGAAAAGGCATTTTCATCTTTTTGGAAATTTATTTGTGCTATGTTAAAAGACAAACAGAACAACAGGAGAGGAAGAGCAACTCTGAACCTAAGCAATACAGGAGAACAAAGGTGTGGGGGTGAAGAGACAGAGATCATACTAGACAATCCAAAACAGGAATGTGGGCAACAGGAAGAGAGAGTAATGAGCTACATGTTAGAGCAACAAAGAAAGTGAGAAGGGAAACAGAGTTAATAATTGGACAAACACAATAGGAGTTAGGGAGAAAAGCAGAGCAAAAGAGACATTTAGTGACAGTAAAATAAAACACACATCAACAGCAGGTGGGGAGAGATGGAAATAGAAAAGCAAGACTAGAAAAGGGCAGGCCAATAACATAAGAGACAGTGCAAGAAAGATAATCAAAAGGAGTAGCAACCACGACAAGAACATGAAAAAACAGATATAGCCAGAGTAATGACATGAGAGAGGAAGAGGAGTTATATCAACCGATACAGCAAGATATAGGAGGGAAACAGCAACAATAGAATGCTGAGATGGAAGAGGAAGAGTGACAGAGAATCAGGCTACAAAACAAGGCATTGCAACACTTAAGGGTGAGAGGCACAGCGTCAGAAAGTGAGAGACAGGGGAAACAGAGTAGCAAAGAGCAGGAGAGATGGAGCAAAAACATGGAGTGGTTGTCAAGCAGGTCGTGCCAGGCAGCAACAGTAGGCCCGAGAGGCAGAGAAGTGATGCTGGTAGAGTGAGGGACTTGATTTATGAATCACCCGATGTAACTAGCTGGCATCTGTAGTAGCTCTTAACAGAGTTTGTGCCCAAGTATCATGAAGAAGAAGCTGGGTAGTATGCATCTACAAGGTTCTTGTGTGTGGAAAATGTTTTCCACAGGTGCAATACATTATTTAAAACCACTTTGAAATACAGCTGTTTTGTCACTAATGTTTTTTAACAAAGTTTTAATTTTACGCACAAACTGGTTAGTTGTCATGCACTTTTGACTCTCTTGCGAAGGAGAAAACTAATTTTTACTCTCTTAAAATTGGAATTACTCTCCAATTCTAAAAATTGGGAGTAAAATACTCTCACTCTAAAATCTTATCTGAGCACTAGGGGTGAGGGGGGCGGTGACAAAGATTTGGATCCCAAAAAAGAAGCAGGATGAAGAGAAGATGCTGATAGAGGATGAAGAAGAGATAAAGACTATGGAAAACTGCTTGTTTGTCCTTCCTCTGTTGTTATATCATATCATTTTGTTGAACATTCGACCAGAGAGGTTGTGAGAAACCTGAAGGTGTCTTCCGAGCGAGTCCTCAGGGATCTGTCATCCAGGTGGCCAGGACACGGCCATCACTATTGGATCCAGTTCCTGGGGGTGGACCAGTGATGGAGGATCACCTGGATGGGGTGTCCTCTGGGAGTGGAACACTGATGGGTGAGACATGATGTCCCCTTCTTTCAAAACCTTTTCCCCATCCTACCACGTAGGACATTCAAAACCACTGCCACCCCCTTTTCCAAATGAACACCTTCGCACGACACACCATAGAATGGAATAACACCAGAGCCGTTTACCTGACATGTCCCAATACAAGGGCCAGGCAAAGTCAGGCAATTGAGCAGAATTACACACACATGACAGCCCTTTCCCTTCCCCACAGGGATAAAAGGTGGCGGAAGAGAGCACAGTAGGAGCAAGGAAGTATGCACAATGAGACAGCTATCGAGACCCGGCAGTTTAAGAGGAGGAGAAAGGCGGCGAATATCGAGAGGCGGACAAGCAGGGATACAACCTTGCCCTTTTCAATGCAAACCCACAAAACCTCGGCAGTAGGAATCGTAAGACCGAGGGCAATAGCCCAAGTGTGCTACAACAGATGTCAATGGTACACGGAGCGTGTCGACTGATAAGCGAGAGCGAGGGAAACTCCTGCTACCTTGGTACCGACCTTGACTCTAGTTACGGGGAAAGCCAACCGGTTCATCATGGCCGTTGAGTCGAGGGGTGAACCAATAAGAGCCGGACTGTGATGAATGAATGTCACAAAGTGGCACCTTCAACCAAATTCAAAGAACTGTAAAAGTGTTGAAGGGGAGACCAGCTGCAGAGGGAACCAGCACCACGTGGGTGCTAACTCGAGAGACTCTGGTCGATCCCCGTATGAGTGAAACTATAGATACCAGAAGGCCATAGGAAAGTCGTCAAGTTAGGTAAAAGTGGTCATACAGGAGGCCCACCAAAATCCCTGTACAGTTGAAAGCCTTTAACCTAAGAACTGTAAAGAAAGCAAGGGAAGTAAATCCCGCAAACATTGAAAGTAAAAGTACAAAAATGTGAATGTTGGCAAGAGGGATGCTGACGCGAAGGGGGCAAGTCTAAAGTCCCAAAACAGTGTGTTAATAAAGGTGAACCCAGCCGAGGGATGTCCACTGGAACTGTTTAAAAAGACATTGACATTTGCGAAGGGTCTGAGCCTGAACGAGGGATATCCAAGGGTGAAGCTATCAGCCAAAAGTTAATTGAAGCCATAGTCAACCCGGTGGAGGTAGGCTGAAACTAAAGAGAGGGATTCAATCCTGAACGAGGGAGATCCGGGGGTGAAGCTATCACCCAAAAGTTCATAGAAGCCACAGTAAACTCGGTGGAGGAAGGCTGAAACTAAAGAGGGGGACTCGGGGGTGAAGAATCCTTACCCAAAGTAAGACCAGGAAATGAACTTTCATTTGATTGAAGGAACGTTTGTTTTGTTATCTGATTACGTCAGGCCCTCGAAGGCAAGATACTTTCAGGAGAAACAAGACTTGGCCATCGACGGTCCTGATAGCTGCAAGTGGAACTATCGTCTCGTGTTGGGGAAGCTTGAGACTGTGCTGTGCTCCAAGATACCACCTTGCCCCATGCTCAAAACGTGGGGAAGGGAGAACCTAGCTACTGCATCCTGACATGTTATTTGTGAACACTTTTTTCTTTTCTTGAGAACTATCTCACACCCCTTTTTGTATTAGTTGTACGGTTTAGCAATACTTTTCTTAGTATAGGCACTTTTTTATTTGACACAACACCACAAGGACTGCCATATTTTCATTTGATGGTCGACGCTTGCTCGCATCTTAGATTAAGGTTTAGATTAGGTGTTTTTCAAACCTGCATACAGTTTAAAAAACAACCTTGTACTGTGATCACTTGTGTCTGTCTTTTTTTAAAAATGTATTTGCATATGGTTTATTCAAATCTTTACAAAACATCAGAAGAATCGAAAAAAAAGCAAAAAATGTTTTCACATTATACATAGACAACTTCTACCATCAACACAAAAAAAAGAGCAAGATATTAAATATAATACTCATTGTGCTCAAACATTGCATAGACAATTTCATATTCCTGACAGGATAACAACCTTAACTCTATGTTATTATAAATTTAGGCTTTTAATGAATCCCGATAGGGCCAAGCCCTCATGAGTTGTTTGGATATTAAGACATCTACATCTTTTCCATGCCCACTCATCCTCGAACACAAGGTAGTTGATTTTTAGAGGTTCCAGATATTTTACCCTAAGTGGGTGAAGGATCACACATTCCATAACCAAGTTTTTTAAAGACTCCTCATTGACCAGGCAAAGCCTGCATCTAGCAAGATCCGCAGGAGTCACCCCTCTTCTGACCAAGATGTCTCTAGTGGGAAGGATGTTCCATCTAGCTTTAAGGACAATACCTCGATATAATCTATCTGGAAATTGTAGAATAACCTTCGTCGGTGAGCCTCGGGCTCTATGTTCATGTTTCAAATGCACCAATGAAGGATAGGAATGAAATGTATCTACAGTTTCACACCAATCAACATTGAATAATGCACGCTTTACAGACATAGGATTACAGATCAAAGTCTTAGTTGTCATTCCAGTCTTTTCTAAAATGGCCTCTGATCGGTCCCTTAAGGAACTCAATGTACTCGAGTGATCTAGGTTTCTATCTAGTGATGATACAATGTGTTTGGCACTCCAGTTTTAATTTTTGAGTACAGAGATATACAGGCCCACTGTACCCAAGCCCGCATTGATACAGCACCCAATTCAAATCTAATTGCAGAGATTGGGTACTGCATTTGGCATACTCAGCAATCTTCTCCAAATACGGCCCTTAATCACGACTCAGTGAGTTGCTCACGCTCTCTGGGGCCAGTTCCAGGCCGTATATTAGTTTAGGCATAATTTTCCTCTCATAAAATATCAGAGCAGGCTTCAGAGAAAATGTACCAAACTTTCGATCGATCCTGATCACCTGCGCTTCTAACAATTTTGCCTTATCTAAGGTAGATTCGATTAATGCCTTAGAGCCAGGGTAGGCAGAGATGTCAAAACCCAAATATCGCACAGACTCGACCAATTTCAAAGAAGTCTCCCCCAACTTCCCGATGTAGCCTGATGTCTTCCCCTCACTTTTCTGAATGACAGAATTCGAGTATTGGAGGGATTAATTAATAAACTATTGGTTTTAGTATATGCTTAAAAATTTCTTAAAGACCGTTGCAGCCCCACTTTGGTATTATCAAAGATCAACAGATTATCAGCACATGCTAACTAGATAATTTTGTCCTTGCCGATCTTTGGAGCCAGGAGTCCTTCTTTGGCAAGTGAGATGGCTACATCTGAGAAATATTGGTTGAAGAGCCAGGGTGCCAAAGTGCAACCCTGTCTGACCCCCTGATAGGATCTAATTCTCCTTGAAAGATCGCCTTCTTGATTCAAATGAACCCGGACCCCACAATTCTCGTAGACGCCACTGATTAATTCAAGAGACCTACATGCATGCCCCAACCAGACATTTTTAACCATACCCTGCCCCGGTCAACCCGATCGAACGCGGCTGTCAGGTCAATTGAAGCCATATACGTGCAACCACCAGCTATAGACCATGCCGCCTCTTGCACACACTTCAGGGCAAGGCCATTGACATTAGTCGAGTGACCCCTTCTGAAACCAGTCTGGAATTGATCCAGCGAATGGCTTCTAAGGGCCCACACCTCCAAGTGTGACAACCGAAAAGAGGAGAAGATCTTACAATCCGCATCGATTAAAGAAATCGGACGATAATTCGCCGGATCAGCCCTACTGCCACACTTGAAGAGTGGGACAATGTGTGCTGTGTTCCAAGATACAGGGATCATCCCTGACAATAAAATGTCACTGAACTCGAGGCACAACAACTGGGTCCACAAATTAGGATTCTCCTTAAAAGTGTTATTTGTTAGACCATTTGGGCATGGAGCCCTAGATCGCTTACATCTGGTGATTAGTTTTGAAATGGTTTCTACCTCAACTTTTGGATCCCACCTGTCCTCTCTAGTCAAGTCCAAAACCAATGGTGGGTCCATCGAGTATTTCCCAAATCTACTCTCCAAAAATTGGACGCAATCTTTTTCAGAAATTGAGTTTCACTGGCAAGTTGTACAGTTTGGGTCCTGCCCATTAACCAAATACCAAAATGCTCTTGCATCTGCAGAGATTAGGGTTCCAAGCATCTTTTCTGAATCATTCTGAAGCATTACAGATTTAATAAATTTACAGTAATTCTTATATGATTGCTTAACCTTCCCAATAAGCTTTCTGCGCACTGCCTCGTCCTGATTGGTATTCTGAATCTGCTTCACTGTTCTTCTTAACATCTTTTTTGCAGATGCTACATCAGTATTATAACAGTGAGCATGCCTAACATGACCAAAACATTTGTTCTCATTCCTAAAGCCATTTTGTCAGTCATTTGACCCACAAACCACTGGAACTCCACTGCATTAGAATTTTGGAGCTTCCAATCATAAGTTGAGTGGCTCAATACATAATGTATTTCGGAGTTCAAGGCATGGATATTTGGGTCAGTCCACTTAACGGCATTAGGCCCTACCACGGCCACCAAGTGTAGTTTTTGCCCACGTTTTCTAATATTTAAAACCCAATTAAATTGTGCCGTAAGAACGCAATGGTCACTCCAATCATTTTTAAGTAATTCAAATGACAGTCACGAGTTCATAAGGGAAGTGTCTACAAAAATATAATCAATCAGAGAAGAACTATGCCCTCTGTACCAAGTATGCCATTTACTAGAGTTCCCTGATTCAGTAATTTTCCCCACCAGTGGAAAGAGACCCCTACCTCCCAAGTTTGTTATCCATTTCTGACCAGCTACTTCCTTCGCTAAATTACCTCCACCCCTCTCTTCCAGTTCCCCCAATCTATAAGAATATACACAATTTGCATTTAGATCACCCATAACTATGACCCTGCCATCTGGGTGGTTTTCCAACCACTCGTCCAGCACCCGGCAAAGGCCATTTATAAATGGACTAACTAGTTCAATACCCTTATGCCAATAGATATTCAGTAATAGTAAATTAAGCGAACCATCTATTGACCTACAATCAACCCCCAATACACCAAAGGGCAAGTTCGCAATTGCCACCCCACTGAGGCCAAGGGAGATATCTACAGCAATCAAAAGGCCCCCCGAAGGTCTCCCCCCGGTCCCATATCTAGCCGGTTGGATAAAAACACTATAACCATCCAGAGTGGGTGCTGAGGTTAACCATGTCTCTTGCAGACAAATACAGTTAGCCTTTCTCGGGGATTTCATGCATACTGAATTTGTAAAGAGATGGATATGGCCTTGAGTATTCCAAGATTTCAAACACAGCGTTGTGCTCTTCCAATCATCACCCAAAGATGGATTCTTTTCATGGGACCAATTTTTGCCATATAGAGGAGATAATGGATGCCCAATCCATATCATTCAACACTCCACCCTGGGCCAATTGATCGGTAATAGCGGCAGCCATGGGAAAGCTAGCAGTAGATTGGCTTGTGCCATTCTTAACAATTCCCTTCTTTAATTCCAGTATCAGAGAGATTTCAAAACCCAAATTTGCCAATTCTTCTTTTTGAGTAAAAATGTGTTCTTACTAGCGGAGAGGACAGAGACATAATACTAGTACTCAGATCCTCTCTGAATGGGAAGGAATCTCTCCCGATATCAGCTGATGACACGAAAGCCAGGCTTGGAATCGATGCAAAAATAGTTAAAATATTTGGTTGATTCAAACAAATCTGATAGTCCGAACCCAGGGTACAGTGGATCTTAACTTGATGTGTTTCGTGTCCCCCATCCTTTGCCCTCTGTTGTGTGACTATTTTCCCTTTAAGTACATCAGAATAAGAATGTTTAATTGGTGGGCGCCTGATGGACCATAACACAGATCTACATTCCCTATAGGAGTGCTAGCGAGCCCTTGAACAGTTCCACCTGAAGGGTAATGAAGGCGCTGCAAACAGATTCTTCATACTAACTGAAACTCTGGGGTAGTTGGATTCCGGGGGGAGGTCAGCCACCTTTTTGAGGAATGTTGATTTTACCATACCAGTTCCTGCCACCACCCTCTCTATAGGGAAAGTAGGATTAGGACATGGGAGGGGCAGTTGTGTAATAGGAATATCCTCTGTAGTCAACATAGGTCTAGTAATATCATTTGTAACACCCCTACTCACCACCGGCACCTCATTCAGGAGTACAAGGGAATTTACTGTCGAGCTTACATGCACCATTT
The DNA here is from genome assembly GCF_040938575.1 of Ambystoma mexicanum. Classification (NCBI taxonomy): domain Eukaryota; kingdom Metazoa; phylum Chordata; class Amphibia; order Caudata; family Ambystomatidae; genus Ambystoma; species Ambystoma mexicanum. The sequence goes on from NC_090940.1 coordinate 546,184,179, forward strand.
TTCCACCCACTCTGTTCCCCGGCATCATAAAGGTAATTGCCCCCTCTCATGGGCGCCAGATAGACGGAAATTGGCTAGAAAATGGATTGAATCTACAAGGACCTCCTCTCTGCTCACCCCAAAACCCAGTTAGATATGGAAATGGAGTAATGGGAGAGTCTTTCAATCTCACACCAAGATTCATATCGGGAGCTCCCACTACCTTAGCAGTGTCCAAATTCTTTACCAGTGACTCTGTGATGGGATTCAGGGGAACTGAAACACAGACCACCCTATCCAGTATAATTGAGCAATTCTCAGATATGATCTGAGCTTCTAACACTGGTTCATGTATTCAAGTTACCTGTTCCGGTACAGGGGATAATCTAGCCTGAAAGAGAGTCCGGTGGGCCTTTCTTAAAGATAATCTGTTTTTTTTGGCCCCAGCCCTCCGCTTCAAAGCTTTGCCTTTCAGCACAGTAGTAGTTTTTTTTTTTAGAGACTAGGGGATTCTTTTGCCCTTTAACTAGGGTCCCTTCTCCCAGCATGGACACTTCAGCCACATCCTCCACCCGAGATTTATCATTAGTAATATCAATTATGTCCACCACAGTCTCAATATTTCCCTGTACTGGCAAATTAATTAAAGGGTCCGTTCCACTAGGTGATGACCTCACTTCCAAGCTGGTCGGTAGATCGTTTGAGCCCAGATCATCAGAAATGTCAATAACAGGGCCCAAGGCATTATCAAAATTTGCCTTAGACTGTGGTACATTTCTAATTTCATCCTCTTTTCTCATGGGCACATTAGCAAACTGAATCTCAAACTCTAATTCCTCAAGTTTTGAAGTAACATTTGTCAATATAATCTTAGTAGATTTCAGTTCTGCCCAAATGTTGTCATATAAGGCAACAAAAGAGCTTAATTTATTTTTAAATTTGTTTATTGGCATTTGTTATTTGTTACAGCCACAAGGCAATAAACGCGCCTGTAATTAAAGGATCAAGCACGTTGCATCTAAAAAACAACAGCAACTTAACATTACAACATTAACTGTCTCCAAGTGTTTTTTCCCATAAGCCAGTGTTGATTGGCGGTACAGGGGGGGTCAAGTCAATCGGGAGGAGGGGGAAAGGGACCTCTTGCCGGCAAGGACCCTATGGGGTTGTGACTGGTTGGTCTCATGGACTTCCGATTTGGTGCTTAGGTCCGCCTCCAGTAGATTTGTCCTAGTTCATGGGGGCTTGTCATCAGAGAGGTAGAACAGGGGGGCTGTGAGTACTTTCCAGGCCTCTAAGGTCATACTCGAGGCGTCAGTAGATCTGGCCACACTCCCTTCCCAGGCCTTCGTTTCCACTTGTACCCAGTGTTTCAGTTCACTGTGCCAAATTTTCTGTTGAGGCCCAGCTGGTTTCTTCCAGGACATTGCAATTGTCCTCTTTGCCAGTATGCACATAATATCCATTAATCTAGCGAGGTGTTTAAGTTTGGCCGTTCTGGGGTATGTGCCCAGTAGGCATTCCACGGGAGTCCATTTGTATCTGGTCAACCCCAGACTGTCGCTTGTCTGTTGTGTGGTGGTCCACAGGGACTGTGTCTTGGCACACAACCAGAACACGTGGATCAAGTCTGCATTGCCCATTCCACACCATGTACAGTTGGAGTGCTGAGTTTTGTTAAATTTTGCCAGCCTGGACGCAGGTTAAGTATGTCCGAACAAAAGAGCTTAACACCATATTCAGAGCTGATACAGTAGGGTGGGACAGGCGAATACGTTCATCCACCTCCTTCAATGTATGGTTTAACTCTGAGGAGCCTTCATGAGCTCCTAAGCCATCCCTCATTTGGAAAGGGACTTGACAGTCTTCTTGGTTGTGGCCAGATAATTCCTCATTCATAACATCCACCAAGGGGGTTGGTGAATCAAAAGTGGCGGCATTAGAGGCTGTGAGTTAAACTGCTCCATGTTTAGGACCTCCAATTCACCTTCCGCTTGATCAGCCAATTCAATGATGCTAATGTCTGTCAAGTCTCTTAAACACCCAAAATTGGGCTGCGTAGCCATCACTGAATGGTCCAGCATAGCTGTTCCCTTTAGAACTGGTAGGGATTTAATCTCAGTACATGTAAAAACAGATTTAGCAAAATAGTGTTCCATAACTCTTTGACCTGAGATGGGCTTTAAAAACTGCATTGAATTTGGTGCCCGAAGGGCTGATACATTTGAAATTACTGCCTTACACCCCTTCTGATACCCTTGGGGTGTGGTTGTCAAAATAGAAAGACTTTCCAACGTTGCCTCTACAACATTTGTTCTATTGCTGATCCCTTTACAAATAGACACTATTGGTTCAAGTACCAGAGGTGGATTACTAGGCATATGGACAGTTTTTACAGTTGTTTTCTGGATTTCGTATGCCTGTCCCTCATCCTCAGTAGAAAATGTTACCCCTGTTTCTGGTAGTAATGGGATATTTGACATAGTATGTATGTTTTGCCTATTCTTTACAGATGTTATACCATCCCCCAGTTGGGTTCCGCTAACTCCACAGGGTACCACCATGGCCTCTTGTAGAGGTGTATTTAAGCCAACACCACTTCGTAGTGCTGATCTCATTGGAATAAATCAACAAGGAAATCACTAAACAAAAAAAATCAGGTCAAAGGGTAAAGACAACAGCCTCACCCCACAGTCCCCGATTCTGAAAGTATGTCAGAATAAAGAGAATAGAATCAGGCTCAGCCAACATTATAACTACTAAGAAAAACACTGTGCTTATTTTCCTAGTATGTATGCTGTTTAAAACACCAAAGTCACGAATGAAATTACAATGGGATGAAAGAGGACTTGCCTCAACAGTCTCCCACTGCAGCTTGTAGTAATTTTAGGATCTTCACCTAGACCAACTATGGTGAAGAGAGCAGATCACCTTTGCTTGTTGATGCGGTTTAATATTACCAATTAACCTTTCTTGCAGGGCAAAGAGCCCTGCTCCTCGCACAGAGCACAGCAAACACCGCAAGGGTGATAGTACAGTACTTTTTGAAGTCGCCGGTGTGTCACATGAACGCGTCACGTGCTCCTCCGCAGATCCGCCTCCCTCAATACAGCAAGAGCAACACGCTCGCAGTGCTGCTGGAGGGGGGAGCTTGCTGCCAGTTAAAATGAATATTCAGGTCAGATGAAAACGCTCCTGCTGTTCCGTTCAACTACACACCAAAATTCAGCTCTCAACTGTCTTGTCTTTACTTGTCATGCCTTCAGACTCACCCGATCACGATCGCGTGGTTTGCAGGCGGCGGAGAGAAACGTGGACTCCTCCCGCGATCACCTCCGTTCGACCTTTAGGGGGACGCTGCGCTCCGAGGCATCCCTGGCGTCGCATTCCACACCTGCATTGGGGATTGCCTTGGAGACTGCAGGCGCAGAGGGGAGCGCCACTCCATGCTGCGGTCCTCCGCCTGACACGGCTTGTCACGAAGAAGGGTCACGTGACACGGCCTCCAGGAAACAGGCGCCAGATGAACCAGTGGGTCACGTGACCAAGAAAATGATCACGTGACCAGGAAATCGTCCACGATTGGCCAACGAACCAGGAACACTGCAATAAAAGGGGCTTGGCCTTTGCACACATTGCTTCTCAGCTGATCTCTCGGCGTTTAGCGATTTTCTGCATTTTGAACTTCATGGTTATCGAATTCTTGGATTTTGGACTTCGTCTTCTCTTCTGAATTGCCCTCAATTTTGACGCTTGGATTCTTACTGACCTGTATACCTGGATTACTTGAACTTTGGACTGATTCTTGTATTGTTTATGGATTGACCTTTGGATTTGGCGCTAGGCAAACCTTCAGCTACCTTTTGTCTGAACTCTTGGAACTCTCTCAAGTACTGTTCACCTTCAATCAGACCCTCTCTTCTCCCTTCAAATCCCGTGATCCCATCCTCTCCTCTGCACCACCCATCTGACCCCAGGGGGGGGAATACAGCTAGGTTCAAGGCACTCATCATTCACCTCAAGGGTAGGTCTTTCTCGTTATTATCTCTTTATGCTTGTTGTGAATACCGTGTAGCCACTAGCTAACGTGGTATTTTCTTTGCAGCCACCCGGGACCTGGCGTTTCCTGTTTACCCCCCCACATGTAGCTCCAATAACCGGTCAGCGAGTATTTTTACCCCTCTCTGACTGGTGCTTGGGGACGGAGGTATACTAATCCACGTGGACGTCAGGATTTGACATTACTGTTGTCACCATGAGTTCCTCACAAAGGAAATGTAGAGGAGCAGGTAAACATTTTCTTGCCAGTTCCTGCCCCCTCACCACTGTCATATTGCAACAGTCAAAGAAAAGCCATAGATGGGATCCCTTGTATCGTTCCTATATCGCATCGAGTGTATGAGAGACGTTATGCACTCAGACAGCCATACAGAATGTACCCTCCCTCTTAATGTGTGGAAGGCTGTCACATGGAAGAAAGCTACATTGAAGGATGTTGCCTGCTAAGATGTCAGAATGCATCTGTGAACATCATGGATGGACGATAAAGTAAAATGTAACGAGGAAGAAGCAATGTCATAAAGAAGATATATGAACCTATGATGAAACAATATGAAAACATTGAGTAACAATGTAATTGAAGCACAGAGTAACAGGAACCTAAAACTAAAAGTAATCATGGATCTAAAGAGAATGAAGTAACTTCCTGACCAATAACTGTAAATACACTGTAACGCAAGGTAGAAGGACAACTTATTGAAGCTTGTTATAGAGGAATATATAATGTGGCAAGGATGACCATGTTAGGATCTTGGATGACAGCTTATGCTGAGTTTTAACCAAGCTACTTCAGGGACAGGTCAAGGCTGTAAGAATCAGAAGACGCAGAAAGACAGCTATGTGAGCAGACGCGATAAGTCAAGATTGGCCAGGAGCAAAGATGCTATTTTGGGGGATAAGCACAAAGGGAGTAAATGGATAATCCCTGAATGTGGGACATTCCTTATAGATGGAAAGTGAAAACATCTGAGAGAGCCAAACTGCTGGTCAATTAAAAGTGTATAAAGTTCATATGAGATAGAGCAAGCACGTCTATAGAGGCCAAGAGGAGCAACAGCACCCTCCATAATTATATCAAATAGCAGAACTGGAAGGCTGAAATTGACACATTCGTGGTCTTTTCACACGTGACTCAGAAGTCGAAAAATAAAGGCTATTCATTAGGGCCTAAAGCTCAGATCGAGGTGTGCTCAAATTCCCTTGAATGTTCCAGAACAGTGAGCAACAACAAGGTCAAATACAAACCAAAAGACTTTGGCTGATGGCCTACCAATGACAGATGATAGACTAATTGGGAAAATGGGGAATATTCAAGGTGTTCCCAACAGACAAGGGGTAGCACTGATTCTAATATATTCTAGAAGTAGATATGTTCCCTTCACCAATTCCTTACCTCGATAGGTTTTATACTCTGCCACATAGAATGACATCATAGATGACGCATATTGGGGTATAAGACCTCCATTTAATCAAGCTGCTGTGTGAGTGTGCCAGCATCAGTCTGATCTCTATCAATTGACCCTGCTTTATTAAACTGAGAATAAAGTAGTATTTTGCCATACTATGAGTCTGTCCAATTATTTGGTCTAAGATCTATTATTGTAATTCCATCTAGCACAAAAGATGCTTGAAGGTGCTAGAGCAGAACTATTTCAAGGTTCAAGCTGCTGCACATTCTTAGATCATTTCAGGATTGTTTCTTAATTAGCACCACCGGGTTCAGCCATTCCGATGACTCTACTGTCTCTATGGTGCCCGCTTTGACCATTTTCTCTAACCGCTCCTGTAATGCATTTCTTATAGTAGTTGGCACTGGCACAGGTCTTACCTTTGCTTCACAGGAATCGCATTCTGCCATAGTATGATTTTGTGCACGTCGTTTTTGATTTTACCCGGGTCACTGGAGAATAATCTTGTAAATTCCTTCATTAATCCCAGCACTACTCCCCCTACTGCCACTGCCAGACTTGATCTTCCTTGCTGGGATCCAGTTAATGGTCAGTTTTGCCTCATCACCCCACCCTAACACAGCTGGACCTTCTTCTGCAAAATATACTCTTATGTGTGTCTTCCTGTCTTAAAATTCTATAGTGTTGTTTACGTACCCGAACAGATGAATGGACGCTCCTCCAAACACTGTTGGTCTATGCTTCATTCTCTTGACTTCAACTGTGCTCTTGCCCACCATGTCCTTATAGGTGTGAATCAGCACAATAGTCAAATCCCATCACAAGTTGGCCATGACTCTGGTTTCATTGCCATCCACGCCAATGACACAGTGTGGCTTCTCTAACCTTACAATGGAACTGGAGACCATTATGGCAGCAGGCACATACTCGCCGTGACAATTCATCTCCTCCTGTGCCACAGTTCACTTTCAACGCATTCATTTTCTTGCCTCTGCACTTGCAGGCAACCGCTATGTGTCCAAACCTCCTATAATTGGAACATTCTTTGCTCCGGGCCAGAAAATCTATCATTTGCTAGATGGCGAGTGCTGGCGCACCTTTAGCACTTCATGGGTTCTTTTTCTTCACTTCTATCAACCCTGCCATCCCACTTCGGTTTCTCCTTGCACGTCCGGAACCGGCACAATTCTTTCCATTTCTTTGCATCTGCTGGAGGTTTCCACCACAGCTCTAGCAATCTGAATTGCCTTGCCAAGCACTCATTATCTTTCCAAAATGAAGTTGTCTTGTACTTTCCTTGAGTTGGTATGAATTACCAGGATGTCACAAATCATGTTCTCGGTGTTATTGCCAAAATCACACAAAGCCGCCAATTCTCTCAGCCTCATGACATAGTTTATTTTAAAAAATATATATTTTTATTGGTTTCATAACAAGAAATAAACAACAAATACAAAAAAAGCATCATTGGCGAATGGTTAAGCATATCAAGAAAACAACCCAAAACCCCACCCCGGTTCCCCCCCTGCCCCCCCAAGACCACAGTTAGTTCACTGTTCCTCTCTAGTTCGTGCCCGTATCCGGGCAACTCCCTCCACTCCGCTCTGTATCATCCGCATCAGGGTGGAGCAAGGGCACCGTCAGGGCCACCCAGCGGTGTAGTTCCTCGCTGGAATCCAGTCTTTGCACATAAATAGCCGTTTCCCATGCCGCGGTTTCAGCTATGATCCACTTTGTGAGGTCACCTCACCATAGGGGCATATGTGGACCTCTGGGGCTTTTCCACCCCATGGCAATACGTCTTTTGGCTGTGATGTAAATAAGGTCAGTGAGCTTGGCTAGGGGTTTCTTCTTCCTGTTTTGCCTGTATTTGCCAAGAATGCAGGCCGTGGGCTCGTCCACCTCAACTATGATGTCTGCGCCAGCCACTCTGTCCTTCACTTGTGACCAGAACGCCCCGATTACTGGGCAGCCCCAGAACATATGAGTCATTCCCGCCCTAGGTTCATTGCATTTGGGGCATGACTGGGTTCCAGCTCCCGTGAATCTCGATATGGCTTCCGGCGTGAGGTACGCTCTATTGGTGATATACAGTTGAATGAGCTGTAAGCGGGCGTTCCTGGAGACCTTCTTATGATAGTGGGTTATGTCACCCCAATCTTTGTCTTCAAAAACGAGGCCCAGTTCAGTTTCCCACCTACTCCTACATTTGAGGTCTCCCCTGGTCGTACCCCATAACAGGGCTTTGTAGATTTGTGAGGTTTCTTGGCCCCCCCTCAGCGAAGCTCAATATCATTTCAATGCATTTGTTCTCCTCGGTCAGGTCAGCTGCGACTGGCCATCTACTGCACAAGGCCTGTACAACCACCCTGTGCAACAGGAACTGTCCAGCCGCGAGGCCCGTGGTCTCAAAGAGTTCCGAAAAAGTTAGTATTTTCTGTTCTTGGATCAAGTCCCCCAGTGTGGCCACCCCAAGGGGCTCCCATTGTGTACGTGTTTCGACATGCCCCCAAGAGTGAGTGACCATGAGTGCAGCGATAGGGATCTGTGGGGAAAACGGGTCACCCGACCCGACCAGTTTGCAGGACCTTTTCCAAAGCCGGATCCCGAGCTTGGCGAGGTAAGGGCAGTAACTCGTAGCACCCTCCCCGGCCCACAGTATGTCTCTGAGTAACAACCGGCAGAGGGCCGGCTGAAGGAGACGGGTGTCTGTCGTGCTTTCGTCCCCCATCCACTGCGTGACATGTCTCAGCTTGCTGGCGAGGAAGTACAGCTCAAAGTTGGGGATCTTAAGTCCACCCCTCTCGTACGGTCTTTGGAGAGTCTCCAATGCCACCCTGTGCCTGCTTCCCTGCCAAAGGAAGCCCCTACAGAGTTTGTTGAGATCTTTGAAAAAAGAGGGGGGGGATGTTGAAGGGGATGTTAGTGAAGTTATCTAATAGGCGGGGAAGGGCGACCATTTTGAGGAGTCCCGCCCTCCCAGCCATCGAAAGCGGGAGCCGGCCCCAGAACTCCATAGATTTCGTGAGAGAGTCTTTGGCCCTTACAGTATTAAGGATGTGTTCGGTGGCTGGGTTGCGGTGTATAGTTATCCCCAAGTATTTGAAGGAAGTAGTCTGCCATTCGAGGTCCAGAGGGGGGAGGGACCTGTATTCGTCGGTGTAGAGAGCTACGAGGGGATAAAGGCAAGACTTGCTCCTATTGATCTGGATACCGGTGAGCTTGTGGAAGCGGTCCAGGGTTTCCAAGATTTAGGGAAGGATGTGCTCAGGGTCCCGTAGGTACAGTAGGGTGTCGTCAGCATACATAGAGATGAGGTGGGTCACCCCGTCTATCTTAATGCCACCCTCTCTATATTCCTGTCTCAGGTAGGCCGCCACTTGTTCAGCGGCGAGGATGTATAACATGGGGGACAGAGGGCACCCCTGGCGGGTGCCTCTGTGTAGGGACCAATTAGCGGAATAGGTTTTGTTGGTATGTACCCTCACAGTGGGGCTGGCGTAAACCAGCCGGGTCCACTTAAGGAACACAGGGCCTATCCCCATTCTGGCCATAGTGGCATACAGCCAGTCCCACCTCACCGAATCAAAGGCTTTGGTGGCGTCAAGTGATGCCACTGCAAGTTTCTGCGGCCTTCCCTCAGTGCTATAGATAACATGATGCAGCCCGCGCAGGTTCTCAGTGATGGAGCGCCCTGGGATGTATCCCGTTTGGTCCTGATGGATCAGCAGAGGGATAACTCTGCGCAGTCTATTTACCAGCAGGGCGGTGAGGATCTTACAGTCAACAGTAAGCATAGAGAGGGGCCTGTAAGAACCACAATCTGCCCCGTCCCTCCCCGGTTTAAGCAAGGGTATAATAACGGCCTCATTCATGGAGTCTGGGAGTATGCCACGCTCAAAGGCCTCATTAAAGACCTGGGCCAATATTGGAACCCGGGGTCTTCCCAGCTGGTAGCGATCTGATTACCACCTTGACCTCATCGGGGCTGACAGGCTCATCAAGGGTCTCAGCCAATTGCAAGTCTAGTTTAGGTAGGTCGATGGCGTCAAGGGCGTCCTCGATCCTGGTATCAGAGGGGGGCAGGGCTTCGGAGTACAGGTTATGATAGAAGTCAGTAAAGACCGAATTGATTTCTTGTTGGGTATGTACGGCCGTGCCGTCGGGGGGTGAGTATATGGCAGATGGGTGGCCTGGGGGTCTCCCTTTTATAGAGCCACGCTAAGTTTCCCGGGCTTGTCTCCCAAGGCATGGATTCTTTCTGTGTGTTTGGCGTAACTCAGTTTACCAAGGGATTCCCAATGAGTTAAGCAGGTTTGTCTAAGTTCGCCCACTTTTTTTAAGTGGTCAGGGGATGGGTCAGCCTTACCTTCGAGCGTACTCAGGTCCCTTTCTGCGCGCTCAAGCGAGGATGTAAGAGATCTCTTGGCTCCCCCAACCGCTGCAATCATCTCGCCCCTCATGACCACCTATATGCTTCCCAAGTTGTGCTCAAGTGTCTAACGCTATGCAGATTATTTTGCCAATATTCTTCAGTGCTATCTTTAATGCGTTCCTTGAATGCAGAGTCAAGTAGGGCCTCGGACCTCAGCTTCCATGTGGGTATGGGGGGTATGGGCAAAAACACCTCCCACGTTACCAGAAGGGGAGAGTGATCCGACAGCACCCTAGGCAGGTAGCGAGCATCAACAAATATGGACTGTTGCGTTAGGCTGAGAAAGATGTAATCCAGCCTGGTGTGTACGGCGTGGGGTGGGGAGTAGAAGGAGTACTCCCGCTGCTCAGGGTGCTGGACCCTCCATAGATCACCGAGTTGCAACTGTTGGATTAGTTTGGAAAGTATTTTGGCTGGGGGGGGGGTCGGTCATGTTTATTATCAGATCTGTCAAGTAGAGGATCAAGGGGGCAGTTGTGGTCACCCCCCATATCATAATTCTGTCCGCATATGGGCTGAGTCGCGCATGAAGGGAATGGAAGAAGGCAGTCGTGTCATGGTTGGGTGCGTAAGTACTGACCAAGCAAACCTCTTTGCCCTCTATGGAGCCGCACACCACCACCATCCTACCCTCTTTGTCTGTTTTAGTGCTAGTGAGTTGGAAAGGAACAGTGGGGTCAATCCAAATCAGAACCCCCCCTGGCGTAGGAGGAGTAAGTCGAACCTATTAGGGTACCCCTCCAAGTTTTTGCCAGGGCTTCCAGTTTCTTGGGTATTAAGTGAGTTTCCTGCAGCATGGCGATTCCGACCCTGCATCTTTTCAGGTAAGTATGGACTCGTCGTTGTTTAACAAAGCTGTTCAGGCCCCTGACGTTCCAGGTAACGACCCTTATTGTGTCAGCCATAGGGGTGGGGTGGTTTATTCTGTGTAGCGGGTGGAGCTCGGGATCTAGGAGGTGCTGTGTTGCATGTGAATTGTTCCTGTGGTCTCGATGTGTCCCAGTGCATGTCCCCAACTCGTGCAAAAATGTGTACAAAAACTCCCGCATTCCCACCCTCCCTACTTAACTGTGAAAAAAACTCCAAACATAGAACTGGCCCAGCGAGGTTGCCCTCGTTATGACTGTCCCGTTTCTACTCCGTTGGACCGTGCATCGGTCTCCAGGTGCCCTACGGGCGGGTATATGTACCCAAAAAAGAGGGAAAACAATCAAGGGGTGGAGTGAACAAGGACTCCGGGTCTCCGCGGGGAGCATCCATTCAGCTGTTTAACGGTTCAACCAAATATAGTTCCCCCCCTGAATGACAGGAGGATCGTTATCTCGGTCTCCGTTTCCTTTCCTCAATATTAGGGATCTGGATTCCGTCCATTCGGTCCCTGGCCTGGGCCGGGGTGTCGAATAAGTGCACCTTGCTGTTATGCAGTACTTTAAGTCTGGAAGGATACAGGGGCATATAACGCAGCCCGGCGGCTTTCAATCTGGCCTTGGTGTGTGTGAACTGCGCTCTGTTCATTTGAACCTGAAAGGTATAATCAGGGTATATGGTGATTTTTGCAGAGTCCCGTTGGATTTGGCCGCCAGCTCGGGAAAAGGCCAGAATGACCTCACGGTCCCTGTAGTTGAGAACTCTCGCTATCACCGGCCTGGGTGGGGCCCCTGGCGGTGGTTTCTTGGCCAGGGATCTGTGGGCCCTCTCGATGGTAAAGCCCTGGGAGAGTTTGCCAGCTCCTACCTCTTGTAGCAGGAGGTTCTCTATGAAGTTAGTGGGGTCAGAGCCTTTGGAACCCTCTGGCAAACCGAGAAGGCGTATATTGTTCCGGCGAGCCCTTCCTTCTGCCTCCTCGGCTCTGTCCTCCAAGTTTTTGACCCTTTGCTGAAGCTCGTCGACGTCTCGAAGAAGGTGAGTTTTGGATTCAGTGTTTTCCCGGACTTGTGTTTCAAGCGCCTCAGTCCTGCCAGCCAGGGAGCGGACATCTTGGCGCAGGAGGCCCAGGTCTGTGGCAACGGCATCTATTTTGTTTTCCATTGTTGCCTGGAAAAGCTTGATGGCTTCGAGTATCTGGGTGTTGCTAGGCTCTGAAGCTGCAGGCGCCGTGGGGTTAGATTGAACGTCCGGGGCTGCTTTGTTTGTGCCCTCAGGATTCGGGGATTCACAGGCTGCGAAGGTGTTCATCGTGGTCTGGCGCTGCTGCTTGGGCCTGCTGCTCCTGCTGGACATGTCGTCAACACAGGGCCTTCCTGCACCGACAATGCCGGGGGCGCAATCGAGAGGCTGCTAGGTCTTGTTCCCGTCGCAGGGCGATGTTAAGAAGCAGCGCGGTAGCAGGCCGATTTTGGGAAACAAAAAGAAATCTCAGATCAGGCGGGCGCGGTCTGCCCCCTCCGCCGTCGGCTGTGAAGTGATGGGGGCCCTAGGAGGGGGCCTAGCGGTCCGCCAGAGAGTCAGTCTGCAGGCGGGGGTCAGGTGTTTTTGCCCACACCTCCCCCGGTGAAGGATCAGCAGGTGGGGGAGGAAGACGGTGGGGGTCACAATGCCTCAAGGAGGACAGCCCAAGTTCAGGCGCAGGGGGTAGAATAGGCCCCCCTCACCCTGCTTCCGATGTAGGTGTCCGGGGTGGTCCTCCGCCACCCCCGCTTACCTCTGCGGTACCGGTCGGCCACTGCTCACGCCAGGGGCCCCCTCGACTGTCCAGGGCACACCCAAGCCCGGTCACATGCCGTGGGCAAGGCGCGGTCCGATCAGAGCGTTCGGATCGGTCCTCTCGATCGATGAGTGTAGCTGTTCGGTCCCCTCCTCTGGGTCCAGCGCCAGTCGGCAACTCAGGATCCTCTCCTCCCGCCGGTGGGCAGTTTCGCCAGCGATGTTAGTGCGCTCTGGCCTTTCAAGGGATCAGGGCACGGGAGCTGCCATTTTGAATCCGCTCAGGGACCCTCTTCGCTCGCCGGATAAAGGTGTTAGCCGTCACTGCTTCGCTTGGGAGACGGTGCAAAAGTTGCCGAGGTGGTTCTGCGGTGAATGGTGCAACTTGTAGGATTCCCGAGCACTTTAAAGTCCCTTAAAGACAGCTTATCATGGCACATCAGCGCGGAGCTCTCAGGAGACACGTCCGCTCTACGTGGCGGTTAGCCACGCCCCACCCTCATGACATAATTGTCCATTCATTCAGAAGCTTCTTGCTGCCTGCCTGAGAGAAACCTGAAGGCACTCTCGCAACTACTCCCCGAGGATCTTCTTTTGAGGTGGCTGGGGTAGGGCCATTGCTTTTGGATCCCGACTCGGGGGGTGGACAAGTGAGGGAGGATAAACTGAGTGGAGGGTCCTTGGGGATAGGGTGCCAGAGAGCGAGACACTGTATCCCCTCTTTCCTGACATTGACTTACCCTACCCTCGCTAAGCCTTTGTAGGATATTGCTGTCTATATCCTAATTTCCCCCTAAAACTATACAAAATACTGAGAAGAGGAAGATGCCTCAAAGAGTAGTACAGACTACTTATAGAAAACACCACTACAGTACTGGGATGAAGAAAAGGCATCCTGGAAACTATAGAGCTGAAGGTCAGGCAGGCCCCACTGATTGGGTTAACTATATAGTCAGGCAAGACCAATCCAGGACGCAGACCTGAAACCCTTTGAGAGGGTTCAGGTACATAAAAGGTGGAGCATGAGAGCAGAGGCAAGCGCACGGAAGAGAGCAGCAGAGAAGCCAAAGCTGATAGTTGTGAGATGGAGGAGAGCAGACCACGAAAACGCAGGAAACTTGCAGAGCAGCGTGCTCTGTGAAAGCATGGCGAAGGGGCCGGTGAGATCTGAAGGAGGAAGCCGTGTGTAGTGTCGGCCCCATCCCGTTCGGTTCTGCAGATGCTCGTTCCACTGGACGGAGGAGCCGGCCCAGGAGTGCCTGAGGGGCAGGTGTTGAGATCCTGACCTCATTTGTTGAGAACCTGAGAATCAGAAGAGCTGTGGTGTCCAGCAATGCGACTGCTAAGTTTGTGTGTGAAGAAAGCCAGTACCTAAGTGCAGGACCAGAGGCTACATTGTGACAGGGCTGGCGCGCGCCGCCTGTATACTGATGAATGTCTGCGTGTTGTGATGAGAGCAAGATTAATGGAAGGGAATGATAACAGTCGACTAACTTGAAAGTTGTTGAAACATGGTATCAGAGTGGTCGCAATCAGTCGGCACATTCTAGAAAGTCTCTGCTCAAAGCCGAAAAACAAAATGAACCAAGTAGAGGGTGAAAAACGGATTGTATGGAAACCGTAAATCAGAGTGGTCACGTCTGGGGAAGCTGAACGTGTTCAAAGGTCTCTGATCACTTGAGGACACTGAGAAGCCTGAAGAACAATTAAGACTATTGCAAAGAGAATGAAAGTGGTGAATGCGCACCTAAGGGGAGCTAGTGAAGGGAGAAAAATGACAAACTAACAAAACGAGTATAAGGGAAGGTTGTAAGGCAAATCCAGCCAAGTGGAAGTTGAGACAGAGAGAACCGAGGAAGTACCAATAAAGAGAAATCCTTTATTTAAAGGTAACTGGGTGTGTGACCTGTAATGGGTGGCTCATGCAGCCTGTCAACTGCGCCCAGATCAGGAAGCCCCAACAATTCTATGAAAATTGTTTTTGAACCAGTGCTTAACGCTTGGGGAAGGGAACCCTGAGCTCCTTTGGAACATTGTTTTCTGTGAAGCAGGGGTGCTTAAACTTTGGGGATGAGCAACCCAAGTCTTGAGGGAACATTTAAAGCCTATATTCGTGGAACTGTATCCTGAACTTGGGGAAGGGAGCTAGAGATTGCTCCAGACTTTAATTTGTGAACACTGTTAAGTTAGAATAACCCTACACAACATTTTTGTATTGAACGTGAGGGCAAGCATAGGTTTTGACACAGACAGACTTTTTTTTAACTTACGGACATAGACTTTGCCTAGTTTCTTTAGGTAGGGAGATCCCCACCATAGCGATAGGGCCAGTTAGGCATAACACCCATTCTGATACTTAATACCTTAATAGAATTCCTATTTTTTAACTCAAATTCCGTTGTCTGTGTCATCTCTTGATACCATGCCTGTCTCACACTGCCATAGAACTTGATACAGTGCAGGACTGTGTTTTCTCTGTTGAAGAATCACATAATGCGTCGTATAGCTTCCTTGAATACATCATCCTCATCATCTATGGCTTTGGGATGGAGTCCGGCACTTCCGGGACCAGCGCACTTCCCGCCATCTCTTTGCATCTGCTAGAGGTTTCCTCCACAGCTCTAGCAATCTGAATTGCCTTGTCAAGCACCACTTCTTTTTCCAAAATGAACTTGTCTTATTCTTTCCTCAGGTTGGTATAAATCATCAGCATGTCGCAAATCATGTTCTCAGTGTTATTGCCAAAATCACACAAACCCACCAATTCCCTCAGCCTCGTAACAAAACATAGTCGTCCACTAATTCAGATGCTTCTTGTTCCTGCCATAGAAATTGATACGGTGCAGGACTGTGTTTTCTGTGTTGAAAAATCGCTTAATGCGTCGTATGGCTTCCTTCAATACATCATCATCTATAGTTTTGCGATGGAGTGCAACAAAAATCCTCTGCCCTTCCAACCCTATGGCATTCAGCAACATGGCTCTCTTCCTGGCTAGGGGATAGTCTGTCCCCCCCCCATCCGTGTCCAAGTATGTAGTGACTAGGGGTTCTCATTGAGGCCAGGGGATGGTAGGCCTAACCAGAGTCTGCAGAAAACCAGGAGGTGGCGTCTCTGCCTGCATCTTTAACACTTGGACTTCGCACCGTAGTCCTCGTCGCCAATTATGTTGTGTAATGAGGAGACTTTACACTGACGCTGCTGCAACAGGTTTAATGGTGGCTGCTGGAACCATTCACAAGAAGCAGTTACCTCACTGCTTGTAATGTTCATAACATGAGACATAACTGGCAGTCTTTTGTTGACTGCAATGCCATAATGTTATTTGATCCGGAGCAGCGCCGGGCAGCCGCTGTCCCTGCAGCTCTGCACTTTCACACAGTCTTTTCAGCATCCCACACGCATGCGCTCACGAGTCTCCACACATGTTCCATTGCTGCGAGGGGACCCTTTGCTGATGCTGCTGTGCCTAAAGGGACAAAGCACCACAGCCACATCTCATGGATGATACGCGATTAGGAAGAATGGTGTCTTGGTTTATTAATGGTCCTCGTGTTAAGAGGCGAATTGCCCAGCATTTTATTTCAGCACTGTTCTCGTGAGCAGAACCAGATCGATATGCAAAGGGATGTTTTTCCTCTGGGAAACCACAGTGTACATGACAACATTTTGCAGCTCTCAGGAGGGAGATTCTGTCACGAAAAGCAGGAGAACTGAATTTTCCAAATGTATTGCATTGGGATTACAATTATTTTAGAAGGAAGAAAGTAAAAAATAGTCAGGAGCATTGGCATAGCCTCCCCCCCCCCCACCCCTCCTGAGTGGTTGGGTACCTTCCCAGTTCATTTGGCCATGATCATTCTCAGTAGAGGGGCTCTGACAATTTTACCAAACGAGTGATATTTTAATGATGGGTGAAAGCAGTCCTGTTTCTTGGGGCGGGCGGATGGGGCGGCTGCCCGGGGAGCAGAGTTTAAGCCGCTTGGGCGAGCGCAGGAAGCAGCCCACCCAGACAGCTGTCTTTGAGCCCACCGGACAAAAGCATTAATTTGTTTCAAATAAAGTAATGTATATCACGAACGCAGCCTCCACTGGATGTATACTAATTGACCTTTTCATATATGGAACCCCCTGCAACCCCCCACCCAATCCAAAATCCCCTGCAACCCCCCACCCAATCCCCTTATATTATTTATAATCCAAAACCAACCCAATACATATGTAAAATAACTAAAAGGTCAATTAGGGTAAAAGGGCAATTTGGGTAATACCCCACCACTCACCCTCTCCAATTTTGTGTTGACAAAGCCTTTGAAGTGGGCTCAATTTATAAGCAATGGCTCATTTAATAAGCCATTGTTTTTACAACAGAGTGATAAGAACTGAACATGGGCATTTTTATTCTGAAGGCCAGTTCAAAGCATCAGTTAGCTGACCAAATCTACGCATTCTTCCAAGAGAATTAACGTGCCACGGTGAAAAACTTTTAAACTATGTTATTTATTTTAATGTCTTTGATACACCAAGAGTTATTTCTTGGATATTACTTTTTTTGTTACATATCGCGCACGCCTGAGAAAGTTAACTATCATTTTCTTGCCTAAGTGGTCTAGTGGCTGCTTTGGAATATGGACTAAAGGCATTCGCTCAGAATCAAATAACTTTATTTTCTTAACACACTAACCACTGCCAGATGGCTCCTCGATGTTTGATTAGGAAAGCAGGGTTCATTGTGTCACTGTGATGACTGTAGCCCGTGGCAAATCAATGCAGTGATATGTGTGAAGCAATGATTTGTGCACTGCCCAAGTCACCACCATGTTTGTTAAGGCGTCTATGTGCTGCTCCTCTATGTAACAGCACATATGCCTGTTTCTGTCTGATGTGTCCCATATCCATACAATAGCACACTGGAATTGTTTGTGTATATAGCTCTAACGAGTGTGCCATACTGTCCCCACACTAAAACACAAAGCAATCAAAAAAGTTGCCTCAAATTGTACATCCACTAGGCCAAACACCCTTTCTAAACGCCACACCATGATTTTTCACTAGCTGCAGGTCAGCATGAATAAGAGATGCTAATGCCAGCTGTATTGAGGACTGGGCATGCTCAGACTGAGACCCAGCCCCACCTCATCTAAAATTCTCCAGAAACAAGAAGCAAAAAATCCCCTGTACCTCATTTGAGTGGCTGATATTGCAACCATTTTATCCTTGCATCCAAAAACGTAATATGTCCGAATGAGAATGTATGGTTCATGGTTACAAACATTTTAAGGTTCAAGTGAGTGTTGTGAACAGTGATGTGAGGACCAGGTCTTGTGTCCGTTATGTATTTACTGATTCTCACGTACAACCCTTTTATCACAGACTTATTTATCAGTTATAGAGATCTCTGATCATTGTTATACTACCTACCAAAATGCTCTGTGATGTAATGCAAAGCAGACAGAACATCCATTGGTCTTATTTGTCCCCTTACCCTCTCTTTTGTCGGGGTATTTTGAGAGAGTGCACTAGGCCGTCAACCTTGAAATGATAACCTACAGGAAAATAATTCATATGATTAGTCTAGCAAAAATATAAGTGAGGTGGTTGTAGGTCAAAGGATCGAAAAAAAGGGTTGAATGACAAAAGGGTCGAGTCAATTCGACCGAATAAAAGGATCGAATTTTTTTTTTTTTGGGGCGGGGGGGGTCCCTGCCCCTAACCCCCGTTTTTGGGGTTAAAAACACCCTTTTAAAGCTACGCTAGAGCAAAAAAAATATATATATTTTAAAAAATAATTCAATCCTTTGGTTGCCGGTCGAATGCACTCGACCCTTTTGCATTCAACCCTTTAACTGGACACCAAGTGAGGTGGCTCGAAAAGAATGCCTGCAACACAGAGCCAGTGGGCCCTCAGACTGTAGCAGGCTGGTCACACCACAGTGTGCCAGCATGGGCAGTTTGAAACTGCATTTAGGCAAGGCCTTCATTAAGAGCAGATGACAGAAGAAGAATTTACTTTGGCAGCAACAGCTGTGCTTTCACATTAGATTTCTTCTGTAAACTGCTTGAACTACAATGTAATGAAACTAGCTTCGTTTGTTTAGCAATGATATATTGATATTGAGGAGGTGTTTGCCACGTGACACAGAGGTGTAGTTTGGGAGTGACAAGTGCCAATCAGGGGAGGGTACACTCTAGTGTTTCGCCCTGGGCACCAAGTTGGCTAGAAACTGCCCTGGGCGAAAGTAAATGTCTTTGGAAAAACTGCAAGATTTCGCCCCCAAAAAATCAAATTAGGATTCTCTTTCCTAAATAGGCAGGGTTGGCATGTATGCTTTCATATTATTCTTAGAAATGGGGTATAGTAGGTGCCTACCTCTCAGCTTCAATGCTTTTGGCAGGTGTCACCCATCATTGATTTAGTTCCCTCACTCACCAAGCCCCTCCACCGTCCATACACTTCAGTGGCCTCTCACCGTCCAAAACCGAACTTTTCTCTTTTCACCCACCATGGGGACTCAGATGGCTGAGAGGTATGCAAGTAATTTATTGCGAGTTTTTCTGCTAAACAAGGGACTCAAAGATGGAGGAACTAGATGATTTTAGTCTTTCTTGAACCTCAGTGTTCTGCTAGATGGAGGGAAGTCAGAGCGCTGTGGGTATCAAACCCTAGCATCCCAGAGGCGAATTCTGTCTCCTTCCCAACCCAATCCCACATAAGGGAAATCTAGACCTGCTATTAGCAGCCATAGGCAATGTTACTTAGCAAATACCATTAAGACATCCAACAAAGATCTAGGGTGCACGCACTGAAGTATGGACAAAGACACATTTTCTAGGTCTAGACAACGAGAAACTATATGTCGGAGCTGAAGGCAAGGAGGACAAGAGAACCAAATATAGGATGTGCACAGGGAATCCCACTGTGAGAGAAGGTGGCTTGAGAGTCTCCTGTGGTGCTGCAAAAAAGGAATAGAGGGTGAGCACTTAGCATGCAGTCACAGGACACAAAACAACCAATAATAACATTGTGCCAAGAAGCAGACTGATCTCACTAAACCCCTACCTAAAGACTCCTACCAGATGGCCAAACAAAGGCAGATGCTTCCTGATCCTGACCTTGTAGGTGGTGTACTGCAGGAGGATCACTTAGGAGGAGACCAGGCCCAGGGTGGTGAGGAGATCCAGTGGGATGAGATGCAGTATTTATCATTTAGAAGGGAGAACCTTTTAAAATTGCCAAAGCATGTAAATGGCCTATGGTCGATATGATATATCTGAACCACATATACAATCTGTGGCTATGGGTACAGTCAACACAAAATCTGAACAAACCCTAAGAAAGAACAGACCATTTGAGTCCCCCCCTCCCCCTCAAGGATAAAAATCCTCCTTACTCCCAGAGGTACAACGAAATGGAATTTATAAATGCTGCCTTAAGTAAACTTTATTCCTCTTTACTAATGAATTTTGATGAGTCATCCCTAAATACCTCTCAAGGGAAATAAAAGTACCTTTAAAAATAAGAAGTTGACAAAACAAACTGATTTTGTTGTTGAGGACTACAAGTCTCACAATCCTATAAGTACTAGGACGAGGAAGAGGGCTGAAGGGCAATGTTGCAGCAGTAGTCAGGCAATTAATAGCCCACACCTGAGTGAAGTTGAGAGGCTTAAAAGGTCCCCTCAGAATCAGACCATTAGGAGCTGTAACTGTGGCTGGAATGTATGCAGCAGTTGTAGAAGCAGGAGGAAGAAAACACAGTGTTGGCAATCCAGGCAAAATTGGGAGAAACTAAGGGTGCCGGGACTCTGATACAGCAGATTTCAACTGCTTGTCCTGTGAGGGTCCGGTTTCCACAGACTCTGATGGGCAGAGGTTGCAAAGCAGAAGGTATGAACGAAGACTGCTTTCCCCCATGTGAACCTCATTGCAGAGTTTGCACACAGCAGAAAGCGTGTCGGAGACCGTGGCCCAAAATTGCTGCGGAGCCGTGGGTCTCAGGAGCGAGAGCGGCTCCTTAATTGCGAGGAAGGGTGTGGGTCCAAAGTGAAGACAGAAATCATAGAAGTGCTGTAGCCCATGAAGGAAGGAATACAGAAGCCAGTGAGTTTAACGCAAAAGTATCCTGAAATAAAATCCCTAGTGTATGAGCAGTAATGATGTTAATATGATCAGTTTATTTAACAATGGAACACTTGAATTGTAGCACTCACGTAGGAGCAGACATTCTCTCTTTCATGCGCATATGGAAGAAACGCTGTGAAACTCTATTGTTGAACTTAAAACTTGCAAAAACACAGAAAGAGGTGGTCATGTGTGCCTAATACAGAATGCAGGAGTAAGAGTGATCTCTGAATCTTTACTCAAGCAGTCAAACAATTCTAACAGAAGTTAAGTGTTTGAACATTGTTATTACAAATTGAAAAGAGCAAGCATTGTCCAAGCCAAGAGTGAACAAGGTGTTTCCCAAAGTAAGATTGAAACCAGCCTTTCCCAGAGCCAAAGAATGGTTTAAACATTACTCTGAGCCAAATAGAACATCAATATTTCCTGAGCTAAGAGTGTGCAAGCATTACGCGAAGCCAAACGTGGCAACAAAGCGTATGGGTAATTGTCCTGGACAGCAGAATACAAAGGGATAAAGGCAAGGTTGGGGAAGGGAAACGTGCTATTTGTAATTTTTCTTTGAAGTTGATGCTACCTACATTGCCAAAGCCAATATGAAGGAGAGAGAAGTGGGTCCTAAAGGCAATTTTGGGTTGTTACTGTTGCTGACATATACAAGTGGCAAAGAGCCTGCCCCCCTGGTGGAAAAGGAATATTCAGAGAAAGAGTGCCATGCTTATTTGAAGGTGTTGAAGTACCATAGGATGAATATTATCGTATCTGAACACTGTTTAAAGTTGCAGAGTACGGAAGCTGTGGTTGTGTATTTGGTTCTCAGTAGATTTAATACTTCAGTAGCAAAATTGAAGGTAGAATAAATACTATGAGGCAGAGGAATAGTCCCTCGTGGTGAACTCTTACAGACGTTACTCCAAGTTAAGAGTTGCTACAATGAAAGGATAAGTGTTGTGAAGTCATCCTGACAAAGATGCAAACTGTGACTTCTCATTTTATAAAGAAATACATTAAGTGTTAACCAAGAATGGTGGCATTTCTTTCTGGACAACTCTAAATTGTGGCATAGCATCCTGGCTGTGAATGATATTGATGCTATTTTGATAAAGGGGAAAGCCTTTAATTTTGCCAAGAAGGGACGTTTTTCTGTTTGAAATGTGGTTAACAGAACTTTGACTTGACATTGAAGGAGCCAAGAACTGAACAGAGACTGTATTACAAACTTGGATTTCTTCGTTTTCATTTTGGTGATCATTGGAACTGAGTTTACCTTGAAAGCTGGGGAAAGAGTTCACCCAGGTTACCAAGAAAGACTGTAAATCATTATTGCTGCTATTAGGAAATGCCATATATTTCCTTATGTATGTTTAATTGTGAGGGCAGATATCCTGTGTTAGAGCATTTTCCTTTAGTTTTAATAGGCAGGGAAATTCTCATCAGAGTAGGGATAGTGAGGCGTTTGATAAAATGTATGATTGAATAAAATGGCTTATTTTTGAGAAATCATCCAAAAGTTGTCCGCCTCGCATTTCTGGCCCCTCACACAACCCAAAAACATGCTCCAAAAAACTGCTCCAGGCTCACCAATGACAGGGCACATTATAGGCTACCCAGTGTCTCCTCAGTTACCCCTAAAGTACAGAGCCTACCTAGGTCAGAAGGGACCACTGTCACGCTCACCTGGTTTCCGCGGGGCGTAGCACGTGGCTGAACGAATGATGTCTGCGCTGGCGTGGTGCTGCGTGATTGGTGATGTCGCTGCGACTTCTCCCTTGTTACCACCCTCCCGAGGCTTTGTTCTGCAAGGTTAAAATAAAGTATTAGCGACTGGGGAGGGAGTTGAGTTGGACCCACCTCCGCCACCACCTGATGCCCATCTCCTTTTGCTCTCACCTTGAAGTTTTGTAAGGTAGGCTCTCCGTCCTGCAATCTAGCAGGGGTGCGAATGACACAGTCTTTCCAGGATCGAGTTACTTCACTGATCCGATGAGCGATTGCCGAGTCTTGGAGAGCTTGGTCAAACAGGTAAGTCTCTATGCCAATGACTGCTTGGTATACAGTCTTTGAGTCTTTATTTTGCCCCAATTCCTTTTAATCAGTGTCTTTTTCTTTACCTTCAGCCGCAACTTCAAATGGATTTTGCATGAAGGTTCAAATGGACTTAGAGCGCTGAGCAGATGTCCTGCAGGTGAGTGGAAGCGCAAGAATGAAACGCTGTGAGTCTGAAGTATTGTTTTTCCTTTCCGTGCATGAATAACCTGTCACTCTTCTTCTTTTGCAGAGGCGGCGCGGCGCTGGAATGAAGAATGGAGGAACCGCTCCGAAGAGGCTCCAGAAGGATGCTGAACCCGAGAGGACTCTTTCAGCCAGAACGAAGACCGTCCCCTTCAGCCGGTGCGAAGGCCCGGGAGCGGCTGAAGAAGCTGAAGAAGCAACCGATGGAAGGATGCTGCAGGTAAGGCTTAGCCGTTGTACTGACTTGTTTTTTCTCTGTCTTTTTCCCTTCCAGGTACCGATGGATGAAGTCCTGGACGGGCGTGGCTGTAGAAGTTCAGGAACAGAACAGACACAGTGAGCGTTACGCTGCAGGAGTGCAGAATAACGCGAAGCGTGTTCTGTATGCAGGGCATGGCTTAAACAGCCTTGCATGCAGTCCCAGGTAAAGTAGTCCCTTTACCACACCCTGTTCTTTGAATAAAATAGTCCATCAGCCACACCCTGAGGAAACAGAAAGGCTTAGCCTGGCTAGACTGGGCAAGTAGTTCCACATGATTTATCCCATATTATGAGCCTGGCGCCAAGGGCGCCAGGTCTGAGTCCAAGAGGCTCTGGGGGCTTGAAAAGCCCTTAGGGGAGTCGCTGACTGGGGGGGAGGGGCACCAGATCCATGGAGCCTTTAGTGTGAACCATGACAGCACTCCCCCAAAGGCCCCCCTAACGGTGGGTTCTCCCAATGGGCCCGGTTTGTTCGGGTGGTTCTGATGGAACTTCCTCAACAACCGAGGGGCATTAATGTGTTCGCTGGGTTCCCACAATCTCATGTGGTCTGTATCCTTTCCAGTCTATTTGAAAAAATAGTTTTGATTTGACGATCTTTGAGTCCAGGATATCCTTAACTTCAAATTCAGGTTCCCTGTCAACTATGATTGGTTTTGGTGGTTTCAGTATTCGGGTTGCACTGGCTCCAAAAGTGAGACATGTAATACGGGATGGATTTTCATGTGTGAAGGTAAGTCTAGCTTTACAGCTACTGGATTGATGATGGCCTTAATGGTGTATGGGCCTATGTATCTTGGAGTGAAGGTGCGAGTTCCTTTCATGGGAATATGTTTTGACGCCAGCCAGACTTCATCCCCCACTCGGTATTTGGGAGCTTCACTCCTATGCATATCTGCTGATTTCTTGCATCTTTCTTTTGCTCGTCTCAGATGATGAGTTGCTTGTCTGAAGGCTTGAGTGATAGTCGTGTGCAAACTTCTTACTGCTGGCATTTCCAGGGGTTGAAGTGGGTCAAGATTAGAGGTCCGTGGATGCAGCCCGTAGATAGTATAGAAAGGACTTTGTCCAATGCTGGAGTGTAGGGAGTTGTTGTATGCGAATTCCGTTATCCATAAAATGTCTTTCCAATTGTCTTCTGTTTGGTGTAACATACACCTGAGGTATTGTTCTAAGGTCTGATTGGTTCTTTCAGTCTGCCCATCAGTCTGAGGGTGGTGACTGGTGGAAAGTCTTAAATCGATGTGAGCTAACTCGCAGCATTTTCCCCAGAAACGTGATACAAATTAACTGCCACGGTCAGAAATCAGGATAGAAGGAAATCCATGTATCCAGACTATTTGTTCTAGGAATTCCCTTGCCAGTATCGAAGCCGAAGGTAACCCCTTCAGTGGGATAAAATGAGCCATCTTGGAAAACAAGTCCACTACCACCAAAATTGTGTTGTAGCCATTACAAGGAGGAAGATCAGTTATAAAATCAAGCGACAATGTATGCCAAGGTATAGGTGGAATATCCAGAGGTTGCAATTGGCCTGGCGATTTCTTTATTAGGGCCTTGTTTTGTGCGCAGACCCCACAGGATAACACAAACTGTTTGATGTCTTTACGCCAAGTTGGCCACCAAAAGTGTTGCTTTATCTTGGCTGCAGTCTTAGCGAATCCAGGATGACCTTCGATCATTGATTCGTGATAATTTGAAATGACCTTTTCTTGAAGTTCCTTGCTGGGCAGATAAAGGCGACCCTGAAAGTATGGTAATTGGTCCGAGATTGAATTGTGAGCACTTTTGGAAGGCCAAGCTTTCAGAGTGTCGGTATCTATGAGATGTGGGATTTCCTTATGAATGTCATCTAAGGTGAGAGACGTTGTAATTCCCAAGATTTTTGCTCCAGGGATGATTTGCACTGGATCTGGATTGACGGTCTCCTCGTCTACTCCTATACGAGATAAAGCATCCGCTTTACCATTTCGACAACCAGGGCGATAAGTAATCACAAAGTCAAATTCAGAAAAAAATAGTGCCCATCCAAGTTGGCGAGATGATTGAGCTTTTGCCACCTTTAGGTACTGTAGATTGCGGTGATCAGTGATTACCGTGATGGTGTGCCTTGCTCCTAAGAGATAATGCCGCCAAGCCTTAAAGGCGGCCTTGATTGCCAAGAGTTCTTTGTCCGTAATGGCATAATTCAATTCTGGGGACGTGAATTTCCGCGACCAAAAGGCCACAGGGTGAAGCTGACCGGATTCAGGGTCCTTTTGCGAGAGTACCGCTCCCATTGCCAAACTGGAAGCGTCGGTCTCAACCAAATACGGTAGATCTGGGCGGGGATGTTTCAGGATTGGGGCTGAGATGAATTTGTTAAGTCCTAGAACGCCTTCTCTGCTTCCTCTGACCATTGAAAACGCCTGTTCTTTCTCAGTAACGAGGTGATAGGGTGCACCAACTGTGAAAAACCTGGAATGAACCGACGATAGAAGTTCGCGAATCCAAGCATACTCTGAACTCCCTTAATTGAGGTCGGGGAGGGCCAATTGAGGATGGTGTCCACCTTCCGCGTATCCATTCGTACACCTTGAGGGGTTAGGACAAATCCAAGAAACTCAACCTCTGTGACGTGGAAGAAGCATTTCTCCAGTTTTGCAAATAGTTTGTGTTGGCGGAGATTGTCCAGAACAGCACGGACGTGTTTCACATGTTCTTGCTCAGATGGGGAGTACACCAAAATGTCGTCGATGTACACTACGACACACACATCGATTAGTTGTCGCGGGACGTCATTCATAAATTACTGAAACGCCATTGGGGCATCACCTGGTTGATTCGTACTAGGTGGTATGCCCCACAGAGATCTAACTTGGTATAAATTTGTGCGTCTTTAACCTGGTCCAAAAGTTCAGGAATTAGAGGCAAGGGATAATTTTTTTTTTACTGTGATCTGGTTCAATGCGCGGTAATCAATACAAGTTCTGGGGTCACCTTCCTTTTTAGGCACGAAGAATAAGGGGAGGCTGCCGAGGACTTAGACGGGCGAATAAAACCGTTAGCCAGGTACTGGTCTAGATATTTCCTTAGATGCAGGTTTTCAGGTTCGGTGAGTGCGTAGATTCGACTGACTGGAATCTGTGCGCCAGGTATGAGATCAATTTGACAGACATACGATCTATGAGGAGGCAGAGTGTTGGCTTGATCCTTCTGGAAAACATCCTGGTAATCTTGATACTCCAGGGGCAGTGGATTAACTAGGCTCATGATCGTTGTCGCTTCCTTGACCAGGGGTTCTTTTACCTGATAGCAGGTACGAGCACATTCACCTGAGAAGGTCAGACTCTTAGCACGCCAGTCGATGCAAGGATTGTGTAATACTAGCCAAGGTATTCCCAGAATAACTTGGAATTGTGGGGCCTTAATTATATCAAACACAAGGGCTTCCCGATGTCCGTCTTGGCACAAAAGTGTCATCTCAGTCATTGAGTGGGTTAAAGGACCCGAAGCGATCTCTGTTCCGTCGACAGTGGTGACTAGATCTGTTGTTGCCTTTTCACAGAGAGGAAGATTCATGCTTGTAGCCAATTCTTGGTCCATATAATTTCCAATGGCTCCGCTGTCAATATAAGCTAACTGCATGCATTCGAGACGGCTGTTGGTGATTTATAAGGATCATTGGCAAGGGTAGGTGTGAGGTCTGGAAGTCCTTCTTTTCGCTCGACAAGTGGACCTCTATGCTTGTCGGGTGGGGTAGTTTTCCGACTCTGGCTCTGCTTCCTTTTTGCAGGCAACCCCAACTGCTTTCTTCGGAGGCTTCACGGGGCACTCTCGGAGAAAATGGCCGGTTGACCCACAATATAAACACAGCTGCTGCTGCCGCCTCCGATCTCTCTCAGACTTGGATAGTGGCCCACGTACCCCTCCAATCTGCATGGGTTCGGCCAAGTCGGTGGTTCTAGACGCACTTTCATTTGGGCGTACAAATACCCAAGTGTCCATTCTAGCTCAGTCCGCCTTACAGTTCTGTAGTCTATGATCAAGCTGAACCACCAAGTCTATATATTCAGCACAGTCTCTAGGAGGGTTAACCCCTCGAGCTAAAACATCCTTTAATTTACCTCTTAACCCTTGGGAAAACAGTGTTGTTCTTTTGTCATCTGGCCAGTCGGTTTCCACTACCAGCCGATTAAAAGTGGCGATGTAAGTTAGCAGATCTTGATTGCCTTGGCGTAGAGACAAGAGTTCGTTAGCCAATGCCTGGCCCTGAGAATGGCGGGCAAAAAGCTTCTCCATGTTCAATTGGAACCTCTCAAAGTCCCGCAAAATAGGATCCTCCCAACTTACTAGTGGCACTGACCAGTCCGCCGCGCTGCCACTGAGATATAACAACACAAAGGCTACCTTGGCTTGGTCGTTTGGAAAGGCTCCTGGCCTACAAAGAAAATGCAGTCGGCACTGATAAAGACTGCATTCCTTTTTGGATCTCCCGCAAAGCGTTCCGGAGGTGCCAAAGGTACGGTCCCTGGAAGGACCACTTGGACTGGATTACTTGGCGTTGTTGGAACCGTTGACCCCAATCCAGGTAACAGTATTTGCCCCGCCTGTGACTGAAGCAATTGTCTAGCAAGTTCATCAGTACGATCCATGGCCACGATCAGTTCTCTCAAGGCATTGGTTTCCTGCCGAGCTGTATATACCTCAGCCCTGCGTTCCCCCAAAAGCTGAGCTAGTTGATCTGTCTCAGAAGTTTCCATTACGCCCGGGTAGATGTTTTTGTATAAATGCTTTGCGTTCTGTCACGGTCACCTGGTCTCCACGGGGGCATAGCACGTGGCTGCACGAATTATGTCTGCGCTGGCGTGGTGCTGCGTGATTGGTGATGTCGCTGCAACTTCTCCCTTGTTATCACCCTCCCTAGGCTTTGGTCTGCAAGGTCAAAATAAGGTATTTTGCGACTGGGGAGGGAGTTGAGTTGAACCCACCTCCGCCACCACCTGATGCCCTTCTCCGCTTGCTCTCACCTTGAAGTTTTGTAAGGCAGGCTCTCAGTCCTGCAATCTAGCAGGGGCGCGAATAACACACTCTTTCCAGTATCGAGTTACTTCACTGATCTGATGAGCGATTGCAGAGTCTTGGAGAGCTTGCTCAAACAGGTAAGTCTCTATGCCAATGACTGATTGGGATAAAGTCTTTGAGTCTTTACTTTGCCCCAACTCCTGTTAATCAGTTTCTTTGTCTTTACCTTCAGGCGCGACTTCGAATGGATTTTGCATGAAGGTTCAAATGGACTTAGAGCGCTGAGCATCTGTCCTGCAGGTGAGTGGAAGCGCAAGAATGAAGCGCTGTGAGTCTGAAGTATTGTTTTTCCTTTCCGTGCGTGACTAACCTGTCACTCTTCTTCTTTTGCAGAGGCGGCACGGCACTGGAATGAAGAATGGAGGAACCACTCCGAAGATGCTCCGGAAGGATGCTGAACCCGAGAGGACTCTTTCAGCCAGAACGAAGACCATCCCCTTCAGCCGGTGCGAAGGCCCGGGAGCGGCTGAAGAAGCAACCGATGGAAGGATGTTGCAGGTAAGGTTTAGCCCTTGTATTGACTTGTTTTTCCTCTGTCTTTTTCCCTTCCAGGTACCGATGGATGAAGTCCTGGACGGGCGTGGCTGTAGAAGTTCAGGAACAGAACAGGCACAGTTAGCGTTACGCTGCAGGAGTGCAGAATAACGCGATGCGTGTTCTGTATGCAGGGCGTAGCTTAAATAGCCTTGCAAGTAGTCCCAGGTAAAGTAGTCCCTTTACCACACCCTGTTCTTTGAATAAAATAGTCCCTCAGCCACACCCTGAGGAAATAGAAAGGCTCAGCCTGGCTAGACAGGGCAAGTAGTTCCACATGATTAATCTCATATTATGAGCCTGGCGCCAACGGCGCCAGGACTGAGCCCAAGAGGCTCTGGGGGCTTGAAAAGCCCTTATGGGAATCACTGACTGGGGGGGGCCCCATCAGATCCATGGAGCCTTTAGTGTGAACCATGACAAACACCCCACCCAGGCCACTATAGGTACTATTTGTAAAATGACAAAAGCAGAAAAGCTGTTCTGTTATACAAGGAGGCTTTGCAGCCTGCTAAGGAAAAGAAAACTAATTCACATTCAGAAGTTCACAGATCATTGAAGTTCACAAATGTTTTCCACTTTAGTTTGCCCTTCTTGCGAGCCAGTACTCAAAGGTGCCCTTGGTGAGTGGCGTACACTAGTTTCATAAGCTCAGGCATGAAGCACAAATTGGAGCCGATTACAATTTCCCAGACAGCAGTGGGATGTACACAGATCACACGTCCATGTTTATAGACACCATTCTTAGAATCTGGGAAAAATGCTGTTGTAAAGGAGGAGCTAAATGCCTCTACCGGAAGTCCAGCCGCTATTCTGCCCATATGTTGGAAGCCGGCAATTACGACATGCAAGACGCCAGTATTAAGGTCTATTCCGCGAAGAGTCCTTGAAACAAGGTATCATTAAGAAAGCCCTATATGATGTACCCACGGAGAAATGACAACCTTCTGAAGAAGGTTCCTGAAGAAGAATGAAATGATGAAGGCAAGAGTCTGGTGAAGACAAATTAAGTAGAAATGACGCACCAAAAAGAGATGCCGAAGAAGAACGTATATAGACCTTATAGATTCTGATGATGAAATAAAGCATTGAGTGGCATTTCATGTGCAGAATGAAAATTGCACGTGCAGAGAGCACTGAAGAAAATGCAAACCGTTTTATAACTGTACAGATGCTGAATTGCAAGTAGATTAAGTAATCATGAGGCTGGCTATATACGTAGTGAATAGACTGCAGGCGGTGCCGGCAATATATATATATGGGATACATTACTCACCGTAATCGTATTTGTTTAGATTCACATGCTGTGCATAGGCCGACATCTAGTGGAAGCTGCAGAGTATTACAGTTGTTGTTTTCGAAACTCGAAAAGTGACATCGACAGGGCGTGCCAGTAATACTATGCCTAGTGTGACATCCACTGTACCCATGAGCCCTCACGTGTCGAGGTCCCTTAGATTGTTATTTTTGTGACATGAGATGTAGCGTGAGTACAGTTGTATCCAAGCAGATACGTATTAGACAAGCTCATAAGCATCCATGCGCCTTCTCTCCGATGGGAGGAAGGGTGTGTCGCATGTGAATCTAAGCAGATACAAACATCAGAAATACGATTACAGTGACTAATGTATCCCTTCTGAGGCTTGTGGAATCTGCTTAGATCACATGCTCTGCATAGATTAGCGACCAGTGGAAGGAGGAGGTGGGATGTGAGAAGGTTCATGAGCAAATAAATGTGTTCGAACCGCTTGTCCCACTTGTGTATCCGTCTTGGAATGAGTGTCAATGCGGTAGTGCTGAGTGAAAGTATGTATTGAGCTCCATGTAGCTGCTTTGCAAATACTGTCTAAGGGGACATTTGCAATGAAAGCCAGAGTGGCTCCAGTACCCCTTGTGGAGTGGGCCCTTGGTATAAAAGGCAGTGTTTTATCTGATAGGGAATAGCACAGTTGGATACATCTGACTATCCACCTAGAAATGGTCTTCTTAGAGATGCGATCACCTTCTCTGCCGGGTGCTATGGAGACAAACAGTTCATCTGTCTTTCTTAGCGGTCTGGTTTTGTCTACGTAGTAGAGGACCGCTCTCCTCACATCTAGTGTGTGGAGTTTCACCTCAGCAGAGCTTTTGGGCTCCTGGAAGAAAGCCGGTAGCTCAATAGAATGGTTTACATGAAATTTGGAGATTAATTTAGGTGAGAACCTAAAACCAGCTTATCCTTATGTATAGTAAAGAAAGGATCCTGCACTGACAATGCTTGGATTTCACTAACCCTTTTTATGGAAGTGATAGCTACTAAGAAGGCAGTTTTATAAGTCAGGTGTTTGAGACTAGACTTGTGCATAGGCTCGAATGGGGGACCCATGAGTTTAGCGAGTACCACATTGAGGTCCTAACCTGGCGGTGGGTTAGAAATTGGAGGGTGGAGTCTCTTTACCCCTTTCATAAATGCTTTGATGACTGCTACTTTCCACCATGAAACCTTATTGTGGGAAGTGGTGTAAGCTGACAAGGCCGCCAGGTGGACCTTTAGGGAGTTGAACACGAACCCTGCATCTAGCAAGTGGAGCATAAAAGGTTAGATTGTTAGATGGAGTACAATGTATGGGGTTGATCTGCTTTGTCTGGCACCAAATTAAGAATCGTCCCCATATGTCAAAATAAAAGTGCCTAGTGTTTGGTTTTCTTGACTCTTAAGATATCCATGCATCTTTGCGGTAGATTGAGATGCCCGAACTCTATGACCTCAGGAGCCATGCTGCCAAGTTCATTGAGTGTGGTTGTGGGTGTTAGTCCCTCGTGCTGGGTGAGTAGGTTGTACTGGCACAGGAGCTTGATGGGGTCGCACATCACCAGCCTGCGCAGATATGGATACCATGGTTGCCTTGCCCACATAGGAGCAACTAGGATAAGCGTCATCGGTTCCTTGTGTAACTTCTTCACCACCTTCCTCATGAGAGGAGTTGGGGGAAAAGAGTAAGCAAATTTCCCTGACCAGCTCATCCATTGGGCGTTCCCCTTGGAGCCTGGCTGGGGGAACCTGGACGCGAAGTCTGGGCATTGACGATTTTCGCATGTGGCGAATAAGTCTATAGTTGGGAAACCCCATTGAGAGAAGAGGTGTTCTATGACTTCTTCGTGTAGATGCCACGCGTGTTCCTCTGGTAGGGGATCTCTGCTCAATGAGTCTGCTAGAGCGTTGAGTTCCCCTGGAACATGTTGTGATGACAGGAACATTTTCCGTTGGAGTGCCCATCTCCAGATTTTTGGTGCAAGACTGGATAGATTTGAAGAACGTGTACCCCCTGTTTGTTGATATAAAACATTGCTGTAGTGCTGTCTGTTAGGATCTGCACCGACAGGTTTGTTAAATGGGGTTCGAATGCCTGAAAGGCTTTGAATACTGCCAGAAGCTCAGCACATGGATGTGGTTCTGAGCTGCATTGTGAGACCACAGACCCTGAGCTGTGTGGTGAAGGTAGTGAGCCCCCCACCCTGCCAGTGAGGCTGTAACGCTCACCTGATTCCCACAGAGGCGCAGGTCTGGCTTCGAGTGCTGATGCTTCTTCAATGGTGAAGCGCAGGACTCTGAAGATGGACAAGAAGGGCCCTCTACTCTGGCTTCTCCGGCTTGCAGGAATATTCCCCTGTGCGTGAAAAGGGAGTATTACCTTCTGACTGAGTTTTGCTCAAGCCTCCCACTCTCTTACAACCCTCCACGATACCCTTCCACGATTCCCTGTGAAGTCTCACCTTAGGGTCAGGAAGGATGAGCTCTCCATCCTGCTTCTGATGCAGGGGCGCGTTGAAACCCAGTTACTTCACTGGATTGAGGATTGATGGGAGTTCAGGTAAGCTTGACTATTCAGGTAAGGCTCTGTAAAAGTTCAGTTGCAAGTTCAAAAGTCCAAGCTTAATAATAATGTTCATTGTCTTTTTGCAGCAAGCGCTAATGCTTATGTCTTTTTTCCCCTTAGGGGCCGGGGTTCGGAATGCCGGAGATATGGCGCCGACCCGAAGTGAAACGTGCAGTTCCAATAAATGGCAGGTTAGTTCTGGATGAGCGCTCGGGAACTGTCTTTGCATATGCTCATTCAATGTCTTTGTCTTTTTTCCCCATACGGGCCGGGGTCCGGAAAATGCCTGGAAGCGGCAAGACCCGAAATGAAATGGGAATGACCCAACAGGTAAGTCTTATTCCCTTCCTTCTCTCACCTCTTATTCTTGTCTTTTTCTCTAGGCTCTAGGAAGTGGCTGTGTATCCTGATGATCGCTGCTGAAGATGGAGGAACCCAGGAAAGGTGAGTGAAATGCAGCGCTGCAGCGATCGTAACGAAATGCTTTTAAAAATAATGTCTTCCCTTTCAGGATCGTCGGTGATGTCTCCGTGGTGCAGATTTAGCTGGTAAGGTCTCTTGTCTCCCTTTGCAGGTGACCCAGGATGCTGACAGGCGTGGCTGAAGTCCAGATGCAGGAGCTGACACGGTGAGCGTCCGGCTGCGAGGAGCAGAACAACGCGAAGCGTGAGTTGCTGATTGGGTGTGGTTTAAATAGCTTTGGAAGAAGTTCCAAAAGTGTATCCTTCCTCCGATCAGGTATGTATCCTTCCCCGACCACACCCGTGTCGGGGGGAAATTCTGCCGGGGTCGGCCGGGCCGTCCGCAGACCTCCGGGCAGGGAGGCCCCAACTCCTCCCGTATATCCCAGATGAGATAGAGTATGAGACGCACACAAGGAGCAAGGCGACTCTGCTGTTTATTTATACAAAACGGCAGGGATGGGTCAAGGAGCGTACGCGTCCGTCCTGACACACACATAATCGTGGGGCTCGCAGGCCCTTTTTACTGCATTATGACGCGCTACTTGCGTCACTTCAGAAAGTTAACAAAAAACCTATCGCCACTCTTAATTGGTTGCTCGAGTGGTAGGGTTAGTATAGTACACATATAGAGAATGATATTAGTGGACAAGGTGTAGTCAGGTGGTATATCTGGGTTGTCCCTATAATTGGATACATAAGAATTGTTACATGAAGGCTCCTGAGGATTGGCTAATGTTACTGACGTCTGAGATAAGAGCCCCATGTTCTGATTGGTGCATCCGTGAGCTCCCCAGCCTGGGACCACCGTTGTTCCCAGCTCTCGGTGTACCTGTGTTTGCAACAATGTTTCAATATGGGTACGTGCAGACAATGTGAGGATTTATTCATAGGTGGAAGGCTGACCGCTCCCACTGTAGCAGGTGTCCATTGAGCCTTTCAAGTGTCTCGGCCTGTGTCTCGTAGTGAGGGACCCAGACGCCTTTTCTCTCCTGGGTTTTGGCATCTCGTCAGATTCGGCTTGGTCACGTGAGGCGGGACCGTGTTTGAGGCAGAATTCTGCACAATTAATATTGCTTTTCCACTGTGTGTCTGGTTTAATTTGTAGATATGACTTTAACGTTGGTACGCGGAGTGCGAGGTTGCAACATCGTGCCTTTGATGATTTGTTCTTGGATGTGGGCTTGCAACATTGCGACCTTGGCTGGTTGCTCCATCGGGTTCTTTCTGCAGGATCAGCAACCTGACTCTTGCTTTGTTAATGTCCACGGGAGCTCTTGTTTGAGGCCTACTCGGGCCTGGTGCTTAAATAGTCTGTTTGGTGCATAGGTGCTTTAGATTATAGTAGCATACATTTCCATGACCAGTATCGTGTTTCCATTATACCTCTCATGGTGGTAACAGGTTTCAAGGGAAGCGTGAGCAAGCGTTATAGATGAGTTCATGATGCATCTTGCGTTTCTGCATTCTGAAAGCCTATGTAAAAATAATAAAGATGCACGTCCGTGAATATGCCTGTCGCCTACGTCAGAGCACTGAGTATGTTCTTCGTGTAGATTGGTGTGGAAATGTTAAGTGTGTATACTTGTACAGATGTGCTTCCCGTTGTCTAGGTCGTCATGGCATCTCTAACGACGTGTGGTTTTTAGTCTAGCTGATCCGAGCCGCAGGTGTCGGCATGGCCAGTGCGGGCTGCTGGGCAGGCAGGTGGACACATCCGTATGTTCCTGTACCAGGGTACCTGGTCGTCTGGTAAATGGACAAACTCTTCTCGCGGCGGGTGTCTGGGCCGTGACCCTCTAGGCCAAGCGCGAGAGGTGAAGGACGGGAGCCTGGTCTTCCATTCTCCCACTTCACCCGGGTGGAAAGTAATCCCACAGGTAAAGTAGTTCCATTCAGGCCTCAAGAGGGATTGGATGTGGCAGCATGGTCTGCATCAGGTAAGTGCACATTAAAACACTTGAACACATGTCTAGCTTTATGAGCCTGGCGCCTAAGGTGCCAGGACAGGGGTCCAACATGAGCCTGGCGCCTAAGGCGCCAGGACTGCGTCCAAAGGGCCCCAGCTTGGGCCCGCTGGCGCTCCCCTGGGGGAAATGATGCCTGCCTCTGGGGTTGCTGGGTCGGACCTGGTTCCTTGGAGGTAGGCATCATGACAGTACCCCCCCTCAAGGCCCCTCCCAAGGTTCTTCCCTCCGGGGGTTTTGGCTTGTTCGGAAATCTCCGGTGAAACCTTTGTACTAATCGAGGTGCGTGGACATGGTTACTAGGCTCCCACGATCTATCCTGAGGTCCATATCCCTTCCAGTCAACAAGATAGAAGAGTTTCGACTTAACTACCTTGGAGTCTAAAATGTCTTTAACTTCGAATTCTAATTCCCCTTCAATTTGAACTGGATCTGGAGGCTTGGACAATCGGGTTCCTGGTTGTACGGGCTTCAAAAGTGATGCATGAAAAACTGGATGTATACCCATGTTGGACGGTAGATCCAGTTTAAAGGCCACTGGGTTGATTATAGCCTTGATGGGATAAGGTCCTATGAATCTGGGATTGAAGGTTCGCGGGCCCTTGAGGGATAAGTGTTTAGTTGGTAGCCATACCTGGTATCCTACTTGGTAAGGCAGAGTTTTACTCCGGTGCAAATCTGCGTTTTCTTTATACTTTTTCTTGGCTTGCTGTAAATGAGTTGCAGCTTCTTTGAAGGCTCGGGTTATTGTGGAATGCAGATTTACTGCAGGCATTTCCAGGGTCAGAGGTGGTTCTAGGTCAGAGGTCCGAGGATGGTGACCATACAAAGTATAAAAGGGGGTTTGTCCGGTTCCAGAATGCACTGAATTGTTGTATGCATATTCTGCGATCCAAAGGATGTCTTTCCAATTTAACTCGGATTGGTGTAACATGCACCGAAGATATTGCTCGAGAGTCTGATTGGTTCTCTCG
This sequence comes from Ambystoma mexicanum, assembly GCF_040938575.1. Taxonomy (NCBI): domain Eukaryota; kingdom Metazoa; phylum Chordata; class Amphibia; order Caudata; family Ambystomatidae; genus Ambystoma; species Ambystoma mexicanum. The sequence continues at coordinate 546,220,173 of NC_090940.1, forward strand.
GTTTGTCCATCGGTCTGGGGGTGGTGGCTGGTGGATAACCGCACATCTATTTGTGCTAGTTGGCAACACTTCTTCCAAAAATGGGAGATAAATTGACTTCCACGATCCGAGACTAATATGGAAGGGAAACCATGTATGCGAACTACATTCTCCAGGAATTCCTTGGCCAAGGTGGAAGCAGAAGGCAAACCCTTTAAAGGGATAAAGTGGGCCACTTTGGTGAATAGGTCCACAATTACAAGGATTGTGTTGTAACCAGCACAAGGAGGCAGGTCGGTTATAAAGTCCATTGACAGGGTGTGCCATGGCGCCGGTGGAATATCCGAGGGTTGAAGTAGGCCGGCTGGCCTTTTCTTTTGAGCCTTGTTTTGGGCGCAATTTCCGCAAGACAGAACAAAAGACTTTGTCTTTTGTCCAAGAAGGCCACCAGAAGTGACGTTTAATTTTTTCCTCCGTTTTAGCGATACCAGGATGTCCTTCCATTGGCAGAAACAACCGCTCCTGGAAGTAGGGTAAGTCATCCTTAACGGTGTAATGAGGACCCTTCTGACTCCATTCCAGTAAGGGTGAAGAGTCTAGAAGTTGTTTTACTTGCGTTTGGATGTCCTCAATAGTGTGCAATGAGGTTAAGCCTAAGATTCTTTGCTCAGGTATGATGGGCACAGGTTCTAAGCTCGAATTAGGTTCTTCCATGCCAATCCGGGATAAGGCGTCCGCTTTTCCATTCTTGCAGCCAGGGCGATAGGTAATTACAAAATCAAATTCCGCAAAGAATAGAGCCCAGCGGAGTTGTTGTGAAGATTGAGCTTTGGCCGTTTTTAAATACTGTAAGTTTCTGTGGTCCGTAATTACGGTGATGGTGTGTCTTGCCCCGAGAAGGTAGTGACGCCAAGCCTTGAAAGCAGATTTGATGGCCAGTAACTCTATCAGTAATTGCGTAGTTGATTTCAGGAGGAGAACATTTTCTGGACCAAAAGGCCACTGGGTGTAGTTGGTTAGTTTTTGGGTCTCTTTGCGACAGGACAGCTCCCATGGCCGAACTGGATGCATCGGTTTCCACTATGTACGGGAGATCTGGGTGCGGGTGCTTCAATACAGGTGCAGAGGTGAATTTGGTTTTCAGGTCCTGGAAGGCTTGTTCGGCCTCAAGAGTCCATTCGAAGCGTTTGTTTTTCTTTAGGAGAGCGGTGATGGGTTGGACTGTTCGGGAAAATTCCGGGATGAATCTTCGATAGAAATTGGCAAAGCCGAGCATGCTCTGAACTCCCTTCACCGAGCTTGGAGAAGGCCATTTGAGGATGGTGTCCACCTTTCGCGAGTCCATTCGGACTCCTTGAGGTGTCAGGATGAATCCGAGAAACTCAACTTCTGTGGTATGAAAAACGCATTTTTCGATTTTTGCAAATAGTCTGTGCTGGCGCAGTTTCTCAAGAACTGCCCTAACATGTTTTCTGTGATCAGATTCTGAAGAAGAGTACACCAGGATGTCGTCAATGTAAACAATGACACAGACATCTATAAGTTCCCGAAGAACATCATTCATAAAGTACTGAAAGGCGGCAGGTGCATTGCACAAACCGAAGGGCATCACCTGATATTCGAAGAGCCCAAACTTGGTGCGGAATGCAGTCTTCCATTCGTCGCCTTCTTTTATGCGCACCAGGTGATAAGCTCCTCTGAGATCTAACTTGGTGTACACACAAGCGTCTTTCACCTGGTCGATAAGCTCAGGGATCAAGGGCAGAGGATAACGATTCTTAATCGTTATTTGATTTAGGGCGCGATAGTCTATACACGTTCTAAGGTCGCCTTCTTTTTTCGGCACGAAGAACAGAGCTGAAGAGACAGGAGACTTGGACGGGCGAATAAAACCATTGGCTAGGTACTGATCTAAATACTGATGCAAATGCAGGTTCTCAGGTTCCGTAAGAGCATAAATCCTACTACAAGGTAGTTGAGCATTGGGTACCAGATCGATTTGGCAATCATAAGACCGATGGGGAGGTAACGTGTTAGCCTGTTCTTTCTGAAAAACGTCTTGGAATTCTTGATATTCTGACGGTAGCTGTACAGGGGTGGAAGTTGCTGAGGCTAGACCCATAGCTGGATTTCTTGGATAACAAGTTGGTTCACAATCAGGAAAACTTATCTTCTTTGCTCGCCAGTCAATTCTGGGATTATGTGTTTCTAACCAAGGAATTCCAAGAATTACTTGAAATTGTGGGGCCTTGATCACATCAAACACGATTGCTTCCCGATGTCCATCCTGACCCACCAGTGTCACTTCAACAGAGGAATGCGTTACAGGCCCTGAGGCTATTTCGGTTCCATCTACTGTAGTAATGACATCTTGGGTTGGGTTACTTTCGGGCGGAGAGGAAGCTTAATCCTGGAAGCCAATTCACGGTCTATGTAATTTCCAATAGCTCCACTGTCGATGTATGCTTTTATAGCATGCAACTGCTAAGGCTGTTTTGGGTCCACGAGCATCATTGGCATGACAAAATGCGAGGTCAAAGAGTTAGTTTTCAAGCTCGGCAAGCGGACCCCTACGCTTGCCGGGCTAGGTCGTTTCCCGAATCAGGTGTCACTAATTCATTATCAGTAGCTCCAACCACCTTCTTAAGTGGTTTAACTGGACAATTTCAAAGAAAGTGACCGGAAGTCCCGCAATACAGACAGAGTTGCATTTGCCGCCTTCTCTCTCGTTCTTTCTGCGTTAATGGTCCTTTAACACCACCGATTTGCATAGGTTCAGATACGTTGGTACTCTTGGAGTTAGAGTGGGTTTTGATCGGTGCTCGGTTTTCATACTTGAACCGATCTGCTTTTCTATTTTGAAGTCTTTGATCAAGTTGAACCACCAAGTCAATGTAGTCTGCGCAGACCTGGGGTGGGTTTACTATCTGAGCTAGAACATCCTTAAGCTCTCCGCGCAGGCCTCGATGAAACAATGTGATTCTTTTGCTTTCTGGCCATCCAGTTTCCACAACCAGTCTGTTAAAGGGGGCTATGTAGGACAGAAGATCCTGATTACCTTGTCGTAAGGATAGCAGTTCGTTATCAAGGGCCTGTCCTTGAGAGTGTCGAGCGAACAATCTTTCCATGCTGGCCTGGAAGCCCTGAAAATTCTGGAGAATGGGATCATCCTGATTTACCAATGGAATAGACCAATCGGCAGCACTGCCACTGAGGTAAAATAGTATAAAGGCTACCTTGGTCTGGTCGTTAGGGAAGGCTCCGGGTCTGCATAGAAAGTGTAAACGACATTGGTTCATAAAGACAGCATATTTCTTGGGATCCCCCGCAAAACGTTCAGGCGGGGCCAAAGGCATGTGTCCAGGTAGATTAATTTGTACCGGGTTACTCAAACCCATTGACGTGGAAATGTCCCCGGAATTAGGTAAAGGAGTGTGCCCTGCCTGGGCTTGTAATAACCTTTTGGCTAGGTCATCTGTTCTTTCCTTGGATAAGATCAGTTCTCTTTTGAGAGCGTTAGTCTCCTGGCGGGCTGAGTGCACCTCCGCCCGTAATTCCCCCAAAAGCTGGGCCAGCTGGTCAGTCTCGGAAGTCTCCATAGCGCCCGGGTGGGAAAATGTGGGTAGGCTTCGCGTTCTGTAACGCTCACCTGATTCCCACGGAGGCGCAGGTCTGGCTTCGAGTGCTGATGCTTCTTCAATGGTGAAGCGCAGGACTCTGAAGATGGACAAGAAGGGCCCTCTACTCTGGCTTCTCCGGCTTGCAGGAATATTCCCCTGTGCGTGAAAAAGGAGGTTTACCTTCTGACTGAGTTTTGCTCAAGCCTCCCACTCTCTTCCAACCCTCCACGATACCCTTCCACGATTCCCCGTGAAGTCTCACCTTAGGGTCAGGAAGGATGAGCTCTCCATCCTGCTTCTTATGCAGGGGCGCGTTGAAACCCAGTTACTTCACTGGATTGAGGATTGATGGGAGTTCAGGTAAGCTTGACTATTCAGGTAAGGCTCTGTAAAAGTTCAGTTGCAAGTTCAAAAGTCCAAGCTTAATAATAATGTTCATTGTCTTTTTGCAGCAAGCGCTAATGCTTATGTCTTTTTTCCCCTTAGGGGCCGGGGTTCGGAATGCCGGAGATATGGCGCCGACCCGAAGTGAAACGTGCAGTTACAGTTCCAGTAAATGGCAGGTTAGTTCTGGATGAGCGCTCGGGAACTGTCTTTGCATATGCTCATTCAATGTCTTTGTCTTTTTTCCCCATAGGGGCCGGGGTCCGAAAAATGCCTGGAAGCGGCAAGACCCGAAATGAAATGGGAATGACCCAACAGGTAAGTCTTATTCCCTTCCTTCTCTCACCTCTTATTCTTGTCTTTTTCTCTAGGCTCTGGGAAGTGGCTGTGTATCCGGATGATCGCTGCTGAAGATGGAGGAACCCAGGAAAGGTGAGTGAAATGCAGCGCTGCAGCGATCGTAACGAAATGCTTTTAAAAATAATGTCTTCCCTTTCAGGATCGTCGGTGATGTCTCCGTGGTGCAGATTTAGCTGGTAAGGTCTCTGGTCTCCCTTTGCAGGTGACCCAGGATGCTGACAGGCGTGGCTGAAGTCCAGATGCAGGAGCTGACACGGTGAGCATCCAGCTGCGAGGAGCAGAACAACGCGAAGCGTGAGTTGCTGATCGGGTGTGGTTTAAATAGCTTTGGAAGAAGTTCCAAAAGTGTATCCTTCCTCCGATCAGGTATGTATCCTTCCCCGACCACACCCGGGTGGAAAGTAATCCCACAGGTAAAGTAGTTCCATTCAGGCCTCAAGAGGGCCTGGATGTGGCAGCATGGTCTGCATCAGGTAAGTGCACATTAAAACACTTGAACACATGTCTAGCTTTATGAGCCTGGCGCCTAAGGCGCCAGGACAGGGGTCCAACATGAGCCTGGTGCCTAAGGCGCCAGGACTGCGTCCAAAGGGCCCCAGCTTGGGCCCGCTGGCGCTCCCCTGGTGGAAATGATGCCTGCCTCTGGGGTTGCTGGGTCGGACCTGGCTCCTTGGAGGTAGGCATCATGGCAGAGGCATCTGTTGTGACCACTGCCTGTATCTCTGGGTCGTAGAAAGGTTTCCCTCTCGTTAGGTTTTCTCTCGTCCACCATCGAAGATTTGGTACAAGTGTTGGCGAAACAACCACTAGATCGTCCCACTGACCGCTTTCCTGAGACCACTGTTTCGCCAACCACTCCTGTATGGGATGCATGCGCAGGCACGCGTGAGGAACCAGATAAATGCAAGATGCCATCATGCCTATTAAACGCATCGCTTTGCGCACCCTTATCTGGCGGCCGTCCTGATAATGTGGTATTTGCAGTAACACATCTTTTACTCTTTCCTCTGAAGGAAATACCAATCCTTCCTCTGTGTTTAAGACAGCTCCTAGGAACTGTTTTGAAGTGCTTGGCACTAGGCTTGATTTTTTCTCGTAGATGCAGAAGCCCAATTGAAAGAGGAGGTTGATTTTTGTTTGGATGTTTTGTCGGCAAATCAGAGGTGATTTCCCTGTTATGAGCCAGTCGTCCAGGTAAGGGTACACTGGGATTGCTCCCCTGCGCAGGTGCGCTGCCACTACCGCCAGTACCTTTGTGAATACCCTTGGGGCTGAGGCTATTCCAAAGGGCAGCACTTTGAATTGGTAGTGCTTGTTCGCCATCTTGAAACGCAAGAATCTTCTGTGCGCTGGGAACATTGAAATATGAAAATAGGCATCTTTAATACCCAGTGTTGCCATGTGATCCCCCTTTTTTAGTAGTGGAAAAACCTCTTGTAGCGAAGTCATGCAGAACTTTTGTGGCTTGACATACTTGTTTGCAGGGCGTAAATCTAATACAGGGTGCATTGTTAGATCTTTCTTTGGCACAAGGAAGTAAATTGAATAAATACCCCTGTTTACCTGGTTGGCTGGGACCACTTCTATGGCGTCCTTTAATAGAAATGTAGTTATTTCTTCTAGAAGGATCCGCTGATGTTCCTCTGAGTGGATTTTCTGTCGTGGGGGGTGGTCGTGAGGACGTTGCAGTAGTTCTATACAGTAGCCCCCTTCTACCGTGGACAGCACCCATCTCTCCGAGGTGATACCCTCCCATGCGTGGGTGAAGGGGTAAATGCATCCTCCTACTGGGGATGCATGGGAGGGTACCTGGAGCGGAATGTCACTTGCTCTGAGGTGGGATGCCACCTCGAGCAGGGCCTCTGCCCCAACCACGACCTCTGCGTTGTCCTCTGGGATAGCCTTGGAAGGCTTATCCTTGATTATTCCCATAGGAGGAACCTTGGCCTGGATTGTAGCCGGATCCTCTTCGTGAATTTTGGCCCCAAAAATGGCAAAAACTACTGTTACCTCTCTGGCCAGTAGGCTTGTTTGTGAGCTGACCTAAAGATTTTAGAGTGTCATACTCGTCCTTAGCTGTTTTTAGGGCATCTTCCATGGCCTTACCGAAGAGCATGTTAGGTTCCACTGACATGTTTATTAGAATGGCCTGTGTTTCTGGCATAAAGCCTGACTGGTACAGTCATGCATGCCTCTTTATGAAAGTCCCTTCTGCAATGAGTCTTCCAGCATTGCCCGCCGCATCGAAATTCGATTGAAGGAGACAGGTAGATACGGCTCTCCCATCTGCTGCCACCTGAGCTAGCTGTGATTTGAATGGCTCTGGGGCAGATGAAAGTAAGGCAGGAATGTCTTCCCACTTATGGCAATTATAGCTAGCCAAGAGGGTTGCGTTGTTGGCTATCCTGGTTTGATAGGCCGCAGAGGAGGCAACCTTTCTGCCCATGGAATAGATTTTCTTGCTCTCTTTATCAGGTGGAGCCTCGGAGGAAGCAAGCAGTGTGCCTGCTCTTAGTTGTGGTGACAACTTAAGAGTATGGCTTTAATTGGCCTCTAATATATAAAGGATCTGAGGGAGGAGGCCTGAATAATTTTTCCACATGTGGGTTCACGCCCCGTGTGAGATTGGGTGTTTCTACGGATGATTGTATCCTGCGTTGCACTGACCTTAGTAGCGGGATAAACTGGCCCACTGTCTTTTTATCCCCCAGTATCTGTTCTGCAAAGTCTCCATCTTCCTGCACCTCTTGTGAGTCAATTTGGAAGTGTTCCGCCGCTTTGTCTAACACTTCATTTAGGAGGGGTTGATTATCTACAGGGGACTCGACAATTGGAGTGTCCGGATTAAGAGGAGAATCTATAGAGTACACGTTAGCCTCTTGGTCTGCCTCTGGATCCTCGTCATCCCCATAATCAGGTTCATCTATATCCTCCTCAATAAGTTGAGGGTCAGATGCCTCCACAAAGGAGAGATCTTCTTGGTCTTCTTCAGGATCATATAAATCTATAACCATACTAGACCTCTTAGAAGGGGGTTGAGTAGGCAAGGCAGGAGTTTGAGAACTGGAAGGAGCTGTGGTGGGAGGAGTGGAGTGGAAACTCTGAAAGTTATCTTGGTTACTTTTGTAAAAATGAGCCATAAAGGTCATTCTACGCATTACCCTATCAATATCCTGGGAAGACCATTCCCTGGAACTTGGGATTACTATAGATGGAGGGGTAAGACCAAAGTCCTCATCAGTGGGAGGTATTATTCCCTGTGGTGTCTTTACCCTAGAAGGGCTCTTGTCCCTATAATGGGTTTTAGAAGTCTTTTTATGGTGTTTTTCCACCCCCTGGGCCCCAGAGGAGTGTTTTACAGACTTCTTGGGGTCTACCCCTTTATTCTACATCAAGCGTGTAATTTCGGATGTAGGAACCGAGGCGTCGTCCGCGTACGTTCGAGTCTCAGAGTGAGTTTTTCGGGTGACACCCTTGCTGTCCTCCGACGGTTGAACCCTGTCTTGTCGCAATCTTGATTGAGATTTCGCAGAGGACCGGGGCTCAGTGGACCTTTCTCTGGGTATCAAACGTTGTCGAATCTCGACTGGGGCTTATGTGCTTAGTGGTGAGTGCTTTTGTAGCGCTGCTGCCGCCAGGTGTAGTCCCCACAACATGGCCGCCTGCCTGTCCTACGGGGTCAGGGGTCTGCGCTGGAGTAGTTGAAGCAAATTACAGTTTATGGTTATGGCAGCTGGGCGAACAAATTGTAGGATGGGGAGAATATGCATTCTAAAATGCCCCCCCCCTCCCTTCTGTCTGGGCCGAGGCCTGGGAGGGCCTTCCAAGGCTGAAAGGTCCGTCACGGTGGTCTCCGATGGGCAGTCTTTCTTTCTTCACCGGCGTGGTGTTTCGGCAGTCAATGAAAGGATAGAAAGAAATACTATCGTAATTGTGAAAAGTTAATGGCTTATCGCCGAAAAGAACTTCGCTAAATGCGTCCGTCTAGCATGGCGGAAAAAAACAATCTGAGGGACCTCGACGCATGAGGGATCATGGGTACAGTGGACGTCACACTAGGGATAGTATTACTGGCACGCCCTGTCGATGTCCCTTTTCGAGTTTCAAAAACAACTGTAATACTCTGCAGCTTCCACTAGATGTTGGCCTATGCACAGCATGTGATCTAAGCAGATTCCACAAGCCTCAGAAATATATGTGTATAGATTCTGGATGTTCAACAACACATTTTAGCAAGTTAGGATCCCATGAACAGAAGGGCTGAAAGTGAAAGTGCAAGAAAACAGCTGATGCCGAACAAAGATTCGAGAAGGGTTGTCTGGCACAGTGTCAAGAGTTGGGGCCGCCAGAACCTGGTTATCTGTCATGATGCCTACCTCCGGGGACCCAGACCAGGTCCAGCAACCCCGGAAGCAGGCATCAAGTTATTTTGGGCAAGCCCAAAAACCCCTGCTAAGGGCTGTTTGGGTGCGGTCCTGGCGCTCATGGCGCCAGGCTCATATGGAGAGTCAGTCCTGGCGCCATAGGTGCCAGGCTCATACAGTAGAACTTATCTGATGCAGACCATGCTGCAAGCTTACCTGATGCAGACCATGCTGCAAGAGCGCCAAGCCAAATGAGGCTTGGAAGGGACTATTTTACCTGGGGACTATTTTTTTACTCGGGCGGGGCTGGGGAGGAATACTTACCTCGGACTACTTTGGAGGCTATTTAAACCACGCCTGAAGAGCAGCACACGCTTCGTGTTATTCTGCACCCAGCAGCGTAACGCTCACTCTGCCTGCAAGTCTGCATCCAGTCTTCTGCCACGCTCGCCTCGAGTTTGGAGCTCCTAGAAAAAGGGAGAAAGAAGGAGAAAAGGTTAGAACAAGAGCAATACCTTTGATCCTTACCTGAATTCCTGATCCATCGCGCCTTCGAGCTGGAAGAAACAAGTTATTTTATGCGCGTCACCTCGCCTGCTGCAGCGCCGCGCTGAACTCACCGGCCTTTGCAGCATCTTCACATTCCACTGCATGTTCCCGGCCGCATTCCGGCACCTAAGGAGTAGACAAGAACAGCAAGGTGAGCCAAGGGAATACACAGAGGAATATTAGTAACCCCCCATAGACTTACCTGATTTTACCACCGGGGGTACTATTCCTCTTCACGGGTCGCGCAGCTTGCACTGCATCTTCGCCGAACCCCGGCCCCTAAGGGGCAACAAAAGGACAGCAAGGTAAAACAAAGGGACTATCAAGGGGAACCCTCCTCACCACATTAGACTTACCCGATTCTACCGCCGGTGGTATTATTCCCCGAGACTTCATACTTTCTCTCAGTGCCTGAATTAGGGAGAAAGCAACAGGTTACATATTGACATTATTTATCGAACTGTGTTGGAAATACAAATCCTTAGCAGAATATTACCGGTTGCCACGAGGAACTCTTCACTAGGGTCAAGCTGCAATCTGCAAGGAATCGGACAAGAGTGAAAGTCAGGCATTTGAACTCTTACGAACTACATACTTTTCAGAGTCAACATTGTTCTGGAACTCACTAATTCCTTCGAGCCAGTGAAGCAACTGGTTATCAACGCGCCCCTGCGCTCAATGCAGGATGGAGAGCTCATCTTTTCAAACCATCAGAAGAATATTCCTACGGGCCAAGAAAACGAAGCTAGGTGGGCCAGTCCAGTCCGTCATCTCGGCCCTACGTGTCACATTGGTGGAGACCTCAGCTGTCCAGTTCAGATCGACGCCTCTGTGGGAGCCAGGTGAGCGTAACATTATCTATTCAAGAAGATACAATGAACATGAGAAGCGAGACAAGCTTCCGTTGAGGTGGAATGGATAAACACTAGAAGTGCCAGGTTTTATTCATTTAATAGTATTTAATATGAAGGAGCTCAAAACACAGTCTCCTGTCACATGGTCAAGATGAGAATCGAACTGCACCGAGACCAGGAGATAAGGCCATGCTCACACTCCCTTTTATTCTCAGGCGCAGTGATACCTACAAAGCCGAGTTCAAAAGACTAATTGAATGGCATACAGTAGGAGGGATGTTGGGTTAATTAGGTGGGAGGCATGACCAAGTCCAACCCTCCAGCACCTGGGGTACCATCTCGCGTGCTGTTAGCGAGTGGAATATTCCACAAGTGTACAATCGTGCCAACCAATCAGAGGGCCACGTAGTGAGGAGCCCTATAGTTTTAAAGCCAATGAAACGTTAGGAAGCACTGGGAGCCGGTGGGGATAGCAACGGTAGGATATGTAATACAAGAAGGAAAGATTAAGGAATTCAGTATGCTTGTGGAGGAAACAGGGTTGCATACCGGGCAATATATCACATATATTAGAATGAGGAAGAGGATCAAAGAGACTGTCGGAAATACTAGAAGATCTGCCGGACGCCACCATAGAAACGCTATATGACATAGCGGAAGATGGGCACGAGATATCTAGAATATATGAGCTATTGATGTCCAAAGTGGGGAAGGAAGTGATACAACTAAAACAGGACTGGGAAGAAGACGTGGGTGCTCCTATGAGCGAGGAGATGTGGGAACAGGCCCAAGGATACTTAAGAAAGTGTCGAGGAATGCAAGGTTGCAGCAAATACAGCTATACATAACCCACAGGGCATATATGACTCCCCAAAGGATATCTAAATTTAAGAACATGGAAAGGCAGACGTGTCCTAAATGTGGCATAGAGAATGCTGGGATTATGCACATGTTCTGGGCGTGCCCAGAGATTGGTAAATTTTGGGAAGAAATAGCCCCAAGATTAGACCAAAAAGGGGCTAAGATAAATAGAGACAGCGTGGGCATGCATGGTGGGAGGGTTTTCTAGACCACGCAAACTTAAACATGTAAGCAAACTAAAGAATTTGGCGTATATACTTGCAAAGCGCAGAATTGCCATAGGGTGGGAAGGCATGCCAGAGACCAAGGATAGAGGTCTGGTGGAAAGACCTCCAGAAATGGACAGAAGCTGAAACAGCGGTGTGGAAAGATGCTGGTAATACTGGAGGGGAGGAGGAAGCGGGAACCCTGACGGCCTGGAAACAGGTAGTGGCCACACTGTATGGGCAAGCCCAGGACTGGTCAAGCAACCAGGATTCAGTTGGAACCATAGATAAGAAATCCCCAGCACACGAAGTAGCTGCAGAGTGCGAGGTAGAGTAAGCTCTTAAGGGGGGAGGGAAAGGGGATGCAATTGACATTTATTGACCCATGTAAAACTCAGAGTATTGTGACATGTATTGCAAGTTGATTGTATGTGTGTTTAAAGAAAATCAATAAAAATTGTAAAAAAAAGAAAAAAAAAGTTTTGCTAACTTCCTGAGTCGGTCTGATTATTGATGTATGAGTAAGATCTGCATCCCATCCATCTCAGATAGTGCTACCTTGTCTTAAAAGGCCTTCGGGTTCACTGTTAAACAGTCATCAAAAAACCATATGGGATCTTCTAACCCCTATACTGCATTCTGGTCCTTCTCAGAGTCAGACCACATCCTCGTTAAAAAAAAAAGTCTAAAACTGAATTGCCATTGCTGGCCACACTCATGAATACATTAGTAAAGTCTGCATACTCTAATGTCGCCATTTCAGGCTCAGTTATTGACACACAAAAGCAGGTTAAGTGACTCTGGATTCCTACATTTTCATGACCTCACACATTAACACCATTGGAATCTCAACTTCCTTCTCACCCTCCTAAGTAATGTTAAACCTTTCCCATCTCAGATTACTGTGAGTGCATTGCAACCGACATTATACAAGCTTTACTACTGCAGTGCATTGCCCCTAAGGGCATCAAAAGTAGCAGTCCAGGTTCTGCTGAATTTGGCTACTTGGATTGTAAAAAAACACTTCCTGGAAAGAGTACATCTCACTATTCTAAGAAAACTGCACTGGCTTCCTATTAATGCCAGATTCTCTTTCAACGCTTTGAAACTGATGCATTACGCCTTGCATTGATTAGCACCTTTGCACATGAAGAATACAATTTGCTGGTACCAATCATCTGCAAATCTTAGATCTAAAAATAGCTATCTGGCTTTCAATAATTTTAAAATAGCCAAATCTATGGGACGATCTTTCGTAGTTTTGGCAGCCAAGTTAAGTAACATTAATCCAGAACTGAGAAGTCAGGATCATCCAATGACTCCTAAGAAGAGACTGAAAATGTAGCCCTTCCAAGTACTATCACAAAGCCAAGTGGAGTCCACAGAGTGTCTTGTATCCTGTACTCTCCTTGCGGTCTTGTTGCTCCCTTGTGCCTGCAGACAAGCTTCTACCTGTTTGCTCTGCCCCTCAGGCTGTCTGTGGCTTAACCTCCTCCCCATCCACCACTCTGATTTCTTCTCCCTCTTCCCTGTGTAAGGGAGGCATGGTATCACACATGTGACATAAGAGTTACAAGTTTCAAAACCATTATTCAATTCTCGGGGTTTGGAAAAACTCCTACTTTGCCCTATGGCTATGATGGGAGTAGTCTCTACCATCAAATAATAAAGAAAACACTGTCCTAGTCAGTCTATGTCAAATCAAAATGACCTATACTTACAAAACCTAATGCCTTCCCTATCTCTTATACAAAAAGTGTGTAAAGGGGAATTTGTAGGCAAAGGAAAGTCAGTGTTATAACAAAGTATCAAGGTGGCTGAGTCAGTTCTCCTCCCCACATTGGACAGCACGGAATAAAGCGGTCCCTGCAAACAGGATGACACACTCTGGCCCAGGTTATCAAAAAAAGGCCCGCTTAGCCTTCCACATTAAAGTCACTTATTTTCAGTTTACCAAACTTCACAGTTCAACAAAGGTTCACATGGGTCTCCCTTTTTCGGGCTCGGACCGCTCAACAAAAAGTACCTGATTCTATGTAGATCTCCTTCATCCGGGCTTGGACCTAGCAATCACAGCACTTGCAGGACTCCCTTCCCCAAGCTTTATTCACATTTGTTAGGGGGTTCCCTTCCCCTAATTTATTTCAAATTCCAGGTGCCCCTCAGTCGGGCACTGATGTCGAAGACTTTCAAGTGTGCAAGGCTTTTTCCTTAAATCTCCGCAGGACCACTTCGACTTTCACTTTCTCTCTCCTGTATGGTATTTGCCCCAGTGTCTCTTGGTAGTTCCATAACACAATCAACAAAGTTCAAAGCAATCCTTCTCTTAAAGCAATCACTTTTTAACTTCCCCTTTCGACAGGATTAAGCTTGACCACTGCACATTTCAGATTTCGTTCACTTGCTGCTTTTTTAACAAGACATACATTTTGTGAAGACTTTCGAGTGGGCTACTTCCTTTCGCCAGACCACTCTGCATCACTGGCTTCACAGTTATCAGTCGATTACTGATTTGCTTTCTTTCGCGTCTCATCAGCACGCGCGCACCCTCCAATTGTAAGCTACACTGTTGCGGCTTCAATCTTTCCTTGACACAAACCAGCCCTTCATGTCTTTCACCAACTCACCGGTTGTGTGCATTCCTTTCTTTTATCTGCAGCTTTGATTCACAAGTCAAGGCTGATAGCACAGGCTTGGCCTCACCTCCCCAACTCTGCTGTTCGCCTAAGAGGTCGCTGGCATCCTTGAAACACAACACAGGCTTCTTCTCGTCTGGGATTTGGCTTTCTCCGCGCATCATTCACGGTTTCCCAGAGGCAACGACCTCCTGCAGGGATCTTCAGGGTCTCTATTCCTCGCTCTAGTCCCTCGATATGTCGCCCTACTCCAGTGTGCAGGGATCGTCAGGGTCTCTCCCTTGCTCTAGTCCCTCAATCGGTCATCCTACTCCAGTGGGTTTGCCTTCGCCCCGGAAGATCTGATCCTTATCGTGTTGCACCTTGCTCAGAGTGAGTCTCTATGTTCCGCCTTTTATCCGTGTCGGGGGAGCTAATGGGTATCTGATGTATGTGATTAAGGTCAAGTGCCTGACTTTGCCTGAACTGATTAATGGGACATGTCCAATGAGATATGTAAGGGATAGCCTCTTTACTCGCAGTCGTCCTCTTCATCAGCTCAGTGTTTGTGTAGAAAGAGGGAGAGGGGAGTTGGGACATTGGAGAATCCTATACAATAGGATGGGGTATGGGCACAGGAAAAGGGGGAAATACTGCATCTCGCCATTGGTTGCCTCACCCCCGACTCCCCGAAGATCCCTCACACAGGTGATCATACCGCACTGGTCCATCCCCACGGTCTGGATCCAAAGGCAATGGTCGTGCCCTTGCCATCTGAGAGAGAGATCCCTGGGGACTAGCAAGTGAGACGCCCTTTGGTTTATCACACCTGAGACACCCGGTAGATGTTTTCTTCCCTTCCCGTCCTTTCACTTCTCTCGAAACCGGCGTTCTCGCAACAGTAATTTCATATCAGCCATGCCATACTCCATCATTTAGGTAATTTGTTTAATCCTTTCATTATGGTCTGCTTTTCAGGACATTTGAAGTCAGAGAAGTATTTTTTTGCCACAGATCTCGTTTTGTTTTACTTTTCTGTTCTTTCATGTCACGGTCCTTTGTCTTAAGGTGACTATATATTTATGGGGCAGGGACAAGGGATTCCTGTAAATTTGTATACTTACATTTTGTCGCTCTTCCTTTAGTTATAGGGGAAGCTATTCCACCATTGAGGGGGCATGCCAAGTAGCACTCACGCCTTGGGGGGAATTGTCTAACATTGTTCCCATTTTTCATGTTAATACAGTTTCTCCGGGGTTTGAAGTGCAATATCCTTGTGGTTCCTGAGAGACATGTCAAGCAGGTCCAGTTCCCGACAGATTGGAAGAACCTGTATTCTTTCCTGAACCATGAAGGCCACCCTAAAAGATCTTGCATCTGCTGTACAGAAGTTTCAAGTTGAGGTAACCACTCCATGCCAGGAGAATGCTGTTATTTTCCAATCCATTACCGCTCTTCATGGAACAGTTCAAGAGCTGGCCAAGAAGCCCCCTTCCCTTATTTGACTTATCACAGGTATTCATTGCTTCTCCCCAGGGGGGGGGAACACCCCCCCCCCCCCTTGAGGCTACGGAGGTGATTCTGCTCAGCAAGACCCTCCTTAGGGGTCTGGGCAAGTGGGAACTCACTGAGATAGACTCCCCCTTAGGGGACCAGGACTGCGGTTTCTGTGAGGAACTCCCTAAGCCACACACCATAGTAGCATAGATGGGACTAACTGCTATGAAGAATTATATGAGCTATGCATATTTGGCTGAAGGCAATGCTGAAACAAACCAAACTGAAAAAATAAAAGAGGTCTCTTTAAGAAGAGAAGTATACTTTACTGAGACAAGTGCAGTACCGAGGAGAAGCAGAGTATCATAAACAGGGGAAGCCCCCTGACATAATGACGCCTTCACGAGGCAGACCCAAGATGAGCCGCGAAGCTTGCGACTTTAGAGAAGGCAATGAACGCCACAGGGGGCACGGTGCATGCTACAACGGAGAACTTAACTTATCACATTGTGAACCAGGAGACGCAGAATCCAGTACCAGGTGGTGGCGGGACCACATCCATATCGTGGTGAGCAGGACACCCAATAAGCCACGCCAAGACCATCAGAGAAAGGAACACGAACAGCTTCCTAATGCCAGCATTCAACCACGGCTGCAGCCAGAGAAGTTGGGAACGGAAGACTAACACTGAAGAGGAATACCAGAGCTAAACCCATGCCCTGCCACGTTCCCCTGCAGAAAGGGAGCCATAGGGAGAACAGGAGACGCAGGAGGCCCCACTGATGAGGATGCGATACTAAATATAAAAGTGTTGGACTGAAACCGTGCAAAGCATTTAAAGAGAAGGGCAAATAACCTTAGTGGGAAGTAGATAAAGACTTGCAACAAAGCGTGAAAGAAGGGAAAATAATATATAAGCCCAAAAGTGAAGAATGGAGAAAGTATGGCATAAAATCCTGTAGGAGAGAAGATAAGACTACCAAGTGAACAAGACCATTGTAGAGCGAGAACCAAGGGGGTGAGGGATACCAAAGTGGATCAAACCACATTCACGCTGAGAAGGCCTGGATTAACAGACACTTAGAGCTCTATATGTTCATACAAGAGTGTGAGAAAGTATCACAAGGAAAGCGGTCACAGACACATTAGTAAAGAGAGTGCAAGCACCAAGAATAGGCGAGACAAGGGTCGAGAGGGGAGCCCCAGACAAATGGTTTGATAAAGCAGTTCAATCAGACGTTAAAAAGAATCTTGTAGAAGTTGGTGGAAAATGATGGGAAAGATTGTAATATCAGGATACCCTGGCCTTTATTCGCAGTCCAGAAGACCCCTCAGGCATTCCTGGAGTATTCCACTTTTGAGTTACTCTATGGGAGGGAACCTCAGGATGTTTCGCACATGCCAAAAGGAAACCTCGGAAGAGAGAGAGGAGGCCATTTTAGCAATTTCTCAAACCACCCAAAATTGAAAACCCTTATGGCAGCGGTAAGACAAATGGTTAAAAAAATATCTAGGCCAAGAATAGCAAAAAGCAGTCTATAACAAGCTGTATCTCAGCCCTTCTCTGTTGGTCAATCTGTCTTAGTTCATCTCCCAACATCTGACAATAGGATGATTTCCAAGTGGTCCAGGCCTTTTGAAGTCTTACAAAAAGAAAGGGCCTCTTAATTATCAGATATCCCAGCCTGATGTCAGAAAACCCAAGTCTATCATGTTAACCTGCTCAGAGAGTGAAAAGTAGATACTAGCGAGACAACCAGTCACTATGGCCTGTGGTGGGTCAGAAGAAGGAGATAGACTTGGAACTTCCATTTTGGAACTCATGTTTATTCAAATATAGAAAAAAGCCTGACATTCCCTAAGCTATGGGTTTCCCTAACTAACCAAACTAACTTGGGTGCATGTCGGTCGTCGGTGAGTCCAAAAGAAAAGTCTGCCCACTGTCCAAAAGCTAATCTAATCTGCCACTACCACTAACATAAAAAACTAAGGCACATGAGAAGGTCTCCCTTGTCCTATGTGTTACTTTTTCAGCAGTTCTGATTAGTAAAGTTTCTTCAAATAGTTCTTGGTTATAACTTTTATCAAGTCGTAAAGTTCACTTAGTGAACTCTTCCACTCTTTCTCCTGTCTCCTGTAGCGATCTCTTATGATCCTATGAGTTTATTTTCTCCTCTTTTTACTTGTTTTCTTTTTACTCTTTGCTTGTTACAGAGACTTAAATTGTCTCTTGTTTCAATGCCCAATCTTTATCCTGATTAGTACAAAGAATAGTGTTCCAAATTCAAGTTTCACTCTTCTTAGACTTTGTCAACACTTGTCTGGGATTCTCATTCTTCTTCCAAACTTGAGGATAACTGGCACGAATTGGACTAGGGCAGTAATAATTCTCACCCTTCTGATAAACTTGTGCCTCAATAGGACGAGTATGAATTATCCAGTGATGAGTGTCACTTCTCCTCAGCTTGTGCCACACAGGGACGCGTACGAGTCAATCCTTATATCCGTTATTCTCCCCGGGTCTCCCGCTCTGCAAGTTACCTTCTTTATCAAGGGATCGCGTCACTGGGTCTGCAGTCTCGCTGCAACTTGATTTTCTTCGTGTCAGGACAGCATCTTCACTCGTGACGCCTGCTTTCGGCACACTCTGCGGTGCCTCTCTCTAGGTGGTCTCGGCATTGATAAGATACTTCTCCGTGTGTAGTCAGGCCATCACCTTTCGCTAGGTCCCTCCTGGGGCTAGGTTCCAGCTCTTTGGCTTCCGACAGCCTAACTCTTATGGATTGTAACTTGGGCACTCGCACACACCAGCTTCCTGCCAGCATTGGAAGCTGTGCTTCGCAGTTTCCTTCAGCTCTGCTCCAACAGCTGTTTTGGAACTCCTGGGCTTCTCTCTCTTCCTCCTCCCACATTTATGACACTGCGCTGGGACTTCCCCAGCATAGAATGAAAGTCCTTATTCTGTGTTCTCTGGTATTCATTACTCCAGTGGTTTTCTTTGTCCCAGTGCCACAAAAGTTATTCTCTTCAGGGTTTCTCATGGGTTCAAAATGACAGCAAAATATATCTACTTATCCTTCATGTTTTCTTCCAGTAGAATTCATCAATCCAGGTTTACAGTTGGATTGGGTAGGGAATTCCTCACTGGAACGAGAGTCCATGTCCCCCCTCCCCTCCACCGACACCCAAAGGGAGGAGTCTCTCATGGTGAGGTCCCGCTTGCCTCTACCGCTAGGGAGGGTATCACAGTGGGCTTACCTCACTAGCCTCACAGTGAAAGGCTCCCCTTTGGGGAGAAGTGACAATCCACGATTTGTCACAGGGCACTCTCCTTTGCGAACTCAGAAATAGTAAACCACTTGATTTCCCCTGATATGCCACTTTGTCCACCAATAAGATCTTAGTGACCTACTGTGTCAGTTTGCCAAAGTGTTTTTGGATCAACCCGTTAGAGTCACTAATTTCTTCCATTACTTCAGAACACCGTCCCGAAAAACTAGCAACCTAAAACCTTATAGGATTCCTGAAGCCTAGAGAAAAATCATTGAATCATTGGCGATAGAGAGGAGAGGCCGTCATCCAACCCTCTGAGAGTCCTTGGTCGTCCCCTATTGTCCTGGTGGGCATACCTAATCAGTTCTGGCGTTTCTGTAGAGATTTCAGAAAACAAAATTTGATTTCCATCTTTGATAATTTCCCAATGCCACAGATTGACGATTTAATCAAAAAATTCGGTTCGGCCAAATACATTTCTACACTCGACTTGAAAAAGGCAGTATTGGCGAGTTCCATTAAATCCAAATGATAGGGGAAAAGACTGCCTTTTCAACACCACAAGGCCTCTTCCAATTGAAGGTTAGGACCTATGGGTTATATGGGCTCCTGCCACTTTTCAATGTCTAATGGACTGAGCGTTAAAAACATATACTGCTTTCTGTGGGCTTATCTGGATGACATAGTGGTCCACAGTATCAGCTGACCAGAGCACGTACACCATCTCTAATCGATCACCCATGCTCTTAGGAAAACAGTCTTAAGAGCTAATCCCGGAAGTGCCACTTAGCCCAATACGCTGCAATATATCTCTGATACTTTGTTGGGAATGGCCTATTCCAATACCACGCTGAGAAAGTGAAGGCAGTGCAGCAAACACAGACATCCAAGACCAAGCGTGATCTTCAAGCCTTCTTGAGACTGGCCAGGTATTATAGAAGGTTTATCCCAAGTTACTCCACCCTGGCGGCAAAGCTCACTGACAAGCTGAAGAACGCACACCCCCTAAAAGTAGTTTAGGATGAGAAAGATCAAGCGCGCTTTGAGGGAAAAAAAATCCTCGTCAGGGACCAGTCCTTAAGATGCCAGACTTTATTAAAAATGTCCTTTTACAGACTGATGCCTCTACAGTTAGCCTGGGGGCAGTGCTCTCCCCAGGGAACAATGCTTGTCGGTTTCAAGTGCGTGGTGGCTTCTGATGAATGGGAGGTGGGTGGCAAAGCCAGAGAGAGAAGCCCTGGGTAGAAACTAAAGCAAACCCTGGTATGGACAAGAGACGGAGAAGCCCCAGAGTGAGAAGAGAAACCAAGAGAAGCAGTGTGAGGAAATGATACAGAGAGAAGCCCAGTGTGGGTGAAATAACCAAGGAGGCAAAACTTGGAAATGAGCAAGAGCAAGCCCCATAGGCGGAGAGGAAGAGACCGAAAGAACCCCCAGATAGCAGGAAAGGGGAAATAGGAAAGTCTCCCTGAAGGAAGAACCACCATGAGGCACACAGGTTTGAAGGAGAACCAGAGAGACCTGCTGGGGACGAGAGATTACACTCCAGCAGCACACAGGCTGTGTGTTTTGGACTAGGAGCATAGGCAAGGCCTATGGTGAAGAGACAAGGGTGGGGGGTCAGAAGCCAGTAGCCATCCATTTCCCTTGGGCAAGGCCCATATATTTTCTTTTGAGCAGTAGGGAGAGAAAGTAGGTTAGAATAGGATTTCTGGACAGACTGAAGAGCAACCTTTCCTACCTTCATTTGTATAGAGTAGGACTTAGTATCACAGTTAGGAAACGATTAGGTATTTTTGAATCACAAGAGGAAATAACGAAATAACGAAATTTGTGCAATATAATTGCCCATCGATTTCCACCTTGGATCTGCATGCCAACTTGCTACCCACAATCAAGGGAGATGAAAATGGAACTATTAATGAACTGCTAAGCAAAGTGGGCACTGCCCAGGGCTTACCGTGGCTGGCCCCAATGCTGAATTCCATTCTCAGATCCAATGATTCTCTGCCTAGATCGTAGCCGTCATCCACAAGGTTTTTAACGGTTCTATCTTGGAATTCATGTTGTTATCAGAACCTTTTGGAATGGCATACGAGGCTAGATGACCATCAGCGATCATCTATCATAATGATCCAAGAAACTATGAAAACGAATGTATTTATATTGCCTAATTATACCACACATTGTATCCCGGCCATTCAATCCCCAGTTGGCCGTCCTTCTGGAGGCATTCTGATTGCTGTCGACAATGCTTTAGGGTTTACCTCCAACATGGTGTGGCAAACAAATAACCTGTATGCATTACTCTTACAGACTAACTTTAAGCAGCATCAACACATAATTGTAATTTCTATCTATTGGAACCCAGTGAACGTATCTATTGATGCGATGTTAGACCAGGTGGAGAACTGCTTGGAATATATCACCAATGAATACATGAACACAGAAATTATCTTTGGAGGTGATTTTAACTGTGACTGCAGGACGACCACCGAGCGTGGAAGCTCTATTGGTAGCACTTTATCCAAGAGCAGAGGCACTAAATGGAGGTGCTTTTTGAGAGACTGGGATCTCGAGCTTATTATTCTCAAACAGACATCTACCTGGACTACATGGTCTAGAGATACCAAATCCTCCACAATTGACTTTCTATTTATAACCCATAAATGACTATCAATAGCAGTCCCGCTAAGGATAATTCCTATGCCCTATGGCGATCATGCTCACATTTTGGGGAAACTAAATATCAATGTTTCCATTGGTGCACCTGATCATTCAATCCCACTTTGTGAAATCGATCGCCCTAATTTGTCCATGAGATGGAGCCGTACCCTTTGCAGACAATTTGTCGAATATATAACACTGGCGATCGCGAATTACCCCATCTCAAGGAAATTCTCTATTATAGCAGCTTAGATCCAATCTACGTCGAAATAATTCAGATGGCTCTACTACACTTTAGTAAAATTAGGAGAATCCCTATTACACATCGGCATATGTTTGATCCACTCTGCAAAAACCACAAACGAGAAAAAAACAAAGCCCTGAGAGCCTTAAGCAAAAACAAATATACTTCATGTGAAAGATACCAGCAACAGCAGAGCCGTATTATGGCGACATATAAACAAAATCTAAAACACATAAAAATCCAAAGATACAATGAAATTAATTGCAATCTTATTAGGGCCATCACCAACCATGATACAGGCACGATTTGGCGAACCATCAAGAGCCATCAGAAACTAGTTTCCCTTTCACAAACCAATGTCATATCGGAGCACATATGGCACTCCTACATTTCTCAGAAATTTTGAATGCCAGATCAGTTTAGAAACACACATCACTATGCCGAGATACCAAGATCTCCAACAAATAACTTGGTCCATAGATGATGTAAAATGGTCCATTTCTAAACTACACTACTCCAAGTCTGCTGGCCCTGATGGTTTTCCCCCCTGTTTGTATAAAGCAGATCCAGACTTATGGGCAATAATTTTACAATCCAAATTCCAGGCTATTCACAATTCAGGAAATATCCCAAGATCTTGGCTCTCGGCCAACATCATTCCGATCTTTAAAAAAGGGGATCCCTCTTTGCCCCAGAATTATCGGCCGATCGTTAATTGACACGGAAGCAAAATGATTTGCAAGACTTCTCCTCCATGATTTGGAAAAATTTACTGAATCACACCAATTATACTCCAAATGCCAAACGGGCTTTAGGAAAGGGATGGGGACCTCCTTGAACGCAATGATAATGGCTTTTACCATTGCTGGAGCTAAGCAAAAATTTGCAAATCCGGTTTACATTGCACTCATTGATATGTCTTTCGCTTTTGATACGGTAATCAGGAACTTATTACGGATCAAACTAAAGAAATGGGATATACCGTTAGTGCTAATTTACTGGTTTAGAGCTCTATACGCTAACACATCCTATAAAATTAAACTTACATCAGAGGGCCGCACTACTAATCCTAAAACAAGGCTGTAATCTGGCGGCCACGTTCTTTAATTTATATCTAGCTGATTTGGACAAAAGATGGGATGAGGAGCGTTTGTTCTCTGTAAGGACGGGGCTCTTGAAACTAAATTGGCTTGCCTTTGCAGATGACATTATTCTCTTCGATCCTACTCCCGGAGGTTTACAAACTAAGTTACGCTTATTTGAAGCTTTCGCCATTAGGCATAATTTATCCCCAAATCCGACAAAACCGCTGTAATGAATTTTGGTGTCCTGAAAAGAACTGGGAAAGCTCAATGGTACATCATGAAAACCATCATACCCCTAAATATCGACACCATTTATTTAGGATATTATCTAGCAGGGAAAAATTCCATCAAAAAATGGACTGAATTACTTAATACGAAGATCCGTCCACTTACTTCACAGCTAAAAATCATATACTCCAAATATTGCAAATTTTCACTAACTCCACTGATTGAATTCCTCTCATTGAAAATCGAAACTGTGATGCTCTATTCATTAGACATTTGTCTGTGTGAAATGGGAGTGACACTGGACCAATTGCAAGGGTCAGCTCTGAAGAGAGCAATGTCCCTCCCACTGTCACTACCCAACGTAGTGCTAAGGCATGAGTTAGGTATCATAGCTTTATCTACTCGTTGGAGATGGCGACTCCTGGCGAATTATGCAAAGATTATGTATCCTAAACCAAATTCACTATATATTGATATGAAACAATCAATCGATAAAAGGCCAACGACTGACATGGTCCGATATTTGATAAGGATACATACTATACTGAATGATGCTAACATAACAGTGGAGGACGTCCATAATCGATCTGCCTATGCTAAAAAAAAATGATTTGAAAAGGATTGGTCTAACACTATTGATCAGATAGGATCTTATAAATCGTTTAAAGAATATCATTTGTTCACAAAAAAGCGTTTACCGAGATATGACTACATTATGATATTTCCGTGTAATCATATACGCAAGGTCTTCCTTCGGTTTAAATTTAATCTATTTTATACGAAAGACAGAATTACGTCCTGGACTAGTAATACGTTGTACAAAACGAATAAGAGTTGTAGATTTCCCGTATGTAATGAACAGGTGGAAACGCTAAAACATTTGATTTTATACTGTCCGCATTTTAAAGATCTTAGAACTGTTTGTTTTATGGACTTTGTCAATATCAATTTTACTGATTGTTTACCATTCCTATGGGCTCGTATGATGCAAGGAAATCATAAACCGCTTATTTATGCTCTAGGAAGATTTTGCAAAGCAATAGAGAAAGAACTCAACAATTACAGTAATCTGACGATATGCATAAATGGGATGCAAACTGAGAGAAGGTAGAATGAATTATTAAAATGATAATGTACTCGTTTATCTCCACTTTACGATGCAAAGAGGAATAACATTCCTATTTTCTCTCATGTAATGCTATATTCCGCTGGTTCTGGCGAGTCCACATTTCTTGGATATGTTTTCATGTGTTTTTATATGTAATGTTGTTTTTTACATGTTTTAAGACATATAATGTAATGTTTGTTTGTTATTTAAAATTTTGTAAAGGCTCCGTTACGTTTGTAGTAGAACCATATACAAAGAAAAAAAAAATGTTTTTGAAAATCATGCCTGCTCCTGATTCTGACCTACCATACTAACGTCCTTTACCTTCTCTTCCTATAGCTCCTGGTGTGATCTCCCTATAGTAATTGCAGATTTCTTTTAAGCCCGGCTCCCACACAGCACCTTCTGGGTGGGAGCCGGGCTTAAAAGAGCACAGTGCTGTGGACTCTGGGAAGGTGTCAAAACCTTCCCAGCACAAACAGAGCATTCCAGGGCTAGGTCTGACATATTGTGGTTAGGGAGAACCCAGCCCCACATATTGATGGTC
The DNA here is from genome assembly GCF_040938575.1 of Ambystoma mexicanum. Taxonomy (NCBI): domain Eukaryota; kingdom Metazoa; phylum Chordata; class Amphibia; order Caudata; family Ambystomatidae; genus Ambystoma; species Ambystoma mexicanum. Next base: position 546,244,614 of record NC_090940.1, read on the forward strand.
AAAACTTAGGTAGTTGCAGGTGTCATTGTAAATCCATCTGAATGAAAGGCCTCGAATGGTTTTGGCATTTTATAACTGTAGCTTTCCAAGGGCCACAGTGTCTAAACCAGATAACGCTCCATCCAACGTTTACTCATACTACCTCTAGGCCTTGGGAAGGTACAGTTATCAATTAAACTATGTTTATTCTCATAAGAGATTCCAGTTTTTATTCCAAAACAGGGTAATGTGAAATTTAGAATTACTTTGGCTCTATAAATGTCAGCAAGAAATGCTTGAGGGGACCTCCATGACGTGGTCATAGATGACTCTTGCCATCCCAATATAAAGCCCCCTAGCACATTTGTAGCATCATTGATAACCAAAACCTTTTTTAAAAAGGGAACAAAATACCTTGGACATTTTTCTAAGTGAAGCCCCATTGCTAATAATATGCTGCTGCCATGCCAATGAATATTACCTTGCTAGCTGCGCAGGGAGTCTTGATTCTGTTAAAGACACGGAGGCAAGCATTATGCTTCAACTTCTTTAATCTACTCTTCAGCGGTTTCAACATTTCAAGTAGAAAAAGAAAAAAGAAAAAAGACATTTTCTTTCTTTTTTTCTTCTTGAAGACAACATTTCCTATCTTTCCAGTCTCTTATGTAGTTCAAATAACTACCTGTGAGTGGCCTAACCACATCCTGCCACCGGCACACACAACCTAATGGTTCGGGACTAATCCTCAACAATGAACGCTGTCTCTCTTGTGACCGATCCCAGTCCACGACAGAAAACTTCAGAGCCTTTCCTGCTGGCAATATCGCTCAACCATTCTTCTGGCCCTCTCCTGTAATCCAGAAAAAATGCCATTAGGGAGAACGCAATTCCCTATTTAACACAATCAGAAAAAATCATGTTAAACGCAAGTCAATGTACAGTGCATACACCGGGCAGGAAAGTAATGCTTACCTCTGTGTCTTTAATAGAATCAAGACTCCCTGCGCAACTAGCAAGGGTAATCCTTAATTCTATGTCAAGACCGGAAGATAGCATTATGCTTGTTGAAACCTATCAATTACTACTGCCGCTAGAGATGCAATTGGTTTAAAATAACAAGACAAACACTGTCACTGGACCAGTCCGCTGCTTGCAGAATTTCAGGGAGCAGCACGCCCGTGGTGAACGCTCTGGACGCCATGGCGCCCCTGACTGAATGAACTCTGAATTGCTTCAAACTGATCCCTGCCTGTTGCATAATTTCTCTGACGCACCTAGCAATGGTGGCTGTTGCCACTGCTTTAAATGGTCGCCTAAGCGCGATGAGCAACTGAGAAGTTCCCGCCGGGCGATGTTCTGTTCTTTTAGCTAAGGTAAATGTTACTCCGTCTGGACCATATACCTTCCTATCTACTTTTAGCGCTTTGACATCAAAGACCCTTCTGCACGATAACGGACAACGGAGCATTGCTAACTTCCCCGACAGTTGGATTATCGAAAGGTACTTGGTTGCTGGCCAGTCTACAAAAAACCACAGCATCACCGTTACATCCCAGAGACGCAATTACTTTGGTGCTGGAGGTGCACGAAATAGTGCACTTATGAGTCTCACCACTGCTGGGTGCTCTTCTACCGGAGAGCCGTTCACTGGCGTATGACCGGCTGATATGGCTGACCTATATACCCCTATTGTCCTGAAGGCTTTACCCTTATTTAGGATGGAGGCCAGAAATACGAGGTCCGATACTGCAGGGGCAGAAACTGGATGAATACTTCTCCTTGCGCACCAGCTCTCCCACATGTACCACACTGTGTTGTAGCTCATGCGAGTGGATGGGGTCCAGGAGTCCGAGATGAGCTGGGCAGCTGAGTTCGAAATGCCCGGAATAACCCATCTACACCAAACACCCTGTAGGCCATCAAAGGCAGTTCCTGCCTCACTCTCAGAGAATACTTGTCATCGGCCGTCCCTCCTGGAGCCTCTGTAAGAGATGGTATTTGCAGCACCATTAACTTCGGTCTTAACGTTTTCAGCAGAGTGTGAATTAGTGGTCTAGTCATTTCTCTCGCGACGGCCGTGTAGCATACATCAACTGTGCGCGACACGATTGATGTGCGTTGCAACCCATTCTGTTTGTGCTTTGGGCTGAGTGCTCTCCACTCTCTCCTACTCTTTTGCTTGCCTTTTGATTCTCCCGCTAAGCATGCCTCTGGCTACCCGCTCCCACAGGGTCCTTTCGCCTTGGTTTGCCTTATGCTCAGCGCCTCCTTTTCTTTTTACCTATCATTTATTCTCTTCTTGCCTAGGAGGTTTCCATCTTACTCCTTTTGCCTACTTACTATCTATTTCTTTCCGTTATTGGCCTCTGCGCCAAGTGGGGTCTTCCTTTGCCATTTGGTAACGCTGCAGTTGGAGTCCCCCCCCCTACCAACTGGATCTGCAGCCACAGACTGTTATCCTGGGTCTTCTTGGTTCCTTAACATTCTAAGATCCACTGAATTCCATTGCTCTACTGCAAGAACACACCAAATTGGAGAAGGGCTTTTTTTCCTTTCAAAAGTCCTTTCGGGAAGGAGTCTATTGCCTCGGCTACTGAGCTGTGGGCATAGTGGCTTCTTACTGCGATCAACCGGATCTCATCAAAGATCGGAAGTCATCAAGGAAGAAAGGGACCTCACCTCCGCTGGAAGACAACACATCAGCTGAGTACGGACAATTCAGGTGAGGAGGGGGCTGAGCAGGACATTTGTGACAGTTTGCAACGCCAAGAACCTACTACCAGTATGGCTTTGGCTTAACAGGTCCAGGAACTGCTTTCTGCTGTGCAAGGGGTGTCCCGAGAAGTACAGGGATTAAAAACCGAAAATGTGGTTCTTAGACAAATAGTCTCAGCCAGGGAGGACTGTTTTCCTGCCCTCCCCCAAACAGGACTTGGCTCCGGTAAGTTTGACAGATCTCCAAGAATGGTCAAGGAGTTTATTGATGCCTGCATTGTCCATTTCACGTTCCGTCCTGCTAGGATTACCACGGAACAAGCTAGAGTAGGCTTTATGATTATCAATATGGTGGGCAATGCATTGGCTTGGGCTACTTCCTTGGTCACAACGGCCAGTCCCGATCTGCAAGACTTCAATGCTTTTGTCACGCTTCTAAAACAAACCTTGGAGAGGCCGAAGTAACCTAGACAGCATGAGAAGATCTCCTGGACATTCGCCAAAGATCTCCTGATCTACTGACCTACATCAGCAACTTTAAGAGAATAGCTGAGACTGGGTGGCCTGAGGAAGCTCAGTTCTCCATCTTTAGAAGAGGTTTACTTGAAGACCTTAAGAATGAACTGGCGCGCACCACACACCCTTCCACCATGGCTGACCTAATGTCTTTGGTTCTCCAGATTGACTTGTTTAGAGCAGAGGAGAACAGAGCGAAGACAAAGCAAGACCCAGGGATTCTCCCAAAACAGCCCCTTCTATTTCAAGAGAAAACCCCAAAGAAGAACCTATGCAGATAGGATCAGCCCGTGGACCATTGTCATCTGCTGAAAGACGTAGAAGAAAAGACCTCAGTCTTTGCATGTATTGTGGTTCAGGAAATCAGCTGCTGAGAGAATGCCCAGAAGTCCCACAGAGGAGGTTGGAAACAAGTCCCCGACCATAGCTCGGACCTTCCGGTCAGAGTACTCAACAAGGTCCTTTGAACTCCACCTTTACCAGCATTAACGGCCCGATTCTCGCTTGATGGTTGTCCGTGTGGTCCTGCAGATAGCAAAGAAGTCCATAGAAGCTCTGACCTTAATCGACAGCAGAGCAGCAGGTAACTTCATGGAGGTAGTTTGGGCTAAGAAGTAACACATTCCCCTGCAGATTCGCTCTGAGAACCAGACAGCTAAGGGGTGAATGGCAAACATCTTAGTTCCATTTCCATAACCCATACTTCGCTTCCTGCGAGTCTCTCTTTGCTCAACCATAAAGAAACCCTTTGTTTTGATCACATAAGGGCAGCTTATTTCCCAGTGATCTTGGGCATACCTTTGTTAAGAAAACACAACCCTTGCATTGACTGGGCCGGTAACACCCTTCGCTTCGATTCTGAGCACTGTGTCACACACTGTTTACAGTCTCTTTGCCAATTAACTTCTGTTGCTGAATGTTCCAGAGGATGGTCTCCCATCGCTGGGGTACTCTGTGTTCCCATGCAATATCAAAGGTTCAATTAAGTTTTCATAGATAGGGTTTCCAAGGAATTATCACCTCACCGCCCCGGGGACTGTGCCATAGATTTGGTACCCAATGCTTTGGTGCCCTTTGGTCGTATGTTCTCTCCAACTATTCCTGAAAAGAAGGCCTTCAAGACATATCTGGATGAAAATCTTCAGACCGGACTCATTAGAACCTCCAAATCTCCAGCAGGGGCCTCACTCTTCTTCATCCCCAAAAAAGATTCACAGGAATTGCGACCCTGTATCGATTATAGAAGCCTCAACAAGGTGACTGTAAGACAGGTATCCCATGTCCCTTATAAGGGACATCATCGAAGCCATGGAAGGAGCTGTGGTATTTTTTCAAACCTGACTTAAGAGGAGCATACCACCTCCTGCGCATTCACTGAAGCAACAAATGGAAGACTGCTTTCCGGACCCCTTATTTGCACTTTGAATGCCAGGTCATGCCCTTTGGCCTGGTCAATGCGCCGGCTGTGTTTCAAAGATTCATTGAATAAGCAACTCATGGACCTTCATTCTCTCCCTGGTTGTTTGCACAACCTGGGTGGTTTTATGCAAGTAGTATTCTGGTGTCTAGCATTAAGGATTAAAGATGCAGATTCGTGGTGCAGGGCTTGGCCGTTATCCCTGTGCAGGTGGTCCTGGAATTAAGAGGAAACGGAGTTACATAGGCCCTTGACATAGGAATACAAAATGCTTCCCCCTCTGTACCCTAGTTATCAGTCCTGCATGAACCTGCTTTGAAAGGATGGGCATTTCTGGTTCTGGGCTGTCGCATAGATTTTGAAGATGTTACCCCCACATCCGAAATATTTTATCCGACTGCTGCTCATTCACCACCCACTCTTGTCACAACAAGATTCCTGTTGGCCGTAAAATGTAAAAACCCAGGTCTTCGTAAATTGCCCATCTACAGAGCTGCTGGGTCTCCACTAACACCATCAGTGGCAAAGTACCTCCCTGCTTGTAGATATGCTACGCTGTGGTGGAATAAATGCAGCCTGAACTAAAGTAAATTGAACATAAAAAAAATCAATATTTGGAAACCAAGATACACATGATTATAAACGTCTTAGAGATAGAAACGCTGAGTAGAAAGGGAGAATAAATCTAGGTTAAAATGGAATGGGTAATTCCGAATTGTCCTGTCTGACAAACAGTGGAGAATAGTACCTATGCAGGCACGACGGTTATCTATGAATAATAGAGTTCGACTGATTTACTTCAAATACCTCAATCAAATATATTACACTCCACTGCAGTTAGAGAAGTACTATCCCGACAGAGCCATGCAATGTAACAGATGCTCTCGGTACCTTGTAGATTTTTCATTCAAAGAATTTATCTAAATTGAGTCACTTATTTTTTGAGCAATGAAACAGGTTGGTTTTCTATTATAGTTGTGTATTGCATCGAATTGTATCACTATTAGTGTAGGTTGTCTTGGTAGTTGTACTTAACATTCAATAGTACAAAGTACAACCCTTAGTGTTAAGCTATTTATGTATAGTAAATATGTTTGTCTTTTTTGTTTTGCTGTCTACTGAACAAGATGCACCAAGTGTTAGAAACGACATTTGGTGTGTACAGTACAATGAACGTCTGTATGCGTTCACAACATGTCACTTTATTTGCCATTTACATGACTCGCACATTGTGAGAGTCCGTTTTTAAGGCGATAGCTAATATTTGAATAAATTGAGCAGTATATTCAATCAACTGGATGGGTAATTGCATTCTTTACCCTGAGAACAATATTGCTCGCTTACTAGATCACAAAAGATGCATCCACACATACAAGCTGAGGTCTCTTTAGTTTGATGAGATGGTTTCATATCAGTTGCAAGAAGATCCTGGGAAATGGCTACTGGTTATCTTTGAGGATGGCGACCAAGAGGAACATAAACTGCTGGGTCTGGCCTCTACTGTGGCACGTTCTCCAATTGCTAGGGCGCGGGGGTGGGGGGGGGCACCTCGTTTTCAGGAATGGCTGGATCGTATGAATGATTGTGAGGTGAAGGAGAAACAGTATCCCCTGATGCTGCCGAACAGGAGCAGGCGTAAGCACATCTGGGGCCCGCTTGGGGGATATATGGCGGGGGTACAAGGAGAGCTGGAGAGCATGGAAGATGGACTGGTTAATGCCACAGAGCATACTCTCCTGGATACCTAAGCGGCGGGGTAGCACATGACAGATGGTTGGGAGACAGACGGGGTCTTCAGGGGTTGAGGGGCACACTGCGGTGGGAATGGATATCTGGCTACAAAGGACGACTACGGAAATGTGAATGTAGTGTTTCGGATTTAGCTATATGCATTCTTTTGTAACATTAAAAATAACGAAAACAAATTTAAAAATCGTGTCCACAGCTAAACAAACACGTTTTAGAGGACACAAGGGGCCTCTCCTGAGAAAAACGAGGTTCGGGCGAGAGATTATCTACATTTGGATTAAATGTCAAGATTTATTTTTTCATGACACGCATGGGTGCTTGTTTTCTCACTGCTAGGCTACTCCGGTTTGCAAAAGGCTGGCATTGCAATAGTACTTTTTGCTATGCTCGGCTGTTATAAATACAACTTGGTTCTACATGTCAGAACACACAAACGCACAACAAAATATATAGATGAAATAGAATTAGGCGAGTGCCATGTTCGCGCTCACACAGAAAAATGGTCAAACGCAATAGGTAAAAATTATAAACATCACTTAAATCTTTATTCTTGCTTTTCGGGGGGCCAAGTACACAAGTCTGCTCGATCCACATTACACTTTCAGACTTCCATAGCTTTGAGCCTGGTTTTGTGGCTTGTGCCACTACAAGCCACCATAGAGGTGAAAATACAGCACCTAAAAAAGTTTCCAAACAACGTGCTTTGAGAAAAGCAGATAAGCCCCAACATCCCCACCACCCTACGTCCCTTCCATAAAGGACCCAAAAGGTAAGTCCCATCGTAGTAGTAGTGCACGTCATGTAGAGAGGTATACATATACGATAGCAGCCATCTATACATTTTTTCATAAAACAGTAGTAGAAACTCCCATGAGCTGTAATGTCAAATGTTTTTGTTTTTAAATTAACATCTAGAAATGAACACACAAATGACAAGGACACCTTGAACTTGCATGTGTGGTACGCTCCCTCGTTCTTCCATACAGTCATTTGTTGAACACTGTTGGTCTAATGGTTTTCAGCATTGAAGTGTTTTTTCCAGACTGTTTGTCGGCAAGCACACAAGTCTGTTTAGAACACGTTACACTTGAGAGAATGTAGTCTTGCATAATCCAGAGATTGCAAACAGCCGCATTGCAAAACTTTATAAAAGTGTCGGAGCCCCTCTACTGAGAGCAAACATTGGTCCAATAACCTATTCTATCGGATGTATCCCATTCTGAAGGGTCTACAACTACGCTTGAGCTCACTGTACCCTTCACAGCCAAGAAATAACATTACATATCAGTCTTGTCCCACCCACAAGTGTAGTCCAGCACCGAAATACTAGGCAATTCTCCTCAGAACACAGGAACCATCAGCAGCCCAAGAAAAGTGTTTCAGCCTTGTTGGGCCTCTGCCTTTTTGCCATTTCCGATGAGGTTTATTGTTATTTAAAAGAACAAAATTGATCCCAATAGTACAAAAAGAAAATAACATGGCTCATCATTAAATGTTCACTATGTTACTCTGCCTCAGACCCAATATAAAGAAGGGAGTCGTTTTTTACCTGTAACTCCATTTCTCCAACGTTATCTTTCATGGATTCACATGCTTTGAATATTTTCCCGTCGCCAGGCTGGGAAACCTCGGTAACTTTAACTCAGCGTTTTCCTATGTAAAACTTTGACACTTTAGTGTCCTATCGACATTCTTTATGGGTGCTTTAGGCTACACCAATAGGCTGTCTGATATAAATAGCCCCGGCCCCGTGGCTTCCCTTCAAATTTTAACCTCCAAAGTAGAAGGAACACAAACCCAGGTTTGCCTGCAGGGGCGACCGGCGGGCGCACGTGAATGTATGAAAGATACCAACGCTAGAGAAATTGAGTTACTTGGTAAGAAACTACTCCCTACTCCAGCATTGGATCTTTCATGGATTCACATGCTGTGAATAGATTACATAGCAGTACAAGCAATGTGTGGCGGTGTGTCACAGGCAAACCATCAAATAGCATTTCATCACATATGTGAGACAACAAACCCAGCAAATGATATAGTAAAATAGAAAAACCACGAAGCTGCGGGCCTATCTTACTGAAACAGGCGTTGGCGGACTGCATGCCCCACTTGCACATCTTCCACATGTTGTTGCCCCAGACAGTAATACCTGGTGAAAGTATGCGGCACCGCCCAGGAGGCTGCCTGGCAAATGTCCACCAGCGGTATCCCAGACCACAGTGCCGCCGAAGCCGCTGTGGACCGCCTAGAATGAGCCTTTGGAGCACCTCTCAAAGGCTTGCCAGCTTTTGTGTGACAAAACGAAATTGTAGAGGAAACCCCAACGGGAAAGTCCTTGTTTGGAAATGGACTGCCCCTTGTTGGAGGGCCCAAACACCACAAACAGCTGCTTTGACTTCCTAAAGTCCTGTGTTCGATTCAGATAAATCTTTAGTGTCCTGTTAACATCCAGAGAATGCAGAGCCTTTTCTGCTGGCGTGGACGCATTAGCAAAGAACGAGGGTAATGGAATAGAGGCAAGTTTGTGAAACGCAGACGGCACCTTCGGGATGAAGTGCGGGTTAGTAGCCAGGAGAACCTGGTCCTTCATAAACCTTAGATAAGGCGGGTCAATTACCATTGCCTGCAATTCTGACACCCGCCTGGCCGAGGTAATCGCCACTAGAAAAGCCACTTTCCACGAGAGGAACTTCAAAGAAGCCGTCAACATGGGTTCAAAAGGAGGTTTCATCAAAGCCGAAAGAACTACATTGACGCTCCACAATGGTGCAAACCTCTTCACCAGAAGAAATGTCCGAAATAACCCTTTCATAAAATGTTTCACCAAGCGATCACTAAACAGAGGAGCAAAATGGCGCTTTCTCGTGAACCTAGATATCACCGCCAAATGCACCTTAATGGATGACGCCGCAAGGCCCCCTTCTACAAGGTGTAACAAATACATGAGAACCTGAGCCGGGGAAACGTCCAAAGGCTCTCTCTCAGGATGACCCTCACACCAGGCACAGAATCTCGCCCATTTATGAGCATACAAGACATTTGTGGAAGGACCCCTTGTTGCCGCCAAGATCCGTCAACACTCCTGGATATTCCTAGATGACCGAAACTCGGAGTAATCAGGAGCCACGCCGCTAGGATGAGACACGCCGGATCGTGATGCCACACTCTGCAGTCGTCCTGAGACAGGAGATCCGGATCCTTTCCCAACCAAACCGGCTCTTCCACTGCCAGATAAAGGAGATCTGAAAACCACGTCTGCCTGGTCCAGAACGGGACAACCAAAAATCACCCTGCACTGGTACTTCCGAAACCACTGGACGGTCCTCCGAATGAGTGGAAACGCATGTGCACGAGGCCCGTCCACAGGAACGAAAACTAGTCCCCCAAATACTCTGGATGAGCCCCTCTGCTGGCAAACTCGAGACACTGCTCGTTTTCCCTCGTAGCAAACAAATCTAATGGAGGATGCCCCTCATCGCCGGAAGATTCTTGCCACCTGCTGCGACCTTCAGCCTCCACTTGTGCAGCTGACTGGCGTCCCTGCTGAGCTCGTCCCTTGAACATTCAGAACCCTGGGCAAATGTAAAGCGACAATATTGATCCCCTGAGCTAGGGACCAATGCCAAACATCCTGCGCCTCTTTTGACAGGACCCTGGAGTGCGTGTCCCCCTGCTTCCTTAAATAGAAAGTTGTGGTGGTATAGTCTGTTAACACCCTCATCACTGATCCACGGAAGAAACTACTTCAAGGCCCAGTGCATCGCCCTCAACTCGAGCACATTGATATGTAACGCAGTCTCCACCCGAGGCCAGAGGCCCGTACCTGTGATTTGTCGACGTGCGCGCCCCACCCTAACTGGGAAGCGTCTACCACGATCGTGAATTGGAACTCCGGCTCCAGCAAGAGCATGCCATTCACCAGATTGGTCTTGCACGTCCACCATTGAAGGGCGTCCACCAAGCCCTCGTCGACCACCAGCTTATCCGACCATACTCCTTGACATTGCGACCACCTGTCTGCGAGGAACTCCTGCACCAGCCTCAGGAACAGGCTGGTGCAGGAGAGGGACACACAACGTCATGTCACCGAACAGTGATATGTAACCTTGGACAGAGACCACTATGCCCTCTTTCCACTCGCCTGCCTTGGACCATAACTTGTCCACTCGCTCGCTGGATGGAGTAAGAAACTGTGCCCGAGAAACACCAATTCTCTGGACGGCGTCAAACATGATTTGTTGAAGTTGACGACGAATCCCAGCCATTGCAAAAGCTGCATGGTTGCCATGAGAGACTCATGCCCTTTCCAGCGACGGACCCCACACCATCCTATCGTCCAGGTAGGGGTACACATCACAACACTCCCTCCGGAGGAAGGCCGCCACTGGAGCCAGACACTTCGTTAACGTCATGGGGGAAAACTTCAGCCCAAACGGGCGGACCCGGAACTGATAGTGATCCTCTCCGACCACAAAACGCAGGAATTTGCAGTGTTTCAGCCTCATAGGGATGTGAAAATAGGCATCCTGCAGATCTAATGACGCCAGGAACACGCCCGGTTGCACCGAGCGGATGACACCTTGAAGGGTGATCATCTTGAACTTCAGGCGTTGCAGATTCTTGTTCAACGGCCGAAGATCTAGAATAGGCCTCCACCTGATGTTGGGTTTTTTCAAGACAAAGTACCAGGAAGTAGACCGCCATGGCCCTGATCCGCAACCGGAACTGGTTCTATCGCCCCTTTCTCTAACATGAGAACCACCTCCTGCCGCAGGATTGTAAGATGGGGCTGTACCACATGCACTGGCGGAATAGGGAACGGAGGACGCCGAAACTCCGAGTGGCCAAGACGCACCGTGTCCAGCACCCAGCGATCTGAGGTTATCCATTGCCACTCGTCGACATGGATCGCCACCCTGCCCCCCAGCAGATTGTGCATATGGCAGTCATTATTGAGCTTTTGATTGCTGTCCCTTAGCCGCCGATGACTGCAAACCTTTCTTTCGTTGAGCTTTAAAGTTCCTGCCCTTCTGAGCCGACTGGACTGATCGGCGATAACCTTGAGACGAGTAGCTGGAGCGCCCGTAACTTCGATCTTTGGAGGAGGCAAACCGGGAATTCCCTGGAGGCTCCATGAAAAGCTTGAAAGGAGCGAAAAGAGCAACTACTTTGCAAGGAACCCAAGGACTTTGCTGTCTCTATATCCTCTTTCCTTCCTTTCAGGGCCTCATCAATTTTTTCGCTGAACAAGTATTCACCCTCAAAGGGCATATCGATGACCTTATATTGGACCTCAGGACGAAAGTCTGTACACTTTAGCCAGGCCTGCCAGCGGAGTACCACCCCATTATTAATTTTCTTAAAACCTGACTCTGCTAGGTCCACAGTAATATTGATGCTGTGGTTGGAGGCCCCCCCCCTCCCGAACCAACAGCATTGCCTCCTTTCGGTGTTGCTCCGGAAGATGTTCAAGAATTGGGGCAAGCCGATGCCACATTTCTCGATCATATCTGGCCATGATTGCCAAGGAATTTGCAGCCTTCACAGTCGTAGCCCCTACCGTCAAGACCTTCTTTCCAAAGGCGTCCTGTTTCCTGGCCTCACTGTCCAGAGTTGTAACACATTTGTGTTGGCTTATGGCCTTACGGCTGGCAGCCGCCGAAACCACGGACTTTGGCGCGGGTTGCGACACTAGACATCTAGGGGTAGACCCAGGAGCCTTACATTTCTTTTCAAGGCGATGCTTTACCGCTGAATGCCGAAAACGGGTGGCGCTTCGTGCGCAGGCCCTCCTGCTACACGTGGCCAAGAATCAGCACTGCGAAGACCGCCTTCCTTCGCTTTCCCATATGGTCGAAGAGAAAGCAGTCATTCCGTTCCTCTTCAGGCACCAGCCCAAACCCCAGACACACCTTTGACATTATGGTGTGGAATGCCCCAATATGATCCGCAGAGATGGTTGTGCTGGACTACGGGGCTGCTCCACCTCAGCGTCTGTGTCCCATGCGTCATCCCTCGTCAGCGTCAAAGACACTGTTGATAGGGTGTCCCGCGGAGAACTCTCAAGGTCCGATTCAGGTAACTCCCTCCTCAGGACGAGACCGTGGACGGCCCAACCCAACCGGCAAAGGCGTGCCAGAGGAGACTTCCTAGGCGCCTCACCATGCAACCCCTTGACCACCGGCACAGTCGGACTCAGAGGAGGTGGCAACCTCGCATCCAGTTGCCCGAACAAAGACTGGAGCGCAGATAGCACTTGCAACGACAGCAGGGATTGCTGATTAACCAACGGGTAAAGGGGCAGCCCAGCCCCACCCCACTCGACGGCCTCGTACTCTGCAGACCCAGAGCCGACGGGTCAAACACCGGCTCCTGTTCCTCTTCCATCCCAGAGGAACAGCTGGATCCTGCTGCAAAATGTTCTCTGGAAGCATGGCCTCAAAGGCAGCGGACTGCCACACCCCACCCGTCAAACCTTCCAACTCCATCTGCGACAACAGCAGTGGACCACTGTTCAAAGTCGTGGACGGCGCAGATGACACAGTCTACGACGGAACCGTAGAATGCATCACCAACGTCAACAAAGGAACATCCGTCGACGAGCTTGTCGTCGGAACCACGGCCTCCCCGGGCATTGATTTCACCGGAGACACAGACTTTTTGGAAGACGAACCGGAACAGTGCTTCGAAGACTTCCGGCTGGACAAAGACTTATGATGAGCCCTGGACATCCTAGCCCACAAATCAAAACGCATGTGCAAAAAACGAGGTGATCCCAAAAGTTTGGAGACGGTTGAAATCTGAAGGGAAGCCGCGCGGCGGAGCTATTTATATCATGCGTCCTACTGGTGTGGCCTAAAGCACCCAAAAAGAACAGCGATAGGACACTAAAGTGTCCAAGTTTTCCATAGGAAAACACGAAGTTAAAGTTACAGAGGTTTCCCAGCCTGACGACAGGGAAATATTCACAGCATGTGAATACATGAAAGATCCAATGCTTGAGAACATGATTTATATTGCAGATGTCTATCCCAAAAAACAATTCAAGGTTTGCCATGATCCCATCTTTCAGAGGTTGAAATACTAGTGCATAAGAGCCAATATCTTGAGGTTTGCTAAATTATTAACTTTCCTCACCATTTTATTCTTAAAAATGTGTTACTCCCTAGCCCATAACACAAAGAACATTATTTACTCTTCTTCCTAGTGTCACCTTTTCTGCTAGTGTAGAACTATTTAGTGTTCACTTCGCTGAATGCACCAACCGTTACTAAAATTGTCGTACTCATAGTTGCAACCTTTTGCTTTTCACAATCAAACACTTATTAAATCTGAAATAAACGCAATTTGTTTTCCCACTTGGAGATACTGCAGTGGCAGATTAACGTAGGTTTCACACAAAGTCGCAAAAACATGAAAACAGAACAATAACACTACATGAAAATAAGAATATGGTGGGGGCATGAATAATTTATTTTAAAAACCACGCAAACATTTTTGAAAGACTTCTTTCACCCATGCAAATTAAAAGTGGCCCCACAAAAACGAATTTGGATCCCTCACAGCTTGTGAGAATTAGATATACGACAGTAGCTCAGATTTTCAAATTAGCTAACAAAAACTAAACCAGTTTAAGTTCATTCAAAAGTGTGCCCTTTGCAAATGGCCCCATAATCCGACTTTTCTGTTGGAGAATAGAGTTCCTTGGTTCTCTGCTTAACATTAGCGTGGTGCATTGGACACAGTGTGAAAAAAAGAATTACACATCATGTCCTTGACATTGCTGTGAATAAGCTGTACGGTTTCAATGTTGTACACATTACAATATGTTGCATTAATATGACTATGTAAACAGGATGAACCGCACCACTGACAAATACAAAATATAGATTAAATCTGCTGCAGCATCAGAATCGGAGATCAATTACCTCCTGTCAACATTTGCCTTGCACATTGGTACAGTGTCTCTCAATCAATTGAATAAGCTAGTTTTACATCATTCATTTTGTTCCCTCTTTAGAAGCAAAAATGCATATGATTAAAAAAACATGTAAGGTGCTAGACGTAAAGCAACTCCAAAAAAACAGAAGACAGTAACAATTGGACACAACATTCATAAAAGCATTTGAAAAAACAAACATATGTAAATTCCGTCTTAAAATATGCATCTGATACACCTGTGCTCCATAATGCACAGAAACAGCACAATGCTGATTGTGAGTGTCTAGCAGGAAAACAATAGTTATTCTGTCAATTGTGTTCCGCCATGGAGGTGTCTTTGCCAGTTTCCAGGAGCATTTCGATGGCTTGAGGTATTTTTTCTTTACTCACACCAGCACCTTAGGTAAGAAAGAGTAATGGGTTACTAACAAAACGCAACATCAAAAAAGTTGTCATGATTTATAGTGCTATACATATCAACAACATAAGTGTAGGTGAACCAAATATGTCTGGATTGTTTAAAGTAAAATGCTTCCATGCGTTTTGTATGAGGTTTAGAGAAATTCTGCGTGAGGAGACAAACAAGGCATTTAGCTTAAGTCTTAGCACACAGTACTGTTTTTCTGCTCTAGTTTTTTGGTTGATGGGTTTGATGTTCTGAGTATTGCGAGGGGTAAGAAATGAGAGGCAGACACAAAGTTGTAATTTTCTCATTATCGGACATTTTTATTAAACAGAAATGCGTTGGATAAACACCTCTCTATCCCCATCCTACGAAGAACTTTCCTCCAACTGCAAAAGGGTCCCCTGCGCCGTCTCCATCATCAAAGACTGCGCAGACACTCTGGCTCCCTTCCTAAGAGCCTTCGTCAACACATCCTTCACCACAGGGAGAGTCCCCTCATGCCTCAAGGAAGCATGGGCCCGACCTCTCATAAAAAAACCCACACTTGACCCTGCCTCCCCCAATAACTACTGCCCCATCACCACAGTCCCATTCCTCCTCAAAATTCGAGACAAAGCAGCCTACCTGCAGGTCCAGCACTTCCTCGAAGAACACAACCTCCTAGGACTGAGACAATCCGGCTTTCGCCCTAGACACGGGACACAGACCGCCCTACTCAACCTCAAAAACCAAATGGATGACGCAAGGGACCAAGGGAAACCTGTCCTGCTCCTTCTCCTCGATCTCTCTGCTGCTTTTGATCTTGTAGATCACGACATCCTCTGCCATCACCTCCACAGCCAACTTCTCCCAAGAAGCCACCACCTGGATCACCACCGTCCTCCAAGGCAGGACCATGCAGGTCTTCTCTGACCTAGCCACTGCATCACCCACCATCATGCTATGTGGTGTGCTCAAAGGCTCCTGCCTCTCCCCCACCCTCTACAACATCTTTACCCGCCCCCTCTTCCTCATCCTTGACGCCATGGGCATCTCTTACACCAACTACGCCGACGACACTCAGATCCTTCTCACATTAACAGGCGACTATGACACTGACTGTGCGACTCTCAACAACATATATAACACAATCCAAATGTGGATGACTATCAACGGCCTCTGTCTTAACTCTGATAAAACTGAGCTCCTACTCGTAGGATCTCCCGACACCCTCAAGAAACTTGACGCCCAGTTTAGCCAATTTACTATTGACTCAATCAGAATTCCAGTACTAGACACAGTAAAAACACTAGGCGTCTCTCTACACTCCAACTTATCCATGACCAGGCAAGTAAACGCAATCGCCTCCTCTGCTGCTTACCATGCTAAACTCAACGCAATCAGGCCTCATCTGTCAAAAGACACATGCACCAACATAGCCAGAGCCATAACTGACTCGCAGTTAGACTACTGCAATGTTTTTTTCCTAGGGACCTCCAACAAAAACCTAGAGAAGTTGCAAGTAATCCAGAACAGCGCCCTGCGTGCTGCACAAGGCATTGCCAAGAGAGCACATCACTGCCGCCAGAAAAGCATCCCATTGGCTCCCCATAAAGGAAAGGATCATATTCAAAGCGCTAAGTATCACCCACAAATGCATCCACCTCTCGGCCCCAATGTACCTATCCCAGAGAGTCCACCCGGTCTCCTCCATGAGACCCACTAGGACACCATATGCCAATATGCTTTCTGTACCTAGGGTAAAAAGAGCTAGAGCAGGGGGCCCCAGCTTCCCTTACCTTGCTGTCTTACACTGGAACACCCTTCCCACCTCTGCGAGCTGAACCTTCACTGACTGCTTTCTGCAAAGCCATGAAAACTTCCTTGTTCACCTAACCAACACCATATGTTCAAGCTCTCATCACTAACATGTATGATGTATGATACCTCCTATCGCTGAACACAGGATCCTGCCTCACTGTAACCCAAGGCACAACCTGTACCCATTGTAACTAAGTGCCTCTACAAGTAACAGCGCCACAATGCCCCTGGGCTGCCTGCGCGCTATATAAATGTAATAAATAAATAAATAAATAAATACCTAGGAAACCAAAATTAAAGATCAGTCTGCGTCAAATCAGTAAACTGATAAACTGTCCTTGTGTCCAAAACATTGTAATCTGGCCCTCACACTAGAAATGAATAACCAAGGGTGCAAGGAAATGGCTCTGTCTTATGGTTGGCAAAAAGCTTTCATAATCTAAGTAAATATGTAAATCCAACAGAAAAGTATTTTTCAAGGAGAAATCCTTGGATCCAGAGAGTGGTTTCCCTTCCTCTGGATATTTAGGTAGAATGGCAAAAGTGCCTATTCCAAACAACAGTTTCTTGATGTTTAGGTAGGATGATTAAAGTGTCTCAGGTTCTTTACGATGGGTTTAGAAAGTTCTGGCATAAACAATACATTCCATAACTCTTCCTTAGTTTCTTTGTACTGGATTCACAAAAGTTTTATTCAGATGAGAAATTCCACACAAGGTTTTCTTTACCTTCTCTTGTACTTTGGCGGATTAATTGATGAGCTTCTTGATCCGGAATCATCTTGTGAGCTCTTAAAATTTCCTGGTGTATGCCCCTGCTAGGTATCCTTTTACAATATTAAAAGTCTTTGTTCAACTTCAACTGCCTAGTGCCTCTACCCACAATTATTTCATCCATGTGTTTCCAAGTTTCTCTGGTATATTTCTCTGTCAGGTGTTTTACAACATGGGTACATTTCCTTCTACAACTTCAGTGAACTTCCTGGTATATTCTCATGTCAGGCATCCTTTGATGTTTTTTTCAGATCCCCTGATGTAAATTCCCTGCAAGGTAGCTTACCACAATTTCTAATTTTTTTATTATACTTGATTTAACTGCGTTACCAGTTTTTACAAGTGTTGCATCATCGAACAAAAGTTCGAAGTGGCGTGCAGTAGACTTGTTTAGAGTTGGATTCGTCAAGTGAGTGAATGATTCTTTGTCCAAGTGGTGGTCTAACATTTGTTGTCCAGGTTCAAACTTTCCAAGAAGTTTGCGAAGGCGATTATGGATTTGGTGGTTGTACCATTCATCAAAAAACTCTGCCAGTAATCTTCATTTTGCTGCCTGAATTCAGTGAATAGGTTTCCCATACATTTTCTTCCCTCTTCGACCAGACGCTGGCACTGGGTAAGCAGGTGTCTTATATTTTCGGTTTTATCTCTGTCACAAAACCTGAATTGATCTTCTGTCGAGATTCCATGATTTTCCGGATTTTGTTTGTTTTAAGCAAGTTTAGCTGAGCTCTTAAAAAAAAAAAAAAATAATAATAAATTTCGAACGAAGTCTCTTATTTGGGAATTTGATGAGCGATGTCATGTGTTGGTTAATCTTCCGGACGTTCAATGGTAGATTTTTAGTTAGTTTTTCTCTTCCTTGTCCAACGTCTGGCACCAGTCCCATTCTTTTAGTTTTTTTGCTGTCTTAGTTGGGTTATAGTCCAGTTCTCTTTCAGAGGTACATATTTCTTCCAATAGGCAGATGTTTTTGGTCTTCCAATCGCGCAGCATAGTTTTGGAGCCTTTGTTAATTTCCTCCAAGCATAAGTTCAAATAGTGTTTGGTTTGTCGTTTGAAGTTTGCTGAAGAGCATCAAACCGTTTAACTTCACTGTGCCTTTCAGTGATGTAAGGCTTTTTCTCACTACTGAGATTTCAGTAGAGGGATGTAGAAACAAGAGTTTCTGCCGGTAAAAGCTGGGGTGAGATCATCGGCATAGATTCGGCACCATAAGTTATTACCGGCACAACTTTTGCTTTGTAGAAGTTTATTGAAGCTTGGAGAGAAAAGCGTCCACATTTTATGTCCATTCTCATTGCTTGAGCCGAGAAGGTCTTGATTTTGGTAAATAGGAAGTCCTACATTGGAAGTTCTTGTTGATGTCAATTGAAGATCACTCCTAGGTATCTGAAACTCTTTTTACTGTTTCCAGGGCACATCCTTCTAGGAATAGAGAGTTAGTAGATTTTCTTTTAGCTGTTTTCTCGAGGATCATCACTTTTGTTTTCGTGGTGTTGATCTCCAGATCGTTTTTTTCAGAGGTATTTCTGTAGGCTGACCAGTTTCCTTTGTAGGCCAACTCCTGTTTGATCTAGGAGGATGAGATTTGTCTGCATAGACCAATCTGTATATATTTTCTTTTCCGACTGATGGAGGAAAGGTGCAGATGTCTGTTTCCATTTTACTGATGTCGCCGATGTAGGCATTCTATAGTGCCGGTGCCAGGGGACAGCTTTGCTTTACGCCTCACAAAGTGAGCATTTTTTCAGACAGTAGACCGCTTCCACTCAGGCGCACCCTCATCGATGTGTCTGTATGCAATTACCTGATCGGGCTCAGTATCATGTCCGGACATTGCCATTTGTGTAGTTTCTCCCCGAGGTTTTCTCGATTTACCTTATCAAAGGCCTGGGAGAGATCTATAAGTGCAAGAGCGATTTTAGGGGCTCCTTCCAGGACTTCTGCTTTTAAGATACTCAGGATAAAAATGTTCGGCACTGTGTGCATGTTTTTTATAAAGCTTGTTTGAAATGGTTCGTGACCCTCTGAGGTCGAAATCTCCCAAGTTTATATCCGAAGGTCTCATAAGATGTGAGAAGCTGCAAGTGTCCCATGAACCAATGATTATCTTGTCTGGTGTTGAACTGAGATGGGTTTTTATTTTGGTACCCTGTGTTGATTTTGGGTCTTTTTGTGGCTAGGATCTTTGCTTAAGGGCCAGTACTTTTGCATACCACTCCCATTGCTTTAAATCCTTTTTTACAAGGTTTTGTCTTAGTTTACTATCGAATTCTCGGTCTGCTTTTGGGTCTGTTTTTATCTATAGTGATCTCCCAGTTTGTCTGCAGCCTGCGAGGCACCCTCTCCTTTTCCAGGGATAGTTCTCTGCTTCGTTTTTCTTCAATTTGGAACTCTTCTTTGTGCTGAGGGCTGTCCTCTCACCGGTCACATCTGGGAGTGGGATTGTAGACCTGTCTCTCTTGTTCCGGTTTGGTGTTCCCTGTTCTTATCTTTTCTCTTGAGTTAGAGCGACGGCCCCTTTGAACTGGGTTTGGTCGGTAATCCGTACTTCTCTTTGGTTCCAATTTCGATAATTTTCCAAGTCTCTCCCTCAAACCTTGACATGTTTCTCTCTTCCATTTTCGTACGTTGAATCAGTCTAGGTGACGGAATAGATCTACCAAGTGTTCTGTCCACGTTCTTTCTCTCCTCGCGCCCATGATTCTCACTTCCGTTAGGTCGAGGGCTATAGCTTTTAGCTTGTGTCTTGCTTCTCAGTGTTTTCCTAGCCGATTGTGATGTTATGTGTAGATATACTTTGTCCGTTGCTTTTTCATCTACAAACTCTATTATATCGATGTCGTCCGAACTTACTGATCTTAGAATGTATTTGATGGAAGAGCGCCAATATTGATGTTCGGTTTAGAATCTTGCCACCTTCTGGTCCCCTCACTCGTGTTAGTAGAAATGTATGAGTTTTTGTAGTTCTCTCTGTTCTCGTCAGTCAAGCTCTTTTCTCCTGCCTTTCACCATATGCCCACAATGTTGACTTTTTAGAGGGTTGTCTTTGGTCTTCAAATCTTCTAGTGGGGTGTAGTTCCGAGTGTACTCGAGATTTCCATTTTGTGGGCCCTCTCCTCTCTACTAATTGAACCCTGCTCCTTTGACAAGGGTCTCTTTCTGCCCACATAATGTGTAGATGGTCGCTCTCTAGAGTGCCTCCTTACAGGTCTGTTTTTGTAATCTGTCTTTTCTTTTTGGATAGTTCGAGTTATTCCTCTTTTTTCCATTATTTTGTCCTTTTCTTCCTCCAATGTGAGGAAAATTGGTGATTGTGGGTCAAGGATGATCTTTTTTTGGGGTTCACCTACAGTAGGGCTATGCGGGGTCTCTGTTTTACGTTTCCCATTACCCTTTGATGTAAAATCCAGGTCTGTGCCCCTGCCGAGTCTTGCGTTATGTTAAGTGCAATTTACATTAGTCCCAATTCCGTCAGTGATTCGTCGTGCTCCGAAATCTCATGTATAGGGGAGTCTCTTCTCAATGTTTTTGTTTTGGGTATTCCTTTTCGATAAGTTCGATCTTCAAACATCGGTGCCATTTATTTCGATGTGACGTCTTTCTTTCCCTTTTCCCTTTTTGTAAGGCCCCACAGGCGTTTCCATTTTGTTTCGCTTGTGGTGTGACCTCTGCAAGGGGTCTTTTGTTATTTGTAGAAAGCCTTTTGTTCCTTGGATTGCGCATCCGTTTGGTCTCTTGTTCCCTTGGATCGGTTGCCTTGTTGATATGTCTCTTCTAAGGTTAGCTGATGCAATCAGGCTCTGTCTACTGAGTCCTGCAGTGGACCCTTGTTTATTTTAATGTGTTTTCTTCCCCTGGTTGCTAGGGCCCAGATCCTTGGGTTGTGTGGCTGAATTTTGTTTTCCGAATACTGACTGACTCGTACTTGATGTTTCGGATCGAAGATTGTTGTTTTGCGCCAAGAAATTACATGTTTTTTGCTTTGCTGGTTTTGTTTGGGTTGATGACTCTTCCTGGGTCGTCTTTTGAATAGGCCCTATTTGGGTGTTTTTTTCCACTGTGATCGATTTATTTTCCTCTCCCGAAGTGATGACAATGCATTACTTACCGTAAAAGCATTTCCGATGGTTGTATCTGCTTAGATTCACATGCTGTGCATAGTCCGACATCCAGTGGTCACTGCGGAGTATTGCATTTTGTTTTTCGTAGTCGAAAAGGGGACGTCGACAAGGCGTGTCTGTAACACTATCCCTATAGTGAAGTGCAGTGTACCCACAATCCCTCACGCATCGAGGTCCCTCTGTATTTTTTCTGCCCTGAGGGAGCCTTCTAGACGTGAGTACAGAAAAGAGAAATATAAAAGGATGTCTATGTTCCTTCCATCCGAGTGGGGAGGAAGGGTGGGCGCATGTGAATCTAAGCAGATACAACCATCAGAAATGCTTTTACAGTAAGTAATGCATTGTCTTCTGATGTTTGATAATCTGCTTAGATTCACATGCTGTGCATAGACTAGCGAGCAGTACCCGGAGTTGGAGGTGGGTTGTGAGAAGGAACAGTAGAGAAAAGATGTCTTAATACTGCTTGTCCCACCTGGGAATCAGATCTAGAGTGAGCATCTAGACAGTAGTGTTTTGTAAAGGTGTGTACAGAACTCGAGGTTGCCGCTTTGCAAATGGACTGGATGGGAACATTTGCAATGAATGCTATGGATGCCCCAGTGCCTCGAATAGAGTGTGCTCTTGGCTTGAAGGGTAGTTCTCTCTTAGCAAGAGAGAAACAGAGTGATGCACTGAACAATCCATCTAGATATAGTGGACTTTGAGACTGCATCCCCTTCTCTTCCTGCTGCCACCGAGACAAAGAACTGATTAGATTTCTTAGTGGTCTAGTTCTTTCCATATAAAACATGACAGCTCTGCGCACATCAAGTGTATGCAGGCTTTTTTCTCCCAATTTGAAGGGTTTTGAAAGAACGTTGGTAGTTCTATTGACTGGTTGACATCGAATTTCGAGATGAATTTTGGTGCAAACCTCGGGTGTGTGCGTAGAACCACTTTATCTTTGTGAACTGTTACAAAGGGTTCTAGAACAGAAAGAGCCTGTAGTTCACTTACTCTCCTAATCGAGGTGATAGCTATTAGGAAAGCAGTCTTAAGAGTGAGGTCCTTAAGAGTTGCCCTGTACATGGGTACAAAGGGTGAGCCCATGAGCCTGGTAAGTACCACATTTAGGTCCCAGTTGGGAGCTGGGTTTGCTATCGGAGGGTGTATTCTCTTTACCCCCTCCATGAAGGCTTTGATAACTGGGACTTTCCACCACGACACTAAGTTGGGAAGTGGTGTATGCAGAAAGTGCCGCTAGGTGGACTTTAATAGAATTGAACACTAGACCCAAGTCCAGTAAATGGGTCAGGTACAGAACAATGTGCGTGGGAGAGCATTCAACCGGGTTGATGCTTCTTCCTCTACACCAGATGACAAATCTCTTCCATTTGCTAGATTAACAGTGACGAGTGTTAGTCTTTCTAGCCTCCCTGAGGATGTCCATGCATCTCTGCGGGAGCTGTAAATGTCCAAATTCTATGATCTCAGGAGCCAGGCTGCTAGGTTCATAGTCTGAGGGCATGGATGCAGAGTCCTGCCCTTGTCCTGTGACAGCATGTTGTACGGGCAGGGAGGTTTCACTGGAGGAGATAGAGACATCTCCATCAAGTGAGAGAACCATGGCTGCCAGGCCCACATAGGGGCCACTAGTATCATGGTAACTTGTTCCTGGTGCATCTTGTGCACAATCTTGTTGAGAAGGGGAGTTGGGGGGAAAAGCGTAAACAAATTTCCCTGACATGGAATCGACAGACCGTTCCCCTTGGATTGGTTCTGAGGGTACCTGGAGGCGTAATCTTGGCATTGTGAGTTCTCCAGAGTTGCGAACAAGTCTATTTCTGGGAATCCCCATTGTGTGAAAACGTCGAAGACGATGTCTTCGTGTAACCGCCATTTGCACTCTGAGGGCAGAGGGAGGTCTCTGCTGAGTTTGTCTGCTAGCAGATTGAGCTCCCCTGGTACATGTGACAGTAGGAACATGTGTTTGGGAGCCCACTTCCAGATGTTCTGGGACAGCTTAGACAGTCCTGGAGAGTGAGTGCGCCCTTGCTTGTTGAGGTAGTACATGGCAGTGGTGCTGTCCGTGAGGACCACCACTGTCTTCCCTTGTAGGTGTGCCTGGAAGGCTTTTAGTGCCTTGAACACAGCCAGTAGTTCCAGTAAGTTTATGTGCTTGGATGCTACGCTCGGAGTCCACACTCTGTGAGCAGTCTGATGGGATAGGTGAGCCCCCCCCATCCTGTGAGGGATGCTCTGTGGTTAGAGTGGGTTCCACTGCGGGGGTGGCGAATGGTTTCCCTATTACCAGGTTTTCCTTCGATCACCACCGTAAGCGAGAGAACCAAGGCCTGCAAGACCACCACTAGATCGTCCCATTGTCTGCTGGCCCGACACCACTGGCTGTTGAGCCACTCTTGCATTGGGCGCATGCGCAGGCGCGCGTGAGGTACCAAATAAATACAGGATGCCATCATTCCTAGCAAGCGCATTGCTCTGCGTACCGCCACCTCTCGACCTGCCACATATTGAGGGATCTGAACAGCATGTTTTGGACCCCCTCGTTGGAGGGGAAGACGAGGCCGTTCTTTGTTCGAATTAGAGCCCCTAGGAATTGTTTGATCTGGCTGGGGTCTAAGCTGGACTTCTTCTGGTTGATGGAGAAGCCCAGTTGGAACAAAAGGTCTACAGTCTTTTGGGTATTTGAGAAGCATGTTTCGTATGAATCCCCTGTTATGAGCCAATCGTCGAGGTAAGGGTATACTGGGATGGACAACCTGCGCAGGTGGGCCGCTGCCACTGCCAATACTTTCGTGAATACCCTCGGTGCTGATGCTATGCCGAAGGGTAGCACTCCGAACTGGTAGTGTTTGCCCTCTGTCATGAACCTGAGGTATTTCCTGTGCGCTAGCAACATTAAAATATGAAAGTATGCATCTTTCATGTCCAGTGTTGTCATGTAATCTCCTTGAGATAGTAGGGGGAATCACTTCCTGTAAGGTCACCATACGAAACTTTTGAGGTTTGAGAAATTTGTTTGCTGGGCGCAGATCTAGTACAGGGCGCACGGTTAAGTTTTTTTTGGGTACAAGGAAGTACACTGAATAAATACCTGCCGTTACCCGCGATAGAGGCACGACCTCTATGGCCCCTTTTTCCAGTAGCTGGTCCACTTCGGGGAAGGATGGCGAGGTGTTCTGGTGTCATGCGTCGTCCCCTTGGGGGTCTGTACGTTGGGGAACTGTTGAATTCTACACAGTAGCCGCGGGCTATGGTTGATAGTACCCAGCGGTCTGATGTTATTCCCTCCCATGCTGGAAGAAAGGATGTTAATCGGCCCCCCACCGGCGATGCATGGGAGGGGACCCGAATCTTCGAGTCCTTTGGTGTTGATGGCTTGGGAACCTCTGAGGGTGGAACCCCGACCTCTCCCTTTGTCACGTCGTTGTCCTCTCAAGTTGTACTGTCCATTGGTACCTTGGTTAGAGGACAAGTTGTTTGCAGAGTACTGCTGCTGCTGATTTTGCTGCTGGCGTTGGCCTCGAAAAAAGCGCCTATTGCCATAGCCACGTCTGTTAGGAGGCCTAGAAATCTGGTCTAGGGTTTTGATGGTGTCAAACTCTTTCTTTGCCGTTTCTAGTGCCTCATCAACCGCCTTCCCAAAGCGGTTGGCATCTTCTATAGTCTTGTTGATCAGAGATGCTTGTGTTTCAAGCTTAACCCCCGAATTACGCTGCCAGACATGGCGCTTGGAGTATTCCTTGGACTAGGGAACGGCCAGCCATTTCTGCAGCATCCAGAGTGTTTTTCACGATGCTTTGGTTGACTAGGGTTCCTTCAGTAATCGTGGCCAGAAGCCGTGTGCGTAGGGGTTCTGGCACCTCCTTGATGTCCTTACGTAGCTTGCTCCATTGTGCATCTGTGCAACTTGCTAGCAAGGAGTTGTTTGCAATCCTTGCGGAAAAAGCAGCAGAGGCTGTGATTCTCTTCCCTAGGGCATACAATATTTTACCCTCTTTATCTGGTGGTGCCTCACTGGTTGACAGCGGGACTCCTGCTCTTTTCCTTGTATTTGTCACCACTAGGGAGTCTGGTACAGAGTGGCCCCTGACGTACAACGGGTCTGAAGGCGAGGGACTGAATAGTTTTTCTATCCTCGGGCTGACCCCTCTGACCAACGTGGGGGTAGATAGTGAAGGAATAATTTGTCTCCTTATGAGGCGAGGAGGGGAATGGTTTGGCTGACAGGGGGTTTCTCTTTGATTACCTTCTCCACAAAGTCAATGTCAGGAGAAATCTCCCCAGTGTCTATTTCGAAATGCGCTGCTGCCTTGCGTAGTAGTGCATTAAATGTAGGTTGATCGTCTATAGGTGACGTGCTCCTATTAGGTGAGTCCTTGGTAGGGGACAGGTTTAGGGCATCAGGGTCCGAAAACGCTGATGGGGACTGCCAGGGCTGTGAAGCACCTTCCTCTGGGTCTTCTCCGAAGCCCCCCTCACCTATATCTGGATTACCTTCAAAACCCTCCTCCCCTGGGTTTTGTTCCTCTTCGTTGTCTAAAAATTCGTCCTCCTCCTGGAAGTGGGGGGTCCTCTCCAGTGAGGTCATAAATCTACATCCTCCTGGGAGGGATTAAACAGCCTAGGGAATTTAGCCCTGGGGTCCTTTTGATGTCCCTCTCTTGCCCTTTTGGGTTGTTGGTAGGTTTTGAGTCTCCATAAACCTCTCCATCTTTTCCATACAGAACTGGAGTCTCTCCAGGGTCTCATGAGGTACTCCTGGGCGGTCTGGGGGGGGGGGGATTCAGATTAGGGTATTCGGGCTGAAAACGCTTCGACCTCTCCCATAACGTCAAAGAAAGGTTTCCGTCGCCGTCTGAAAAGCCTTAAGGCAGGCTAGGAATCCCTCTAGATGAAGGGGGCAGTTCCTGCATTCCTTCCGGCCTTTTCGGCATTTCTCTAGCCTTCTGAGCGGTATACGACGTATCTTTCACCGTCCGCCTCTGGCTATCGGTGGAAACGATACTCTCCAGGCTCTCAACGATTAATTTGTCTGTGGAGGGCTCTGGTCTCGACGTTACGGGCGTCGCGTGTTCTACATCGACGGCGCTCTCTGACGGAGCGCTTCGTCTGGTGGTTTGGGGGTAGCACCCTTATCTGGGGGAAGCCCAGTCGCTGGTCGCGTTTGCGGTTGCGAGGGGGGGCTTAAGACTCTTACGGTCTGAGGAGGACGCCGGTGGAACCTGCGTCTTCCTCCTCGACGAAGAAGAGCCGTGTGTTATGTGTTCATGGGAGTGTTTTTTGTGTGCGTCAGTGTCGCTGGGGTGTTTATCCCCATAAGCAGTGTGTGAGCCGAGCTTGTCGGGGCCGGGGACAGACGGCGAGGAGCGCGAGCGCTCCTTAGAGAGGTCTATGACTTCCGAAACGGATGTCGGGTTATCACATTCCTCGTCACTTTCTGCGGCGGGTGAGGAATCGGACCTCGACATGGTGTAGGCCGCCCACCTCTTGACCCTGCGGTCCTTTAAAGTCTTAGGCTTAAGAAGTTGACAAGCTGCGCAGCCAGCTTCCTTGTGATCGAGGGGCAAGCAACGGTTACACCGTTTATGCTTCTCTTTCCAGTTGAACTTGCCCTTGCAACGCGGGCAAAACTTAAAGGGTGTCCTCTCCATAGCCGAGCAAATATTTAGCTGTGATAATAACCCAGAGGGAAAGGGAGGGGAAAGGGAAAGGCATTCTCAGAGAGAAACAAGAAATGTCCCACGACCCCACTGTTCGTACTGTCTTTTGGCCGGCAAGGCCAGGCCACGTGTTCGGCAGCGCCGAAGGATCTCCTCCGTCTCGTCCCCGCAGTCGAAGTTCTTGCTCGGCGAAGCAACAGCTTCTCGGCTACGTCGAGGGAGGGATCTATGTAATGGATATTAATAAGGAACGACCAAAGGTCGAGTAAATGAATTTGCAATGTCTCTCGAGGAGCTCCGCGTAAAGGCGACCAATATCTGGACGGAAAAAAACAATCTGAGGGACCTCGACGCGTGAGGGATTGTGGGTACACCGCACGACACTATAGGGATAGTGTTAAAGACGCGCCTTGTCGACGTCCCCTTTTCAACTACGAAAAACAAAATGCAATACTCCGTAGTGACCACTGGATGTCGGACTATGCACAGCATGTGATTCTAAGCAGATTAACAAACATCAGAAATAACCTTCCAAGAAGGATAGTGTGGTTTGTGCGAGGGCCGCCATGGTCAGTAGGTCCTTTGATGTATTGTTTAGTGCTTTGTATAATTTTGTAAAGGGGGCCAGTGCTATTGTCAGGGTTGACATAGAAAAGAGATCAATTTTTTTGTTAGGAGTTTGATTATCTGTACCCCTTCCTGTTTCACTTGATCTACTTTGTTTCCAGGGTGTATATGGAGTGTGTGGTGATGTTTGTGTTTCCTGTGAATCCATTCTGGCATTGTGGTTCACTTTCGGTTTTGAGGTTCGGTCAGGTTTTGGGGTTGGCTCAT
Organism: Ambystoma mexicanum; assembly: GCF_040938575.1. Lineage (NCBI taxonomy): Eukaryota > Metazoa > Chordata > Amphibia > Caudata > Ambystomatidae > Ambystoma > Ambystoma mexicanum. Next base: position 546,272,534 of record NC_090940.1, read on the forward strand.
AGATCAGGGTTTCCAGAGGCCCCTCTATTGCTTATTCTGCCTCTGTGGCTTCTTTTCCTTCATCTGAATGTGGGATCCATCCACTTTTGATAATGCTCTCAAATTGGCCCGCCCTTCAGTCGTCAAGCCAAGCATTCCTAATGGGTTGTGATATTGCCCTGTTGCAGGGCCTGTGATTTGTGGAAGATTTTGGTTCTTTTCTTGTTTGGAGTGAGATAATCGTGGAGAGTTCAAGAGTTTAGAATACTCTTGACATTTTGTTTGATGGATGTTTTCCAAAGTGCCATCTTATTTCTGTGTCGATGGTTAATTTAGGCATTTTGTGACCGTCCATATTTTGTTTTGGTGTGGATTAGTTTTCCATATAGATTGGTTGCATGGTTTCTGGCACTTCTATTGTCCTTTCCAGTAACTATGTCTGTTATCTCATTGTTGTTTGTTCCCATCTTTTTTGGATGTTTATAGAAAAAGTTTTCCAGAGCCCGTCTCGTAGACCCAAGATTTTGTGGCATTTGTTTTTTTGAGTTCCATTTCGTGGTGCTTCGCTGGCCCACCACTGAGGTGGGGTGAGACCGACTTCTTTCCCTACATTGAGAAAAGGGGCCTGTTGGAAGCCCCTCGTTTTTCAATAGCTGTGGATCTTTTGAAAGTCGATGAAGTTTTTTTTTGCCCACCCTCCTTTTCGGGTGTACTTTTTCATGCCTTTTTGGCAGTCTGCCGTTTTATTTTTATTTTTTTTTAATCAGAGAAACTTCTCTCTTTCAGACCCCTGTGTTGTATGTTTTTCTGTTGGTCTGAGTCTGTGTCTGCATTAGAATCATCTGTTTCGTATGAGATGTCCTGGGCCCATGTCGGCAAGGCTGAGACCTGAGGGGTAGCTGGAGGAGTTTTCAGGTCCGCAATTGCTATTACTGGGTATACCTCTATAGCAATTTTTATGGGATCTCTTTTAAACACTCCAGGAAATGGTGTTTCTGGTGCCCCTGGGGTTTTTTCCAATAGGTCCAAAGTCCAATTGTTTTCGGTTTCTGGGGAAGAGTGGCTGACCCTTGTCTAGTCTTTCGGGTGGTGTCTCTTTAGTGTTGGAGTCACGCTTTGAACTGAATTTGGGCGGAACTCCTTCTCCGTTGTCATCTGCTCCACCCCACTCCCTCCATTCGCTACTGCCTCGGACTCCAGCGTCCAGCCGTAGAAATCTTTCCCCTTCGCTGGCTCTGCAGGTCAGTGAGACCCCTACCTCCTCGGGAAGCCACCCCCCCCGGCTGCCCTCCTCTCACCCCAGGGGCCAGCGCCACTCCCTGCTGTGCTGGACTCCCTGGCAGAGCACGAGCCGGAGAAAAAGCATCAGGGTCGACCCCCTCCCTCTCCAGAGGGGCCTGCCTTGGCTCCATGGCACTGATTGGCGTCCCCACCCCGAGCTCTGCAACCAAGGGCTCGGTCCCCGTGGTCTCCGCCTCTGGGCCTCCTCTTTCCCACCAGGAGGCCCTCCACCACAGCGGCCAAGGGACTCTCCCGCCCAAACGCCTCCCTGTGGAGGAAGCGCTCCCGGGTGTCGCCTGCTGGGCAGACCCAAACGTCCTGCAGCACAGGCGACACCACGCAACCCGGCACCTCTGTAAGTGTCCTGTTTTCAGTGCTGCTTCTTTCCTCTTGTTGGGGGGCATTTTGTAATGTTTGAAGCTTTTTTCTTGCCCAATCCTTGTATTATTGTTAATGTCCTTGTGTAGGGCTCCTGTACTTGAGGTGCACGTCTGTCCGTTCCAGTAGGTGGAGATTGGGATAGGGGAAAAAATGTCTCTGAAGCGTGCCGTGCATCTATGCGTTTATCCAGAATCTGTTTTTCGGTGTTTCAGGGGGCTACGGTGTTCGTAACCACCGTCTTCACTGCGGATACGCTGGCTACGGAGCCAGTGTACCTCTTCCTCCCGGGAGTTTGTGGACATGGTGGTTAGTTTCCTCAGATGTTGGCAGCTTGCTTTTGTAGACAGCCTCAGACAGCGGACCCCTCAGGAGGTCGCTCCGTAGCAGAAGCTTTGATCAGTGACTTATTTATTCCTATGTGGCTTCTTCTGTTGGCGTACCCGGATCAAAGGCTCACGGCCCACAGTCTCCGGTCGCCTAAATGTCTCATGGTTTTGCTATTTGATAGAGTCTGTCATCACATGGAACAAGCATCCAGCATCAAGGCAGCAAACAGCAAATGCAGATAGCGCCCTTCACTGGCGCGGGCTTACCGCTGCAAGGGTGGCTCCACCATACTTTCACTTTCTGAAGGGGGCAGAGCTACACCGGAGCAACGGCTCAACAAGGGCTGCAGGCAGGGACTCCCCCAACTCCACACATTGAGCAGTTCAGCCAGCCAAACAGCAAATGCAGATAGCGCCCTTAACTAGATCTCGCATTAGTCTGTAATGCTGGTTTGAAGCTTTGCAGTACATTAGTCCAGAGAATTTTACAATCACTGTTGTTGCATTTTTCGGACCATCAATCGCCTTTTGCAGTCTGATCTGTACCTTGCGATTAACACCACGACACACCAATGAAGTACTCAGGTCTCCAGGGAATGATGGCAGAGTGACTGCTTCATCGCTTCCACAATTTAAAACGTTTCTATTCAGTTTCAAAATACCTGGTCTATTTGGCTGTCAGGACTTTCTTTGTACAGCTTTAGTGGATCTCCTGGTACACCCCCCTGCCAGGAATCCTCTTGTGGGTTCTTCAGATCCCCTGGTGTACTCTCCTGCCAGGTACAATTTTAAAGTTCATATTCAATTTCGAAGTGCCTGGTTATATTTGGTTGTCAGGACTTCCTTTATGGACTTACTAGATCCGCTGGTATACTACCCTGCCAGGTATCTTGCCACAATGTCTTATAGCTTTAAATGCCTTTAGTGGATTGCATGATATACTCTGCAGTCAGGAATCCTTCCTTGCTTGGGGTCCCGTAGATCCCCTGGTGTGCTCTCTGCCATGTATCTACCCCCCCACCCCCAATTTCCAACTGCCTGGTGTACTCCTTTCATCATGACTTATTCGTTGACTCATGATCATGACTCACTATTCTTTAATATGCCACAGTCGTATCACTTTGCTGTATTTCTATTTGCTTGCCTAAGGTAACACTTGCTCCAACTTTCCCCACATTGACATCTCACACATAGGGATTTGTTCAAGTTTTGTCATTGCACTTTATCATCTCAGTATTCAAATGTTTTTGATTAATTCACTTGTTTACATGCCTCTCGCTACATCCCGGGGTCCCCAATGGCTCTGGGTAGACTCTCTGGTGATTTGCAGCGTCCCCAACCAGTGGCGTGTCTACACGATGAAGCTTCCTCTCTGGGACGGCTTACTTCGCGCTGCAGACCACCTTCCAGTATTTTTTCAGCTCTGTGCTCACCTGCCGGCTTCTCTCTCTGGATTGGACCGTAGAATGCTGCTTCCCGGCACAACCGTATCCCTGAGAGATCTGCTGCTACTCCAGGTGCTCCAACAGTCCCCCAAAAAGGTTCCTGCTGCGTCTCTCCTACCTTGGCGCCACACAGTTATGTGACTCTTGCGTTTACAAGCTGCCGCATGGATGTGCCTGTTTTAGTGACTTCCACCGACAGTCTCTCTCGTTCCGCCTTCATTTGGAGTGCGGATACCATTTTTAAATGTCCAGCGTACCAGTGATTCCACCAAACTAGTCTGCATATTCGGTTTTGGGTTTCTTTTAATCCACATCAACTCCTTCCCTCCTCTTCCTCGTCTCAGTACTTGAGGCTTTATTACAGTTGAAGTCCATATAGAGTATGCGATTTCTAGAATGATGTTGTTTATAACGCTTACTTAGAAAGACATCGGAACCAGAAGATGATGCATGCGTGGTATGTATGTTTGAGGTATGAATGGAACTCTGTCTATAGTGATTTAAAGGAAGGGGTTTCTGGGTTCTACAAAAAGGACGATTTGTGGGGTGACAACAAGCCATCAAGAACTTGGGTATTATAAGATATTCTTCAATGTAAAGGGGAGAATAACGCATCTTATCTGATGGAGTCACCACGTTTCGCGCTTGATAGCCGCCCCCCGCATGTGATCCTCCCTCATACTACCACCCACAGGGCCAGGTCCAGGTAGCGGCTTCCGTCCCCTGGACACATTGTCAGGGAAATCCGGGATGACGCCACCGGATTTACCACAGTATATTCAATGTAGTCTTATTATTTTACTGAGTGTGGTACTCCGACATCCACATGTGTAGGATTCAACCACTATAAAAAACAGAATGACTGTTTGGATATGGTTACTTGCCCAGGGTGAATAGGGAGAACCCTGGTATTTGCCCCAAATTGCATCCCCAGTGAGATCTGGATGGAACTCAGTGGGGAAAAATAATCGGTGCATCAGATACATCAAGAAAAGGTTCAGGTCACACAAGACTGAGGCAAAATGGGTTTTCTACGTATTGCCCTTATGGCAAGGCTCAGTTCTTGGTCCTTTAATTTTCTACCTTTATACCCTTCCAGTTCCATCATTCAATTTTTGTATTACACTCACTTTTATGCAGATTCACATATTCCCCCGCCTTTTCTTTGAACAATAATCAACTTCATGCCGCCCTCTGACAGTCTGTCTACTAACAAGCGCTACACTGCAACCCATTCTCTTCACCTTTACCCATCAAAAAGTCTCTTTTCTACCCTTTCCCATCATAACTGTTTGGATGGTTCGTCCGCCAATCTCTTGCCCTCTTTTCTGCTCACAATCTTGGCATTAGATCTGATTCTTTACCAATCGCATTTCTTCTCTTGTCAGGCTTTGCCACTTTTAACAAACAACCATAAACACCTGACATTCTCTACTACCAAGACTCTTCTTAGAATGTTCTTGTCCAATCTAGACTGCTGCTACTCACTTCTTCTTGGTCTCCCTGCATATGCCCTCTCCCCGCTGCATTCCACTTTAAAATTTGCTGTTTGTCTTTTGTTTTTGTTCCCTCCCCTCTTGCAACTCAGTGTTGGCGGTTTTTCCCTTGCCGCTTCTGTTTCACTAACTTTGTATCATCTTCAATTGGATTATGATCTGGCACTTTCTGATCTCTCTACTCTTATTTTTGCTTACTGTACTATCACCCGCTTCAGTCTTCATCATTTTTGTACTGGGTTTAGTGCTCCTTGTGACAGTGTACTTTCTACACATTCTCCTTAGTGACCTCTAAACTTTGGAATGATCTTCCTTATTCTTCGATTTCAGCCTCCACTCTTGACTTTCTGTTTCAAACTAGTCTTCAAGCTATCCCCATTGTTAAAAATATAGGATTAAGTTTTCTTTCACTTCTCATATATTGGTTACTGCTTTTTTCAAATTCTGTAGAGTTTCGGCATAAGCAATCTATCTATTTAAATAAATAAGGGACACCACTAAATATCCTATGAAACAATGCATTGGGACATACACAAACTAAGCCGGCAACAGAAACAATCAGAATTTAAGCATACTGGCATACAGCAATTCTCAGCAATCTGCCTCACTGACACTAAACGACTTTGAAAGTGTGAACAATTTTACAATTCTTATGTTTCTTCAAAACTTAGCTGTCCATATTCTAGTTTTACCCCCACATGATGCTCCTACCAGCTTATCAGAATGGCTTGTCTGGTGGCTATTTGTGGTCAGTCCGAAAGGTCAGAATCTGCCGAACCTGTAGATATTGTACAAAACTGACTTGTATTATCTGACGAGAACACAAAATTAAAAGGCAACTAACCGGTATTTTTAAAGAGAAAGCACTAAAAGACAGGGACAGAATACCTGGATCAATCCCTAGTGCATTGGAACTCGTAGTTGGCTTGTCATGCAGATCTTCTGCCTGTTCTTGCTGCTGTTGCTGCCTGAAAGAAAAAAAAGAATGCGTTGACACCAATATGAAAAACTATTTAAGAGCTCAACCTCTTGAGATCGTCATAGAAAAGTTTCCAAGGTCGATAAACCTTGCTGAATTGTGTGTTTATCTCCCTGGGCAGGCTGCACCCATAACACAAAGGGAGAAGAAAGGGCTGATGTTTTAGGATTACCTCCCTAAAATTGGGGTTTAACAGTCATCCAGGAGAGTAGCTCACTAAGATAAGCAGTGATAAACTGTTCTACGGTAGGAAGACAATCTTCTTACTCTACTGTACATAAAATAAATAAGATCCTTGCGTTATTTTATTTCATCAAGCCATCAATGATGATGTTCTGCAATATCTTTCAGAAATAATTTCTAAAGCATTACTGAATATTAGATAACAGTTTTCCTTCCAAGAAACAAAAATAAATTAAATGAAAAATAGTTTTTGTTATCATTGCAATTAAGTGAAGTACATAATTGCCAGTCAACATAAATCATTTAAATTGATTTGTGCCTAATATGGACATATCAACAGAAGTAAAAAAGCAATAGATAGCTGGTATGGTGCCTGCCAAGAGAATAGTATAATGGATGACTCAACCAATTCCCCCCAGAAGCAGTGGCTTAACAACATGTTATACTGTAAGGAGGCTACAGGTGTTAAGGCTTACACTTGGCAAAGACCCCAAGACTTTTAGTTTAATCTTTCTTTGGAGTAATTTTTTTGACAATATACTTAAGGAGCTATATCCGAGTGAGAAGTGTCTTGATTTAATGTGCAAAATTATAGTGAGCAGTACATGTGACAAAACAGTTATTGTGCATTTCATGCTAATGCCTAGATTATCTATATTCAGATATTGGGTGTTGTACCCTTTTTCAAAGTGATGAAAGTAAAAATGATTGTCCTATATGGAGAATGTATAAGGACTAGCAAGACTTTGAGCCTGCTGTTTCCCTTCCATTGCCTGCTGCAACGCTGAAGATGCCAGTACACAGCTATGCATTGCAATCCACAGTTTGTTAACAACCCCCCACCCCTTAATCCGGAGCAACCTGCTGACAGTTTAGATTTTAATAATAACCCTTTGTTCTAATTCCACCCCTTTAGCTCGAGGATTCTGCTGGTTTTAAAAACTTGGGTAATTAAATGTCACATCTCCCATTCCTCACTGTCAATGCAGACTTCTCTGCTACGATGGCCTAAGAAGGGTAGCGCAACGCCCCAAATGTGACCATTTTAAATGGCCGAAAGGGACGACCTAGTAGGGAACAACAGCAGTTACGTGGTACCTTCAAAATTATATCCCCATATATCACATCACAATAGTATTAAAGAGTCCATCAGTGAGTGGATGAGATAGGATTTCTTTTTACATTTGTATAGGCGTTTTGCTGGCTATTGGACAGTGTAGTAAAAACAAAATGCCTGAATTGTCATCTTTCACACTTGGGATTTTGAAAAAATCTGATTCTCTTGCTCCAGAGATGTGCGCGAAGTTCAATGTAGGATAGCAAACGTACACTGTGAGACAACCACAAACCATGGCAGTGTAATCATGCATTTTAAATAGAAATACTTTTCGAAGAAGGCTTGTCGTCTCCTGCGCAGCTCTTCTGAAGTCAACAATTCAGGCGCATTGCCACTAGATGTCTGTGGAATATTGTCTGGCGTAAGCTGAGGAAAATCCAACTGAAGACCCCCTATAACAAACATACATAAAACTCGGTGTAATTCGTGATGGGTGTGATTTTGATAAGTAAATTAACAGAAAATGCAATGTATAGGCTAGCCTCTTGGTTAATGAGCAAACAGTCCAGGTATGTTTGCAAGCAGTGAAAATATTTGCAGGGGCAAAATGGGTCAACAATTAAACAAATTTCATATGTCAGAGCAGAAAGACAGGCAGACAGAAACTAATAAAATATTCCTCTACAATCATTAGGGAGATATTTTAAACACCCTGTGATGAATGATGTGAAAGAACAAGTTACTTTCTTACCTGGTAACGTTCTTTCGATGGGATAGTCCGACGACGTATTCCATATCTATGACAGGTAATGTCCACAAGCTGTGCTGCTTCGGAAAATCTTTGGCGTCTGCGTCCTGTGTCGATGACGTCGATGCGCCGTCCCCGAGGACCTCCTCCGACGGCCGACGTCACCCGATGTGATAAGTAGGACGGACGACGCCCATAGCCTCAGTTATAGTTTTTTCCCAGAAAGTGTGCCACCAGTTTTCTGCCAGTCAGACACACAAGGCCTTGCGGAACGCAAGCTGCAATCGCAAAAGAAATTCTGCAGCGGTGGAAAGGCAGGGAGGGAGAGATCTGGAATACATCGTTGGACCATCCCATCGAAAGAACTTTACCAGGTAAGAAAGTAACTTGTTCTTCGAGGGGATTGGGTCCTCCGACGTATTCCATATCTATGACAGACTCCCAAAGCAGTACCAAGCAAGGAGGTGGGAAAGAATTTAGAATACAATTTTAGCATGCCCAATTAAATTGCGGAATAGAGAACTGCCTTGCCAAAGGCCAGATCTTGCCCTCTGATGGAATCGAGGGAGTAGTGACGTACAAAAGTATGTACTGAAGCCCAGGTGGCTGCATCACAGATGTGACGAATAGGAACTCCCCTCTGCAGAGCAGTAGACGCAGCCACTCCCCTGGTAGAATGGGCCCGCAAGCCAGCCGGAGGATCCTGACCCGCCAAGCGGTAACACTCGGAGATAGCTAAAATAATCCAACGAGACAGTCTGTTTCGTCACAGCTTGTCCCAAACGCTTTCCAGCGTAACCAATGAAAAGTTGATCGTCCACTCTGATCCGGGACATGCGCGAAATATAAAAGCTCAACGCTCTCCTAGGATCAAGCCTATGGAGCCTCTCCTCTTCCTTACCAGGATGTGGAGGAGGATAGAACGCCGGAAGAACAACCTTCTGGCTCAAATGAAATTCCGAAACCACCTTCGGAAGAAAAGGACGAACTCCAAGGACAACCCTGTCCTTATGAAACACAGTGAAGGGTGGCTTAACTGAAAGTGCCTGTAACTCACTCTGCGAGCGGAAGTAACCGCAACCAAAAACACAGTTTTCAGAGTTAACAGCTTCAAAGGGCAAGAATGTAAAGGCTCAAACGGAGCACCCATAAGAAACTTAAGAACAAGGTTCAAATCCCAACCTGGCACCAGAAAAGGTGATGGAGGGAACACATTAGTGAGCCCTTTCAAAAACTGCGAAATTAAAGGAATTTTAAAATAGGAACACTCTTCAGACGAGCGCTTAAATATGGACAGCGCCGCCAGGTAACCTTTAATGGTCCCCACTTGCAAGTCCCTGTGGGCCAAAGAAAGCAAAAAAGACAGAACCAGGGGAATGTCACATTCAAAAGGATCCACATTCTGAACTCTGCACCAATCGCAGAACTTTCTCCAACGGCACAGAGACTTAGTTGCCGGCCGCCTGGCCGAGAGCAACACCTCCATCAGGTCTTCAGGGAGGTCCCAATCCTTATACCTCAACCTTTCAGAAGCCAAGCGTGAAGATTGAGGGATCTGACCTCTGGATGGAGAACCTGACCCCCCCTCCCGTGGGAGCAGATCGTCTCGGTAGGGAAGACGACGTGGAGGGCAGATGGACAAGTCTAGAAGGTCCGGGTACCACGTCCTCCGAGCCCATGCCGGAGCAATGAGGATCATCCGGGAACCGAACCTCCGTAACCTCTGCAGCACTTGCAGGATGACGGGGACTGGAGGAAACGCGTACAGCAGTGGGAATGACCACTCCACCACAAACGTGTCTCATAAGGCTCCTTTTGGAGGAAATTCCCGCGAGCAAAACCTTTGGTTGACACTGGAGGCGAAGAGATCCACTTGAGGGGTCCCCCAAAGGGCAAAGATCTCCAGGAGAATCTCCTGAGCCAGCTCCCACTCATGAGAGATCGAGCTCTGCCTGCTCAGAGCGTCTGCCGTCTCGGGCCAGATGAACAGCCGCGATCGAAACTTTCTGCTGGATGGCCCAGAATTCAAGCTGCATCGCCTCCCTGCACAGCGGAAGTGACCCTGCCCCCCCCCCCTTTTGTTGAGGTAGTGCATGGCCACCGTGTTGTCCGTTAGAATCAGGACACTCTTTACGTGCACAGTCGGCAGAAAAGCCTTCAGGGCTAGCCTGACGGCCCTCAGCTCCAACAGATTGATATGGAGTCTGGACTCCGACGGAGACCAACGACCGCTGACTGTCAACTCGTTGGCATGAGCTCCCCATCCCGTGAGGGATGCGTCCGTCAGGATCGTCACCTCCGGCCAGGGCAGCCCCTTTCATCCGATTGCCCTCGACGGCCCACCAGAGAAGGTCCCGGGCCACCGAGGGTGGCACCTGAACAGGGTCCGACAGCCTGCCGGAGGACTGAGACCACTGGAGCTTGAGTGCCCACTGCAAAGATCTCATCCGCAGACGAGCCTCTGGCACCAGAAGAATGCAGGATGCCATGAGGCCGAGCAGTCTCAAGAACTCGGACGCTGGGAGATCCTGGGCAAAATGAAACTTGTGCACCATCTGCTGAATGTGAAGAGCACTGCCTCAGGGACGTGTCGAGCACTGCTCCGATGTACTGGAGCCGCTGCGTTGGTGTCAAATGGGACTTCTTTAAATTGAGGGAGAAGCCCAGCTTGTGAAGGGAGTGGCAGGTGACGGACAGATGATCCAGGACTTGCTTGGGAGAGCTCCCCCTGATCAACCAATCCTCCAGGTAGGGGTAGACGTGAATCCCCCTTTCCTGAGATGCGTTGCCACCACCACCATGAGCTTGGTGAAAACCCTTGGGGCGGAGGTCAATCCGAACGGCAGGACCCGAAACTGAAAGTGCAAGTCGCCAACCGCGAACCTCAGGAACTTCTTGTGCTTGGGATGGATCGGCACATGGAAGTAAGCATCCTTGAGGTCGAGAGACATCAACCAGTCCTGAAGTTGAAGGGCCTGGAGGACTTGAGAAAGAGTCACCATCTTGAACTTGTCCTTCCTGAGGAGTTTGTTCAAACCGCGCAAGTCCATGATGGGTCTCAATCCCCCGCCTTTCTTCGATATCAAAAAATAAGGGGAATACCATCCCTTGTTCCTCTCCGCTACAAGCACCAGTTCTATGGTGCCTTTCTCCAGCAGGGCTTGAATTTCCTGCGCAAGGAGAGGATCCGGACTCTTCAAAGAGAGGCTCCCTGGTAGATTGTCGTGAGGCCTCTGCCGAAAAGGAAGACAGTAGCCGTGGGTTATGATCTCCAGAACCCACACATCCGAAGTAATGGCTTGCCACTCTACAAGATGCTCCAGCCTTCCCCCAAACCGGCGAACCATGGGACCTGGCCTCATGACTGAATGGTAGCGGCTGCGGCGTTGCCCGAGGGCAAAGAGGCAACTGCCCGAGCGGCCTTGGCACCTCGAGTACCTTTATTTCCACCTCTGGCACTCTTACGATGGCCTCTGACTGCTAGCTCCCCTCGCTTTACTGAAGGACGAGTAATAGCGAAAGGAACCTCCCCTCCATTGCTGTCCCCTAGGACGAAAAGGCGGAGGTTGGCGAACTGCAGCGCCCAATGACTTCGCTGCAGCTTTGGAGGTCTGCAACCTCTCAAGGCTCTCGTCAGCCTTGCTGCCAAAAAGGTGTTCACCGTCAAAGGGCATGTTGAGGAGCCGGGACTGCACATCAGGAGCGAATCCAGACTTCCGCAACCACGCAAACCTGCGCATTACGGTGCTCGCCGCCATGGATCGGCTGACACAATCCGCCAAGTCCAAACCCGACTGAACGGCCTCACACATGGCATCCTTGCCATCCTGAACCATAGCAAGGAAGCCATCCCGTTCGTCCCCTTCGGGAATATGTTCAGCCGCTAATGCACAGTTCCACGGAGTGTGTGAAACGAGACAAGGCACATATGGAGTTGACCACCTGAAGCGCCATACCCCCCGAAGGAAACGCTTTCTTCGCCCAGCCGTCAAAAATGTTGTCGTCCCTATCCGGAGGGATGGTAGGATACGACGCCTGCTTTGCCGGGGCCGTAGCCGCCTGCACCACCAAACTCTCCGGAGTGGGGTACCTAGACAAGTAGCAGGGGCCGCTACTGGCTGGACGGTATTTTCGCGACAAAGACTTGTCCACTGCCGGGAGACTCTCCGGAGCAGTCCAAGCCGCCGCCACCCTTCTCTGCAGAGCCATATGAAAAGGCAAAACCAGGTCAGTGGGGGGACCGAGATCAAGGATGTCCGTGAGATCATGCTGAACGAACTCCCCTGGGGGAGCTGACCAACCCAAGTACTCGGTGACCCGAGACATAAGGTGCCGATATGAAGAATCGGCATGAGTGCTAGGCTCCGGCCTACAAAACTCCACCTCCGTAGAGGTGGCCAGTCCACTGGCATCATGCAGCGACTGCCGCAGGTCATCAAACTGGCTATGGCCCGAGATAAGTTCATCTGGAACCGGAACCGGAACCAAGCCGCCATCAGAGCCTTCATCACCCTCTGAAATATACTCCAGGCGGGGAGAGGAAACCAAAGCAGTGCCTGACCTTAGCCAGAGCCTTTCTAGGGGCAAACCCTGTGCCACGGGGCCCCTCCGACACCACCACCTCGAAAGGCGTCGAGGGCACCGAACGAGTCGGCGTTGACAGAAAAGGCGTCGACGTCAGCTGCAGCGCCGCCAGCATCGGCGGCATCAACACAGGCCTTGAAGCCAGAGCTCCGAGCGGGTCTCTCGACGACCTAGGTGCCGACGGCGTCGACGACCCCCTCGGAGGCGGAGCCTCGAGAGAAATCGCCGATGACCTCGGCGCCACAGGCGTCGACGTCTTCTTCGAAGACAACACAGGATCACGCGGTCTCGAGCGCGTCGAGGACCGGCACCTGGAACGGGCATGGCGAGAACGGCTACCCTTGTCCGAGCAGGACCTCTCCCGCGAGCCGTGCCGACCACCCGAGCCCGAAGGCGTACGAGCAGTGTCTCTCGACCGGTGCCGACCGACCCCACTCGGAGGCGCGGACGGACCGGTGCCCTGCCAATCAAGAATCGCCAGCATCTGCTTTCCGAAGGAAGCCCATTCCTCCTGTGTCGCTTGCATGGAGGGATAAGCGACCCGCCGACGGGCAGAGTCCTCGGAAGAGGATGGGGAAGGCGACCTATGCCGGCGCTTCCGGGAATGCCTCGAAGAGGCAGAGGAGTGGAGAGAACCGAATCCTGGTAGGAGAACAACTGGACTTCCGACGATGATGCGGAGAGTCGCCCCTCGAGTCATCCGTCGAAAGCCCCACAGACCTCGACTTCCGGGGCTTAGACACCCGGCCTACCGACAGCTTCTTCTTGTGTTCCCGCAAGGCCTTTGCCGTGAGCGACTGGCAGTCGACACAGTCGTCCGTATCGTGGGCCTCCCCGAGGCACCAGAGGCAGGCGTCGTGCAAGTCCATGACCGACATCTTGGACCCACAGTGCCCGCGGGCTTGAAGACGAAGAAGACATCACCACAAACAGGTCTTCACAACAAACCGAACAGGTTCAACGAACCGAGAATTGAAAACAGCAAACTCCAACGAGTCGAGGCGTACCGAGATTCACGAAGCAAACACGTTCGCGGAAAAAACTGAACTGAGGCAATGGGCCGTCGTGCGTCCTACTTATCACATCGGGTGACGTTGGCCGTCGGAGGAGGTCCTCGGGGACGGCGCATCGACGTCATCGACGCAGGACGCAGACGCCAAAGATTTTCCAAAGCAGCACAGCTGTGGACATTACCTGTCATAGATATGGAATACATCGGAGGACCCAATCCCCTCGAACCATGTATTCTAATAGAAAGAAAGAGTTCCAACCAAACTCTTATGGGTAGCTGTCGCAGGGCAGTAAGGCTTCACTCAAGGAGTAGGTGAAGGTTGGTAGAAAGGTACATTGACCTTAGTAAGCAACTGCGGTGAATCGCGGTGTCGCGATCCCCACAAGAGGCTAATCCAAGACTGCCATATGGCAATAGCGGCACTGCCCACTTATCAGGACGGCGACAGCAGTGGTGCAGCTCATGGATGAACAAAGGGGCATCCACGCCTCAGCATGCCTGTGCTGGAACACCAGGAGTCGGGATGGAGGCATGCTCCCCTCTGAATAAGATGCTGCAGGATCTTAGAGGAAAGGCCGTAGCCTTTTCCTTTGACCACGACAGGACAAGTCCCAATTTTTGAAACACAGAGCCTATATGGGGGACTTGGGTTAAAATCCCCATTGAAGAACCTGGGGAAAAGTAAAGGGTACTTAAATTAATAAAATAAAAACCTGAGCCCTAAGGATCGGACATAAAAAAATTCCAAAAGGCACCCAACATAAAACAAGAATGCATAAAAACAAGTGATTGCACAATTGAACTGCTAGAAGCCCAGCTGGCCAATAGAAAGACAGTCTAAAACAGTAGGACCAGAGTGGAAACATCCTGCCAGCCAATCCTGTAAGCAGAGCTTTTCACCAATCAGCAGCCAACAGGATGAGGAGGAGTCCGACTATAAAAGCAGAGCCAGCTCATTCTGAACTTTTGAAGAGGAGCTGTATCCTGAAGGAGGAGTTGCTTCCTGGGTGAAGGAGCCTGGACTACCCTGGAGCACGGCCTGCCTGGAAGCTGCCTAACAAGCCTGGAGGAAACTGACTGATCCAGGGGGAAGAAAAAGTACCCCTGCAGCCCACCTAAACCAAAAGAGGGAAGAGCTGGACTGCATGAGGATCCTAAGGAAAGGCAGAGCAAGCAGATTCACCCAGGGGGAAGAAGAAGAATACTCTGAAAGGCGGAAGAGCTGATGCTCCGGAGAAGCCTGGAAAGTGGCTATGGTGAACCCTTGCTAAGATCCTGGTAGACAGAGAAGACAGAAGCAGGACCCCTGAGGCGAAGAGGAGCAAAATAAAAGATCCCCTGAAGAGGAGAGGGGCAACAATCAAGGTCCCCTGAGGAAGTGAGGGGCAAATAAGAAAGAGCAAAAAGGTAAAGAAGATAGACTCATGAAGGAAGAGAGAGCCGGGAAAAGAGAGCGAGGGAGAAAGCAGGGAAGGGAGCAAGAGAAAAATCATACGAAGGACAGAGATGGAGAAATAAAGCACAGGACCCAGCTGATCCCTCACCCAAGGGGCCCTGCACCTAGAAGGCAACTACAGGTCCCAGTTTGATTGTTTCACGTAAGCAACCTTATTGTTTGTCTATCTGAAGAAACCGTAAGAGAGAACCTCTTAAATTGTTGGACTTTTGTTATTTAGGGAAGGACTTTAAGTTAGATATTCTTCCCTCCATAAGTGTCACCAACGGAAACCCAATGTTTATTTTCATCATTGCACCATTTGATTTGGTTATTCTGACAACTCACTTTTAGGAACGTTTGATTTAGGAAATGTCTCTTAGGTTCAAGGACTAGTTGTGACAGGCAACCTGACTAGTTTTTGGAACTTTCAGCAGCTTTTGGACTCCATAGGTGAAGAACACTTTCAATTTGCGTTATACTTGGGGATGGACTTCGAACGCTTTTTTATTTTAACATTTTGCTTTATTCCTTTAACCCTGTTTTGGTTACACCTGCTTAATTTCTGTAAAAAGACCCAAAATTTAAGACCCTACTCTATGCCATGTCATCGCACTTGTTCCACACAGCACGTGAATACACTGTACAAAGATACTGAAAAAATATTTATAGACTTCCACATAGTAAATTACTTGAGTTGTAATAACATACAGCAGTATATTATATGTCAGCGATAGCAACTCTGTATTTCCGGTTAAGTTGACCTCCTGATAGGAAGAGCACTTTTTGGGCAGCTTATAACTTTGGGGCTATTTGACGAATCTGGGCGAAACATTCCCCAAGAATATTGTAGACCTGACTCATCAAGAGGGGCCTAACCTTTGTGAAATCCAAATGACTTCCTTTAAAAAAGTTGTGTGTTATTATTGAATTCTTATAGCGCACCGCACGCTGATAGGCCTCAAAGCACACAAGGAACAAGACACACAAAGATTATGGAGAATAGAAAATACACCACCAGGAAGAGTCATTGCAAAAAAAAAAAAGCCAAAGTATGGTTAGCAACCAATCCTTATTAAACAGATACATTTTAACAGCACTCAATCCGGCAAGCACGGCATAGTGCATCTACAGGCCGAAAAGCTGGATGGCCTTTCACGAAGTTGCACAAGGAGTGGTCGGGCTGTTAATCCGTCCAGAGGATTTTTCCCCCAAACATGCCAAAGTAAGAAATGTAGTGATACAACTTTGGTGCCTGCATACATGACCAGTGGCTAGATTGTCCACTGGCCATTGCCGCCAGGGACCCGCAATGGGGCTAAAGTGGCCACTGAGCCTGGCCGCAGGCCAAATATCTACTCTGAATTGTTTGGATGGGGCCGGAATATGGCTGTATGGCCAATGCATAATATGGGTGGATGTGTAGTTCCGGCAACATGACTGAATGCCATGCCCCAGATGTGCAGCTACTGGCCATGGCCACAAGCCATGTACATTGGCCCACGGCCCCATTATGGCATAGTGGACACTTGTGGATAGGTTGGTTGGGGGCCTACGGCATGCCCGATCCTCATTCCCAGACAATTCAGTCATAATAGGCATCCCAAGCATGCTCCGCTCACAGTGACATCAATGTATGTTAAGGCAGTCTTATACCACCCTCTGTTGGGGGTGCTTCAACCACTAACCCCAGGAGGGAAGGTTAATACACATGACAAAATGGGATGCCAAACCCTTTGAAGGTTCTGGGTCGACACAAAAGGTACAATTGGTCAACACAAGTCTCTAGAAAATACATCACACATACAAAACGATCACTTCAAATAAGTACTCCGGTATTAATACACAATATTATACACAGTATTAAAATGATACCAAGCAGATTATATAAACAATAATGTCTATACAATGACTTTTCCAGCCCCATTTCTAGGATGAAAGCAGAGAGAACAACCGGGAGAGAGAGGATTACCCTGAGCCCATCCCTGTGACACAGAGTGTTAGATGAGTGCAGGAGCCTGAGAAAACCAAGCAACAAGAGAGCAGAGAACACGAGTGGGGAGGGCAGGACTACCCTAACCCCATCCAAAGGTCAGAGGGATTTGTGAAGTCAGAGTGCGAGACGAGTTAAAGGGTGGCGGGAGTACGAGAAACAAGAGCAGCATAAACCCACAAGAGGGTCAGAGGGACCCACAGGAGACAAGGAACTACTCCCATCCCCGGGTCACAGGGACCCAAGAAAACAGAGAAACAAGAATAAAAAAGGGTCACAGAGACCCTAGCGAACTATGCGATATATGGGGTCAGGCAAACCCAGATGAGTCACATGGGCAAAATAAGCAGAGCATAGAAAACACATCACAAGAGCATCCAAAAATTGGTTGAAGTGTGGAGAGATCGACCAAGTTGGTGATGGGATCAGGGAGATGCGTCCACATTAAGAAGATTGGACATTTGGTTGTATTCAGGAACTTGAGACTATATTTAACTTGGAGGAACATTTTTTATAGCCTGACAAGAACTGTTAGCTTGAGAGGAACTTTATTTTCCATCATTGGATCAAGGCCCATGAGGGATTCCTGGAAAAGACAGAACACTAAATATCCAAGAGTGCTGGGCACTCCTTATATTTCTTTTATTTTTTGCTAGTGGTAGGGCCAGTTTAGTAGATCGGTTTGGACCGAGGACTGTTGGGGAGTTTTCCTAAAGTCTGCCAACAGGTGAGACTCTACAAAACTATACCTTCATATACATGCCCCAACTCTTAGTATAAGTATGTACTACCCAAAGGTTTGGTAGAATGGCAGAGCACCCAGGCTTATTTTACGAAGAGGATGCGAGCTGTAGGTAAGTACAATTAACACACATAGTTCTCAGTAAATACATAGCCCCAAGGAAACTCACTTGTTATAGTAAAACATAAATGTACTTTATATACACAAGGCAAAGTTATATTCTGGTAAGTAAATACTTTTTAGACTAACCAACACAAATAGAAAATGTCAGCATTATTTTTCCAGGTGAGTAAACTAACAGTAGTGGAATGCACCAGTCATGAAAACCGTTAAATGATGACATGCATTACTTACCGTAAAAGCATTTCTGATTGTTTTATCTGCTTAGATTCACATGCTGTGCATATGGTCTGACAGCCAGTGGTAACCGCGGAGTATTGCCAAGTGGGAGCCTTATGACTATCGTGAGTGAGTACAGAAAAGAGAGAAAGTGGTAAGACGTCTATGTTCCTTCCATCCGAGTGGGGAGGAAGGGTGGGCGCATGTGAATCTAAGCAGATACAACCATCAGAAATGCTTTTACGGTAAGTAATGCATATCTTCTGATGTTTGTTAATCTGCTTAGAATCACATGCTGTGCATAGACTAGCAAGCAGTACCCGGAGTTGGAGGTGGGTTGTGAGAAGGAACAGTAGCAAAAAGATGTCTTAGCACTGCCTGTCCCACCTGAGAATCAGAATGAGTGTCTAGGCAATAGTGTTTTGTAAAGGTGTGTACCGAACTCCAGGTTACCACTTTGCAAATATATTCAAGGGGAACATTTGCAATGAATGCTATGGATGCCCCAGTGCCTCAAGTGGAATGTGCTCTAGGTTTGAAGGGCAGCTCTCTCTCTTAGCAAGAGTGTAGCAGAGTGTGATGCATTTAACAATCCACCTAGAGCGAGAGGATTTGGAGACTGCGTCTCCTCTTCCTGCTGCCACCGAAACGAAAAACTGATTAGTCTTTCTGAGTGGTCGAATTCTTTCCATGTAGAACATGACAGCTCTGCGTACATCCAGTGGGTGTAGGGTTCTTTCTCCCAGGCTTGAAGGATTTTGAAAGAACGTTGGTAGTTCTATTGACTAGTTCACATGGAACTTTGAAATTAATTTAGGGGCAAATCTAGGGTGAGTGCGCAGAACCACCTTGTCTTTGTGAACTGTTACAAAGGGATCTAGGATCCAGAGTGCGTGTAGTTCACTTACCCTCCTGATGGAGGCAATAGCTATTAAAAAAGCAGTCTTAAGGGTGAGGTCTTTAAGACTTGCCTTGTGCATGGGCTCGAAGGAAGCCCCCATAAGCCTAGTCAACACCAAGTTTAGGTTCCACCTGGGAGCTGGATTAGAAATGGGAGGGTGAATTATTTTCACTCCCTCCATGAAAGCTTTAATAACTGGTATCCTCCACCATGACACTTTGTTGTGATGTAGTGTAGACTGAACATGCAGCTAGGTGCACCTTTATGGAGTTGAAACCAGGCCTGAGTCAAGTAAATGAGTTAGGTATAACACAATATGTGAGGGAGAGCAGTTAATCGGGTTAATGCTCTTTGAGTTGCACCAGATGACAAACCGTTTCCATTTAAATAGCAGTATCTGGTGGAGATAGGGACATCTCCATCAGATGAGCGTACCACGGTTGGCGAGCCCACATGGGGGCCACCAGTATCATCGTGACTGCATCTTGTGCACAATCTTGTTGAGAAGGGGAGTCGGGTGAAAAGCATAGACACATTTCTACAACTATGTTATCCAGACTCCCTTCTCCTTGGAACAGTTCTGGGGGTACCTGAAGGCGTAATCTTGGTATTGAGCATTCTCCAGAGTTGCTAACAAATCTATCTCTGGGAAGCCCCATTCTGCCAAAACGTTGGAGACAATGTCGCTGTGTAATCGCCATTCGTACTCCCTGCGCAACGGAAAGTCTGCTGAGTATGTCTGCCAGAAGAACATGCTGCGTTTGAGAGCCCACTTCCAAATGTTCTTGGACAGTTTGTACAGCCCTGGAGAATGAGTGCCCCCTTGATTGTTCAGATAGTACATGGCCGCGGTGCTGTCTGTGAGGATCAGGAACGTCTTCCCATGCAGTTGTGTCCGGAAAGCTTTTAATGCTTTGAACACTGCCAACAGTTCCAACCATTTTATGTGGTTGGATGTTATGTCTGACAACCAAACTCCATGCGCTGTTTGTTGAAGCAGGTGAGCTCCCCACCCTGTAAGAGACGCGTCTGTGGTTAGAGTGGCTTCCACTGCGGGGATGGTAAAGGATTGCCCTTTCAGGAGGTTGTCCCACGAACACCACTGCAGCGAGTGAACGAGGGCCAGGGAGACAACTACTATATCGTCCCACTGTCCGCTGGCCTGACACCACTGGCTGTTGAGCCACTCTTGCATTGGCCGCAGGCACGCGTGAGGAACCAAGTAGATACAGGACGCTATCATTCCTAGAAGTCGCATAGCCTTGCGTACAGTCACCTCTCGACTGGCTACATACTGAGGGATCTGAAACATGTTTTGGACCCTCTTTGGAGGGGAAGACGAGGCTGTCCTTTGTTCGAATTAGAGCCCTTAGGAACTGTTTGTCCTGACTGGGGTCTAGGCTAGATTTCTTCTGAATAAAAGATGTATCGTCTTTTGGGTATTTGACAGACATGTTTCGTAAGAGTCCCCTGTTATGAGCCAGTCGTCGAGGTAAGGATTGACCGGGATGGATTGCCTGAGCAGATTTGCTGCAGCCACCGCTAGTACTTTTATAAATACCCGTGGTGCAAATGCTATGCCAAAGGGTAGTACTTGGAACTGATGATGCTTTTACCTGTATTACAAATCTGAGGTAACATTGAAATATGAAAGTATGCATCTTTCATGTCCAGTGTTGCCATGTAATCCCCCTGTGATAGCAGTGGAATCACTTCTTGTAGTGTGACCATACTGAACTTTTGTGGCTTTACAAACTTGTTCGCTGGCGGCAGATCTAAAACAGGGCGCATGGTTAGATCCTTTTTGGGTACAAGGAAGTACACTGAATAAATACCTTCTTTTACCTGTGCCAGAGGTACGATTTCTATGGCTCCTTTCTCCTGTAGTGTTTCGACTTCCTGCAGAAGAATGCGAAGATGGTCTGGTGTCAGTCATCTTGCTTGTGGAGGTCTGAATGTTGGGGACCGGTTGAACTCTATACAGTACACGTGGGCCACGGTCTTCAGCACCCACTGGTCTGTAGTAATTTCCTTGCATGCCTGAAGAAACGATGTTAGCCGGCCCCGGTGTTGACATCTTTGGGGATACGGGGTGGTGTATCCACTATGTCCCTGTGTAGAATTTCAATTCAATTGTTTCCTGATGAGTATTGTTGGGGGGAGCGTTGGCCACGAAAAAGCCGTTTGGACCCAGATCCTCTTCTTGTAGAGGGTCTGTGTGTAATCTGGTCCAGTGTTTTTAAGGTGTCATGCTCCTTTTTTGCGGTTTCGAGGGCCTCATCGGCTGCCTTCCCAAACAGGTTGGATTCTTCCACGGGTTTATTAGTGATGCTTGCGTCTCTGACTTGAATCCAGAGTTCCGTAGCCAAGCATGTATTTTCAGGAGTGTGCCCTGAGCCAGGGATCGACCAGCTGTTTCTCCAGAATCCAAAGTATTCTTAAGAATGCTCTGGTTCACCTGTCTACCTTCAGTGTCAGTGGTGAGGAGACGAGCACGTAGGGGATCGGGAACCACCCGTATGCCTTCATGTAGTAAAGCTCATTGGGCATCGGCGTAGCTGGCAATGCGCGTTGAGAACGCTGCCGCGACCGTGATCCTCTTCCCAAGGGCCTAAAGTCATTTACCTTCCTTATCAGCGGGTGCCTCACCGGTTGACAAAGGGACCCCTGCTCGCTTTCGTGTAGTAGTCGCCACCAGGGTGTCTGGGGTGGAATGACCTCTGATATATATAGAGGGTCTGATGGAGAAGGGCAAAAGAGTTTTTCTATTTGTGGGTTAACATTTCTTGTGAGAGCAGATATTGATAAGGATGGCGCCAGACGTTACTTAGTTGAACTGAGGAGGGGAATGGCCTGGCTGGCCGGTGGTTTCTCCTTAAGGATGTCCTCCACGAAGTCAGCTTCGGGGACCGCCTCATCCGTAGCAATCTTAAAGTGATCAGCTGCTTTACGTAACATTACGTTAAAAGTCCATTGGTCATCCACTGGCGATGGTTGTTGCCTAATGGGAGTTGACTTTGGGGGCTTTAGGGGGCAGGGGGATGGGGGGGGAAGGCCAGAGACAGGGCATCAGGGTCTTGATGATCCAGGGATTGCCATGGTTGGAGGTCAACCACATCTGGGTTCTCTTCCCAGCCCTCTATGGGCTCATGCATGTCCTCAGGGTTGATAAATTCCTCATCCTGGGTATCAGCATGAATGTCATCCTCTGTTAGGTCATTATTGTATATATCCTCTTCTAAAGAGGGGTCAAAAAGTCTTGGAAATTTAGCTTTGGGGTCCACAGGGCTCTCATCCCTTGGCCTCCTTGGTGTGGGTTGTTCTGAACGGGAAACAAACCTGTCTAGTCTTTCCATGCAGTTTTCAAACTTCTTTAGTCCAAACCGATGACTTCGAATGGTCTAGAGGTAGAAAAAGGTCTTGAGCGTGTTCATCCTTCGAAAAGCATCGATTTTCGTCTCATTGTCGAGAATAGTCCTTCGCCCTCGAACTCCTCCTGAGGTACCGACAGAGGTGAGACATCTCTGTGCTTCTCCTTTGACTAATGGGTGGGTTCCCTTACCGCCCCACCACCCCCTTAGGCCATCCTTGCACCTCGATCCTTGGGCCTTTCCGCACCCCGGCCTGCCTCTTCTGAGAATCAGCGGCGACAATCCTGGCTAAGCTGCCGGCGACGTTCTCTGCAGTGGGGAGGCGTGTAGCTTCAGCCTGCGATTGCGAGGGGGTCCTCTTCACCGGTGCCCGGGCCTTGTCTTCTGCGACTGCCTTTTTCAGCGGAACCGGAACCCTATTGCCTCAGGACGCCTTCTTGCGATGCGTCTCGGCGGAACATGATTTATTGGGGGTAGCGCCCTTTGTTTTCGATGGCCTGGTCGCTATGCGCAATTGCAGCTGCAGGGAGGGCTGCCGATCCGGATGGTCAGATGGTCAGCGGGTGCCGACGGAGCTTCCGGTGTACCTGTTTGCGCTGAAGTCTTCTGAAGAGTGACTTGGGGTTGTGTGCTTTGTGCTGTGTACATGTTTGTCTTTGTCGCTGGGGTGCGACTTCCCCATAGCAGTGCCTAAGCCGTGCCTAGCAGGACCGGGGACAGACGATGCGGAACACGAGCGTTCCGTCGAAAGGTCAACAACCTCCGGTTTGGAGGTCTGATCGTCATTCTCGCCATCGTCACATTCGGTGGCTGCGGCAGCGAGAGAAAATTCAGCCTTCGAAATACTGTAGGCCGCCCACCGATTGACTCTACGCTCCTTTAGTGTCTTAGGCCGGAGAAGCTTACAAGCCGCACATCCTTCTTCCTTGTTATTGAGGTGCAAGCACCGGTTACACCGTCTGTGCCCATCTTTCCAAGAGAATTTGCTCCTAACATTAGGGCAAAACCTAAATGCAGTCCTCTCCATATCTGAGGATGGGTTTAGTGACGAAGACCAAAAGGGAAAGAGGTAGGAAAGCGAAAGGCATTCTCAATTTGAATAGAAATGTCTGAGGGACCTCGACACGTGAGGGATCTTGGGTACACTACACGTCACGTATGGATAGTGTTACAAGCACGCCCATGTCGACATCCCCTTTCGATTCTCGAAAGGCAAGATGCAATACTCCACGGTTACCATTGGTTGTCGGACCATATGCACAGCATGTGATTCTAAGCAGATTAACAAACATCAGAAAAATCTATTCACTTCTTATTGTCACTCAGACAATGTTCGGTTGTAAGGAAAAAGGGTTATTCAGCACTAGCCACAGCAATGAACAAGTTACTTCTTACCTTGTAACGTTCTTTCGACGGGATGTTCCTCCGACGTATTCCTTATCTTTGATAATACGTTTCCAGCTTGCTGACCTCGGAAATTTTTTCTGTAGAGGGCGCTGCGCGTCGACGTCCGCCGAGTCGATGTCCCTCGACGGCCACCGTATCGGCGCCGACGTCACCATGCCCATAAATAGCCACGCGCTGCGTCCGTTGCTCAGTTCCGTTTTGTAACATAAGAAAAGTCATGCCTGAATTGGTTATTGACCTTGAAGGAGCGTAAGCTGCAACCACAAGGGAAGTATCACTGCGGGGATGGATGGGAGGGGCGATAAGGAATACGTCGGAGGAACATCCCGTCGAAAGAACGTTACAAGGTAAGAAGTAACTTGTTCTTCGAAGGGATTGTGTCCTCCGACGTATTCCTTATCTTTGATAGACTCCCATAGCAGTGGCATGTAATTGGAGGTGGGTGAATGTTATGTATCCCTTTAGGGATGGACCGAATGTAATACGGCCTTGCCAAATCTGGTCTCTTGAGAAGTGGAGGAATCCAGATTGTAAAATTTTGTGAATGTATGTGCGGACGACCATGTGGCAGCCGCACATATGTCTCGGACCGGTACCCCTCTTTGGAGAGCCGAAGAGGCTGCGATACCCCTGGTTGAATAAGCCCTGAGCTTTTGGGGTGGCTCTTTCCCTGCCAGTTTGTACCATTCCAGAATGGCCAAAATAACCCACCTAGAGATGGTTTGTTTTGTTATGGGTAGTCCCAACTTGTGACCTGAGTATCCTACAAACAGTTGGTCTGCTTGCCTGATCCTAGCTATTCTGCTGATATAAAAGCTGAGAGCTTGCCTTGGGTCCAGCCTATGTAGCCTTTCCTCCTCTTTCTCCGGATGGGGAGGAGGGTAGAACGAAGGTAAGGTAATTTTCTAAGTAATATTAAATTCAGAAACCACCTTTGGGAGGAAATTAGGCTTCACCTGTAGGACAACTTTGTCCTTGTGGAAATTTGTATATGGGTGTTTACAGGAGAGAGCTTGTAGCTCGCTCACCCTCCTAGCAGATGTTAGCGCTACCAATAGGACAGTTTTAAGCGTGAGAAATCTCAGCAAACAAGAGTGAAGTGGTTCGAATGGAGTGCCCATTAGGAAGTTTAAGACTAAATTTAAGTCCCATAAGGGAACCTGGAATGGTTTTGGGGGATAAACATTAGTTAATCCCTTGAGAAATTGTACCACTAGAGGAAGTTTGAAATACGATGGTTCCTCCGCAGTGCGCTTGAAGATAGAAAGCACTGCGAGATAGCCTTTTACAGTACCAACTTGAAGGCCTGAGTTTGCCAAGTAGAGTACAAACGATAACACCGTTGGTGTACCACATGAAAAAGGGTCGATATTCTCTTCCCTACACCAGCTGCAAAATGTGTTCCAACGGCAGTGGTATAAAGACTGTTACTGGTCTTCTGGCCGAAAGCAACACCTCCATGACACCATCAGGGAGATCCCAATCCTTGTACCTCACCCTTTCAGAAGCCAAGGATGAAGGTTGAGGGTTCTGGTGTCTGGATGGAGAACCTGACCTCCTTTCTGCGAGAGAAGATTCTCTTTGAGTGGAAGACGGATTGGAGGGCAGATGGACATATCTAGAAGGTCCGGGTACCACGTTCACCTGGCCCAATCCAGGGCAATTATGATCATGGTTTTCCGGAATCTTCTCAACCTCCTGATCATTTGAGGAATAACAGGGACTGGTGGAAACGCGTAAAGGAGTGGAAACTCCCAGTCCACTACAAACGCGTCTCCCAAAGCTCCTCTCGGGGGAAATTCCCTTGAACAGAACAGATCGTACTTCCTGTTGGTGCTTGTGGCGAACAGGGCCACCTGAGGGGTTCCCCAAAAGGGCGAAGTTCTCTTGAAGGACTTCCTGAGCTAGCTCCCACTCGGAGACTGCTCTGCCTGCTCAGAGCGTCAGCTGTCAACTTCTTCTCTCCGGCCAGGTGGACTGCCGATAGAGAGATTCCTTCCCGAATTGCCCAAAACCAGAGCTGCATCGCCTCTCTGCACAGTGGCAGTGATCCTACGCCTCCTCTTTTGTTGAGGTAGTGCATGGCCACAGTGTTGTCCGTCATTATCAGGACATTTCTCCCCTGTACTGATGGCAGGAAAGCTTTCAGCGCTCGTCTGATCGCTCTCAGCTCCAATAGGTTGATGTGTAGTCTGGACTCCGATGGAGACCAACGACCGCTGATGGTCAAGTCGTTGGCATGGGCTCCCCACCCCGTGAGTGAGGCGTCTGTGACTACTGTTATCTCCGGCTATGGTTGCCAAAACAGTTCTCCTTTCAAGATGTTTTCTGGATAGGCCCACCATTGAAGGTCGCGGGCTACCTTGTCCGGAATCCAGAGAAGATCTGTCATTCTCCCTGAGAATTGCGACCACTGACTTCTCAGTGCCCACTGAAGAGATCTCATTCTCAGGCGAGCCTCTGGAACAAGGAAGATGCAGGATGCCATGAGGCCTAGCAACCTCAAAAAGTCGAAGGCTAGGAGACGTTGGGCATTTTGAAACTTGGTGACCATCTGTAGAATATCTTAAGCCCTCACCTCTGGTGCCGAGGCTTTTCCCAGGGAAGTGTCCAGGACTGCTCCAATGAACTGGAGTCTCTGTGATGGTATCATCTGTGACTTCTTTAAATTTAGGGAGAAGCCCAGTTTGTGAAGGAAGTGGCAGACATAATCTAGCTGGTTCTGAGCTTGTTCTGAAGATACAGCCCTGATCAGCCAATCGTCCAGGTAGGGGTAGACGTGGATCCCTTCCTCCTTAGATTCGCAGCCACTACCGACATTAGCTTGGTGAAGACCCTCGGGGCAGAGGTCAGCCCAAATGGCAGAACTCGAAATTGATAGAGAGTCGCCAATTGCGAACCTCAGGTATTTCCTGTGTTTTAGATGGATTGGCTCATGGAAATAAGCATCCTGAAGGTCCAGAGATACCAGCCAGTCCTGGAGCTGGAGAGCCTGAAGGATCTGAGAGAGAGTTACCATCTTGAACTTGTCCTACCTGAGGAACTTGTTCAATTCTCGTAAGTCCAGGATGGGTCTCAGTCCTCCGTCCTCCTTCGGTATGAGAAAGTAGGGGGGAGTACAAGCCATTGTTCCTGTTCGCTACAGGTACCGGTTCTATGGCACCTTTCTCTAGCAGGTCTATAATTTCCTGCAAGAGGAGCGAATCTGGAACTTTTAGAGAGCTCTTCCCCGGTGGATGACTGAGGGTTGTGTAGAAAGGGTAGGCAGTAACCCTGGGCAACTGTCTCCAATGCCCAAGCATCTGACGTTATAGCCTGCCATTCCGTCAGATGGTGAGTTAACCTGCCCTCTACAGGTGTATTGTGTGGAAAGGCCTCAGAGTGGTTTGGGGGCGGCTGATGCAGATGCTGAGGGTAAAGAGGCACCTGCTGCTGCTGCGGCCTTAGTACTTTTGACCCGTCCACCTCGGGTGGATCTTCTTTGACCTCTTTGAGCCGGCTGTCCTCTGCCTTTCCCGAATGCGGAATAATAGCGAAAGGACTTTCTTCTCCCAGTGGTTCCTGAGGGGCGAAAAGGAGTTTGGCGGATAGCAGCTCCTAAAGATTTTGTGTAACGCTCACCTGATTCCCGCAGAGGCGCCGGTCTTGACTGGGTGAATGCCGTATCTTCAAAGGTGATGTGTAACACACGGTTGGCTCTTTGGGCTGGACCTCTGTGCACTGTATGTCTGACTCAAAGAGTAAGATGTCTGCAGATAGAAAATATGGGATTAATGAACTGGGGTTATTGGGTGCCTCTCTCCTCTTCCCTTTCTCTTCTCCTGTAGAACCCCGAAGGTTAACACCCTCACCTTAGGTAAGTGAACGCCGAGCTCTCCATCTGCCTCGGGGCAGGGTGCCGTAACCAGTTTCTTCACTGGATAAGGGTGCAGGCCTCTTGACCTCAGAGGACTGCTGTCCGTCGTTAACTGCACGAACGGTAAGTTCTGGGCACTTCAAATGTCTTAAAAGTCTTTTGTAATGATATCTCTTGTTTTGCAGGGTTCCGGCGATGGCGGATGGCGGGCTGATGAGAGTTGAGGATCGAACCCGCGTGAGGAATAGAAGCGCCTGGAAGCATGTAAGTAAGCGCTTGTAGCCTGCTTCATGATGCGCACTAACTGTCCCTTTTATCTTGCAGGTACAAGTTCGGAGCTTTAGAGAAGCTGAAGGGTGCTGGAATACCCACTGGATTCGGCGTGGGAAGGAGTAATGGCACGTGAGTAATAAAGTTGCCCAATGTCTTTAAACGCACCTTCTTTTGTCTTTCAGATGCGGGATGCAGCGCCAAAGGCCTCCGGAGCGTGCAAAGAACTGGTAAGCTTTTGTCTTTCAGATGCCGGAATGCAGTGCGAAGACCTCCGGAGCATGCGAAGAGTAGGTAAGCCTTTGTCTTTCAGATGCCGGAATGCAGCGCGAGGCGTTGGTGACAGCCGATGGACCAGGTAAGAGATGCGCTGCCACTGAAGACCGTAGTGCTAACCTGTTCTTTCTTTGTCTTTACAGGTGCTGCTGAAGACTGGATTCCAGGATGGTAAGCCTTTGTTCCCTTATGGCCCAGGATCAGAAGCAGAAGACACGATGAGCGTTCTGCTGCAGAGAATGCAGAATAACGCAAAGCAAGATTCATCCATCGGGTGTGGTTTAAATAGCCTCCTGTAGTGCTTAGGTGTCTCCTTCCACAGCCACGCCTAAGAAAAGAGTTCCTGCTTTCCAGAAGAGTTCCAGTGTTCTTAACCTAGGGAGTGGCTCCTGCCCCACCCAACAGGAAAAGTAGTCCCAAAAAGAAGAGGATCAGGGGCTCAACTGGCAGGTAAGTAAGCAGCATGGTCTGCTGCAGGTAAGTCCACCCAAGCATTATGAGCCCGGCGCTTCCAGCGCTGGGACTGGGCATCTTTATGAGCCTGGTGCCACTGGCGCCAGGACAGGGTCCAAAAGGTCCCAATTGGGACTGGCTGGCACTCGGAACCGGGGTTATGGGTCTGCTTCCAAGCGAGTCGGGCAAGTCCTGATCTTTTGGAAGCAGAGATCATGACAGCACCCCCCCTCAAGGCCCCTCCCAAACCGGGCTTCTCCGGGGGTTTGGGCTTGTTAGGAAATGTTCGATGAAATCTTTTGATTAGACGAGGCGCGTGGACATATTCTGCAGGTTCCCAGGATCTTTCTTGGGGACCGTAGCCTTTCCAGTCAATCAGGTAAAATAGTTTAGATTTGGAGATCTTGGAATCCAGGATGTTTTGACTTCAAACTCGAGTTCTCCATCAACTAGAATAGGTTTTGGAGATGTTGTTAGTCGGGTTTGAGGTTGCACGGGTTTTAATAGAGAGACGTGGAAGACCGGATGTATCTTCATGTGAGGGGGCAAGTCCAACTTGACCGCTACTGGATTTACTATGGTAGTGATGGAATAGGGACCAAGGTATCTTGGGTTGAATGTGCGTGGTCCTTTTGGTGGATAACCAGACTTGATCTCCTACTTGATATTGGGGGGCTTCCTTCCGATGTTGGTCTGCTCCTTTCTTGTATTGTTCTTTTGCCCTTTGAAGGTGAGAAACGGCTTCCTTAAAGGCTTGGGTGATTGTAGAATGCAGGTGGTCTACTGCTGGTGTTCCAAGATCTTGGAGTGGATCCAACTCCGAGGTTCGAGGGTGACTACCGTATAAAAGAAAAAACGGGGTCTACCCAGTTCCCGAGTGGACAGAGTTATTGTAGGCATATTCGGCTATCCAAAGGATATCTTTCCAAGTTTTTTCAGTTTGTTGTAGCATGCAGCGCAAATACTGTTCCAGAGTTTGATTGGTCCTCTCGGTTTGTCCGTCGGTTTGAGGGTGGTGGCTGGTCGAAAGTCTCACATCAATTTGAGCCGACCGACAGCAACTTCGCCAAAAATGAGAAATAAATTGACTACCTCGATCCGAAATTAGAACTGAAGGAAAACCGTGCAGTCGGACGATGTTTTCGAGAAATTCTCGGGCCAGAGTTGCTGCTGTTGGTAAGCCTTTGAGTGGAATGAAATGCGCCATCTTGGAGAATAGTCCACGATTACTAGAATCGTATTGTATCCGGAACATGGAGGTAGATCGGTGATGAAGTCCAGAGAAAGCGTATGCCAAGGGCGAGGCGGGATGTCAATAGGGCGTAAGAGGCCGGCTGGTTTTTCCTTTTGACTCTTGTTTTGGGCGCATACTCCACAGGACATTATAAAGTCTCTGATATCTTTTTTCCAAGACGGCCACCAGAAGTAGCGCTTGATCTTTTCCGAGGTCTTGGTCATACCGGGATGTCCTTCCATTAAAGAATCGTGATAACAAGAGATTACCTTTTTCTGTAAATCTGTGCTGGGCAGGTATAACCGTTCTTGGAAATATAATAGGTTGTCCTTCACTGTAAAGTCCTTTCCCTGCAGATGCCAATTCTGTATGTCTGCTGGAGTTACCAGTAGCCTGGCTTTATCCTTAACTTCCTCTATGGATTGTGTGGCGATTACACCTAGAATTCTTTGTTCGGGAATGATAGGTACAGGTTTAGGATTGATCAAATGTTCTTCCACTCCCATCCGAGAAAGGGCATCAGCTTTACCGTTTTTTGTACCAGGTCGATAGGTAATTATGAAGTCAAACTCGGAAAAGAATAGTGCCCAACGGAGTTGCCTAGAGGATTGAGCTTTTGCGGTTTTCAAATATTGCAGGTTTTGGTGATCTGTAATCACAGTAACGGTGTGTCGGGCCCCCAGAAGATAATGCCGCCAAGCCTTAAAGGCGGACTTGATAGCTAGAAGTTCCTTATCAGTAATAGTGTAATTGATTTCAGGAGGCGAGAATTTGCGGGACCAAAATGCCACGGGATGCAACTGATTGGTTACTGGGTCCTTTTGTGATAGAACTGCCCCCATGGCAAGGCTCGAAGCATCAGTTTCAACGATGTAGGGGAGTTCTGGGCGAGGATGTTTTAAGATCGGTGCAGAGATAAATCTAGTCTTCAAATTCTGGAAAGCTTGTTCCGCCTCGGTAGACCATTCAAAACGTTTGTTTTTCTTTAACAAGGCGGTGATGGGCTGGACTATTCGAGAGAATTCGGGGATAAACCTGCGGTAAAAGTTAGCGAAGCCTAACATGCTTTGAACACCTTTTACGGAGGATGGCGATGGCCATTTGAGAATTGCATCAACCTTCTTTGAATCCATACGCACTCCGCTAGGTGATAATATGAATCCCAAGAATTCAACTTCAGTCACGTTGAAAACACATTTTTCCAACTTAGCGAAAAGTTTGTGTTGACGCAATCTCTCGAGGACCATTTTCACGTGTTTCCGATGTTCAGTTTCCGATGAAGAATAAACGAGGATGTCGTCAATGTAAACAACAACACACACATCTGTGAGCTCTCTGAGGACATCGTTCATAAAATATTGAAAGGCGGCCGGGGCATTGCAAAGTCCGAAGGGCATGACCTGATATTCAAATAGCCCATACTTGGTGCGGAAGGCCGTCTTCCATTCATTGCCCTCTTTTATTCGTACCAAGTGGTAGGCTCCTCTAAGATCCAGCTTTGTATATATGCATGCTTTTCTGACTTGGTCCAGGAGTTCAGGGATCAAAGGTAACAGATATCTATTCTTAACGGTGATCTGGTTCAGGGCGCGATAATCTATACAAGTTCTAAGGTCCCCTTCTTTTTTTGGAACGAAGAACAAAGCTGAGGAAGCAGGGGACTTGGAAGGACGAATAAACCCATTTGCTAGGTATTGATCCAGGTATTGTCGGAGGTGAAGATTCTCAGGCTCGGTGAGGGCATAAATTCTACTACAAGGAGGAGTATATCCAGGTATCAGGTCTATCTGGCAGTCATAAGACCTATGAGGAGGTAGAGAGTTAGCCTGATCCTTCCGGAAAACATCTTGGAATTCTAGGTATTCAGGAGGTAACTGAGGAGCCTCCGAGGAAATTGCTGCCAGTGCAACACCAGGTCGAGGGTGACAAGTGGAGACACATTCTGGAAACTGAACCGTTCTTGCTCGCCAATCGATCTGAGGATTGTGCTTCTCTAACCAAGGAATTCCTAGAATAATCTGGAACTGGGGGGCCTTGATCACATCGAACACGATCTTCTCATGGTGTCCATCTTGACTTACTAACGTCACTTCTTGGGTGGTATGCGTTACTGGTCCGGAGGCTATCTCCGTACCATCCACCGTAGTAATGACGTCCTTTACAGCCTTTGGACAAAGTCAGATTCATCCTCAAAACCATTTCATGATCCACATAATTGCCGATGGCACCGCTGTCGACGTAAGCTTCAATCGCATGTAATCGATCCGGATGTTCAGGGCTAATGAGGACCATAGGTATCACGAAATGCGAGGTCACGGAACTGGTTTTAACGCTCGGCAAGAGGACCTCTATTCTTGTCGGGCGAGGTCGTTTCCCTGCTCAGAGTTTGTGACCCTGGTAACTGCAGCTCCTACTGCCTTCTTGGCTGGTTTCACCGGACAGTCTCGAAGAAAGTGCCCCGAGTTTCCGCAATAGAGGCATAATTGCAGCTGTTTTCTCCTTTCCTGCTCCTTTTGTGTTAGTGGTCCTTTCAGGCCCCTTATTTGCATGGGTTCCCTGGAGTCTACTCCTTTGGTAGGAGTTGGTGGTTTGGAAAATACTCGAGCATCAAACTTGGAACGATCGGCCTTCCTGTTCTGCAGTCTGTGGTCAATTTGAACGACTAAGTCAATATAGTCCGAACAGTCTTGCGGGGGATTCACTACTTGGGCCAACACATCTTTGAGCTCTCCACGTAGACCTCTATAAAACAGCGTAATCCTTTTGTCCTCAGGCCATCGAGTTTCCACTATCAGTCTGTTGAAAGACGCAATATAAGCCAAAAGGTCTTGATTACCCTGTCGCAATGAAAGGAGCTCATTGTCCAAGGCCTGCCCCTGTGAATGTCTTGCAAACAGTTTTTCCATACTGAGCTGAAAAGCTTGAAAATCATGGAGAACCGGATCATCTTGATTAACTAGAGGGATCGACCAGTCTGCCGCATTGCCACTAAGGTACGAAAGCACAAAAGCTACCTTAGCTTGATCAGTTGGAAAGGCTGCTGGCCGGCATAAGAAGTGCAACCGGCACTGATTAATAAATACTGCAAACCTCTTTGGGTCACCAGAAAATCGTTCGGGCGGAGCCAGAGGTACATTCCCAGGTAGGTTGATCTGCACTGGGTTCGTAGAGGATGTTGAAGGAAGATTTGCCCCTGATGCGGGTAACGGAGTTTGTCCGACTTGTGACTGTAGCAATTGTCTAGCGAGATCGTCTGTTCGCTCCTTGGAAATAATCAGTTCCCTTCTTAGAGCATTCGTTTCCTGACGGGCTGCATGCACTTCTGCTCTTAGTTCCCCAAGTAACTGGGCTAGCTGGTCGGTATCCGAGGTTTCCATAGCGCCTGGGTGAGAGTTTTGCGATAGGCTTTGCATTCTGTAACGCTCACCTGATTCCCGCAGAGGCGCCGGTCTTGACTGGGTGAATGCCGTATCTTCAAAGGTGATGTGTAACACACGGTTGGCTCTTTGGGCTGGACCTCTGTGCACTGTATGTCTGACTCGAAGAGTAAGATGTCTGCAGATAGAAAATATGGGATTAATGAACTGGGGTTATTGGGTGCCTCTCTCCTCTTCCCTTTCTCTTCTCCTGTAGAACCCCAAAGGTTAACACCCTCACCTTAGGTAAGTGAACGCCGAGCTCTCCATCTGCCTCGGGGCAGGGTGCCGTAACCAGTTTCTTCACTGGATAAGGGTGCAGGCCTCTTGACCTCAGAGGACTGCTGTCCGTCGTTAACTGCACGAACGGTAAGTTCTGGGCACTTCAAATGTCTTAAAAGTCTTTTGTAATGATATCTCTTGTTTTGCAGGGTTCCGGCGATGGCGGATGGCGGGCTGATGAGAGTTGAGGATCGAACCCGCGTGAGGAATAGAAGCGCCTGGAAGCACGTAAGTAAGCGCTTGTAGCCTGCTTCACGATGCGCACTAACTGTCCCTTTTATCTTGCAGGTACAAGTTCGGAGCTTTAGAGAAGCTGAAGGGTGCTGGAATACCCACTGGATTCGGCGTGGGAAGGAGTAATGGCAAGTGAGTAATAAAGTTGCCCAATGTCTTTAAACGCACCTTCTTTTGTCTTTCAGATGCGGGATGCAGCGCCGAAGGCCTCGGGAGCGTGCGAAGAACTGGTAAGCTTTTGTCTTTCAGATGCCGGAATGCAGCGCGAGGCGTTGGTGACAGCCGATGGACCAGGTAAGAGATGCGCTGCCACTGAAGACCGTAGTGCTAACCTGTTCTTTCTTTGTCTTTACAGGTGCTGCTGAAGACTGGATTCCAGGATGGTAAGCCTTTGTTCCCTTAGGCCCAGGATCAGAAGCAGAAGACACGATGAGCGTTCTGCTGCAGAGAATGCAGAATAACGCAAAGCAAGATTCATCCATCGGGTGTGGTTTAAATAGCCTCCTGTAGTGCTTAGGTGTCTCCTTCCACAGCCACGCCTAAGAAAAGAGTTCCTGCTTTCCAGAAGAGTTCCAGTGTTCTGAACCTAGGGAGTGGCTCCTGCCCCACCCAACAGGAAAAGTAGTCCCAAACAGAAGAGGATCAGGGGTTCAACTGGCAGGTAAGTAAGCAGCATGGTCTGCTGCAGGTAAGTCCACCAAAGCATTATGAGCCCGGCGCTTCCAGCGCTGGGACTGGGCATCTTTATGAGCCTGGTGCCACTGGCGCCAGGACAGGGTCCAAAAGGTCCCAATTGGGACTGGCTGGCACTCGGAACCGGGGTTATGGGTCTGCTTCCAAGGGAGTCGGGCAAGTCCTGATCTTTTGGAAGCAGAGATCATGACATTTTGCTGCTGCTTTAGAAGTTTAACTTTTCCAGACTGTCATCAGCCTTTTTTCCGAATAGTGAAGAGCCGTCAAAGGGCATATTCAAAAGTCTGGCCTGTACATCTGGAGCAAAGCCAGACTTTCGCAACCAGGAATGCCTGCGGATTGTTGTACTTGCCGCTATGGCCCTGCTGATACTGTCAGCGGAATCAATGCCAGTTTGAAGTGATTCGCACATGGCATCTTTGCCATCTTTAATAATGTTAAGGAAGGCTTCCTTTTCCTCTCCTTCGGGTATGCAGTCAGCCGCTGATGGAGCACACTCCCATAGTGTGTGACTGAACCTGGCGAGCGTACAGGTGGCGTTGATGGACTTCAACGCCATACTACAAGCAGAGAAGACTTTCTTCGCCATAGAATCGTACCTCTTGTCATCTCTATCCTGTGGGACAGTAGGGTAAGCGGTCCTACTGCTAGATGAAGTTGCCGCTTGAACCAGTAGGCTCTCTTGAGTCGGGTGTTTTGATAAGTATTCAGGGCCAGCAGCCGCTACCCTATACTTGGCTGACAATCTTTAATTGACCGCAGGGATAACTTCAGGAGTTTCCCAATTAGATGTAATTTTCCTTTGCAAGGCTGCATGGAAGGGGACCACAGGGGTCTTCCTGTGGACCTTCGTCTAAAATGTCTGTTAAATCATCCTGTTGAAAAACAGGGGAAGGCGCAGACCAACCCATAAATTCAATAATTCTTGCCATAAGGGTTCTATAGGGTGTTTCGGCATGTTCCCCCTGGTTCTGGCTTAACAAATTCCACTTCTGGGGAAGTGTCCAGCCCACTTGCCTCATGTAGTGACTCTTATAGGTCCTTCAGCCTTCTTTCCTCAGAGGTGAAATCCTCTGAAATAGGCAGTGTGGTCCTCTGTAACCCAAATGTTTCCTGGTCAATATCTTCCACCTCTTCATAAATTGAAGATAGTCCAGGGTACTCTGACCTCTAAAATGGTGTAAAACCCATCTCTAAGGCAGAAGGAGCCAAACTCGTAATTATTGGGCGAGAAAACGTCGATGTTGTCGATGCGACAGGTTTCAAAGGCGCCGAGAACGGCGTCGAAAAAACTGGAAGGGGTCTCGAAGAACTCGAGAGGACCGGGATCCTACTCGAGGACATCGACGACGGTCTCGGCGTCGTGCCTGAGGCCCTTGGAATCACTGTCAGCTGTGGAGTAGCCTTGGTCTTCTCTTTCATCGGCGTCGATGTCGGCATCGAGGAACCCTTCGACAACGGCATTGATGGCGCTGATCCATGCGTCAAAGGAATCTTCGACGTCGAAGATGGTGCCTTTTTACCCAATGGCTCGTGGCGCTCTCGGGTGGAATGTTTCGCCGGGTGCTGCGACTCGCAGCATTTTGATTTTTTGGGTTTTTCACCCGGGGTATCACCCTCAGCTGTCTTTGAGGGGGTCGAGGCCGCATTCTCGAAGACGCTTAACATTTTCTTTCGGAATTCCTCCCACTCAGCTTGAGAGCTGTGTTTTGTGGAACAGGAGACCCTTTCTGGGGACACAGAAGACGACGAGGAAGGGGATCTTTGACGTCTCTTTTTTGAGTGTCTTGATCTCGACGAATGGTGGGAGCTACTTCGAGATCTAGAATGGGAATGTTTTCGACGGAGAGGAGACGAATGCCTCGACTCAGCCGAAGAAACCTTCAAGGAGGTTTTTGACGTACCTCTCTCGTGCTTCCCCTTGCGCTCCTTCAAGGCTTTCGCCGTCATGGACATGCAGTCCTCACACTCCGAACAATGGCGCTTGGATCCCAAGCACCACAAGCCGTTCCTGTGTGGATCCGTTATCGACATTATTTTACTGCAGTCTCGACATTTCTTGAAGCCGGATCGCGGCGTCGTCGGTTCCGATAAAGATGCCATCGAGAACAAGTAGGTATTATTATTCGAGTAGATATAGAGTTATCCTGACTGAACTGAGCAGCGACGTTCAGAGGCTCCACAGAGCGCGGAAAAACAGAACTGAGCAACGGACGCAGCGCGTGGCTATTTATGGGCATGGTGACGTCGGCGCTGATACGGTGGCTGTCGAGGGACATCGACTCGGCAGACGTCCACGCGCAGCACCCTCTACAGAAAAAATTTCCGAGGCCAGCAAGCTGGAAAGGTATTATCAAAGATAAGGAATACGTCGGAGGACACAATCCCTTTGAAATACTACTTTGTAATACTTTTCAAAGATTCCAATAATTTAGCAGTCCTTCCCTAACCAGTTAAGAATTTTTCAGAGTCAGTTGAGGGGTGTGCAAAGTAATGTGCAGCAGAAAAGGCAATGGTCCACAGGATACTTCAATCACTTTCAAGTAGGATGCTTTAGTAAAATTAAAATGTTAGAGACCTTTTAAAGGACTCCTTATAGGCGCACAAACTTTAGGCCAGGGCAATGGGTATGGGTGAACTCCCAAACACTAGATACAGCACTCCAGTAACAGAGGAGTAACAAATGGCTTGAGGTAAGTACTACCATGTGAAACTTGAAGGTGTCTCCCTATCTAGTCCCTGGGGATCTGTCATCCAGGTGGGCCAGGACACCGCAAACGCTTTTGGATCCAGTTCCTGGGGGTGGACCAGTGCGGGAGGATTACCTGGATGGCAGGATTCTTGGGGAGTGGGACTGAAACGCAGTATCCCCCCCCCCTTCCTTAAACATCTTTTCCCAATCCTACCACATTGGATATTCCAAAACACTGCTCGCCCCTTTTCCGACAAGAACACTTTCGTACAACACAAAGACAATGGACTAACACCAGAGCCATTTACTGGACATGTCCCAATACAAGGGTCAGGCAAAGCCAGGCAATTGACCAGAATCACACACACCCGACAGCCTTTTCCCTTCCCCGCAGGGATAAAAGGTGGAGCAGGACAGCACACTATGGCCAAGCCGGGGAGAGACGCATCGCCCAATAGTACCGGCCTTGACTCTACAGACAAGAAAGTAACACACTTCATCACAGCCGGTAAGTCGAGGGGAGAGCCGATAAAGAAACCAAACTGTTGATAAAAGAAAAGGGGAAAGACATCTTAGCAGAATCAAAACACCACGTGGGTGTTCACCCGAGAAACTCCAGGTGACTACCCTGCTATTTGAACCACAGTAACCAGAAGGCTTTAGTAAAAAAGAGGAAGGGGGTGAAAGCGGTCAACCGAGGGGTCTAGTCAAATCCTCCGTACACTCTAAAGTCTTTGACCGACCGATGATTGAGACGAATCCTGCATGGTATGAGGAGCGTGTTGTACCTGCATGGTATGAGGAGTGTGTTGTAAAGGTTGGCAAGAGTGAACTCGGCGGAGGGATGCTAACAAAAGGGGACGAAAAGTCCCATGAGCAGTGTGTTGAAAACCCGAAAGAGGGAGATCAGGGGTGGAAAAAAAACACCCAAAGTTTGTTGAGAAAGGAACTAATTGTATTGTCGAGTACGACTGGAAGAGGTCTGCGCCCGGAAGAGGGGGGACACCAGGGGTGAGGCTGTCATACAAAGCCATAAGTGGAATAGAACCTTTGAGTTTGTTGAAAATATCAGGCCCTCAAAGCCTATTTATTGAAAAGAGACTTAACCATTGAAGAACCTGATGGCTGGAACGGAACTGTCGACTTATGCTGGGGAAGCTCGAGTGTGTGCTGTGCTCAGGAGACCCACCTTGCCCTGTGCTGAAAACGTGGGGAAGGGAGACCCCTGGCAATCACATCCTGAATTATTTGTTAACACTTTTTCCTTTATTGAAATCCCTATCCCACACTCTATCTATGAATAGTTGTAAGGGTTTGCCAATTCGTTTTTTTAGTATAGGCCTTTCTACTTTGACAAGACGCCACAAGGATTGCCTTATTTTCCATTTGATGGCCGACGCTTACTCCCATCTTAAAATTAGGGTAGGCGTTTTGCCAACCTGTATATTGTTTAAATAAACACCCTTGAATCGTTATCACTTGTGTCTGTCTTTACTGTTGCCACCATGCGTTCCTTACACTAACTTGAGCCCCACAGTACCTTAGGCGTATTGAAGATGCAGCTCTATTCTTTCCTATGCAGAAGCAGTGGACCCAGTGTCCTGTTCCTTGGTCATGACAAAAGTAGGGACTCTGGAAGGGATGTCACAGCAGCAGTCGCAAGGAAGGACCTTCAGCAGGGAATTCTTTGGATTCCCCCGTCTGTCTGAAGTTTTGGCGCCTTTTTAAAAGCTCCAATGGTGAATGGTTACTGCCTCGATTCTGCAGTCCTGCACTCTGGTGAGGGGACATGGGACATTGAGGAGGGGGGGTTCTTGTCTCTGAGGGTCCAACTGGAGCTCACCAAAGTTCTGGGAGGATTTGTTCACCGGAAGACGATGTACTGCAATTGGGTCGGAGGTGACCTGGTATAGGCGGTTTGCAGCCCTTGAAGGACGTCGAGGCATACTCCATCTTAAGGCCGCCTTATGGCTAGTTGGTCCCAACAGCCAAAAGGGAAGGAGTCAACTTCGGAGCTCCTCGGTCGATTTGAAAATGGGGTCAGGACATCAGTGGTCTCTTCGCAGTTACTGAATGGGTCTGCCAGCACTTCTGGTCATCTTCTGCTTCGGATCTCTTATGTTCCAGTGATCACCTTGTCTTCTGTTGGGTAAGAATTGGTGC
Source organism: Ambystoma mexicanum (assembly GCF_040938575.1). NCBI lineage: Eukaryota > Metazoa > Chordata > Amphibia > Caudata > Ambystomatidae > Ambystoma > Ambystoma mexicanum. The sequence continues at coordinate 546,311,762 of NC_090940.1, forward strand.
AGACACACTGGGTGAGACTATGCAAGACTTAACTCTTGGTATTAGGTAACCCACTTTTTGGTATAGGTCTGTACTACACAAGTTGTTAGTGTGACTGAGCAGCCAACCCCATCTCAAGAGGGGTAAATGAGAACTGTAGAGCTGTACAGATGAAATCAGTCAATAAAAGTAAACAAAAGTAAACAATTAACACTTAGACTCTCATGGTTTCAGTTATACATATTTATTAAAACATCAGTTTTAGTTAAACATTCTTTAAAAAAATAAAGCACTTGTTTGTAACAGTCAAGCAAACTTAGGAATCACTTTACAAAGTCAATAAAGTTGGTGAATACTTTATGGTCATGGCAATACATTTTTCCTACACACTAAAGTGACTTCAATAACAAGGATAGTATTGCATTTATCTTAACAGCAACCTTCTTTTTAGACTCATTGTTTCAGGAAGGAAGGGTTAAGGAAATAGAAAGCTTAGAAGAACAAGTTACTCTCTTACCTGGTAACGTTCTTTCGATGGGATGGTCCGATGACGTATTCCATATCTATGACAGTAATCACCACAGCTGTGCTGCTTCGGAAACTCTTTCGGCGTCTGCGCCCTGCGTCGATACGCTATCCTCGAGGACCTCCTCCGACGGCCGATGTCACCAGATGTTATAAGTAGGATGCACGACGCCCGTAGCCTCAGTTGTAGTTTTTTCCCAGAACGCGTGGCAATAATCTTCTGCGAGTATGACCACAGAAAGCCTTGCGGAAACATAAGCTGCAATCGCATAAGAAATTCTGTAGCGGGGTAGGCAGGGAGGGATTATGTCGTCGGACCATCACATCAAAAGAACGTTACCAGGTACGAGTAACTTGTTCTTCGAGGGGATTGGGTCCTCCGGCGTATTCCATATCTATGACAGATTCCCAAAGCAGTACCAACATAAGGAGGAGGGAAAAAATTTAGAATGCCCAATCAAATTGCATAGTAAAGGACCGCCTTGCCAAAGGCCAGATCCTGCCCGCGGATAGAATCAAGGGAGTAGTGATGTACAAAAGTATGGACCGAAACCTAGGTGGCTGCATCACAGATGTTATGAATGGGAACATCCCTCTGCAGGGCAGTAGAGGCAGCCACAACCCTCGTAGAATGGGCCCGTAATACTACCGGAGGGTCCTTACCCGCCAAGCGATAACATTCGGAAATTGTCAAGATGATCCATCGAGACAAAGTCTGCTTAGTAACAGCTTGTCCCAAACGCCTTCCAGCATAACCAATAAAGAGTGGATCGTCCACTCTGACCCGGGACATACGGGCAATGTAGAAGCTTAAAGCTCTCCTAGGATCCAGCCTATGGAGCCTCTCCTCTTCCTTACCAGGATGTGGAGGAGGATAAAATGCCGGAAGAATAACCTTCTGGCTTAAATGAAATTCCGACACCACCTTTGGAAGAAAGGAAGGATGAACTCTAAGGACAACCCTGTCCTTATGAAACACAGTGAAGGGTGGCTTCACTGAAAGTGCCTGTAACTCACTCACTCTGCGAGCGGAAGTGACCGCAACTAAAAACATAGTTTTAAATGTTAAGTCTCAAAGGACAAGAATGCAAAGGCTCAAAGGGAGCACCCATTAGAAACTTGAGAACAAGGTTCAGATCCCAACCAGGCACCTGGAAAGGTGACGGAGGGAACACATTAGTGAGCCCTTTCAGAAACTGAGAAATCAAAGGGATTTTAAAATGAGAACACTCCTCAGACGAGCGCTTAAATATAGACAGCGCCGCCAGGTAACCTTTAATGGTACCCTTTGTGGGCCAAAGAAAGCAAAAAAGACAGAACGACAGGAATGTCACATGAAAAAGGATCCACATTCTGAACCCTGCACCAGTCGCAGAACTTCCTCCAACGGCAACGGTACAGGGACTTTGTTGCCGGCCGTCTGGCTGAACGCAACACCTCCATCACGTCTTCAGGGAGGTCCCAATCCTTATACCTCAACCTTTCAGAAGCCAAGCGTGAAGGTTGAGGGATCTGACCTCTGGATGAAGAACCTGACCCCCTCCCGTGAGAGCAGATTGTCTCGGTAGGGAAGACGACGTGGAGGGCAGATGGACAAGTCCAGAAGGCCCGGGTACCACGTCCTACGGGCCCATGCCGGAGCAATGAGGATCATCCGGGAACCGAACCTCCGTAACCTCCTCATTGCAGAATGACGGGGACTGGAGGATACTCGTACAGCAGCGGAAAGGACCACTCCACCACAAACGCGTCCCCTAAGGCTCCGTTTAGAGGAAATTCCCACGAGCAGAACCTTTCGCACTTCCGGTTGACACTGGAGGCGAAGAAATCCACTTGAGGGGTCCCCCAAAGGGCGAAGATCTCCAGGAGAATCTCCTGAGCCAGCGCCCACTCGTGAGAGATCGTGCTCTGCCTGCTCAGAGCGTCCGCCGTCTCGTTTTCGTCTCCGGCCAGATTAACTGCCGAGATCGAAATTTCCTGCTGGATGGCCCAGAACCAGAGCTGCATCGCCTCCCTGCACAGAGGAAGTGACCCTGCCCCCCGCCTTTTTGTTGAGGTAGTGCATGGCCACAGTGTTGTCCGTCAGAATCAGGACATTCTTTCCTCGCATAGACGGCAGAAAAGCCTTCAGGGCAAGCCCGACGGCTTTCAGCTCCAACAGATTGATATGGAGTCTGAACTCCGACGGAGCCCAACGACCGCTGTCAACTCGTTGGCATGAGCTCCCCATCCCGTGAGGGATGCGTCCGTCACGATCGTCACCGTAGCCAAAAAGGATCCTTCATCAGTTTGCCTTCGACGGCCCACCACAGAAGGTCCTGGGCAACCGAGGATGGCACCTGAACACGGTCGGACATCCTGCCGGAGGACTTGGACCACTGGAGCTTGAGTGCCCATTGCAAAGATGTCATCCGCAACCTGGCCTCTGGCACCAGAAGAATGCAGGATGCCATGAGGCTGAGCAATCTCAAGCACTCGAACTTGTGCACTATCTGCTGATTGTGATAAACCCTCACCTGGGGAGGAAAACACTGCCCCAGGGACGTGTCGAGCACTGCTCCGATGTACTGGAGCTGCTGAGTTGGCGTCAAGTGGACTTCAAGTTGAGGAAGAAGCCCAGCCTGTGAAGGGAGTGGCAGGTGACGGACAGATGATCCAGGACTTGCCTGATCAACCAATCGTCCAGGTATGGGTAGACGTGAATCTCCCCTTTCCTGAGATACGCTGCCACCACCACCATGAGCTTGGTGAAAACCATCGGGCGGAGGTCAATCTGAACGGCAGGACCCGAAACTGAAAATGCGAGTCGCCAACTGCGAACTTCAGGTACTTCTTGTGCTTGGGATGGATCAGCACATGAAAATAAGTGTCCTTGAGGTCGAGAGACACCAACCAGTCCTGAAGTTGAAGGGCCTGGAGGATTTGAGAGAGAGTAACCATCTTGAACTTGTCCTTCCTGAGGAGTTTGTTCAAACCGCGCAAGTCCATGATGGGTCTCAATCCCCCGTCTTTCTTCGAATTCAAAAAATAAGGGGAATACCATCCCTTGTTCCTCTCCACTACAGGCGCCAGTTCTATGGCGCCTTTCTCCAGCAGGGATTGAATTTCCTGTGCAAGGAGCGGATCCAGACTCTTCAAAGAGATTCCCTGGTGGATTGTCGTGAGGCCTCTGGCAGAAAGGAAGATGGTAGCCGTGGGCTATGATCTCCAGAACCCACACATCTGAAGTAATGGCACGCCATTCTACAAGATGCTGCGCCAGCCTCCCCCCCCAACCCGCGAAGCATGGGCCTCATGACTGAGCAGAAGCGGCTGCGGCGTTGCCTGAGGGCAAAGAGGCAACTGCTTGCGTGGCCTTGGCACCTCGAGTACCTTGTTTTCCACCTCTGGTACTCCTACGGTTGCCCCTTTGACTTGCAGCTCCTCTCGCTTTACTAAAGGATGAGTAATAACGAAAGGAACCTCCCCTCCACTGCTGTCCACCTAGGACGAAAAGGCAGAGGTTGGCGGACTGCAGCGCCCAACGACTTCGCTGCAGCTTTGGAGGTCTGCAACCTCTCAAGGCTCTCGTCAGCCTTGCTGCCAAAAAGATGTTCACCATCAAAGGGCATGTTGAGGAGCCTGGCTTGCACATCGGGAGCAAACCCCGACTTCAACCACGCAAACCTGCGTATCACGGTGCTTGCCACCATGGACCGGCTGACAGTCTGCCATGTCCAAACCCGACTGAACGGACTCACACATGGCATCCTTGCCATCCTGAATAATAGCAAGAAAACCATCCCGTTCATCCCCTTCGGGAATATGTTCAGCCGCTAATGAAATACAGTTCCACAGAGTGTGTGTGAAACGTGACAAGGCACATATGTAGTTGGCCGCCTGAAGAGCTATACCCCCTGAAGAAAACACTTTCTTCGCCCAGCCATCAAAACGCTTGTCGTCCCTATCAGGAGGGATGGTAGGATACGACGCCTGCTTTGCTGGGGGCGTAGCCGCCTGCACCACCAAACTCTCCGGAGTGCGGTGCGTGGTCAAGTAGCAGGGGTCACTACTGGCTGGGTGTTATTTTCGCGGCAAAGACTTGCCCACTGCCGGGAGACTCTCCACAGCGTCCATGCCGCTGCCACCCTTCTTTGCAGAGCCATATGGAATGGCAGTACCGGGTCAGTGGGTGGACCTTGGTCAAGGAGATCCGTCAGGTCATCCTGCACAAAATCAACTGGGGGCGCTGACCACCCCAAGTAGTCCGTGACCCTCGACATAAGGCGCCGGTACGATGACTCGGCATGGGTGCCAGGCTCAGGCCTACAGAACTCCACCTCCAGAGAGGTGTCCAGACCACTGGCGTCATGCAGTGACTCACGCAAGTCTTCAATCTGGCTATGACCAGACAGAATCTCATCTGGCACCGTGTCCGGAACCAACCCATCTTCAGAACCCTCTTCCACCTCGGAAATATACTCCATAGGCTGGAAAGAGGGCAAAGAATACGGGAGAAAGACATGCTTTGCCTTGGCCAGTGCCTTGCCACGGGGTACCTCTGACACCACAGCCTCGAAAGGCGTCGAGTGAAACAACGTCGAGCGCAGCACCGACAAAATCAACAGCTTCAACACAGGCCTTGAGGGTGGAGCCCCGAGTGTGTCCTTCGACAGCCTGGGCGCTGATGGCGTCGACGACTTCCTCAGAGGCAGAGCCTCGAGAGAGTCCGTCGACAACCTCGGCGCCACCGGCGTCGACGTCTTCTTCGAAGACTTCACAGGTGCACACGGGCTCGAGCGCGTCGAGGACCGGGACCTGGAACGGGCATGACTGGAACGATTCCCCTTGTCCGAGCGGGACTTCTCCCGCGAATCGTGCGGACCACCAGAGCACGAAGGCGTACGAGCGGTGTCTCCAGTACGGTCACGACCGACCCCTCTCGGAGGCGCGGACTGACCGGAGCCCGGCGATTTAAGAATCGCCAACATTTTCTTCCCGAAGGAAGTCCATTCCTCCGCAGAGGAATGCTTGGTGGGATAAGAAACCCGCCGACGGGCGGAGTCCTCAGAAGAGGACAGGGAAGGTGACCGATGACGGCGCTTCCGGGAGTGCCTCGAAGAGGCAGAGGAGTGGCGGGACCCACTCCGGAACCGAGACCCCCTAGACTTACGACTACGATGCGGAGAGTCGCCCCTCGAATCGTCCGTCGAAAGCCCAGTGGACCTTGCCTTCCGGGGCTTGGACACCTTACCGACCGACAGCAGCTTCTTACATTCCCGCAAGGCATTGGACGTAAGCGACTGGCAGTCGACACAATCATCCGTGTCGTGGGCCTCCCCGAGGCACCAGAGGCAGGCGCTGTGCGAGTCCGTCACCGACATCTTGGACCCGCAGTACCCACACTTCTTGAAGCCCGGATGCGGGGTGGAAGAAGAGGAAGACATCCCGACAATACTTCACAAACGAACAGATTCGAAGAACCGAAAGAACAGAAACTCCAAAGAGTCGAGGCGCGCCGAGATCTCCGAAGCGAACACGTTTGCGGAAAAGAACGGAACTGAGGCTATGGGCGTTGTGCGTCCTACTTATAACATCTGGCGACGTCGGCCGCTGGAGTAGGTCCTCGAGGACGGTGTATTAACGTCATCGATGCAGGACGCAGACGCCGAAAGATTTTCCGAAGCAGCACAGCTGTGGTGATTACTGTCATAGATATGGAATACGTTGGAGGACCCAATCCCCTCGAACATACTTTTCTTATAATGTGACGTCAGTCTGAATCCGCTAATGAAATCTACCTAAGTCTTTCTCAGCAGTAAAAGTGTTCAACAAATTACAACCTATGAAGGGACATGCAATGTCAAAGCCAACAGATTCAGAAGGGTGCTTTTAAGGAGCCAGGACAGCCAAAGTCAAATGGACCAAGTCAATAGTTCGGATGCACTTCTTCTTGGATAAATTATTTCACAAAGTCAGATAGTTCAGGAAAATCACTGGAGGAACACAAGCCGTTAAGCCTGTGTAAGGGGAGTTGAAATAAACTCCAAAAGTTAAGCCAGTGCATTTCTCAAGTGAGAAAGCATGACTTATGGCAATTAGGTAAGTATTCCAAGCCCCCACAGTACCTCTGGTTTGAATAAAATGTTCCATCTGGATTCCTCCTTGCTACAGCCAAGCAGACCCTTGTTGCTGGTACTCAGTTGTGGGGACAAGAGTAAGGACTTGTGGCGGGCTCCTGCAGCATTACTCGGGAGAGGACTTAGTCAGCTATGGATTTTCTTGGATTCAGCAGCTCTTTGTGGTTTCAGCACCTTTCTAACAGCACTGATGGAGAACGAATATCACTGGTTGGACTTTCCTTGCTCCCTCTGGCCTGGACTCTGGATCGAGATTTCCTGCTTCTGGAGGGTCCTTCGGAGGCTCCTGGAGCTTTTGGCCAGATTCGTTCCTCAGAAGGCATTGCACTCGATAATGGACACTTCCCCTGGCATTGGGATTCTGCAGCACTAGAGAGACACAGCAAGTTGGGTTGCGCCAAAGTAGAGTTTGTCTCGGGGCTAGTTGGTCCCACCAGCCCAAGGGGAGAAGTCGTTCCATCCGGAGCTTCTCAGCCGATTTGAAAAAGACGGTCCACACAGCAGCAGGGCTTCACCAGGCACTTCGAGGTCCACGGGGTTGCAGTGGGCTTCTGTTCATGATTTCCTCTTCTGATGTTTCTTCCAGTGGTCCACTCTGCTTGTAGTCCCAAGAACCTTGCCTTTTAAGCTTCTCAATCATTCACAGCACTAGGCTGACAATCACCCAGCAGGGTGGCTGTCCTTCGCGGACAGCCAGCTGGCCAATCAGGACTGGATTCACTCAGCCACACCTAGAGACAAAGGACAGGGTAGTTGCGGGACCCTCTCCCACTTCCTGTCCTTCCAGATACACTGTACTCAGCGTACAGAGTAAAAGTAAAGAAAGCCCTTATAAACAGAAAATGGCGAAAAAAGACTGGGGCCATTTTGACAAAATGATCACCCATGGGCGCTGTACTGCAGCCAAAGGTTTAGGCTGTGGTAAAAATACACACTGGTAGTAAATAGAAAACCACTTCCACTAGCCATATAAAGACGTAAGTGTAACAAAAAATGTTACATCAGAAAGTAGGATAAGGGCCTACTAGGTAAGATGGTGTGTGCTAGACTTACAAAGTAAAAATGTAAGTAAGATCAATTTCACCTTACTATTCTTGGGAACAGTAGTTTACCCAAGAAAAGGTATTTAAACCTTAAGAGAAATCTAAGGGATTTCTAAGCAACACTGCACTGAGGGTGTTGTGTGTCACTATAAAAAAGCAGATGACTATGGAGTCTGTAAGACTCCAACAACAACAGTGAAAACAAAACTAAGTCGGGGAAAAACACAGGAGGGGGTGAGAAAAAGGACCTACTCACTCAGGAGTTAAAATAAAAGAGTCCTAAATCCAGGAAAAGAGCTGGGGTTCTCTAAGGTGAAAGGGAATTAGCACAGAACTGGAAATTCTCCCCAACACCTTCCACCTCCCACCTCAGGAACCTCACCTTTTAATCAGGATTTACCATTTATCCTCTGCCAACTCTCCCTGCAGTTTACAGAAAGGGGCGGGTGGCTGTCCAATCAGTACAGCCAGCCCCCCTAGTGGGAACTGGCTCCATTCAGGTACATCAGCAGACAAAAGATAGCAGAGTTTCAGGATTCTCGCATGCTTTCTGTTCTCGCAGACACACTGGCGCCTCTGCGAGCTACACAAAGTGCTCCGCAAAAGACAAAAATCACATTAAGATATCCCCTTTCCAGGATGGCAGAAGGGTCAAGAAAGAACCACCACACAAGAAATGGCGAACAAAGAACGGAGCCACCATGTTGGAACATAGGTGACCCTCCAGTGCATAGGAACCAAGTAATAAGTGATAACACCCCACAGAGGGGGTAAAACACAGAAGCCAGAGAGACTGATGAGAAATCCTGGGGGGGTGGGCGGAGGCCTAAATCCCAGAAAATGAGTACGGTCAAATAAAGAAGGTAAACGGATGCCAAAAGGAGTTTGGCCAAGAAAAGACCCTTGGAGGAGGAAGAGGGGCAGAAGCTCTAGCCTAATAAAAGAAAGAGAAAGGAAGCTCATAACTCCAAGAGCAGGTTGGGGCAACGTGCCAAAAAGCAAAGAGAAAGAAAATAGGGCTGAATCAACCAGAGGACTGAGATAAAGAACCAAAGCTCAGGAACCAGCTGATCCCTCGCCTATGAGGTCCTGCACCTGGAAGACAAATACGGGTCCAAGTTGGAGTATTTCACGTAGGTAGCCCTGTTGCTAGTCTACCCGAGGAAACCACACAATTCCTCTTTGAGTTGGACTTTGTACCTCTAGGAGAGGACCAAGTTTCATCTACCCTAAACACTTCTCACCCAAGGGAATGACTTAGTTTATTGTCCTCATAGCACCATTTGATTTGGTCATTCCGACTGTTAGGTAAGACTTTCATCTTTATGATAAATCTTCCTGACCTGCGTCAACCCCAGAACATTTTGCTAAGACTTGGTCCTTATTGGACCTTGTCCCTAGGTGAGTGGGAATCTTGTTCCCCTCTCACCTAGTCTTACTCTTTATGGGTGACCTCTTTATGTCTCCCCATAGTGTGTGATTGGAGTTAAAGTTTACTATAACTTTGGACTGGCTGTAATATACTATGGCAGCACACAGCATTTTAAATACAGTGGCTTCCTTTTAATTCTCTTATTATTTCTCGGGTGAACTACTGTTCCCAAAAAAGTAAAGTGGGATTCACATCCCCTTTACATTGATTTAAGTGAGCCAACACAGCCCACCTTATGTGGCGTGCTGGGGGTCAGGGGTATACAATGTATCCTCTTTCTTACTTACCTGGTAACATTTTTGTTACTATTGTAAGTTTACTTGAATGGCTGGTGGCAGTGGTTTTACCTTAGTGACTTTTTAGTCTTATTACTCGCAGGCTGTTAAATCATCCTCGGTCATACACACAAGTTTAGTTTTAGTTTAGTTTCTTTATTCATACTGCGCGCCGAACCCTGAGGTAACTGGGCGCCAGAGACTTAAGCGAGTTTCAACAGGTTACATACATTTTCAGAGTTATACAAGATAGTGGATATAAGTGCAGTTGACCAGGTTACATAGTGGATGCAGTGGTAAGACAGGATGAGGATCGTTACAGGCATGGTCAGGTGAATAATTCAAACAGTAGCACCATTCTGCTAAACTGGTGGGCTCCTTTTTTCACCATTTCTCATTTGCTTGTTGTTTGTGAGGTCTTCCCCTGCCATATTAGGTGGGCACGACCTCAGTGGAAATTCTGTCTAGGGTGGGAATCCTTTGTATTCCCCGCCGAGGCACCATTGTGTGAGAAGGCAGGAAGCGAGGGAGGAGTTCAGAAATCTGTAGCACTTGGTTCCTTTCAGGCAAGGTGGAAGACAAGTCGCAGTGGGGGACTGACTGTACTGATTAGACAGCCTGACTGCCCCTTTCTATAAACTGCAGCGATAGTTTGCAGAAGTTGTGCTGTAGTTCCTGATAAATACTACATACCTGGAAGCTGCCGACAAGTCGGCCACTGGAGCTGAATCTGAAGAGGAAGAAGAAAAGACGTTTGTAGGGATTTCCAGCGACCGGAGAGCCTGCTGTGTAACCGGCCCCTGATGCAGCCCTTCCTTCCAATCGACCCAGAGGTCCCAAATACGACTCCTACCCAGATGCTGGTGGGACTCACTAGCTCACTACTATCAAAAAGACCTCCCTAAGTGAAGTGCATGGTCTTCCGAAGTCCGTATCCATCTGAAACTTTGGTGGACTCCTGCTGCATCTCCAGAGACACAATTTGAATCCCTTAAGTCACCTCACCAGAGTGCAAGACCGAGACAGTGAAGAGAATCCCACCAGCGATATTAGTTCATCTGGCTGCCGTAAAAAGGCGCCAAAACCACACAGCCCCGAGAATCCATAAATAATTATTTACTGGAAGCCTCCTCTGACGACTGTTGCTGCAAGTTCCCATCCAGTGTCCAGTTGTTTGGTCTCCAGACCAAGAATCCAGGGACCTGGTACTGTGCTGCTGCATCCTAAAGACATCCATTCTGAGGCTCTTCTGTTCTCCTAAGGTACTGTGTTGGCGTGGGTAATACTTCACTTAAACCTTGTGTGAATCCTGTGAGGCTAGGTGGGCGATTCGTGTGGTTGGGAGTTTACCCATACTACTTGCCTAGCCCTAATGCTAGAACACCTATAGGGAGCCTTCTCAGAAGTCCCTGAACAATTTAACTAACACTGAAGCTGCTACTTACTTGTTTAAGAAGATATCCTGATGTTATGCCCACGTATTCCTCATCTTAGATCTTCGTATCGTCAGCTTTGCTGCTTCAGAAAAAAAATGTCCACACCAGAGGGCGCTGTGCTCGATCTCATGGCGTTGATGTCCCTCAAGGGCTGCGGTAGAGTATCAACGTCATCCGTAGTATAAATGGCTCGAGCCGCGTCCGCTGCCTTCAGTTCTGTTTTTTGATATCCTCAACTGAGGAGTTGATAAGGCGTACCCTTAGACCATAAGCTCTCAAAGAACATGGAGTGTAAAATACGTAAACTGTACGGCAGGGTAGGTTGGAGGGTCGAAGAGGAATACATGGGAGGAACATCCAATCGAAAGAAAGTTACAGTTGGTAAATAACTTGTTCTTCGAATGGATTGTGTCCTCCCACATATTCCTCATCTTAGATGGACTCCAAAAGCAGTGAAAAATTTGGAGGAGGGATTACTAGTTAATCCTATTCATGGATCATATGTAGAACGGCCTTAGCAAAAAGACCTCCTTGGGATGAGGTGGAATTTAAACAATAGGTGTTTCACAAAAGTGTGCATTGACGACCAGGTGACTGCTGCACAAATATCTTGGACCGGGAGACCCCTCTGAAGAGCCGTTGAAGTCGCCATGCCCCTAGTAGAATGAGCCCTTAGCACATCTGGAGGGTCTTTACCTGCCAGCATGTAATATCCTTCAACTGCTAAGATTATCCATCTGGATAAGGTCTGTTTTGTTACCGTCAGACCCAATTTGTGGCCGGTATATGCAATGAAAAGTTGGTCACTTTGCCGAAGTTTTGCTAGTCTAGAAATTTAAAAGCTGAGAGCCGTTTTGGGTCCAGCCTGTGGAGCCTTTCTTTCTCCTTACTTGCATGAGGGAAGGATAGAAAGATGGCAATCTGATTTTTTGAGACAAGTGAAAGTCAGACTATTTTTGGCAGAAATGAAGGTTTGACTTTAAGTATAACTGTCTTTATGGAAGATGGTGTGAGGAGGCTTACAAGAGAGCCTGTAGCTCACTCACCCTGTGGCCTGATGTAATAGCCACTAGTAGGATTGTCTTCAAAGTGAGAAGCCTTAGCGGACTACAATGCAAAAGGCTCGAAAGGAATGCATGTAAGAAATTTTAAAAATAAATTTAGATCTCAAACAGGGACTTGAAATGGGACTGGAGGGTACACGTTAGTGAGGCCCTTTATAAACTGCACAATTAAATGGAATTTGGAAATAAGACACCTCTTCCGAGGAGCGCTTAAATATAGAAAGCGCACCTAGGTATCCTTTTATTGTACCAATCTGGAGCCCCCGATTGCCAAATGTATTAGGAAAGAAAATACCATAGGTGTACCACATAGGAATGGATCCACATTCTTATCCTTACCAGTTACTGAACATGTTCCAACGACATTGGTACAAGGATCTGGTTGCTGGCCTTCTGGCCGAAAGCAAAATCTCCATTACGTCATCCGGGAGGTCCCAATCCTTGTACCTCAGCCTCTCAGAAACCATGCATGAAGGCTGAGCGTCTTGACCTCTGGATCGAGAACCAGACCGTCCTCTCGCGAGCGAAGATCCTCTCTTAGTGGAAGACGTATTGGAGGGCAGATGGACATGTCCAGGAGGTCCGGGTACCATGTCCTCCTGGTCCAATCTGGTCAATTAGGATCATGGTTTTCCTGAACTTTCTCAAACTCCCGATTACGTGAGGAAACCCAGGGTCTGGAGGAAACGCGTATAGGAGTGGAAATTCCCGGTCCACTACGAACACATCCCCTAGAGTTCCTCTTGGAGGAAATTCCCTTGAGCAGTACAGTTCCCACTTCCTGTTGACACTGGTCGCGAACAGATCCACTTGTGGTGTTCCCCCCAAAGGGTGAAGATCTCTTGAAGGACTTCCTGAGCTAGTTCCCACTAGTGGAATACTGTGCTCTGCCTGCTCAGAAAATCCGCTGCAGTGTTCTGCTCTCCGGCTAGGCAAACTGCAGACAGAGTGATTCCTTCTTGTATTGCCCAGAACCAGAGCTGCATTGCCTCTCTGCACAGTGGTAGTGACCCTACGCCTCCTCTCTTGTTGAGGTAGTACATAGCCACTGTGTTGTCCGTCATTATCAGGACATTCTTTCCCTGTACAGAGGGCAGAAAGGCCTTCAGCACTAGTCTGATTGCCCTCAGCTCCAAAAGATTGATGTGTAGTTTGGACTTTGATGGAGACCAACGACCGCCGATGGTCAGATCGTTGGTATGAGCACCCCACCCAGTAAGTGAGGTGTCCGTCACTACTGTCATCTCCGGCCATGGTTGCCAAAAAGATTCTCCCTTGAGAATATTGTCCTTTCAAGCCTACCAAAGAAGATCTTGAGCCACCCTGGCCGGGACTTGCAAAAGATCTGACATATTCTCCGAAAATTGGGACCATTGTGTCCTGAGGGCCCTTTGAAGGGATCTCATTCTCAATCTGGACTCTGGCACCAGAAGAATGCAGGATGCCATAAGGCCGAGCAACCTCAGAAAATTGAAAGAAAGGCCGGCAGATGCTGGGCATTCAGGAACCTTGTTACCATCTGCAGAATGTGATGAGCGCTCACCTCGGGCGGCAAGGCTTTCCCTGAGGAAGTATCCAGGACTGCTCCGATGAATTGGATTCTTTGGAATGGTATCATAGTTGACTTCTTGTAATTAAGGGAGAAGCCCAGTCTGTGTAGGAAGTGGCAGGTCATGCTCAGATGTTCCTGGGCCTGTTCGGGTGAACGTGCTCTGATTAACCAATCGTACAGGTAAGGATAGGCGTAAATCCCCCCCCCCTCCCCTCTCCAGAGACTCACTGCCACTACCGCCATCAGCTTGGTGAAAACCCTTGGGGTGAAGGTCCGCCCAAATGGCAGAACTTGAAACTGATGGTGAGAACTGCTAATCGCAAACCTCAGGTACTTTCTGTGCTTGAGATGGATTCGCACATGAAAGCAAGCATTTTGATGGTCCAATGATACCAACCAGTCTTGGAGTTGGAGAGCCCGAAGGATCTGAGAAAGGGTTACCATCTTGAACTTGTCCTTGCTGAGGAACTTGTTCAAGTTAAGTCCAAGATGGGTCTTAATCCTCCGTCCTCCTTTGGGATAAGAAAGTATGGGGACTACCAACCCTTGTTCCCCTCCGCTACAGGTACATGTTTTATTGCACCTTTCTCTAGCAAGGTTAAGATTTCCTGCAACAGACGCTGATCTGGAATTTTGACAGTTGTATCCCGGTGGATGGTCCCGAGGCCTTTTCTGAAAGGGAAGGCAGTAACCCTGAGCCACTGTTTCCAGTGCCCAAGCCGGTAAGATAGCTCAGCGGGTCTAGCGTGACCTACAGGTTGCAGGTTCGAATCCCGGCAAGGCCAACTCAGACTTTCATCCTTCCGAGGTCGATAAATGAGTACCAATTTCGGTTGGGTGATATTGTATGTAAATATGTGCTCTGTAAAGCGCTTTAGATTAAGACGCTATATAAATAACACATCATTATCATCATTATCTGAAGTAATGCCCCGCCATTCGTTCAGATGCTGCCTCCCACTGGGGTATTGCGGGTCAAGGCCTCAGAGTGCCTTAGAGGCAGCTGCAGCAGCGGCTGAGGGGACAGTTGCCGCTGCTGGGGCTGATCTAGCACCATTTCCTCGTCCACCAGGAGGAATTTTTCTTTGTCCTCTTTGACTATCCTGTCCTCTTCCCCTTCCAAATGAGGAATAAAAACGAAAAGGACGCCCCTCTAGGAAGATGAGCCCGAGTAGGGGTGTTGCAGAGGTTGACGTATGGAGGCACTAAGTGACTTAGCCGCCACCTTGGAGGTCTGCAGCTTCTCCAAACAGTTATCCGCCTTGCTGCCAAACAACCTCAAGCCGTCAAATGACATATTAAGAAGTTTGGCCTGCACATCCGGTGAAAAGCCTGACTGTTTCAGCCACGCAAACCTGCGTAGCACTGTGCTAGTAGCCATGGTCCTGCTGATGCTGTCAGCAGCGTCCAGTCGCTACTGGAGGCATTCCCCCCATAGCCTCCTTTCCATCTTTCACAATCGCAAGGAAGCCATCTCGTTCCTCGCCCTCAGGAATGTGTTCAGCCGCCGCACTAGCACAATCCCACAGGGTGTATGTGAACCTTGCAAGGGTGCAAGTTTTGTTTACTTTAAAGCCATACTGCTCGAAGAAAAAAATCTTGCGAGACCAGGCATCAATTCTCTTATCCCTGTCTGGGGGAATAGAGGGGCATGCAGATTGCCTGGTGGGTGTAGCTGCTTGGACCACTAATCTTTCAGGTGTAGGATACTTAGTTAAATAGGCAGGGTCAGAGGATGAGTGTCTATATTTCCTAGCAAAATGTTTGTTTCCCGCTGGTCCAGAATCTGGGGATTCCCATGAGGCCATAACCTTCCTCTGAAGTGCTGTGTGAAAAAGAAGAACAGGATCCTTTTGAGGACCTTGACTGAGAATGTCGGTCATGTCATCCTGTTCGTAGATGGGTGAATTTCTGTTCCATCCCATGAACTACACCACCCTATTCATATTATTTCTATATGCTGAGTCAGCATGATCAGCTGGGTCAGGTTTGTCGAATTCCAATTCAGGTGACGTGTCTATGCCACTAGCTGTTTGCAGACAGAGGTCAAACATTTGGAGCATCCTTTGTACCATATCTCACCCCAAAAGGGTAAGTTCTCCTCCTCCGAGGATTGTTCTTCCTCATAAAAAGAGGCCATAGACTTGAGTCTATAATGGTGCCATAGTCAATGTTTTCCTCGACAAAGGCATTGATGATGGCTTCGATAAGATCGAAGGAGCTTTAGACAGAGGTGCGTCGAGGAAGGTGTCGACGGAGCCTTAAACACTGGTGTCGAGTAAGTCTTCAACGGAGGCGTTGAGGAACCCTTCGATGCAGGTTTTGATGACAGTTTGAAACCTGACTCCATTTTGTCTGGTGTTACCTTCGGTTTATGCACCAATAGGCCTGCCTTGCTCTTTTTATGAGCTATCTGAGAGGTTTCTCTCGACACCCTCAACAATTTCTCGCCGGATTTTGGTCGTCTAGTCTCTGACCTTCCTCTGTCATCCTTAGAATGAGCTGGGGCATGGTCTTCACATGATTTCTTCGAGGGGGCCGGCCCGTGTTTTCGAAGATTCCCATCATTGAGGCTCTAAAAGCCTCCAATTTTCTAATGGAATCATGCTTAGATGGACAAGCGATAACCCCTGTATCAAAAGACGAAGAGGGAGATCGGTGACGCCTCTTATTCGCCTTCTTCGAAGAAGACAAAGATTTTCTTGACTGACTCCTCAATCTAGACTTCTTCGATTTACGCGGGACTCTTCCCTAGACTCCGCGGAGCCTTTATTTTTCTTCAAAGAGGCCTTTGGAAATCCCCCCCCCCCCGCCAATTTACCTAGTCGTTCCTTGAGAGCTTTACCCAGCATAGCTTGACAGGAACCACAGTCGTCCACTCTATGGTCGGCACCCAGGCACCAGAGGCAAACTCGATGGGGATCAGTTATGGACATTTTCTTCCCGTAATTCTGGCATTTTTTAAAGGCCGTTTTAGGGGCAGAAGTGTTAGATGAAGAAGACATCTCGAAGGCTGAAGCACCGTTTTCATACACACAAAGTGAAAGCTTTCGGAAAAAAAGAACTAAAGCCAACGGGCGCGGTTTGAGCCATTTATACTACAGATGAAGTCGACCCTCAACTGCAGCCCTCGAGGGACATCGACGCCACAACATCGAGCACAGCGCCCTCTGGTGTGGATTCTTTTTCCCCAAAGCAGCAAAGCGGACAATACGAATATCTAAGATGAGGAATACGTGGGCAGACAATCCATTCGAACAATAGTTACAGGGAAGTAACTTTTTCCTTCTCCAGCATGGGGTCTGGCATGGATTCACATGCTCATGAATAATGAATACATGGCAGTACAAGATTACACAACCATGGGAGGTAGCAAGGCTCAACAGAAGAAATTAACTCTCGCCTCTGGAACAGACACGCCTCAAGCGAACAGGTTACGTAGCACTGCTTGGCCGACTCTGGACTTCTCCCTGGAATCCCTGTCAACGCAGTAGTACTTCATGAAGGTGTGCGTGGAACTCCAAGTAGCGGCCCTGCAGATGTCCAGCAGGGGCACACCAGACAGGAACGCCATCTCTGCAGTGATCACTTTGGTGGAGTTGGTTCTCGGACGGCTGGGCAGCGGTTGATTCAACAACCGATGACAGTGCGTGATGCAGCCAGAGAGCCACCTTGAGATGGAAGCCTTGGACAAGGCCTTCCCATGGTTCACAGGACCAAAGTTCACGAACAGTTAAGAAGTCTTGCGATAACTCTTGTGTGCATTATGTAGAACTTCAGGGCATGAGCAATGCCCAGCGAGTGCAAGGCCCTTTCAGCTGGTGACTAAGGCTTTGGGAAGAACACAGGTAACACCACCAACGGATCGTTGAGGTGGAATTCCGATGGAACCTTCGGCATGAAAGAGGGGTGTGTCCGCAGCACCACCCTCAATTCTTGGAAAATCAGATATGGCTGTTTGCAGGATAGGGCCTGCAAATCACCCACTCTCCTGGCAGAGGTGATGGCCCCAAGGAAAGCTGTTTTGCACGAGAGGAACTTGAGAGGGGCCTGTTTCTAATCAGATCTATATACTAAAGTCTTTCTAAATTGTTGTTTGTCACTTTTGGGATTTTCACCATGGTTCCCTTACCAGATTTATTTCATTTTGTAATGTTATAAGTTTTCTTTAGTATTGTTTTGTGTTTTGAATGCATAGTAATTCAATACTATAAACTAATGTACCATTGAATAAAAAAAAGTTTTGATACTGAACATCAGAATTAAATCAAGTGATAGCCAGTATCATCCAGATCGCTTCAAATACATTTGTTTTGATTGCTACAAAAATATTATTTACTAGCAAAACTACCAGTTCTCCGAATGGGTTCTGTAGATAGACATAACACTCATCAATTATTGATAATCAATGATCCTGTGGGTCACTGTTCAGATTTGCTTATCGCTTGACCTAGTTTTTTACTCTTTGTATGTCTCTGCATAGTGTATGGTTGGAGTTATAGTTTCCTATTACTTTTGGGCTTAGGCTGGGTTGCCACTTTGGGCTACCCTGTTAATTTCTGTTTCATGTACTTGGGTGAACTACTGTTCACAAGTAGTAAAGAGGGATTTGATTTTCATCCCCTTTACATTTTGCAAATGAGCCAGCACCCCCCCATTATGTGGAGTGCTGGAGGATACAATGTATCCCTTTTCTTACTTACCTGGTAACATTTTGTTACAATTGCGATTTTGCATGAATGGCTGGTGGCAGTGGTTTTAACTATATTACTTTGTCTTTATTACTCGCAGGCAGACTGATTCTAGACCGGCAAAACAGCAAGTCACGGAAAGCAAGACCCAGTTGGCAAACGTATACACTTATATTCTGAAAGAAATAGTTAGGTGAAGAAGCAAACAGCATTACTTATGTGACGTCGGTGAACCAATTCACAGGTGAGTAAAATAACCTTATATATACTTTTCAGAATGTCAAAACACATTCAAAGGATAGTAAGGACTTTTGTAACTGCTCATATTTCAGAGGGCCAGTTACCCAACCAACTCTTTACTAGGCAAAAGGCCCAAACCTTACAAGTCCTTCCCTATTCTTGGAGCATGGGTGTTCTCAGTGGCAGGAGGGGGTCACTAGGTCTTTAGTGGCCAACATACAGGTCAGGATAGGCACAGATGTAGGAAAAGTCAGAGTTTCTGATAAAAGCATTTTACTTTAGAGTGGTAGAAAGGTTCAAGGGACTTCAGAGAAGACACACTAGAGGGATTGCAGCAATGGGAGTCCTCATTGGGGCCCAATCACATAAATCACCCACATAAATCACCCTCAAAGCATCATAGGAGTCACAAAAGGCTTAAGGTAAGTAATACCACAGCCAACACAGTACCTCAGCACAGAAGAATAGTTTGTAGCTGGATGTCTTCAGGATCAGCAGGCAAAAACCTGGTCGATTTCCTTGTCATGAAGACAGATCACTGGAAGGGAATTTGCAGCAAGGATCAATGGGGAAGACTCCAGGCAAGGGTTTCTTTGCAGCTGGATGTGGTTCTGTGGTTTTGGTGCCCTTTTCATTCTTCTCACCGCTAATCTGGTCCAGCACTCTGGTGAGGGGACTTAAAGGATGCCACCAAAGTTTCAGTGTGAATTGGAAGACTGCACTGTGTAATGCTCGAGGTCCCAGGGTATTGGGGGTATTGCAGCCTAGCAGGGTCATAGCATGCCAAGGGATGGCTCAAAATGCAGGTCTTCCGTAGTCTAGTGGGTCCGCCAGGCTCTGGGTCAGGGTTGTCCTTTTTGGGACCCCCAGGTCGATTGGAAGCGTTACAGCAGGCTTTGGTTACACAGCAGGCTCTTCTGTCGCTGCAAATCGATAGAGCCGTCTTTTCTTCATCATCTTCTTCATTTTCAGCTCCAGTGGTCGACTTTCAGCAGCTTCAAGGTTCTGAATTGTTTTCAGGAACAGCACAACTTCTGCATTCACTCCCTGCATTTTACAACAAGGGGCGGTCTGGCTGTCCAAACAGGATAGCCAGCGCCGCACTGGGAGTTGGTTCCCTTCAGGCAAGGTGAAAGACAAAGGACTGCAGAGTTTGAGTCCTCTCTTGTATCCCGCCTTCTCAGATACTCTGGAGCCTGGGCAGGGAAGCCAAAGGATTCCCGCCGAAGACAAAACGTCCACTGAGGTCGTTCCCGCCTAGAATGGCAGGGAAAGACCTCAGAAATAGCAAGCACACAAGAAATGGCAAAAATAGAAGGAGCCCACCATTTTAGCAAAACGGTGGCCCTTCTGTGCATTACTGAGTCTAAATTAACAGCCTGCTAATAATAAAGATTAAAAGTAATAAGGGTAAAACCACTGCCACCAGCCCTTCATGTAGAATTCGCAATTGTAACAAGATGTTACCAGGTAAGAAAGGGGATGCATTGTATCGCCCCCAAGACGCCACATAAGGTGGGGTGTGCTGGCTCACTTATACAAAATGTAAAGGTGAGAATCCCTCTTTACTACTTGGGAACTGTAGTTCACCCAAGTATAGGAAAGATAATTTAACAGGGGAGCCCAAAGGGGCAACCCAGCCTAAGCCCAAAAGGTATAGGAAACTAACTTCAACCATACAGTATGGAGAGACATAAAAGAGTAAAAGACTAGGTGAGAGGGGAAAAAGATTTCCCTTCACCAAGGGATAAGGTAAAATAGTTAACATGTCCAAGCAAAAAGCTCTGGGGTTACACAAGTCAGGACCATTTACCATGAATATGAAAATCTTACCTAACTGTGTGCAATTCTTAATAAGTGTATTGTAGGTTTTACTTACCTTGGTCTGCATTGTGCATCCTAAAATAAGTTTGTTATTGATTACCTCAATCTGTGTTCCACTGATCTGAAAAACAACTAATAGTTTATTGCAATATTAGGTCTTACTCACCTAGTCTAACTGGGGGCGATCTTGAATGTAGTTCTAGGTTTATACTGTTCGAAGCCTACCACAAAACTCCCGTCCAGGCGCTATGGAAACCTCGGATACCGACCAGCTAGCCCAGTTACTTGGGGAACTAAGGGCAGAAGTGCATGCAGCCCGTCAGGAAACGAACGCTCTAAGAAGGGAACTGATTATTTCCAAGGAGCGAACAGATGATCTCGCTAGACAATTGCTACAGTCACAAGCCGGACAGACCCCGTTACCCGCATCTGGGGGAAATCTTCCTTCTACATCCTCTATGAATCCAGTGCAGATCAACCTACCTGGGAATGTACCTCTGGCTCCGCCCGAACGATTTTCTGGTGACCCAAAGAGGTTTGCAGTATTTATCAATCAGTGCCGGTTGCATTTCTTATGCCGGCCAGCAGCCTTTCCAACTGATCAAGCTAAAGTAGCTTTCGTACCTTAGTGGCAATGCGGCAGACTGGTCGATCCCTCTAGTAAATCAAGATGATCCGGTCCTCCATGATTTTCAAGCTTTTCAGCTCAGTATGGAAAAACTGTTCGCAAGACATTCACAGGGGCAGGCCTTGGACAATGAGCTTCTTTCGTTGCGACAAGGTAATCAAGACCTTTTGCTTATATTGCGTCTTTCAACAGACTGATAGTGGAAACTCACTGGCCTCAGGACAAAAGGATTACGCTGTTTTATAGAGGTCTACGCGGAGAGCTCAAAGATGTGTTAGCCCAAGTAGTGAATCCCCCACAAGATTGTTCGGACTATATAGACTTAGTCGTTCAAATAGATCACAGACTGCAGAACAGGAAGGCCGATCGTTCCAAGTTTGATGCTCGAGTATTTTCCAAACCGCCAACTCCTTCCAAAGGAGTAGACTCCGGGGAACCCATGCAAATAGGGGGTCTGAAAGGTCCTCTAACACAAAAGGAGCGGGAAAGGAGAAAACAGTTGCAATTATGCCTCTATTGCGGAAACTCAGGGCACTTTCTTCGAGACTGTCCGGTGAAACCTGCCAAGAAGGCAGTAGGAGCTGCAGTTACCAAAGTTACAAACTCTGAGCAGGGAAACGACCTCGCCCGACAAGAATAGAGGTCCTCTTGCCGAGCGTGAAAACCAGTTCCGTGACCTCGCATTTCGTGATACCTATGGTCCTCATTAGCCCTGATAATCCGGATCGATTACATGCAATTGAAGCTTACGTCGACAGCGGTGCCATCGGCAATTATGTGGATCATGAAATGGTTTTGAGGATGAATCTAACTCTTTGTCCCAAGGCTGTAAAGGACGTCATTACTACGGTGGATGGTACGGAGATAGCCTCCGGGCCAGTAACGCATACCACTCAAGAAGTGACGCTAGTAAGTCAAGATGGACACCATGAGAAGATCGTGTTCGATGTGATCAAGGCCCCTCAGTTTCAGATTATTCTAGGAATACCTTGGTTAGAGAAACACAATCCTCTGATCGATTGGCGAGCAAGAACGGTCCAGTTTCCAGAATGTGTCTCTACTTGTCACCCTCCACCTGGTGTTGCACTGGCAGCAATTTCTTCAGAGACTCCGCAGTTACCTCCCGAATACCTAGAATACCAAGATGTTTTCCGGAAGGATCAGGCTAACTCTCTACCTCCTCATAGGTCTTATGACTGCCAGATCGACCTGATACCTGGATCTACTCCTCCTTGTAGTAGAATTTATGCCCTCACCGAGCCTGAGAACCTTCACCTTCGACAATACCTGGATCAATACCTGGCAAATGGGTTTATTCGTCCTTCCAAGTCCCCTGCTTCTTCAGCTTTGTTCTTCGTTCCAAAAAAGGAAGGAGACCTTAGAACTTGTATAGATTATCGCTCCCTGAACCAGATCACCGTTAAGAATAGATATCCGTTACCTTTGATCCCTGAACTCCTGGACCAAGTCAGAAAAGCATGCATATATACAAAGCTGGATCTTAGAGGAGCTTACCACTTGGTACGAGTAAAAGAGGGCGATGAATGGAAGACGGCCTTCCGCACCAAGTATGGGCTATTTGAATATCAGGTCATGCCCTTCGGACTTTGTAATGCCCCGGCCGCCTTTCAATATTTTATGAACGATGTCCTCAGAGAGCTCATAGATGTGTGTGTTGTTGTTTACATTGACGACATCCTCGTTTATTCTTCATCGGAATCTGAACATCGGAAACACGTGAAAATGGTCCTCGAAAGATTGCGTCAACACAAACTTTTCGCTAAGTTGGAAAAATGTGTTTTCAACGTGACTGAAGTTGAATTTTTGGGATTCATATTATCACCTGGCGGAGTGCGTATGGATTCAAAGAAGGTCGATGCAGTTCTCAAATGGCCATCACCATCCTCCGTAAAAGCTGTGCAAAGCATGTTAGGCTTCGCTAACTTTTACCGCAGGTTTATCCCCGAATTCTCTCGAATAGTCCAGCCCATCACTGCCTTGTTAAAGAAAAACAAACGTTTTGAATGGTCTACCGAGGCGGAACAAGCTTTCCAGGATTTGAAGACTAAATTCATCTCTGCACCAATCTTAAAACACCCTCGCCCCGAACTTCCCTACATCGTGGAAACTGATGCTTCAAGCCTTGCCATGGGGGCAGTTCTATCACAAAAGGACCCAGTAACCAATCAGTTGCATCCCGTGGCATTTTGGTCCCGCAAATTCTCGCCTCCTGAAATCAATTACACGATTACTGACAAGGAACTTCTGGCTATCAAGTCTGCCTTTAAGGCTTGGCGGCATTATCTGCTGGGGGCCCGACACACCGTTACTGTGATTACGGATCACCGAAACCTGTAATATTTGAAAACCGCAAAAGCCCAATCCTCTAGACAACTCCGTTGGGCATTATTCTTTGCCGAGTTTGACTTCATAATTACCTATCGACCTGGTACAAAAAACGGTAAAGCTGATGCCCTTTCTCGGATGGGAGTGGAAGAACATTTGATCAATCCTAAACCTGTACCTATCATTCCCGAACAAAGAATTCTGGGTGTAATCGCCACAGAATCCATAGAGGAAGTTAAGGATAAAGCCAGGCAACTTGTAACTCCAGCAGACATACAGAATTGGCATCTGCAGGGAAAGGACTTTGCAGTAAAGGACAACTTATTGTATTTCCAAGAACGATTATACCTACCCAGCACAGATTTACAGAAAAAAGTAATCTCTTGTTATCACGATTCTTTAATGGAAGGACATCCCGGTATGGCCAAGACCTCAGAAAAGATCAAGCGCTACTTCTGGTGGCCGTCTTGGAAAAAAGATATCAGAGACTTTATAATGTCCTGTGGAGTATGCGCCCAAAACAAGAGTCAAAAGGAAAGACCAGCAGGCCTCTTACGCCCTATTGACATCCCACCTCGCCCTTGGCATACGCTTTCTATGGACTTCATCACCGATCTACCTCCATGCTCCGGATACAATACGATTCTAGTAATCGTGGACTTATTCTCCAAGATGGCGCATTTCATTCCGCTCAAAGGCTTGCCAACAGCAGCAACTCTGGCCCGAGAATTTCTCGAAAACATCGTCCGACTCCACGGTTTTCCTTCGGTTCTAATTTCAGATCGAGGTAGTCAATTTATTTCTCATTTTTGGCGAAGTTGCTGTCGGTCGGCTCAAATTGATGTGAGAATATCGACCAGTCACCACCCTCAGACCGACGGACAAACCGAGAGGACCAATCAAACTCTGGAACATTATTTACGCTTCATGCTGCAACAAACTGAAAAAACTTGGAAAGACATCCTTTGGATAGCCGAATATGCCTACAATAACTCTGTCCATTCGGGAACTGGAAAAACCCCGTTTTTTCTTTTGTACGGCAGTCACCCTCGAACCTCGGAGTTGGATCCCCTCCAAGATCTTGAAACACCAGCAGTAGACTACATGCATTCTACAATCACCCAAGCCTTTAAGGAAGCTGTTTCTCACCTTCAAAGGGCTAAAGAACAATACAAGAAAGGAGCAGATCAACATTGGAAGGAAGCCCCTCAATATCAAATAGGGGATCAAGTCTGGTTATCCACCAAATATCTACCTCTAAAAGGGCCACGCACATTCAACCCAAGATACCTTGGTCCCTATTCCATCACTACCATAGTAAACCCAGTAGCGGTCAAGTTGGACTTGCCCCCGCACATGAAGATACATCCGGTCTTCCACGTCTCTCTATTAAAACCCGTGCAACCTCAAACCCGACTAACCAAATCTCCAAAACCTATCCTAGTTGATGGAGAACTCGAGTTTGAAGTCAAAAGCATTCTGGACTCCAAGATCTCCAAATCTAAACTATTCTACCTAATTGACTGGAAAGGCTACGGCCCCCAAGAGAGATCCTGGGAACCTGCTGAATATGTCCACGCTCCTCGCCTAATCAAAAGATTTCACCGAACATTTCCTGACAAGCCAAAACCCCCGGAGAAGCCCGGTTTGGGAGGGGCCTTGAGGGGGGGTACTGTCATGATCTCTGCTTCCAAAAGGTCAGGGTTTTCCCAACTCCCTTGGAAGCAGATCCATAACCCAGGTTCCGAGTGCCAACCAGTCCCAATTGGGACCTTTTGGACCCAGTCCTGGCGCCAGTGGCACCAGGCTCATAAATATGCCCAGTCCCAGCGCTGGAAGCGCCGGGCTCATAATGCTTGGGTGGATTTACCTGCAGCAGACCATGCTGCTTACTTGCCTGCCAGTTGAGTCTCTGATCCTCTTCTGTTTGGAACTACTTTTCCTGTTGGGTGGGGCAGGAGCCACTCCCTAGATTCAGAACACTGGAACTCTTCTGGAAAGCAGGAACTCTTTTCTTACCTAGGCGTGGCTGTGGAAGGAGATACCTAAGCACTACAGGAGGCTATTTAAACCACACCCGATGGATGAATCTTGCTTTGCGTTATTCTGCATCCTCAGCAGCAGAACGCTCATCGTGGCTTCTGCATCTGATCCTGGGCCTAAGGAAAAAGGCTTACCATTCTGAATCCAGTCTTCAGCAACACCTATAAAGACAAGAAAGAACAGGTTAGCATTACGGTCTTCAGTGACAGCTCTTCACTTACCTGGTCCATCGGCTGTCACCAATGCCTCGCGCTGCATTCCGGCATCTGAAAGACAAAGGCTTACCTACTCTTCGTGTGCTCCGGAAGTCTTCACACTGCATTCCGGCATCTGAAAGACAAAAGCTTACCAACTCTTCGCACGCTCCGGAGGCCTTCGGCGCTGCATCCCGCATCTGAAAGACAAAACAAGGTGCGTTTAAAGACATTGGGGAACTTTAATACTCACGTGCCATTACTCCTTTCCACATCTAACCCAGTGGGTATTCCGGCACCCTGCAGCCTCCCCGAACTTGTACCTGCAAAATAAAAAGACAGTTAGAGCGCATCGTGAAGCAGGCAACAAGCGCTTACTTACGTGCTTCCAGGCGCTTCTATTCATCACACGGGCTCCATCTTCAACTCACTTCAGCCCGCCATCCGCCATCGCCGGAACCCTGCAAAACAAGAGACATCATTACTAAAGACTTTAAAGACATTAGAATTACTCGAAACTTACCGTTCGTGCAGTAAACGACGGACAGCAGTCCTCTGAAGTCAAGAGGCCTGCTCCCCTTATCCAGTGAAGAAACTGGTTACAGCACCCTGCCTCGAGGCAGATGGAGAGCACGGCGTTCACTTACCTAAGGTGAGAGCGTTAACCTTTGGGGTTCTACAGGAGAAGAGAAAGGGAAGAAGAGA
Organism: Ambystoma mexicanum; assembly: GCF_040938575.1. Classification (NCBI taxonomy): domain Eukaryota; kingdom Metazoa; phylum Chordata; class Amphibia; order Caudata; family Ambystomatidae; genus Ambystoma; species Ambystoma mexicanum. Next base: position 546,337,858 of record NC_090940.1, read on the forward strand.
GAGACATTCAATAACCCAGTTCATTAATCCCACATTTTCTATCTGCAGACATCTTACCCTTCGAGCAAGACATACAGTGCACAGAGGTCCAGCCCAAAGAGCCAGCTGTGTGTTACACATCACCTTTGAAGATACGGTATACGCCCAGTCAAGACCGGCGCCTCTACGGGAATCAGGTGAGCGTTACAGTAAGTTGAATAAATACCCTTGTTTACCTGGTGTCCCGGGACGAGTTCTATCGCGTCCTTTGCTAGAAGACTGGCGATCTCTTCGAGGAGGATCTTCTGGTGGTCTAAGGAATGTACCTTTTGATGTGGAGGGTGGTTTCGGGGACGCTCTAACAGTTCTATGCAGTATCCTGTGGACACAGTGGACAGCACCCATCTGTCTGATGTGATCTCTTCCCAAGTTTGGGTGAAGTTGGAAATGTGTCCCCGTACTGGGGATGTGTGAGAATGGACCCTGAACGGAATGTCACTGCTTTTCGGGAGGCATTCCGCCGCCTTTATTGGGGCTGCATCTACCCTTACCGCGTCCCCTTTTGTTACCCCTGCCATAACTTTGGGTAGACTGCTGGTTGTTGTTATTCCATGGTGCACCCTGCCCCTGGGAATAGTTGGAGCCTCTTTGTGAATTTTGGCCGCGTGGGCGACGAAAATTGCCATTCCCTTTTTGATTAGGGGGTTTGTTGGTTATCTGGCCCATGGATTTGAGAGTCTCGTACTCATCTTTGGCATTTTTTAATGCGTCCTCTACTGCCTTGCCAAACAGTAGATCAGGCTCCACCGCTTTGTCTATTAAGGATGCTTGTGTCTCGGGTTTAAACCCAGATAGTCTTAACCAAGCATGCCTTTTGATAACAGTGCTCTCTGCCATCAGCCTGCCGGCGTTATCCACGGCATCAAAGGTTGCTTTAAGGATACAACCAGACACTGCTCTTCCCTCCGACGCAACCTGTGCCAGTTGGCTTTTTAAAGGTTCCGGGCCGGAGTCGATGAGTGCCACAACTTCTTCCCACTGATGGCAGTTGTAACTCGCCAGCAGGGTGCTGGAGTTGGCAATCCTTGCTTGGTAGGCGGAAGTGGAGGCTACCTTCCTTCCCAACCCATAGATCTTTTTGCTCTCCTTGTCGGGGGGAGCTTCAGATGATGATAGGGGTGTTCCCGCCCTCTTTCAGGTATTAGTCACTACCAGGGAGTCAGGTTTCAGTTGCCCCCTTCTGTAAAGCGGGTCTGATAGGGCTGCCCTGAACAGTTTTCCGATCATGGGGTTTACTGCCCTGGTGAGGTTGGGATTGAGAAGGGAAGGGTCTATTCTCCTTTGTATAGACTTGAGAATAGGGATGGCCTGGGCAACAGGTCTCTTTTCTCCCACTAGTTCCTCGGCAAAGTCCCTCTCCTCCTGTGCTCCCTGAGTATCTATGCGGAAGTGTTCTGCCGCTCTAGACAAAACCTCATTTAAGAGAGGTTGGTTGTCGACAGGAGAGTCGGTAACCGGAGGTTCTTTGCCTACTGGGGAGTCTACTCTGTAGGCTTCTGGGTCATCCTCGTCCTCCTCTTGGTCCTAGTCATTGCCATAGTAATCCATCCCAGTTTGGTCATCCAATGTGGCCAATTCTGGATCTACATTTAATGGATCCTCATCATACTGAGAGTATGGCTGTACGTAGAAAGGGTCAGAAGACCGACTTTGCATTGGCGCCTCAACTCAAGGTTTCTTACCAGGGTGTTGCGGGTCCCTAGACCCTGAGGGAGCAGCCCCGTCAGGGGTATAGGAGAGGAAGTGCTCTGGATTCTTGGCAAGTCTGCTAGGGATGACATTCTAGACATAACTGTCTATATCCTCACTTGACCATTATTTAGAGCTGGGGATTACCCTTTCCTTGGAGGGATTCCCTGCTATATCCTGACTGGACCTATGGCATTGTACAGGGGTCTTGGATATTTTTACAGAAGACTGTGACCTGTCTTTATGTTGTGGTGCAGATGAAGGCTGAGAATGTTTCTTCTGCTGCTTTCCCCCCTCCCCATGAGTGGAAGAGTGCTTCCCTGGTGTTTTCACCTTTTCGGAGATTTTCGACGTCTGGCGTCGAGATTCAGGGGTAGTGTCCCTTTCCTTAGAGTGTGGAGGTCGGGACACAGGAGTAACCGCCACGCGGTCTGCTGACGCCGACTCCTGGAGTGCGACCAGGGGATGGTGGTCCGCTTTGTCTTCCGACGATCGAACCTCCGTTACTTTAGTGAGCGAGGCACTCTTGGCAACAGTGGATGGTTGCCTGGTGTGATGCGGCGATCTTGATAGAGAACGCCCAGAGGACACCGATTCGGTGGACTGTTCTCTGTGTGCCTCTTTCCGGGAACTCGACTCGCGTCGAGTCTCGGTTGGACTTCGAGTATTTAGTGGAAGTGGTGTGGGTAGCGCTCGTGTTGCCAGGGGTGTTCCCGATAGCTGCCCTGCCGGACAACCTTCCGAGGTCGGGGGACTTGCGCTTGGCTGTCTCTCGATGCCACGTTGCCCTCGCCGTCCGATAGCACAGCGTCGCTGCCATCACCGAAGGCTCCCTCTGCTTCCATGGCCTCTCTGCCTGGCGTGGTGGGCCCAACGTTTGATCGAACAGTCCTTTAGAGTCTTCGGCTTAAACCGACTACACGCTCTGCAGTTTGCCCCGGGGTGGTCCCTCTGCAAGCAGAGGTTACAGGTGGCGTGTCTGTCAACCCAAGGGTACTTGCGGTTGCACTTGGGGCAAAATTGGAAAGGGTTACCCCCCATACGCAAACTGTGGCAGCGGGCTAGTGTGTGTAGGAATATATAAGAAAATATATATATATATATAGTGTAGAGTATGTACCACCCCCCCACTCTCCCTACTTGATGGGCCAGAGGCCTTCCAAGGCCCAAAGTCTGTTGTGCAGCTCTCGACGGTTGTATTCTTCTCCGGGCCGGCGTCGAGCGTCGAACTTTGGTGACTCGATATTGGGATGGAGGAAATGGGGAAATAGGATATTTTGCAAAATTATGGCTAAATCCAGGGAACTCTGCGGGATGCTTCCGACCAATATGGCGGAAAAAAACAATCTGAGGGTCCTAGACGTGTGAGGGATCATGGGTACAGTGGACATCAAACTAGGGATAGTATTACCGGCACGCCCTGTGTCGACGCCCATTTTTGAGTTTCGAAAAACAAACTAATACTCGCAGCTTTCACTAGATGTCGGCCTATGCACAGCATGTGATCTAAGCAGATTCCACAAGCCTCAGAAATCTAGTCAGGGCTCAAGTCGAGGGTACACGCGGGGGGACGGAGTCCACCCACTTGTTTCAGAGGGTGGACACAGCCGCCCCCTCCCCCCTAGCTAAAATGAGCAACACTGAATGTCCTCTTTGAAATTTATGAATCAAAGCCGACCTCGGGGAACGAACCCCAGTCATCAGTTTCACAGGCCGGACACTTCACCACTGCAGTGAAAAATAATGAACAACTAAAGGTGAAATGTCCCATTTCGGTGCTGCAAGTCCCAGGGGAAGCATTTGTTCTTGGTGTTTAAAACATGCACACCTTTAACGTTTTCAAAAACCCTATTGGAAGAAAATAGCCTCTCTTGGTTTTGTGTGTGTGCTGATTTTATGAAAGGCAAATGTCATTCGTCCTGTTCAAATTGGGTGGTTATGCAAAGCCAATTTAATGAAATGTGCATATGCTAATTACTGGTGATGTCACATCCCATTGCGTTTGTTGATGAGTCCCCCCACTTTAATTTTTAGGACTTGATCCCTGAATCTAGATATAAGTGATCCTCTTGGGAACAACTATTTGTAAGCCATTTAATCTACCAGTACCCATGCGAGTTGGGGTTCCACCCTTTTGTACTATCCCAATCAGTGGGGGCAGCCTCACACCTGTTTAACACGCATACGCTAGGGATCTAAGGGATGGGAAATGGGGTGGCTGGCAGACCCTCGCCCAGTTGGAACCAGTTCACAGTCTGACAGGGCTGCCTTTGTGAGCTCAGAGTCTTGAGGGTATGTAGGTTAACTGCCAAACATGGTGGTTCCACTGCAAAAATAGCTGGATGGGCAACTGATATGGAGATTTATCATTTTTTTTTTACTTAACCCCCTTCTCCTAGCAAGAACCCCCAGCACTTTTTGCTTTACTTCTGGACCTTTTTCTTTCTATCCTAAATTAGTGTAGCCTTTTTTCCACTCATTCATTCTTATTAGCTCTGACTTTTGGAACTCTCTTTTGTATGTACTAACTTTCTTATGGAGTCTACTTTACTCCATATCTCTTAAGACATCTGTGTTAAGGCAACTGCTGGGAACCCTTTGGGTTCTCCTTTGAGATTCTTTCTTTATGTTTACTACTGTTCTTAAGGATAGAGGGATACTTCTCTGCTCCTGTGACTTTTTAGTTATAGATACAACATCCTAATTATGGTTGGTCGCAGTGGACGTGTTCTACCAACTTTTGTGTTATTTGTTACTGCAGACTGTGTTCACAATCTCGTTTAGGCACAGCAGGGTCACCTAGGTAATAACTTGATGGCTCATTTCTTTTTTTGCCATTTCTAGTGTGGTTGTTCTTTATTAGCCCTTCTTGTAGCATTCCGGGAGGAGGGAGAGGGTGTGTCTGTGTGTGTCTGTCTTTGACGGGAACCCTTGGGTGTCCCCGCATAGGCACCACTGTCCGACATGCAGGAAAGGGGGAGGAGTGTTTCACTCCCCTGCTTTTTGGCTGCCTGAGTGCCTGAATGGAACCAGCTCCCACGGGGGCTCTGGCTGTCCTGATTGGACAGCCACCCGCCCTTTCTGTAAACTGCAGAGAGAGATTGCAGAGGAGTGTGTGCTGAAACTGAATAAAAGGTGAGGTTCCTGAGGTGAAAGGCAAGTCGACCACTGGAAACTGAAGTAACCGAAGACTAGCAAAGATGTCTGCAGACCCTTTGCAACACCGTGAAGCGACCACTGTTGTCCTGACCTGGTTTTCTATGCGACAGAGGAGCTCCAAAAAGGATGACTCCTTCCCTTTGGCTGGTGGGACCAACCAGCCTTGAGACAAACTACAACCAGAGCCATTTTCCCAAGGTCCTGTGACTTTCCAGAGCTGCAGACCCCGAATACCAGGAGACCTCCGACCCAATTGAACTGCTTCGTCTTAGAAAGGCTGAATCTGTCAAAGTCTTTACTGAGCTCCAGGTGAACCTCCAGAGACACTCTGACTGACCCAAGTCCCCTTACCAGAGTGCAGGACTACAGGAATCGAAGAATATTTACCGGGCAAACTGTGTACTTTGTTGGTGCTGCAGAAAAGGTGCCAAAACTGCAGATTGATTAGAGAAGCTTAAGTAATCTGTGCCAGAGGTCCCCTCTCAAGACTGCTGCTCAGAGATCCTGTCCATTGTCCTGCCCTTTGTCACCAGATCAAGGTATCTGGAGGTTGGGTCCAGCTCTGCCACATCGAGGAGAATCCAGCCATGAACATTTCTTCTAACCTAAGGTACTGTGGGGAGAAAAGGTATTGCTTACCTTGATCCGCGAAGTCGCTTGAGTGCACATAGAGGTGTACAGGATGCCCCCTCTTCCCTCTGACCCAATGTGCTGCTTGTGCCCCTTCTGCAAGTCCTTTAACATGGTCTCCAACATTGTGTTAATCTTTTAGCATCCTTGAACTAGAGAATAGAAGGTATCCACAGGAGTTTTCTTTGTTCTACTGCTTTACAAGACTTTGAAACCTCTCCGAACGGCCTTTTAGCTAGTGTTGCGAATTGGACTTTGAAAGCCTTAATGTGCACAGAAATTGTCTCTAGAACCTTAAGCTCTAATATTTGACTATCCAACTGTTTTCCTTCCAAAAAAGTTGTTTTGCCAACTAAATGTAATGACAGTATTTCTTCTCTTACGCGAGTGCGCGGTAGTACTGATAAAACGGTAGAATTGTCAATAGTGTTAAACGCAGTAATAATTGTAACCGCAAGCAACTACAAACTAAGCACTGGCCTTTGAAAAGTACCTAAAAGTAATCTTGTGTGTTTTGGTTATATGTGCCAAGTATTTAAAGACACATTTTGTATAAATATAATAAATATATATTTTATATACATTATTGTGTAAGTGTTTCTTTGAATTGCCTTACTAAGTAGGTTCAGTGTACTTACCTACAGATCAAATCTTCCTCTTATTACCTGGCTACTCTGCCACTCTACCAAGGTTGCATGAGTAGCACAGACTGATACTAAGAGTTGGGGATCGAAAAACCATTGGGATCGTTTTATAAATTGTTGCTTGAAGTGGACTTTAGGAAAACTCCACTACAGCAACAAAGCCAGCTGCAGGATTGAAAAAACACCAGCCAGCCAGCTTGCTCATTTTCGGGGAGCTATGTCTACCATTGGAGTAAAAGGGCTCCTCCGCGGTACAGCCTGGTAAAAGGCCGACACCGGTCTGTAACTTAGAAACTCAAACTTAGAGTGCAAATATTGTCTCAGGGGCATCATGGGGAACATTGGAGTATACCCGATATGGTAGCTTTAAGCGCTACCTAGACAGCGCATAATAGATAGATTTGCAGTTCGTGAGGTTTTGAATTAAGCCTCAATGGGAGAAAAAGAGGCCATGGCCCTCAAAATCCAGCAAAAATGTTAGGTGCTCGCTCAGGTCAGAAAAGGGGAGTTTCGTACCCAACATATATGATATATGTTATTTATAACGTGCGTAACAGCCAGAGGTTTTTAAGCGCGGACCCGGGGATGGAACCCGTGTTGCTCCGTGTTGTCTTGCTTCCAAGGCGAGCACGTTGCCCCTGAGCTATCCTCCAAGACACCAAGACAAATGACACCATAAGAGGAGCGTTACATATAAGGATTGATAATTAGACACATTACTAGGGAAGACGATTGACCATGGACTACACACCTTGGATACTAAGCTGAATAGCCCTGCGCAGATCTGCTTCTTCATCTTCCATGTCAATCTCCTGTCGACTCAGAGCAAGTGCTTTCTGCAGATTCTCCTCATCTTCATCTAGTGCATTGGTTTCACTGTAGGTGACACAGGTTTCTGTTGCTTGGTCCGTGTCAGTCTGTTGTAACCTATGTATAAAAAAAAGCTTTAAACAAACCAACTAGAACAAATCCTACTCAAACAAAATGTATTATCACATCAGAAGCATAGAATAAACACATTTGAAAAGTTTTTTTTTTTTTTAAGGTTTCCGCTGTATGCCACCCACATGCTCACTTTGAAGTATGAAGCATAAAAAGGTGACATTGAATGGTTTTACATTTAAAAGAACACATGGAAACTTTTCAAAAGAGTAGTTTATTTTTAGAAAACATTTCAAAAGGAGCTTCCCTCTAGCATTTACTAGACCCATGAACTTGTATTTAACATGTAGGTACTGTATCATGGACACTGTCTGATAAAAGAATTAAAGCAAACCATGTGATAGAGATGCGTGCACTCACAATCACCTAGAGAGAGCAGTCAGTGACTACACAAGCAACAGAAAAAAGGCAAGGGGCTCTAGACAATTGCCACTCCAACACAAGTCCTGGAATAATGTCATTCAATAAATGTGAAGTTTACAAGTTATCAGATTCATGGCTCGTGTTCTGGAGGTTTGTCCACAGTCCTTGTGTGAGGGATATGAAGAGACATATCCTTACTGAAGTAACAGTGTTCAGCAACTAAGGTCAAAAACACTAAATGGGTATGCTAGCCAAGCAGAAACAGAGAATGTTACCGGCAAGCACACCAATATTGAGAGTGTATAGTGAAGAAATACACCTCATTCAATATATTAAATGTACAAGTATAATAAGGATAATATAGTAATAAGAAAAACAGATAAAAGAATCTTTGAAAATAAGTTCAAACAAACATATCAAAAGGAAAATCCTTATTTACAACTCAATGCATTTTGGGAATTCATCCTTTCCTCAGGAGCATATCAAAAAGTACGACTTCAGAAATTCATGTTTCAATCTAAAATTATAGAAACGGTCCAATTAAGAATTTAATTTAATAAGCCAAAATTATATTTCATAACAATCATGTATGTTTATTTTAAATCAGATAATTCAAATTCCTCCAACCAGTTATCATAAGATAGACGATGCTAGGTGTAATAGGACACAATTAGCATCCCTGCCCAACCCCTTCCTGCAACCTAAGAGAAACCTTGAAAATAACCAAAGAGATGCCGAGAAGCGGAAGACGGCAAGCGACAACCCTATTAAGGACAGAACTTAGCATCCCGGCCCAACTCCATCTAGCAACCCCGCCCACTCCATGAACACTACCAAGTGCCACATTCGGATGGAATTCAGAGTGTAGGCAGTAGGCACATTTGGATGGAGTTGTGAACGCTGGATTGAGCAGGGCACAGACAGAGCTGGAAATGATGGCTGCCACACCTGGACGTAATTGCAGGTGTTGGCATGTGCCATGCTGGGATGGGGTATGAGCAGTAGCCTGCATGAACGGCATGTCCAGCTGGATCGGATTGTGAACTCCGACCATCGCCATATCTGGATAGAATATGCCAGATTTCGATGGAATTGTGAACACTTCCTCGCCTCACATACTGACAGGCTTAAAATGTGGGCAGGGGCCGAATTTAGACAGTTGTGAATACTGATGGGCCTCATATAAGGAAGGATTATGAATATCGCTGGATGCTGGTTCTAGACAGAAATACAGAGATGTGCCCAGGCCACACCTGGAATGATCGTGGACATTTCAGCACATCGCTTCCAGACAGCGATACCAATAACCAACCCACCAACAACCTCACCCCTCCGCATACACCTCTAAAACTCTAACCAAACACCACAACCCTACAGCACAACAACCTGCACAAACTTCACTACACCACAACAACAAAACAAACCACACAGACTCGCACAACAAAACACCCCAAGCCCAGTGAGCGGTGTTCACGGTGTTGAGGCTGCCAACGGCACATCACTGCTCTCTGGCACTTTTCCCGCTTACTCCCATTAACTCTCCCCCACGCCCCCTCCTCTTTTCAGAGCCGCCAGAGCGCCAGGGAACCACTCCGGTGGTGATAGTGCACAGTAGAAATATCCTTTAACATTAACATAAGTCTATACAAAAAAAGAAATAAAAAGACAAAGTTTAAAGTAGTGTGATTAAATATCGACTCAAAGATCAACCATTCAAGGGTTCCCAAGCTTACCTCACAAGGTCTGGCGTTATACAAAAACGTGTCCACAGTGATAGAATATTTATCTAGAAAACCTAGAAGTGAACCAAACACTTGTGTCAACAGGGAAAATAGCCAGTATAAATCAAATCATTATTAGATTCACCAAATAATCCTCACCTCCAAATATGGCGGGTACCCGATGTTCTTATAAAGAGGAAGCAGATATCACGAGAAGTCTACAAGTAATCCAACGGAAACTTAATCAGTACCAAATAAGTCATAAAAGGTGGAAAGAAAGTTAAACTATCAGGAACAACTTACCAAACAACTGAGCAGGCATGTTCACTACGAATCATGGTAAAGGTAAGGCGACGTGGCAATAAGACGGCTGATCTATAACGGCGGATGGAAACAAAGACACATGATGTCACAACGAGAGCATGACATCATGTTGTACAGAGCAACTTTGTGGGTGTAGGTACAGCATAAGAATTAAACAATGAGTCAAGTAACTAGGATTCAATGGTCTCTAGAATCACAGTTACAGAAATCAAATCCTCTCTGAACAACAATGAAAATGTGCCTTGAACAAAAACAATTAAGGCCATTAAAACCATGTGAGCCTAATACAACGTGTTTATCTGGAGCAGTGTGTTGGGGAGATTTATAATTTTTATGTTTCATCCTCTCTCCTAGGGATACCCCTCATCACTTTTTGCTGGACTTCTAGATCTTTTTCTTTAAATCCTAAACGAGTGGAGCCTTTTTCTTATTCTTTTAGGCTCCATCTTTTGGAACTCTGTACTTTGTGTTCCAACTGTACTATGGAGGCGGTCTACTCCATAGCTCTTAAAGGCATCTGTATTCTTCTAATGCAGCACACAGCTCCTTATGGGCAGTGTTGCTGGGGACTCTCAGGGTCCTCCTTTAAGATTTTTTTATATCCCCAAGTAACTACAGTTCTTAGGGATAGAGAGATGTGCCAAAGGGATACCTAGTACCCCCATCCCTTATGTCTTCTCCTGTGACTTTTTAGTCACATAGACAATCACCTAGATATGGCTGGTGGCAGTGGACAATGTTCTACCAACTATTGTGTATTTTTTGTTACCACAGGCCATGTCCATAGCCTCAGTGGTGCATAATAAGGGCACCCAAGTACCAACTTGGGACCCTTCTTTTTTTCGCCATTACTAGCGTGGTTGTTCTTTGTCAGCCCTTCTACCATTCCGGGAGGGGGAGGCCTGTATGTGTGTTTTGCCTTTGGCTGGAACCCGTGGGTAAGCCCGCCTAGGCTCTAGAGTGTCTGGGCAGGGAGGAAGTAGGGAGGAGTTTTCCAGCCCCCTGTCCTTTGTCTGCCAGAGTGCTTGAATAGGTCCAGCTCCCACAGGGGGTCTCGCTATCGTGATTGGACAGCCAAACGCCCCTTAATGTAAAATGCTCAGAGTGATTTCAGAGGAGTGTGCTGGAACTGTATACAAGGTGAGGCTTCTGGAGTGAAAAGCAAATCGACCACTGGAAGCTGAAGTAACTGACGAAGAAGATGACCAGATATGCCTGCAGACCCTTTGCAACAGCGTGAAGCGACCACTGCTGTCCTGACCCCGTTTTCTGCGCGACAGAGGAGCTCCGATGAGGACTCCTTGCCTTTGGCTGGTGGGATCAACCAGTCCCAAGACAAAGTTTGAAACAAGCCATCTTCCAAGGTTATAGAAGCTTCCAGAGCTGCAGAACCCAAATACCAGGAGACCGGCTGCCCATTTCGAGTGCATCATCGTGGAAAGGCCGAATCCGTCCAAATCTTTGCTGAACCGTGAGAACATTCCAGAGATCCGATCCAACTTGCACAGACCCCCTCATCAGAGCATGGAACTGCAGGAAGCGAAGAAGATTGACTGGGCATGTGAGAAACCTGACTGTCTCACTCGCTAGTTCCCAGAGAACTGTCATCCAGGTGGCCAGGACATGGCCATCACTATTGGATCCAGTTCCTGAGGGTGAAACAGTGGGGGAGGATCACCTGGATAGGAGGTCCTCGAGGAGTGGAAGTGGGACACCAACGTGAGAGACACGGTACCCCCTTCCTTATAATACCTTTTCCCCATCCTACCCCGTAGGATACTTAGAAGCTCCACCCCCCCCCCTTCTGACATTAACGCTTTCTTACACCGTGAAAAACAATGGACTAACACCAGGGCTGTTTACCTCACATGTCCCAACACCAGTCTCAGGCAATTGAAAATAACTACACACACCGGACGGCCCACAGGAATAAAAGGCAGAGCACGAGAACACACTTTGAGCAAGGACAAATGCACGAGGAGGCAGCTATTACAGGACGGCAGTTCAAACTGAGAAGAAAGGTGGCGAGACCAGAAAGGACAACAAGGAGGGAAGTGTTGGGACAGTTTTTCTGAAGTACCAAACTTCATCAAAATCATTCAATTGAGACAGAGCAAGACTCCACTCTTAGTAAAAGGCTGTACCACCCGGGTTCATGGTAGCGTAGACAGAGCAGCCAGGCTTATCTTAGGAGGGAGAGAGGGCTGTAGACCGGTACACAGAATCTATAACACACAAATTAATCAATAGGAACACCGACAACCAGAAGTGTTTATAAAAAAAACAAGGTTTATTTTTAAATACAATTAGGCCAAGTCAAGTCTTGGGGTAAGTACTGGTCAAAGTCAAACACATTATTAAAACAAAAAAAAAAGAAAAAAAACCCACCATGCTTGAAGGTACACAGACCAAAGCATATGACCTTATTTGGAACACCTAACAGTAGTTCTAGGGAAGTCAAACCTTTTTAAACACATTCAGTATAGGACCCACCTATTCTTGGGGAGTAAAACCAATGGTTACTTTCATATTACATTCAGTAATACCAGGGTGGTATACCCTAACAAATGGGTCGACCTAAAGGAGGGCTGGTAAAAGCTATCAATCAGGGTTGGGATGTTAGTCACTATGAGTTGAATATGACATTGCCCGACTTGATGGCCATATCTATTCAAATGACTCCTCCGGAGGCAAATATTCTACTAGTGAACATCTATGGAAATCATTCCCACTTACACATGATACAGCTGCAGAAGGAACTGGGAACCTTGTTAAAAGGAGTGGAAGGAGAAAGAAGGAAATGGCAACATACTGGTAGCAAGAGACTTTAAGGCATCCTGTGTGGAGACAATGGTCTAGGGGCAGAAACAGAGGAGGAAACTCGAGAACAAGAAGTGAACAACTGGGAGCCTTATGGAAAAACTGTTTTGCACAGTGGGGCTTATGGCCCTGTGTTCCAGCGGAGGGAGAATACTAGAGATTTCCTCACAAGTGGGGTTGGGGGGCTGGAGGGGGGATATTTACCTCCTGGATTGATCATGTATTTGTTTCGGCAGAGCTGAACAAGAGAAATGATTAACAAAGGGGGATGTGACGGGTAGTGACCACTTTCCCTTACACTATAACCTAAATACATGTTTAAATATGCATCAAATTGTCCCAGCAATGGCTTGTATTGTGGTAACGAGGGAGGGAGCAGCCATCAGGTGGAACAAAAGGGCAGTTAAGGCATTTACTGTGGAATGGGGTAAAGAACTGAGAAATATGGAGGAGAAGGGTATTCAATTAAGAGTCTTGAACTGTAATGAGAAGGGACATTTGCTGGGAAACCAAGCTCACCTAAACACCTTTAATATTAGAATCAAGGAAGCGAAACAAAATAGGAGAGATGAGATTAACGCATGTAGGCTAAATTCTACTTCATTTGGTTTGTTCTTAGAGAACAAAAAAAGATAGTGGTACACTATAAACTTGTATTTAAGATGATTAAAAGGGAGACAATAATCAAGAGAAATCAAGAGATGGTGTCCACACTGGCAAAGAAGAATGCTGTGAAATGTAGGACTATGATGGCAGGGTTAACAAAGGCGCAGCACTGGCTACAGTTCAATAAAAAGAAGTATACCAAACCTGACAAGGAACCCCTGCCAACCTGAAAGAGTGGCCATGGGTGGAACAAATTTGCCCCTGTGATCGAGAGGACGAGGTGTGGGCAATTGCCAGAGCTAAACCCTCAAGAGCTCCAGGGCCGGAGAATATTCATCTGGTCGTTATTAAAGAAAATATGGAACATTGGGCAACCCCCTTATGGGGAGCTTTTTCAACATATAGATCATACTTTAAGAGTCGCAGATACTTGTAAGCATTCACACATAGTCCCAATCTTTAAAAAAAGGGACAAATTAAACCCAGCCAACTTTAGATCCATCGCACTCCTAGATTCTAATATTAAAATCTTTGGGACCCGGTTATTGAGGGACCTGAAAAGAGAAATAAGTTCATTAAGAATACTATCCGATTGCAAGATAGGCTTTCGAACTGGCATGGGGTACCCTCTAAATGCATTCACACTAGCACAAAGCAATCGGGACCGTTTACATGGCTTCAATCGATATGACCAGTGCATTTGACAAAGTGATTGTGGAAAAAGCTGCTGAGGTTTGGGATCCCGCTGAGGTTGGTGAAAATGTTAACACTGCTGCACACAAACATCAGTGAAAGGAAGGCTAAATAGGGGGTGGGGGGAGCAATGACACCTAATCGGTACTTACGTGGGACTAAGGCAGGGGTGTGTGGTGGCCCCTACCCTCTACAACCTGGATACAGCAGATATTGCCAACATTTGGGAGGGAGGAAGTACTAACTCTGAAGTTGGGGTCGGCAACACTCGATTGGATAGCTTTTGCTGACAATGTAGCATCGTTTGACCTCACTCTGATTAGGCTGCAGCGTAAATTGTCACTCTTTCACATATATGCAGTTGAAAATAACCTTAAGGTTAATGGGGTCAAATCAAGAGTCTGCATCTTCTCAACAAAAAGAGGACCTAAAAGGTTGTTATGGAAGGTAGAGGATGAGCCTCTGGAGAGAGTTCCTGCTCTAACGTACCTGGGAAGTTTTAAACTCTACCTCCAAGTCAGGAGGGGTAAATTACCCTATCGCCAGGTATGGCCCTCTGCTTACAAAGATGAGGAGGATATATGCACAACTCTGTAAGTACTCACAGATTCCACTCATGCGATTCTACGAGATGCTGGAGGGGCCTGCAATTTTGTATGGGCTGGACATCAACCTTAATGACTTGGGAACAAACTTAGATACTTTCCAAGGAAAAATATGGAAAGAAACCCTAAGGCTAGCAAAATCAATACCAAACTCAATAATACGCCATGAGTTTGGACTAGTCTCACTCGCCTAAGGGCTGAATGGAGGAAATTGATGTCCTATGCAAAATTACTAAATCCACCAGCCCATTCACTATATGAAAAATGGGGGCAAGTGCAGACACAAACCTCTAGAGATTCCATCACTAGCATGAATGTAGAGATGAATACATTACTGTATGAAATAGGATTAACTATGGAAAAGTTGATTGTATGTCCAGTGAAAGTATAACAGAAGCTGTTTAACTACGATTGGGGCAAAACATCAGAGGACATGACAAAATGTAGCCTATATAAGGAGTATGCAAGAGTGGTATATAAGAGGGAACAAACTCCAAGGTATATACTTATCTTTCCATGCGCCAAAAGAAGTTCATTATACCTCCATTTTCGAATGAACCAATTCCCAACACTAGAGAGAGTTGGGAACTGGAATGGTGGTATAATAGACCTAAGCTGCAGATTATGTGGTAAGCCTGTAGTAAAGGAAACAATCAAACATTTGGTTTTGGGCTGTACAGTGCTTGGGGAAGATCGGAAGAGATGGCTTGGTATGACACAGAGCAATGAAGCCTACTGGGCTAGCCTCATTGGGTGGGTGGGTGGGGGGGGAACAAGCACAGAGCCTTATTCTAGCCCTATGAGACTTGCTCTACAAAAATTACGGATGTCGTTTCTCTTCTCGGTTGGGCATTGATGAATTACGTATAATGCAGAGGATAAATATAAGAAAAGGTGAGTAACATTCTTTTTTCTTGTAAAGGATATCCAATATGTTTCTTTTTTTATTATTTTATCTTTTGTATGTACTTGTGAAAGATTCTGTTTACAGTAGGGAATCAAAATACAATAAAAAAATAAAAATTACAAAAAGACGCCAACATTTGTACCTGGATGCTCAGCAACAAATCACAATCAATCAACTGGACAACATACGTTTGGTGAATAGTGGAACACTTATTCTAGGTACAGTAAAAACCTATAATTACTTATGTTTTACTCACTTTGTAGAAGTGTGTTATCACAAAAGGATGTACTATTCAATTACAGGTGTTTTTGAGATCAGTGAAACACAGATTGAGATAAGCAGTAACTCATAACATATTTTAGGATGGCACGCCGCTAACTCAAGTAAAACCCATATACTTTTTAAAGGAGCTATGAAAAACGTAGGGCAGGTATAAACCTAAAACCATTTTTGTGTCGGTCTAAAACAGAACAGGGAAAGCAAAACCCAGTGTTACTCTTTATAAACGGCTCACGGTTATTCTAGGTAGGTAAAACCTAATGCAAACTTATTCTGGACAGGCTAACAGCAGGTCAGGGGAGGCAATACCCAGTTGGCAAATTCTGAAAGAAATAGTTAAATAAAGCCAACTGCATTCCTTTTGGGGAAGAGTCACAACCAATTCACAGGTGAGCACAATAACCTAATATCTACTTTTCAGAATGGAAGAACATTTCCAGGGCAAGTAATAACTTTTGTTACTGTTCACTCTCAGTTACAGTTACCAACCAACTCTTTTTTTTAAACTTTCTTTTCAAAGTCAGTGGAAGACATACAACTACCAGGATATAGTGCAGTTAGAGTAAATTAATATAGTATTAATAACCACATGTTCATAAGTGCAAGACACATTCGCCCATACCCCATGAGTCCATTCAGTCATTACAGTCCCTCTGCCTGCACAGAAAGTCCTTGAATGGATCCCATATGTACTTTGGCCTACACTTCGAGGTGACTAACGATAAGTATGTGTCCTCGCATTCATTGGCATGTGTCATTTCCTTTAACCACAAGTCAACAGTTGGGGCAGCATTTGATTTCCATTTGAGTAGAATACATTTCTTAGCCATTAGACAGCCGATATTAAACAGTGCCTCTTCATAACAGAAACTTTGCCTATATCCCCAAACAAGTATTTAGGAAATGTTAATACCGGAGGGACTGCAGTACATTTATGCAGAATTGCAGCTATTTCAGTCCAGAACTGAGCCACCCGGGGACATGACCAGTACATATGAAATTCATCAGCCGGGGTAGGCTTACACTTGTTACAATTAGCACTTACTGTGGAAACAAATTTGGAAATCTTCTCAGACGTGTAGTGGAGCCTGTTAAGCACCTTAAATTGGATCAATCTGTGCTTGGCATTCAAAGAAACATCCTTGGTGAGGCGGCACCAGCGCTCCCTTCTGGCATCGTCTATTGCAGTGCCTAAATAATCCTCCCATCTCGTCCTGGCAGCACTAGGTGGGGCTTGGGCATCCTGACATTTCTTATACAAAGAGGAGATCAACCCCCGTGCATACCATGAGGTTACCACCGACTCCAGAGGTTGGCATATGTCTGGCTCCTTAACGAACGTCGTCCATTTTGCTCTAACTGCCGCCCTCATATGATAGTATTGCAGGGTCTTAATCGGGTCAGCCCCTACATTTTCTGCAGAGAGTGGTAACGAAACAAAGATGCCATCAGGGAAAAGATCCCCCAGCATCATCTTACCCCCAGGGTCCCATCCCCTCCGGATCGAGCAGTCATATGGTCGGGAGAAGCCCAGAGCAGCACCAGAGCGGGATAGAGCCAGCATAGGGCTCGGGATCTTGCAATCTCTTAAACAACCTTGCCCATGCATGAACAGTGGTACGGACCGGGTCATACGTACAGGTGTCTGGGTGGTTATTAGCGAGTACAATAGAGCGCAGGTCAGTAGGGGAGGCGCTAAATTTTTCAAGAACCTTGTGCAGTGGGCGGGGATGTGGGGAATACCAGTGGCTGGCGAAATGGGCCTGCGCTACTTCATAATACAGTTCAAAGTCAGGAGCTTGTAGGCCACCCTGTTCATACGGCTTAATCATAGCCTCCCACAGCATGAGGAGCATCTCCACCCCATACAAAGCCAATTGCCATTGAACAGAGCTTTGCAAAAAACGTCCTCCCCGGCCACACAGGGATATTGACAAAGTAGTAGAGCAACTTGGGCACTACAATCGTTTTCAGCAGTGATATCCTCTCATATAGTGAGATAGGTAATCTAGCCCATACCCTCAATTTATCAGCAAGTGTAATCATATATTTGCCATGATTCTCAAGGAGCAAGGTGTTAAGCTGTCGTGTGACCACTACACCCAGATACTTCAACTTATCCGGCACCCACCTAAAGCCCTGTAGGTCTGCGGAGGGGTTGTGGCCTCATTCAGTGGGAACAGTTCCGACTTTGCCTCATTTATACGATATCCCGAGAATATAGTGAATCTATGGATTTCTTCCCAAACTGGAAAGAGGTTCACATCGGGGTTCCTTATGTAGAGAAGCGAGTCGTCGGCATATAAAGATAATATATGCGTGGGGCCCGTCATACGGAGACCAAAGTGGATATGTAAAAGACGCAGCATGCAGGCAAGTGGTTAGATAGAAAGGGCAAACAGTAACTGCGACAGAGGACAACCCTGCCGCGTGCCTAGCGCCAGCTGGAATATCGGCGATATGGTGGAGCCCGTCCTAACTCTCGCCTTCGGTGAAGAGTACAAAAGTTGAATACAATGGATATAGAAATCGCCCAGGCCCATGCGGCAAAGAACCGAAAACAGAAATTGCCACGAGACAGAACCAAATGCCTTTTCGGCATCTAGAGCGACGGCGACCACCTGCGCACCTGGGTTAAGCTGCGCAAGTATGCCAAACAATCGACGCAGATTGTAAGCTGTGGTCCTCCCCGGAATTAACCCAGACTGGTCCGGATGAACCAAATCCGGCATATGTGGGAGGAGCTTAGTAGCCAGTAGCTTAGCAAGGATTTTGGTATCAGAATTAATTAAAGATAAGTGCCTGTAAGAGCCCCTGTCCTCAGGGGGCCTATTGGGCTTCAAAAGTACCGTAATCAATGCCTCAGACATCGACGGAGGGAGAGCTCCGGTTTGCATAGCCTCCTCCCATGTCCTGAGCAGATTGGGAGCCAAAACCGCACTCAGCTCCATATACAGTTCAATCCCAAGTCCGTCGGGGCCGGGGGACTTCCAGGAAGGAAGGGATTTGATGCATTCGGCTATTTCCTCAGCAGTGAAAGGGAGATTTAGCGCCTGACAGGCCTCCTCATTCAGCCTCGGCAGGGGTATCGAGTCAAGATACGCCTCTAACTCCATCAAGGAGCAGCCGTCAGCATTAGAGTACAGTGCCCTATAAAACCCGTAGAATTCAGCATTCACAGCCTCTGGGGTGTTTAAGACATTACCCAAGGTGTCTTGAATCCCTGCAATGTGATGCAACCCCAACTCTGCACCAACTGCCAGTGCCAGATGCCGCCCGGGGCGGTCCCCCTCACCATGCCTTCGCGCCTAAGAAGGGTGGTACAAAAGATGGACCTCTCTATCCACCAAGTCCCAGAACTCTGCAAGCCTACCCCTAATGTCGCCCTGTATTGTCCGATCACGTGTGCGTGCATACTCTGCTTCTAGTTTTTTTATATCCGCCTCAACCTCAGATAGGCAGCGCCTAGTTTCCCGCAGCTTCCCAGAGGCCGTGGAGATAATCTCTCCCCTGACCCACACTTTATAGGCCTCCCATAGTGTACTCGCATGCTGGAGCGATTCCGTATTTCTGTGGAAAAAGCGCTCAGGCTCTTTGTATAGGTGCTCAGTAAATGACGGGTCCGCCATGCAGGATGGGGGCATGCGCCAGAGGGGACGTGGGATCTCCATGCCATGCCACCGCAGGGACAGTGTGATGGGCGAATGATCAGAGAGGGTACATGGATGGACTATTGCATCCGCTACGTGGGGCATAAGGGAGGAGGAGATTAACCAAAAATCTATTCTAGAATGAGCATCATGCACAGTGGAGTAGAATGTGTACTCCCGTTTGGACGGGTTGCAGCGATGCCAGGGGTCAATTAAACCCAGGTGACAGGTCACAATCACCACCATCCGCCCAGCAGCAGACAACTCCCTCTGCGAAGCGCTGGACCGATCTAACACAGCCTAATATGTGGTTGAAATCGCCCCCCCAGATGATGTGGGAGTCATCCAGTAGGAGATCAAGTATCTGCTCATAAAAATGTGGATTGGCCACATTAGGGCCATACGTGTTTACCAGCGTCACCCCAGCCTGTGAGCCGTGCACTATAACATACCTGCCCATCGGGTCAATGCACCTCTTGGAACTGTATGGAGCGGTTTTATCAGTGCGAGTACCTCGCGGGATTGTGATGAGTAGCTACCCTAGGGTCTGGCAAACGCGTCACACGAGGGCCCCAGAGAGTGGGTCTCCTGCAACATAATGACCCTGGGAGCCCATCTGTTTATATAGGCTGTCACTTTAAGGGCCTTAATAGGATGGTTGAGACCCCACACATTCCAGGACAGGAACGTGATGTTAGAGTTCACCATTTTCTGGATCGTATCATCACTCCCAACCTGTCAATGCATACCTCCCCACCTCCCATAATACAAATTCAAACACCCCATTGTGCACAGTCATTTGCCAGGAATAATGCATAATTGGCCCATTTGACTTCCATCACCCGCCCCATCATCACCGGTCTAACAGTGTATACTACTTTCAGGATTGACATATCAGCCTTTATTGAAAGCACTAGGATTCTGTTGTAGAGGTCCCCACTAGTTTTCAACATACAAGCAAACATTTCCAACCCAAAACCGGTACGGCACAACAACGTTCCCCGCCAAGTGCTAACTTGTTGAGGGCACATACCATTGTAAAAAACTTGGTTAACTCCCCCCACCCACATCATCTTCCCCAACTTGACTATGCAAACCCAGTCATGAGACAACATGTCAAACCTTATGGGGTACACCGTGAGCTCACCTCAAACCGTAAACAGGGGGGAGTGGGAGTAGAGCTGCCCCAGTAGTATGTGTGATTATACCCATAATAAACAACTCTGGTAAAGCCATTTAGCATTTCAGTGTCAATCGTTGTCCATAATGTCTGGGACATCATCCCGCAAGGGAGAGCCACCTCCACGATCTCTACGCAGTAGCAGTATGGAAATGTTGGCCTCTATATACGACATTGCATCCCCAGGGTCCTCATAAAAGTGTGATCTTCCCCTATGTTGTAGCCGCAGTTTGGCAGGGTATAGCAAGGCATATTGCACCTGGAGCATCCGCAGCATCTTCTTGACAGGATCGAAGGATTTGCGCTTGGAGAGAACGGCCGACGCGAAGTCAGGATATGTGTGTATATCGGAGGATTCAAAGCGCAGCACCCCCGTCTCCCTGGCCAATCGCAGGATAAGGTCCCCTTCACGGTAGTTGAGCAGCCTAGCCACAATGGTACGGGGGGGGGGGCGCCAGGCTTAGGAACCAGGGCGAGGACACGGTGCGCCCTTTCCACCAGGAATTGTTGTGAAAGCTTGGAGGGGTCAAAGAATGACAAGCAATTTCTCAACAAAGTGCTCCATCGGGCCCTTGCAAGCAGCTTCCGGAACACCGACAATGCGGATGTTATTTCGGCGTGAGCACAATTCGAGGTCATCTCATTTGTTTCGCACCTTGTTGAATTCCTGTTGCAGCTGTACAATATCCCTGCCCTGTCTGGCGACCTGGTCTTCAGTCTCCCCACCCCGGTCTCGACCTCTGTAATACGAGCCCCTTTTTCCAATTTTGATTTTATGAGCCAATCGTGGAAACTATGTCATCTAGCTTCACATTGACTGCAAGGAAGCCATTCTGTACAGTTGCAAGCAAGTGGTCTTCCCTTGCCGTAGAGGCCGGAGGGTGGGGGGCAGTTCCTCAGTAGGGGGATCAGTATCACAGGCAGTAGATTTTGCAGGGGTGTTGGTGAATTTATCCATAGGGCCCTTCGATGCCCCGCCTTTAGTCATGGCTCCCGCTGCAGAGTAGATGGTCAGAGGATGCAGGGCGAGTTAGAAGGCAATTGTCTGTTCCACACAGGTCAGCATTAGCCCACTCCCGCCCCAGATGAGCACAGACACGCCCGGGCACCGAGCTTGAGGGCCCAGCCGCCAATCATGTCCAGAAAACCGGGGCAAGGGCGATTGGTATAACATATAGTGCCCCCTAGTCACGGCCCAGGAAGTGCTAGCCCAGACGGAGAAAAGGCAGAGGGAAGAGAAGAAGCCACTAAACTCACAAGTAACATCAAGGCGAGCTGCAGTATGTGCCCAGGACCCGAATTCAATGTACCCTGCGGCGCCTCACCCACAACTCTCTCTCCTGCATGTTGAAGGTTGGCCAACCCCAAACAGTAAGGTGGTTTCACTTTCATTTAAAGTCATGCAAGGTCGTGTTTGGTCACGTAGCTGGTCCGGATACTGGTATTGGCATCTGTGTTCTGGGTGCCACACTCCCTCTATAATTCAGAGCGCTCAGAGGTTAGCACTGATCCAGCATACAAGGAGATGGGAGCCTGCAATAATACTCTTTACCTGCGCTCCCATTACGCTCACTTGGTATCCACGGGGACGCCACCCTGGTTGGATGACTTGCACTCTCGAACCCTCTCCCGGTCCCTTGGTAATGCCTCTGGTTAAAGATGGGTCTGCAATATAGGAGAGCTGGATTCAATACCAGATTGTCTGTTTTCTTACCTCCCTTGGCCTCAACTCCTTCCTCCCCCTTGGGCCTTCTCCTCACCTTAATATTGTAAAAGGTGGATTCTCAGTCCTGCTCCTCGTGGCAGGGGCGCGTAGATGTGGGGGCGAGCAGCAGCCAAGTTACTTCACTGGTGCAAGCCCCCCTGTGGGAATCCAGGCCTGCTGCGACTCTGTAGGTTTGCTGCTTTACAGTCTTTATATGCAGTTATTATGTTCCTCTTAGTTCGAATAATAATGTCTTGCTCCTTTCCTTTTAGGTATGGAAAGGTATTTTGGTGTTGTCATGCAGTTTGAAGATGAGCATGGGCCAGTAGGTGAAAGCACGTGTGCGCAATGCTGTCCAGTGAGTAATGCGCGATGCGCAGCGCTGTTTCGCCTTTTCTCTCCTTGCAGGTTGCGATATTCCTCACTGAGCGCCGTAATGTTCCAGCAATGATATTGACCAGTCGAGGACTACCCAGGTAAGAATTGTGTGGCTTTCTTCATTCGGGAGGAAACGTTAGTAAATGCTTACTAATGCTGTCTTTCTTTCTCCTCTTTCCAGGTTATGGTATTCCAGGATGCATGCGGTGCCGGATGATGGAGTTCGTACCTTCAGGTGAGTGGAACTGAAGTCAGCGATGGATTGAAGACAGGATACTGTTCCAGGTAAGTTTTGTAGTGTTCTTTCGCTCTCTCTGCAGGTCCTTGGTTTCAGGTAAGCTGGCATCAAAGAAGTGGACACGGTGAGCGTTACGCTGCCCACAGCAGAATAACAATAACGCAAAGCATGTTCTGCTGTTTGGGTGCGGTTTAAATAGTCTCTGGTAAAGTAGTCCAGGTAAAATAGTCCCAGGCCTGCCACACCCAAAAGACTAGACCGCATAGCTCAGTTCCTTGTAACTGAGCTATGTGTGTGCCTCCATGTTGGCTGAATCACCCCCCCACCCCCCAAGTTAAATAGTCCCAAGTCAATAGTCCCATTCTAATGTTGGTCTTCATGATGGACTGACTCCAAGAGAGTCTTGGATGAGGTTTTAAGGCCTTTGACTTTGACCTGGCCCGAACTGGAAGGCTGACTTGCCAGTGAGGGCAAGGGTCATGACAGCTCCAGATCTCACCACACCCACTGCGCTGCGCCACTTCACCAGGATGCCAAATAAAGCTCTAGGACTTTGAATGCTGGGTCTTCAATCCGGATGGACTTTATCTGCCTCGCAGACCCGGTCAGAGACATAGATTTATCCAAGGGGGAGCTCCCAGGCCTTCAGCGCGTGAGGAATTGTGCAGACATTTTGCCAGTCATTGATTTGCCCAGGGGCCCAGAGTGAAATTCATTGCCTGCCGGAGCCTATGTAGATGGCACCCCTGTGTCCAGTCCGGGAGTAGTCCCCACTGCACCACAATACATGCTGGTGCGCTCCCAAGGCGCACCGTCCAACGGGGGAGCAGGTCTGCCAACAAAATCAGCCTAGGTTTCTGTGTGCCCGGGATCCCCCCCATGCCGCCGTAGGTCACAAGAGCGGTGCAGACTGGGGACGATGTAGCTCACCTACAGGCACAAGTTGCAGCAGCCAGGCTCCAACGTGTCTCGTCCACTGGTTCCACAATATTAGGCTTTCAGGGTACCACGCTCCACCTCAGCGCAGCCGATGGCTTCAGTCATGCACCAAGGATAGGCTTTTAAGGTGGGGCCTGCGTGGGATCAGGGCCGGCGAAGACAGCAGCAGTCCGGCCACCCAGCGGTCAATGCGGCAGTCAGACCTGACATCGATCCCACGGCTTCCTGTCCAGTGTACCACCCTTCTTCAGCAGGATGTAATTTCACCCGGCCCAGGCCCCCTTCCAACAGAGGCACACCGGAGCGGCCGGCGAAGCAGGCGTGGCAGCAGCACGGACCCCTGGAGCAGTCGGCTCGGATCCCGACACCGCGCGGGGAGAGGCCAGGCACCCCACCAGTAGACTCACGGCCCGACCGCCCTGTCCGCAGCGAGGGCCCCCTCTCAGCGCATATTCTCTGGTGTTCGGCTGAGAGCAGTGCGCCGAGCACTCTGCAGTAGAGGGTCCAGCCTAGCGCAGGGAGCGCTCATCCTCACTCCCCTCCCCCGCTGCTCACCACAGTCCAGGAGCAGGCCCTCAGGATTTTCAAACGGCGCGAACCTCGTACCCAGGCTCTGATTTCATACCAGACTTATGCCACAGCTTCACAAATCCTTCCCAGTCATGTAGATGACATCTGGCAGCGATTACAAAAGGTATAACCGGATTTATTTATAAAACGGATTTTGTGAGGCAGGAGCTGCACACTCAAGTGGCCATCTTGCTTGGCAGCTCAACAGCGCCCCCACCAACCAACTCTTTTACAAGTAAGTACATTTTAAACATGTATTCTCTTTTCTAGGCAAAAGGCCCAATCCTTTAAAAGTCTTTCCCTTATTCTTGCAGCATGAGTGTTCTCAGTGGCAGAAGGAGTGGGGGGTCACTAGGGTCTAGTGTCCAACAGGCAGTGTCATGACAGGTTCTTAAGTAGCAAAAGTCAGAGTTCCTAGGGAAGACTGTTCAAACAAGTGAGTATCTTACTTTAGATTAGTTGAGGGTCCAGGGGCTTCACAGAAGATTCCAGCAGGGGCCTGGGTGCAGGGGACTAGAGGACTCCCAATTACAGACTCTGGAAGGGACTTTGCAGCAGGGATCAACAGGGAAGGCTCTAGGCAAGGTTTTCCTTGGGCTGGATGCAGCTGTGTGGATTTGGTGCCTTTTCAGGAGCACAGAAGACAGAATATCACCACTTGGATTCTCATCGTTACAAAGGTCCAGCACTCTGGGTGAGGGGACTTTCCAGACTTGAATTGTGTCTCTGGAGATCCAGCAGGATGCCCCCAAAGTTTCAGCGAGATTCGGAATTCAGAAGTCTAAGCACCGCACAATGGCTCGAGGTCCCAGGGTGTTCGGTTTTTGCAGCCCGCAAGGTCGCAGCATGGCATGGGATGGCTCAAAATGCAGGTCTTCTGGAGTCTAGTGGGTCTCGCCAGGTTCTTGTTCGGGGTCATCGTTTTCTGAGTCCCCAGGTCGATTGGAAAGAAGGGCTGGAGCCCGGGCGAGGAGTCCCTGGGACTCCCGCCGAAGATAAAAATCACACAAAGGAATTTCCTGCCCTGGATGTCAGGGGAAGGAACAAGAAAGGACAAGGAACACTAAAATGGCGACA
This sequence comes from Ambystoma mexicanum, assembly GCF_040938575.1. NCBI lineage: Eukaryota > Metazoa > Chordata > Amphibia > Caudata > Ambystomatidae > Ambystoma > Ambystoma mexicanum. Next base: position 546,363,016 of record NC_090940.1, read on the forward strand.
CGGCCCATTTTGGTTAAATGAGCGCCCCATGGGTGCCTTTACCAGGACTGTGCACCACATTAATAAAAAGGTATCACTACCACCGGCCATTAATGGTACGTTTGTCCTTGTAGCATAAATGTTACATTTAAAAGGAGAACAGGGATACTCAGTATCTCCCCAGATATCCACATAAGGTGGGGGGTGCTGATCTCACTTAATAAAATGTAAAGATCCTTTCTACCCTTGGGAACTGTAGTTCTCACATGTTAGCCAGAGAAAGTTAAAAGGGGAGCCCAAAGGGAAATCCAGCAACAATAGGGAGTATATGCCAAAAGTTGTCAAAGAGAATAGAATTAAAAAGACACTATGGAGAGTCTAACAAATGACACCCATAAAAAGAGTAAAAGGTTCCCACTCACTGGAGGTATAAGGAAAAATAATCGACCAGTAAAGCAAAAAGTTCTGAGGTTGACACAGGTCAGGAAGATTTACCATTACTATGAAAATCTTACCTAACAGGAAGTGCCCTTGCCCTTTTCTATGCAATCTCGCGAAACCTCATGAAAGGAATCATAAGACCGGGAACTACAGCTGGCGTGTCGGGTAACAGAGGTCGACAGTGCACAGGACCCTCCCGCAATGATATCCGAGGCAGGGAGGCGCGCTTGCTACTGTGGTACCATCCTTATCTCCAGAGACAAGAAACGACAAGTAGGTCCGCACAGCTGGTGAGTCAGACGGAGAACCGATAGTAAACCGCATGGTGTTGAGCAAAGGTCATAAATGGCAACTTGTTATGAACCAAGAATGTGTGTGCTAGTGAACTTTAAAAGCCCAGGAAAGACTAGCTGCAGATTGGTCTTGTGCCACGCGATCAATTTGAAAGACTATGGCTGGTCCCTTTTTCTTGTTAACGTTATTGTAATAAGAGGCCGTAGGAAAGGCAGACCTAAAGAGTTAAGGCGGTCATACAAGGGTCGAGCCAAAATTCATTGTACAATCGAAAGTCCTTAATGCATTACCAAAGTTTTGACATTGTGAAACGGGTGTGTGCACCCAGCTGAGGGAAACGCTGTACAAACAATAAAATGTGGAAAGCCTGACTGGGGGCTAGAAAAAGCTAAGGGACGTGAATCCCGCAAGTTATTACGAATAAGTGAACTGTGCGAAACTGGAAAATGTGAATCCGACTGAGGAAAGTCAAGGTTACAAAAAGGTTCGCAGCCCGGTCGAGGGTGATCCACAGGTGAAAGGAAATCACCCGACGGGAAGGATACTGAAAGGAACTTTTTGTTTGCAGTTTATAGTACATCAGGCCCTCTGAGGCAAGAGACTTGGTGTAAAAGACTCGGCCACAGAAAGCCCTGATATTTTGGAAACAAACTGTAAGCTCATGCTGGAGAAGCCCAGGAGTGTGCTGTGCTCGAGAGTCTAGCATTGTCCAGTGCTAAACACGCGGGGAAGGGAGACCCCAGTTATACCATCCTGACTTATCATTTGGTGAACACTTCTTTCTTTTCTGATGAGCATTATCCGACACCATTTTGTAATTTAGCGGTAAGGACTGGCAATAGTTCTTTTTAGTATAGGCCCTTTGACAAGAAGCCACTAGGACTGCCTTATTATTTGACGGTCGTAGCTTGCTCCCATCTGAGATTTAGGTTTAGATTAGGTGTTTTTCTCACCCATTTATACAGTTTAATAAACACCCTTGAACTGTGATCACCTGTGTCTGTCTTTACTGTTGCCACCAAGATATGCGTCCTTTGTTGGTGCTGCAGAAAAGGCACCAAAACCGCAGCGTGAACCATGAAGTCGCTGAAAGTCATGCTACAGGTCCTCCTTCGAGACTGCTGCCAAAAGATCCCGTGCATTGTCCTGCCTTCAGACCAAGGAATCTGGAGGTCGGGTCTAGAGCTGCGGCATCGCCGAGCACCCAGCACAAACATTTTCTTCAAACCTAAGGTACTGTTGGGAAAAAGGTATTGCTTACGTGATGCCAAGAAGTCTCTCCACAGCATTGGAAGTGCACATAGAGGTGTCCAAGCCAACCCCCTCTTTTACCTCCGACCCTAGCCGCTGCTTGTGTCCCTTCCTCAAGTCTGTTTTTAAGGTCTGCCGTGTTAATTTGCTGCTTCAATAACACTAGAGACTGGAAGAAATCCACAGGAACTCTTTATAATTCACTGCTTGTCAAGACTTCAAACCCTATCCGAACTGCCTTTACCATTTAGCGTTTTGGGACTTAAAGGACTTACAATGCGAAGAAACCCTCTTTAGAACCTTGAACCACTTCATATTATACTAACAATTTTCCTACCTTTAAGTGACCTTACTATATGTGTTTGAAATACATTATCGTATTAACTGTTGAAAACTGTATGAATGTGCAATAACCGATAATACGATAACATTGTTTTTTTCCTTTTTGACGGTGCTACAAATGTAACCGTGAACAAACACAAAAGTGAAAGTGCCCTTTGAAGTGTATTATCAAGTATTCCTAGGTGTTCTAGTATAAACAAGTATTCAAAGTGATTCGGATGTAAATATAATAAATATATACTTTTACATAACTTGTAAGTGCTTCTTTACTGTGCCTAACTAGATTCAGTGTACTTACCTACAGCTCACATCTTCCTCTAATAAGCTTGCCTGCTCTGCCACTCTACCATGGCCCTGACTTAGTAGAGACTGATACTAAGAGTTGGGGATCTACAAACCACTGGGATAGCTTACTAAAGTCTTACTACCAGTAGGACTTTAGGAAAACTCCCCTAACAGTGCCATTAAATATATCAGAACCACGTTATTGTATACCAATCCTGCATCTCTGGATCACCAAGTTATAATGATCAAATGCTCTTAATGCAGCTATAGGGTCATATAGGTACACAGACATAACGTAGCAAGTATATTCCAAAAAGTGAAAGTAAGGAGGCAGTTGTGTACATGTTTCAGAATCACGATGTAATGAAAACAGGATAAATATAATGTACTGTCAGTACTGACACTGTAAATACTTTAAGATAAATCACATACAATCCAATCCAGATTAACAGTTCTTTACAATCTCATTTGGCCTGCTTACATTACTAGTAATGGTTGATACCGTGTACAGGTAATAATGCAATACATCCATCAAAAGAGATCAGACCGAACATTCAATGAACAATATTCTTAGTGTGTAATAATCTCACAATCTAAGGCTGATGGTGTTCTCCTGAATGACCACCAAAAACAGATCGCCAAGCGAAGAATCACATAGGTTAATGTGTATTTAAAATTGGCAATTCAGATATTCAAGGCAATCAGAATGACAACAATAATAAAAGAGTACACACAATTGAGTAAAACGTTTCATTCTGAGAGAAACTGGATTCATGTTCACTAGATACATGAATACAGGAGTAACAATCTGTGTCAGTGTAACTAGCACAGTATCATACTAAAATGAAATTAGTCAGTGACCCACATTCCTTTATAAGAAAGGTAAAAGGCAGAAATCTTCATTCCTCCCTGAGGGATCTAGAGAACTGAGGGTGTGGACCCAGAACATTTCCCTCTGCAACATTATTCGAGCAAGATTCTCACCTTGCAATGGTGTATGGATAAGTTCTAGAATCACATACCTCAATTGGGCTATAAATTTGTTTCCTTTGGATTACTTGTAGATGTCTTGCGATATCTGCTTCCTCTTTATAATAACAAGCACCCACCATATTTGGTATATGTGGAGGTGAAGATTATTTGCTGTATGTGATAATGGAACTTTGATTTAAACAGGATATTATCCCTATTTGTATCACTTGTAGGTTTTCTATATATTTTCCATCACCGCGGACAATGTAACGTCAGACCTTGTGAGGTAAGCTTGATGTTAGTTTTTTGTGTAAAGTCCAGTCTGGGCCAAGACTTTAGAAAGCCCACCATTAGTGAACAGGATTACACCCCTTAAGTTTAGCCTGTTCTACCCACAGGTAAGGCTTAGTCTAGGAGAGATGAGGGCTGTAGTGAGGCACACAGAACTTAGAGCATACACTTCGTTCAAGGAATTGTTAGCCTTAGTGTATATCAAATAAATACTTATTTTTTTTATATAACATCTAATGTGTAAGTGTTTCCTTGAACAAAGTGTATGCTCTAAGTTCTGTGTGCCTCACTACAGAAACTATTGCCAGTCCTTACCACCAAGTTCGAAAAAGAGTGTGGGATAATGTTCACCAGAAAAGAAGTGTTCATAATAAGTCAGGATGGTATGGCTGGGTCTCCTTTTACCCATGTTTTAAGCACAGGATAAAGTGGGACTTCTGAGCACAGCACACTCCTGGGCCTCTCCAGCACAAGGTTCACTATTCCATTCAACGATATCAGGACCTTAAGGGGCCAAGTCTCTTTTCTACAAAGTCTCTTGCCTTAAAAGGCCTGCTGGACCAAAATAGTAAACAAAAGTTCCTTCGGTGACCTTGTACCGTGGGTGATTGCTCTTCGCCCCTTGCATCTCCCCCCACCGGGCTCAGATCCTTCTTGCAACTTGGGCCTCCCTCTGTTGGGTTCATTACGGCCTTTTACTCAAAATCTTCTCTGGTGTATCAGATCTCACCCAGTTTCGCAAACATCCCTCAACCCGGTTCACACTTGCCAATTTCACAGTTCATTTTATTTTGATCACATTCAGGATTTACTTTCTTAGTTTTTTCCCTTGGCTTCCCTGTGTTGGGTTCACTTAGCCATCGCTAACACAGTTTATGAGTTTCTAAACACAATTCATGTTTTACTTCATATTTTCAGAAAGCGTGGTTCCTTTTCCTTAGCTTTCTTTCAGCAATGGGTCAGAGTCTTTCAATTGTACAGAGGATTTTGTGTGTCCTCTGTTGGACCACTCTGACCGTCGCACCACCCTCTCCTAGGGCCTTCTGGGACTTGAAGTTTCACCACAAAACAAAGGGGCCAGCCAGAGTCCTTCAATTGAGCACTCCTTCAGCACCTGATCACTCTGAGGCTGGGCCTTTTCTCAGTTTTCTCACAAAATCACAACACTCAAATTCTTGGTTCACATACAATGTTGCCACTTGCAAAACTGGGCTCAACACAGTCCGGTTTGCCATCAGCTTTCTCCGACACACCTGCTGTGTTGAACCCGCTGGTCTGTTTCGCCTCTGGAGTCAAGGACATTAACAGTAGCCAGCGTGCCTCCCCGTTTGCGTTATCCGAGTGAGAGGCCCCTGTGCCCTGCTGACACCTGTCACACCACATGCCAGCTGCACTCCCCGGTCTTGTATTTGCTTTATCAGAGGCTTCGCGGTTCAAAGTTGAAAAGGGGCAAGGGTAACTCCCTTCTCGTCCTTTCAGGTCTCGCCGCTTTTCTCCTCCTCTTGAACGGTTGTATACGAATTGTTCGTTTTACAATTGTTCGAATTACAATTGACCTTTTCACAATTGACCGAATTGTGAAGGTCAATTGTAAAAAAAAAAAATTCTTTGTTTTGATTTAGAGCTTTACAAAAATTAAAATATTCTTTTTCCAGGACTTGTCATTAAAAGTTTTAGTAACTCTTTATATTTCTTGCTATTAAAGGGCTCAGCGTTAATACAAAAGTTTTTGTAGAAAGGACTAAAAAAAAAGAAGAAAAAAAAAAATAAAACAATCAACCAGCAGGCCCAATATTTATCATCTACTATTTCTCGACCCCTTCGGTCTTTCCAATGCCGCCAAGAAACGATTTAAATGGAAACTATTTTTGCCACTTCCATGTTACCCCTAATTTTGTTCCGGAGCATTGGTCTCAATCTGCTGTGCTTCTTTTGAGGTCAGGCCGATCTTTAAGACCTGATCTACTGCAATTGTTAAGGCAGTACCGTGTCCTGATGTCAAAAGGTTCCAAAACTTTTCTGAAAACAGGTACTCTGTTTTATTTACAAAGTTCGAAAAGTACATTACTCTTGTTTCCCAAGTCCCTTCACAATCTTGAAGTAAATGCTGCAGATTCTGTTTATTCGGGTCTGCACAAACATTGCAGAAAATAATAGCATTCGGCCTTTGCCCTCAAATATTCAGAATTTCACCTGTGGGAATTAAGTTTAGACGTGTTCGAAGAAAACTTTTCTTGCGTTGCTATCTGGATGTTTTTGTAGGTACTTCTCCCAGCTTTTGTCTACAATTGGGAGGCTATTCTTTGGTTTTGCAAGTCGCATTTCCAACCCTGTTTTAATCCAGTCCATTGTTTGTTTCTGTTTTCACTTTCTGGGGATTTTCTTTAAGTGTTTCCACCAATGAGTCTGCCTCGATCAGACTTCTCATTTTCTTCCAGCTGTTGCAGTATCTTGGACTTATCTGAATGATATTGTTATTTTATATCTTCGTATAGTGAGTTTCTTTGCAGAATTATTATTAGCCTGTATAGTGAGAGCAGACTCCAAGCCACTTGTTGCCTCAACGATTTGAGGCCAAGTTCAAATCTTAGAACTGCCATGGAGAGGCAGTTTGGCAAGCCCAGAGATCTTTTCCACAATTGGCTTTCCACTTTTTGCCAATCTATGTCCGATAGTGTCGGTTGGGCCTCCATGCCATACAATATGACCAGAATTATTTTAGCGACATAAAACATGAATAATGGCATAATTGAGAATTTACAGAGGCCATAGAAGATCTTTTTCATCTGCGGCACTGCTTTCTCCACCTTTAGCCTTATTTCCATTTCTACTTTGTTGGCTGAGGGAGAGGAGTATACCATATACCCCAAATACACCAGCTCATCTACTCTTGTGATGGCTTCCCCTTCAAAGATCCATTTTCTGTAGTGGATGTGCTTATTAAGGTGTTTCAGCACCAAGATTTTGGTATCCTTGGGTTTACCTGCAAACCATTAATTTTAGTGTAAATACTTAGTCCATTCAATAGGTGTAATTCTATTGCTGCCCTGTCAATCAGGACGATGTCGTCTGCAAATGCGAGCCAATGGACATTGATAGAACTCAGTTTTGGACTCGCCATAACCCATGATTGCAAGAAGTCTCCCAAATCTGACAGGTACAGATTAAAAAAGAATGGTGCACCCAGACAACCTTGTCTCACACCTTGTTCAACCCTAATTGAATTTGTGAGATGGCATATATATATATAGTCAATTGTGAAAAGGTCAATTGTGACCCTTTAAAATCGGTCAATTGTTAATTCGAACAATTGTAAACAATTTGGGTAATACTTCTTGAACTGCCGATTTGGAATAGCTGTCCCCTCACGAGTTGTGTGCTCTCGTACTCCACCTTTTATCCCTGTTGGGAAGTTAAAGGGCTGTCAGGTGTGTGTGTGGTTCTGCTCAATTGCCTGACACTGCCCGACCCTTGTGTGGGGACATGTCAGCTAAACAGCTCTGTGTTAGTCCATTGTCTTTCTCTGCGTAAGAAAGTGATCGTGCCTGAAAAGGGGCTTAGGAGGGTAGAGCTTGGGATAGGATTGGGCAAAGATGTTACAGGGAATGGGGTACTGCATCTTGCCCGTCAGTGTCCCACTTCCACTCCCCGGAAGAACCCCCCCCCCCCCAGCCAGGTCATCCTGCCCTATTGGTCCAACCCCAGGAACTGGATTCAATAGCGATGGCCGTGTCCTGGCCATGTGGATGACAGATCTCCTGGAACTATTGGGTGAGACACCTTTAGGTTTCTCACAGTAAGTATTCAGGGCTGAACAGTACAATGTAAGCGAAGAAGCTGGTGCAGCAGGACAGTCCCCAAGGAGAGGCAACAGCAGACCCTGGTTCAGGATCCTTGGTCTTGGCAACTGAAGAAAAGATCTGGAGATGGATATGGTGGTTGCACTCTAGCAGTTGGACGTCCAGCAAAAGATCTTAACATCACTGGGGCTCTTCAGGCTCGGCTGAAGGACAATTGTCGTGCAGTGGAGTTTGCACCTTTTCTTAGTCCTAGTCTCGGCAGAAGGGATTTCTTAAGGAGCGGGATCACTAGGGGTCCAGAAGGATGCCTACTAAGTTTCAGACGGAATCATGCTTCAGAAGACATTGCACCACAAAATGGCACAGGACCCAAGGCATTGAGGAATTGCAGGCCGTGGAGGTCCCAGCTTATCAAGGGATGGCGCAAAATGCGGTTAGTCTAGGGACTGGTTAGGCCCACCAGTACAAGGGAGAAAGTTGTCCTCTTCGGGGGGGCTTCCTTGTCACCTAGAAGTTGAGGTTGGGTCTGCAGTGTTTACTCATCCAGCTCTGGGGGTTGCTGGAAGTGGCTACGGACGTTTCCCATCGGATCTACAGTTGCAGCGGTCGACTGTTTCTGCTCAAGGACCATCATCTTTTATGCAGGAAAACTAGCTGAGCCCACCAATCATCAGACATGCATTCATTCAAACTTGGGGAATTGGAGGGGGAGGTGCTGTTGGCTGTCCAATGGGGACAGCCAGCTTCCCAGCACAAACTGGTTCCAGGCAGGCACACTGCAGAACAAAGACCAGGGGAGTTTTGATCACCTCTCCCACTTCCAGTCCTTTTAGGCACTCGGCCTTGACAGGCTTTCCAAGGGAAGCCCGCCATAGACAAAAGCCCTCCCCCAACCAGACAGGTAGAAGAAGGCTATAGAAAGAACATGGCTTAAAAAAGTACAGCCACCATTTAAGGCAAATGGTGACCAGTGTCCCTTTCCGCAGCTGCAAAGGCAGCCTGTGACAAAAGTCCCCAAAAAGTTATGCAACATGGTACACTGCCACCAGCCTGTCAGATGAAATTGAACAGTAACTCAAAGTTAATGGAAAAGCAAGAAAAGCAAGACAATGTTTCCCCTCACCAGAAAAGATGGAGGAAAGCATAACTTCATACAAAAGTATCAGATGGATAAAAAGGGTTCGCATGGTTAGAGTAAATTAATGAGTAGGTGTGGAAAAAGGTTCCCACTCAGGAGAATCAGTCCACAGATCCAATAGTCCAGCATAAATGCTAGGGGACTCGCAAAGTGGGCAGAATTGCACTCAAAAAGGAAAATCTACCTAACACTTGGGAATACTTGAATGGTTGGACTTTGAATGTTGACAATCTAGATATTTAATCACACTAAATGTCCTTGCCTTTTTACTTGTTTGCATTTTACACTTATAACTGGTTGGAGGAATTTCAATTCTCTATATGAGAAAGGCTTTTGCCAATTACAGGTAACTTGATTAAGATAAATAGACAGGAGACAGGATTAGGTTGTCAGATATAATTTTGGGTCATTTTATCTGTAATTTATAACTTCAATTCTTAATTTTACTGCTTCTCTAATTTTAGATTGAATCATGAATGTTTGAGGCCATACTTTTGGACATGTTTAAACTTATTTTCAAAGATTCCTATTTCTCAAAGTGTTTACTTACAATTTGTAACTTTCTAGACCCAGCACACACACTATCTTACAATAGGGTGCTGGAGGGGTTACTTAGTATCCCCTTTGTCTAGTTTCTCATGTAACATTTTTTATGTTACCCTTTCTAAAATTAATGGCTGGTGGCAGTGGTTTACCTTTCCCTACAATTGTGTTTCTACCGCGGGCTGCAGCTGCAGTAAGGCACCTATGGGTGCCCATTTTGTCAAAATGGCCAGGTCCTCTTTTTTTTTTCGCCATTTCTTGTTGGAAAGGTCGTTCTTGAGATTTAGTATGCACGCCAAACCAGGTTTGGTCCCTTTGTTCGTTTTGTCTTTGGTGGGATTTAATGGTGAAGCTCATCTCTGGGTCCAGCGTGTCTGGCAGGGGCAGAAAGTGAAGGAGGTGCCTGAAACTCGCTGTGCTTAATCTCCTTTGTTACAGCAATGCTCCCAAAGGTGATTGGCTGGCTGTCCTTGGAGGACAGCCACCCTGAGATGTGATTGACAGCTAGGCTGAATTGAATGGGAGAAACCTGCATAAAAGGCGAGGTCTTTTGCTTGGAAGGCAGAGTCGACCACTGGACGAAGGAATCTGAAGAAGAACTTGGACGAGACACTTGCTGCAACTCCTGGACTGTTGGTTTGCCCAGTGAAGCCCTGCTTCAGTGCTGAAGCTTCAAATTCGCCTCGAATGGAGAAGCCCTGCAAAGGACCACTTCTCCCCTTGGGTTGGTGGGACCAATCGACCCAAGACGAATTCATCTGGAAATCCTTGCGGAGCTGCCGGTACTTCCCTTGCTGCTGCAGGAAGCGAATGCCAGGGAGAGGAACACCAGAATAGAGTCTGTCGTCTTTAAGTCGGACCTGAGCTCCAGGAATATCCTCCAGACTCCCATGAAGCAGGACTGACCAAGCCTGAGCCATCTCAACAGAGTGCTGTATCCCAGATGCGAGGCAAGTCCATGAGGTATCCGAGAACCACGGTGGTGCTATTCGTGAGAAGCTGAAACCACAAAGTGCAACTGATCTGAAGTTTCTCCATTGCTGCCGCTGACCTTCAAATCGTAGTGCAGGAGTCCTGAGACGTCCTCCCACTGGTCCCCACGACTGAGGCCCAGGAACAACAGTATCTGCCATACTGCAACAGGAACAGTGTTCGGCAGAAACCTGTGCAGTTCCCTCTGGGACCACTGCAAAAGATTTAAGACTACAGGTGTTTGGCAGTAAACCCACTTGGTAGCAGTCTGTACCACAGATTCACTTGGTAGCTGTGGCTGAGCAGTCAGACTTCCATCAAGAAGAGTTAGGCAGTATACAGAGTATTCACAATAGGTCAAAAGAACTCAGTAGAACAAGTAAACACTGACCAGAGCTTGGTGTAAGAGTTATAATTATTTATTTAAAACCATATCTAGAAAAACACACAGGCACTAATAGTAAGCAATTCAAAAACAAGGTCACTAAAAGATATACACTCCCTTAAAAGAATATTAGACAATTCTTTAGTAAAGCCCCACTTATTTTCAGACAGCGGTGAGCGCTTAACGCAGACGGCACTCTAATAATTAGTTTTAAAAGGGAGAGAAAAGCAGAGTACAACTTGAAACAGATCCCCACACTTTTGCAAGAACACAACAAGAGAGGAAGGTAAAGTAAAACCGTGAGTTTAGAGTTCAGTAAGCCGGATCCACTTTAAGAGGATCAAAACAAAATGTGTCCAAGGTCACACGGTTGCAGTGCACAAAAATCTTGAAAAGGTTCAAAAAGAGTTGGACCAAAGAAAGGGATCAGTTAGAAGGTCAAGGCGGCCAGCCCAGTCCAGAAGGTTAAGGGATTATTATTACGTTGTAGCAATCTTTGGAAAGGGAGGCCTGGCGGACACAGTACCTTAAAGTGGTGAGAATACTCCAGCGGGGGCAGTTGTTCCTGGCAGCGGATGCAAGTCGGTGCTTCGTCCGGGGGAAGAGAGGATCTCGTCGGGGAGGAAGACAGGAGTCCGTTGCACTGCCAGGGAAGAAACCAGCCGCGGAGTTCCCAGGTAAAAGGAGCGGTCCTTTTATTCGCGGTTCAGTGGTAAGTGGCTATCCGGTTGCCGGGGTGCTTGGTACGGGCAATTCGACCACAAGACGGCCTGGGATGCGAAGAGAAGGTAAACTGGTTGTGCCCACCAGTCAGGGGAAGAAGCCTCTTCAGCCGGGAGATGATCTCTGTCGTCGGGAAGTGGCGAGTCGGTTCCGCAGGGCTCCACCGGTGGTGTCGTCGTGGTAGGTCGGCTCAGCTTCTCCCTCGTCGGATTCTCAGGTCCTGTGGCGACTTCTGAAGTTCCAGTCCCCAAAGCCCTGCTTTTATGCAGCACACCCCCCATTCACTCAAACTAGCTGTCAATCAAACATGCTAAGTGGTGAGCCGGCCGGCTCACCACTTGGGCTAATCACACAAGAGTGCGACTTGAGTTACCAAGGTAACTCAGTCCAGGGTGCCTAAACCCCCTCCCACACCCCCTGTGGTACCCAGACAGAGTGGCACCACTTTTGGAGGCTTCTGTGGACAAGCCCACCAAAAAGTGGAACAAAGCGCTTGACTTGGGTTGGAATCACCGAAGAGAACACAAATGCCATTTTAGAATCGAGCCCTGGCAAAAAATACCAACCGGCGAATTAATATTAAATAAATAAACCGGCTGTATGTTCGTGGCTATGAGAATTAAATAATTAAAAGTTGGTAGCCTCGAACAATGGGAAAATCCCATAGGGATATATTTGCGGTCGAATATAAAAAGTAGTATCCACTGCCACCAGCCAAAACTCGATCAGGGGAGACGGAGACGTGCCCCCTCGACTAACAGACCCCAGGGCAATTGAATTGCCCCGACCAGTACCATCCACAATATGATAGTTTGTAGTGGTTTCTGTTCCTAATTTGGGGCTAGTAAAGCCACTGGTGACTTACATGCCCTGGGAGACAGTAGTCAGTCCCAGGGTATGGAGTCTATGGTGGGGTGTCACTATGACACCCCTGTGTTACTGCACGGAGGGTGCTGTGTAACACACATAGGAAAAACACATGAGACCCTATGGAGTAAAGGACCCCATAGCCCATAAAACACATTAACAGTCAAAGGAACACCATAAATCATGTCCAAGAGTGGGAGAAAGAGAGTCTCACTCTTGGCAGGAGAAAAAAACAAACTCCAGAAACTCAGCAAAGCTGCTGGGGGACTCACTAGGTTAGGAAATTCAGCCTAAAGAGAGAATTCTCCCTAACAAACAGAAGCCAGCTGGAACTGATTTCTTCAGACCTAAGGTACTGTAAACTAACCCTCTTGTTGTGTAGCCTTGCTAGCTCTCAGTTGAGACTTGTCTTGGTTGCTTTTGCAGAGTTGTTTGCAGCTTTGCCCCTCACAAACTTCCCAGCTTGTGGCCCAACAGTGATTTAATTTTCTACAAACACTTCCAAAACATTGTGCACAACCTTTACTTACCTTCAAGAAGTGCTTCAGCTCCCCTAGACTTTGTTCAATTAACATTGGCTGTCCTGGATCCCTGAAAGGCTCGTCTAACCTCTGACTTTGTGCTTTAACTAACCTTCAACAAAAGGCACACATTCTATAACTTGTGCAGCTGAGAAAGGGTTAATTTACTTTGCATTGGGGGTTCAAAAGTACTTACCTGCTTAAGAATATTTGTTAACCATTGTTTTATTCCCTAAACCTTTTCTTTTTGACACCAAACTCAGTATTGCTTTAAATGTGCCAGTGATTTATCAATGTCCATAGTGTCCTAGTTATTGTAGTCACCTAAGGGTGTAGGAAGTGTCTGTGTGCCACCCCCAAATGGTTATCTACCAATATATTGAAAATGAGAGTGTGTATTTTAGAAGCATATTTTTGTGTTGCATATATTGCTCCCTTCTAGGCTTATGCAAACTGATTGTTAAATAAATAATTGTTTAATCAAGGAACCTTGATTTTAAGAGTTTATTTGGATAATCGTCAGTGAAAATGCGTTACAACCCTACAGCTCACATTGACCCCCCTTGAGATAAGCCTGGCTGCTCAGTCACTATCAAATTGTGTAGTACATGCTTATACCAAAAGGCTGAATTAACTATTGGCAAGAGGACAAGGCTGGTACAGTCTCCTAGAGGGTACTGCGTACAATCTTGCCTAACACTAGCCGAGCAGTCAGGCTTCATTTTTAGGAGGGGATGAGCTGTACCAAAGTACAATTAGAACCAGACATTATAAAGTAGAATATGTTAGGGCAGTCTTTCTAAGGTCCACTTATCGTGGCACTTTATAAAACTATCCTCATGGTATACAGAGCCCCAACTTCTAGTAGAAGGTTTTGGTAGCATGGCAGAGCAACTAGGCTTATTTTAGGAGGGATATTTGAGTAGTAGGTTATTTGAGTAGTAGGTTAAGTACAAATAACTTAGTAAATACATAGGCCCAAAGAGAAACTTATACACTTGTAGTTATATCAAAATAGGTATTTATATAATATACACAATTAAAAGATAAATCTTCAGATGGGTAAGTACTATTTTAAAGCTAATACACACAATAGAAAATCAATGCGATTCTTCAGGTGAGTAAACCACAATGTATAGACTTATTGATGAATGACTTTCACAGCTAAGTAAAGCCACTGTTATAGCAACTCAATATATTCTGTTGTAGGAATACAAATGATTAACACCACCAACAATAACAAGTCGGCACTTTTCAAGACTTATATTACTTTTTAGAGGTATTAAGGCATTAACAATTCATCCCTATCAACGTATGGGTTCTTCAAAGTCAGAATGGAGGTAAGGCACAGCTGTAGAAAAGGAAACACATCAAAGGATTCTTCAGTGTAAGTAAGTATAGAGCTTTTGTTGGTCAAAAAGGGTTCAGGGAGCTTGTGAAAGGCTCCCTGTATGCACCCAAGCTTTAGGCCTGGGCAAACGTGTATGGGCGAACACCCGAACAACGGAATCAGCACTCCAGCAACAAAGGGACGACAAAAAGACTCTAGGTAACAAAAAGACTATTTAAGTATTACCCTGAGCCAAACGGTACCTTACGAGTGAGGAAGCTGCAGCTGGACGACTTCATGATGCAGCAGCGGTGGACACGGTCTCCTGTTCCTTGGTCGTAGTGACGAAAGGAGGTACTCTGGAAGGGGTCTCCCAGCAGCCGTCGAGAGAGAGGGGGGTCTTCCAACAAGAGATTTGTCGTTTTCCAATGCAGGCCTGTGGGTTTTGGTGCCTTTTCACAGACTCCAATAAAGAACGGTTCTCGTTTGAACGATTCACCTCGCTTGCTCGGTCTTGCACTCTTGTGAAGGGACTTGGAGAGGGGGATCTTGCATCTGGAGGTAAGGAAGGAGTCAAAAGTTTCGAGAGAGTTTGTTAGTGGCATGACTATGCACTGCACTCAGACTAAAGGCCCCAGGGTATTGGCGGTGTGCAGCCCATGAAATTCACAGCACGTCATGGGATGGCTTGAATTGAAGGTCGCCCTGGGAATGATTATGCCCACCAGTCTAAGGGAAGAAGTCTGGAAGGAGCTGCATGCGTTGTTGGTCATCGTCTTCTTCGGTTCTTCTGTTCCAGTGGCCGACTTGTATTTTGCTTCAGGATCCTCGCCTTTTATTCAGTAACCCAGACAATCAACAGTCATGCAGCATTCAAGCTTTTGGGTGTGATGGAGGGGGTGGCTGTCCTTTTAGGACAGCCAGCCACCCAGTTTGAACTGGCTACAGGCAGGCATCCGAGGAGACAAAACAGTAGAGTTTCTGACTCCTCCCGTGCTTCCTATCCGCGCCAAACACACATTGAAGCCTGGGTGGGCTTCACAAAGGATTCCCGCTGACGACCAAAGTCAAACCAGGACATCCCCCACCCAGTACAGCAGAAGGAGACCAAGAAAGGACAAGCACACAAGAAATGGTGAAAAAAGGGGTACACTATTTTGGGTCAACAGTGACCCTTCTGTGCATTACCACGACTAAACACAGCCAGGGTAGGAAAAATACACAAAAGTTGGTAGACCACGCCCACTGTCACTAGCCATCCAGATATGCTCCTCACCAACAGAAATGTAACAAGAGCAGTGAGAAAGAGGATACTATGTTACCCCTCAGCACCGCACATAACTTGGTGTGTGATGATCTCACAAAAGAAAAAAAGGAAATAAGGATAACAAATATCCCCCTGACCTTGCAAAACTTGTTCTCACAGGGAAAATAAAAAATAAAAAGGAAAGCCCAAAGGACTCTCCGCAACACTGCACAAAAGGTGCTTTGTGCTGGAAAAGTGAATCGCGGAAGCCTTAGAAACTTTGGAGAAAGAGTGGCTTTGGAATAAATCTGAAAAAATCTCCCCCACAACACACTGTAAACAAATATGTATTATAGTGCGGGTGATGCCACACTATAGTTGAGTATTGAGTTCCATAGAAAAAATGAAATGCTAATAACCTTGGACTCATGCGACCACTGATTCAGATAAGATTTTGAGGTCGGAGTATTGTACTCCCCATTTTTAAACTTTTACAGTACAGACAATTTCAAGGGAGTAAAAAGGTTTTCTCCTTCGGAAGAGAAAAAAGTATGTGATATCCAGTCGACATGTGCAAAAAGCTAACAGTATGGAAATGAGTCATGTGTCTACAGTCCACACCGTGACAGAAAAGCAGGTTTCTCTCACAATTAACTGACAAAGCAGCGTGAATTAGCACCCAGGCAGATGAAAATCAAAACGTTCTGATTTCTGTCAAGTGACCTGGTGTCGTATTTGAATGCATAAAAAGGCCTAGTACGACCCTTATCTGGAGGCCTGCATATGGCGTATTTGGCTGAAATTTTGCAAACAAAAGTGTAGTCACGGCCACCCCTGCAGAAACAAAACTTTGGGAAAGACCAGTTAAAAAATAAAGTTATTGAGAAAGTTTTAAAAAACGCTGTTTTGGCCTAACCCTCATTCATTTTCCCATAGAGAAAAGATCCCATTCATGCTCAAGCGCACAGCCAAAACCGCTGGACGGACCTGGACCAGGTACGACACAACTTGGGCACAAAGCGTTGACTCGATTTCCAAGGGTGTGTGTGTGAGGGGGTGTAGGCTGTCTGAGGTTATTCTGTCCAGTAGCAAAAATATTTGACGGACAAGGGGATGCCCATTCTCCCAAAATTATAGCTATAACTCCCATGGTGCTCTGCAGCAGAGAGGCTGACCGGCTTTTCAGAAATTTAAAAGAGGCAGCAATTTTCCCCCAAAATTCTTTTGCTATTAATGTTTGACTTGTTGGCTGGATCTGGATGAAATTGCACATTATGGGAATAAGTTATAAAATTAAAGTTATTAAGAAAACAAAAGCACCACAGTTTCAGTTTTCAGCCCATTCATTTTCCCATAGAGAAAAAGTTAAAAATATTTGAACCAAATAAACAACTTGGGCACAATGCGTTGACTTTAATTTCTGGACCGGTTTGGGGTAAATCCATCAGTCGTTTTTTAAATATTTGATGGAGCAGGGGGTGACCCTTCTCCCAAAATTATAGCTATATATGTGTCCCACAATGCATCTGCGAGGCTTTTTAGGAAACTACATTTTCTTCTTTGCTCTATGTCAGAGATAACCGGGTTAGCCAAAACCGAAAGTGGTAAAAAAGCCATTTGGAGGAGGAAAAAGGATGAACTGGCATCAAGCTAGAGGTGGGGAAGGAGAAAAGGGGACACCATGTGAAATTGGGGAGTTTGGGTGTGGGGCAGCTGGGGACCAAGTTCAGAGCGCAAACGTTTTCGCAATCCTGGGTTATCCGGCAGGATAACTGCGGCTATGATAGAAAACTAGAACGGACGAGTGTTTGGGGAGGGCGGGGGGAGGGGAGGGGATGGGAGATGGTTAGCGAGAAAAAAAACATAAGGGGAGCATGAAACGAGGAGGGGGGCCCTTGGTGAGTGTTAGTTAAGATTTTCATATCCATGAGAAATCTTCCTGACCAGTGGCAACCTCAGAACTTTTTGCTTTGACTATGTAACTAATTTACCTTGTCAATTGATGAAGGGGACTCTTTTTCCCCTCTCACCTAGTCTTTTACTCTTTTTTAATGGTGACCTTTTTATGTCTCTCCATAGTCTGTGGTTGAATGTATAGTTTCCTACAACTTTTGGGCTTAGGCTGGGTGGTATGCAGCGATTATGTGGAATCACAAAATAACTAATCCACTTACAACAAATCAAAAGAACAAGTTACTTTCTTACCTGGTAACGTTCTTTCGATGGGATGGTCCGACGACGTATTCCATATCTATGACAGGTAATGTCCACAGCTGTGCTGCTTCGGAAAATCTTCGGCGTCTGCATCGATGACGTCGATGCGCCGTCCCCGAGGACCTCCTCCGACGGCCGACGTCACCCGATGTGAAAAGTAGGACGCACAACGCCCATAGCCTCAGTTGTAGTTTTTTCCCCCAGAACGTGTGCCGCCAGTTTTCTGCCAGTCAGACACACAAGGCCTTGCGTAACGCAAGCTGCAATCGCAAAAGAAATTCTGCAGCAGGGAAGGTAGGGATGGAGCGATATGGAATACGTCGTCGGACCATCCCATTGAAAGAACGTTACCAGGTAAGAAAGTAACTTGTTCTTCAAGGGGATTGGATCCTCTGACGTATTCCATATCTATGACAGATTCCCAAAGCAGTACCAAGCAAGGAGGTGGGAAAAGAATTTAGAACACTAATTTTTGCATGCCAAATCAAATTGCGGAATAAAGGACTGCCTTGCCAAAGGCCAGATCCTGCCCTCGGATGGAATCGAGGGACTAGTGCCGTACAAAAGTATGTACTGAAGCCCAGGTGGCTGCATCACAGATGTGACGAATAGGAACACCCCTCTGCAGGGCAGTAGACGCAGCCACACCCCTGGTAGAATGGGCCCGCAAGCCAGCCGGAGGATCCTTACCTGCCAAGCGGTAACACTCGGAGATAGCTAAAATAATCCAACGAGACAAAGTCTGTTTTGTCACAGCTTGTCCCAAACGCTTTCCAGCGTAACCAATGAAAAGTTGATCGTCCACTCTGACCCGGCACATGCGCGAAATATAAAAGCTCAACGCTCTCCTAGGATCAAGCCTATGGAGCCTCTCCTCTTCCTTACCAGGATGAAGGGTGGCTTAACTGAAAGTGCCTGTAACTCACTCACTCTGCGAGCGGAAATAGCCGCAACCAAAAACACAGTTTTCAGAGTTAACAGCCTCAAAGGGCAAGAATGTAAAGGCTCAAACGGAGCACCCATAAGAAACTTCAGAACAAGGTTCAAATCTCAACCAGGCACCAGAAAAGGTGACGGAGGGAACACATTAGTGAGCCCTTTCAAAAACTGAGAAATTAAAGGAATCTTAAAATAGGAACATTCTTCAGACGAGCGCTTAAATATGGACAGCGCCACCAGGTAACCTTTAATGGTCCCCACTTGCAAGCCCCTGTGGGCCAAGGAAAGCAAAAAAGACAGAACCATGGGAATGTCACATTCAAAAGGATCCACATGCTTAACTCTGCAACAGTCGCAGAACTTTCTCCTACGGCAACGGTACAGAGACTTTGTTGCCGGCCGCCTTGCCGAAAGCAACACCTCCATCACGTCTTCAGGGAGGTGCCAATCCTTATACCTCAATCTTTCAGAAGCCAAGCGTGAAGGTTGAGGGATCTGACCTCTGGATGGAGAACCTGACCCCCCCCACTCCCGTGAGAGCAGATCGTCTTGGTAGGGAAGACGACATGGAGGGCAGATGGACAAGTCGAGAAGGTCCGGGTACCACGTCCTCCGGGCCCACGCCGGAGCAATGAGGATCATCCGGGAACCGAACCTCCGTAACCTCCACAGTACTTGCGGGATGACGGGGACTGGAGGAAACGCGTACAGCAGTGGGAATGACCACTCCACCACAAAAGCGTCTAAGGCTCGTGAGAGATCGTGCTCTGCCTGCTCAGAGCGTCCGCCGTCTTGTTGTCTCCGGCCAGATGAACAGCCGAGATCGAAACTTCCTGCTGGATGGCCCAGAACTCGAGCTGCATCGCCTCCCTGCACAGAGGAAGTGACCCTGCCCCCCGCTTTTTGTTGAGGTAGTGCATGGCCACCGTGTTGTCCGTTAGAATCAGGACACTCTTTCCTCGCACAGTCGGCAGAAAAGGCTTCAGGGCAAGCCTGACGGCCCTCAGCTCCAACAGATTGATATGGAGTCTGGACTCCGATGGAGACCAACGACCGTTGACTATCAACTCGTTGGCATGAGCTCCCCATCACGTGAGGGATGCGTCCGTCATGATCGTCACCTCCGGCCAGGGCAGCCAAAATGGGGCCCCCTTCATCAGATTGCCTTCGACGGCCCACCACAGAAGGTCCTGGGCGACCAAGGGCGGCACCTGAACAGGGTCCGACAGCCTGCCGGAGGACTGAGACCACTGGAGCTTGAGTGCCCACTGCAAAGATCTCATCCACAGACGAGCCTCTAGAACCAGAAGAATGCAGGATGCCATGAGGCCGAGCAGTCTCAAGAACTCGGACGCTGGGAGATTCTGGGCAAGTTGAAACTTGTGCACCATCTGCTGAATGTGAAGAGCCCTCACCTTCTTGGACCCACAGTCCCCGCATTTCTTGAAGCCCGGACGTGGGGTTGAACATGAAGTAGACATCGCCACGAACAGGTCTTCACAAAAAAACCGAACAGGTTCAACGAACCGAGAAGAAAATAGCAAACTCCACGAGAGTCGAGGCGTACCGAGATTCATGAAGCGAACACGTTCGCAGAAAAAACGGAACTGAGGCTATGTGCGTCGTGCGTCCTACTGATCACATCTGGCGACGTCGGCCGTCGGAGGAGGTCCTCGGGGACGGCGCATCAACGTCATCGACGCAGGACGCAGACGATTTTCCAAAGCAGCACAATTGTGGACATTATCCGTCATATATATATATATATGGAATACGTCGGAGGACCCAATCCCCTCGAAATAACAAATTTAGGAAACAACTAAAAATGAGGTTAGGAGTGGGAATATGTTTTATGGGGCTGGGGGAAAAGTATTAGGAAACAGTAATGGGGACTTTGTGGGGGAACCCTTCCAAAAACAACGAAAAAGGAATTTGTTATTTTGGTATTAGTTGTAATTGGATTAGTTATTTTGTGATTCCACATAATCACATGTAACCAGGCTGGGTTGCCTCTTTGGGCTTGGGCTGTTAATTTCTCTTTCATGTACTTGGGTGAACTACTGTTCCCAAGTAGTAAAAAAGGAATGTTCATCCCCTTTACGATTTATATAAGTGAGCTATCACACCCCACCTCATGTGGAGTGCTGGGGGATACAATGCATCTCCTTTCTTACTTACCTGGTAACATTGTTATAATTGCAAGTTTAAATGAATGGCTGGTGGCAGTGGTTTTACCTTTATGACTTTTAGTCTTTATTACTCGCAGGATGTTAATTCAGCCTCGGTAAAGCACAGAAGGGCCACCACTTTTCTTTTTTTACCCTTTCCTTTGTGCTTGCTGTTTCTGAGGTCTTCCCCTGCGATTCTAGGTGGGAACAACCTCAGTGGAAGTGTTGTCTTTGGCAGGAATCCTTTAGATTCCCCGCCCAGGCTCCAGAGTGTCTGACAAGCGAGTGAGGAATCCAAAACTCTGCAGCCCTTTGTCTTTCACCTTGCCTGAAAGGAGCCCAGTCTCAATGGAGGGTATGGCTGTCCCAATTGGACAGCCAGACTTCCCCTTTCTGTAAAATGCAGAGATTGTGCTGTAGTTCCTGTTAAATACTCAGAACCTGGAAACTGCTGACAAGTCGACCACTGGAGCTGAAACCAAAGAGGAAGATGAAGAAATAGTTATAGCTATTTCCAACGACTGTAGAGACTGCAGTGAGACCTGAGCATGATTTAACCCTTCCTTTCAATCAACCTGGGGATCCTGAAAAGGACAACCATGACCCAGAGCCTGGTGAGACCCAATAGTCTCAAGATGACCTGCATTTTGAGCCGACCCACGTCATGCAACGACCTTGCGGGCTGCAATACCCCAATACCCTGGGACCTCGAGCCATCGTCCGGTGCATGGTCTTCCAAATTTCAAATCACGCTGAAACTGGTGGCCTCCTCCTGGCTCTCCAGTAACACAATTTAAGTCCTTCAAGTCGCCTCACCAGAGTGCTGGACCAGATTAGAGACAAAAATCTGACTAGTGATATTCAGACAACTCCTGGCTCCTGAAAAGGGTGCCAAATCCACATCCAGCTGCAAAGAAACCTTTGCCTGGAGTCTTCGCCGTTGATCCCTGCCGCAAATTCATTTCCAGTGTCCTGTCTTCACAACAAGGAATTCATCGACTGGGTTTTTACCTGCAGATCCTGAAGAAGTCGAGCTTCAAGCTCTTCTTCTGTGCTGAGGTACTGTGTTGGCTGGGGTATTACTTACCTTAAGCCTTTTGTGATTCCTGTGAAGCATTGAGGGTGATGTTTGATTGGGAGTCCTCTCATCCAGTTCACCCAGGCCCATTGCTGGAAACCATTTAGGGCGTCTTCTCTCAAGTCCTTTGAAGATTTCTACCACTCTAAAGTAAAATACTTGCATGTTTGAACAGCTATCCTCAGGAACTCTAACTTTTCCTACATCAGTGCCTAGTGACCGCCCTCCTGCCACCGAGAACACTCATGTTCCAAGAATAGGGAAGGACTTATAAGGTTTGGCCCTTTTGGCTAGTAAATGCAACAAGTGTTTAAAAATTACTTACTAGTAATAGAATTGGTTGGGTAACTGGCCCTCTGAAATATGAGCAGTTAAAAAAGTTCCTACTATCCATTGAATGGGTTTTGACATTCTGAAAAGTATATGACAATGCATTACTTACCATAAAAGCATTTCTGATGGTTGTATCTGCTTAGATTCACATGCTGTGCATAGTCCGACATCCAGTGGTCACTGCGGAGTATTGCATTTTGTTTTTCGTAGTCGAAAAGGGGACGTCGACAAGGCGTGTCTGTAACACTATCCCTATAGTGACGTGCAGTGTACCCACAATCCCTCACGCGTCGAGGTCCCTCAGATTGTTTTTTTCCGCCCAGATATTGGTCGCCTTTACGCGGAGCTCCGCGAGAGAGACATTGCAAACTCATTTACTCCACCTTTGGTCGTTATTTATCAATATCTATTACATAAGATCCCTCCCTCGACGTAGCTGCGAGGCCTTTTCTCCGCCGAGTAAGAACTTCGACGGCGGGGACGAGACGGAGGAGATCCTTCGGCGCTGCCGAACACGTGGCCTGGCCTCGCCGGCCAAAAGACAGTAGGGAGAGTGGGGTCTTGGGACATTTCTTGTTTATCTCTAAGAATGCCTTTCCTTTTCCCCTCCCTTTCCCTCGGGGTTATCACAGTGAAATATTTCCTCAGCTATGGAGAGGACACCCTTTAGGTTTTGCCCGCGTTGCAAGGGCAAGTTTACCTGGAAACACAAGCATAAACGGTGTAACCGTTGCTTGCCCCTCGACCACAAGGAAGACGGCTGCGCGGCTTGTCAGCTTCTTAAGCCTAAGACTTTAAAGGACCGCAGGGTCAAAAGGTGGGCGGCCTACGCCATGTCGAGGTCCGATTCCTCACCCGGCGCCGCCGAAAGTGACGAGGAATGCGATAACCCGACATCCGTTGCGGAAGTCGTAGACCTCTCTAAGGAGCGCTCGCGCTCCTCGTCGTCTGTCCCCGGCCCTGACAAGTTAGGCTCATGCCTTGCTTATGGGGATGAACACCCGGCGACACGGACGCACACAAAAAACACTCCCATAAACACATAACCACTGGATGTCGGACTATGCACAGCATGTGATTCTAAGCAGATTAACAAACATCAGAAATAAGGTTATTTTACTCGCCGATGAATTGGTTCCCCCATGTCCCAAAAGTAATGCTGTTTGCTTCACCTAACTATTTCTTTCAGAATAGAAGTGTAGTGTATATGTTTACCAACTGACTCTTGCTTCCCCTGACTTGCTATTTAGCCTGTCTAGAAAGTCTGCCTAGAGCTTTAGTTATTTTGAATAGCTGTGTGCCATCCTAAAATAAGTTAAAGAGTTAATGCTTACCTTAGTCTGTGTTCCACTGATCTGAAAAGCAACTAATGGTATATTGCACCCAACGGTTTTACCTGCTGCCATAGGGTTACTTGTGCAGCCCACAGCACCCATGACCGTGTTGCTGGGGACCCCTTTGAGATTCTTTTTACTATCCTTAAGTAACTATTGTTCTTAAGGATAGTGGGATACATTGTATCCTCCCTAAAATTTTATAGTATGAGAGATTAGCACACACCACCCTAAGTGAAGTGCTAAGGGGATACAGAGTATCCCCCTTTTCTCTGCTCCTGTGACTTTTTAGTCACAGACAACCTTCTAGTTATGGCTGGTGGCAGCGGATGTGCTCCACCAACTATTGTGCTATTTTTTACCGCAGACTGTATTCACAGTCCCGGTTGTGCACAATAGGGTCACCCAAGTAGTAACTTGGTTACTCCTTTCTTTTTTTGCGTGGTTGTTCTTTGTTAGCCCTTCTTTTACCATTCTGAGAGGTGGAGGTCTGTATGTGTGTTTTGCCTTTGGCAGGAACCCCTTGGTGTCTCTGCATAGGCTCCAGTGTG
This sequence comes from Ambystoma mexicanum, assembly GCF_040938575.1. NCBI lineage: Eukaryota > Metazoa > Chordata > Amphibia > Caudata > Ambystomatidae > Ambystoma > Ambystoma mexicanum. The sequence continues at coordinate 546,387,013 of NC_090940.1, forward strand.
TCTGGGCATGCAGGAAGTGGGGGAGGAGTTTTTCACTCCCCTGCCCTTTTGTCTGCTTGAGTGCCTGAATGGAACCAGTGCCCCTGGGAGCTGACTGTCTTAATTGGAAAGCAACACGTCCCTTTCTGTAAACTGCTGAGAGAGATTGCAGAGGAGTGTGTGGTGAAACTGAATAAAAGGTGAGGTTCCTGAGGTGAAAGGCAAGTTGATCACTGGAAACTGAAATAACCAAAGAGGACGACAAGCAGGGACGCCTTTGCATCACCATGAAGCGACCACTGCGGTCCTGACCCCGATTTCTACTCGACATAGGAGCTCCAAAGAGGACAGCGCTTTCCCTTCTGCTGGGACAAACCAACCCTAAGACGACCTAAAAACTGAACCATCGCCCGAGGTGGCGTGCCTCTCCAGAGCTGCAAACCCTGAATACCAGGAGACCCCCGACCCATTTGAAGTGCATCATCTTTGCAAAGCCGAATCAGCCCAGGTGAACCTCTAGAGACACGATCCGACTCACCCAGACTCCAGAATCAAAGAGGATCGATCAGGCGAGTACCGTCCTTTGTTGGTGCTGAGAAAAAGCCACCAAAACTGCAGACTGACCAAATAAGCTGAAGAAATCCATACCAAGTATCTTTTCCTGGAGACTAAATTATCCTAAGGAACATTTGCTGTTCTACTGCTTCGTAAGACTTTGTCCTCTCTTAACTGACTTTTGCACCTAGTTAGGAATTGGACTTTAAAAGTGTTAGTTTGTCAAGAAAGTACCTCTAGACCATCAAGCTCTGCTACTGTAGGACTACCCAACCTTTTTCCTACCTAAATGACTTTATCTTGTATAGTTTTGCCAATTAAATACAATTACAGTGTATCTTTGATTCTCTGCGCGAGTGCGCAGTATTACTGATAAACGGTAGAACTGTCATTAGTGCCAAACTCTAACAATTGTAACCGTGAACAACTACTATTGAAGCAATGGCCTTTGAAAATTATTTATAAGTAATTCTAAGTATGTTGATTAATTGAACCAAGTATATTCTTCACTTCCTTGTGTAAATATAAGTGCTATATTTTAATATAACATTATCTGTTTAAGTGTTTCTTTGAACTACTGTACTAAGTGGGTTCAGTGTACTTTCACATCTTCCTCTTATGACAAGCCTGACTGCTCTGCCACTCTACCAGTGTTCCATGAGTAGTACAGACTGATACTAAGAGTTGAGTTGGGGACCTGTATGCCAAAGGGATAGTTATATGAAATCTTACCTCAAGTGGACTTTAGGAAAACTCCCCTACTAGTAGGGCAGGGAAGAGTTTTGGATTTTGCATGCTTTTGACGGATAACCACAATTATTTGCGTGCGTTTACAGATAACTGCAGTTCTGTAGTACATTGATAACCGCAGTTATGGTGAAAACCTTAAGAGAGCTAAACAAATGAGATTAAGACAAAAGAGGGGAATTTTACAGCTACAGTGAGGTGGAAAGTAATGGGTCTGGTCGAAGGCTATGGCTACTGGGTTACTTTAAGAAACCGAAAGGTGCAATATGGAAAGTGGCCACAGCAAATGGGCCCCAACAAAATCTAGTGGGCAACTGGCAAGGGGCCAGAGATAGGCCATAGTTGGTGTGCCCAAAGGAAACCTACAGGCATGGCCACGGTAGAAGGCTGGGGCCATTAGTCAAGGCCGAAGACCATGGCTAGTGGGCCCGTTTGGAAAACCTATTGAAGCAATATGTAGAGTGGCCAGGGCCAAAGGCCATGACTAGGGAACCCGTAAGAAAGCTATTGGGGCAACATGTAAAGGGGCCAGGGCCAATGGTCACAGTCGAAGACCATGGCAAGTGGGCAGGAAAGAAAGGTAGTGTTTTAAAATATAGGCCGTGGCTAGAGGGCACGAAAGACATGTATAGTTGGCCCTGGCCACCTAGTGGGTCAGAAAGAAATATTGTGGAACATGTACAGTGGACACAGCACCTAGTGGGCAACATGCCAAGGGACCACAGCGAAAGGCTATGGCCAGGCTGCCTAAAAGAAACCTAGTGGTGTGGCCAAAGCCTAAGGCCAGGGCCACCAGCCATGGCTAGTGGCCCCGTTTAGAAAATTTATTGTAACAATATGTAGAGTGGCCAAGGCCGGAGGCTATGGCTATGAACCCGGAAGAAAGCTATTAGGGTAACACGGCCAAAGGGATAGTGAGCGGGAAAGAAAGGTAGTGTTTTAAAAGATACAGTGGGCACGGCCAAAGGCTGTGTTCACTGGCCAGGGCCAAAGGTCCTGGCTAGTGGGCCTGAAAGACATAGTGGCCACTGCAGATTCCTGTGGGCACCTAGTGGGTCCAAAAGAAAGATAGGGGGAACACATACAGTGGACATGGCTGAAGGACGTGGCCACTAGCCGTGGCTAAAGGCAATGGCTAGTGGGCCATAAAAAAAAACAATGGTATAAACAAGAACCTTGAAATTCACTGGAAGAAAGTTGAGGACATTTAACGCAACAGATCTCTTGAAATTCAGTGGATATGAGAAGTGGGGGCCATCTTAACTCCGCACGTTCCTGTTGATGTCCGCCATAATGTAATTCTGTATGTCACTGTGACTCCCTTCTCTCATTATGTATGTGCTCATGGGCTTTGCAACTGGAATGCTTAGAGTTAATCTGGCCATTACTTCCCACATCTACTGAATTTAGATCTGCTCAACTTTACTACACTTTAATGTTTTTTTCAGGGCATATATACAAACACACTAGCGGTCGACCCAGCATTGCACGGGTCTGTAGCCGATGTGCACATGCGGGGCTGATATAGCCTTGTGTATGTTTCATTGTGTCGTAACTTCCTATTTTTGAAAAATCGTCAATCTCCCGAAATCGCGTATACTGATACCACAGGGCTGGACCCCGCTTCACCCGTGTGCAGGGCGAATGGGTGGGGTTGGTCAAATTTCACTATGACCAGTACACCCCAGACTGGTATGCCGACCGTGGGCCAAAATATCAGCCCACACATGCTATGCATAGGCCGACATCAGTTGTTGCTTTCGCAACTTGAAAAAGGGACATCGACAGGGCGTGCCAGTAATACTATCCCTAGTGTGATGTCCATTGTACCCATGGTCCTTCACGCTTCGAGGTCCCTCAGATTGTTTTGGTTCCGACATGAGGTAGAATGAAGTGTAGCATGAGTACATGTGTATTAAACCAGATAAATATCAGATAAAGCTCAGGTAAACATCTATGCACATTCTACTCCAAGGGGAGGAAGGGTGGGCGCATGTGAATCTAAGCAGATACTAGCATCAGAAATACGATTACAGTGAGTTATGTATCCCTTCTGAGGCTTGTGCAATCTGCTTAGATCACATGCTATGCATAGATTAGCAAGCAGTGTTAGGAGGTGGTGGGTTGTGAGACGGTCCAGCGGCAAATAGATGTTTTAGAACCGCTTGTCCCACCTGTGTATCTGCCTTAGAATGAGTGTCAATGCAGTAGTGCAGAGTGAAAGGGTGTACGGAGCCCCATGTAGCTGCTTTGCAAATGGTGCACAGCGGGACATTTGAAACAAAGGACAAAGTAGCTCCTGTAACCCTTGTGGAGTGAGCTCTTTGTGTGAAAGGCAGCGTCTGGCTTGATAAAGAGTAACAGAGCTGTATACATCTGGAGATGGCATTCTTGGAAATGCGGTCCCCTTTTCTGCCTGGTGCTACGGAGACAAACAGTTGGTACGTTTTCCCCGAGCGGTCTGGTCTTGTTTACATAGTAAAGGACCGCCCTCCTTACATCTAGTGTATGGAGTTCTCTCAGCTGAGCTTGTTAGTTTTTGAAAGAAGGCCGGTAGCTCAATGGACTGGTTTACGTGAAATTTGAAATTAATTTAGGTGAGAACATAGGATGTGTTCGCAAAACCAGTTTATCCTTGTGGATGACAAAGAATGGGTCTTGCACTAACAATGCTTGAAGTGGAGGGCAGTGTGTGTTTGGACCTGAGAGGAGCTGCAGCAGATTTTATTTTTCTATGTGTCATTCTGCTGCTGGAAGTCTCTCTTCCATTTCTATAGAGACACAATCTTGCCAGACTGCAGACACTCTATAAGCTCATAGCCACACGTGGAGCGTGAGTGGAGTGTGGGCAAAGTGTGTTTGGTCGTGTTTGGTTGTGCAGAGGTAAGTGCGTATCCCTCTTGCTAATAGAGATGCCTGATAAAGCGGCCCCCACGAGACATTATAATTTACGCAAGGGGAAGCCATATGGGAAAAACTCTAGCTATCAGCGAGAGGATAAAGGCGTACTTAGTAAATTGGACAAAGTGAGTGTTTCTCTTCACATGGATATAGACTCTGAACCGCCCCAATTAACTAAATCTTCACGCTCAATTTCTTCTGCCCAAATCACAGACTTTTTTAAAGTTGACAATGCTTCTTTAAAAAAAATCTGAGATACCAGGCCTGTTACCTGCTGGAAAAGAAACATAACGTTCCCCCCTCAGCCTTCGACTCTGGTTGTTAAGGTCCACCCGCCCAACCCATGGTTACTAGAAATACCCTCCCTGCGACCCATGCAGACGCCATTCATGATAATTCATTATTAGAACTCTGTTACCAATTGTGCAGAGCTATCAGGGAAACTGCTGAGGCCACACTGGCTGAACATATGTGCGACAAATCAGCGCTAATACTCAATATCACCACGGAAAACAATCACTCCCCCCCCCCCAGATTGTCCAGCACCCCGTCCCTGCTTCGGTTATTAGGAATTTCAAGTTACAAGCTTCCACTTCAAAATGAATGTGTGGAAATAATTAATATTTCAGATGGGAGTGTGACTGAACCTGCTAAAACAAAAGCGCAAACAGTTAATGAAAACAACTTGTTCCCCAACATCAGCCTTCTTCATTTTGCTCTCAAAATCTTTATTGAACTCAAAGACCAAACCTATTATCAATCGCAAAAAAATGGTAGATTGCTGGAGTCTTTAATGCAGTCAAAAAATGGAAGTGCGTTGAGGGATTGTTTACCTTTTGTATCACTTACAAAATAATAAAAAATATGTTTAAAAAAAAAAAAAAAAAATGGAAGTGCAGCCGAAAATTGATGACAAGTTGACTCACAAATCATCTGTGCAAATGGCTATTGCACCTGCTCCCACTAGTTTGCCTGTACCGGACATAGAACATAATTCTTACAACGTATCGGAATCTCATAATGTCCATCCCTGACGTAAACAAAGAAAACAGTTAGCCCGAATAGGTAAACGCAAAGTGATGTTACCAATTGCCGAGCAATGTGTTGATGAAACATCAGAGAATGATCACCTGCTTTTGAATTCCATTACTGCAATTAAGGTAAATAATAAAGCCAGAACAAAGTCTTCGAAAACGGAAAACGTGAAAATAGGAAGAAGAAAAGGCAATCGGTGCAACATGGGACCAGCTGGCTAATATCTGAAGGTAACTCGGAGAGAGAACAGCCCAAAGGTATGGAAGACTTTGATTCCAACAATACCTTGAAAAATGAAGCTGGAGCTCGTGGTCATGCTAACATCTCAAACTCTATTATTAGTAATTCTGTTGATGAGGAAGTCGACACGTCAACAAAAGAACCGAAAACGAATCAAGAACTACTTAACAGAGTAGTTGCTATTAGCGAGCGACCTCAAAAGTGTACTAAGCATCCCCTGAACAGAATGCGCATACTTGAGATTTTTACCGAAATACCCGTCCTGAGAATACTCAAGTTATGCGATTTTGAATTTGTGCAGCCAGCCAAGCGTCAGTTTGGCGCAGCATCTAGACTTCATTGTATACTCCCCGCAACTGCGTCACTTATTCGCATGCAAGAGTATTCAATAAACTTTCTAGGATATGAACTGAATATTCCATTTCCTGAAATTTCGATATCCAATTCCTGTGTTCACTGTAGAACGTCGAAACGCAAAGCAATATCTCATACTCCAGCCGTACCAGTGAAGGAAATGGAAAATAAAGCAGGCTGGAAACAGTTAAAGAATTTACTGGGAAAGTTAGAAAACCCTGAAGCATGAGTGTTGGAAGCAATGTCATGGAATACAAGAGGCCATGACCATTTGCGTAAAACTGGTGGTTCTTTAGGACCATTAGTTTAAACTCGTATATTTTTACTTCAGGAAACATGTCTCATGTATGATTTTTGTATGAATTCTCCCCAAATTTTTCAGCGCTAAGCAAAAAAGGGTCTTAAAGGGCGACCCTATGGTGGCCTCATAACGGCTGTTTCCCACGATTTCTTTGCTAATGAACCCCCAATATGATCTGGCAGCGATTGGGTATTGGCGGTAGAAATTAAGGCAAAAATTGATATACAAACTCCCAACATGTTATTTGTTAACATCTATGATCTTCCGTCTTCAGCTTGTACGAATAGTATCCATGATAGTCTTGATGAATTACTAACCAGTTGGCTGATGACTTGTGGAAATTAGATAGTTGTAATTGGGGGTGATCTTAATGCGCATTGTGGGACTATGAAGATGACCTTTAATAATATCTCTCAAACCAACGTTATTCTAAAAAATAAGCGTAATGACAGAGGGTTTTCTTGGTCTAATTTCTTCCTAGATTAGGAGATCTGGCCATTGAATGGTAGGACCTTAAGTGAGACCCCAGAAAAATGTACCTGGTCCATTGGTAATAAATCTGCAACATTAGATTATTGGTGTGGGAACATCCCTGCTCTTATATCAGTGATTTTGAAGTTTGTACCTCAGTCTAGAGCGATCATGTCCCTGTTAAGTTAAAACGTAATCATCCCATCCACAGCCACTCTGACCGTGGACTAACTAAACTTGGTATTTCTAATTCTGGCACTTGTATAAAATGGAACGGTGCCAAGATTAGAAAACTGAATAAAAGAATTTGTATGTCGCTGTCCACCAATGATTTACTTGACAATAATGCCATTGAAAAAATAAACAATGGACCACGGAATTACCCGATGCACCTGGGCCCCCACGATAGTCAATGGGAAACATTGACAGAGATTTGGTGTTGGTGAGGCGTCTTCATCGTCGTGAACTGCAAGCACTAAAAGGGTTACGAACAAGCTGGGATGAATATCTGCTTCAAAAGAAAAAAATAACTAATGTATACAGTGGTTGGTGCAAACGTAATCGCAAAGGTAAATTGAACATGAAATGTCAAACATGATTAACACCATGCAAAAGGGCAATAATAGTTCCATTTGGAAACTTTTGAATAATATCAAGTAGATTGAATTGTCCCGGCCACTCAATGGAATTGGAGAACCTATGTGCGCTGTGTATTTGGCCAAGACTATGTTTGATGCTGTCATTCTTTTAAAAAAAAAAAACATTTTATTGATTTTATTTAGACATTACATAACAACTTGGACTCCAAGGGAGTCAAATCACAATAACTCACAACCGAGACATGGATCCACGATAAACAATCACATGCATCATATTACTATGTTGTTAATCGTATTACAACAGTCTTATGGACGTGTGTCAGCTTGTTGATAGCGCTTTATTGCGCGTCTTCCCATTTTTGCCACATTTTTTGGGTTTTCCCTGGGCATCCTCTGGCATTGTACACTTGTTGCTCCATTGCTATACACATATTTACATCTGTGACCCATTGTTCGTATTGCAGAGTCTCTCCAGCCCCCCATAACTGCGCTATGTTCCTTTTAATCAATTCGGTGGTGGTTTAGTATCGTGTCATTGCCCCCTCTTCTTCCACTCCTACTAATAATATTTTTGGATCCCTTGGGATTGTTCGTCCCAGGACTCTTGAAAGGTCATCACAGCATTGTTGGATGTTGGGGCAGTCCCAAAGTATGTGGTAGAATGTACCTTCTTCCGTGCGGCATCTAAGGCATTTTGAGTCTGCAATTTTTCCCCAACGATGAAACGCTACTCTCGGGTAGTACACCCTATGCAGTATCTTAAACTGGACAAGCCTGAGTCTAGACGATATTGCTGTTTCACGTGGGTACATTATAATTGTGACCCAGTCTTCGGGCAGGATTTTCCTTACATCTTTCTCCCACTTCGCCTTCAGGCTTAACAACTCGGGTGTGCCAAAGGAGGTTAGTGCATTGTACATTGTAGAGGTAATTTTAGTGTCAATACTCTCTAGAACTATATTCCTCTCTATTGGGGTACAGTCAGGCATATCAAACAGGGCTGGGAGGTGGTTCTGTAGTGCATGTTATAGTTGCGAATGTCTATATCTCTCGGTAGCAGAAAGACTGAAGCTGGAGGTTAGATCTTCAAAAGGTATCAGTTTGCCATTCAATATAATGTCACCAACCCTCATTATCCCAGCGTGTTCCCAGCTCGGCCACCTAGGGAGTTTGCCTGCCTCAAGGAGTTTGTTTCCCCACAGGGGTTGTACCAGTGTGATTTTATTGTCCCACCCAACGTATTTATATGCTTCCGACCAGATTAGTGTTTTATGTGTTGCCATGTTCCGTGGGGAGGTTAAGTTTGTTGTGTGGTAGAGGCCTTCCAGTTGCACGGTTCTTGGAGTCCCCATTATTTCACCCTTGATGTGTGGTAGCGTTTTGTCCCCATGCAGCATATCATTGACTGTTGCCATTTGGCTTGCCCAATAATGCGTTTGTAGCCGGGGGAGTCCTATGCGTCCTTCCCATATGGAGCGTTGCAGAGTTTGTAGCGCTATACGCGTGCGTCCGCCACTCCACAGTAACTTCCTGATTATGCTTTCAATCTTATGAAATTCTCGTGGTGGAATGTACAATGGCGCATTTTGGAGAACGTATAGAAAGCGAGGCAGGGTCATCATTTTAAATAGTGCCGCTCTGCCAAGCAGGGTCAGGGGCAGAGAGATCCAGTGGCGTACATCGTCCCTGAACCTCTCCGTGACCGGGTGCAGATTCCTGGCCACGTATTCATCTAGACTCTGGGTTATTTCTGTGCCCAGATAGCAAAAGTGGCTTGTTTCTATTTTATAGGGACAATCTGCTGGAATTCTATCTCCCTCACCTCCCATTGGAAACAGTATTGATTTGGACCAGTTGACCCGAAGGCCGCTGAAGGCCCCATTTCGCTTCAGTATATCTGTTACAATTGGACATGAGTCCACAGGGTCACTCAGATAAATCAACAGGTCGTCTGCATATAGGGAAACTTTGACTTCCCACTCGGCCGACCACCGGAAGCCTTTCCATGATTGCGTATTTCTTAACAGGGCACCTAGAGGTTCTATTGCTAGAGTGAATAGCATTGCAGATAGTGGGTACCCTTGCCCTGTTCTTTTCCCCAAGAGTAAAAGGTGTCTTCGGCCACCCATTCACTTTGGTTTCAGCTTTGGGGGAGGTATAGCGGAGTCGTATCCAACTCATAATATTCCCCAAATCCCATGTGCTGCATTATCTCCCAAAGTGCCTCCCAGTGGACAGAGTCAAAGGCCGTCTCAAAGTCTATTGCCAGTAGTGCCTGAGGATCCTGTATGGTAGATGTCTTTTCTATTGCTGCATGGAGCCTGTGTATGTTCATGTGTATGTTTGCGGCATAAAGCTGCATTTGTCTCATCTTATCTTATTTTTTTTTTTAGGTATCACAATTATGGTGGCTTTCCGAAGATCTGCGGGGAGATGGCCTTGTTCTCTCGAATAGTTATACATGTGCAGTAGGTGCGGGGGTCACTTCGCGCGGTCCTATTTTCTTCCATGTTTCTATGGGGCACCCATTTGGGCCCGGCGTTTTCCCCGATTGTAACTGCGACATGGCCATCACTAGTAGTTCTTCTGTGATGTCCTTTTCCAGCAGTGCTTTTTGTTCGTCATTTAGGGAGGGTAGAGGAATTTCATCTAATATCGAGACATCAACGGGGCGTTTGGTGGTTTGTATAGGTCCGTATAGTATGCTGCAAAGCCCTCCGTTATGTCTTCGTCAGTTATCAGCGGGTCTGCATCATCAGGTTTTACAACTCTGACCTGACTGTGCCTCTCATCCCTGCATTCAAGCCACGCTAGCATTTTGCTCGCTTTATTGCCGAATTCATATATTCTAGTGTGCATCGCTGTTTGCGCTTGTTTAGCGCAGTCTAGGGCTATATTCTGTAGACGTTTTTGTGCTAGCATTAATGCTCGGTGTGTTTCAGGTAGGTCTAGGGAGAGGCGAGTCTCCTCTGCTCGTTTTACGTTTGTCTCCGCTTCCTCCGGTGATTTTCGGTGCTTCCTCTTGTGGGCAGTGATCCAGGATAGGATCTCTCCTCTAAGTACCGCTTTGTACGCCTCCCACAGTACACAAGGATCTCTCACTGATCCAGTATTTAGTTCAAAGTAGTTCTTCGTAGCAGTTTGTATTTGTTGTAGAAGGTCTGGGAAACCAAGGTAATAGCTGTTGAGGTGCCAATACGGTGTGGGGAGCGGTCTGTCGTCATCTCCATTACCAATGGGGATTGATCTGAGATACCCCACGGGAGCAGGGTGGCAGTGATACCTTTGTGTATATTTGTCATTGGGAGGAAGAAGTAATCTAATCTCGAGGGAAGCATGGGCCCCAGAGTGGTATGAGTATTCTCTTGTGTTCGGGTGCAGGTCCCGCCACACATCCCCCAAGCCCAGTGCAGTCACGAAAGTAGCAAGTTTGGTATTGGTGCTAGGGTTTCTTCCTCTTAGGTGCGTGCGATCTAGTTCTAGATCCATGACCTCATTGAAGTCTCCTCCCAGGATGAGGGTGTTGGACATATAATTGGTAAGTATGGGCATAACATCCTCTATTAATGTTGATAGTAGTATAGGTGGCGCATAGATTGCTAGCATGGCTATCGTCCGGTTATAGAGATTCCCTGTGGTGTATACAAATCTGCCTCCTGTGTCTTGGGTTACATTTAAGAGAGTCAGGGGGAGCCTCTTATGTATTAATTTAAAGACCCCTAGTGAGCCCATCGTAAAGCCGGCGTGAACCGTTGGTGTGTTTGAAGAGGTTACAGGTAATACCTGCCAGGTGAGTCTCGGTGAGGAATGCTATGTCCGGCAAATGTTTATAAAGTAGCTGTCACCAGCCTCCTTTTCACACTGGTACCTAGTCCATTGACATTCCATATTAGTATTTTTAGTGTCCTATTTTTGTGTTCAGGTGAGGTCATTGTGAGTGCCGTAGGTATGTGGGGGCGTAGTGTTAGAGTACTTGGATACCCAGTGGTTTGGCAATTTCGTGTTGTATTGTGATTTCAATGAAACGTCAGTATGGTTTTTTGGATCCGTGTATAACAATAACTAGAACAATAGTAAAGAAAACAAAACCTTCCTCCTCCCCTCCCCATACTCCACCCAACTTGAAGCATCTGTCGCACAAACATTTGCCTGGTGACTGAACAAGATTACAGGTAGTCGTCAAGCATACTTAAACAATCTGTAACAATTCTATCCCCAACAGGCTCACGTCACCCTAGAATTTGGATCCGGAGTAGTGTTCGCTGTTAGTGGGGCGGGGTGGGGGTTTGCCTCCGACTATTGCGCTGATATTGTCTAATTCTGGACATCGTAGTTCTGTATCTTGCCATTGTCCTGCATTCAGCCTCTCTTGCGTTTCACAGGGCCCCCGGTGTGCGTTTCATTGCTTATCCTGACTCTCACTCATCTTCCCGGTGAGGCGGCGGTTCTTGGTCATGCGGCAGTGGTTGTATCGGTGGTGGTTCTCGTTCTGGCCAGGCCCGGGGGTTTTTATTCCTATTCCTTGCATTTCTCCAGTCCCCCTCGATGGCTGTTCTGCCCATTTCCATGCTTCTTTAGGATCTGTAAAATGAACGGTGGTGCCTTTGTGATAGATTTTCAGTTGGGCTGGGAATAACAGGCCATACTTCACCTTTAGTGTTTGCAGCTGCCTTTGAGTTGATCAAATGATTGTCTAGCCTTTTGCACTTCCCTGGTGTAGTCTGGGAAGAAGGCAATTTTGGAAACATTGCAGGTCAGTGTGCCCTTGGCACGTGCATGTTGGGGCAGTGCGTCCCGGTCCCTGTAATTTAGGAGCTTTGCAATCACAGTACGCGGCGGGGCACCAGGCACTGGTCGTCCCGATGTCATGCGGTGGGCTTCTCTATCGAGAAGAACTTGGAGAACCAGTTAGGTTCAAACATGTCAGTAATCCATTGTTCCTGGAACAGTTCCATGCTTGGTCCCTCTGTTTTCTGGCAAGCCTAGAATTCGGACGTGGTTACGCCTTGACCTTCTATTCGCCCTCATCCACTCTTTCCTCCATCGTTTTCAGTCTTGATTGCACGCTGGTCAGTTTTTGTCGTAGTTCACATAGCCCATCCTCGGCCCCAGATATGCGCTGTTCCGCCTCACCAGTGCGTGACGTTCGTTTTGGCAGGTCATGACGGAGGAGTGACACATCCATACTGATGCCATCAATTTTTTGTTCCATAGAGGCCCTGGAATCTGCGATGGCGGACATAACATCTTTTAGCGATATTGATCTCTCTACTTCAGCCATAGAGTCTTCTTGTTCTTGTCCTTCACGGGCGTGTGCGACTGGCAACGTGTATTGATCGATTCTGATGCCACATTCTTGAACCAACTTTGAAGTCCGAGGAACATGGCCCCTTAAATTTAATAGAAAAGATATTATGCGTATAATTGTCAAACTTAACAGCTCCATGGCCCCTGGTCCAACGGCCTTGCTTCTTGTGTAGTCAAAAATGACCCCATTACTTGGTCTAATATCTTAACATCTGTATATAAAAAAGGTATGCCAGGAAAAGTCTATTCCCGATTCTTGGTGTAAGACTATACTAAGCAGGCTCGCGACAACTACCGATAAACTATCGTATCCTATCGATACTTGACACTACTAGTAAAATCTTTGCCTCTATTGTACTGTCCCATTTGCAATCTTGGGCGGATGCCAACCAGATTCTTCATCCATTTCAATCGGGCTTCAGGTCCGGATGCTCCACTATTGATAACATCCATCTTCTTGATGCTATTATGACAAAGGCCAAAGTTCGATCCAATTCGTCAATTTTTGTAACCTATGTAGACTTTAGTAGAGCCTTTGACCGGGTTAACCGCAAAAATTATGGGAAATTATGCGTTATTTTCAATGCCTGCAATGGCTTCTGGAAATTATAATTAAATTCCATCAAAACAATACGGTTTCAATCAGCCTAGACAATGAGGGCATATTAACTCAACCAATAAAAATCAACAGAGGAGTCAAACAATGTTGTTTATTAGCGGCACTGCTCTTTAAAATATACACTGCAGCATTAATAAAACGACTTGAGAGTCGGGTTCATTGTCCTGCAAGGTTTGCCAAGATTAAGATTACTGCATTATTGTATGCAGATGACCTGGTGGTGGTTCATCACACTATAGCCGGCATGAAAGCCATATTGGAGGAACTTGGTATAGTTGCTACTGAACATGACATGGCAATCAATTTGAAAAAACCAAAAACCATGTGCATCTCGTCCAAGAAAGTAAATAGACCTATGAATGCCAGCTGGGGTGTGATTGATTACACTGATGTCTATAAATATCTTGGACTGAAAATGGACAGTAAACAAGGATACCTTCCCTTAAGAGTCTAGGATAAAGAGCCAGAATAATTACACTAATGGTTCGCAAACATGTGACACAATATGCTGTCTTCTCTAGAAGGCTCTTACAATTGAAAACCTATTATGGTTGGACAAAATAGAAAGTCATTTTTGGCGCACCACATTAGGTCTCTCTCCATCATGCCCTATGCAATATATAAGAGCTGAATTTGACTTAAGATCTTTAAAAGCCCTGGTGATCCTCCAGAGAGTTCTCTTGCCCATTCGGGCTTTGTGTCATCCAACCAGTGAGCTGTTATGTGCCATATGTCAAAATGTTATTGTTATAACACCGGGAACAGTCTCTGTAAATTCCTATGATATGTGTAAATAATCCTATTTAACTAACAACTGGTCAATTGAGCGATCAATCTGTGGCAGTTACAAGAAAATAAAAAGATCATTTAAGAAGAAATCGTGTATAAAAGACTGGGAAGCTACTACCAGTCACTTAAGTGGCCTTAAAAACTATTTTCCTTGAAGGTATTGTGTATAGCTATTGTATCCCGCAGTTGTACTTGTTAAGGTGCCCTAGTACTGATTTTGACTCTTAATGCGCACCAATCAATTACCTGTAAGAGCCACCCATGGCTCACAATTAAAACTTATCCTAATCACAGCAAAGTGTCCAGCTGAAAACAAATCAAACGCTTTAATATGAAAATCATAGGAATTATCTTAGTTTATACCTGTTTAGAAGTTTTGTCTGTTAGTATTGACATGTATTTATATATATGATGAACTTTGTTTTTCTTCTTTGTTGTTAATGAATGTAAATATAATTTTGTATGTAGTGTTGTAAAAGTTCTTTATGGTTTAAAATACAACAATAAATAAATGCTTGACGTTCACTTACTCTTCTTATGGATGTAGTAGCCACAAAGGCAGTCTTATATGTGAGGTGTTTAAGACTTGACTTATGTATAGGCTTAAAGGGAGGTCCCATGAGCTTTGCAAGTACTACATTGAGATCCCAGCCTGGCGGTGGGTTTAAAATAGGAGGGTGGAGTCTCTTTACACCCTCCATAAAAGCTTTACTGGCAGGAACCTTCCACCATGATACCTTCTTATGAGAGGTGGTGTAAGGTGATCAAGCCGCCAGGTAAACCTTTATAGAGTTGAATACTAACCCTTAGACAAGTGGAGCATATACTGAAGAATGTGGGTTGGAGTACATTCTATGGGGTTTATTTGTTTAGACTGGCACCAAATTACAAATCGCTTCTACCTGTCTAAATAACAGTCTGCTGTTTGGTTTACGTGCCTCCTTGAGGATATCCATACACATGTGGTAAATTTAGATGTCCAAACTCTCTATGACCTCAGAAGCAACACTGCCAAGTTCATTGAGTGAGGTTGAGGGTGTAATGTTCCCCCGTGCTGGGTCAGTAAATTGGTGTGACATGGGAGTTTGATGGGATCGCACATTGCTAGTTTGCACAGATGTGGTTACCATGGTTGTCTTGCCCACATGGGAGCAACTAGGATGAGCGCCATCTGTTCTCTGCGAATCTTGTTCACCACCCAGTTCATTAGTGGAGTTGGGGCGAAAACGTAGGCAAATTTCCCCGGCCAACTCACCCATAGGGCGTTCCCCTTGGAGTTTGGTTGGGGAAACCTGGACGCGAGGTCTGGGCATTGCTTCTTTTCTTTTGTAGTGAACATGTCTAGCGTGGGGTATGTAGAAAAAAGTGGGAGGGAGAGGCGCGCACTCTAGTACCCAGCTTTGAATACCTGCTGCATTTCAGTTGCTGTTCTCCTCCAAGCGCTTTCATGTCTCTAACAATCTTCTGGGAGGCAGTCTTTTCAGGTGTTGCAGATTAGTCTTAATTGGTCTCTAGGAATTCTAGTAGGTGTAGTCTATTTTGGTAACCAGGAACCAACTCCCCTCCAGTAGCGCACATTTTTTCCCATGGTGGGGATGAGTGGGGAAAGACCCATGATGTGGCTCTCCTGGGTAGGACATGACGACTCCGGTGCCGCTGCCTCTGACTGCTGCCTCTAAAGCCTGGGACTTTTTGAACCAATATGTAGAAAAAAAGAGGTAGGGCGAGGCGTGCACTCTAGTTCCCAGCTTTGAATACCTGCTGCATTTACGGAAAGGGGGTGTCCCTCTCTCCCCCAACCAAAATGGAGTGGGGGCCATCTCATGCAGCCCTCCCTGGGGGCAGATCCAGAATTTCACTTGGGGGAGGGAAGGGGACCCTGCCGGGGCTCCCTGGAGCTGCCGTTGTGGTTTTGGACGGTACACCCACATGGAAAACAGATGTCCAAGACCAGGGACATCACCTCCAACCGTCCTGGAGTTCTGGCTGGGCTGCGTTACAGCTTTTCCCTTTGGGGAGGTATTGGCACACTGCCGGGACTCCCTGCTGGAAAAAAGCTGTAACACAGGCCAGCAAGAACTCCAGGGTGGTAGGGGGGGGGTCATATCCCTGGCCATGGGCAGCTGACTCCCATGTGGGTTGCAAGTCCCCATGCCCAGCATTGGTTCCAGGGAGGCCCTGGACATTCCCTGTCCTTTCCCGGAGGGAGAAGTTGTAATGCAGCCTAGCCAGAGCTCCAGCAAAGTCGGGGGTAATGTTCCTGGCCTTGGGCACCCGTCTCCCATGTGGGTCTTTGCCAGGGCTTGTGGGTAATCCATTCTGGGGCGATTTGCTGAAGTCAGACATATGTGGATTCCCACGGGTGTCTTTTCTGAAATGCATGGGGTTCCCCGTTTTCCTTGGTGGCTTCGACAACCTAGGCCCAAATCTGTAGGTTGTCTCCCCAAACCCGTTGGGGGTTACCAGTGGTTTAGGCCTTTCTCTTTGTACCCAGGTGGGTGCACCAACACATGTGAGGTACTCTTTTCGTGGAGACGCCTGTGAGAATGCGGGATGGTAGGACATGTGTTGTTGGCGGTGTGTTTCGGTGGGTGGCCAGAGAAAGTCTGACAATTGTGTTTTTTTCCAACCAAATTTCAGAGACATTTCACTCTGGCCACCCATCGAACCACACGAACACCACATGGCCTATCTTGCCTCGTTCCCACAGGTGTCCGGACGAAAACGGTACCTCACATGTGTGGGTGCACCTACCTGGGTGCAAAGGGAAAAAGCTAAAACACGGGTAACCCCAGAATTTATTACCCACAATCCCCAGTTTTGGGTAATAAATTCTGGGCCGATTTGCGGAAGGCAGACCTCTGGATTCCCACGGGTGTCCTCTTTTCAGGAATGCATGGGGTTCCCAGTTTTCCTTGGTGGCTAAGACACCCTAAGCCCAAATCTGTACGGTGTGCACATGAGCAAAATTCCTGAAAATCTGCTGTGCAACAAGAGTTGGGGTTACCTGTGTTTTAGGCTTTTCCCTTTGCGCCCAGGTAGGTGCACCCACACGTGAGGTACCGTTTTCGTCGGGGCACCTGTGGGAATGCGGGAAGGTAGGCCATGTGTTGTTGGCAGCGTGTTTCAGTGGGTGAGCCGAGTGAAATGTGCACAAATTGTGTTTTTTTCGCCACATTTCGGACTTTGCCCGGGGTTTTGGTTAATACATTCTAGGCCGATTTGCGCAAAGCAAACCTCTGGATTCCCACGGGTGTCCTCTTTACAGAAATGCATGGGGTTCCCAGTTTTCCTTGGTGGCTTGGACACCCTAGCACAAATCTGTATGGTGTGCACATGAGCAAAATTCCTGAAAGTCTGCTGTGCAAAAAGACTTGGGGTTACCCGTGTTATAGGCTTTTCCCTTTGCGCCCAGGTAAGTGCACCTACAAATGTGAGGTACCGTTTTTGTCGGGACACCTGTGGGAACGTGGGAAGGAACAACATTTGTTGTGTTTGCGTGGTTTTCATAACGTTTTGACCAATTTGCTGCTGCCCTTTGTTACACAACCCTTTCATTTCCCAAATGTGACCTACTACATTTAGTCGCTGCTTTAGGGACTATACACTTTTGTAACCTGCACACGTCACCTACCCTTCAAAAGGTCTGCCTGTGCTCTTTCATAAAATGTATGCTTGCCCTTCCTCACCACATTTGTTTTCCTTATTTACACATGCCAATTACGCCTGCTTAGGCCGTAAGCATAAAACTCCTGTATACCATGGCTCAGTTTTTGGCTTGTGGTATTGTTTCTTTTGTGAAACATTACAAAAAATGTGTGATTTCCCAAGTGCAAGATTCTGGGGGATGTAGCGGAGCATTATTTTTCTCAAAATTCCAAAAAGTCATTGCCGTACCAGGTCAACCATGTCCACCATATACCTTTTTCTCTGTCATTTTCCCGCTTTTCCACCAAACTATGGAATTTTTCCCTACATAGTTGTTGCCTGACCTGTGCAAATCACCCCGTCCTAAACTTGGAATTGTGTCTACTTTTCAGAAATGTATGCCTTTCTGTCCTTCCATTCAGCTTTACTACCCTTTTTTTCCATTCCGTTCACGCATGTCCTATTGGAAAAAAAGGCCAAAATCGCCTACCTCTCACAAAACGGTTGATAACCATATCAAAATATTTTTTTTTTCCGTTTCCACTCAACCTGTTCTTGAAAGCCAGGAAAATTGGGAATTTAGCACAGCAAACCATTTGTTCCTAGCTGTTACAAGGAAAAAAACCACATGCTTCTTTGTACATTATTTTATTGCCATTTCTTTAAGAAACACATCATTTTCTCCCTTTTTGGTTATTTTCCCTCACCCCCCTACAGCAAACTAGGATTGTGCCGTTACGACCGCATAAATGCGGGAATAAAAGGGGCCGAGATAGCTCATGTAACAAAAAAGTTACAAGGCATTGAATGGAGACATACCAAAACCACGAAAAAAAGGCCTTAGCACTAGGGGAGAAAGCCAATGGCACTTAAGGGGTTAAAGGACCGGAAAACTAAACGGTGGGACCACCACAGCATGCAGGCCATGAACGTCGAGGGGAGCCTCCAGAAATGGCAGCATTGGCGTCCCAAGAGACGCCGAGGGCATTGGGGACCAGATGGATTACCGCGTGCTAGCCCACGACTCCAACAGGCAGGCCAGCGGTTCTGCTACATAAACGACACCCGTTGGTTCAGGCACTGACTGCACTCCACACTAAACACGCCCCCCACAGCTGACAAGCGACTGCGTGGTCGACCGATAAGCTCCACGCAGTGTCAAAGGGAAGGTCTGAAAAATCCCTGTCCTCTGGGCCATCGCGTTCACGATCACCAAATGACAGGCCCCCGAAACAGACGCCAAAGTCAGTTTCCACCACGGCAAGCAAATCAGGAAAGTCCTTGTGTTCCGGTGAACATACGCTGAAGGACGCGTTGACGGCCCCTGCTAAAACTTCAAAGATGAGCGAACTCATTGAAAAACATGTCTGACACCCTCCTCAAAGCAAAGATGTCGAAAAACTCCAAATCCTTGACGTATGTACCCTCAAAATCACAGGGTTCAAAGGATAAAGAATACTCTGCCTCTAGGGACGCCCTTTCAGGGGCATTGCACCACAACAGCCCCCTGCTCCAGAGCCTTTGCCTGCACCTGTTCCCACAGTGTTAACAAGCTCCTCCCAATGGACCCCAGAACAGTTTGATACGGTTATGAGAATGTCTAGTTTTGTTGATTTTTTGGGATCAACACCCAGATCAACTTGCCAACCTTTAGGGGCCCCCTGAAGGAGAAGCAGCTAAGAAGCAGCCAGATGCCATAAGAGCCCACCTGGGCCTAACACAACCTAGTACATCTACCTATCAAGACGTGTCTGATGACCTATACTATTATGACACTCAAAGTTGCCTATACCCTTGCTCATTTGCACAACAAGGGGACATGGATACAGATCAATACTATGACGACGACGATGATGATGTATACATCATCGAATCCCAGACCTTACTGACCAACCAGTGGCAGATTGCCCTCAGGACAACCAGCTGCAGTATAACCTTTTGAAAGCTGCAGAACCCTTTAAAATCGATATCCAGGAGGCACAAGTCAATAAAGATTTCTTAGAGAACATCCTCGGGGATAAGAGATCTGCAGCACAGTTAATATCACTGCTCCAATCTGTACAAAGGCGCTTTCAACCTTTTCTACTTACCCCCAATCTGATAAGGGCAGCCAACTCTCACATTGAGAACATTTTTAGATCAGACCCATTGTACATTAGTGGGCAGCTAAGGCCTGACTCTCTAGTAGTGACCACCACAAGGAAGAGAGCAGGCACACCTTTAGCCTCTGCCAAAGCCCCTCCCGAAAAGGAGAGCAAAATATTTACACCCTAGGCAGGTAAAGTAGCTTCCCTCTGCTGCTTACCAAGTGAGGATAGTCAACACTATGCTTCTGTCGAGTTACAATTGTCACAAGTGGGACGATATCTCACAACAAATAGAGTCTGTTCCAATGCCCCTGAAAATAGCTTTTACAAACAGTAGCTGAAGGTAGACAGGTAGCAAGCTCCATTCTAAAAAATAATCTAGACGCAGCAGACAATGCAGGGCTGATTGTTGCCAAGGGTACCCTCATCAAATGCCATGCCTGGCTACTTCAATCGGGTTTTAAGCTGGAGATCCAAGCCACACTTTTGAATATGTCTATCAAGCCCAACACATTATTTGGTAAAGCGGTTGAGCATACACTTTAAAAGTGTTAAAGAGGAATATGACACCCTCAATTCCCTGGGACAACTCACAAACAAACCCTTTGTGCAGAGAGGAGGCTTTAATACACACCACTTTAGAGGACAGAACTCCCAGCGGTCCTCCAACTACAACCAGTGCGGGCAGAATTTATCCTGGGGCTCCTCACAGGGGCAGTCCTCCCAACAGAATTTTCAAAGGGGCTACATAAGGTCCAGAAGTAGAGGTAGATCCTCCTCCTAAAGAGGAGGTTCCGCCCCACCAAAGCAATGACCACCCGCTAAAGGTCCCCCTCCCATGCCTCTCAAGTAGGAGGGCGCATTTCTCATTTTACCCACACATGGGAGGGGAAAATCACGTCAGACAAGTGGGTACTTTCCACTGTGGCGGGAGGCTATTGCATAGAACTCATACAAAAACCACCGAACAACCCGTCAAGACAGACAAACAATGCAGAAGGTACAGCGCATCCTGCTGGAAGAGGTCAAAGCACTGCTGCTCAACAACGCGATAGAAATCGTCCCGGCAAACCAGGTAAACATGGGTATCTATCAATCTTCTGTTCCAACTGGGATTCTCAATCAACGAGAAAAAAACCTGTCAAACGTAAGAGTACAAAACATACTGCTGCAAATACCTTCAGTATCTAGCTGGTAGGCAAATAACCGTGCGCAAAGCAATGCGCTTGCTCTTGATGATGGCTTCATGCATTTACCTGGTTTCACACGCACGGTTGTGCATGCGCCTAATGCAAGAGTGGTTAGCGAAAAAGGGGTCTCAGGCAAGCGGTCAGTGGGACAATCTAGTGGTTTTTTTGCTAACCCTAGTTCAAGCTGTACACTGGTGGAAAAAGGAAAATCAGTTAAAGGGAAAACCATTTCACAACGCTAAAGTGCAAGAGATTGTTACAATAGACACATCACTCGGCGGATGGGGAGCCCATTACCTTCACCACACACCACATGGCTTGTGGACACAGATAACAGCCCAAAATCACAAACCTTTTGGAGCTCCTAGCAGTGCTCAAAGCACTGCAAACCTTTCAAGTGCATCTAACAGGTGCAACAATACAAGTCCTCACAGACAGCACCACTCCCATGTTTTACATAAACAAGCAGGGAGGCACACATTCTCCAAATCTGTCCAGACTAGCCCAAAAAATGTGGAAGTGGGCACTCAAGCGGAACATGTTCCTAGTGACTCAACACATTCCAGGGAACTTAATTCTCTAGCAGACTCGCTAAGCAGAGATCCCTACCCAAAGAGCACGAGTGGCAGCTCAGCAGACACATTTTCGATGATACCTTTTCCCTCTCGGGCTATCCTGCTTTGAATTTATTTACCACAAGCCTAAACACACAATGCCCAGACTTTGCATCCAGGTTTCCCCAACCCAGATCCAAGGGGAACGCCCAGAGGATGAGCTGGTCAGGGAAATCTGCTTATGCCCCCCCCCCCCCCGACTATCCCGACCATCCCTACCACCCCCCCCCCCACCCACGATCGCCCCCCTAGAACACTGCTCCTGATCACAAACAAGTAACTAATTCCGGTTGTAGACGAGACTGGTGATGTGTGATCCAATCAAGCTCCCGGGCCCCTTTAACATGCTAATCCAACATGGGGGGTGGCAACAATGTTACACCCACATCCTCAATCTATGAAATTGGCTGCTTGGCTCCTGAAGTCAGAGTTTGGTCATTTAAAACTACATCAAAGGTGTATGGAAATCCTCAGAGGCATGTAAACCAAACACCAGACACTGTTATTTTAACCAATGGAAAAGATTTGTAATATGGTGCCAATCACAAAATATGAACCCTATCGAATGTAACGCATCACACATTCTTCATTATATGCTCCAGTTACTAGACTGTAGCCTAGTATTCAACTCCATCAAAGTTCACCTAGTGGCTCTATCCATGTACACCACTTCTCAAAACAAGCTGTACTGGTGGAAAGTCCCTGGTAAGGCATTTATGGAGGGAGTAAAAGGGCTTTGCACCCCGTGCCCATTTCAAAACCACCTCCAGGGCGGGATCTCAGTGTGATACTCGCAAAGCTCATAGGTCCTCCCTTTGAGCCTATGCACAAATCTAGCCTTAAACACAAAACATACATAACGGCTTTTCTGGTGTCCATCACCTCCATAATAAGAGTCCGTGGACTACAAGCTTTGTCAGTGCAAGACAGTTTTCTTTGTTTCTTTGTTATCCACAAAGACAAGTTGGTACTAAGAACACACACTGCAGGTTTTCAACTAAGTTCATATCCAAGTTCCATGTTAACCAGTCCATTGAACTACCCGCTTTCTTTCAAAAGCCTTCAAACTCAGCTGAGAAAAATCTCCATACACTAGATGCAAAGAGGGTGGTTCTTGTACATGTAAAAAAGACAGCACCACTAAGAAAAACAGACCAACTGTTTGTCTCTATAGCACCTGGCAGAGAAGGTGAACAAGTTTCAAAAAACGTCATCTCCAGATGGATAGTGAAATGCATACAGCTCAGCTACTCCCTATCAAACAAATCTCTGCCTTTCACACACCAAGAGATCACTCTACCAATAATACAGGAAATACTTTGCCCTTTATTGCAAACTTCCCGCTGGACGCCATTTGTAAAGCGTAGCTACATGGAGTTCCATTCGTACTTTCTCAGCATTACTGCATTGACACACATTCTAAAGCAGATTCACAGGTGGGACAAGCAGTGCTAAAACATCTATTTGCCACTGTACCGTCTCACAACCCACCACCTTCTCCAGACACTGCTTGCTAATCTATACGTAGCATGTGATCTAAGCAGATCCACAAGCCTCAGAAGTTAGGTATTACTCACCGTAACCGTATTTCTGATGCTTGTATCTGCTTAGATTCACATGCGCCGTTCCTTCCCTGTGGAGTAGAATAAGAGTCGTATGGTCTGATCAGTCTCCAAACAAAAATGAGCACAAAGAAAGGGACGTAAAGCAGTACAGTTTACTTCCCTCCTAAAACATCAGGGTAGGATAGAAAAAGCAAAAAGATAGGGTGCCCCATTGAAGTCTATGGGAGGAAGGCAGCAATCTTTCCCAAAACTCATCCTCCTGGTCCTCCTTACTGGGTGAGCTGCATATCCCATGCTGGGACTGTTTCTGGGCCATTTTTCCACCATCTTGCCTCCTAGTCTTAGCGCTGCGACATAGTAAGCCTAGTCATCCATTAGAGGGCAGGACAACAATACACTGCCTCTGATTTTTGTCTGGGTCATCTAGGGTCACCTCAGAATTTCCCCTGTCGTGGGGAAGTTATCTGCTTGCTGGCTGTTAAGTTTTGCCCTCCCAGAGTTCTGGAGCCACTTGGTCAGGTACCTGTATCTTCCTGGTGTCTTCTCAGTTATTGTGTTTGCTCTTGGGTGCTATAACCATGCTGGGAAGGCTGATTATCAGTTTTGGAAGTGCGTTTTATCGCTGTTCCGAGGTGAAAGTGTCTTCGACTCAGATTATGAAAGTTGTCCTGCAAGAGAAGCCATGGTTGTTTTGCAGTTCCTGAACTAATTTCTTAGAAACCCCTCGGTCCATGGTACTGGGGGTTAGGGGAGTTTACCTAAAGTCCACTTGAGGTAAGACTTTATAAAACTATCCCAAAGGTATTTAGATCCCCAACTCTTAGTATCAGTCTGTACTACTCATGGAACCTTGGTAGAGAGGCAGAGCAGTCCGGCAATAAGAGGAAGATGTGAGCTGCAGGTAAGTACTGTGAACCTACTTAGTAATGCATTAAAATAAACCACAATAAATGTATATAAAATATATATATTATATTTACACAAGATATGGTTTTAAATACATAGCACTTTCAAACAAAACATAAGATTACTTGTAGGTACTGTTCAAAGGCCACTGCTTAGTTTGTAGTTGCTTGACGTTACAATTGTTACAGCGTTTGACAATGACAGTTCTACCGTATTATAAGTACTACCGCGCACTCTAGTAAGAGAAGAAATACAGTAATAACATTTAGTTAGCAAAACCACATAAGATAAAGACTTTTAGGAAGGAAAACAGTTGGTTAGTCAAACTATAGAAGAGCTTAAGGTTCTAGAGGCAGTTTCAGCGCAAGTTAGCACATTCCAAGTCCAATTCGCAACCCTAGCTAAAAAGGCAGTTCAGAAAGGGCTCAAAGTCTTATGAAGCAGCAGACAAGCAGAGGTTCCTGTGGTTACTTTCAGTCTACAGGTAAGGATACTGGAAGAATAACTCAACGACACACAACTCCTCTCCAAACTTCCTACAGATGCACTGGCAACCTCTGTTCATCCCCGAATGCCTCTCAGGCATCCAGGCCTGGTGCACTTCTAATGATATTTGCCTCAATGCCAGCAAAACAGAAATCCTCCCCATTGGGACCCCGGCAACCTAATTCCTCCCTTCCTTCTGGGCTTCCTCCATGAGTCCTCCCTCTGCTCCCTGCTCAGAAGCCAGGAATCTCAGTCACCTTCGACTCCTCTTTCTCTTCCCTCCCTCATACTCAGGACATTGTTAAGAAGTCCCACTTTCAGCTCTTCCTTCTGAAAGGAATTCTACCTTTCCTCACCTTGCCCCAGAGACTTAATGTTACCCGGGCTCTGGTTCTCGCTAGGCTTGACTATTGCAACAGCCTCCTCCTTAATCTACCTTTGTCTACTCTTTGACCCCCTCCAGCTAATTGTGAAGAGGGCAGCAATACTTATCCTTACCCTCAAGCACAGGGACTACATTTCTACTGCCCTAAAAAGTCTCCACTGGCTCCCGATCGCAGCACGGATTATATTAAAATCCCTCTGCATCATCCACAAGGCTGTCTGGGGCCAGGGACAACTCTATCTGCAACTCTATCTGGACCAAATACTCCCACTCTAGGCACCTGTGTTCCTCTGGCACCAACTCCTTGGGTGTAAAGCGGTTTGCTAAACAGAGAGGGGGTAGTCGATCGAATCCTCAGCAGGCTCCCTTCTTTGGAATAGCCTCACCATCCCTCTTAGTCTTGAGCAGGACCTCCTTACATTTCAGAAAAGTCTCAAGACCACCTCTTCCTTCACTCCCTCTATCCCCTGATAATCGCGCAGTAGCTTGACTGAAGTGCAGGGCCCTTATGCATCCTTGGGCCCTGACCTTCCACTTCTCATCTCAGCTGCTGTCCATCCTCTGCACTTGCTTTGGCTCACCCTCCCCATTGGAAGTTGCACCAACCTTTTCTTCATAGCCTTCACCTGCTGTTCGACATGAGTTACACAGCACCTATCCCATACCCCGCTTCCCCCCCTGCACTTGCATGTTCTGAACACTCAACAAGGCATAGTAGGTTTGTCTTCCCCTCCCCACTTCTCTAAGTTTCTATCGTTGCTGCAATTACATTGTCCATCATCCCCTGCCCCCTCCCTGTTGCCCTGTGGGCGCTTTGAAACAGTATTTGATTCCTGTATAAGCGCCTAACAAGCAAACAAATAAATGTGGAG
This sequence comes from Ambystoma mexicanum, assembly GCF_040938575.1. NCBI lineage: Eukaryota > Metazoa > Chordata > Amphibia > Caudata > Ambystomatidae > Ambystoma > Ambystoma mexicanum. The sequence goes on from NC_090940.1 coordinate 546,412,663, forward strand.
ACGCTGTTCAAGGACTCACAAAAGGGACATAAACAGCAGCTTGGGTCAGAGGTAAAGAGTGGACACACTGGACACCTTTACGTGCATTCCAACGCTTTGAAGTGGCTTCTTGGATTAAAGTAAGCAAAACCGTTCTCCCCACAGTACCTTAAGTTTGAAGAAACATTTGTCACTGGATTCTCCTATGTGCAGCAGTGATCGACCCGGTCTCGGGATTCCTTGATCTGGTGATGAAAGGCGGGACAATGAATAGGGTGTCTGTTGCAGTCTCGAGAGAGGACCTCTGGCATGGATTTCTTTAACTCTTCTGGTCAGTACGCGGTTTGGCACCTTTTCTGCAGCACCACCAAAAACGCGATTCGCCAGTCAATCATCTTCTGTTCCTGGAGTCCTGCACTCTGGTGAGGAGACTTGGAGGAGTTGGATTGTGTCTCTGGAGGTTCACCTAGAGCTCAGCAAAGACTTGGATGGTTTTGGCCTTGGAAAGACTCTGCATTACGATTGGTTCGCTGGTCTCTGGGTATTCGCGGTCAGCAGCTCTGGAAAGTCACAGGACCTCAGGAGATGGCTCGAGACTGATTGTAGTTAGTCTCAGGGCTGGTTGGTCCCACCAACCAAAGAGAAGGGGTCGTCCTCTTCGGAGCTACTCTGTCGCATAGAAAATGGGGTCAGGACAGCAGTGGTCGCTTCACAGCATTGCAAAGGGTCTCCAGGCGTCTCTGGTCGTGTTCGTCTACTTCAGTTTCCAGTGGACGACTTGCCTTTCACCTCAGAAACTTCACCTTTTATTCAGTTACAGCACACACTCCTCTGCAATCTCTCAGCAGAGCCCCAGTGGAAGCTGGTTCCATTCAGGCACTCAGGCAGACAAAGGGCAGGGGAGTGAAAGACTCCACCCCCACTTCCTGCCTGCCCACACATACCACCCCCTACCAGAATGGTAGAAGAAAGGTTAACATAGGACAACCATGTTAGAAATGGCAAAAAAAGAAAGACGCCACCATGTTAGAACATAGGTGACCCTGTTGAACTGGAGGCTTCCAGCCCTTTAAGATGAGTAGGCATTCCCTGGAGATGGATGGGGATGCAGATTTTAAGCAAACATCAATAATTCAGACGACAAAAATAGCTTGGCAAAAGTTTGTCTGTTTTAATGCAGGTAATTAAAACAGGGAGTACAACGAACATCAGCGTTCGCTCGATACTCTGTCTCCACATTTCATAAAAAAGCTGGGTTCTTAAACCCAAAATTGGTCATAGCTGACGTGCTGACCTGCGTCATTACCAACGTTATCCTATGTGGCAAACTACTAAAAACCTATTGGGAAGCGGGATTGGTTCTTAGTGAATAACTAAGCATAGGTGTTATATCTGTATAGAGTAACAGAGAGAAATAATTAAATATTTAACATCAGGTGGGGCAACAAAGCCCTCCCTTCAAAATGGCCACAATGAACGTCACTAAATGTACGACGTCCCGTTGGCTACACTAACTATAGGACCCCCAACTACGTGGTCTTCTCCAATTGGTTGGCTACTAACCCCTGTCAATAACTTTCCACCTACGTGAGCAGCATGCAGACCGAAGCAGGTGCGGTTAATCTTGTCTTGATACCAGCTTCCCGCCAATTAAAAATACACTTCATCACCTCAATGGTTCAGTGTCAATTAGTGTTTTGAAGTTGGCCTTGAGTTTGTACTGTTCCCTGGGATTTTTTTAATGAGTATGGGTACCGTCTGGCTTCCGTGCGTAGGTGTGATGTTCTCATGTGTTAGGCAGAAACCTGTGCAGTTCCCTCTGGGACCACTGCAAAAGATTTAGGACTACAGGTGTTTGGCAGTAAACCCACTTGGTAGCAGTTTGTACCACACAGATTCACTTGGTAGCTGTGGCTGAGCAGTCAGACTTCCCTCAAGAAGAGTTAGGCAGTATACAGAGTATTCACAATAGGTCAGGTCAAGAGAACGCAATAGAACAAGTAAACACTGACCAGGGTTTGGTGTAAAAGAGATCTAATTATTTATTTAAAACCACATCTAGAAAAACACACAGGCACTAATAGTAAGCAATTCAAAAACACGGTCACTAAAAGATATACACTCCCTTAAAAGAATATTAGAAACGAAATGTGTCCAAAGTCACACAGTTGCAGTGCACAAAAGTCTTGTAACGGTTCAAAAAGGAATTGGACCAAAGAAAGGGACCAGTTGGAGGGTCAAGGCAGCCAGCCCAGTCCAGAAGGTTGAGGGGTTATTATTACCTTGTAGCAATCTTTAGAAAGGGAGGCCTGGCGGACACAATACCTTAAATTGGTGAGAACACTCTAGCGGGGGCAGTTGTACCTGGCAGCGGATGCAAGTCGGTGCTTCGTCCGGGGGAAGAGAGTATCTCGTCGGGGAGGAAGACAGGAGTCCGTTGCACTGCCAGGGAAGAAACCAGCCGCGGAGTTTCTCAGGTTCAAGGAGCGGTCCGTTGGTTCGCGGTTCAGTGGTAAGTGGCTATCCGGCTGCTTGGCACGGGCAGTTCGACCACAAACCGGTCTAGGGTGCGAAGAAAAGAAGGTAAACTGGTTGTGCCCACCAGTCAGGGAAAGAAGCCTCTCCAGCCTGGAGTTCTTCTCGGTCGTCGGGAAGTGGTGAGTTGGTTCCGCAGGGCTCCACCGGTGGTGTCGTCGTGGTAGGTCGGCTCAGCTTCTCCCTTGTCGGATTCTCAGGTCCTGTGGCGACTTCTGAAGTTCCAGTCCCCAAAGCCCTGCTTTTATGCAGCATACCCCCATTCACTCAGCCTAGCTGTCAATCAAACATGCTAAGTGGTGAGCCAGCCGGCTCACCACTTGGCCAATCACACAAGAGTGCGACTTGAGTTACCAAGGTAACTCAGTCCAGGGTGCCTAAACCCCCTCCCACACCGCCTGTGGTAGCCAGACAGAGTGGCACTACTTTTGGAGGCTTCTGTGGAGAAGCCCGCCAAAAAGTGGAACAAAGGGCTCGACTTGGGTTGGGGTCACAGAAGAGAACACAAACGCCATATTAGAATCGAGTCCAGGCAAAAAATACCAACCGGTGAATTAATATTAAATAAACCAGCGGTATGTTTGAGGCTATGAGAATTAAATAATTAAAGTTGGTAGCCTCGAACAATGGGAAAATCCCTTAAGGAAATATTTCCGGACTAATATAAAAAGTAGTATCCACTGCCACCAGCCAAAACTCGATCGGGGGGACGGAGACGTGCCCCCTCGACTAACAGACCCCGGGGCAATCGAATTGTATGTCCACAATATGATGGTTTGTAGTGGTTTCTGTTAATAATTTGGGACTAGTAAAGCCAATGGTGACTTTACATGCCCTGGGAGACAGTAGTCAGTCCCAGGGTATGGAGTCTATGGTGGGGTGTCACTATGGCACCCCAGTGTTACTGCACGGAGGGTGCTGTGTAACACACACAGTAAAAACACATGAGACCCTATGGAGTAAAGGACCCCATAGCCCAGAAAACACATCAACAGTCAAAGGAACACCATAAATCATGTCCAAGAGTGGGAGAAAAAGAGTCACACTCTTGGCAGGAGAAAAAAACAAACTCCAGAAATCCAGCAAAGCTGTTGGGGGACTCACTAGGTTAGGAAATTCAGCCTAAAGAGAGAATTCTCTCTAACATCACGCATCCAACTTTCTTCCATCACTTGACTGGACACCACGATTTGAGCCTTTTTGTGTATTTGATTTTATTCTCCAACTGTCCTCGGATGTCTTTTGTTTTCACTTGACCTTCTTGAACAGGAGCTTCTGTTCTTTCACGTTAATTGTATCCAATGTCAACCAAATTTAGTTCAGATAAGACCTTGGCTTTCTTGGCTCAGTGAACTCCTTAGCTGAAATATATTCTGTTTAATTCAATTTGCTTTTGTAACTGCAACACTGACCTGAGGCCTTCCTCGTCGTTTCAAGACTGCTTTATACGTAGTGCAAACATTCATTCTTATTTAATCCATATGTATCTATGAGGTATATATGTATATGTTGGGGCTTGCTGCCGTCTATTCACTATTAAAAGCATGTGGCTAGCTTCATGATTGCTTTGCTGCTTGCGTTTCATTGCATCTGTACACGTTTAAACTAAGTATCTTCATACTTTTTATGGCATAATTACTCATCTTGATCCCAAGATGTCATCCCAGACGATTTACATGGAACAAAGAAGTACTAAGGATAACCTTGGTACTTCTTCGTTCCATGTAAATCGTCTGCCTCTCTGGTCTGGTTATCTTCTATATGGAGTTGATTCAGCTTTGTATGAGGTCACCATTCATCCTGGTCATTCAGTTTCTTTGTTTCATCAGGAATCATGTTCATATGGGCATCATATTGGGCCTAAAAGCGGCATGGCTACCTCTATACTGGGTACCGGGTCCCGCAAAAGGGGACTTACCGGGCCTTTCCGACCTTGGAGGGCCCAGTAAATCCCTTTCACGTACCGGCACCGTTCATTACAGGACCGCCAGAGTCCTAATGAGGCCCATAGTCTTGGATGTAGGTATGGTTTCCTCAATGGGTACTTCACTTGCCATATTCTCTTAGATATAGGTATTCTTATGGGTACTGCACAGAGTCGTTGCTCCTCTTCTTGCTTTCTTATTGGTGCAGTATACGTCACATACTTTGGTTCATACTTTTCAGGTAATGTAGGCGGGGCCGATGGAGTGGGGCTACTTGGATCCTCCTCTACACTATTGTGCCTAACAGAGACTGTTAAGCAAGAATTGATGTAGTAACCCTGTGGGAGACTACACCAGCCTTGTCCTCGGTGTTAGGTAACCCACCTATTGGTATAGGCCTGTACTACACAAGTTGGTAGTGTGGCTGAGCAGCCAAATTTGTCTCAAGAGGGGTACATTTGAGCTGTAGAGCTGTAGTATTGAAATTCACCAGTACAAGTATCCAAATAACACTTACCCTCAAGGTTTTCTAGTAAAATAATAATTTACTTAACTGTCAGTTTGAATAAGCATTCTTTAAAAGAACAAGTTACTTACCAATTGGTAACGTTCTTTCAACTGGATGTTCCTCCAACGTATGCCACATCTGTGGCATGTAATGTCCACAGCTGTGCACTTCGGAACATTTTTGGAAGAGGGCGTCCTGCATCAATGGCGTCGGGTCGATGTCCCTCGAAAGCCTCGTCGAGGGCGACGTCACCGGATGTTATAAATAGGACGCACAGCGCCCGTAGCCTCAGTTTAAATTTTTTCCCTCAGAACATGTGGCACCAGTCTCCTGCCTGCTTGACTGCACTTAGCCTTGAGGAAATGGAAGCTGCAATCGCATAGGAAATTCTCCGGGGGTAGGGGGCTGGGAGGGCGATGTGGAATACGTTGGAGGAACATGCATTGGAAAGAACATTAACAGTTGGTAAGTAACTTGTTCTTCGAAATGTATTGTGTCCTCCAACGTATGCCACATCTTTGACAGACTCCTAAAGCACTACCAGTAAATGGAGGGAAAAGAATTTAGAGTACCCAATTAGATTGCAGAATAAAGAACCACCTTCCCAAAGGCCATATCCTGACCATGAATTGCATCCAGGGAATAGTGCTTAACAAAGGTGTGGATCGAAGGCCATGTAGCGGCATTACAAATGTTCCTAATAGGAACACCACGCTGGAGGGCGGTGTAGGTAGCCACGCCCCTAGTGGAATGAGCTCGCAACCCTGCAGGAGGGTCCTTACCCGCCAATCGGTGACACTCCGTAATGGTGTAGGTAATCCACCTGGACAAGGTCTGTTTGGTAACAGCCTGGCCCAATCGGTGTCCAGCATATTCTACAAAGAGTTTATCATCCACTCTGACCCTGGACATCCTAGAAACGTAAAAGCTCAGAGCTCTCATAGGATCCAACCGATGGAGTCACTCCTATTTTATTTGTATAGCGCAGACCAGAGGCTACCGGGCGCATTTCTTAAGGCAATGGTTACATAAGTTGCATACAGTGATAATATATCAAACAATAAATATGGCATAGAAATAGACATAGGTAGGTAGTACAACGATACATGGTTTGTCAAGTAGTACATCCCTACATAGGTTATTGCAACACGTTTTCAGAATGTAGCTTAGGCATTGGAAGAGGCGAGCCAACGTTTGGCTCTATGTTTGAAAAGGTTGAGGGAGGGGAGGTTTCTGATAGTCAAGGGGACAGAATTGCACAGTTTGGCTGCCAGGACTGGGAAGCTAGAACCACCAGCTGTTTGGAGCTTGTATCTAGGTATCCGTAGGCTTTGGTTGAGGGTAGATCTAAGTGAGCGAACTGGAGTGTACAACGTGAATCTTGAGGAGAGATAAGTGGAGGCCAGGTTGTTCATGCATTTGTAGGTAAGGGCAAGCGATTTTAGTGAGATCCTTTGGGTGACTGACAACCAATGAAGGTTCTTCCTGGTATCCGAAATGTGTGCGGATCTGGGGATATTGAGGGCTGCCCTGATGGCGTTATTTTGTATGATTTGGAGCTTGTCTGATTAGTGCCCTGGTACAATGCATTGCAATAGTCTAGTTTGGACATGACCAGGGTCCTAGCAAGGGTAGTACAGTTGTGCAAGGAGAGGAAAGGGCGACATGCTGTGATCAGCTTGCAGGTATAGGCGGCGGCGGCGGCAACTGCATTAGTTTGTCTATGAAGGGAGAGGGTGGAGTCGAGGTAAATTCCCGTTTTTGTGTCTTTGGAGACTTTTATTATATTTCCATCGATGTTATATTCAGAAAGTACCTTAGGTAGAAAAGAGGTAGAAAAGAGGGGCATACCCGCAATACAACCCTGTCCTTGTGAAACACAGTAAAGGGTGGCTTAGATGAAAGTGCCTGCAATTCACTCACCCTGCAAGCTGAAGTAACCGCAACCAAGAACACAGTCTTGAAGGACAGTAATCTCAAAGGACAAGAGTGCAAAGGTGCAAACGGAGCACCCATGAGAAATTTCAAAACCAAATTCAAATCCCAAACCGGCACCTGGAAAGGAGAGGGCAGGAATACATTCGATAGTCCTTTAAGAAACTGAGAAATCATGGGAATCTTAAAGTAAGAACATTCTTCAGACGAGCGCTTAAAGATAGACAGCGCCGCCAGGTAACCCTTAATGATACCCAGTTGAAGGCCCATGTGGGCCAAAGAAAGTAAGAAAGACAAAACCATAGGAATGGAGCACTGAAAAGGATCAACATTGTGATCTCTGCACCAGTCGCAGAATGTATGCCAACGGTACAGAGATTTTGTTGCCGTCTGCCTGGCCGAAAGCAACACCTCCATCACGTCATCCGGGAGGTCCCAATCCTTATACCTCAACCTTTCAGATACCAAGCGTGAAGGTTGAGAGTCTTGACCTCCCTCCCTCCCTCCCTCTCCCTGATCCTCTCGGCAGGGAAGACAGCGTGGAGGGCACATGGACATTTCTAGAAGGTCCGGGTACCACGCTCTCCTGGCCCAATCCTGAGCAATGAGGGTCATGTGGGAACCGAACCTCCGCAACCTGCCCAACACTTGAGGAATGACGGGGACTGGAGAAAACGCATATAGCAGTGGGAATGACCAATCCACCACAAACAAGTCTCCCAAGGCTCCTCTTGGAGGAAATTCCCTTGAGCAGAATCTCTCACACTTCCGGTTGACACTGGTGGCAAAGATCTCCTGAAGGACTTCCTGAGCCAACTCCCACTCGTGAAAGATCGAGCTCTGCCTGCTCAGAGCGTCCGCCGCTGCATTTTCATATCCGGCCAGATGAACTGCCGAGATCGAAATTTCCTGCTGGACGGCCCAGAACCAGAGCTGCATCGCCTCTCTGCACAACGGGAGTGACCCTACCCCCCTTTTTTGTTGAGGTAATGCATGGCCACTGTGTTGGCCGTCATGATCAGGACACTCTTCCCACGTACAGATGGCAGAAAAGCCTTCAGGGCTAGCCTGATGGCTCTCAGCTTTAACAGATTTATGTGGAGTCTGGACGACGGAAACCAAGGACCGCTGGCGGTCAAGTCGTTGGCATGAGCGCCCCATCCTGTGAGGGAAGCGTCCGTAACTACAATCACCTCCGGCCACAGTTGCCAAAACGGTTCCCCCTTCATCAGGTTCCCTTCGTCGGCCCACCACAGAAGATCCTGGGATACCGAGAGTGGAATCTGAACGGGATCTGACAACTTGCCCGAGAACTGCGACAACTGCCTCTTGAGAGCCCATTGCAGAGATCTCATCTGCAGCCTGGCCTCTGGCACCAGAAAAATGCAGGATGCCATGAGGCCGAGGAACCTTAAGAATTCGAAAGCCGGGAGACTCTGGGCATGTTGAAACTATTCCATCATCTGCACAATGTGAAGAGCCCTTACCTGGGAGGCGAACACTTCCCCAGGGGCGTGTCTAACATAGCCCGATGTACTGGAGCTGTTGGGAAGGTGTCAGGTGTGACTTCTTGAAATTCAGGGAGAAGCCCAGCCTGTGCAGGGTGCGGCAGGTGAGAGCAAGATGATCCAACGCTTGCTCCGGAGAGCGCGCCCGTTTCAGCCAGTCGTCCAGGTAGGGTTAGACGTGACCCCCCCATCCCTCCCTCGCCTGAGGTACGCTGCCACCACCCCCATTAGCTTGGTGAAGACCTTCTGGGCGGAGGTCAATCCGAACGGCAGGACCCGAAACTGAAACTGAGTCGCCAGCCACAAACCTTAAGTACTTTCTGTGTGCGGGATGAATCGGCACATGAAAGTAAGCATCCTTGAGTTCCAGAGACACAAACCAATCTTGAAGTTGAAGGGTCTGGAGGACTCGGGAAAGAGTGACCATCTTGAACTTGTCCTTCCTGAGAAGTTTGTTCAACCAATGCAAGTCCATGATGGGTCTCAATCCCCAGTCTTTCTTTGGTATAAAAAAATAAGGGGAATACCATCCTTTATTCCTCTCCGCTACAGGCACTATAGTTGCATAGCACCTTTTTCCAGCAGGGACAAGATCTCCTGCGCAAGGAGCGGAAGCTTCAGAGAGTGTTTCCCCGGTGGATTGTCGCGAGGTCGCTGAAGGAAGGGAAGGCAGTAGCCGTGGGCTATGGTATCCAGAACCCACGCATCTGAAGTAATGGCTCGCCATTTCATCGAGATGCTGAGACAGTCTGCCCCCAACCGGCGAACCATGGGTCATGGCCTCATGACTGTTTGGAAGCGGCTGCGGCAGCGCCTGAAGGTAAAGAGGCAGCAGCCGGAGCGGCTCTGGCACCACGATTTCCGCGACCTCCACGGGTACTTTTTCGCTGGCCCCTTTGACTGGTGGCCTCTCTCGTTCTAACAAAGGAGGAGTAGTAATGAAAAGAACCTCCCCTCCACTGCGGACCCCTAGGACGAAAAGGTGGAGGTTGATGCACTGCACTGCTTAAAGATTTCGCCACAGCTTTTGTGGTCTGCAACCTCTCAAGGCTCTTGTCAGCCATGCTGTCAAATAAATGTGCGCCATCAAAGGGCATGTTCAGAAGACGAGCCTGTACATCTGGAGCAAAACCCGGCTTCCGCGACCACGCAAATCTGTGTATCACGATGCTCGCAGCCATGGATCAGCTAACACTGTCGGCCGTATCCAAACCCGACTGAAGGGATTCGCACAAGGTTTTCTTCCTTTCGTGTAGGACAGCAAGAATGCTATCACTTTCTTCCCCCCTCGGGAATATGCTCAGCCGCTAACGAAAAACAGTTCCGCAGAGAGTGTGAGAACCTTGCCAAGGCACAAGTGGAGTTGGCTGATTTCAATGCCATGCTCCCAGCAGAAAATACCTTCCGGGCCCAACCGTCGAAGCGCTTGTCGTCCCTATCCGGAGGGATGGTAGGGTACGCTGCCTGCCACGAGGTAGCCGTAGCTGCCTGAACCACCAAACTCTCAGTAGTGGGGTGATTAGATAAGTAGCTGGTATCGCTACTGGAAGGGCGGCATTTCTTCGTTAAAGACGTATTGACAGCCGGAAGAGATTCCGGGGAATGCCACGCAGGTGCCACACTTTTCTGCAAGGTGAGGTGAAACGGTAAAACAGGGTCAGAGGACGGACCTTTATCTAAGATGTCCGTCAGATCATCCTGTACAAAGTCTTCAGGAGGAATGGACCAGCCCAGATACTCCGAGACCCTGGCCATGAGCCTCCGGTATGAAGACTCTGCATGAGCCCCAGGCTCAGGCCTACCAAATTCCACTATCGGGGAAGTGCCCAACCCACTGGCATCATGGAGGGTCTGCCTCAACTCCACCTGACTGTCTCCAGAAAACAGTGGAGCTTCCTCAAGTTCACCAGGGTCCTCAAACTCAGACCTTTCCTCCTCTTCAAAAATGTCAGCCAGAGGGAGGCGAAACCCAGGTCTGGTGACAGAAGAGGGCCTGGAGTCCAAAACTGGCCTCACAGACTTCGCCGTAGCCTTCCTAGGAGGATCCACGATGTCCGGGTACTCCAAAGGCAAATTTCGAGAAAAAAATCCCTGAAAGCGCTGAGAGCGCCGAAGGCTTCCACGTCGAGAGCATCGACAACCTCACCTCGACGTTGTGAGCGCCGAAGGCTTTGGCGTCGACACAGGTACCGACAGCGGCATGGGCTGGTATGACGGAAAGCATCACCGACCGAGTCGACGCCGCACTGAACCCTCAATAGGTAACTGCGGTCTCGCTGGGGATGAGGACCGAGACCTAGAGACACGTCTCTTGTGACACTTCGAATCCTTGTCCATACGGGACCTCGACGGCTCACGATGCGTGTCACGGCGTGTAACCGAGCCGGAAGGCGTGCGAGCCACGGTACGAGACCGATCCTGGCCGGCTTCGTGAGAAGGTGATACCGGACCTGTGCCCTGCGATTGAAAAATCGCTAACATTTAAACGCAGCCCATTCCTCCAGAGTCGAGGACTTTGTTGGGCATGCAACCTTCCTTGAGGCACCCTCCTCCGAGGAGGATGGGGAAGGCGACCGGTGACAGCGCTTCCTAAAGTGCCGGGACGAGGAAGAGTAATGGCGGGAACCACTCCGGGACCGAGATCCCCGGGACTCCTTTCCGACGCGGAGAGTCGCCCCTCGAGTCGTCGGTGGAAAACCCCTTGGACTTCGATTTGGATTTTCGGGACGTAACGGGCTTAGAGCCCCTACCTACCTGGAGCTTCCCATTCCGCGCCTGCAAGGCCTTGGCAGTCAGCAACTTGCATTTCAAGCAGTCGTCTGTGTCGTGCGACTCGCCCAGGCACCACAAACAAATGCAGTGGGGGTCGGTGAGTGACATTTTTGACTTGCAGTCCCGGCAGGTCTTGAAGCCAGACCGCAGAGTCGGAGAGGTCAAAGAGAAAGACATCGCAACGATGAACACCCGAGGCGTGCCCGAGTTCTACGAAACACGTTCGCAGAAAAATCGGAACTGAGGCTATGGGGGCTGTGCGTCCTATTTATAACATTTGGTGACGTTGCCCTCGACGGAGGCCTTCGAAGGACATCGACCTGACGCCATCGGCGGAGGACGCCCTCTGCCGAAAAGTTTACAAAGTGCACAGCTGTGGACATTACATGTCAAAGATGTGGCATACGTTGGAGGACACAATCCATTCGAAAGGGCAATATATGTAGCAATCAAATACACTTCAAAGTACTTACTCAGAACGAACACAAAGCAAGTAGATACTCTTTAGACATGCTCCATAGACACTTCCTACACCCTGAGGTGACTTCACGAACTAGGACAGTAATGGCATTTTATCACTTGTATACTTTGCAAGTTCTGAGGTTTATAGAAAGGAAGGGTTTAAGGAAGGAAAAAGGTTAAACAGGTTTTCAGAGCATGTGAGCACTTTAAATCTTCCAATGAAGTCTAGATAAAAACCTTTCTCAGCAATATTAGTTAAAAAACAATGCATCACCTATGAGGAACAGTAAGAATCAAAGTCACTGGAATAAAAGAGTATGCAGGGAGCCAGGACGGCCAAAGTCAATTGGAGCAAAGTCTATGGAGCAGAGGAACTTCTTAGATAAAAAAGCTCTTGAACAAAGTTAGAGAGTTTGTTGTAGGAAAATCACTGTAGGGTCACAAGCTGTTACACATGTGAAAGTTAGAGCCGAGTTCAACTCTAGGAAAGCAGCTACTGCAAGTCTCAACTGGGAAGAGCAAGCTACAGACAATGAGGCAAGTACCCCAAAGTCAGAACAGTACCTTTGGTTAGAAGTAGAGGGTTCAGCTGGCTCCTGTCTGGTTGTAGCGATGCAGATCCTGTGTTCCTGGGACTCAGTCATGGGGACACGAGGGAGGACGCCTGGGGACCCTGCAGCAGCAAAATCGATGGTCGCGGCAGCTACGGGCTCTTTTCAGGTCAGCAGTACTTCGCGGTTTCAGCTCTCAGTAAATAACACCAACGCTGATCTTGGACACTTCTTGGGCTTCCTTCAATACTGCACTCCGGTGAGGTAACTCGAGCTTGGGCCGTCCTGCCGGCTTATAGACATTGCACTTGACTACGGATTTCTCGACTCCTAGGACTCAGTTCCTGCAGCAGCAAAGATGTACAGCCAGTTGGGGAAGGTGTTCCAGCAAAGTTTGTCTCGGGGTTAGTTGGTCCCACTAACCCAAGGGAAGAAGTAATCCTTTCCAGAGCTTCTCTTGTCGAGTAGAAAAAGGGGTTTCACCACAGCAGCAGGGCTTCGCCGGGCAGTTCAACAGTCCAGGAGGATGCAGCAAGCTTCGTTCACAGTTTCTTCGAGGGCTTGGCAGCTCTCGGGTGCCCAAATTTGCAAAGCCGGTGCGAGACCACCAAGCAGTCTGTGGCAGTCCATGAAGACCCATAAGTAGGAAGCTCTCTGCTATGGGAATCACTGAAGTCCTTGCGGCAGTCGCGGCAGCTAGCACTATATTTGTGAATAATAAGGAGAGAGATAAACTTTCTAAGATAATTGCTTCTGTTAATTATGCTCCGGTCAGTTCTGTGGAAGTAACGCCTGATGTTTTACCTACGTATATGGCTTTTCAACTCAAAAATGCTACATCTATCCCGAGTATGGCAATAGTTGCCTTCCCTGTCTTGAAGGATCCTAACAGTCCTCCGGAAAGTCCTCTGGAAGTTATTGGTCAAGATGCTCAACCCTCTGATCACACAGGTTCTTTACACTACGGGGTGCTTTTGAGTGATCCGATGACTTGTAACCCGCTGTTGGATAACGCGCACTCAGTCTCTTACCAATAAAAAAATCCCCTATATCCGAGCTAAACATTGTTTTATTAAATACTCAGTCCTTGATTAAACATGCTATTTAAGTAGCCTCATATATCCCAGATATGGAAATGAACATCGGTGCTATTACAGAAACCTTGTGCCACGAGGCAGCCAGCCCGCCGCAGAGTCTGGCTATTCTTATTTAGTAGAAGCCGAAGAGCTCTCCAACGCTCGTTTCTTCCCTTGATAACATCTCAAACTCCTTAGCTCCATTAAAGACGAAACTTCAAAAAGTTGCTTGTCATACGAACACTTGGTTTTCAGAAGAACTTAAAAAACTCGAAGCCTATATGCTCAAGTGCTTTTATGCTTGGAAAAAGAACCACTCTCCTCTTACTTTATTAACCTATAAAAGAGCAGAGAAAGACTATAAACTAAGTATTGTTAATGCAAAAAAGAACAGCCTTAATGTGAGAATTCACAATGCGCAATCTGAAGTTAAAGAACTATTCTAAATTCTCAAAGAACAAGAAACCCCTTAGAGGCAGGACACTAGCTCAGTAACTAAGGATGCTGCTTATTGTGCCTCCATTCAAGAAACCATGCCGGGTAAACTCTATAAGATTCAATCAGATATTGTCAAAAAAAGAGAATCAAACCAAAATTTTGGGGGTCAGTGACAATGTTACTGCAGTAAATAATTCCTCCTTTTAGGTTCACGCTTATCTGAACTAGCCACAATAATAGAACAGCTTAAAACCTCAAAATGTAAAGGGGATCCCTGCTCAGCGCTCGTTATCAAATCCTGTCCTTCCACATGGCTAGATGCCATTTGTAAATTTGTCAATGCCTCTTTCCATGAGAACTCTGTGCCTATGGGTCTAAAAAAGGCGTGGATAACACCTATTCTTTAAAAGCTAGGTTAATCAGATAACCCGCTGAGTTACAGACCCATTACAAATACTGAATTTTTGCTTAACATTTTAGACCAGGTTGCCTATGTCCAGATCTCTGCCCATCTTAATGCCCATCCTATTCTTAATATGTACCAATCAGGTTTCAGGCAGGGGTTTGGTACTGAAACCGCCCTGTTGGATCTGCAGTCTAGGTGAGTGGATCGTTTGGCTAAGGGTTTGACATCTCCTCATGCCTTTGGATTTGTCAGCGGCCTTCGACCTGGTGGTACATTCCATCATGATCCCCAGGTTGAGGGAGGTGGCCAAATTCTCTAACGAGGCAGCAACAGTGGCTCTCCTCATTCCCGCGTAATCAGGAGTGTAGGTTCTAATGTGGGGAGGCAGAGGCCCCTCCTACAACTCTAGAATTTGGTGTACAACAAGGAACTTGTATATCACTGTTTACAATATTTTCACAGTCCCATTCTTCACGCTCCTTGCGCAAAATGGTATAGCGTTCACAAACTACGCTGACGATACTCGGTGTGTCATCCCTCTTACAAGTAACCATGATAAAGACGAACTCCATCTCAAAGTATATAACATCATTGAACATTGGATGATTCAGAAATACCTTGCCTTACATAGGGAGAATACTGAGCTTCTGGTAGTCGGTACCCAGAACAGGATTAAAAAACTGGGACCGGCTTATGAGAACTTTAGTTTAGAGGATACTAGGATTGTTGTACAAAAGAAGGTCAAGACGCTGGGTGTGGTTCTTGATCCACATCTCAGCATGAAGGCTCACGTCTGTAGCCTTGTGTCATCTTCAGCCTATTACATTAATCTCCTGACTCATCTCCGTCCCTTTATCACTAAACCTAATGCTGAGACCATTGCAAGGGTGATAGGCACGAAAATAGATTATTGTTGCAGCCTATTGTTTGGCATCAATATAAAGGGAAGTGTACGAGATTACAGGTTATACAAAATAGCGCAGTTAAGAGTAGTCATGGGCACTGCATAGAGGCCATATCTCGGAGGCTCGACACGCCCTATATATTGGCTACCTGTTGAATCCAGACTACTTTATCGTCTGTTGCTAATTGTTCATGAATGCCGACTCAGTAAGATGCCTGCATATTTACAATCTTTGATTGAAGAAAAAGTCCATGTGAGATCTCTCAGGTCCAATAATACTGATCAGCTGACATTGCCCAAAAGTAACACCATTAAAGCCAGTAAAGTAGCATTTGTGATTGCTGCTCCTAGAGCCTGGAATGGACTCCCCCCGCCCCCCCTGACCCCCAAGAATTGAGGGGCCTTAAATCGACAACTTTATAGGAAGAAATTAAAAACCTTGCTTTTTAACTGAATTCATTCCTCTCTGGACTCTTTCTCAATGTTATTCTGCTATTTGTTGATCTGTTGGATTTTTTTTTTTGTATTGGCGCCCTTAAGCCTACGGGTCCATGGTTTGCACGGTATAAATTAATACAAGTATAAAAAGTAAAGTTGTTCTTTCCAGTGGTCGACTCCGTCTTCAGCCCAAGAAGCCTCGCCTTTTAAGCAGGTTTCTCCCATTCAGGCACAGACTAGCTGTCACTCACACAGCAGGGTGGCTCTCATCATGAGGATTCAGCCTGTGGTAGAAAAGCACAATGGTAGGAAAATTAAACCACTGCCACCAGCCATCACTCCACATAAGATGGGGTGTGCTGGACCTGCAAAGAGAAAGGGAAAGTAAAAGTCAATTTCACTCTACTATTCTTGGGAACTGTAGCTCACCAAAGAAAAGGTATTTAAACCTTAAGAGAAATATAAAGGATTTCTCTGACACTGCACTGAGTGTGCTGTGTGTCACCATACAAAAAGTAGATACCCATGGAGTTTGTCTGGCTCCAAAAACAAAGGAAACACATAATCCAAATCATGTCAAAATACATGAGCGGGTGAGAAAAAGGGCTCACTCCAGGGCTAAAATGAAAGTCATAAAGTCCAGCAAAAGAGCTGGGGGTCTCTAAGGTGGGAGGAATTAAGCATTAAAATTCTCCCTAACAGAGACTGAAAACACAGTCTGCAGTAAAAAAATAATGCAATAGTTGGTAGAACACGTCCACTGCCACAGCCATACCTATACGGTCGTCTATGTGACTAAAAAGTAACAGGAGTAGAAAGAAGGGGGATACTAGGTATTCCCTTGGCACTCCACATAAGGGGGCGTGCGCTACTCTCACATAGTAGAAGGTTTTAGGAGGGATACAAAGTATTCCTCTATATTTACGAACTGTAGTAACTCAAGCATAAAGAATCACAAAGGAAAACCCCAATGGGTTCTCAGGAACACTGCCCATAAAGGGCTATGTGCTGCAAAAGAACACAGATGCCTTTAAAGAGATCTGGAGGAAAGTAGACTCCATAGTAAAGTTAAAACACAGAAAAGAGTTCCAAAATTCAGAGCCAATAAGAATGAATGAGTGGAAAAGGTTTCAGAAGTCCTGCAAAAAGTGCTGGGGGTCTCGATAGGAGAGGGGATAAAGCATAAAAAGGATACATCGTCCTAACACTGGGGCTCTGCTTTGCTCACTTTCTTTTCTAAAGCTTCTTGGTCGCAAACCAGTAACTGTTTTTTTTTCTTCAAGGGGACATTATCTCAGGTCCTCTGGAGTTGACTGCACCTTTTTCTGTACATGTGGGGTAGAACTCAGACTTGGCTTTCTCTATTACCACAGCTCTGCCTAGTGGAATTGTACTGTTGATACCTTTGTGGAACATGTACCCCACTAAAGTGACTTTGGAAAGGACTAAATTGAAAACTCACATTTCTTCTTGGTCCCCAAGTTTTCTATGGAGAGTTTTAGCCTAAGCCTCTGATTTACTGTGAATTTTTAAACCACTGCATTATACACCTGGCTATTGAAATTTACTAAGTTACTGGCTATCACTGTTGGCTGCTTTTGTACTTCGGTTGTATCAGTGTAATAAGATCTTATGGGGTTGATATTGAGACTCATTTTAGCCTAACTTTTGTTGGCCTTCTGGGCATTGTTGGTTAAACGTTAACCATATTGTTCTCCCTCTAGGTGGCATAGGATGTGTATAGTGCACATTTGTATTATTGCCTTAGTACGTACAAGCAATGTGAGGATTTATTGTGACTATTCATCTGTTACCATTTGGGTCCTAAACATGATTCCGTAAATATGATTTACTGCTGTCTAGGGATCCCTTTTTCTCCCCAGCCCATTATAAGAATTGTGTCTACCACCAGGTAGTGGGTATATATTGAGCTAAATAGTGGGTATGGTCTTGCATGGGCTGTTACTGTTTTTATATATGCACTGTGTTAATATGGGTTGTCTTTAACCCAAAGTACTTATTTGACCTTGTGGATATTGTTTGTGTGATTTTATAATGAAGTGTTTCTTTTTCAGTATACCAATGTAGTGTATTCCCTGGGGGTAACAATTGTGAGCCTACCTCCTCCCTTTATTTATGCCGGACTGCTCTGCCCTATCTACAGTTTGGGCGGGCTATTTTTTGGATGGAAACCGCGTCTTGCCTTTAGGATAGATGGTTTTACATCCATCGCCACAGGTCAATGGACGAATCTCAACGTATACCTAGAGGCGCTCAAGGGCACATTCAGGATTTTCATTTCCCATGCGCTCTTCAATGAGGGTCACAGGAGCCTTGCACCATTGAGCTTTGCCCGAACAGGCTTGATTTCATGGAGAAAAAGTGCAGTATACCTCCTTGCCCTGGCTTCGTTATTAGGTTGCTTCGATGAAAAGTAAACAGTCAATATCAATATGAAAGAGAATTTAAGCCCACAGACATTTGTCCTAAATGTGCATTGCTGGTGAGGCCCATTATTGATTTGTGTTAGAGCATCCATCATCATGGTTGCTCATTTGTGAGGGATTTTCAATAGAAAGTGTTTTTTCAAAATAAAATTGGCAGATGTAGTACGATACAAAACTTGGATATGTATGCGCACAGGCGGGACATCACTCTGCAGTTTATAAGAAATAAAACAGTAATATTTACCTTACCTCTCGTCTGATGATTGTGCTATCTCTTCCCCAATCAACTTTGGTCGTTGTGCCTGTTGTACTCTAATCATCTGCAACAATTGGTCGGCCTCACAATCGGGGAGGGTACCCTTAATAACAAATATAGAATAACCTAGAGAGAATAGAACATATGACCTCAGATAAGCATTAACAAGCACATGCTATCAAATACCAAGATTAAATAAAATACATGTAAATAAAAATAGGATAAAGCGCAACCAAATAAAAAGACATTTTAATTCCAACATTCTTGTTGTATTTAATCAAAACAACGAAAATAATACACATAAAAGCCTTATGTATTATGCTACAATGCACTTTAAATGAATGCCAAGTGGACAGCCAAATCATTTAAAAAGGGGCAACAATTTTCATTTTTGACTATTATTCATGACTTTGGTGGGAAATGCCTCGAGGGGTTAGTCTGAAAAACACTTGGATACAGATTGCTGAAGTTTTATTCCAATACAAATCCCAAAGGCATGCTGAAAAATGTTTCAAAAAAAGGTTATGACTGAAACCAGACATTGCCCATTCTTTTCCACTTTAATGAGTCAGTGAGGAAAGAAAACTCTATGCAGCCTTAGCAATGCATGCAGTATTAGGCAAAGCCATTTAATGTCAGGGATGTCATTTCACTAAAATGCCAAGTCAGGGACATCATTTCACTAAAGTTCCTGGGGAAGCAAAAGTGACATCAGACGGCCCTTAACCTCTGATGCCATCACAGGAAGTGATGCCATTGGACCCCCAACCCCAAGTGACATCTCGTGAAGTGATGGCACACAACCTTTCACGCCTTGACAAAGCAGGACGTGGCATCACACAGCAGTGTTCCTCAGTACACTAAGAAGAGAACAAGTTACTTACCTATGGTAACATTATTTCAACTGGATGTTCCCCCCACTTATTCCTCAACTTATGATAGACTCCCAAAGCATTGCTTGAATTTCTGGAGGAGGCAGTCAGAATTTTCCAATCTTTAATAATAATTTAGGAGCTCCTCATTAATCTGTGTCGACAGAATGTAACACCTCCTTCCCAAAAACACCTTCCTGGCCAGAGGAAGAGTCCAGACTATAAAGCAAGGTGAATGTATGGCCGGAGGATCATGTGGCTGCCACACACACATCCTGAATTGGGACTCCCCCTCTGTAAAGGCAGAAATAGCAGCCGTGCCCCTGGTCGAATGTGCTGTGAGACCTTGAGGCAGATCTTTTTCAGCTAATCTGTAGCATTCACAGATTCCCAAGATGATCCACCTACATAAGGTTTGTTTTGAGACTGCCACACCCAACTTATGGCGTGTGTAAGCATCAAAAAGTTGATCATCTGATCTTAATTTAGACATCCTGGAAATGTAGAAGCTAAGTGCATGTCTTGGGTCAGGCCTGTGTAACCTCTCCATTCACTTTCCAGGATGAGGTAGAATATAAAAAGAAGGTAGACTGATTTGAGTTACGTGAAACTCAAGATAATTTTTGGTAAAAAAGTAGGTTTAAACTTAAGGACCACTATCTCCTTAAAGAAGACTGTGTAAGGAAGCTTGCAGGACAAGGCTTGAAGTTCGCTCAGCCTACAGGCTGATGTAAGAGCCACTTAAAGGATGGTTTTTAAAATTAACAACCTTAAAGGGCAGGAGTGAATAGGGTTGAATGGAGCACATATTAGAAATGTCACAATTAGGTTGAAATCCGAAACCGGGACTTGAAAAGGGACTGGAGGAAATACATTTGTCAATCCTTTCAAAAACTGTATATACAATGGAATTTTGAACATAGATAACTCTTCAGAGGACTGCTTAAAAATAGATAGCGCTGCCAGATACCCTTTAATTGTGGGACTCTGGAGCCCAAGATTAGCCAGGTGTAACAAGAATAACACCACCATAGGTGAACTGCATGTAAAAAAAAAAGGTCCACATTCTTATCCCTGCACCAGCTGCAGAATTTGTTCCAACAGCAGCCGTATAAGGATTTTGTTACTGGCCTTCTGGCCCAAAGCAAAATCTCCATTATGTCGTCCGAGAGGTCCCACTCCTTATATCTCAACTACTCAGAAACCATGTGTGAAGTCTGAGTGTCTTGACCTCTGGAAAGAGTACACAACCTTCCTCTCACGAGAGAAGATCCTCCCTTTGTGGCAGACGTTTTGGCGAGCAGATGTCCAGAAGGTACTGGTACCACGTCCTCCTACCCAATCCGGAGCAATTAGGATCATGGACTTCCTGAACTTTCTCAACCTCCTGATTACTTGAGGAATGACGGAGACAGGAGGAAACACATACAGGAGTGGAAACTCCCAGTCCACTACGAACGCGCGTCCCCTAGAGCTCCTCTTGGGGGAAATTCCCTGGAGCAGTACAGCTCGCACTTCTGGTTGGGACTAGTCACAAACAGATCCACTTCAGGGGTCCCCAAAGGGTGAAGAGCTCTTGAAAGACTTCCTGAGCTAGTTCCCACTAGTGGGAGACTGCTCTGCCTGCTCAGAGCGTCCGCTGCTGTGTTCTCCTCTCCGGCTAAGTGAACATCCGACAGGGAGATCCCTTCTTGAATTGCCCAGAACCAGAGCTGCATTGCCTCTCTGCACAGTGGTAGTGACCCTACACCACCTCACTTTTTGAGGTAGTACATGGCCACTGTGTTGTCGGTAATTATCAGGACATTCTTTCCTGGTACGTAGGGCAGGAAGGCCTTCAGCGCTATTCTGATTGCCCTCAGCTCTAAAAGGTTGATGTGTAGTTTGGACTCTGATGAAGACCAACAACCGATTATCAGATCACTGGTGTGGGCTCCCCACCCCATGAGTGAGGCTTCCGTCACTATAATTATTTCAAGCCACGGTTGCCAAAAAGGTTCTCCTTTTAGAACGTTTTTTTGGCAGGTCCGCCACAGAAGGTCTTGTGCTACTCTGCTTGGAACCCAAAGAAGGTCTCACATCCTGCCGAGAATTGTGACCATTGAGTTCTGAGAGCCCATTGCATAGATCTCATTCTCAGGCAAGCCTCTGGCACCAGGAAAATGCAGGATTCCATGAGGCCAAGCAAACTAAAAAATATCTAAGGCCAGAAGACGCTGGGCACTCTGGAATTTGCTGACCATCTTCAGAATGTCGGGTGGTGAGGCTTTTCCCAAGGGTTCCATGTTCTTTCATCGCCAGGAATTATAATTTCTGCCTTTATAACGAGTACATAGTAACGAAAAGGGTCCTTCCCCACCTATTTTTGACTATTCCCGACCCCCTAATACTTTATCTGCCCTTTCCCACCCCCGACCCCCCAAAACATTTCGATTACCCCTTTCGTTATTATGTACTCGGTAGAAAGGCAGGCGTTAAAATACCTGCCGATGAAAGGACGGTATACGTTTCCCAAGGATGCGTCTAGGACTGCCCCAATGAATTAGAGCCTTTGAGATGGTATAATGAGGGACTTCTTGTAATTGAGGGAGAAGCCTAGTCTGTGGAGGGAGTGGCAGGTGGAGCTGAGGGAGTACGGGCCCTGATCAGCCAATCGTCCAGGCAGGGGGAGACGTGAATCACCCCTCTTCTGAGACTCGCTGCCACCACCGCCATCAACTTGGTGAAAACCCTTGGGGGGGTCAAGTCAGTCCAAATGGCAGAACTCGAAACTGATAATGAGAACCGCCAACAGCGAACCTCTTGTTTGTGATGGATTGACACATAAAAGTAAGCATCCTGAAGGTCCAATGATACCATCCAGTCTTGGAGTAAGAGGGCTTGAAGGATCGGAGAAAGGGTAATCATCTTGAACATGTCCTTCCTGAGCAACTTGTTCAAGTCTCAAGTCCAAAATGGGTTTCAATCCTCCGTCCTTCTTGGGGATAAGGGAGTAAGGAGAGTATCAACCCTTGTTCCTCTCCGCCATAGGTACGGGTTCTATTGTACCTTTCTCTAGCAGGGTCAAGAATTCCTGCTTAAGGAGCGGATCTGGAACTTTGAAAGAGCTGTTCCCCGGTGGATGACTGATGGTAAATTAGCCGTTGCCTAGGCAGTCTTAGTACCTCTACCCCGTGCACCAGAGGGGAATCTTCTCTCAGCTCTTTGATTCGACAGTGCATTCCCTCTTCCAACTGAGGAGGGATAGCAAAAGGACCTGCCCCTCCAAGCCGATCCAGTGGGGCGATGTTGCAGTTGCCCAATTGCAGCACCCAGGGATTTGAATGCTGCTTTGGAGGTCAGCATCTTCGAGGCTTTGGTCTGCCTTGCTGCCAAATAAATGTGTGCCGTCAAAGGGCATGTTAAGAAGTTTGGACTGCACATCTGGAGCAAAACCAAACTTTCGCAACCAGGCAAATCTGCGCATTACAGTACTAGCGGCCATAGCTGAGACTAGTCTGGAGGGATTTGCACATTGCATCTTTTCCATCTTTAACAATGTTTACAAATCTGTCTCTTTCTTCCCCTTTGGGGATATTTTCAGCCACCATCGCTATGCAATCCCAAAGGGTGAAAGTGAATTTAGCCAGTGCACATGTGGTATTTGCTGATTTAAGGTCCACACTCACTGCAGAGAAAACCCTTTTAGCCAAAGCGTCATAACGCTTGTCATCTATGTCCAGGGCGATAGTTGGCTATGCATTTTGTTTGGATGAAGAAAAGGTAGCCTGAACTACCAAATTTTGGGGAGTTGGATTTTTTTTCAGATAACCGGGTCACTGCTCGACGCTCTGTACTTGTCAACTTTTTATTCATTGCCGGAATTAATTCAGGCGTCTCCCAGTTGCCACTCACCTTTGTAGGGCTACATGAAAAGGAAGAATAGGGTCCCCCATCCAGACTAACTGTGAGGTCGTCCTGTTCAAACAGAGGTGCAGGCCTACTCCAACCTAGATATTCTACAACCCTGGAGATCAGTTGTCTGTAGGATCCATGAGCATGGTCTGAGGGATCTGGTCTTCAAAACTCAATTTCTGGGCAAGTGTCCAACCCACTTGCAGTCTGTAGGGTTTCTTGAGGATTTTTTTTATTCTCGATCCTCATAAATCAAGGCTTTTGGGGCCCTGGTGAATCATACTGTAACCCAAACGGACGTGATCCAACATCCTCATAAATTGAGGAAAGGGACTCAAAAAAGTATTTCCTTGGTAACGGGGTGTGCGTGGTCTCTATATCCCTCGAGGGTTTTGCAATGTTGGTAGACAATGGCATACGCTGACAGCATTGAGGACTTTTTAGGCACCGACGTAGAGTCTTTCGGCACCAATTACTTTATTTTCGAAAGAGTCTTTTCTCTACTCAAGGCAACCTCTGAGGGCTCCGGATGAGTTTTCTCTTGGACACCCAGGTCCGAGGTCGCACAGGTTTTGTCCTTTGCCTACCTTTTGTTGCGTTTGTTAACATGGGCATGGCTCTTATCTTTCTTTGAGGGGGTTTGCGGCCGCATTCTCGAATACTTTGAGCATTTTAAGTCTGAATCTCTCCCATTCAGCCGGTGGGGCAGATTTGGTGGGGCAAGTGACCAAGAACAACGAAAATGGCGATCAGTGGCGCCTTTTCTTCGAACGCCATGAGGATGACGACGAGTGGTGTGAACCACTGCGTGACCAGGACCTTTTAGCTTTCTTTCGACGAGGAGAGACTGCTCTCGACTCGTCAGAGGATCGATTTTTTGACAGTCGTTGAAGGGGATTTATGAGACCGACCTGCAGCTAACTTCCCTCTACACTCTTTCAGGGCTTTCGCTGTCATCACTAGACAGGACTCACACACCGATGTTAAATGATTGGATCCTAGTCACCACAGACACACCCAATGGGTGCCCGTAAGGGACATTTTCGCTCGGCATTCGTCACATTTCTTGAACCTCGATCTCAGAGTTGATGACGCAGACGACAATTCCATTCTTTATCAATGAACTTAAAGGTTTCTAGTCAATGAACCGAAGAACTCCGAATAGCTCTCGCGGAAGAATTGAACTGAAGCCAACCATCGCTGCGTGCGCTATATGCCATTGATGACGTCAACATCAAGACGGAGGCCTTTGAGGGGCATCGAGTCGCCAGGCATCGACGCGCAGCAGCCACTGCTGGAAAACTTTTCCAAAGCAGCTAAAGCTTGATATGGAGATATCACAAGATAAGGTATACGTGGGAGGACACAATCCATTCGAAATATGGGTATGTTATCACTGTAATGTGATATACATTTCATACAAGAATGGATCGCCATATGCAGCATAGTGCCAAATTACTGTGAATGCAAGCAGACGTCCAAAACAACAACCTGGACTACTGTACATCACTCGGGCTAAACTGTAAACAGACACAGCATCTCGAAGATGCTTAAACCCCAAAGAGCAGATGTCCATTCCCTGCCAAGTGTCTGTCCACAGACTGGAAACAGCAACTGACCAACTTGAGTCCAATCAGAAGACAATCAAAGGCTGTATCACTTCATGCTTTTACAATTGGGAAAATATGCACAAGGATTATCTCGTCAATAGTGCACTTTGAACCATTGCACAGCAACCCCCTCCCGCAGAATCTGAATCCCCCCCCACAACCATTTTCACCACAGGCACCCCACCATCCACTGCGAGTCACTAAGGACTCTACGTCAACAGCTTTAAATGTCAGGCACCCACTCCCACCCTCCAACACCTTACACCTCCAATACCTTCCTCCAGCACCTTAATGTTTACATAGTGCCAACCTCCAGCAACCTCCAAAACCATCAACCTCAAGCAAACTAGCACTTTAAGTCTCCAGTACCCTGCTATAACACCCCAACAGTGTGAGTCTCAATTACCCTCCTCTATATCTGCATTCAATGCATTTCAACTCTTACAACACATTACGTCTCAAACACTCTGTTTCCCAACATCTGTAAGTCACTAGTACAGCATCTTAAAGTGGTAGTTCGCCTGAAATGTTATCGTCGCAATCAATCGGAGATGTAATTTCAATCACACATCGATCCATCTTAAAAGAAATTTCTATGGATCTTACCTTAGTTTTCCATCTTGGGAAATCTTATCTGTTGATCTATCGCCCTAAATTCAAGTGCCATTGTCGCAGTAATACAGATCACTCGACCCTAAAGCTGACATCACTAGTAAAAATGATATGCTCCACCTATTTTAATGACATTGGTGGGCAGCATAGCCAAACGTTGCCAGTCATCACCCACGCCATAACGTTATCTAATGCAGAACCAGGAACAAACACACATCCACACAGTACGCAAAACTTTTCTTTCTTTTCACAAAAAGGGTAAAAACGTTTATTTCAAAGAAAACAGTGATAATCGGAATGGTAGCAAGTACTTTAATTTTTGAAATAACGCTGAAAAGAGGAGATGTCTACGAAAACATCTTGCAATGGTGGTTCTGTTCAGCAATCGATTAATCACAGTCTTTGTATTGTTCACATAAAGTTCTTATTTTCCATGACTGATTTTGCATCTATGAACATTGCGATCCGTTCAGGACAAGAACAGAGTGGCTTCAGTTTTATATGCAACACTTTCACATCTGCAATCTATAGGCTGCCATGTTGCTCCTTGTTACTGCAACGGCGAAAGGCTATATTGGTGTTTTCATAGATGCGTTGTCACTAGTTTTGTCCAATTTCGGTTGAAGAAGCCGTCAACCGGAAGAATCACACCATGACATGCGCACATCAGTAAAATGCAACTGTGTAAAATCGGGAATAAGACAATTTGTTCAGTACCCACTTTTTAATATAATATACACATTACATAAATATGTTAACTATACATTGCAGTTATAATTAATACGTACAATGTCTATTTTTTGCGTCAAATTGACCATTCATTCGTGACATCGTTCATCGTGTAGCATACAGCACACTTGCCCTCCTCACTTGCCTAAACATTAATTAAAATTTGCTTACATTGTGCATTGGGTTTCTATTGTCCCTATGTGACGAATGACCAACCACTTTGAAAAGCCGATCTTAGCAATAGAAACCTAACTTTCCTATGTATGCTTTCAGTGCAGTGAATCTTATCAATTTCTTGTGGATATTCGCCATGTTGTGTCCTTACAATTGTTAGTGTGGTGCATTGAAGGCCAAATAACAATGAGACCCTTTATCCAGTGTTCACAGAGTTTTTTTTCTCAGGGGGCACCTGCCACAATGAGCAATATTCATGTCAAGCTGAGCAGTGAAACATTGGAATATTTAAAGTATTCGGCATATCAAAATATTTACTGCCATTGGAACGGTAACAACGAGCCTGATGACAACACTTATGGATTCTTTCACAGATACGCCTAGTCGAGATGCAGACAGGCTCGGACTACCCTGTGTGGCAATAGGGAAATGGTCTTGGGGGCGGGGGAGAAGCAATTGATAGTGTGGAGCAGTTTTTTGGGTGAAAGTGGGGCAACATTTTATGGCCAAACAGAATTAGAATACACATCAGGAAAACAGGCTTTGGCACCTTGACCCCCAGTATGCATCCTTTTGTTTAAAAAGGCGGAAATGTGTGCTTTTTGGAAACACAGAGGTCTGCCTCCTTGAAAACTGAACCAAAGGGTTTGTTTTTAGTTTTTGGCCATATTGTAGCCTTTGTGACTTTGCAAACTATTTCAACATTAATCAATGCACCTAGTTCCCAACACCTAAGTATGTCTTGCTATTCGCTAAATCACTACCCACCTTCACTGCTGTTTATAAACTCACAAACTCATTTTTGCAATTTTACTTGATGTATAGAGATGGTTACAGCATGGAATACAGATGCATGTATAAAGAAGGATTAAAAGCAGTGGTTTAATGAATAGAGGTAACACGGGTGGACCGAGACGGGGGTGCAAAGGTGGTGGAAGGGTGGACAAAGGGTCTATTTCACAACAGGATGCGTGCAATGTTGCACCCAGGGCCACACATGCAACATAAAAATAAAATAACAATACAATTCCTGCTGGTCTAAGGCTTACTGGCTCATGTGTACATCTATTACAGCAATCATCTTTTCTACATCGATTTGATGAGTATTTGTAAGGTGACTATGCGACAAATAGTGTTACCAAGCGCAATATGACAAAGTGGGTAGGGAAACAAGGGGAGTAACTAAACAATTGATAAATAGTAGTCCGACTAGGCCTTGTCACATTTGTATCGTGCAAGTGCAGTTAGAAGTGAAGGAGAGAGGGAAGGGAGAGTTGACCAAGGTATGGGCAGGAGCTACTGCGGCCCAAGAGGGGTGGTGCCAGGGGAGGAGGCTACTGGCTGAGTCATTGGGCGAAGGGGCCTCAAGGGGTGGATGCCCACACGCCAGGCCATCAGGTGGGGGGACCAGAGGGCAGTGCTGCTTAGGGTGGCTGTTCGTGTCGACTTGGCAGAGGGATTGGTAGCCTGTAAGACTCTGAAAAACCAGGCCGCCAGTCACAGTGGCTCTGGGCGACCACCGGGAGCCAGTGGAGAGATTTTAAAGCTGGAGAGATGTGGTCCCTGTGCTTCAGGCCAAGGGTAGGTCTTGCAGGCTTATTCTGTATTAGTTGCAGGGGGCGAAGGGAGGAAAGAGGCAGATTGAGGAAGAGGCTCTTGCAGTAGCCCGGCATGGAAAGTATGAGGGATCTTAAGACATTGGGCTTCTGGGGGAAGGCAAGGAAAGGGAGAATGCCTAGAAGGAGGTGAAGTTGAGTGCGCCTTTTTGGAAAGGTCCAAGATGCAAGGTGTGAATGAGAGAGGAGTCTTGCATCACCCCAATATCTTTGGCCTCACTAGATTGTGAGTGTAGCGGGCTCAAGTATGGCGGCCATAGGGCTGGAGTGAAACAGGGTGCAAGGGTCCCAATCTGAAGGATCTCAGTATTGCTGGTATTAAGACAGAGATCATGGTCTGCGCACCAAGCCCGAATAGCGGTCAGAATCAGGAATGAGGAGGAAGAGTAGGTAGTAGAGGGAAGCTTGGAGGAAAGCTGTGCGTCATCAGCATAACACTCATGAGACTGTTTCATTCTGCAGCTGTTCAGCATGATTGCCTTTCCACGAAGTTAGACTCTGTATCTTAAAACGGTTTGCACCACCATTAATATTTTTATTTTATTGAGCATTTGTAAGGCGCTTTAAACAACAAAACTGTTTCAAAGTGCCAGCAGGCTAAATGGGATGGCAACAAATAATAACAATGGCAAAAACAGTAACTATACAGTTGTGCTACTCCCAGGCCTTGTTATATTCAGCTGTGCAAGTGCAACTGAGGTGTGCAGGGGATGGGGATGGAAGGAGGAGCGGAGGAGTGGACAAGTACTAGGGGAGAGACCGGGAGGGAAGTGCTAAGGGGAGCTGAGGGGGGCCTCAGGCTAAGTGCAAGTACAGGTGACTCACAAGGGTGGGATGTTGAGCCACCAAGCAAGGGCCCACAGGGCAGTGCAGTGGGGGCGAGGAGGTGCTGGAATTGACTGGGTAGAAGGGCTTGGGATAAAGTTAGATTCACAAGGGTCAAGCCACTGGTCGCAGCGACAGTGAGGCGATTACCAGGGAAGGGAAAGAGGTAGAGTAGAGCATAGTATTGAGCAGTTTCTGGAATTTAAGGAGGTCCTGCTCAAGTCTGAGGGCGCAGGGAGGCTGTTCCAAAGGGAGCACAGCAGAGTAGAGACCTGCCCCCGCACTTTCTGCTACTTTGTACAGTTAAAACAAATTTGCAAACAGCGTAAACGGTTCAAACTGGCTTCATTTACAACAAAAAACATTGTTCTGACACACGCACATCATTTGATTCTTGAAGTCAACCTTTCAACAAGTTCAGGTTTGGGAGGGCAAACCACTATTGCAATGTTCTGTGGCATAGAATGGGCCCTGGGACCAAAATCAGGAGCTATTACATGCGTTTGTATGGCCAGCACCTTCAATGTCAGATCTTTTACAAATTAGAAATTCATCGGCTGGAAATTTTTGGTAAACTCCTTGTTGTAACAGAGATAACAGAATGTTCCTGTAGTTTTTCTATTGTTCTCTGCCAACGTTCTCGTTATGTGCAAATACAGCCCGTCTTGTTCTGGCTTCCACACCACCTATGGCAAAACGCAACCTTTTAGGCCTGTAGTTTTGGCACATATTATGGAACACCTCCAAATCTCCAGTGTGGCAGAATTTGTCGAGTTCTCACCAGTCTCTTGAAAGTGTTTTGTCATACACAATCTTTGCGTGCTGTGTGAGGAGGGGAGCCTGGCACCAACCACCTTTTCTTACGCTCATGCTTCTCACCCAATGGTTCATGTGCGCATTCATGGAAATGTTCATTTAATTCCCATGAGTGTTTGAACAAATGTGCATTAATGAACGTCATTTTTCTAGCTGCATACCTACAGATCCATCACAAGTTTTTGAGCTGCACCAAAGATGATTGCTGATAGAATGTGGCCAACTTAAAAAGTTTTCTGTAGCCTTTTTTTGGCCAGCAGCTCTAACTTTTAGAAATTGATTTTGAAACATGCCACACATCATACTAATGCTGTATGTGTGGGAACTGCTCTCGATGACCTTGGCTATTCCCACATGTCTTTCAGTGTCTATCAAGCCTATTTGCATTCCTCTGGATTGCAGAGGTTCAATGGAATGAATGAACACATTTTTCCATTTCAACCGAAGATGTACATTCAGACACTTGAATGATGACTGAACTCACTATTTTTTTGGTTTCCATGTCTTGGAAGTGCAGTATTTAGCAGAAAGACCTGGACTGTCACACTGTCCATCAACCGCAAACCTGAGCCTTTTTCCATTGACAACAATGTACAAATATCTTTGTTTGAGTGTCCATGCCTGGCTAATAGCCAGGAACAAGAATTTCTTCCTATATCTGTAGTATTGGGTTTTTGCAAGATCCTCAAGTCGCACAAATGTATAGAAACTTGAAATTTTACTCAACGTTGATCCGCTAAACAGCAAAGCAGATGAATAAAGTAAATTTACACCAGGCACTTTTCCAAGTATAGGTTAGCACACCATGGAAATGTGTTCTGGTTGTGTACACAGCTGGGTTGTCGGATATCTGGCATGTTCTCCACTCAAGCTCCTGAGGCTACTCGCATGTTTCTGCCCCACACGCTGTATACACTAGATTTGATAATTTTTTCACAGGTACTGAGTCAGTGGGGGAAATCATAGAAGCAGAATACAAAGCTTGTGTCTTGTCAGATCATGCCCCACTACTACTCACATGGCAAATTGCTCCCCCTAAGCCACTTATACCAACAAGGAAACTAAGAAGCGAAGGCTTACAGGATAGGATATTTAGAGACTACATAAAAGAGCATTCGGAATGACTTCATACACAATAATGGCCGCGTGTCTACTGTTGCTACGTTATGGGAAGCATTTAAGTTTGTCATTGGGGGAAGCGATTGCTAAATCAGGTGGTATAAAAACGGAAATGACTTGAGACTTAACTAAGGTAGAACAATACTTGAAATACAAAGGAAAAACAATAATGCGAACACTGGCATCCAAGATGAAATAGAGTTGAGACAGAAATATTTGACATACTTGGAAAGACTGGGCAGATTCAATTACACAAAATATATAGAAAGACAACATACCAAGGGCGGCAAACCTGGCAGACTCCTAGCATGGTTTTATAAGAGCGACACTAAATGCAAAATGATCTGTTCCATCAACAATGTCCACATGCCGCAAATCCTAAAGGGAACTTAAATAGGTGAGGACACCCATCCGGATGGGCAGTGAGGGACCAGTCCTTTGACCAAAGCATTACCAGCTGCAGGAGCTAGCGGAAACCAGCTAGATATATAAACCACCATAGTCACACAAAGGAAGGCTCCCAATACGCAACATGCCTGCCAACTAGGCAGACAGACTACAGTACCAAACACACAGGAAAACCACATAGGTTGGGCGGAGAAAAGCAAAGACAGTGGTAAGAAAGCGACAATATTTTTTCAAGAAAAAAACAAACTATATTTTATAACCTTTGTGCATACTCAACATACAGAAATTCACACAACCACCCATCTGCACAGCAATCTGCACGCACTTCACCACATTGTAACAGGCGAACAACACTAAGCGACACAACAGCTCACACCGACCCGAAGACCACACATAAGCTCTGCAAACGATGCAAACAAGCAGCCAACAGGACATCAAAACTCTCATTTTCTTGTCCCCACTACACCCTACTAACCCCACATTCCCCGCTCTTCATATTCTCCTTTTCAGATCCGCCAGAGCTCCTGGGGACCACAGCAGTGGTGATGGTACAAATACCTTTAACATTAACAATGGCCAAGGTCTCTCCTGTAACACACAAGTGGAGGTCAATACCACTTAAAAAAAAAAAAAGACTATAGCTCCGTATACAAGGAGGATGCCGCTGTTCATCATACATACCATAAGGAAGCCTTAGATCTGATTAATCGCCCTTGTCTAGACAGTGAAGCTGAAGAGTCGCTAGATGCCCCTATAACCTTAGGCGAACTACTAGCCACAATCAAAACCTTACCCACAGGTAAAAGCCCTGGTGCAGCCGCCTGTCAAGTGAATTCTACAAGGAATTTGCAGAAGACCTTGCTCCAGCACTGCTAGACATGCTGACTGAAGTATATGAGGTGGGCTTTCTTCCTCTGAGCTTACGAGAATCAGTAAGAATACCCCTTCCCAAACCGAACAAACCTGCAACAGACTGTGGCTCATACAGGCCCTTATCCTTGTTAACCCAAGATAGCAAAATACTTGCTGCATTATTAGCAAATAAATTGAAAAATGTGATAGTGAACTTAATACATGCAGATAAAAAAGGCTATGTGCCAGGTAAGAAACACATCAAGGAACTAAAGGCGCTTACACCATATAATCGATTGTACTAAGGCAAATTACTTCTATTGTGCAGTAGCTGCTATAGACACTGTGAAAATGTTTGATTCCATCAAATGGGAGTGGTTATATGCTGCCCTAAAGTGGTTCGGAATTGGGCAAAGTTATCTTCGGAGGGTACAACTGCTGAACACCAAGCCGATGGCCAGTTAGAACAGGTCAAAATTTCTCAGAAATGTGGGGGTTGGAAAAAGGCACTATACAAGGTTGCCCATTATCCCCAATGCTTTTTATAGTTGCTATGGAACCGGTTGCAGTGTTACTCAGAGATGAGCATAGAGACGCCGCCATATGTATAGATGTAGTACAATATTTAATATCATGTATGCAGATGATATGCTGCTCTATATACAACAGCCATAAGTTAATACGCAGTACATATTGGATGATCTTGATTGCTTTGCCGAACTCGGTGTTATGCAAGATTGTATGCAGTACCCTTTGGGTGCACTACAACAACCCTGACCTCCTGGCAATAGGAACCCAACCTTTGGTACAAGTCTGTTCTACACAGGTTGGTAGTATTGAGCAGCCAGGCTTATCGCAAGAGGGGTCAATGTGAGCCGTAGGGGAGTTAGAGACAGTGACAAGTATTCAAATAAACTCTTACACACAAGGATTCTTGATTAAACAATTATTAATTTAACGGTCAGTTTGAGGAAGCCTACTTCAGGAGGGGCAAAATAATAGTAACAAACAAATACACTCCAAAATACACTCTTAGTTTCTCTAAATCAGCAAGTACTCATTTGGGACGGCACACAGACAACCCCCAGGTGATTTAAATAGCTAGGACACTGTGGACATTAACATATCACTGTTGCATTTAGGGTAATACTTGGGAGTATGTCAAAGAAGCCTTGTGTGGAAGGGCTGTTTTGCGGCGGGTGTAGGTGAGGGTCTTAGTCTATTACCAAACTCTTCAAATGGTCATCTATGCCCGAGTGCGCACAATAGCTCCTAAGAGCTAGAGAGATCAGAGGGACTAACATTTGCATACTTTTGGCTGAATTGTATAAATCTCTTGTTGCGCTCCCACAAGTACTTTAAGTACAGTTTACTGTTCACGGTACACGGGACGCAGGGGTCCGGACTGAAATGTCCTTTTTGGTCTATCAGGTGATAAAGAGCATATATTTAGTTTGATTTATTTGTGCCTAAAACGAGAAATTGTCTTAGCACTAATGCAAGAGGGGTCTCGTGCGACTACGAGACTCAGAATGGTCAAGAAAGTGTAAAGGGATATTGGGGGCTGTGTGGTCACTGTATGTAGTCTGGACCAGTGATCTTGAAAACACTGATTGGAGTCTAAACGGGTTTTATATTCGCATGCTGTAATAACCGGCTACTATTTGTGTTCATAAACAGCTCTAAACCTGAGGGGCCATATTTTGTCTGTTTCGGGACAGTGGAAAGCAGAAATAGTTTTCTTAAAGCACAGGACGGTGTTCCTGAGGGCCACTTAGTTGAATGTGTCTGCTTATATTTTAACACTCAAGCCTACCTCTAAATACTTTGGTACTTATATTTTTTCTATCTGGGTATCAAAGACTTATCGTCAGGGCGGAGCGTGAGATCATTGCGCCTGGCTGGCCAAGAATAGTCTGACAGCTTTGCCGGAGCATGGTCGGTACGCTTCGCAACGGTAAGCCTGTTTGACTATTCAGCTGGAAGAAAAAAAAACAAACACTCTCATTGGCTAAACCGGTTTTTGTATTTAATATGGATAGCACTCAGACGGGAGGCTACTCGTCTGAACCTGAACCCTCACAGAAAGATGCATTAAGCAATAAGCGATCAATTGCCACTAGGGAAGTGCAAGGCGACCATTACAGGTCTGGTTCTAACACCACAGGTGGAAGTGAATATGGGGGGTAGAATGACAAATACAGACCCAACCTCGGTCCCTTCTCTAAAAAGTATACTAAGTGTACAGGAAAATCTGGGTAGCTCTGCTATGGACCAAACAGGGGAGGGAGTCAAAATAAAAATAGAGGCTGATAGCTCTCTTTTGGCACCTGTGGTACTCGCTGAATTAGATAGAAGGGTCCGCCTGTCGACAGGGCCGTCAACTCCTGCTAGGCCCAGAGCAGGGCGTTTTGACAACGTACATTTGCATGAGGCCACTGATGAAGCTCCTCTTTTCCCCCCGCCTAACTCCACTTCTGGTGTGCAATTTTTTGGCACCAATTCTGGGGTAAGGGAAAAATGGTCACCTAATAGGGATAGAGAGGGGCCGGGCAGCCAGGCTACTAACCCTTTTAAATCCTCCAGCCCCGCCCTCCTCCTCTTCCCCCATACAATATCAGTCATTTGGCACAAATGATCCTCTCACTGGTCCGCTTTTTGAAGGCATCAATCCAGAGGACACGGTTTCAACATATGCCACATTTCCAGTGTTAACAAGGATTCTTAATCTCCTGGAGTAGGGCCATGAGTGGACCGATCCACTTTGATATCCAGGAACTTAGATCCCTGGTAATAGCTAATGCAGAGAAAATGTGTAAATTTGAGGTGTATCTTTTGGCTATGGAGAGGTAAAGCACAAAGCCAAATGTACTACCACGACCACAACTCGCAAACGGAACCTGAGATAGAGGTTTGTTCCAAATCCTACGCAGAGGTTCTCATAAAAGGGAACAATGTCCCAGTATTGCCTGCCATACTGAGCAGTCTGGCTGAACTCAAACTACTGGTGTCTACAAATGGTACCCAGATTAAAAATCTAGACGAGAATATTGGAGTAGTGCAAACTAACTTTAGAGGATTAGAAGAGAAGCTGGTAATTAGCAACAGTTTCTCTGATGCCCCGCAGACAGCCACCAAGCCAGATAGCCCTTCAGTACTTCTAAGGGCACTGGAGGAAGGGGGGATGCCAAGGGGGATCCAGGGTGGGGGAATCTTCCTTTGAGCGTGCAAACACAATCGATCAGTCCATCTCCCGTAGGGAGAAAAAAATGAGGGCTAGGGCCATCAGGCGTAGAGCTGCCAGGCGCATAGTTCCATTAAAAATCCTGTAAAAAACTACCCACCCTAAAAATCGCCAACACTAATGCCAATATAAAGGACATATGTGGTCTTTCCATCGAAGGTGGCATAGATCTGTCACAACTTGATGAGGAAAGCAAAAAAGCCCTAGAACTGAAAGAACTGGGGACACCAAAAAAAATCAACCTGGCCTTAGTCAACAACCGCGTCTTGCGTCCATTGGTGCCCATTGATCAGAAGGAGGGCACATATGGGGAAGCCTCTGACACCCTGATGGAGGCTATGAGCCATAAGGGCTATACTCAAACACTTAAACTAACAAAAAAAGAAATGTTAAAAAAGAATGTCCACAGTACAAATAAACAATACCGGGTCTTGTCAAAATATATATATATTTATTTATAAACAATTTACACAAATATTTACTGTTCTCAACATCCCCATTTAAACACCACCATTCATTCCATCAATCATTCACACTCTCACTATACATGTCAATATTCCACACTTGTGGTACTCAGACCTTCTAGAACCAATATATTAACATACATTTCAACACCTCTTGGTGATTACAGTAAGTGTTAATACAAAAACATATGTTTCTGTCGTCACAATAGGCCCCTAATTTAAGCCGGTAAATATAAGCGACCTTCAGGAGACGGATGGTTCTGTTGCAACCACTCCGAAATGTCAAAAGGTGGAGGATGTCATCAAACCTCAACTCCACGGGAAATAATGGAGACGCGTGTCAACGATGGACTAAATCCTGCAGTGGTGCTAGATAACTCTGCGCCTATACTGATCAAAGATTCAGGGATGGGGGTGTCTTGCGTCTTTAGTCAATAAATCCACTCCAAGTGTGTGCAGGACAAGAGAGAAGGAACCCATGGAACATTGAACTGGAATCACCACGCAGTGAGAAAAAACTGGGGTACCAGATTAGAACATTTCTGGACTCGGCCACATGAGGCGAGAAGAGGGATTTTTCCTCTTTGGATTTATTGACTAAAGACGCAAGACACCCCCATACCTGAATCTTTGATCAGTATAGCCGCAGAGTTATCTAGCACCACTGCAGGATTTAGTCCATCGTTGACACGCGTCTCCATTATTTCCCGTGGAGATTGAGGTTTGATGACATCCTCCACCTTTTGACATTTCGGAGTGGTTGCAACAGAACCATCCGTCTCCTGAAGAAGGTCGCTTATATTTACCGGCTTAAATTGGGGGCCTATTGTGACGACCGAAACATATGTTTTTGTATTAACACTTACTGTAATCACCAAGAGGTGTTGAAATTTATGTTAATATATTGGTTCTAGGTGGTCTGAGTGCCACAAGTGTGGGATATTGACATGTATAGTGAGTGTGAATGAATGATGGAATGAATGGTGGTGTTTAAATGGGGATGTTGAGAACAATACATATTTGTGTAAATTGTTTATAAATATATATATTTTTTGACAAGACCTGGTATTGTTTAAATGTGCACAGATGTTCTGATCTCATTTCGCCCAGGTTAATTTTTGTTGTTCCATTATATTTAGCCTGAAGAACCTGTGGAAGTAAGGCAATCCCTATTTTGAAACACAGTACAAATAAAACAAAAAATAACAAAAAAACATTGAGTACGAATGACAACACAGACAGCTTTTTTTTTTACACCAAAATCTAAAAATAATCAAGGTAGTGTAGAGGAAACTACGGGTACATTACCCGTTACACACTCCATACTTCCAACTAAAGTGTTGAGAAATCTCACCCCTGCACCGCAAGAGAAGGCCGATGTAGTGGAGCTACCAAACGGGAGGCAAATACACCTTTAATGGTGGGGAGGTCATTAATGCAGGGGAACTCCACGCCAAAGGAGCTCCTATGGGAAGGAGGACCTGTCAACGCCTTCCGTACCCACTCTGATTCCTAATGAAGGCATTAACATTCTTGTAAAACAAGCAGTTGAGAAACTGTTAGAAGATTCCAGCAGGCAGGGTGCTAGTTTACCGGTTTCTTATAATTGGACCGAAGCAAGGCACCATCCCACTGAGAAAAAAGACAATATTGAAGGGCCTCCCAACGCCATTCAAAAACTGGCCTCCTCAAGATTTTGTTGGGACTGAAAAATATCAAATTGAGTCTTCGACCATGACTGGGCTCGACCGTGAACTAAATAATCCGTTTAACAGCTCCCACAATTTTTCGAGGCAGGGGGCCATTAGCAATGTACAGCCAGCTTCACTTAATTAAGAAACACATTTTAATGAGGGACCTGCAGTACAATTTAATTTACCCAGCCCAGATCCCTTGAAATTTAAGCTAAACTTGATGTATGAACAACAAGAAATGAGAAATATTCCTGAAAGAAATAATAATTCTCACCCGACTAAACAATGGGAGAATTTGGAACAAGCTGTGCACTCAACAGAAGAGGAAAATCGTAAGTCGCACAGGGCTGACAAGGGTTTTTGGTAAAGATCCACAGAAAAAAAGGAGATTTGTGAAGGTCCCGAACACCAAATAGGGGGAGAGAATCGCAGTCCTTATAGACAGAAGAATCTTGCCTTAAACAACGATATGCCCTATAGAATGGACTGGAGAATACCCCACTTAACTGACTGCCCTAGCATTATGTTATACTTTATGCTTCCACAGGGCGGTCCTGTGTCATTAAATCGCCCAAGAGTTTTATCCCTCTTTAGTGAAATACCTAGACTCTCCATGATCTCATCGGGTGACATTAAATTGGTTGACTTCATCCACCCACCAAGGTTTGATTGTGTTATACTTGTATTCTACTCCCAGGCTATCATGGAACTAGTAGTTTCAGAAATTGATTTACTCCGCTGCTTCAGCTTCAATCTTGAACCATTTAATAATAGATTGATTAGCCGAGGGGTTGAGTCAGAGGGGAGCTATTCGTTGGATGCCACCTCATACTCACTCTCAAAAAAGACTGAGGGGGTAATTGTACAAATTTCAACTCCAGAAACAGATTTAAAACGGCTGGTACAATCATTGAGCGAATCATTAGCTAAAATCAAAGTTCTAAATGTGAAACCATAGACTACCTTAACATATACAGTGGTATCTTGGAACTCACGGGGGAAATAAATCTCTTAGGTTGGTGTCCGATAGCACTAGTCACCTAATTGAAGCAAGTATTTTTTGCCTCCAGGAGACATGGGCACTATCTCCCCTAGTGTTGGATGGGTTTTATATGCATCAAGTACTAGCAGTCAAAAAATCTAGAGGGAGACCGGCGGGAGGCATGCTTATAGGTATTAGAAACTTGCTGTTCTTCAAGTGTCTTAAGCTTTTCTCGCCGCATAAGGGCTGCATCGCCATTCTGTTGCACTTCTCCCCCCCGTGCCATTCGGTCAACTGTTGATAGTTAATATTTACTGGAGTCCTGAGTTCGATCTAAAGAAATGTATTGACCTAATCGATGGTATCATACAGGAATGCCAAATGTTGTGTAAAGTCTTGAACATCATGCTCCTGGGTGATTTGAATTCTGAAGCAGGTTTGTGCTGAAAGGGGGTACCAGGAGAGTTGATTT
Organism: Ambystoma mexicanum; assembly: GCF_040938575.1. NCBI lineage: Eukaryota > Metazoa > Chordata > Amphibia > Caudata > Ambystomatidae > Ambystoma > Ambystoma mexicanum. The sequence goes on from NC_090940.1 coordinate 546,451,186, forward strand.
TTGTCCCAATAATGCTGGCTCCTCTAGAAAACAAGTCCAGGGATTACAGTGGAATCACTTCCTGATGAGTTGGGGCTTAAATTGTGTAAATGACTGCTTGAGTAAGGAAGCTATTTGTTACACTTGTACAAATGGATCTGAATTCTCCACCATAGATTATATTTTTGTAAATCTGCATTTATTTAACTGCTTTTCTGATTTTACAATACCTTCTGTGGTCAGTGATCATAGTGTGCTTAAACTGACCCTTCAGGTGCCCTAGGTGGCCGTTGCTAAGTATGTATATCCACTGACGATGGAGTCTAACACTGCTGGGAACAGAATTAACTGGCATTGTGATAATGTTGAGAAAGTAAATAAGGTCTTCTTCCAGGATTACGATAGTAATGGTTGTGGAAAAAAAATCATTAGCATGTACACACATGGGGGTTTCAATAACTGGGTGTTATTCTTGGGCCCAAAGGGATCAGAAGGCCCAAGAAACAGGGTCCTTCTCACACACGTTTTTGATCCCACCATGTATCAACTCAAAAAAGAGAGGAATCGTGAGATTTGTTGTTTAGTAAAACAGCTGTATACTCCAAAATTAGTGGAAGTGATAACAAAGGCAAAAAAGAAGTGGAAATCCAAAGTGCGAACATTAAAAGCAAAAATCTTTCAGCAGGATGAGGAAAGCATACTGCAGGCATTATCCAAAACTAATATGAGAAATTATTGGACCCTGGTCAATGGGAGATGCGAAAGCCAAGCTAGAGAACAAGGTGTGTGCATTTCATCGGCTGTTTGGGAAGGGCACTTTGGCTCTTTATACTGTCAACCTACAACCAACTGGCTAGTGCCTGCACGTCTTCTGATATGCCAATGGAATTTCCCTTTTACACTGCTGGACATTCAAAGACTCATATCAAGATGCTCGTCCTCGCGGGCTCCAGGGCCAAACATGCTTGCCAACGTAGTGTTCAAGGGTAATTCGAATCTGTGGGCAAAGATTTTGTTTCTTTTGTTCAAGGATATTGTCATATCTAGGGTATTTCCGACAAGTTGGCATTTGTCCTACGTTGTACCCATCTATAAAAAGGGCGATAGGTTTATAGCTGTATGGTACAAACCTATCGCCCTGTTGGACGCCGACTCTAAAATGTTTGCATCCTTGGTCTTGGAACATATCCATTCCTGGATGGATAGAGGCACAATATTATCTCCCCAGCAATTTGGCTTTAGGAAAACAGGGGGCACGGATGCTGGGGGCCTCCTCCTCTCGATTATGCAGCAACAGACCAGGTCAAGAGACAGCCAACTAATATACTTGGCGTCAATAGATTTGAGTTCCGCTTTTGATTTAGGAAATAGAGCAACTCTGTGGAGCAAACTATACGCCCTTGACATGCCCGCACAGCTTCTAACAATTATTTACCACCTCCATGTTGAAACTAAAATGAGGGTCTGACTAAACACAGAGGGAACCCTCTCAGAGGAAATCATCACAACTAATGGTCTCAGACAGGGATGCATATTTGCGCCAACTATTTTTTATTTGTATTTATCCGATGTTGGCCGGGTTTTGGAAGATGCATCCTTTGCTGCTCCGAAAGTGGATGGCACGAAAATTGTCTGGACGGCATACGCCAATGATGTATTACTTTTTGGTCTGACTCCCATTGGTTTGCAGCGTATGCTTTCCTCTTAAGAAATATACTGCTGAAAATTCATTAGCTATTAACCGTACAAAAACCTTCATCATGCGACTAAGCTATAAGAAATGTGCAATTAGATTTGCCTGGTTTTTAGATCATGCCAAACTCTTAATATGCCATGCCTTTCGCTATCTAGGATACCCCATTTTTGAGTTCATAACCAGGACAAATCTATGTACTTTTCTGGATAAGATGATCATGCTACTGATTTCGCAATTGCGTAAAATGGATAATAAATATGGAAAATGTTCAATGTTACCGTGTTTGAAAGTGTGCCGTAACAAGACCATTGCCCAGTTTTGTTATGGAATGGAATTGGCCCCCTTCTGGTTTAGAAAAGAATTTCCTAAGTATGAGGAGCGCTTGTTGAGGTCTTTGGTACCTCCCTAAGTGTGTCCCACTTGCAGCGATACGCTATGAACTTGGGCCATTTTCATTATCAAGTATAATTCTTTGGCGTAGAGTATCACTTTATAGGAAATTGCTTGTGGGCAAGAATTCCACTATGTATGGAATCATGGGACGGTCCCTGGTAGCGGGCGAGGGTTCGTCCGGAGTCCTACGGGAATTGGAAAGGGAGGTTCAGGAATCCCTTGCAGAAGTTGGGGTCTCTAAAGATTTACTTATTAATAATCCCATCAAGGTTAAGAGGCTCCTGCAGCATGTGGATTGGAATTTGACAGTCAGTGTAATTTCCAGCAAAAAACTGTACGCACATTTGGCAAACAACATAAAAAAAATGGGCACCATGGAACCCCATCTCATAAATTTCCCACGCAAATTGCTTAGACAGGAATTTATGAGATTTCGTTTTAATGTTCTGGTGACAGGTCAAATTTTGAGTATAAGGCAAGGTCCGCAAGCTGCAAGTTCGGAATGCACATTCTGTAATTCAGATTCCAGGGACGCAACACTAGAGCACCTGCTGACTCAATGTGCGGGACTTATATCAGCACGTATTGAATATTTTCTTAAATATGTGCCCAACCCAGAATGTGTAATTGCAATTGGCGGTGTTGCGCTTTCTAAAAATCAAATGTGAATTGTTAGTTTGATGGATGATCATAAACTAAATCGCTATAGCAGAATAAGTTTTTTTTTAGGATCTGAGCTGTATTAAGAAATGTAGCACGAAACATCATGGGTAAAGAAAAAGTTTATGTTTTAAGTCTCAAATGTAAACATTTGTTGAAGAACAATCAAATTGTAAAGTCGTCAAGACTTATTGAGATATGTAACTTGAAACATCTTGGGTGAAGAAAAGTTATGTTGATGTTTAAGTGTACATTGCTTGATGAAGAAAGTTATGATATTTTGTGTGTCTTGGCATCTATGCTTAATTTGTACTAGTTTTTAATCAATTGAAATTTTATGTAATTTTAGGTAAGATTTCTATTTTTGTAAAGGTTACTGTGTAGCCAAAACAAATAAAAAAAAGAAAAAAGAAAAAAAAAGAAAAAGGGTTATTAGAATGAAACAAGAGATCTTACAAATATTCTGAAGCAGGTAGGTACTTTTGGTAACCCCCAACGAAAAAAGTAAGTTAAACCCTTCTTGGAAGGAAGACCACACACACAGTTGGAGGAAGAGTCATTCAGGGAGCCAGGCCAAAGTCAATTGGACAAAAGTCTAGGTGAGCTGATGCAATTCTTGCAGGTAGGTAAAAGTCTTGCCCAATTTTTTAGAAGTCGTTATAGAAATCAAAGTATGGCCACAAGCTTATCAGGCGTTCGAGGTAGAGAAGCTGTTAGCAGCTTTACAGAAGCAACCAAGACAAGTCTCCACTGAGAACAAGTGAGGTTATACAACAAGAGGTAAGTTCACTTAGACTTTACAGTACCTTTGGTTAGAAGAAATGGTTCCAGCTGGCTTCTGTTCCTGGGCAGCTCTGAGGATGCAGTGTTCCTGGGTGTCAGTCGTGCGGACAAGAGGGATGATGTCTGGAGGACTCATCCACTGCAACGGGACAGTCAGCGACAGGCAAAGACCAACTTCTATTCAGTGGCACTTTGCAGTTTCAGCTCCTTGCGTCTCAGTAAACAGCACCACTGTGGACTCTTGGCAGTTGAGATGGGTTTTCCTTGCATCTGGGGTCCAGCACTCCATTGAGGTGGCTCAGGCTCGGTCAGCCCTGCTTCCTGGGAGTCTGGAGGATCTTCCTGGAGCTCTTGGCCAACTTAAAAGCAACACAGACAATCTGGTGTTCCTCTCCCTGGCTCTTTGGTTCCAGCAGCAACTGCAGTGGAAAATCAACCAGCTTCGAGAGGATGTCCAGGTGGCTTACTTTGGAGTGGATTGGTTCCACCAACTCAAGGGAAAAAGTCGTCCTTGCAGGGCTTCTTCAGTCAAGACGATTTCAGAGGTTCAGCACAGCAGCAGGGCTTCCATGGGCAAATCAACAGTCCAGGAGTTGCAGCAGGCATCACTTCCAAGTTCTTCTTCAGAGTCCTTCGTCAAGTGGTCGACTCTGCCTTCCAAGCCAAAAAGCCTGGCCTTTTATGCAGGTTTCTCCCATTCATTCCAGCCCAGCTGCCAGTCTGGGTGGGGTCCTTGTCGGACAGGCAGCTGGACATTCACCTTTGGGTGCATTCCTGTAACCAAGGGGATTAAGCACAGGGAGTTTCGGGCACCTCCCTCACTTCCTGCCCCCGCCAGACATACTGGAGCCTGAGGCGGGCTTCACTCGTGAATCCCACCAAAGTCGAAACAAAAAGGGACCAAACGTTGTTTGGTGCGCAGAGTAAATCTCAAGAAGGACCTTTCCACAAAGAAATGGCTAAAAAAGAAGACCGTAGCCATTTTGACAAAAATGGCACCCTTGGGCGATTTACTGCAGCTGCGAACGCAGCCCATGGTAAAAGCACACCACGCTAGTTAGGTAAACCACTGCCACCAGCCATTCATCGAGGAATGGGTAACAAAAATGTTACATGATAAACTAGACAAAGGGGATACTAAGTAACCCCTCCAGCACCCTATTCTAAGATAGTGTGTGCTGGGTCTAGAAAGTTACAATGAAAGTAAAGTCAATTTCACTTCAGTGCTCTTGGAAACAGTAGTTTATCCAAGAGAAGGTAGTTAAACCTTTGGGAAATCTGAAAGACTTCCATGTGCCACTGCACTGAAGGTGCTGGGTGGTACGATGTAAAAGATGCTGCCTATGGAGTTTGTCAGACTCCACAACCAAAAGACAGTGCTCAAGTCATAGCAAAAATACAATTCAAGTCCTCAAAATCCAGCAAAGGTGCTGGGGTTCTCTAAGTTAGAGAGGAATTAGAACATTTCTGAGAATTCTCCCTAACACCCATACCCCCCAGACTAAGGGACAGGAGGATTTAATCCACCCCTGGATTAATCCCCTTACTCCAGTCGGTCATACTTTCTGGAGAGATCAGCGTTTTGGTGATTACACCCTGACCTGTGTTCGATGGTAAAATCAGACCCCCGAGGGCTGATTGACCATCTTAACAATTTAGGAATTTCCCCCTTCAGCTGCATTAACCCTCTCAAGGGTTGGTGGTCTGTTTGAATTACAAAAGCTGATCCATACAAATATAGTCTAAACTTCTTCAAAGACCACACAATGGCAACACGTTCTATGGTTGCCCACCTTGTTTCAAGGTGCTCCAGTTTTCTACTGATGAAGCAGATTGGGTGTCCTCTGCCATTCTCATCCAGCTGACTCATTGGAAGCATCGGTTTGTACAATAAAGGATTGGTTGTAGTCAGGAGCTCTTAAAACTGGAGCTTGACAAAGGGCTTTCTTAAGTCCTTCAAATGCCTTAGTGCACTCCTCATTCCACCTGACCTTCTCGGGGAATTTGGGTGAGGAGACCACATTCAGGGGAGAAGCTATGGTCCCATAGTTCTCAATTAAGTTCCTATAGTAACCTGCGAGACCTAGAAAGGCTTTCACTTGAGTTTGAGAGCAAGAGTGGCCCAGTCTTGTACAGCTTGTACTTTGCTCGCCAATGGCCTTATTTCACCTCCTCCTACCTTATGTCCAAGGTAGCCCACTTTACTCTGACCAATTTGACATTTACTTGCCTTTATGATCAGATTGGCCTGCTCAAGAGTCTGCAATACATATCCTAAGTGGTCAATATGTTCTTTCCAAGTAGGGCTGAACACTGCAATGTCATCCAAGTATGCCACGCAGAAGTCCTCCATCCCATTCAGAAGAACAAGTTACTTTCTTACCTGGTAACTTTCTTTCGATGGGATGGTCCGACGACGTATTCCATATCTATGACATGTAATCACCACAGCTGTGCTGCTTCGGAAACTTTTTTCGGCATCTGCGTCCTGCGTCGATGACGTCGATGCGCCATCGTCGAGGACCTCCTCCGACGTCATTCGATGTGATAAGTAGGACGCACGACGCCCGTAGCCTCAGTTGTAGTTTTTTCCCCAGAACGTGTAACACCAGTTTTCTGCCAGTCAGACACACAAGGCCTTGCGGAACGCAAGCTGCAATCGCATAAGAAATTCTGCAGCGGGGAAGGTAGGGAGGGAGCGATATGGAATACGTTGTCGGACCATCCCATCGAAAGAACGTTACCAGGTAAGAGAGTAACTTGTTCTTCGAGGGGATTGGGTCCTTGGTACGTATTCTTGCTTGGTACTCCCAGTCCTTTATTCCGCAATTTGATTGGGCATGCTAAATGTGTGTTCTAATTTAGAACACACATTTAGGAGGAGGCAAAGAATTTAGCAAGGAGGAGGGAAAGGAATTTAGAACACACATTTAGCATGCCCAATCAAATTGCGGAATAAAGGACTGCCTTGCCAAAGGCCAGATCCTGCCCACGGATGGAATCGAGGGAGTAGCGACATACAAATGTATGTACCGAAGCCCAGGTGGCTGCATCACAGATGTGACGAATAGTAACACCCCTCTGCAGGGCAGTAGACGCAGCCACACCCCTGGTAGAATGGGCCCGCAAGCCAGCGGGAGGGTCCTTACCCGCCAAGTGGTAATACTCGGAGATAGCTAAAATAATCCAACGAAACAAAGTCTGTTTCGTCACAGCTTGTCCCAAACGCTTTCCAGCGTAACCAATGAAAAGTTGATCGTCCACTCTGACCCGGGACATGCGCGAAATATAAAAGCTCAATGCTCTCCTAGGATCAAGCCTATGGACCCTCTCCTCTTCCTTACCAGGATGTGGAGGAGGATAGAACGCCGGAAGAACAACCTTCTGGCTCAAATGAAATTCCGAAACCACGGCCTTGAAGGACAACCCTGCCCTTATGAAACACAGTGAAGGGTGGCTTAACTGAAAGTGCCTGTAACTCACTCCAACCGCAACCAAAAACACAGTTTTAAGAGTTAACAGTCTCAACGGACAAGAATGCAAAGGCTCAAACGGAGCACCCTTAAACTTAAGAACAAGGTTCAAATCCCAACCGGGCACCAGAAAAGGTGATGGAGGGAACACATTAGTGAGCCCTTTCAAAAACTGAGAAATTAAAGGAATCTTAAAATAGGAACATTCTTCAGACGAGCGCTTAAATATGGACAGCGCCGCCAGGTAACCTTTAATGGTACCCACTTGCAAGCCCCTGTGGGCCAAGGAAAGCAAAAAAGACAGAACCATGGGAATGTCGCACTCAAAAGGATCCACATTCTTAACTCTGCAGCAGTCGCAGAACTTACACCAACGGTACAGAGACTTTGTTGCCGGCTGTCTGGCCGAGAGCAACACCTCCAACACGTCTTCAGGGAGGTCCCAATCCTTATACCTCAACCTTTCAGAAGCCAAGCACGAAGGTTGAGGGATCTGATCTCTGGATGGAGAACCTGACCCCCTCCCGTGAGAGCAGATCATCTCGGTAGGGAAGACGACGCGGAGGGCAGATGGACAAGTCGAGAAGGTCCGGGTACCACGTCCTCCGAGCCCATGCCGGAGCAATGAGGATCATCCGGGAACCGAACCTCCGTAGTACTTGCGGGATGACAGGGACTGGAGGAAACGCGTACAGCAGTGGGAATGACCACTCCACCACGAACGCATCTCCTAAGGCTCCTTTTGGAGGAAATTCCTGCGAGCAGAACCTTTCGCACTTCCGGTTGACACTGGAGGCGAAGAGATCCACTTGAGGGGTCCCCTAAAGGGCGAAGATCTCCAGGAGAATCTCCTGAGCCAGCTCCCACTCGTGATAGATCGTGCTCTGCCTGCTCAGAGCGTCCGCCGTCTTGTTGTCTCCGGCCAGATGAACAGCCGAGATCGAAACTTCCTGCTGGATGGCCCAGAACTCGAGCTGCATCGCCTCCCTGCACAGAGGAAGTGACTCTGCCCCCCCCCCCCCCTTTTTGTTGAGGTAATGCATGACCACTGTGTTAACCGTTAGGATCAGGACACTCTTTCTTCGCACAGTCGGCAGAAAAGCCTTCAGGGCTAGCCTGACGGCCCTCAGTTCCACAGATTGATATGGAGTCTGGACTCTGACGGAGACCAACGACCGCTGACTGTCAACTCGTTGGCATGAGCTACCCATCCCATGAGGGATGCGTCCGTCACGATAGTCACCTCCGGCCAGGGAAGCCAAAACGGGGCCCCCCTTCATCAGATTGCCTTCAATGGCACACCGCAGAAGGTCCTGGGCAACGAGGGCAGCACCTGAACAGGGTCCGACATACTGCCGGAAGATTGCGACCACTGCATCTTGAATGCCCACTGCAAAGATCTCATCCGCAGACGAGCCTCTGGCACCAGAAGAATGCAGGATGCCGTGAGGCCGAGCAACCTCAAATACTCGAACGCCGGGAGCGTCTGGGCAATTTGAAACTTGTGCACCATCTGCTGAATGTGAAGAGCCCTCAACTGGGGAGGAAAACACAGCCTCAGGGATGTGTCGAGCACTGCTCCGATGTACTGGAGCCGCTGTGTTGGCATCAAATGGAACTTCTTTAAATTGAGGGAGAAGCCCAGCTTGTGAAGGGAGTGGCATATGACGGACAGATGATCGAGGACTTGCTCGGGAGAGCTCCCCCTGATCAACCAATCGTCCAGGTAGGGGTAGACGTGAATCCCCCCTTTCCTGAGATGCGCTGCCACCACCACCATGAGCTTGGTGAAAACCCTCGGGGCGGAGGTCAATCCGAACAGCAGAACCCGAAACTGAAAGTGCGAGTCGCCAACCGCGAACCTCACGTACTTCTTGTGCTTGGGATGGATCGGCACATGGAAATAAGCGTCCTTGAGGTCGAGAGACACCAACCAGTCCTGAAGTTGAAGGGCCTGGAGGACTTGAGAGAGAGTAACCATCTTGAACTTGTCCTTCCTGAGGAGTTTGTTCAAACCGTGCAAGTCCATGATGGGTCTCAATCCCCCATCTTTCTTCGAAATCAAAAAATAAGGGGAATACCATCCCTTGTTCCTCTCCGCTACAGGCAACAGTTCTATGGCGCCTTTCTCCAGCAGGGCTTGAATTTACTGCGCAAGGAGCGGATCCGGACTCTTCAAAGAGGTTCCCAGATGGATTGTCCCGAGGCCTCTGCCGAAAGGGAAGAAGTTAGCTGTGGGTTATGATCTCCAGAACCCACACATCTGAAGTAATGGCTGCGCCAGCCTTCCCCCCAACCGGCGAACCATGGGACCTGGCCTCATGACTGAGTGGTAGCGGCTGCAGCGTTGACTGAGGGCAAAGATGCAACTGCCCGAGCGGCCTTGGCACCTCGAGTACCCCGTTTTCCACCTCTGGCACTTTTACGGGGGCCTCTTTGACTGACAGCTCCTCTCGCTTTACTGAAGGACGAGTAATAGCGAAAGGAACCACCCCTCCATTGTTGTCCCCTAGGACGAAAAGGCGGAGGTTGTCCAACTGCAGTGCCCAACGACTTCGCTGCAGCTTTGGAGGTCTGCAACCTCTCAAGGCTCTCGTCAGCCTTGCTGCCAAAAAGATGTCACCGTCAAAGGGCATGTTGAGGAGCCGGGACTGCACATCAGGGACGAAGCCCGACTTCCGCAACCACGCAAACCTGCGTATTACGGTGCTCGCAGCCATGGACCGGCTGACACAATCTGCAATGTTCAAACCCGACTGAACGGCCTCACACATGGCATCCTTGCCATCCTGAACCATAGCAAGGAAACCACCCCGTTCGTCCCCTTCGGGAATATGTTCAGCCGCTAATGCAACACAGTTCCACAGTGTGTGTGTGAAACGAGACAAGGCACATACGGAGTTGGCCGTCTGAAGAGCCATACCCCCTGAAGAAAACACTTTCATCGCCTAGCCATCAAAACGTTTGTCGTCACTATCCAGAGTGATAGTAGGATACAACGCCTGCTTTGCCGGGGCCGTAGCCGCCTGCACCACCAAACTCTCCGGAGTGGGGTGCCTGGACAAGTAGCAGGGGTCGCTACTGGCTGGACGGTATTTTCGCGACAAAGACTTGCCCACTGCCGGGAGACTCTCCGGAGCAGTCAAAGCCGCCGCCACCCTTCTCTGCAGAGCCATATGAAACGGCAGCACCGGGTCAGTGGGGGGACCAAGATCAAGGATGTCCGTGAGATAATCCTGAACAAACTCCCCTGGGGGAGCCGACCATCCCAAGTACTCGGTGATCCGAGACATAAGGCTCCGGCCTACAAAACTCCACCTCCGGAGAGGTGTCCAGTCCACTGGCATCATGCAGTGACTGCCTCAGGTCATCAAATTGGCTATCACCGGGTCAGTGGGGGGACCAAGATCAAGGATGTCCGTGAGATAATCCTGAACAAACTCCCCTGGGGGAGCCGACCATCCCAAGTACTCGGTGATCCGAGACATAAGGCTCCGGCCTACAAAACTCCACCTCCGGAGAGGTGTCCAGTCCACTGGCATCATGCAGTGACTGCCTCAGGTCATCAAATTGGCTATGGCCCGAGAGAAGCTCATCAGGCACCGTAACCGGAACCAAGCCCTCATCGGAGCCCTCATCACCCTCTGAAATGTACTCCAGGCGGTGAGAGGAAGACACCTGGGTACCAAAGCTATGCCTGACCTTAGCCAGAGCCTTTCTAGGGGCTACCCCCGTGCCACGGGGCCCCTCCGACACCACCGCCTCGAAAGGCGTCGAGGGCGCCAAACGAGTCGGCGCCGGCATCAAGAGGATCGGCGTCGAGCGAATCGGTGTCAGCCGCAGCGCTGCCAGCACCGGCGGCGTCGACACAGGCCTCGAAGCCAGGGCTCCGAGTGTGTCCTTCGACGACCTAAGCACCGACAGCGACGAGGACCCCCTCGAAAACGGAGCCTCGAGAGAGGTTGTCGACGACCTCGGCCACACAGGCGTCGACGTCTTCCTCGAAGACGGCACAGAATCACGTGGTCTCAAGCGCGTCGAGGACCGGGACCTGGAACGGGCATGGCGAGAACGGTTACCCTTGTACGAGCAGGAGCTCTCCTGCAAACCGTGCCGACCACCCGAGCCCGAAGGCGTGCGAGTGGTGTCTCTCGACCGATCACGACCGACCCCACTCGGAGGCGCAGACGGACCGGTGCCCTGCGATTCATGAATCTCCAACATCATCTTCCCGAAGGAAGCCCATTCCTCCGGTGTCGCTTGCATGGTGGGATAAGCGACCCGCCGACGGGCGGAGTCCTCGGAAGAGGACAGGGAAGGCGATCGATGCCAGCGCTTCCGGGAATGCCTCGAAGAGGCAGAGGAGTGGCGAGATCGACTCCTGGAAGGAGACCCACTGGACCTCTGATGATGACGCGGAGAGTCGCCTCTTGAATCATCCGTCGAAAGCCCCGCAGACCTCGACTTCCTGGGCTACCTACTGACAACTTCTTGCGCTCCCGCAAGGCCTTGGCCGTGAGCGACTGGCAGTCGACACAGTCATCCGTGTCGTGGGCCTCTCCGAGGAACCAGAGGCAGGCGTCGTGCGAGTCCGTTACTGACATCTTGGACCCACAGTCCCTGCATTTCTTGAAGCCCGGACGTGGGATTGAAGACGAGGTAGACATCGTTCACAAACAGGTTCTCACAAAAACCGAACAGGTTCAAAGAACTAAGAAGAATACAACAAACTCCAAAGAGTCGAGGCGTACCGAGATTCACGAAGTGAACACGTTCGCGGAAAAAACGGAACTGAGGCTACGGGCGTCGTGCGTCCTACTTATCACATCGGGTGATGTCGACCGGAGGAGGTCCTCGGGGACGGCGCATCGACGTCATCGACGCAGGAGCCGAAAATTTTCCAGAGCAGCACAGCTGTGGACATTACCTGTCACATATGGATACGTCGGAGGACCCAATCCCCTCGAACATGATTTACCATCTTTTGGAATCTAGCAGGTGCATTCTTTGGTCCAAAAGGAAAAACTGGTAGAGGCCTCCTAAGATTGAAAATGCAGTTCTCATTAGCATGGTCTGTGAGAGCTATTTGCCAATAGCCTGAGGTTAGGTCAAATGTCCTGAGGTACTTGGCTGAACCAAGTTTGTCCACCAGCTCATCAGTCCTAGGTAAAGGATAGGCATCAGTCGTAGTGACTGCATTAAGGGCTCTATAGTCCACACAGAATCTCAATTGCTTGGATCCTGCCTTTGGCACTAGTACAACTGGACTAACCCATGGACTTGTAGAGGGCTCTATTACCCCAAGATCAAGCATCTTGTTGACCTCTTCTTTTATGTGGGTTCTTACATGGTCTGAAATTCAGTAACCCCTGCTTTTGACAGGGACACAGTCACCAGTGAGAATCTCATGCTGGGCCCAATGGGTCAAGCCTGGTGATAGTAAAAACAGAGGGGCAAACTGATTTAACAGAATTCTGTACTCCTCCTGTTGTTCCAGTGTCAGATTAGAAGAGAGATTAACTCTCATCTTTCCATCTAAAGGTTGTCCCCCAAGGTCAGGTAGAGGCTCACTCTCCTCCTCCTGAGCAGAGGCTAAGAGCAAAGCTCCCGAGAAACAGGCCTTTAGGCGGTTGGTGTGAAAGACCCTAGGGGCCTCCTTAGGAATGCTTAAATCCACCAAATAATTGACCTGTCCAACTTTGCCCACAACCTTGAAGGGTCCAATCCATTTGTCCTGTAAGGCCCTCTGTCTTGTAGTTACCATAACTAGAACTACCTGGTCTCGAGTAAACTCCATGTTGGCCTTCTGGTCATGCCAATGTTTAACCAGAGCCTGACCTGCTTTCAAGTTATCAGAAGCTTCTGTCATCATGTGCGTCATTCTCCTTTGGAGACCTAACACATAGTCAGTGACTCTCACTGGCTTGTGGGAAGGCGCACTCTCCAACCCCTCCTTTATTAAGACCAGTGGACCTCTAACCGGATGACCAAAGAGGAGCTCAAAGGGGCTGAAGCAAATCCCTTCCTGAGGGACTTATAAGCAAAGAGAAGGCATGGCAGTAGAAGGTCCCACTTTCTTCTAAGGGGTTCTTTTAAAGCAACCATCATGCTCTTCATAGTTCTATTAAACCTCTCCACCAACCCATTGGTCTGGGGATGGTAGGCTGTTGAGAACGTGTAGGTTACTCCAGTTGTTTTTCCACATGGTCTGCATGTAGTGGGACATAACATTGGTCCCCCTGTCAGAGATAATCTCCTCACGAAAACCTAGCCTGGTAAAAATACCAAGGAATGGCTTAGCCACTGCCTGAGCAGTAACAGTCCTCATATGTATGGCTTCAGGATACCTGGTAGCATGGTCTACCACAACCAATATAAATCGGTTGCCTGAAGATGTGGGAGGGTTTAAGGGACCAACAACGTCAATCCCTACCCTCTCAAAAGGTACTCCCACCACTGGGAGAGGCACCAAGGGTGCAACGATCTTGGCTCCACTCTTGCCAGAAGTCTGACAAGTGTAACAGCTTCTACAGAATTTATCTACATCAGACCCCATCTGGGCCAGAAGAAATAAAGAGATATCCTTTCCTTGGTCTTCTTAAAACTTAAGTGACTAGCTAAAAGAATCTCATGGGCAAACTGTAAAAACTGGGTCTCACCGCCTGAGGCACTACAAGTCTTCTGGGGTAGACTCGATAGGCTCAATGTAGAGGAGGCCATCCTCCCAGTACAGCCTTTGCTTCCCTGGCTCTTGCCCATCCAGCTGGGAAGCTGCCTGTTGGCGAAGTCCTTCAAGATTAGGACACACTTTGACCTCTGCTAAAGTCTGCCATACAGGGGCCACCTTCTGCAAGCAAAGTCTGCAGCGCGGGATGGTCTTTAGGATCCAGATCTCCAACAGGGGGAAGGTCTTCTTCCAGCTCTGTGTCATCAGTAGCTGTTTCATCATCCTCTGGTTGGTCCTCCCACTCAGCCTCAGCTTTTGGAGGGGTCACATGTGTGACCTTGGACTGTCTCTAGGGGATGTCCTGGTTTTGTGCACAGGAGTGATACATTTCTCGTTTCCTGAGACCTTGGGTTTCCCCTTGAGACTTTCTTCCTGGAATCAAAAGGTTGTTCTTCCTGTGGACTGGGAGTTATAGTTACTTCTGTAACTTCCCATGAGCTCTCTGGCCTTCCTATTCTGCCCTGCTTCCTTTTGCTGGGAGCCCTGGGGGTGATTGATACAACTCATAGAGCTATTAAGTCATTCCCCAACAGGACTCCCCCAGGCACCTCATTTTGTACACCAACAGGTATTCTTATAGTCATATTGTTGCACTGGATGAGAGCTGGTTGTGTTGGAACCATCTGGATTGGGCCTCCAGCAAGTGTAGTGGGGTCTTTGGGTGCCTTAGCAACATCTAGATTTAAAAAAGGTTTCATCCACCACTGTGATGCTGGCCCCAGTGTCACTAATGGCAGGGGTTTCCTGACTATTCACAAGTACACTGTCCTTGTAGTTTTCTTTTGTGTTATCTGGAATAGACGTACACATCTAAATTCTGCTGTCCCCACAGACCCAGGGACACTAAAGAAACACTGGCTGAGACTCCAATGGGGTCTTCAGCCAATAGATGGAAATTTCCACTTGCCATATGAACTTCTCCCTCAGGGATGAAGGCTAAGGAGGCAGTGTGAACCCCTGAAGGTTTACCCTTACATCTGGGATCCCCTTTCACATGGCCAGTTGACCCACAAGCATAACATTTGGTAAATGTTTTGACAAAAGGGGCTTCTGCTGACCTCCCTCTGGTTTGGCACCAGAGGTATCACTAGACTGACCTGGTTTCCCATATGGCTTACCCTTCTTATGTTTGGGGCCCTCTTTTGGATGGGAGGATTTAGAATTCTCTTTGTCATCTTTGTTGTGCCATTTCCCCCTCATCCTTTTTGTAAGTGGCCCCAGAATCCTTGTTGGCAACCCACAAGTCAGTAGCTTTTGCTAGCTTCTTGGAATCAATCTCTTGAGTCAGCCAAGTGCTGTCGCAGCTCAGGAGAGCAGGCATCAAAAATAGATTCCAACAAAAAACGATTTCTCATTCCTTCAAATGAGTTCACTCTAACCCTTAACCCATCCATCTAAGTGTTTCAAACATTCACCCACCAGGTAGCCCAAGGGGTACCATCAGTCTTTTTGAGGGTACTAAACCTCTTAAGGTACTTGGAAGGAGTTTTCCCAAATCTAGCTATCGACGCTAATTTCACATTTTCATACTCCAATCATTCAAGTTCCCCCACCTCCATTACAGCATCACTTGCAACCTGGGGTAGCCTAGACAAAAGCCAAGGAATCAACTGATTGCCTGTGAAACCCTGAATCCCATAATTGTATTCAAAAGCACCTAACCAATCCAAAATATCAAGTTTAACATCGTAAATACTCACTGCTTCTTTGGGCATGCAAGGCCTCTTTTGACTGGAAGACCTAGAGGACCCTGGGAGGGAAATGTTTTCAAGAGACAATTTCTTCATTTCAAGAGCATGCTGCCTTTCTAACTCCCTGAGTTTGATGACCTGATGTTTGGTTTCAGATTGCACTTGTATACTTTTGAATTCAAGTCTAATTTCCCCAATGACACACATTCTGGACTCAGTGATGGAACTTGTGGGGTCCCAGTGTCTAAAGGTTGAGGCAAAGAAGGGCTCCCTTCCTGGGACTCCTCTCTCTCGTGACTCTAAGACATTAGAGTTAGACTCTGAATTATCAACCTCATTTTCCACATTTCGTGAGTTAGTAGGTGTGACGGGCCTACTGACCGGACTTTGATAATTCAACAATCTTGCAATTAATTCATTTTCCTTTCCTTTTACAGGGAGATTACTGACTTTAAACATTTCTTTCAGTTGCTCTACTGTTAAAATTATCAGGGCTTCCAGACTGAAGTTATCCATAGTTGCAATTGTTTTTCTAGTGGAGCTTAGCATTGTGAAGGTTTTTTAGTTGAACAAAAGCAAAGCAACTACTTAGTGCAACAACTCTACAATAGATCCTCACCGCCACCCAACCATTTTTAGGCAAGCTTGTATGCAGTACCCTTTGGGTGCACAACAACAACCCTGGCAATAGGAACCCAACCTTTGGTATAAGTCTGTACTACACAGGTTGATAGCGCGTTGAGCAGACAGGCTTATCTCAAGAGGGGTCAATGTGAGCAGTATGCGAGTTACAGAGAATCACAGTGACGTATTCAAATAAACTCTTACACACAAGGTTTCTTGATTAAACAATTATTAATTTAACAGTCACTTTGAGTAAGCCTTCTTCAGAAGGGGCAATATAATAGTAACAGACAAGTACACTCCAAAATACACACTCTTAGGTTCTATAAATCAGCAAGTACCCATTTGGGATGGCACACAGACACTGCCTACACCCTCAGGTGACTTAAATAGCTAGGACACTAGACATTAATATATCAAGGTTGCATTTAGGGTAATACTTAGGAGTATGTCAAAGAAAAAAGTTATTAGAATAAAACAAGAGATCTCACAAATATTCTGAAGCACTTTTGGTAACCCCCAATGCAAAGCAATTTAACCCCTTGCTGGAAGGGAGACAAAACACAATCAGATGGAAGAAGAGTCATTCAGAGGGACAGGCCAGGCCAAAGTCAATTGGACAAAAGTCTAGGTGAGCTGAAGCAATTCTTGCTGGTAGGTAAACGTCTTGCACAATGTTTTAGAAGTCGTTGTAGAAAAGAAGAAATCAAAGTATAGCCACAAGCTGATGAGGCTTGTGAGGTAGAGAAGTGAGTTGTTAGCAACTCTATTGAAGCAACCAAGACAAGTTTCCACTGAGAACAAGTGAGGTTACACAACAAGAGGTAAGTTCTCTTAGACTTTACAGTACCTTTGGTTAGAAGAAATGGCTCCAGCTGGCTTCTGTTCCTGGGAAGCTCTGCAGATCCTGTGTTCCTGGGCCTCAGTCGTGGGGACAAGGGGGAGGACGACTAGGGGACCCCTGCACTGCAACGAAACGGTCGGCGTCAGAAAAGGACCAATTTCTATTCAGTGGCACTTTGCGGTTTCTGCTCCTCACGTCTCAGCAAATAGCACAACCGCGGACTCTTGGAGGGTTAAAATGGGCTTTCTTTGCATCTGCGGTCCAGCAGTCTGTCGACATGACTCGGCTGGGTCAGTCCTTCTTCCTAGGAGTCCGGAGGATCTTCCTGGAGCTCTTGGCCAACTTAAAAGCAACACACACAATCGTGCGTGTTCCTGGTGTTACTCTCCCTGGCTCTTCGGTTCCAGCAGCAACTACAGTGGAAATTCAACCAGCTTCGAGAGGATGTCCAAGTGGCTTACCTTGGAGTTGATTGGTCACCAACTCAAGGGGAGAAGTCGTCCTCTCTTGTTCGAGACAAATTTGGAGCTTCAGCAAAGTAGCAGGACTTCACCGTGCAAACCAACTGTCCAGGAGTTGCAGCAGGCATCTCCTCCAAGTAGTTCTTCAGATTCCTTCGTCCAGTGGTCGACTCTGCCTTCCAAGCCAAAAAGCCTAGCCTTTCATGCAGGTTTCTCCCATTCATTCCAGCCTAGCTGCCAGTCAAACAGCAGGGTGGCTGTCTTTGTCGGACAGCCAGCCAGCCAATCACCTTTGGGTGCATTCCTGTAACCAAGGGGATTAAGCACAGGGGGTTTCGGGCACCTGCCTCACTTCCCGCCCCCCACAGACATACTGGAGCCATAGGCGGGCTTCACTCGTGAATCCCACCAAAGTAAAAACAAAGGGAGCAAACGTGGTTTGGTGCACAGAGTAAATCTCAAGAAGGACCTTTCCAAAAAGAAATGGCGAAAAAAGAAGAACTTGGGTGCCTTACTGCAGCTGCAAACGCAGCCCACGGTAAAAGCACACCATGGTAGTTAAAAGTAAACCACTGCCACCATTCATCGATGAAAGGGTAACAAAAAGGTTACATGAAAAACTAGACACAGGGGACACTAAGTAAACCCTCCAGCACCCTATTGTAAGATAGTGTGTGCTGGGTCTAGAAAGTTACAATGTAAGTAAAGTCAATTTCACTTCACTGCTCTTGGAAACAGTAGTTCATCCAAGTGAAGGTATTTAAACCTTTGGGAAATCTGAAAGACTTCCCTGTGCCACTGCACTGAAGGTGCTGGGCGGTAAATGTAAAAGATGCCGCCTATGGAGTCTGTAAGTCTCCACAACCAAAAGAAACAGTGCTCAAGTCA
Source organism: Ambystoma mexicanum (assembly GCF_040938575.1). NCBI lineage: Eukaryota > Metazoa > Chordata > Amphibia > Caudata > Ambystomatidae > Ambystoma > Ambystoma mexicanum. Next base: position 546,469,405 of record NC_090940.1, read on the forward strand.
TAGCAAAAATACGAGAGAGTGGGAAAAAGGGTCTCACTCTCTCCAGGTAAAAAATGTAAGTCCTCAAAATCCAGCAAAGGTGCGGGGGGTCTCCAAGGTAGAGAAGAATTAGCACATTTCTGAGAATTGTCCCTAACACTCGGGCATCACTGTCAGTCATGAGAAATCGTGTTTGTTCCCACTTGCTGGCCTGGCTGGGAAAGATAATGACCCGATACCTCCCTAGCGCTAAAATGGAGCACCGACACTTTTCGGAATAAATATACATTATGATCCCTTGGTTGAGCACAAACACAATAGACAAAAAGCAATGGATGGGGCAATAAAATCAATAAACTTTTGCGTACGATTACCCCCATTATTAATGGGCAGAGCAGCGCTCCTAAGAAAGGCAGCCCTCCCCAGATTGTTACACTATTTTGCGAACATTCCATACAGTATACCTTTGGCATGCTAGACACAATGTGCAGACGATTTCTATGGCAGAATAGAAGATATAGGATGGCCTTGGGTACACTCCAGAGCGCTTATGAGGAGGGTGGGATCAGAGCACTGCAATTTGAACTCAGCGGCAGTTCTTGGCTGGATGGCTGGCTGATGAACCAACACTTGACACCTCCCTCCTGCAACTGGCAGTAAAACATTTTTACTTCAGAGATTTTGCGAGTGCCAAGCCCCCATCTTGGCCAACAACCACACCTGTTGACCATATGCAAACAACTGTGGCATAGAGCCTGTAAGATACTTCGGGTCAAAGACCCCCTTTCCCCACAGATCCCCTGGGCTGCGGGATGTCAGATGGACAGCAGTTACGATTGGGTATATGTAAACACTGGGAGACCTACGGGGTTGTCACAATAGGTGTAACGCTCACCTCGTATCCACAGAGACGCCACCCAACTTGACTGGATCTCTTCCGATTCACCTTCCCCGGGAACTTGTTCTGCCATGGGTCTAGTCTGGAAGACAGGAGTTCTGTTTTAGCCCTGAATCTCCTCTCGGGGACCACCTCCCAAGTGCCCCCCTGCGACCCTCTTAGTGTCTTCCTCACCTTCTATATCGATAAGATGCACCCTCCGTCCTGCTCTTCCGTGCAGGGGCGCGTTGTGGCTGGGAACCTTACAGCCAAGTTACTTCACTGGCGTGGGCCCGGGTCTCCAGTCCTGCTGCGACTCTGCTCTTGGGGTAAGGCTTTATTTTTTAAAGAGTGTGTGTCCGTAATAATAGTTGCCCTGTTAACCTCCTCCTTTACGCATAGTTGCAGAAGGGATGATGAAGACGTCGAGCTGATGGAGAGGGCGATGCTCGAGAAGGTAAATGAATGCGCAAAGCGCGGCGCTATGAGCGTCTATGGAATTTGGCTAACATGTGCTGTTCTTCCCTTGCAGGTCGCCAAGAAGCTACTGGAAGAAGCACAATCAGATGGAAGTGGAACGTAGTGTGGAAGATGTCCAGACCGCTGTCGAATACCAGGAAATCTTTGATAGGTAAGCGCGAGTCTGAAAGGTGTTGGAATCAGAGGACGAACGGTTACAAAATTGTCCTCCTCTCTCTCACTCACTCACTAGGATGTTGCTTGCTGGTGAGGACAGGTTCTAGAGAAGACTCTGAGGAGCTGGATTGCTGAACAGGTAAGGAAGAATAATGGTGGTGTTCTTCACTCCCCAGATGCAGGCCTGGAATGCTGCGAGCAGATCTCGGTGAACGTCACGCTGCGAGTGCAGACCAACGCGAAGCGCGTGCTTCAGCTCGGGCATGGCTTAAATAGCCTACAGGTATCCCAGGTGCCTCCAGGGCGGACCACGCCTTAGATGCTAGACTGCATGGTTCAGCTCCGAACCGAACCTTGTGGGCGCAGCCATGTTGGTCCATTCCCCAATGGGAACTCCATTCGCCATACGAGCCAGGCGCCAATGGCGCCAGGACTGGCTCCAGGACAGCCGAGAGGGGCAGGATTGGGCCCTTGGGGCCTTGCAGGAACACTGTGGCGAGGCCCAGAGACCAGAGTTCCCAGGCCAGGGGCTATGGCCATGACAATTGGTGATCTGCTTCAGGATGACACTTTAACAGACTTCCAGGTGCTGAGGGAACACATGGGTATACATAAGGGACAATTACTGAGTACACCTAACCATAGTACACAAACTTGCACAGCGATGACCGTCACTCCATGATAGTGTACGTTTACTACACCGTCTACCTTTTGGGGTTTTTAATACGTTTTTAACTACATGCCAGTATTGTAGCCACTTGGCACCACATCAAGGTGAACATAACAGTAATTGAGCCCTCACTTCATTTCTCCATTTAGGGAGACCCGGTCCACGCCCATGAAGAAGGCTTCTTTGCCGAAACGTCACAGGACATTTCAACACATGGGCATGCCATCCCTGTCCCGCACCATAAGACTAGGTTACCTCCCAACACGTAGTGCACCTCGAAAATACCAAGAAGGATGTACTAGAGAAGATTTGTTTGTGCTCATTTCTCACAGTTCACTTATTATTGTTATGATACTACGTGGGGGTTGCTCTATAAAACATTTAAAATATTTGAATGTGTTGTACATAGAGGTCAACCCCAGAAGCATTTACTGCTTAACAATTGTTTTGCATTTGTGTATACACATCGCTATGTTAATATTGCTTTACAAGCGATTTAAACTTACTTTTGTCTTGTTCTTTTGTTTTTTTCTTGTTTTGTTAATATGTCTGCTAAATAACATGCAGGCCCTGTCAAAAACAAAAAAAATACTATGCGAAATTGAATCTGCATCACTTTGATTTTGGCTAAATAAATAAGCTAAAACTCACCCTATATGTGTTTTTTGCTCCCTTGAGCTAAATCATACAGCTCCACTGATATTAAGCATGTTAAATGTCGAAATCATTACAGAAAAGGAGTATGTAAAGCTACATAAACTTTTGTGGTAGGACGCCACCCTCCTGTTCCAATGACCGTCACTTCATGGACAGGTAGACACGAATGCTCTATTTAGAATACATAGCGCATACTCAACGCATCAAAAAATCTCCAGCTTTAATGGCTCAGACAAGCAATACTGCACCAGATGTAATAATGAGTATGCAGAGAGGTTACATATGTTCTTGTCATGCTTGAAAATACGATACTGGTGAGAAGACGCAAATAGAATGTCTAGAAGAGATATGATATAGAATGTCCAATCCCCAGCAGCTTGTCTGTTGGGAATCTTCCCACGCTTTAAGAACAGACGAAATACATAAGCAGAATGAAAGACCTAGTTTATATGTTAGCCAAGCGCAGGATAGCTATGGATTGGAATCCCTGGAGGGACCTATGGTGGAGAGGCTTACAGAAATAGGCATTGGCAGAAACGATGGTCTGGCAAAGAGTGGCCAACAAGGGTTTAAATGAACTCAGTGACGATAGCGTGTCCTGGAGAGAGCGAACAAAGACGGTTTTCACCCATGATTACCGAACCTGAGATTCAGGAATCCTAGTAGTAAGTAAAAACCTAACACTTCAGTTAAGAGTAACAGTTCAACGATTAAACAATGGAGGGAAAGGTAGAAAGGACTACTAAAGTCTTGTTGGGTTGTTTGAAAGGGGGGCAGGGCGGGGGTAATATATCGATGATACATTAGGTACCTTCATAACGTTAGTATTATGTACAAAGTTCTTTAACTATACATAGATATAATGTGAAAGTGTTTGTTTTTGGGGGGAAACAATTGTTTAATAAAAATGGTTGTGTACACAGCTTCCCTTCATCTTCAGGTTTGTGCCTTTAACTATACGAGTAAAGTTCACCAATGGCTCCCCACAAATCCACCTATGTAATTTATGATTGCATCTTATAATTTTCAAAATCTGAATCAGGAAGCAGTCGAATACAATGTATTTTTGGCCCTGTTACAGCGGTTTGCAATTCCATGGTGGTGGATAAGTCATCAACACTCGGAAGAGTGAAGTCCAGATCACGAGCACAATCGATCACTTGTTAAGCTGCTTGACTTATTACTGTTTGACACATTTCTGGATTTTCAAAATGTATTGGGGAAAGAGTGAACCTTTATATTGTAATTTATTAGTGGGTGTGGATTGTGAGTGGTTCTGCAAGCAATTCAGAAAAACTGTCTTATTTTTGTCTCTTTGGGGTGACGTTTTGTGCTGCAACAATGATCCATGGTTACTTTCCATGGATCCCTGGTGACATTTCATTCAAACTCCAGACACTGAACATCTGCACCACAGCTCTGAATCTTGACTGGACCATGCAGAGCTTAATAAATGAGTTGCTCCCAAATGACACGGGTTTGGCAAGCAACATCATTAGGTTGAGTTATTGTCTGTGTCTTCATGCTCCTCTTCTTCCTAGATCTCTAAAGGATGAAAAGAAACATGCTTCATTTTTTGTACACATACATAATATATGAATTACAACCTCAAAATATCAAATCAATATTAAATTTCATAAACTTATTTAAAAACAAAACATTACCCTTGTTCTTTTAATTTTCCTTAGAACATTAAATTCTGACTTTGCCAACCATAAGCTCAAGCTGAAAAACAGCATTTTGAAATTGTATCAACCATGTAATTTGCTCTTCAACTTCAAGATTCAAATATCCAAATCTACAAATGTAACCAATTTCACTATGGTAAATGTTAGAGAATAAAAAATATTACATGGATGTTACAAATTATGATAACTTTACATTTATAAATATCTAATGTATAACTCTGGTCCATGGGTCCCTTTAATTTCCACCACTTCAGTAGTACATTCCTTATACATAATATCATTGATCTCACAAACTAGACCTTGAAACAGTCGATTTAATGATTGTCAACCTTACAAAATCAGTTAGAAATGTCTAAAAAGATATAGTTTATCGTCCGATTACAATTTTGTAATTATGGACAAAGTCAAACACTGTGTATATGTAACATTTTAAAAAGACATTTCAAAGTGTACCTGGTAACCTTCAAAGATGCCGCAAAGAGTTGGTGTGTGATCATCCTGCAAAACATTTTTAAAAAGATGCGTTGATTTTTTTTTTAATAACCATTATACAATTTAACAAGCAGCTAAAGTTGATGAACAAAGACATACTCAATTGATATAAAGTGTCTGTAATCCAGTAACAAAGTAAGTTTTCTTTAAATATGGCATTTGTATGAGAAATATACTGGATAAGGAGGGATTCCCAAATAACCACCAAAGTGGTCGCTCTATCTTGTTCTGGGAGGTAGAGACTATTTATACAGGAGATATATTGCTAGAATTTACACAACAGTAATAATCATTAAACTTCAACTGTTCATTAGACACATAATATTTTATTCAATAAAGACATAAAAATGACAAATTCATCAATTTTCGCATTATAAAACACTGTATAAAATATGTGACAAAACATGACCTATTAGGCTAAACAAAGATCAATGTAGGTCTAATGATTAGTAGTCTAGAGGACTATAGTAATAGTCTCTAGATTGATGTTGTGCTTATCCTGACATTTATACTCTATCAATGGTTACTACATTAGCCATTGTATTGTCTCAACATGTTTCAGTTCTCTTTCGATGTATACAGAACTTTCATCAGGATTAGTGTCACTTCATAAAGATAAAACCATACAATCCATACTTTAAATCTATAAAGCCGAAGTTTCTTCCGACTGATTGTAGGCAGTGTACACACTATTTCTTGCATGGTATCAGACTGTTGTAACTGTTGGTAAAAAACCACAAGAAAGAGAAAAGCTGTTATTGCTGTAGTCTCAGAGTAAAATCATCTCTGGATTAGGCTAACGAATGAAATTACCTTGTCTAATCTGTGGAGTCAATTTAGAAGCAAACTTGAAAAAAGCCAGAGGAGGCTTCTCTAGGTGAGGATTCCCAATTGCGGGATAAACACCCTGCAAAAATGTATTGCAATCAATATAAGGTTATCCTGAGAGATTATTAGAAGGAGCCCAGAGTGGTGAAGTCGCTTTGGTGGCATTAGTGTATCCAAGTATTTAAAAGATTTATATAAAAAGGTTTAGATGGGGAGTCATTATCCGAAATATAATTACCTTGAGTGGGCATCAGTTGGCTAGGTCTAGGAACCTTCAAATGATTGAAAAAAGATAAATTCAGGTAGCACGCAGTGTCGCCACTTTTCGGCTTGGCTCTACCGTAGATACTAAAGGAAAAGAGGGCCCTTAAGGATGTTGGTTAGGGAAAAAGCTCTTGTTGCCTTATAACAATAGAAATGAATTAATCTTACCGTCATAGTACTCTATGGAGACGCGCTACCGCTAGTATATGGTGGGTATGTCGTAGAGTCCAAACATCCTTCCTATGGAGGAGCTTAGTTGTTCCTGGAGAGATGGACAGGGGGGAACCTCATTAATTCTGTCCTTTCAAAGTTAAGCTATTCATAAGACTCGCGTTGTCCGCGGCATCGTTATTATTGTCTTTTAACACTAAAACCTGAATTTTATACACGGACGAATTCTCCCACCTTCTTGTCAGTACCCGGGTGTACAGAATCCTAATGGAATCCTTGCGCGGTCTGCTAACGCTGTCTCTCGCAATCTTGGGAGTTAATCATCGCTAGCGCGCGCCATCTTGAGTTGGGGCATTTATATGCGCCTGTAGTCCTTTCTTTGTATCTATTGCACTTTGCCTTGAAAGCGCTAGCGAACTGAATTGGTTCTTAAAAAGTCTAAAAAAAAAAAAAAGAAAATACAGACCTGGCAGTACAGTGCTTGATAGAAATATATATCAATTCCGTACCTGAACGGCAAGATTGACATCCCAATTAGTATTGAAGAAACGCCATTTTAGATAGGTCTAGTCTGACGTTTATGGATATTGTTAAAAAAGCTTCCTGAAGAATTCTGTCTTGCTGACATGATTAACCATGAGTAGAGATACGCATTATCGCCGTTCAATTGAACTATATGGGTATTAGTTATATAGAGAACAAATAGTGCACCATATTAAAATCGTGAACTCCATGAAAGGTTTCGCTAATAGTATGATGGGAGAAACTAAAAGTTCGTAATTATATCTAGTAGATTACTTGATCATTTACATATTAAGATAGAAGGAATCCTGGGTAGTGGTCATAGATACTACTGATCATACAAGAGGTGCCACACGGCACTTTCAATTTTATACCACTCTACTACTTCATTCAGCCCCTCTTTATCACTCCGAGTCAGAAAAATTAGCCTTTGCTCCTTTTCAATTAGGGCTCGTTTCTTTTTGTTGGTATCAGTGCCAATCATTGTAAACAAGACTGTGCATCTCAAATCTTCTCCGGTATGGTTATTGTCTATATAATGTTTCACCATGGGGGCTGTTAGTACTTTGTTATTTATACAGCTCTGGTGTTCTATAATCCGGGTTTTGATCTTTCTGTTCGTTTTACCTATACATCTTTTACCATCATATAGATCACATATTCTGTCTTGCAATTAGAGAATTTTGTCTGTTGCCCTTTTTTATTTAGGCCTTTCTCCATTTCTTTAGATTTAGTGGTGTATTTACACACACTACAGTGTCCACAAGGATAGTGTCCTATTATGGGGCTCAAACCCCAATTTAGTGTTATGGATTTGCCTTTTTTTAAGTGGATTTTAACTTACTACTGCTAATGTGGTTTCCAATAGTTGTGGATTTCCTATAGGCAAAAAACGGGCAAGTTAACTGTACAGTCGATTTATCAAAGAGTTTCCAATGTTTCCGAACAATATTAGTGATAGTTAGGCTCAAGTTAGTAAAGGTGTTCACACTCCCTATTCTGTCTTCCAGAGGTTTTTTAACTTTATCCTCTAGGAGAGATTGGCAATTATTGTTATAAGTCCTTTTGGCTGCTCGGCGTATACGTTTTTTAGGGTATTCTCTTTATTCGAGTTGGTCTGTCAGGATGCTAGCTTCTTTCTCATAGGCTTCATTAAGACTACTATTCCTTTTTAGCTGTAAGAACTGGCCAAACGGTAGATTGTCTTTTAAATGTTTAACGTGATGGCTTTGGTAATGCAATAGCGAATTTCTATCGGTACTCTTAAACATGTTAAACTATACCAGACATTCCCGCATATTTCCCCATCACCTCCAAAACATATTGGAGGTTTTCCTCCGGGTATCGCAAGTACAATAATATGTCATCTGCATATAATGATATTAAATGTTGTTCACCACCCACAGAGATGCCTATCATGTCATATTGCTGCCTTAGATAAATTGCTATGGGTGCCAGGGCTAATATGTATAGCATGGGGGACCATGGAAAACCCTGCCTAGTTCCCCTACCTAGTTTCCACCTCTCGGAGATCACTGATCCTGTCTTCACTCTAGCCAGCGGTTCACTATATAACATCTTAGCCCACTGTAAATATCCTGGACCCATCCCATAGCCAGCCAGGGACGACAACAACCATGGCCATTTGACTGAGTGAAAGGCCTTTATTGCATCCAATGACACAACCGCCAGTTCGTCCTCGCTTTTGTTCCCATATTCAATGACCCTATGGCGCCTCCTGAGATTATGGGATATGTTCCTGTCAGGGACATAGCCCGTCTGATCCGGGTGTATCAGTTTGCCTATAACTTTCCTTAACCTATTTGCCAAAACAGCAGTCATAATTTTACTATCTTGATTCAGCATCGACAGGGGTCTATAAGAACTACAGCTATGCCCTGGCTTGTTAGGTTTGGGAAGTGGTATTATGGTCGCTTCTCTAAGTGACTCTGGCAGTCTGCCTAGCTCATCCGCCTCATTCAGCATGTCTAACAACGGTGGGAGCACCTCATCTTTAAATATCTTATAAAATTCACTTGGGAGTCCATCAGCTCCCGGGGTCTTACTAGTTGGCAGCCGTCTCACCACCTCCCCCAGCTCCTCTAAGGTAACCGGCGCATCCAGCTCCTCTCTTTCCTCAGCACTAATCTGCGGCAATCCTATGTCCTCTAGGGTTTCCTCTATCATCGCGCGGTTCTCCTCCCCATCGTCCCCATTTAGCTGCCCGTAATAGTTTGCGAACTCCAGATTGGCACCCTCTTGAGTATCCACCACAATTCCATCTTCTCTTATTATTGATCTAATCGGGGGTCTAGGGGTTTCACTATTGTATAGCCAATCCAAGATCCTTCCCGGTTTATCTCCTCCCGCATGCTGCCTCTCTATGTACTTTCTATAGTTAAGGTTGCATAATCTTTCCCAGTGACCTGCACACTTTTGCTGCAGTCTTAGTATCAAATCAGTGCCTAGGTTGGTACTGTTTTCTCCCTTAAGTGCCCTTTCCAGTTCTTCCTCGGTTTCTTGCAGATCTGCCAGGATCCCTCCCTGCAGTCCTTTCGATTTTGCAATAGCCACTCCTCTAATCACAACTTTGAAGGCCTCTCACAACATGCCCGCTGAGTCCACACTGCCCGCGTTCGTCTCAAAGTAACTAACAATCCCCTCCCTCCTATCCTCCCTAAAGAGGGGGTCTCTGAGCGCCTCCGCTCTGAGACGCCATGTCGGAATTCTTGCTCTTGGGGGCAACATTGCCATCTGAAGATCAGGGGCGAGTGGTCCAAGAGGACTCTCGCTTTATATTCAACCTGCGTGATTTATGTCAGTATCTCTGGGGTGGAAAAGACATAGTCCAGCCTTGTATGTAGTTGCAGCGGGGCAGAATAATGCGAGTATTGCCCCTCATAAGGGTGGCACGGCCTCCACACCTCTTCGAACCCAAAATCATTCAGCAGCGTCTGTAACACTTTAGCCGACAGGGTAGGCTTATCAATTTTTGCATCTGACCTGTCCACCCTAGGATCTAATACGCAATTAAAGCCCCCCCTCCCCCCACATCACCGCACTCCCCACACACATGCTAAGGTTGTTACACAGCGTTCTAAAATATGCAGCAGTATTTTGGTTTGGGGCATACGTGTTTACAATACTTGCCTCCCTATTTTCCACTAATCCCCTCACCGCGACCATCCTTCCATCTGTCTCCACCAGCGTGTGTAACAGCTGAAACGGGACGTGTGGTGCCACCCAGACGATCACTCCCCTGGCATAGGCCGAGTATGAAGAACCCCACCACAGTTCCTTTCCCTTTCCTTCCAATCACCTCCATCTTGTCTCGCGTCAGGTGTGACTCTTGCAACAAGTCAATATCCATCTTCTGCCTCCGCAGGTATAGCATAACCTTGTTTCTCTTCAGGTAAATATTAAGCCCCCTGACGTTCCAAGTAACTATTTTAAGCTCCCCCATAGCGTGTCAGATTCCTACCACCTCCACCACCTATGCAGTCCTGTTCCAGTTGCTTAACTCGTCTATGCAGGCTCATACCCCAATTTAAACTCCCTCCAAGTATAAACACAACAAACCCCTCCACCTCCCTCCTGCCCCCTTACCTCCCCTTCCCAAACAACACCCTCCCCAACTGTTGCTCAGCTCCATCTCTGGATCTCAGGTACCCCCGCATCTAGCCCCGTTCGGCAAAAGCCTATGCTCGCGGATCAGCAGGGTAAAGGCGTCCTAGCGGCCGCCATACTACTAACTCTTAGGGATAAGAAGTCTCTGTTCTGTTGCTCATGTTTGTCCTAAAATTGCTACGCTTAACGCTACCCAGCTCACTTATGCAATTAGTGCACTATATTCCAGTCCAACGGGGTAATAGAGTCCGAATGCCACATAGTATCGAACAAGTGTTCCAAAGCTTCATACTAGGACTTCTCCCCCCCCCCCTTATCCCCGCAATGTTCATGATACATTCTCATCACTTATCGTGCTTCTAGCGATCTTGCTCCTCGTCTTGCTCCGGGCAGCCCTGCAAGTCCAGCTACGATGTCACTTCCCTCCAGGGTGTCGAAAAAAAGCGCTCTACTTTTATGCAAGACTTTCAGCCTCGCAGGGTACAAAAGCATGTACTTGATACCAGCTGTACGCAGTCTTCTTTTAATCGCCACGTAGCTGTACCTCTGTCTTTGCACCAGCATAGTATAATCAGGATATGCAGTGATGTTGGTAAATCCCCTTTCTATCGTTCTGCCTTTACGAAAATACTCAAGATCTTCTCCCTGTCTTTATAGCTTAGAATTTTCGCAATTATCGGCCGCGGTGAGGCCCCAGGCCGTGGTTCTCTCATCAGAGCCCGATGCGCACGTTCAACCGCAAACCCTTGCGAGAGCTTGTCCGCCGCTATCTCTTGCAGGATCATATTCTCCACATAGTCTGTAGGGTCCTGGCCCTCTTCTCCCTCCAGCAGGCCGACCACTCGGATGTTGTTCCGTCTCGCCCTTCCTTCCGCCTCTTCCACCCGGTTTTCAAGGTTAGCCACCTGCTGTTTAAGTACGTGAACCTACGTTTTGTGCTAACATCTGTGTTTGTTTTTACCGCGCTCTCTAGGCCACTTGTCCTTTCCCCCAGCGCTCTAACGTCTTGTCGCAGCAGGGTGACTTCGATTCCTACTGTGTCAATTTTGTTATCAAGAGCTGTACGCAGATCTGCCATTGCTGTGCCCCATTTAGTGTTCAGTTATGGCCGCTAGGACCTGGTGGTTTTCTCCTTCTGGGGCACTATCTGCAGAAGCCGCCATTGCACTTTGCGTCGGGGTCGAGGGAGCTTGCTGTGCCTTTGCAAAGGTCTTCATTGTCGGTTGCTTGCTTTTGGTCCTCAGCCCCTTCACTGACATTGTGCAATCCTCCTTGCGTGTCTGGCCTAGACTCTGCAATGTTATTTGACGTCTCCAATTCAATCAGGTATTGGGGTATCTTCCTCAACTGGTTGCGCTATATGGTGGCTTGAAAAACTGCGTTTCGAGCGGGCTGTGTCCTCCCACGTTTCACCTTTGACCTCTGTAGTGTGTTTTCTGAGAGCCAGTTAGTGTTTGGCCTGGTCAGTGACTGACATTTCCCAATTATGTGCACGTTCCTTCCCAAGTGTGCTCAAACCAGTTCATCCCTTCACACTGCACAAACCAGCCCGGTGCGCTATTCTTCAAGTGGGCGCTTCGTCACTTGCCCACCACCTTCTTACCCGCCACAGCTTGTATGCACCTGACCGGGTATAGTGTCTTGCGGTGTCCTGACAGGCATCCGAGCCTGATCCAACTCCTCAGCCCATTAGCAGCTCCTTGCGCACCTCCTCCACCCTGTGCGCAGTCCCAGCTCTGTTTTCCGGATGTGCTTACACTCACATGGTACGGTCTTCTGTGTCTGCCACACAAGTCTGATGGTTTATGTTCCCGGGCCAGATGCCCTGTGTTTTCACTTGCTGTAATATGCCAGGTGTGTAGCACCTTCTTGGGCTGCCCTATCTGCCCGCAGCAACCTGTCCTTGCCACACCAACAGGTCTTACTCCAACAGGCAGCATCCACTATGCCCAGAGCTCGCCATGAAATGTTTTGGTCCAGCCTGCAGGCTTATGTCTTGGGTGCACACATGCGCTTTTTATCGTAGCCAGTATTCATCTGACGTACCATTTTGCGCAACGGTCTTAATTTCACACTCCCTTCCATCAGGTGGGTGTATGCCCCTAGTCACAGCACGCCTGGATTGCTTGTGGTCTGATCTGTGTGCCTCCTATCTGACTGTTATGGCGCCAGTCCCGGGTGTTGCCCCGGGTCCTACCGGAATCTGTTTACTCATTATTTCCCCAAAGCAGGCTCATCATGGCAGCGCTGTGTATTCATGGCAGCCATCCCTGCAGTAACTGTATGCACATCAAGGACTTCCCTTTGTCTGCTTCAGTGTTGATACGAGCACGCAGGTCGCTCACCGCTTGATACAATGTATCTCCAGCGCGAGACACAATGTATCCTACTATTCAGCAGGTCAGTACAGCTCGTGTCCCCGGAGCTCTGCACTCGAACTCATTGGTGCGTTCACCTTCCAATGTTTACTCGGCTGCTAGCGGACCATATTCAGTGGGTTGCTGATGTGTCACCATCAGTGGCTACTATGGGCAGGGGCTTATGTCCCGAACGTTGTAGCCATGCAGCGCTCGCCCCGCGGTTCCACAAACCTCCCGAGACTCCCCCGGCTGCCCTCTCACGAGCTTCCCACATCCACAGGCGCTGCTGCATCGACGTCCACAATCGCTGTATTATTGCTCCCAGCAAGGCGGGTACCGCAGCAATGTTCTTTATGTGAGCGCACCGCACTGTCCCCGTTGCCGACACTTCCTGGATGCAACCTTCGATGGAATCCTTCATTGTCGTAGTCACTTCAGGCGGTGCCTTTGATGTCCGGGACCGCCATTTTGTATCCTTTGTTCGTCTCCGTGCACATCAGTTAAAGCTTCCAGACTCTCAAATCTTTGCATCGAGGCACAGGCAAGTTTCAGTAATTATGCAGCAACCGTTCCGACGTCCAAACCTCCCTTTATAGAGTTCTTGGGTGCATTTTAACGCACACAAGCACAGATCGATTCCGGATCAACAGGAGCCACCAGGAAACCACGTCCTACTCCATGGCTAGTTAGCCACGCCCCCTCTATTCTTTTTTTTTTTAGACTTTTTAAGAACCAATTCAGTTCGCTAGCACTTTCGAGGCAAAGTGCAATAGATGCAAAGAAAGGACTACAGGCGTGTATAAATGCCCCAACTCAAGATGGCACGCGCTAGCAATGATTAACTCCCGAGATTGCGAGAGACAGCGTTAGCAGACCGCGCAAGGATTCCATTAGGATTCTGTACACCCGGGTACCGACAAGAAGGTAAGAGAACTCGTCCGTGTATAAAATTCAGGCATTAGTATTAAAAGACGATAATAACGACGCCGCGGACAACGCAAGTCTTATGAATAGCTTAACTTTGAAAGGACAGAATTAATGAGGTCCCCCCTGTCTATCTCTCCAGGAACAACTAAGCTCCTCCATAGGAAGGATGTTTGGACTCTACAACATACCCACCATAAACTAGCGGTAGCGCGTCTCCATAGAGTACTATGATGGTAAGATGAAGGACCATTTCGATTGTTATAAGGCAACAAGAGCTTTTTCCCTAACCAACACACTTGAGGGCCTTCTTTTCCTTTAGTATCTACTGTAGAGCCAAGCCGAAAAGTGGCGACACTGCGTTCTACCTGAATCTATCTTTTTTCAATCATTTGAAGGTTCCTAGACCTAGCCAACTGATGCCCACCCAAGGTAATTATAGTTCGGATAATGACTCCCCATCTAAACCTTTTTATATAAATCTTTTAAATACTTGGATACACTAATGCCACCAGAGCGACTTCACTACTCTTGGCTCCTTCTAATAATCTCTCAGGATAACCTTAAATTGATTGCAATACATTTTTTGCACGGTGTTTATCCCACAATTGGGAATCTTCACCTAGAGAAGCCTCCTCTGGCTTTTTTCAAGTTTGCTTCTAAAATTGACTCCACAGATTAGACAAGGTCAACTCATTCCTTAGCCTAATCCAGAGATAATTTTACTCTCAGAGACTGCAGCAATAATAGATTTTCTCTTTCTTCTTCTTGTTTTTTACCAACATTTACAACAGTCCGATAAAGACAAGAAATAGTGTGTATACTGCCTACAATCAGTCGGAAGAAACTTCGCCTTTATATATTTAAAGTATAGATTGTATATTTTTATGAAGTGACAATACTCCTGATGAAAGTTCCGTATACATCGAAAGAGAACTGGAACATGTCAAGAAAATACAATGGCTAATGTAGTAACCATTGATAGAGTATAAATGTCAAGATAAGGACATCAATCTAGAGACTATTACTATAGTCCTCTAGACTACTAATCATTAGATCTACATTGATCTTTGTTTAGCCTAATAGGTCATGTTTTGTCACATATTTTATACAGTGTTTTATAATGCGAAAATTGATGAATTTGTAATTTATGTCTTTATTGAATTAAATATTACATTTGTATGAGAAATACATCTAGGTTCTTGAACTAATGCTATGCAATTTGTAGACAGTATTTCAAACAATACAAAAACAATATAATTCAATACATTCTCAGTTGTTATACCTCATCCACCAGACCAGTTGCAGTAGAAGAGTAGTACGTTGTAGAAGTTCCAGCATCCCCCTATAGCAAAGAAATATCAATAATAAAGATGTAAAGGGAAAATATAATAAAAAGTACATGCAAAGGATGGTTGATATTTTCTTAGAAGCCTGCATGCCACTTAGATTTCTGGATTGCTATGCACTTGGGCGGATTTCCAGTTATTAAAACAATACGTACTAATGAAGTCACTCATCTACATACACTTCTCAAACTACTTCCACAGCACTGCAGTGCGCCATCTTGCACTTTTTACACTCATCCCTACTAGCCACCTACCTTCCCTCCTTGCATTACAGATCCGCCTAAGCGCATGGAGACCACTCAAGTGGCATATTTGCGCGTTATCTCCTTCGAAGGATAAAATTGTGCATAACAATAATTAATATTTTGTTTGAACTTAAATACTTTGTATAATCTCATCTGAAGGATTGGTAACAAAATTACTTGAAAGGTGAGTTTGGTTGCTGTTTACTCTGGAATAGTGGTAGATGTACAATCTAGGTCCTTTAATTGTTGCATATATTCATACCATTGTGAAATATAAAATGTACATTAATATTATAAATTAGACCACATCAAGAGCAATAAAGAAAGTTTATGTGCAAGTCACTCGGCCTCACAAGGTGGATGTTGGACGTGTCTGTGGTTTCCTCCATGGTAACGGATCAGTACGTTCTACGGAAACAGAGATGGTAATTAACACATTTAACAAAATGACATATTTGTAAAAGATGCAATGTAAGTTTTTCGGGAAGGCTCACATTGCACCGAACTATTAGTGTATCCCTAAACTAGGGATACACAAACTAATCTAAAGTTAGAATTGTATAAACCACAGTACATTTACTTGTGCAGTAAAATATCAATGGAAGTATTCCACAAAAACTCCAAACTGTTCGTTAAGTTACCTGTCCACAGACAATTTCAATATATTGAATACTCATTTGGAAAACATTCTTTTCAAATTTTGTTTGATAAAAGTTTGATAAGTCAACTACATTAAAAAAAAAACTCCGCCTATACTACTACACTACTCACCTGGGTCAGCGTGTGCTGAAATTCAGTAGAATCTACATAGGGAAGAAATTTGCTATGGATTCCGGGGCAACGCTTTTTGGTGAACTTTTGACTATTCGTAAATATCTTCAGAAAAGTGCATGCTGCAGAAGTGGAATCGATTGCCCCTCACATCAGCCAAGACATTGTTGGCTCTGCCTTCAATCTCAGACACTGGAAACCAGCAGTTCGACAGCCATTTATTTACTAAATGTATATCCTACATGTTAGGTAAGAATTAGTGCAGTCCAACTGGTGTAGGACTTTACAATACTTATCTCTTGGTATTGGGTAACCCACCTTTAGGCTTGTACTACACAAGGTGGTAGAGTGACTGAGCAGCCAGGCTTATCTTAAGAGGGGTAATGTGAGCTGTAGAGCGGTACAATGAAATTGGTAAATACAGGTATCCAAATAAACACTTAAAGTTATAGTACAATATGTATTTATATATACACAAGGAAATTAGACAATCTTTAAAAAGCAGCAACTAATCGTAACATTAATCCCAAAGTTAGGATTGAACTCAACAAGAGCAATAAAGTAGGTGAGTAAACTTTTCTTATGCTAAAAATATTCCGGCACACTGAGGGACGTCATTTGAGGTCAGTATTAGCACAATTACAATATTGTATTTCAAGAAGGGAAAAGTTAAGGTTAGATCAGAACATACTTTGTAAGTAGTAAAACAGTTATATTCTCCCAGAGGCACGTAGGGAACAAGTTACTTACCTGTAACTGTTGTTCTCCAGCATGGGTCTGGCATGGATTCACATGCTCATGAATATTCCCCGTCGTCAGGCTGGGAATCCTCTGTAAAGAAAAAAAAAAACAGTATCAGTTTCGTTTCTGATCTGTCTTTCGTAGTAATAACCAATCACTGGTCTCTGCGTCATACTGACCACAGCCAATGACTGCCCTCTACCTAAGCACCGCCTCTGGCAGCCATCTTCAGATTTGGAAGCACGTGAAGTGGCAGTATGACCAAGTGAAGAGCCGCAGAGGGGTAGGCGGGAGGGTTTGCATGTGAATCCATGCCAGACCCATGCTGGAGAACAACAGTTACAGGTAAGTAACTTGTTCCTTCTCCAGCATGGGGTCTGGCATGGATTCACATGCTCATGAATAAAGAATACATAGCAGTACACACATGCACAACCAAGGGAGGTGGCAAAGGCTCAACATTAAGCATTACATCAAACTCAACATTAAGCATCTTACCTCCTCACCAGGCTCACCTCAGGCGAACAGGTTGCGCAGCACTGCTTGGCCGACCCTGGACTCCTCCCTGGAATCCAGATCGACGCAGTAGAATTTCGTGAAGGTGTGCGTCGACCTCCACGTAGCAGCCCTACATATGTCCAGCAGGGGCACACCAGAAAGGAACGCCGTGGTAGCTGCGATCGCTCTGGTGGAATGGGCTCTCGGACGGCCAGGCAGCGGTCGGTTTGCCAACCGATGACAGTACATGATACAGCCGGAGAGCCAACTGGAAATGGAAGCCTTCGAGAGAGCCTTCCCCTGATTGACAGGTACAAAGTTCACAAAGAGTTGTGACGTCTTCCGAAAACACTTCGTGCGGTCCACGTAGAACTTCAGCGCTCTAGCCACATCCAGCGAGTGCAAAGTCCTCTCAGCCGGCGACGAAGGCTACGGGAAGAACACAGGCAACACCAAGGGTTCGTTGAGATGGAAGTCCGACGGTACCTTGGGCATGAAGGAGGGGTGCGTCCTGAGCACTACCCTCGTGTCGTGAAAAGTCAAGTACGGGGCCTTGCAGGAAAGGGCCTGGATCTCTCCCACCCGTCGTGCGGAGGTGATGGCCACAAGAAACGCTGTTTTCCACGACAGAAACTTCAACGGGGCCGAGTGCAGAGGCTCAAACGGAGGTCCCATGAGCTTGGTCAGCACCACGTTGAGCTCCCACGCCGGGGCCGGAGCCTTCACCGGCGGGAACGATCTGAACAGTCCCTTCATGAACTCTTTCACCAGACGATGAGACCACAAGGACGTCCGCCCCGTGGTTCTGGTGTATCGGGAGATCGCAGCAAGATGAATCTTGATGGACGCGTGCGCCAGACCAGCTTTGGCCAGCGTCAGCAGGTACGGCAGTACCTGGGGAGCCGTAATCCGTAGAGGGTTAATCTTCTGTGCGTGGCACCAGACGGAGAACCTCTTCCATTTGTGTCCGTAGCATTTAAGAACCTCTCTGCAGTCGGCCGGTATGTCGTATCCCCCAAACTCTAGCGCTGCAGGAGCCAGGCCTGCAAGTTCAGCGATTTCGGGTCGTGGTGGAGGATGGCGCCTCCTTCCCCGGAGAGTAGATCCGCGTCCACGGCAGCTTGATTGGCGGGGACGCTGACAAGTCCAGAAGGTCCGGGAACCATATCTGCCTCGGCCACGCAGGTGCGACGAGGATCATCCTGCACCGTGACCTCTTGAGCTGGTTGACGAGCCGGATTAGCAGTGGCAAAGGAGGGAACGCGTAGAGGAACAGGCCCTCCTAGGGGAACGAGAAAGCATCGCCCATGCTCCTCGCCTGGGGAAACCTGCTGGCGAACCTCCGGCACTTGGAGTTCGTCGCCGTCGCGAACAGGTCGATCTGGGGTGTGCCCCACCATCGGAAGAGGCGATCCACTAGATCCTGCCGTAGTTCCCACTCGTGGCACGAGCGCAGCTCCCTGCTGAGTGAGTCGGCGATGGTGTTTTTTATCCCTGCCAGATGAAACGGCACCAGAAACATCCTTTGGGCGACGGCCCAATGCCACAGGTCCTGCGCCTCCTTGGACAGTGCTGGGGACCTGGTTCCGCCCTGTTTCCTGATGTAAAACATGGTGGTGGTGTTGTCGGTGAAGATCCTCACCACCTTGCCCTTGAGGGACGGAAGGAAGGACCTGAGGGCCCAGAACACTGCACGGAGCTCCAGGACGTTGATATGGAGGGACTTCTCCGTCGGGAGCCAAAGGCCTCTCGCGTGCAGATTTTCGGTGTGCGCTCCCCACCCTTCCAGGGAGGCATCCGTGGTCACTGTCTCCTGGTGGTCTGGGGTCTGGAAGTCCATGCCCGCCGTCAGATGCGCGCGGGTGCCCCACCACCGGACCGCTCGGCCGAAACTCTCGTCGAGTGTGATCCTCTCCTCGAAGCCGCTCGTCGTTTGGATCCAGCGCGCATCCAGGAACTCCTGCAACGGGCGCACCCGGAGCCTGCACATGGGAATGAGGTAGATGCAAGAAGACATCATTCCGAGGAGGGACTTGATGGACCTCACCTTGGCCGCGTCGGAAACCAACATCCGCTGTACCTTGCCCAGGATGGACCTGGTCCTTTCCTCCGACGGGGAGGCCAGAAGGGACACTGTGTCGAGCTTCGCTCCCAGAAACAGTGCGTTTTGCGCGGGTACCAGGTGGGACTTGGCGTAGTTCACGGAGAATCCCAGGTCCGTGAGAAGTTGGACGGTCCTTGCCGTGTGCTCCACGGCGAGCTCCCTCGTCTTGGCTCGGATGAGCCAGTCGTCCAGGTAGGGGTAGACGTGGATCCCCTCGCGGCGCAGCTGCGCCGCCACCGGTGCAAGGCACTTGGTGAATACCCTGGGTGCCGACCGTAGTCTGAAGGGGAGGGCTTTGAACTGGTAGTGTCGCCCTTGGACCACAAACCTGAGGAATTTTCGGTGCCCCTTTAGGATGGGAATATGGAAGTAGGCATCCTCCAAATCCAACGACGACAGGAAGTCTCCCTCCTCCAGCTGACCCAGGACGTGCTGGAGGGTGACCATCCGGAACTTCTGCGCCTTGATGAACTTGTTCAGACGTCGCAGGTCTAGGATGGGGCGCCATCCTCCCGTCTTCTTCTTCACGAGGAAGTATCTCGAGTAAACTCCAGAGCCCCGAAGCCTCTTTGGGACGAGTTCGATGGCGCCCTTCCTGAGCATCGCCCTTACCTCCAGGAGAAGCTGAGGGACGTGAAGCTCTTTCTTGGCCACAAGGGGGACGCGCGGGCACCTTCTTTAAAACTCGAGCGCGTGGCCCCGGGCTAAGGCGTCCAGCACCCAACGGTCGGTGGAGATGGACTCCCACACGCTGACGAAGCTCGCCAGCCGGCCTCCCACCGGGGTGCTTCGGTGGGGGCCCGACCCCACGGCCGGTTCAATCCTGTTTCGACGAGGCTTTGCCGCCTTGACCTCCTTGGCGACGACGGCGGGGTCCGCCAGACTTGCCTCGTCCTCTGTAGGCCTCCTGAGACGACGAGCGGGCCGCTTGACGGTAGGTGGAGAAACCGCCGCCAGAACCTTTGGAGGCGCCCTTGCCTCCGCTGCTCCGAAAGGGCGTCCGTCGTTGCTGCAGAACCCCAAGGGCCCGGGCCGTCTCAGTGTCCGCTTTAATGGCCTGAAGGGAATCGTCCACTGTTTTCCCAAACAGGTTGTTCCCATCGAACGGCATGTCCAGGACTCTGGTCTGTACGTCTTGACGGAAGTCCGTAGCCTTGAGCCATCCACGCCGCCTAAGGCACACGCCGTTGCCCAACTGGCGAAACCCAGTGTCGGCGATGTCCGTCGCAATAGTGATGGCGTGGTCCGACGCCACCTCACCTTCCTGTAGGATCTCCAGGGCATCCGCCCTCTTGTCGTCCGGTAGGAAGTCCAGCAGGGGAGCCAGTTTGTACCATAGCTCCCCGTCGTAGCGGGCCACGATAGCCAAGGCGTTGGCCGCTTTAATCGTCGTCGCTGCAGACGAGATGACCCTGCGTCCCATAGCGTCCAATTTCTTTCCCTCGCCGTCCGGTGGGGAAGTCGATGTGGAGGCCGCACCCCCCCCGCTTACTTCCTGGCCGCCGCGGAGACGACGGAGTCCGGGGTAGGCTGCGCCCGGAGGCACAGGGGGGCCGCGTCCGGGACCCGGTACTTCTTCTCGTACCGGTCTCTTCTAGCTGGCGTCGTGGAAGGGTTCTTGAGGAGGGCGAGGCCCTCATCCCAAATGTCGTCCAGTAGAGGCACCGCGAGGACAGTCTTCCTCTTGGCCTCGCGCCGTTGATAAAGGAATCCTTCCTTTTTCTTCTCCTCAGGGCAGAGTTGGAAAAGCTCGGATGCCCTGGTGATCATGGAGTGGAACGATCCAATCTCGTCGGGCGGAGAAGCCCTGGTGGGAGGTGACGACGGTAGATCCTCGTCGTCCGTGCCCGACGCTGCCGTGTCAGTCCCCGTATCATCCCCTCGGGTGGACGGGGAGGAGGGCTGGACGGGGCGCGACGGCTGAAAAGGAGGTGGAGGGTGAATCCTTCTTTTCTTGGGCGGAGGAACACCAGAAGGTCCCGGTTCAGGATCCCCCGCCGGGAGAGGTTCCTCCGTCGGCAACGGTAGTCTCGTCCTTATCTCTGAGCATAAGGACTGTATAGCCAACAAAATGGCCGCCGAGTTGTCTTGCGGCGCTGGCCGAGGGGAATCCGACAGGCGATCAGGGGCCCCGTCGGCACCCTCGACTATGTCGTCGTCACCTGCGTCGGGATCCATCCTGACGGGCCGGTCTTCTTCCACGCCAAGGCCCTGGCTTAAGACCTCGATCAGCTCTTCCTCCGAGGTTGAAGCCGAATCTACGACGACGCCCTGCCCCCCTTTTTCTTCCCCGCTGGGGATTTCACGGGGGTCCTATCGATGGGTACAAAAGAGGACTCCCTCCGAGGTGGCAGGGAGACTGAGCCCCGAGGTCGCCACCACTGGTGTAGCTTCCACAGGCTGAGCCAGGGCCACCGTGACAGCTTCGATAGAGGGCTTGGCCGGATGGATTAAGGCCTTCACCACCTTAGGTGCGCTCACCGCCTTATCCTTGAGGGGGGGACACTGCCTCGCTCCCCCTCCGATGGGGCCTTCGAGCTCGACCGGGGCCTCTCCAGGAGCTTCGCCGGGTGCTCGCCCTTCCTCTTACCCGACCCAGAGCGTTGGCTCGTGGCTGAAGGTGCCGGGGAGGGTGCGCCCTGCCTGGCGCCCGTAGAGCCCGACCGTTCGGCGCTCCCGGTGCCAGCGGACTCGCGGTGCTTGGCCTTGTGTTGGACCCCCGTCGCCGGGGCGTCCTCAAAGGTCTTAGAAGACCGCTCGGATTTCTTCCTCTTCTTCTCGCCTGACGGGCTCTTCCCTTCCAGCCAGTTGGCGAGACGTTGATGGCGGTCCTTCATGGTCCGCTCCGACATATTGCCGCAACACGCACAGTCCTTCTCCACGTGCGTCTTGTCCTCATGTAAGCAGTAGAGACAAAAGGAGTGTTCGTCCTCCTTAAAGACGTTCTGCAGCTGGCATCCAGGGCAGACCCTGAACAGCTTTCCGGGCGTCGAGCTTCCCTTCTCCTGGGCCATGTCCGGGCCTGAGAAGCTTCTGGAGTCCTCCAAAAGCGTAGCTCGACAAATTCTTCACCCTTGAGGGGCGCAGACGAATCCGACACGGGTCCCCGTTGATCGGATGGAGAGTCGGTGGAGCTTGAGGCTCTTTTGACCGAAAAAAACGAAGTTTTTGAGAAAAAACGTGAAAAAATAGCACTAACGCTCGAGAGCAATAGCACGAGGATCCCAACACATGAATGTGAGGTAAAAATCTGAAGATGGCTGCCAGAGGCGGTGCTTAGGTAGAGGGCAGTCATTGGCTGTGGTCAGTATGACGCAGAGACCAGTGATTGGTTATTACTACGAAAGACAGATCAGAAACGAAACTGATACTGTTTTTTTTTTTCTTTACCGAGGATTCCCAGCCTGACGACGGGGAATATTCATGAGCATGTGAATCCATGCCAGACCCCATGCTGGAGAAGAAGTCTTTATCCCAGCAATAATAGTGCTCAACAATTAAAACCTGTGAGGGAACACACACTGACAAAGCCAAAAGTTTCAGAAGTGGGGTCTTTAGGGAGCCAGGACATCCAAAGTCAATGGGCCAGTTCAATGTTGTGATGCACCCTTCTTAGAAAAATGTTTTAAAATAGTCAGTAGTTCAGTAGAAAATCACAGAAGCTCAAGAGAAGCCACCGCGAAGAAGCACAAGCTGGGAGGCCAGTGCAGGTGAGTTGAGGTCAACTAAAAAGGGTTTAAATTAGCACTCCCCCCAAGCTAGGAAGCACCACAATTGTCAAAAGGTAGATGCACCCCGAGCCCCACAGTACCTGTTAATTGAAGAGTTGGTTCCAGCTGGAAATGTTCCTGTTGCAGTGTAGCAGACCCTTGTTCCTGGTCCTTGGTCGTGGTGGTGAACGGGAGGACGTCTGGTGGGCTTCAGTGGCAGCACTCTCGAGAGATGGAATCTGCAGCAATGAATTCTCCGTGATTCAGCAGCCTTTTGTGGTTTTGGCGCCTTTTTATCAGCAACAAAGAAGAACAAACCGCTACGGTTAGAAGTTACTTGATGAAGATTTCCGGCTTCTGTACGGTCCTCTGGATGCCCACAAAGTTTTGGTCAGATTCGCACTTCCGAAAACAATGCACTCAATGATGGTCAAGGGTCCCCACCCATTGGGATTCTGCAGCCTTGGAAAGTCACAGCAAGTCGGGGGTCGCGCCAAAATGAAGCTTATCCTTAGGCTAGTTGGTACCACCAGCCCAAGGGTGGGGTGCCGAGTCATCGCTTGCGGGTCTTCCCAGTCGAAAACAGGGTCAGCACAGCTGCAGGGCTTCACCGGGCACTTCGCAGTCCAGGAGGGTGCTGCTGGCGTCTCTTCATGTCTTGTTCGTCAGATGTTGTCCTCCAGTGGTTGACTCTGCCTCTAGTCCCAAAAACCTCACCTTTTAAGCAAGTTTCCATTCATTCACAGCCCTAGGCTGTCATTCACACAGCAGGGTGGCTTTTCTTCCGAACAGCCAGCTGGCCAATCAGAACTGGTTTCACTCAGGCACAAATGGAGACAAAGGACAGGGACGTTTCGGGACCCTCCCTCACTTCCTGGCTTTCCAGACACACTGGAGCCTGGGCGGGATCTAGGGGTGAAGCCTGCCAAAGGCAAAATATACTAAGGACTCAACCCTGATTCAAACAGAGCAAAAGCCCAGAAGGAACTAACTGACAAGAAATAGCAAAAAAGGAAGATGGGACATTTGGGGAAAACAGTCACCCATGGGAGATGTACTGAAGCTGAGAAATCAGCCTCCAGATATATGACACAAAGGTAGTAAAAAAAGAAACCACTGCCCCCAGCCATTCAAGTTAGTTAAACAGAATGTTAGATGAGAAGTGGGATAAGGAGTTACTGGGTCACACCCCCCAGCACTCCACATACAGTGATGTGTGCTGGACTCACAAAAGAAAAAAAGGTAAGACAAAAGTCATCTTACTATTCTTGGAAACAGTAGTTCACCCAAGAAAATGTATTTAAACATTAAGAGAAGTCCAAGGGTCACTGCACAAAGGGGTCTGTGCGTCACCCTGCAAAAAAACAAATGCCTACGGAGTTTACCAGACCCCATTAAAAACAGTAACAAATGCAAAATGGTAGTAAGAAAAACACATGAGGAAGTGGGCGGGGGGGAAGCCACACTCACTCAGGAGTACATATTAAAAAGCTCTGACTTCAGCAAAAGAGTTTGGGGTCTCTAAGGTTAAAGGGAATTGGCACAGCAATGAAAATTCTCCCTAACAGACATGTTTTGGCATGGCTGACATTGGGGCAACCGAAAACGATACATGAAGGCATTTTTGGATTTTCCTTATGATCTGTTAATAAAAAAAAATGCAAAAAATTACTATTAGAAAAATGTCACAGTGAGTACATCAAACAGCACGCTCCATTGATAATAAACTAACATTAAAAAAATGCCACCCAAGGCACACACGCATTGAAAACGGGTACTATGAAATATTACATTTGGAAGCACTACTCTGTAATGTTATTTGATAGGATATGCCAATTATAACGCACCTGTACACAACTGTTTATAGGTGTGGAGGGCGTGGCTAACTAGCCATGGACTAGGTCGCATCTCTGTGCAGAGCTCCTGTGGATCCGTCTTTCATCCGTGAATTTATGCTACTAACATGCTCCTTGACGCCTGAAACAGAAGGGAAGGAAGTGGGAAAGTATATGGAGCAGGAATCCTGAAATGCAAAGCAGCCGAGTCGGCAGATCAGAAGATAATTGTATTTTCTTGCGGCGGCGGAATTGAAATGTTGTTGCCAAAATGGCGGTCAACAAAGGGAGCGGCATCGTAGCCCTGCGGATGTTGAATTGTTGCCGAACATGTGAGTGACGAGTGAGGAGGCGGACACTGATACTCGCTTTGCCCTGTTGTGTGCTGATACAAAGACACCCCGTGCTGAGACGAATGTAGCAGTGTGAGTGTGCCGAGTTGCTGGTGGGGAGGGGCCGTGGTTCGAGGTGGCGGGCCGCTGCCTAGTTTGAATGCAGGGCTCCCCGGACCAACACCGAGAGCAAGAACATTGTCTCGTGCTGCCGGAGAGACAGCGGTGCACTGACGGCAAATGAAATAGTGCCCGCGGGCGATCGCGCGGCATTGCAGCCCCCGCCCGCTTAAGGAACAGGGCGGTTGAGGAGACCGTAGAACGTGCGCTTACACGAGCAGGCAGCGGCGGAGAAAGTTAACAGCGGAATACTCGCGTGTTGCACGCGATTGGATCCCGTGTGCCCCGGGCGGCAGGGGACGCCCATGTACGGGACGCACAGAGGTGCGCACTGAGGCCGCATTGCCCGATACCAAGGATCAACTGCTAGCTCTACGGTGGGGACCGAATACAGAGTGCGTGTGGGGGTGCACAGCCTACGCTAATAACACGTTGCATTGGAGCCGCTCGGCTGGGCAAAGGCAGGAGGCTGGATGGGCTGTGCTATACACCCTATTGTTGACCCTATCTAAGGCCATGATATCGAATGAACTAAGTTTGAATGGCAAGGGATGCCGTGACCTCTGGGTAAACTGCCTAAAACAGAGCACGACAGGCAACAGAGGTGAACTATCGTTCTGCTTATGCACAAGACACTTGCACAGAAGATAGGAGTGGAAGGGGCTGATTGTGATGCTTGCAGAATAAGAATAGCCACGCACGGAGCCCTCTCTGTAGCGACGCTGTGCAAACAAACACTGTGTGCTAGTAGTATTACGTGGGGGGCTACCATCCATTGAAGTTATTATTTCAGGGGACTTGACAAATACAAACGAGAAGAAAAGCACCCCAGCAATCCAAAGAACCAGTGGAGCCACAACCCCAATACGGATCTGGAGGATTTACGAGTGAAGGGGGACGTTATGTCAATAAAAAGCTCCAGAACCAAAACCAAACAATCCACAATGGAGGCTTTCGCAAAAACGCAGAGGACCCCCACAACATCAGCGCAGAACACAGTAACGACTCCTGCGGAAATTGCCCCAGATGAAGACAAGCACCAGATCCTGGAGCCCATTACAGAACGGAGCACTAAATGGGGGTCGGCAATGGCGGATCTACGAACAGCCCTGGAGAATAAAACTGATACGGTAGGAACTGAACCCACTTTGTTAAGGCAAGATGTTAGGGCGTTGGCAGAAAGAACAAGTGGGCTGGAAGGAGTGGTTAAGACCAACACGGAGGTCAGTGCGAATAACACAAAGGAAGGGCATGTGCTAAAACAGCAGATAGTCAATCTCGAGAATCGGGTGGAAGAAGCGGAAGGAAGGGCGAGAAGAAAGAACATACGGGTGGTCGGCCTACCGGAAGGGGAAGAGGGCCAGGACCCCACAAACTATGTGGAGAACATGATCCTACAGGAGATAGGAGCAGACAAGCTGTCTCAGGGGTTCACAGTAGAATGAGCGCATTGCGCCTTAATGAGGAAGCCACGGCCTGGGGCCCGCCGAGACCGATCATCGCAAGGATCTTGAATTACAGGGATAGAGAGAAGATCCTGGAATACTTTCGCAAAGGCGGAACAATAGAGAGCATCCACCAATGTCACGGCATATCCGGACTACACGATGCTGGTGCAAAGGCAGAGATACAGCTACATGACCGTCAAAAGGAGGTTGCGTGAGGCAGGCATCAGGTACATGCTTCTGTACCCGGCTAAGATGAAAGTACTACATAAGAGCAACATGTTTTTTTTTATACCCCGGAGGAAGTGGCGACATGGCTGGACCTGCAAGGCTGCCCGGAACAAGAGGCGAACCGGGACCGGCATGGACAAGATAATTAAAGATTTTGTGCTGAGGACAGTGAGGAGGTAAGTGGGAAGATGATCCTGGTATACAGGGGAAGCGAGTCTGGTTGAACAATGATTGACATTTGAGCTTTGAGCTCTGTATAGACTGGAATATAGTGGGTAAGATACAATTGACATCTATATAGCATTAACAGTTAGCGTAAACATTTGAAAATAGGAGCGACAGGAGGGAGACCACCTACCCCGAAATATAAATAAAGTGGCCATTAGGGCGACTTCACCCTACTGAGCCCTGAGCACAGGTTTGTGCTGACAGGACTAGATGTGGGGATGCCTGAGATCCAGGAATGGAGCTGGGCAACTGTTGGGGAGGGTGTTGTTGGGCAAGGGAGGGGTGGGGGAGGGGAGGAGGCGGGGAGTTTGGTGTGTATATAGTTATGGGGAGCTTAAATTTAAACAAGAGCCTATGCAGACTAAAGAGAGGGAACTGTTTTTTGTGGGTGGGGAGGACTGGCTGGAGGGAAGAAGGGGAAGTATTAACGAACCATGGGGGAGCTTAAGATAATAACGTGGAATGTCAGAGGACTTACTAGTTATTTGAAGAGGAATACGGTCATGCTGTATTTGAGAAGGCAAAAGATAGATATTGCACTGTTACAGGAAACACATCTGACACGAGAGAAAGTAGAGCTGGTTGGGAAAAAATGGAAAGGGATTGTGGTGGGCTCATCATACTCTGCCTATGCTAGGGGAGTGCTTGTTTGGGTGGCGCCGTACGTCCCGTTTAAGCTAATCAAGGAAGTGGTAGAGACAAACGGGAGGATGGTTAAAATGAAAGGGCTGATAGAGAATAAAGAAATATGCATTGTGAATACGTATGCCCCTAACCAAAACACGGCAGCATACTTCAAGACTCTGTGCACCACCCTGGGCGTGTGTGTGTGTGGACAGTGCAGTGATTTGGGGTGGGGATTTCAATTGTGTAATAAATCCTAAGATAGACAGGTCGGATGATAGGATTGATAGGCCCACCCCAGCGGCCAGAGCATTGCGGATGCTGCTAGACCATTTTGGCTTGGTAGACGTTTGGAGAACACAACATCCCAATTAAAGACAATATTCACATTATTCGGCCCTGCAGCAGCTGCACACAAGACTTGACTAGGTCTTCGCCACTCCAGATGCGATGACAGAAAGTATCCATATTTAATATAAGGCGAGGGTCCTCTCGGATCACTCGCCCCTGGTCCTCGGATGGCAATATTGCCCCCCAAGAGCGCGGATTCCAACGTGGCGCCTCCGCGCAGAGGCACTCAGGGATCCAGTCTTTAGGGAGGACATAACAGATGAGATTATTAACTATTTTGAGGTGAATACTGGCAGTGTTGACTCGGCAGGAACACTATGGGAGGCCTTTAAGGTGGTGATGCGAGGAGTCGCCATATCCAAGTCAAAGGGATTGCAGGGTGGTGTAATAGCTGACCTGCAAAGAGCAGAGGAGGAATTAGAAAGAGCACTGGGAAGAGGCAATGCAGATACGGAACTAGTACTTAAATTACAGCAGCAGTGCGTGGAACATTGGGAAAGGCTCTGCAACCTCAATTATAAAAAGTACATAGAGAGACAGCATGCAGGGGGTGATAAAACGGGCCGGCTCCTAGCTTGGTTATACAAGAATGAAACCCCTAGACCCCGATTAGGACTATAACTAGAGAGGATGGCGAGGAAGTGGATACCCAAGAAGGAGTCAACAAGGAATTTGCGGAGTATTACAAGGGGCTATATGAGGATAGAGAGAGAAGCAGCCAAGAAGAGATAATTGAAACACTAGGAGATATAGGACTGCCCAAGAGAGGGAAGAGCTGGATGCCCCAATTACCTTAGAGGAATTGGAAGAGGTCATGAGGCAGTTGCCCACTAGCAAAACTCCAGGAGCAGACGGGTTTCCTAGTGAATTTTATAAAGTATATAGGGTGGAAGTGCTCCTCTCAATGCTAGAAATGCTTAATGAAGCGTTTGAGGTGGGACGGTTGCCGGAGTCGCTCAGAGAAGCGATCATAGTACCGCTCCCCAAGCCCAATAAGGCAGGGCATAGTTGTGGCTCCTACCGGCCCTTATCGATGCTGAACCAGGACAGTAAGATATTGACAGCCGCCTTAGCAAACAGATTGCGGAGAGTAATTGGCAAATTAATTCATCCAGATCAAACAGGCTATGTCCCGAGCAGGAACATAACTCAACCACAGGCGACTCCATCGGGTGGTCGAATGGGGGTGTAGGAGTGAAGGCGAAATGGCGATTGTGTCACTAGACGCAGTTCAAGCTTTCGACTCGGTTAAGTGGCCATGGCTGTTGGCGGCCCTAGGAGGATATGGAGTAGGGCCAGGTTATGTTAAATGGGCTAGGATGCTGTACAGTGAGCCGTTGGCCAGAGATCGAACAGGATCAGTGATATCTGAGAGATGGCAACTTAGCAGAGGCACTAGGCAGGGGTGCCCCTGGTCCCCGATGCTTTACATCTTAGCCCTGGAGCCCCTGGCAATATACCTTAGGCAACAATATGACATGATAGGTATTGAGGTAGGAGGGGAGCGACACTTAATATGCTTGTATGCAGATGATTTGTTATTATATCTAAAATACCCGGAAGAAAATCTCCAATACATTTTGGAAGTGCTGGAGAGGTATGCCAGGTTGTCCAGAATAGCGGTGAACCCCCAGAAATCTAGCATATTTCCGCTGGGTGGCTATGTGGGAACCCCTGTAGAAAGGTTGCCGGTGCTACAAATACCGTGGGCGGTGAGTTCTTTCCGCTACCTTGGGATAAACGTGTACCACACGGCAGAGGAGGAACATAAGTGTAACACCGAGATTGAGAAAATCAGGAAATTTATGAAGTTTTGGGAGAAGTTGCCCCTAGCAATGATGGGACGAGGAGCGATGCTTAAGATGGTGGTCCTACCTAGGCTTTTACATTACTTTAGCAATATTCCATATATGATACCTAAGAAGTTCTTTGTTAAACTGGGACTTCTTGTGGCCGGCAACCCGGAATAGAGTGGCGTTATGGAAGTTGCAGAACTTCTATGAAAAAGGTGGTATTAAACTGCCTAATTTCGAGGCTTATTATGTAGCTGGTCAACTGCAATATGTGACCAAGTGGCTCTCTGATGAAGAGGCTCCTGAACATAGGTTGTTTAGGCAGAACCGTACTCCATTTTACTTAAGGGAAATGATCTGGTTGCCTGAGTCAGAAATGAAGGCGCGCCCTGGGATGATGCTTGGGTGGAAAATGTGGCGTAGAGCTTGCCGGATGATGGGGGACCCATTCCCATGCTCCCCGCAGATACCGTTGGTAGTACTGGAAGGGGGAGATAAGCAGCTGAGGGTGATTATCAGGACCTAATGGGAATCGGTGGGGCTGGTTATGTTGGGGGACATTTGGCAAGAAGGGACCATTAAGGATTTTGAAGGACTTGGGGAAGTAGCGGGATTACATACAGGTCAATATGTTACGTATCACAGAATGGTGCAGAAAATTCGGAAAATGTGGCTTGAAACAATTTTGACAGAGGAACCAGATGCTATTATTGGGGCAATATATGACATATCGGAGGGGGGGGGTATGACATCTCCAGATTGTATGAGATGGTAATGACTAAGGTCGGGAAGGAATTGGTACATTTGAGATTGGAATGGGAAGCGGAGGGGGGAGCCCCGATAGAGGATGGAATGTGGGAACGTGCGTTGGGATACCACAAGAAGGTGTCAAGAAATGCCAGATTAAAACAAATACAGCTATATATATATATAACGCACAGGGCATACATGACCCCTCTGAGGATATCAAAGTTCAAAAACGTTGGGCGCCAGGCGTGCCCTATGTGCGACAAGGAGAACGCCGACATGAGACACATGTTTTGGTCATGCCCGGTAATTGAATGCTTCTGGGGCGAAGTGGCACAAAAACTAGCGGAGAAAGGGGTCACGTTTGTCATAGACACAGCCTGGGCCTGCTTGCTGGGAGGGTTCCCCAGATCACGGAAATTTAAACATGTTGGGAAATTGAAAGATTTGGCATATGTGCTTGCAAAACGAAGGATTGCTATGGGATGGAAGAAGTGTCACAAGCCACGGGTGTAGGTGTGGTGCAAGGAATTACAGAAATGGGTGGAGGCTGAAACGATGGTATGGCAAGAGATGAGCAGCATGGGTGGAGAGGAAGAAGTGGGCTCCCTGATGACATGGAAATCATTGATAGCAGAAATGTTTGGAGTAGTATCGGATCCAACAGAATTCGAGGGCAGCGAAAAAACGGTTTCTAGGTGCCACATGACAAGGGAGAGAAGATATGGGGAAGACAGGATAAACTGTCCTACTAGGTCTTATGTCGTTTGGAACTGTGCCAAGTGCAACAACGCAAAGTGCAGGGGGGGGGGAGTGCAAGGGAGTGGGGAGAGGGTAGGATGGGAAGTGATATCAGGGCAGCATTGCTCTGAGTAAGTGCAGCCAGAGCAAAGCGGTTCTGGGTAAGTGCAAGGAGGTGGGGGGAGGGGTGTAGGGGTTACAGCCCATAAGTGTGCTATAGGCCTGGCGGCAGTGCAAGGAAGACTGTTCATGTATGAGCCTGGTAACCAGTGAGACTCTTAGGGTAGCCAAGCAACCAGTCGGTACAGCAGACAGGTAAGTTAGTAAGGAAGTGAGAGAGAAGTCAGAGGAAAAAAGGAAGGCCTTGAGCTGCTTCACAAACTTGTGGTGGTCTGGCAAAAGTCTGAGAGGGGAAGGGAGGACATTACAGAGGGAGGCACCTGCAGAGGGGAGGGATCTACCCCCCACTCTCAGATTGGTGAAGCGTCTGACCATCAGCAAGTTGGATGTAGCTCAGTGAAGGGCTCAGGAAGTAAGCTATTCCGGATCAGAGTTGGATGTAGTGCGGTCCCAACCCCAGGTAGCCTTGTGGACAATGCATAGGGTCTTGAACTAGATTCTTGCAGTCACCGGGAGTCAGTGGAGAGATTTCAGGGCTGGAGAGATACAGTGCCTGGGCTTGAAGCCAAGGATAAGTCTTTCAGTACTGTTCTGGATTAGTTGCAGAGGGCAAATAGAAGAGGAAGGCAGAACGAGAATGAGGCTGTTGCAGTAGTACAGCCTGGAGAGAACCAGAGCTCTCGAGAAAGTGAGCTTCTGGGGGAAAGTGAGAAAAGGTAGAATACCTCTGAGGAGGTGCAGCTAGAATTGGTCCTTCGTGGCAAGCTCTGTGATGCGAATAGAGAAGGAGAGTGTGGAGTCGAAGACGACACCAAGGTTTTTGCCTCACAGGAAGGTGAATGTAGAGGGCCCAAGGAGGGTGGTCAGAGTGAGATATGGAAAGCGGGAGCATGGGTGCCTATGAGAAGGATCTCGTCTTACTAGCACTAGGGCAGAGATCGGTTGAGGTGCACCAATCCTGAATTGCAGATGGACACTCAGGAACGAGAGAGGGAGGCGAGGAGGCTGAAGGGAGCCTGAAAAAGAGCCAAGTGTACTTCGCATAACACTGAAATTTAGAAGAGAACGTATAGATCAAGTGGGTCATGTGCTAGTTAGAGAGATAAAAGTACATAT
Organism: Ambystoma mexicanum; assembly: GCF_040938575.1. NCBI lineage: Eukaryota > Metazoa > Chordata > Amphibia > Caudata > Ambystomatidae > Ambystoma > Ambystoma mexicanum. Next base: position 546,502,201 of record NC_090940.1, read on the forward strand.
GACGGTTGATAATGGTGTAGACTTGTTGAAGATATTAATTTGAGAATAGGGTGTACATTGAGTATAAAGCAATAGAAAGTGGCAGAGCACATAACATTGACACTAAAGAAAACAATAGCAAAAGTTGACTAACCGTTAATTAGAAGAGCAGATGAGCCGTATCAGCAAGAAAGGAAAAAGGTGGATAGATGGCGATATCCCTAGTCTATTTCAGAGATGTTTTCTTGGTAACTTCCACAGTGTTTATAAAGGCTTCCAGAAGTAGGTGTGTATGTGAATATCGGACAAGTTTGTTCACACCCACCAGGCCTCTATGATAAATTTGGACCTCCTCCATCCCGCCAGTGAAGCCCCATTGCCAGCCCACGGCCACACATGCAAATTGCCATCGATGGCCGAGGGGGATGGATGGCTGTAGATAAGGCGAGCACAATGGGACTAGAACACATTCAAAGGACACAGCCATATGTTGATGGCAGGGACAGGGTCTTCAAAGGGGATTCTGGAGACACCGGGTCTGGCCTGGCCATGTTGTCAATGGTCCCTGTGCCAAAGATTCCTTTGAGGTGTACATGGTGTTCAGCAGCTTGAGCCTTCCCACCCACCCAGCCCCCTTGCCAGTACGCAGCCACAGGTACGAACCGCCATTGATACCGCAGGGGAATGGATGTGGATGACGCAAGCGCAATAGGTCAGTATCCTTGTTGAAGTACACCAATCTTTCATGATCCTCTTAGATGTACGTGTTGTGAATTTAGAAATAATTTTGAACAACTTTTCATATCGCCTTTTTTAAAATTTATTTTTATTTGGTTTTGTAAAGTGGATGGCAATGACAAACTACAAATTGTATTGCTGCGGTCGAGCTACTGTCTGCATACATCTGCAGGATTGTCCGGAGTCACTAGTACATTTCTCAAGGCTGGCGCAAACCACACAAGCAGGTATCACTTGTCGAACACGGAATCCCAGTCTTCCATGAATCCACCATGTAAACGCATGATAGGCCACAAGCCTGTACAACCTATGCAAGAGATACAGAAATAGTGAATTTAAATTAACCCAATACCTGCATGTATTATGTTTGAAATAACTTTAAATGTAAGACATTGTGATGCTTTAAAAAATACCTTTTTGCGGGATATCACGCTATCTGCAACTTGCTCTTACTAAATACTCCTAGACCTCTATGTTCCTCTGGTACCAACTCTGTGTGTAAAGCATTTAGCCAAACAGAGGACCGGAGGCCGATCTATTGCTTCAGCTAGCTCCCACTTAAACAGCCTCCCACTTTGTCTTGAACCGGACCGCCACAAATTCCAGAAGCTCCTCAAGACGTTCTTTTTCACCTCCTCCTTCCCTTCTCACAGTCGCTGTGATTGGTGACCAGGGCCCTTATGCATCCTTCCGGGCCCTGGCCTCCCACACCCAATCGCCTCAGCCTCTGCCTACACACAGCACTTGCCTCTGCACCGACTGGCCTACGCCACTGTATGCCTGCACTTACTCACTTATTGCAGCTCAACGTTTCCTAGCACTTACTATACTTGGCACTTACATCTGCTGCTCACCCACAAGCACAGACACTCCAGCACTTACCCCCACTCCCTCTTCTCCATCTGCACTTGCACGTTCTGAATACTCGCAATGCTTAGCAGGTTTTGTAACGCTCACCTGACTCCCACGGAGGCGCTGGCCTGGTTCGTGCTGCTGTGACCCCTTCTAAGGTGATGCGCAGGGTTCGGAAGACGGGCTGGACCGGGCCCCCAAATCTGGCTTGTCTGGCTCGCAGAAGTATCCTTCTGTAGGCGAAAATAGGGGATTAACTGTCTGCGGTGTAATGCAATCAGCCTCCCACTTTCCCCTCTCACCCTCCTCGAAACCCTTCTGTGATTCCTCGTAGCGTCTCACCTTAGGGTCTGGAACGACGAGCTCTCCATCTGCTTCTGATGCAGGGGCGCGTTGGTATCCAGTTACTTCACTGGATTTTTGGATTGGTGAGAACCAAATTTGCTTGGCTTCCAGGTTAGTTTTTTGATAAGAGGTTCCCCTTGTGTCCATGCATTAATGTACTAATGCTAGTGTCTTTTTCCCCATAGGGGCCAGGGTACGGAATGCCGGGGAACAGGCACCGACCCGAGATGAGAGGTGAAATCCTTGTAGAAATCAGGTAAGTCTTTAATGAGCGTTTTTTGGTAATGTGTTTTCATTCGCTCATTAACGCTGATGTCTCTTTTTCCCCCTTAGGGGCCGGGGTCCGGAAATGCCAGGATGAGGCGCGGACCCGAAATGAAGAGGGAATGAATCAACAGGTAAGTCTTAACATGGAGATTTAGCTTTCCTTATTCCCTTCTCTCTCTCACCTTTTGTTCTGGTCTTTTTCTCCCTAGGCGCTGGGGCGTGACTGCGAATCCGGATGATCGCTGCTAAACATGGAGGCGCCCAGTAAAGGTGAGTGGAATGCAGCGCTGCAGCGATCGACGCGATGAGCTTTTAAATAAAAGTCTTCCTTTTCAGGATTGTCGGCGAGATGTCTCCGGGATGCAAATTTAGCAGGTAAGGACTTTTCCTTCTTCTGTTCTCTTCTTCTCTTCCTTTGCAGGTGATGCAGGCGTGGCAGAAGTCAGGATGCAGGAGCAGACACGGTGAGCGTCCAGCTGCTAGAAGCAGAACAACGCGAAGCACGTGTGGCTGTTCGGGTGGGGTTTAAATAGCCTTGGAAGAAGTTCCAGGTATGTATCCTTCCTCCAATCAGGTATGTATTCTTTCCCGACCACGCCCGGATGGTAAATTAGTCCCACAGGTAAAGTAGTTCCTTTCAGGCCTCAAGGAGGCCGGGATCCTGCAGCATGGTCTGCATCAGGTAAGTGCACCCAAGCACATCCATAATTAGCCTGGCGCCTATGGCGCCAGGACTGATGTCTTTTATGAGCCTGGCGCCATAGGCGCCAGGACACTGTCCAAAGGGCCCCTATATGGGGTTGCTGGGTCCTTCTTTGGGGACTGGATGTTCGTTTTCGGGGACGCAGGGCTTGAACCGGCTCCCCGGGAGCGGGCATCATGACAGGTTTGTCTTTATGCTCCAGTGTATATTTTATTTTCAATCCCATGTTCCCTACCCGTTGCCCTGTGGGTGCTTTGAAACACAATTTACTTGTTGTATAAGCGCTTAACAAATGCACAATAAATAAATTAAATAAGTAGGGATCAATTGAAAATGTGAACACCCATTCAATCAAAAACAGTTTGGGAGATGGGGGAATATTGTTTTTAACTTCAAAATGAAAGAAAGCAAATAGTTCAGACATTGATTCCAAAGATGAATATTAGGGTGTGAGATTAGAAAAAGAAATGTATTCAATTTACCAAAAAAATATTTTGTCAGTGACCCAAAGAAGTTAGAATGATATAAGGGAACAACATGCAACGTTAGCCGTCTCAGTTGTCAAACAAACAGCATATATTGAGTTAACTTTTGTTACTTGGATTACAAGGGCGAACTGTAGATCGCCGTTTGTAGAAAAGGACCATTAGCATTCACAACACGGATCTTGTAAGCAGGCTGCCCTGAACTCATGCAACAACGCATAGCAGTGGTGTGTCTTCTTCAGCAATATAGGCAACCAGTTTTCTCTGCAAGAGCAGTTCACCACAGCTGGCATAACCTCACAACGAAAGCAGGTAGACCAGGTGGAAACGTCTTCCATGTGACTGGGTTCAGGCTCCGGTGATTAAACTTCACGACTAGCATCCGATTGCTCATGGTGAATGTTCTGGCTCGTACATGTAGGGCTGAATAGTGGCCACAGTTCCTGGCTATTGAAGTACAGAATCAAAAGTGAGATAAATAGAAATGTTCTTGTTTGTATAGAGTAACAGAATTAAGTTTCACATTAAAAATAATGTTAACGGGAAAAAAAGCGAAAAACAGCCATGTTAGAAAAAACAATCTTGCAAACACAAGATTAATAGGAACAAACTTTAAAAGTTTGCAAGGACACATGTAAAGAACATGCCATGTTAAAGTAGAATTTAAATATGGTTAGGTAAAGGCATTTGTACATAATGTAAGAAATGGTAAAATAAAGAGACACTACTGAGTTAATTATCAGCAGCAAAGGTACCTGTTGTCAGTGTGTAGTGTTGGCAGATAGTTTAACAGAGCAGAAACAAGTCAGGAAGACTAATAGAAATACACTGACGCAAAGGAAAAGAAATCGTACGTTATGTGATCAGAAATGGTTTGTTTATGTTTTTCCAGGAAAGAGGCGTCTTGGCATTTCCATGGAGACACAATAGATTGCGCAGAGAGGATGTTCACATGAAACGTGCATTGGCGTTGTGAACAGGGGCGTAAGGGACTAGTGATGTCAGCTTTAGGGGCGGGTGATTTGTATTACTGTCGCAAGGGCACTTGAACTTAGGGAGATAGATCAACGGATAAGATTTCCACAAGATGGTGGTGGCCAGGCAGGCATTTTCGAATGTATGAAGGGAGTAGTCCAAAACGTTGGTATCTTTCATGGATTCACATGCTGTGAATATTTCCCGTTTTCAGGCTGGGAAACCTCGGTAACCTTAACATAGCAGTAGGCTTAAACGCCCCCTCTCCCTCACCCCCTAGAGATTGTGTCCTAGAGGTTTTGTCCCTTAGGACCCATAGAAGACGGAGATTGCAGAGTGACCTTTAGGAATCTGAAATTTCTAAAGTTGCGGAGAATGCTTTCACCTCCAAACTTCCTGCTCAAGAACGCACAAATCAAGAGCCTGCCAACCTCCCATCGATGTCTAGCGCTACAGCCCCCTTATCTTTGTGGAGCACTCGAAGTGTTGATAACAGTGATACTAGTGACATCATGGAGAATGCCCCCCACCCCTGCTGCTTTCTTATCCCTGGAAGAGTCTGAAAAAAACCTACATAGTAACATAGATCATCTTATGTTGGCCAACGCTACCCCGCAAGAGGGGGCTAGGTATACCCCTCCTCAATCAGAACCATCAGCCCAAGCTCACTGGGCCGATCTCATGGCCAGTATTGCCAAGGAGCTACATTTATGTACAAGTCCTTTCAAGCTCGACCGATTGGCAGATTCTTTAAAGAATTGGGCCGTGGACTTGCGCTCAACTAGAGTGAACGCTGATCCACAACCAAAGGAATCCCTCATCCCTACGGAGGGGTTTCAGTCATTCAAATTGGATAAGACCTGTCAAGCTAGCTCACACAATGGGCAAATAAATCAGGCCTCACAAACGGATCCCTGTAGTGGTGAACTTCCGATGTCCATCAGGTACATTATGACCACTTTCAAAAGTACTCAAACCTTCAATGGTGACATTATTGGCCCTGTTTCAGAAGAACGTGCTTCTACTCCTGAACTTGCTCAGAAATTGGATGAAGAAAAGACTAGAATCTGCGTATCAGAAAGTCTCATATGCCCAAAATAGAGGACATGAATACTGACGACTTTGTCATGGACCAGAGAAACTTTGTCATCACCAATATTAGAAGGGGCGATGTTAAGGAGTCTAGAGAAGCCTTGCGGTATAAGGTCCTAGCATGGCTAAAACAAAAGAACTGGGCCGGAGGTGGTCTGACTATCGGACCTGAAGATTCTCCATAGGCTGGACCTCAAAGACTGGTGTTTGCAATCTAATAATCACTGTGTCTTAGTGGGATGTGGCTCTAGCACTTTACCTGCATTCCTAAAACAGTGTAAATACCTTCCTAGAGGGTCCTCTAGCTGTAATTTAATTCCTTCATGCTCCCTGGTGGTTAGGGAGACTCCTCCATGTTTCTTTAGCTCTTTGTTTTACGCATTGTGTATCCCTTATCTCTGCCATTCACCATTTTCTTATAGTGTTGCTTTGCGTTGGTATTTTGGTTCCACATACCTTGCGGTTTCATTTCGTGTTTCTTGTAAGCTTTTGCTTGTATGTCTTGTTTGATGTTGTGTTGGCGCCCTTAAGCCTTCAGGTACCTCGGTGCGCAATATAAATGATTAAAAATAAACAAACCTATAGCGTTTTCCTAGGGAAAACTTCGACACAGAGTGTCCTATCGACGTCCTTTTTGGGTGCTTTGGCTGCACCACTAGGACACCACATTGAGCTGCGTGTGAAACTGGGCCCTGAGGAAAACAAAGTCCCTGGATTGCGTCAGACAAGATTTCGCGAAGTTGATCTCAAAGCCCAGCCACTGTAACAGGAACATTGCAGCGTGGAGCGACTGATGTGCTTCGAGTAGACTCTCCCCGGACCAACCAATCGTCCTGGTACGGGTAAACAGGATGCCCCTCCCAGCGGAGGAAGGCCGCCACCGGAGTCAGGCACTTTGTGAAGGTCCTGGCAGCGGACTTGAGGCCAAACGGAAGAACCCAAAACTCGTAATGGTCGTCACCCACCATGAACCTTAGGAACTTGCAATGTTTGGGAAGCATCCAGATGTGAAAATAGGTGTCCGCGGTCTAACGACGCCAAGAATTCTCCTGGCTGAACCGAGCGCATGATGTCCTGTAACATCAGCATCTTGAACTTTAGGCGCTGTAGATTCTTGTTTAACGGCCGAAGGTCCAGAATCGGGCGGCATTTTCCATTTGGATTCTTGATAACAAAATACTGGGAGTACACCCCCAGTCCTCGTTCTGACAACGGGACCGGTTTGATTGCCCCCTTTCCCCAACATCAGACATAACTCCTGACGCAAGATTGACAGATGTGGACGTGACACCTTCACTGGAGGGATAGGGAGTTGTGGGCGCCGAAACTCAGAGTGGCCATAGCATACTGCATCCAACATCCATCTGTCCATCGTAAGTAAGTCCCACTCATTGACATGGCGTGCCACCCTGCCCCCTAATTGACTGCCGAAATGGCAGTCATTAATCAGGCTTGGACTGCTGGCCCTTACCAGCTGAGGCCGCCGGACCCCTCTTCCGTTGTACTTGAAAGTCTTTGGTCCTCTGTGCGGACTGCAAAGAACGCCAGAAGCCTTGGTAGGATTACCCGGGGTGACCGTAGCCCCTGTCACAGGAACCCGAAAACCTGGCATTCCCAGAGGCTCCACGAAATGTACGAAAGGGGCGAAAAGAGCATCCACTCTGAAGTGTGCCCAGAGACCTTGCAGTATCAGAGTCTTCCTTCATCCCTTTCAATGCCTCGTCAATCTTTGCACCGAACAGTTGCTCCCCCTCGCATGACATGTCTACCACTTTGTGTTGCACCTCAGGCTGGAAGTCAGTGCAGCGTAGCCAGGCCTGCCGACGGAGCACCACACCATTGTTGATTTGCTTGAACCCCGACACCGCCAGTTCCACCGCAATGTTAATGCTGTGGTTGGAGGCTTCCTCTCCCTCCCGAACCAGCAGCATGGCCTCCTTCCTCGGTTGCTCCGACAGATGATCCAAGAGTGGGTCCAACCGGTGCCACTTCTCCCCGTCATAACGAGCCATTATGGCCAAAGAGTTGGGCGCCTTGACCACCGTAAGCATCTTCTTGCTGAAGGCATCCTGCTTCCGGGCCTCATTTTTCGTGGGGTGTCACACACTTGTGCCGATTTCTTGCCTTCCGACCCGCCGACACCACCGTGGGTTGGGAACGCGAGGCACTAGGGTGAATCTTCTGCTACCTTAAACATCTTCTCTATGTAGCCCTTGACCGCCGGCTCTGAGAACGGATGGTGAATCGTGCGCAGCCCCTCAAGCCACACGTGGTCCAAAATGGGGACAGAGGAGACCGATTTCAGCCTTTTCCCCATGTGATCAAACAGAAAACAGTCCTTGCGCTCTTCCTGTTGAGTTTTTTTTTATTTGATTGTTAATTTGTATGGCGCCTATATACAAAGTGTTTCAAAGCGCTTCAAGGAGGGAGGTAGGGAACATGGGAGAAAACAATTGCATTCTTACAAGTCCTTGAAAACAATTAATGAGAAAAATAACTATCATAATCAGCCGGACGACATTTCAGATAGTGCAAGTGCAGGAACAATTGGGGAGAAGAGGTGAAGGGAAAAAGGGGACAAATTAGCAAGGCCAAACTCCTGACAAGCCCTAGCCATCAACGCATGAAAAGCGCCGATATCTTCCGGTGGAGAGGGCTGAGCCGGGCTGCTCAAGGGGATCCACCTCGGGATCAGTGTCCCAGGTATTCGCCCGACTGTGCGAATCCACACACTCCCCTTCTTCTGGACGTGTCCTGGGATGGGTGTAACCCACCAGAGACTGCAGCGGCGGCCAAACTGGAGGTGATTTACGGCCTGGTCGAGGGGCACCCGCACCTTCATCTTGTTCTGGGACCACCCGCACGTCCTTCTCAACGGATACCACGGGCCTGTGCAACTGGGAGCCGTGCATCCAACTGACCCAACAGTGATTGCAGCATGGTCAGCACCTGCATGGACAGCAACGAGTGCAGATTCACCTACGGGTACTGCTGTGGGATAGCACCCAAGCCTGCCGATGTGGACGGGCCTGCCAGTTGCTGGTCCAATGCCGCTGGATCGAAAAACGGCTGACTCTCCTCCTCTGGACTCTAGCCCAAGTTGTATGGTCTTGCTGCAGTATCTCCAACGGGAGCAACAGTCCCAGGCCGGAACCCGCCTGCCACGGCACCTCTGAAGTCAACAGCGCAGCAGCCGCAATGTACGACAAGGAATCCAGTGTAGTAAACAATGGAGCGGACGCCACCACAGTCGATGAGGGAAGCAAGTGCTGCACCACCACCGTCGATTGAGGGAGTTCCCTCGGAGATGGACCCGAGACATACACCGGCCTTGCGAAATGAGCCTTTTGGACGTGGAGCCAGACTGATGTTTGGACGGATCACGGCCTGAAGAGGAACAGTGCCGGTCTGCCGACGACGAATGCTTCGTCGACGAGGAGGACGCTCAAGACTACTTAATGGTCGGTGAGGACCTCTGCAACACGGTCGCTGACTTCTCAGTCCTGTAACTCCCATCTTTCGACTACCCAACTCTGGGAGCTTTAGCCTGAAAGGGATCCGACCCACCACTGCGCTGCACCGAATTGGTGCCCGACGACTCCCCGCCGTTCCCCACCTCTGACGCCGGCCCTGCCGTGTGCTGCTTCTCAGAGGTGGTGGGGGAGGGAGGTTCCGCCGACTGCGCCCTTGGGAGTGAGGGCAACACCTTCTCCGCTGTAGAAGAGGAACTGGCCCCGTGGGCCGACCCAACCTCCGAACCTGGGAAAATCCCCTCATTTAGCCAGCAGATCAACCGCCGATTGCGGTCCTTCAGCGTCTACTGTGAGAAGCCTTGACAAACCTCACAGTAGTCCGCCGAATGATCGGGATATAGGCAATAAAGGCAGTCCGCATGCCCATCCCGATCATAGACATTCTTCAGACCGCAGGTTTCACACGGCATAATAAATGATTTTTTCCAGACCCACCGATGACATACTGGGCCTGGAAGGATAAATTACCAGCGAAAGCACGTGTGGAACATGAAGAGCAATTTCTCGATAGAAACACTGGGTGATCCCAACAATTTGGAGACTGTTGAAATCTGAACGGAAGCCGGGCTATTTGTACTAGGCATCCTATTAGTGCAGCCTAAAGCACCCAAAAAGGACATTGATAGGACACTGTCGAGTTTTCCATAGGAAAACGCTATGTTAAGGTTACCGAGGTTTCCCAGCCTGACGACGGGAAATATTTATAGCATGTGAATCCATGAAAGATCCAATGCTGGAGAAGCGAGGAAAACTAAGGTAAGATCCATAGGAATTCTTTTTAAGATGGATCAATGTATGATCGAAAATACATGCCCGATCGTTTGGGACAAAAAACTTTCTGAGCAAACTACCTATTTAAGTCTCCATTACCAGCCTCTATAACATTGAGCCTCAAGCGCAAACCTCAAACCCAGAGCTATGCCTGTGGTTATGAATGATTCAAAACCTTCCAGCCATCACCTTTCTGTTTTGCTTATTTGGCAAGTAACCCACAGTTTTTTTGTTAGATTGGAGATAGAGAGAAAAGGCCCATTTTATTATTTTCTTTGGTCCTTTATATGTTGCTTAACGCCAGCCTCCTGGCCTAGCCCCCATACCCTTCCCGTTACTAAAGTACTGGGCATGAGTTGCACAGACAGCCCACCTCTGAACCCAACCATTGAGGCATTCTTTACTAATGGAATGCCAACCTGTTCGTGATGGCGGCTTCATGGTTTTTTCGGATCTACGTGATTTTTCCGTCTCGGAAAAGTCTGAGATAGAAAAGTTTGCATGGGAAATGTATGCACCACAAAATGTTCGTACATTTCCATTGCGAACATACATTTCAAAACCCTACAAACATACAGCCCCACCACACACCCAACATACCCCCACGCACACCCTACTTACCTTTAAAGATGCGCTGTGTCCCTGCAGCGCCAGTTCCCTTTCACTTCTATGATCGGGAACCAGCGCCACAGGGGCCTTTTTTTTCCGGGCAGCTGCAGGGGATTCCCCTGCAACCCCCGCTGACGAAAATGGCAAAAAAAGAAGACTGTGCCATTTTGGTAAAATGGTCACCCATGGGTGACTCTGCTGCAGCTGTGAAAACAGCCAGCGGTAAAGGTGCACCAAATTTTTAAAAAGGTTCACTGCCACCAGCCATTTAAGGTAAGCTTGTCTCTAACAGAATTGTTACAGTGCTAGTCAGAAAGGGGATGCATTGCATCTCCCCAGCGCTCCAAAGGAGGGGTGTACTGGTTTTCATCTAACAAAAGGTAGGAGATACAAATATCCTTTCAACCATTGGGAAATTTAGTTCTCACAAGGTTAGCCAGAGAAAGTAAAAGGGGAGCACAAACAGCAACCCTGTAACAATAAAAAGGTATACACCAAAAGTTGTCCAGGAGGATCAAATTAAAAAGGACACTATGGAGAGTCTTAAAAATAACACACATTAAAAGAGTAAAACGATCTGAGAGTGTGGAAAAAGGTTCCCACCTAGTGAGGTAAAGGGAACAGTAATCTACCAGTCCAGCAAAAAGTTCTGGGGTTCTCACAAGTGAGGTAGATTTAGCACTAAAGTTAAAATCTTACCCAACAGCTGTGCCACAAGGTTTTTTCGTTTGACCCTTGGCAATCTTTTCACTAAGCCTTCTTCCTGACCTTTGAGGACAGGAAAATCCTTATATGGTTTTCCAGTGTCCACAAAAGCTGAGGCTTTTTGCGGACTACTGCAAGACCATATGTGTTTCCGGCCAGGAAGTGGGTTGGGACTGTCTGGTCCCAATCCACACACTAGTTTCAGTGGGTCTGAATGGTAAGCATGAGCTGTGCCACTAGTGGTCCTGATTGGACGACTGCTGGGTGTGTGTGTGTGTGTGTGACAGATCTTAGATTGGCTAGTGTGTTACGCTCACCTGGTCTCTGCGGGGACGTTGGGGCACGGTTGCAGCCCTCCCTGGAAATGGGTCACTCTTGTCAGACTTCTTCCCCTGCACATATACTGTGAGCTGGGGCAATTGGTGACACTACTCCTGCGTGGATATGTGAGATCGTGAGAATGCTGCTATGCGACTGTTCTCCCTCTCAAACCCTTCTTCCCAAAGCGTGGTGAGCATGCCACGACCCATATAAGCTCACCTGTTGATTAATGATGAGCTCTCCGTCCTGCTTCTCACTGCAGGGGCACTCTTGATGGACCGAGTTCCTTCACTGGCCCATTGTAGCTGGTAGCCCAGTCCAGCTGTGGCTACGCCACTCTTGGTGGCAAGTGTCTTAAGGCTTTAAAATATTGTCATGTTGATTCCCGATTATTGTTTCTTCTGCTTTCTCCCCACAGGTGAAGTTGCGGCCCTGCGGTATTTGCGGTGCATGAAGCAAGGCCAAAATGGAAGAGAATGGAGCCCACGATGCTCTGACAGCAGGCGAGTGTTGGTTTAAGGTTGAGCGCAAACATTTGTCAAAAGCACGACCATAAACGCAATGTCTTTGTTAGTTCTAACCTTGTCTTTATCTTTTCTTTTGCAGGATTGCTCGCTGTGCCGCGATGTCGGGGTGCGAGTGCTGCCTTCCGGAGGTCTGGAGATGACTGATGAATGCTAGAGTCACTGATGATACGTGCCGACGAAAGCAGGCTCCAAGATAAGTGTTGAGGCTGGAATCTAAGGTAAGATGCTGATTCATGGAAACGAAGGTAAGATGTTGATGCTGGTAGCTGAAAACAAAAAAGGTAAGATGTGCTCAGGTGGCGGTGAGCGGTACGCTGCCATCAGTGCAGAATAACGCGAATCGCTTGCATGAAGGCTGGGTGGGTTTATATAGTCTAGCTCTGGCCACGCCCATTAGCCTTGGCTCACCGGCCCCACCCTGCCACTCCTAAGGATGCTGCACGTGCAATCCAGCTTTCCCCAGCAGCCACGCCCAAATAGATGCACGCGGAGATTCCTGCATGTAATATAAAGTATTTTGACCCAAATAAAGTTTGTCAGTTTATATTTGTTCATGAGCCTGAGTCCAGCTGGGTCCTTTATGCTGTATTGTCCCAAAGGGACAATCAAAAGTTAAGTTACCCCTTGCCCTTGTCCCCTTATGGTGCAGGGTCTGCGTTTCTGGGCCAGTGGCCATGACATAGTGCGAGTTTCGGCACTTACCTGCCTTTTGGATGCAAAGAAGACACCTGCAGCCATTTCAGAAGATCCTGGAAGAAACCTGAAGGACCCAAGTAATCTTGCCACCTGCAAGACGTGTAAGGAGACTGTGGACCGGTTGGAAGAAGGCCTGGCGACCAACCTCTGCTGCTGTCCTGAAAAAGCCCTGCAGGGACCAAATTCTGCTGCTGTCCTGAAGAGCGGTGTCTTGTAGGTGATCTCCAGAAGTCCTGTGAAGGAGCATCGACCCTTGGAGTGGAGGGAACATCCATTCTCAATGTCAGCTTGGAGTCCTGCGAAGAAGAGCCTTTGGAAGAGCCCCTTGATCACACAGTGGCTGCCCAACTAAGAGTTTGGGCTACTGTGCTGCAGACATCGCTGTTAGGCATTGAGCACTAGAATTTGGGGACCAACAGCTTGTGCTACAGGAACCATCTCTGCCAGATTTAATTTCGAGTTCTTCTGCATTCTCAAGACCTTGCAACTGCATTTATTGCCAACTGGAGCAGTGCTAGAACCTGCAACCCCTGGACATCAAGGATTGTAGCTGAACGCTGTGAAGAGTGACCTGACTTTGGACCCTCTTCAGAAGACCTGCCAAGTCCTAAGAAGAATTGGAGTACGGGGGTGGGTTGTAACAGTACTTACCTGAACCCCCATTACCCCTTTAAAAGTTTGTTAACTTTGGAGATGTTTTCTAACGGTTTTGCTTAGCCATTGCTTGCTCACACAAGCATTCCGAAAGTGGGGGATGCTTATTAGCTTGGATAACTTGTCCTCTTCACTTTGGAACTCTTCATTGGACCCCAGTAGCCCTCCACTAAATTGTTCTCATCGCACAAACTGTGTGGAACCTTGGTGAACGTTTGCGCACAAAGCATCTTAAAGGATGGACTTTTAAAATGAGTGTTTTATCTCGGAGGTTCTGTAGTGCTGCATACTGTTAGGACAATTTTTCTAAAGTCCAACTAAGGGCTTCATAGTACCATACATCAGAGGCAGTACATAAATTAACTCTTAATCCACCTGAAAACATTTGCTTGTCTAGACAGAGCAGCCAGGCTCATCTTGGAAGGGAGAGAGAGCTGTAGCTTGGTTCAAAGAAACTATCATACAGATGTTGCTAAGAGAAACAAACACTATACATTGTAAAAATAAATGGTTTATTTAAATACAAGTAGGCCGAGATAAAGCTTGGGGAAATCAGTACTATCTCACATCATATAAACAATTATAAAAACCAACTCAATACTTAATGGATACAACCCAAAGTATAACCTTATTAAGAATGGCAATCAGCAGTTCAAGGCGAGTCAAACCTATTACACATTCAGAATGCAATCCGCTATTCTTGGGGAGTGAAATCTGGTTAGATATACTTTTAGATTACAGTCAGTAATTCAAGGGTAGTAGAACATGTCAGTCATGCAGTGACACTCCGTTAAGAAATCCATGAATAAACCAACCCTGTTACAAGTACACTCCTTGCAACATTACTTTTTTTTTAACTCCGTTCAGAGTTAGTAAAACTTGTACTTTCTGGAGGGGACTCAAGATACTCAATGACGAGTATTAACATACAATAACGATTTCTGAATGCACACAGCAATTCAAGGAAAGTAAAACCCAATTACACTTTAAGAAAGACCTACTGTATTTTAAGGCAAGTAATGGACCTTATGACTATTTTGGAAATTCTCTAAGCAAATTCAGGGGAGGCACAACCCAATGTTACAAGTTTAGAAGAGCAGCAGATATTCAAGTTAAGTAATATAGGCAAGGCATGCTATCAAAAGTATGACACTGACACAATGGGTACAATATGTAAAACCTTTATTGAAGTTGTTGGGGCTGAAGAAACTCCTACTTTTCCCTACAACGAAGATGGAAGTAGTCTCCACCATCAAATAATAAATAACACAGTCCGTCATATCAAAATGGCCTATGTAACAAAACCTAATGCCTGCCCTATCTCTTGTACAACAAGTGTAAAAGGAGAAATGTATGCAAAATGAAAAATCAGTGTTCAAAATAATAAATGTGGCTGAACCAGCTCTCCTCCCCACATTAGACCTCACAGAGTAAGGCTGCACCTGTAGGCTGGATGACACACTCTGGCTGGTTTATAACACAAACAGTTCCAAAGCGTGGATCAAGGCACGGCTGGCCTTCCATGTTAAAGACTCTTTTCCTGACTTCCAAAATAAAGTTTCAACCAAAAAGTTCACAAAAGGTTCCCCTCGGTCAGGCTCAGACTTTTCACCATACAGTTCACATAGTGTTAGGACAGTTTTTCTGAAGTCCAGCTAAGGGCTTAGCAAAACCATTCAACTGAGGCAGTACAAGACTCCACTCTTAGTATAAGGCTGTAGCACCCGAGTTCACGGTAGCCTAGACAGAGCAGGCAGGCTTATTTTAGGAGGGAGAGAAAGCTGTAGAATCAGTACAAATGAAATTGTAATACAAATGGTCCAATGAAACACTATGTAATGTAAAAATAAATGGTTTATTTGAATAGAAGTAGGCCCAGATAAATCATGTGTGAAATAAGTACTAGCGCATTATATACAACTACAATTATTTTTTTTAAAAACATTATGCTTGAAGGTACACCGACCAAAGCAAAGAACCTTATTTGGAACACCCAACAGGAGTTCTAGGGCAGTCAAAACCAATAGTTACTTTTAGATCACTTTCAGTAATTCCAGGGTAGTAGACCCTATCAGTTGTACAGTGACGCTCAGCAAGAAATCACATTTGTAATATCAACTGGACAATATACTTTTCTGATCTAGTGAAACAGATTCTAGGAACATGATTCAGGATAACAGTTATTCTAAGGGAGTTGGACTTTGAGGTGTACTATTCAATTACAGTTGCTTTTCAGTTCACAGACTAAGGGAAGCAATAACTAACTTATTTTAGGATAACACAGTTGTGCTCAGGGTAAGTAAAACCTACACACTTTTTACAGGAGCCATCAGCAACTTAAAAGGCAGGTATCAACCTTGGGTGTCTAAACCAGACCAGGGAAAGCAAAACCCAGCATGACACTGAGTTATTCTACGCAAGTAAAACCTAATGCAGACTTATTCTGGACAGGCTAACAGCAAGTCAGGGGAAGCAAGACCCAGTTGAGGACACATACATTTATCCAAACAGGAATAGTGAAGTGAAACCAACATCATTACTTTTGGGAAGAGGCACAACCAAATCACAGGTGAGTAATATAACCTTACATCTACTTTGTAAGAAAGGCAAAACAGTTTCTAAGGAAAGAAAGATGTTACAGATACTTTTCAGAATGGCAGAACATTTCTAAGGTAAGGAATACATCTTGTAACTGTTCACTCTCCGAGTAAGTTACCAACTTCTTTTGCAAATAACTTTTAAACACACATTCTCTTCTCTATGCAAAAAGCCTTAATCTTAGTAGTCTTTCCCTTATTCTTGGAGCACGAGTGTTCTCACTGGCAGAGGGGGGGTCACTAGGGTCTAGTGTCTAACAGGCAAGTCAGGATAGGTTTTCAAATAGCAAATGTCAGAGTTCCTAAGGAAGACTGTCAGAACAGGTAAGTGGTTTACTTTAATTAGTTGAGGTTCCAGGAGCTTCGCAGAAGACAATTTAGGAGGATTCCAGCAGGGGCCTGGTTGCACTGGACGAGGACTCCCAATCACAGAAAACACCCCAAAACTACACAGGAATCACAAGGGACTTATGGTAAGTAAATACCCAAGTAAGCACAGTACATTAGCACAGACAAAGATTTTGCAGCAGGAGGACTTCATGGATCTGCAGCCAAAAACCTGGTTGTTGAATTCCTTCATTAAGAAGGCAGAAGACGGGACACTGGAAGGACTTTTGCAGCAAATATCACAGGGAGGGTTATGGGCAAGGTTTTCCTCGCGGCTGGATGCGGCTCTGTGGATTTGGCACCTTTTTCTGGAGCACAGAAGACGACAGATTATCGCTGGTCGGATTCGCCTCTGGAGATCCAGCAGGAAGCCCACGAGGTTTAAGCAAGATTCGGACATGCACCGCACAATGGCTCAAGATCCCAGGGTATTGGGGTAAAGCAACCCTGCAAGGTCGCAGCACGGCATGGGATGGCTCAAAATGCATGTCTTCTGGAGTCTAGTGGGTCTCACCAGGCTGTGGGTCGGGCCGTTGTTGTCAGAATCCCCAGCTCGATTGGAAGGAAGGGCTAGAGCAGTTTCCAGTTAAACAGCAGGCTCTCTGGTTGCTGGAAATCGTTTCAGCTGCACATTTTTAATCGTTCTCTTCGGTTTTGGTTCAAGATGTCGACTACCTCTTCAGCTTCCAGTTCTGGACTTTTATGCAGGGACCCAGCCAATCAAACAGCCTTGCAACAATCAAACTTGGGGGTTGGCAATCCTTTCAGGACAGCCAGCTCCAAGTTTGAACTGGAATCTCGCACTCCGGCTTGAAGACAAAAGGCTGCAATGTTTTGGACTCCTCCCTCTCTTCCTGCCTTCACAGACATTCTGGAGCCTGGGCGTGGAGACCACAGGACTCCCGCCGAAGATAAAAAAAAAATAATAACAATAAAATCCCACAAAAGGAATTTCCTGCCCTGGATGGCAGGGGAAGGAACATGAAAGGACAAGGAACACTAAAATGGCGAAAAAACAAGACAGGCACCCGTTTGGTCAAATTAGCACCCATGGGTGCCTTTACTGGGGGCTGTGCAAACAGCCCTGCGGTAAAGGTGCATCAAATTAATAAAAAGGTTCACTGCCACCAGTCAATAAAGGTAATTGTGTCCTTGTAACATAAATGTTGCATTTAAAATGAGAACGGGAATACTCAGTATCTCTCCATCACTCCACATAAGGCGGGGGGTGCTGGTCTAGGTTAGCCAGAGAAAGTTAAAAGCAACAATAGGCACTTATTGCCAAAAAGTTGTCAAAGAGGATAACTTTTAAAACACGCTACTATGGGGAGTCTTAAATATGACCCCATAAAAAGAGTAAAAGATTCTGTGAGTGTGGAAAAAGGTTCCCACTCATAGGAGGTGGAAGGAAAAAATAATTCACCAGTAAAAGCAAAACGTTCTGGTTTTGACAATGGTCAGAAAGATTTATCGTTGCTATGAAAACCTTACCCAACACGTAGGTCCACCCCCCTCTGTCGGGCTCAGACCTCTCACAACAAACTTGCAAGGGGGCTCCCTTCCTGTTAGGGAGAATTCTCAGAAATGTGCCAATTCCCTGGACCTTAGATAGCCCCAGCAACTTTGCTGGATTTTGAGGACTTGGAGCGAGTGAGACCCTTTTTTCCACTCGCTCATGTAACTTAATGTGATTTCTGAGCCAAGTGTTTATTTTGGTTGTGGACTCTGACAAATTTCATAGGCATCATCTTTTACATTGTGTCACACAGCACCTTCACTGCAGTGGCCCAGAGAAGTCTGTTCGATATCCCCAAGGTTTAAATACCTTCTCTGGGATAAACGACTGTTTCCCAGAGCAGTAAAGTGAAATTGAATTTACTTAATTTTGTAACTTTCTAGACCCAACACACACTATTTTACAATAGGGTACTGGAGGGGTTACCTGGTATCCCCTTTTGTCTAGCTTCTCATGTAACCATTTTATGTTACCCATTCCTCACTGAATGGCTGGTGGAATTGGTTTAGTTTTAATCATTTATCACGGGATGCGTTCGCAGCTGCAGTAAAGCACCCCAGGGTGCAATTTGTCAAAATGGCCCTGGTCGTCTTTTTTCGCCATTTCTTTGTGGAAAGGCCCTCTTGAGATTTACTCCGCACGCCAAACCAGGTTTGGTCCCATTGTTTGCTTTGCCTTTGGCAGGATTCATAGGTGAATCCCGCCGCTGGCTCCAGGGTGTCTGGGGTAGGCAGGAAGTGAGGGAGCTGCCCAAAACTCCCTGTACTTATTCTCCTAGGAGACCCAAATGCACTCTGTAGTGACGGGCCGGCTGACTGGCCGGCAAGGACAACCACCCCTGCTGGGTGACTGACAGCTAGGCTTGAATTAATGGGAGAGAACTGAATAAAAGGCAAGGCTTTTGGCTTGGAAGGCAGAGTCGACCACTGGACGAAGGAACCAAAGAAGAACTTTAAGAGGACACCTGCTGCAACTCCTGGACCGTTGGTCTGCCCGGTGAAGCCCTGCTGCTGTGCTGAAACTCCAAATTTGTTTCAACAGAGAAGCCCCTGCAAGGACGACTTCTCCCCTTGAGTTGGTGGGACCAATCAACTCCAAAGTAAGCCCCCTGGACATCATTCTCAGAGCTGGTGGAATTTCCACAGAGTTGCTGCTGGAAACCGTATAGCCAGGGAGAGGGACACCAGATTGTGTGCATTGCTTTTAAGCTGGCCTAGAGCTTCAGGAAGATCCTCCGGACTCCCAGGAACAGGACTGCCTGAGCCCCCTCAACAGTGTGCGGGACCCCAGAAGCAAGGAAAGTCCATCTCGACAGCCAGGATCTGCGTGTGTTGCTATTTGCGGTAGACACAAGGAGCTGAAACACTGAACAACCACTGATTTGAAGATTGCCGGTTGCGAGCGGAGACCGTCCCATTGCAGTGCAGGAGTCCCCAGAAGTCCTCCCTCTTGTCCCCAACGACTGAGGCCCAAAAACAGTGAGATCTGCAGAGCTGCACAGGAACATAAGTCATCTGCTGCACTTCTTCAATTCAAAGGTACTGTACAAAGTCTGAGAGAACTTCCCTCTTGCTGTAGAGTTGCTTGCATCTTCTACCCCTCACAAATCTAACGGCTTGTGGCCCTACATTTGATTCTTCTTTTCTTCAAAGACTTCTAAAATATTGTGCAGAGACTTTTCTACTTACCTACTAAAAGTGCTTCATCCTATAGAAGACTTTTGCCCATTGACTTTGGCATAGCCTGTTATACTGAATGACTCTGCTGTGGGGATCCAAAAGTATTTGCCTGCTTAAGAATGTGTGGTCTCTTGTTGTTCTAATACCCTTTTCCTTTTACCAACTTCTAACAGTATTCTAAATGCAAACAGTAAGATATTAATGTCCCCAGCACCCTAGCTATTGAAGCGACCTGAGGGTGTAGGTTGTGTCTGTGGACCATCCCAAAAGGGTCTTTACTGATTTAGAAACTAAGAGTGTACATTATTAAAGTGTATTTGTGTATTACTATTATATAGCCCCCTTCTGAAGAAGGCTTACTCTGACGGATAAATAAAATAATTGTTTATTCAAGAAACCTTGTGTGTAAGAGTTTATTTGAATCTCTAACTCCCCTACATCTCTTGAGATAAGCCTGGCTGCTCAACACGCTACCAAAACTGTAGTACAAATTTATACCAAAGGTTGGGTTTCCTATACCTGTAGTCCGAGTTGTTTGTAGTGTTCCCAGTGGGTACTGCATACAAACTTAGCCCAACACTTGCACAAGCTTATTATACTTCGGTAAATCAACAGACAAGGTATTGGTTCAACCACTGCACATAGACCATTGATCAATCCTCCCCTTAATATACAATGTTATCAATAGGTATCAGTTTTCTTTCCAATTTTTCGCAAATGAGAGTTCAACAAATTCTTCAAGGTCAAATTTTATTTCAATTAGCGATTAATATGCAAGAAAAAGGAATGGGGTGGTTTGATGCCGACTTTCACATTCTGTGACCTGACGTAGATTCTCGTGACACTATTCGTTGTTTCGCATTTGGCAGGCGAGATAGAGGTACACACCCCCACACTCTATAAGAAGATAATATTGTGATGGAACTCTGTTCAGAATAAAATGTGCAAATAAACCATATTTCTGGACATATCCTATAACCTAATCTGGCGCATTTGTACGAAGGAGAGTTCTATTACAGTGATTAATATGCTCCTGCCAACACGCGTTTCGACCTTACAGAACACAGGTCTTCTTCAGGGACAATGTATCACCTTACTCCTGTTTAAATATTCTAAATGATTGAACGATGTCTAGCAGCTTACATATAACCTTGCTGGCTGGACTAAAATCTAATCCCCTTTGTTTACTCAGAAAAAACAACAATCAACAAAATAAAATCTCAGTGGAATGGAGTTGCGCTTCTTAACCTTTACAATGTTTCCAATAGCGTGTTCATGCTGCCTGCAGTGGCCTGACTTTGCCTAACCCGATTAGCTGGACATGAAAAGTACGATGTGTGAAAGTTATTGTTGTTACTTTTAGTCACCCTCTTCCTCGGCCCAGTGTAAAAAGGGGGGTGGGGTTGGGACCTCTGAGAATCCTAAAGAAATAAGATGGGTTGGATAAACAAAATAAGGGGAGAATACCATGTCTCACGATCAGCTGCCTCAACCCCACTCCCCGAAGACCCCTCACCCATGTGATCCTCCCGCACTGGTCCAACCCCAGGGTCTGGATCCAAATGCAATGGCCGTGCCTTGGCCACCTGAGAGAGAGATCCCCGGGGGTTAGCGGGTGAGACACCCTCTGGTTTCGCACAGTAAGCATATACTTTTAAGAGGGGCCTCAAGCAACTCAAAGGAATGTATTAACTCAAGGACTGTTTTATGTCTGTATAAAGCAGATCAGGGACAGTAACACCCTAGGGTACACTTTAAGAAGACCCCGATGTTATTCAAGGTAGATAAACCATATTGGTAAGCTTTTACACTCATTCAGTTAAGCAATGATAAAACAGTACCAACACTTATTACTTTTCAGAAGGGAGAACACCATTCAAACTTGTATACTTTTTAGAGGGCACATTGCAACTCAAAGGTATAACTTAAGGACACTTTGTAACTTCTTTCACAGAGATAGTTACCACACCAATTCTTTTATCAAGTACATTTACCCTGGTTATACTTTTCAAGACAGAAGCCTTTTCTTATCCAGACCTTCCCTAATCTATTGCATGAATTTTCTCAGAGGCAGAAGAGGGACCTTAGTGGTCTTGGTGCCAGCTGTAGGTAGGTTTTAATTGCAGGAAAGTCAGAGATCCTTAGGAGATCTTCTTTAACAAGTAAAGATTCACTTTCAGAGTTAAAGTGTTCAGGGCCTTCTGAGGAGGCTCCCTATAGGTGTTCCAGCATTTGGCCTGGACAAGTCGTATGGGAAAGCTCCAAGCCACACGAATCACACCCACAGCCTTACAGGATGCACACCAGACTTAAGGTAAGCATTACCCAAGCCTACACAGTACCTTCGGAGAAAAGAAGAGCTTTGGAGTGGATGCCTTCAGGAGGCGGCAGCACAGGACCCGGTCTCTGGATTCTTGGTCTGGTGACGAAAGAACTGTACACTGAATGGGGACTTGCAGCGGCAGGTCTCAGAGGAGGCTTCCAGCAATGGATACTTCACAGATTTGCGAGGCTTTGTATTTGGTGCCTTTTTACAGCAGCCAGATGAAGAACGAACATCGCTGGTTGAATTCTCTTCACACTCTCGGTCCTGCACACTTGTGAGGGGACTTCGGGGATTTGTAATGTGTCTCTGGAGAGGCAAGGAGGCGGCCACCAAAGTTTTGGACAGATTCAGAATACCATGCACTGCACAATGGCCCGAGGTACCAGGGTATTGCAGCCCAGCAAGGTCGCAGCAAGTCGTGGAATGGCTCAAAATGCAGGGCTTCTTGTGACTAGTGGATCTCACAAGCCTCTTAGTTGGATTCGCGTTCGGGGACCCCCAGTTTCATTGGAAGGAAGGGTTACATCAGGCTCTGGTTACACAGCAGGCTCTCTTTTCTTCATCTTCCTCTTCGGTTTCAGCTCCAGTAGTCGACTTGTCACCAGCTTCCAGATTTGCAGTATTTATCGGGAACTACAGCACAACTTCTGGAATCTCTACCTGCATTTTACAGAAAGGGTGGTCTGGCTGCCCAATCAGGACAGCCTGCCCCCGCCCCCACTGAACCATGTTTCCTTTTAGACATGGTTAAAGACAAAGGGCTGCAGAGCTTTGTACTCCTCCTTCGCTTCCTGCCTTCTCAGACACTCAGGAGCCTGGGCGGGAAATACAAAGGATGGCGAAAAAAGGAGACACCGCTTTAGCAAAATGGTGGCCCTTCTGTGTTACTGAGGCTGATTTAACAACCTGCGAGTAATTATGACTAAAAGTCAAAAGTAGTTACACTGCCACCAGCCAGTCAATTAAACTTGCGATTTAAACAGAAAAGCTACATGTAAGAAAGAAAGGGGAGACATTGTATCCCCCGAGCACTGCCCCTAAATTGGGATGTGCTGGCATACTATATAAAATGTAAAGGGGATGAAAATCCCTCTTTACTACTTGGGAATAGTAGAGAAATAAACGGGGGAGCCCAAAGGGGCAATCCAGCCTAAGCCGAAAAATGATAGGACACTAACGCCAACCAAACACTATGGAGAGACACAAAAAGGTCACCAATAAAAAAAAAAGAGTAAAGACTAGGTGACAGGGGAAAAAGATTCCCACTCGCCTAGGGACAAGGAGAAATAATCCAAGTCGAAGAAAAAAGTTCTGGGGTTGACACAGGTCAGTAAGATTGATCACAAATTTGAAAATCTTACCTAACACATACTAATACCTACCTTCCTTTGCAGGTGTTTGTGTATTTTGCCCTACTCTAGTCATTGTATATATGGGATACAGTGCTCACCGTAATCGTACTTCTGATGCTTGTATCTGCTTAGATTCACATGCTGTGCATAGGCCGACATCTAGTGGAAGCTGCAGAGTATTACAGTTGTTTTTGAAATTCGAAAAGGGACGTCAACAGGGCATGCCAGTAATACTATCCCTAGTGTTTGTTTCTGACATGAGGTAACATGAAGTGTAGCGCGAGTATAGGTGTATCCAAGCAGATATGTATCAAACAAGATCATAAAGCATCCATGTACCTTCTCTCCAGGGGAGGAAGGGTGGACGCATGTGAATCTAAGCAGATCCAAGCTTCAAAAATACGATTACGGTGAGTAATGTATCCTTCTGAGGCTTGTGGAATCTGCTTAGATCACATGCTGTGCATAGATTAGCGAGCAGTGTTAGGAGAAGGTGGTGGGTTGTGAGAAAGTTCATTGGCAAACAGATGTTTTAGAACCGCTTGTCCCACCTGTGTATCTGTCTTGGAATGGGTTCCAATGCAGTAGTGCTGACTGAAAGTGTTTACTGAGCTCTATGTAGCTGCTTTGCAAATGCTGTCTAAGGGGACATTAGCAATAAATGCCAGAGTTGCTCCTGTGCTCCTTGTGAAGTGAGCTCTTGGCGTGAAAGGCAGAGTCTTGTCTGACCGAGAATAGAACAGTTGTGGGAGTACTACATTGAGATCCCATCCTGGCGGTGGGTTTGAAATTGGAGGGTGGAGTCTCTTTACTCCCTCCATGAATGCTTCGATGACCGACACCTTCCACCACAATACTTTATTGTGCGAGGTGGTGTAAGCAGACAAGGCCGCCAGGTTGACCTTTATAGAGTTGAATACCAACCCTGAGTCTAGCAAGTGGAGCATATAGTTTAGAATGTGGGATGGGGTACATTCTATGGGGTTTGTTTAGACTGGCACCAAATTACAAATCTCCTCCACTTGTCGAAATAATAGTGTCTAGTGTTTGGCTTTCGTGCCTCCTTGAAGATATCCATACACCTCTGTGGTAGGTTAAGATGTCCGAAATCTACGACTTCAGGACCCATGCTGCCAAGTTCATCAAGTGAGGTTGCGGGTGCACTGTTAATCCCCAGTGTTGAGTGAGTACGTTGGTCTGGCATAGGAGTTTGATGGGCTTGCACATAGCTAGTTTGCGCAGATGCGGCTACCATGGCTGTCCTGCCCACATAGGAGCAACTAGGATGAGCGTCACTTGTTCCTTTTGGAGCCTGTTCACCACTTTGTTCATGAGAGGAGTCGTTGGGGGAGGGGGGGGAGCGTAAGCAAATCTCCCTGACCAGTTCATCCATAGGGCGTTCCCCTAGGAGCCTAGTTGTGGGAACCTGGACGCGAAGTCTGGCCATTGTTTGTTTTCCCTTGTAGCGAAAAAGTCTAGCGTAGGAAACTACACAGAGAAGAGGTGGTCTATGACCTTTGCGTCTAGTTGCCACTCGTGTTCCTCTGGTAGGGGATCTCTGCTCAGTGAGTCGGATAGAGTTGAGTTCCCCTGGAACGTGTTGTGAGGATAGTAATATTTTCCATTTGAGTGCCCATTTCCAAATTTGTTTTGCTAGTTTGGACAGATTTGGGGAACATGTACCCCCTGTTTGTTGATGTAAAACATCGGCGTAGTGCTGTTGGTGAGGATTTGCACCGACTGGTTTGCTAGGTGTATCTCGAATGCCTGAAGGGTCTTGAACACCGCCAGTAGTACCAGCAGATTTATGTGGTTCTACGCCATGGCATGAGTCTACAGACTTTGTGCTGTGCGATGAAGGTGATGAGCGCCCCCACCCACCCCCACCCGGCGAGAGACGGGTCGGTCGTAACCATCACCTGCACCTCTGGATCGTGGAAGGGTTTCCCCTTCAAAAGATTTTCCCTTGTCCACCAGCGAAGGTTTTGTACGAGCGTTGGTGAAACGACCACTAGATCGTCCCACTTACTGCTTGCTTGAGACCACTGTTTCGCCAATCACTCCTGCATGGGTCGCAGGCGTGTGTGCTGTACCAGATAAATGTAAGATGCCATCATGCCAGGCATTTGCTTTGCGTATGCTTATCTGGCGGCCGGGCTTATGAGGTATTAGCAGTAACATATCTTGGCGTCTTTCCTGACGGGAAGACTAACCCCTCTTTTGAGACTATCACAGCTACTAGGGACTGTTTGGTTGTGCTTGGCACTAGGCTCGATTTTTTCTAGTTTATTGAGAAGCCCAATTGAAAGAGAAGGCTGATAGTTCTTTGAATGTTTTGCCTGCAAATTTGGGGAGTCTCCCCTGTAATCAACCAGTCGTCCAGGTAAGGATACACTGGGATTGCTTCCCTGCGCAGGTGCGCTGCCACCACAGCCAGTACACTTTTGTAAATACCCATTGTGCGGATGCTATTCCGAAGGGTTGCACTTTGAATAGTTAGTGCTGGTTTGCCAACTTGAAACACAAGAATCTTCTGTGCATTGGGAACATTGAAATATGAAAATAGGCATCTTTCATATCCAATGTTGCCATGTAGTATCCCCGCTTTAGCAGGGGGATTACTTCTTGTAGCGTAGTCATGCTGAACTTTTGTGGCTTGACGTAGGTGTTTACTGGGCGCATTGTTAGATCTTTTTGTGGCACAAGGAAGTAGTTTGAATAAATACCCTTGTTTACCTGGTTCGCTGGGATGAGTTCTATGGCGTCCTTTTGTAGCATTGTTGCTATTTCATGCAGAAGGATGGGTTGTTCGAGAGACTCTTGAAGCGGGGGATGGTTCTGTGGTCGTTGGATTAGTTCCACACAATAACCGCCCACCACTGTGGATAGCACCCATTTGTCTGAGGTGATTTCCTCCCATGCTTGGGTAAAGTTTGAAATACACCCTCCTACTAGATAGGCATAGGAGGGCACCTGAAGCAGATCGCCACTGTTTTGGAGGTGTGGCTCCCCCTCTAGAAGTGGAGGACCTCCCCCGGACGCGAGATCTGCGCTGTCACCTTTGGTAACCCTGGGAGGCCTGGCCTTGATCGTTACCCCAGGATGATCCCCGATTTTGATTGTAGCTTGAACCCCTCTGTGAATTTGGACCGCGAAAGCGAAAAAAAATATTATTACCTCTTTGCCCTGTGGATTTATTGGTAAGCTGGCCCAAGGACTTTAAGGTGTAGTATTCCTCTTTAGTAGATTTTAGGGTGTCTTCAACGGCCTTTCCAAAGAGGACATTGGGCTCAATTTGCATATTAAGAAGTGTAGCTTGAGTCTCCTGCTTGAAGCCGGACTTGCGTAGCCACGCATGTCTCCTAATAAGTGTTCCTTCTGCAATAATTTTGCCTGCATGGTCAGCAGTGTCTAAATTACTTTTCGGAATGCAGCTAGAAACTGCTCTGCCTTCTGCCGTTACCAGGGCCAATTGTGTCTTAAGGGGTTCAGGAGCTAAAGACAATACAGACACCTCATCACATTTATGGCAGTTATAACTCGCCAGAAGTGTGGTATTGTTGACGGTTCTCGTCTGATAGGCAGCCGGAGAGGCTACTTTGCGCCCCATAGTATATAGTCTCTGACTTTCCTTGCCTGTTGGTGCATCCGAAGAGGCTAATGGTGTCCATGCTCTCTTTCTTCTTGTAGTATCTACAAGCGAGTCTGGTTTGAGCTGTCCCCTGATATAAAGAGGATCTGTGGGAGCCGTGGGGGGGGAGGAGGTGGGAGCGACTCGATGCGTGGATTAACAGCCCGCGTCTGGTTAGTTGTCTCCAGAGAGAGCTGGATCCTCCACTGGATAGATTGCAAGATGGGAATGAACTGTGTGACTGCTTTTTAAACCCCTAAAATGTCCTCAACAAAGTGTCTTGTAGAGTTTAGTGTGTTTTTATCTGAAAATGCTCAGCTACCTTGATGAGCATGTCATTTTGTAGTGGCTGGTTGTCTATTGGCAAATCTGCTACTGGGGGGTCTTGGGTGACGGGAGAGGCTATGTTATACATATCTTCCTTATTATCGCCATAGTCCTGATCTCTGTCCTCCTGAGCTCTATAGGTGTCTTCATTGTCGGTATCTGGGTCATACAGATCAATGAAGGGTGGGTCCTGCTTGGGTGGGATAGCCAGGGTATCAGGACAAGACCTCTTGGGAGGGGGCTGAGAAGAACAAGATACTCTCTTACCTGTTAACGTTCTTTCGATGGGATGGTCCGACGACGTATTCCATATCTATGACAGTAATCACCACAGCTGTGCTGCTTCGGAAATTCTTTCGGCGTCTGCGTCCTGCGTTGATACGTGCCCTCAAGGACCTCCTCCGACGGCCGACGTCACTGGATGTTATAAGTAGAACGCACGACGCCCGCAGCCTCAGTTGTAGTTTTTTTCCCAGAACGTGTGGCACCAGTCTTCTGCCAGTCTGACTACACAAATTCTTGCGGAAACGTAAGCTGCAATCACATAAGAAATTCTGTAGCAGGGAAGGTAGGGAGGGAGCGATATGGAATACGTCGTCTGACCATCCCATCGAAAAGAACGTTACCAGGTAAGAGAGTAACTTGTTCTTCGAGGGGATTGGGTCCTCCGACGTATTGCATATCTATGACAGACTCCCAAAGCAGTACCAATGCAAGGAGGTGGGAAAAGAATTTAGAAAACAGAAATTTAGAATGCCCAATCAAATTGCGGAGTAAAGGACCGCCTTGCCAAAGGCCAGATCCTGCCACGGATGGAATCGAGGGAGTAGCGACGTACAAAAGTATGTACCGAATCCCAGCTGCCTGCATCACAGATGTTACGAATAGGAACACCCCTCTGTAGGGCAGTAGAGGCAGCTTACCAATAAATCCACAGGGCAAAGAGGTAATAATAATTTTTTTCGCTTTCGCGGTCCAAATTCACAGAGGGGTTCAAGCTACAATCAAAATCGGGGATCATCCTGGGGTAACGATCAAGGCCAGGCCTCCCAGGGTTACCAAAGGTGACAGCGCAGATCTCGCGTCCGGGGGAGGTCCTCCACTTCTAGAGGGGGAGCCACACCTCCAAAACAGTGGTGATCTGCTTCAGGTGCCCTCCCTGGTAGAATGGTCCTAGTGGGTCCTTACCCGCCAAACGGTAACACTCCGAGATAGCCAAAATAATCCAGCGAGACAAAGTCTGTTTCGTCACAGCTTGTCCCAAACACTTTCCAGCGTAACCAATGAAGAGTTGATCGTCCACTCTGACCCGGGACATGCGTGAAATATAAACGCTTAACGCTGTCCTAGGATCAAGCCTATGGAGCCTCTCCTCTTCCTTACCAGGATGTGGAGGAGGATAAAACGCCGGAAGAACCACCTTCTGGCCTAAATGAAATTCCGACACCACCTTCGGAAGAAAGGAAGGACTAACTCCACGGACAACCCTGTCCTGAAGAAACACAGTGAAGGGTGGCTTAACTGAAAGTGCCTGCAACTCACTCACTCTGCGAGCGGAAGTGACTGCAACCAAATACACAGCTGTAAGTGTTAACTGTCTCAAAGGGCATGAATGCAAAGGCTCAAACGGAGCACCCATCAAAAACTTGAGAACAAGGTTCAAATCCCAACCGGGCACCTGGAAAGGCGATGGAGGGAACACATTAGTGAGCCCTTTCAGAAACTGAGAAATTAAAAGATTTTGAAAATAGGAACACACTTCAGACGAGCGCTTAAATATGGACAGCGCCGACAGGTAACCTTTAATGGTACCCACTTGAAGGCCCCTGTGGGCCAAAGAAAGCAAAAAAGACGGAACCATGGGAATGTCACATGCAAAAGGATCCACATTCTTAACCCTGCACCAGTCGCAAAGCTTACGCCAACGGCAACGGTACAGTGACTTTGTTGCGGGCCGCCTGGCCGAGAGCAACACCTTGATCATGTCTTCAAGGAGGTTGCAATCTTTATACCTCAACCTTTCAGAAGCCAAGCGTGAAGGTTGAGGGATCTGACTTCTGGATGGAGAACCTAACCACCCCCTCCCGTGAGAGCAGATCGTCTCGGTAGGGAAGACGACGTGGAGGGCAGATGGACAAGTCGAGAAGGTCCGGGTACCACGTCCTCCGGGCCCATGCCGTAGCAATGAGGATCATCCGGGAACAGAACCTCCAACCTCCGCAGCACTTGCGGAATGACGGGGACTAGTGGAAACGCGTACAGCAGTGGGAATGACCACTCCACCACGAACGCGTCTCCTAAGGCTCCTTTCAGAAGAAATTCCCACGAGCAGAACCTCTCGCAATTCCGGTTGACACTGGAGGCGAAGAGATCCACTTTTGGGGTCCCCCAAAGGGTGAAGATCTCCAGGAGAATCTACTGAGCCAACTCCCACTCGTGAGAGATCGCGCTCTGCCGGCTTAGAGCGTCCGCCGTCTCGTTTTCGTCTCCGGCCATATGAACTGCCGAGATCGAAACTTCCTGATGAATAGCGCAGAACCAGAGCTGCATCGCCTAGCTGCACAGAGGAAGTGACCCTGCCCCCCCTTTTGTTGAGGTAGTGCATGGCCACTGTGTTGTCAGTCAGGATCAGGACATTCTTCCCTCGCACAGTCGGCAGAAAAGCCTTCAGGGCTAGCCTGATGGCCCTCAGCTCCAACAGATTTATATGGAGTCTGGACTCCGACAGAGACCAACAACCGCTGACTGTCAACTCGTTGGCATGAGCACCCCATCCCGTGAGGGATGTGTCCGTCACGATCGTCACCTATGGCCAGGGTAGCCAAAATGGAGCCCCCTTCATCAGATTGTCTTCAATGGCCCACCACAGAAGGTCCTGGGCGACCAAGGACGGCACCTGAACAGGGTCCGACATCCTGCCGGAGAACTGAGACCACTGGAGTTTGAGTGCCCATTTCAAAGATCTCATCTGCAACCTGGCCTCCGGCACCAGAAGAATGCAGGATGCCATGAGGCCGAGCAATCTCAAGAACTCGAACGCTGGGAGACTCTGGACAAGCTGAAACTTGTGCACCATCTGCTGAATGTGATGAGTCCTCACCTGGGGAGGAAAACACTGCCGCAGGGACGTGTCCAGCACTGCTCCGATGTACTTGAGCCTCTGAGTTGGTGTCAAATGGGACTTCAAGTTGAGGGAGAAGCCCAGCTTGTGGAGGGAGTGGCAGGTGACTGACAGATGATCCAGGACCTGCTCGGAAGAGCGCGCCCTGATCAACCAATCGTCCAGGTAGGGGTAGACGTGAATCCCCCTTTCCTGAGGTGCCCTGCCACCACTATCATGAGCTTGGTGAAAACCCTCGGGGCGGAGGTCAAACCGAACGGCAGGACACGAAACTGAAAGTGCGAGTCGCCAACCGCGAACTTCAGGAAAATAAGCGTCCTTGAGGTCGAGAGGCACCAACCAGTCCTGAAGTTGAAGGGCCTGGAGGACTAGAGAGTAACCATCTTGAACTTGGCCTTCCTGAGGAGTTTGTTCAAACCGTGCAGGTCCATGATGGGTCTCAATCCCCAGTCTTTCTTGGAAATAAAAAAATAAGGGGAATACCATCCCTTGTTCCTCTCGGCTACAGGCACCAGTTCTATGGCGCCTTTCTCCAGCAGGGATTGAATTTCCTGCGCAAGGAGCGGATCCAGACTCTTCAAAGAGGGATTCCCCAGTGGATTGTCTTAAGGCATCTGCCGGAAAGGAAGACAGTAGCCGTGGATTATGATCTCCAGAACCCACACATCTGAAGTAAAGGCGCGCCACTCTGCAAGATGCTGCGCCAGCCTTCCCCCAACCGGCAAACCATGGGTCATGGCCTCATGACTGAGCTGAAGTGGCTGCGTCGTTGCCTGAGGGAAAAGAGGCAACAGCCTGAGTGGCCTTGGCACCTCGAGTACACTGGTTTTCCACCGCTGGCACTCCTACGGTGGCCCCTTTGACTGGCAGCTCCTCTCGCTTTACCAAAGGATGATTAATGATGAAAGGAACCTCCCCTCCATTGCTGTCCCCTAGGACGAAAAGGCGGAGGTTGTCGAACTGCAGCGCCCAACGACTTTGCTGCAGCTTTTGAGGTCTGCAACCCCTCAAGGCTCTTGTCAGCCTTGCTGCCAAAAAGATGTTCCCCGTCAAAGGGCATGTTGAGGAGCCGGGCCTGCACATCAGGAGCAAACCCCGATATCCGCAACCACCCAAACCTGCGTATCACGGTGCTCGCCGCCATGGACCGGCTGACGCAATCTGCCATGTCCAAACCCGACTGAACGGCCTCGCACATGGCATCCTTGCCATCCTGAACCATGGCAAGGAAACCATCCCGTTTGTCCCCTTCAGGAATATGTTCAGCCGCTAAAGAAACAGTTCCACAGAGTGCGGGTTAAACGTGACAAGGCACATACGGAGTTGGCCGCCTGAAGCGCCATAACCCCCTGCAGAAAACACTTTCTTCGCCCAGCCGTCAAAATGCTTGTCGTCCCTATCAGGAGGGATGGTAGGATACAACGCCTGCTTTGCCGGAGCCGTAGCCGCCTGCACCACCAAACTCTCGGAGTGGGGTGCTTGGACAAGTAGCAGGGGTCGCTACCGGCTGGGCGGTATTTTCGCAGCAAAGACTTGCCCACTGCCGGGAGACTCTCCAGAGCAGTCCAAGCCACCGCCACCCTCCTCTCTAGAGCCATATGAAACAGCAGTACCGGGTCAGTTGGTGGACCAAGGTCGAGGATATCCGTAAGGTCATCTTGAAGTAACTCCCCCGGGGAAGCAGACCATCCCAAGTACTTGTGACCCTCGACATAAGGCGCCGGTACGAGGAGTCGGCATGCAGCCAGGCTCAGGCCTACAAAACTCCACCTCCGGAAAGGTGTCCAGCCCACTAGCATCGTGCAGGGACTGCCTCAGGTCCTCAAACTGGCTATGGCCCGAGAGAATCTCGTCAGGCACCGTATTAGGAACCATGCCATCATCAGAGCCCTCATCCACCTCTGAAATATGGCGGTAAGAAGGCACAGAATGTGAACCAAAGCCATGCTTGACCTTGGCCAGAGCCTTTCTAGGGGGTTCCACTGAGCCTCGGGGTACCCCCGTTGACACAGCCTCGAAAGGCATTGATTGAATTGGCGTTGACGCCGAATGGGGCGCCGACCGCATCGATGGCGTTGACACTGGCCTCGAGGCTGGAGCCCCAAGCGTGTCCTTCGGCAGCCTGGGTGCCGACGACTTCTTCGGAGGCGGGGACTCGAAAGAGTCCGTCAACGACCTCAGCGCCACCGGCGTCAACGTCTTCCTCGAAGACATCACAGGTTCACACGGTCTTGAGCGCGTCGGGGACCTGGACCGGGTGTTATTCTTGAACTAAAATGGCGCTGGTGCGCAGTGTATTCTGGGTACGCTCGGAGCCATGATGGATGTTTACTTCATGCTGCAGTGAAAAGCTGCACACATTTTGCTGAATGTTAGATTCACGGTGCTGAGGGAAAACATGCTTTCCAAACCTGGTATGCAGTCAAGGACATTTCTGCTGGGAAAGCTAACTTTGTTATGGTTTGTTACTGTTCGCCGCGGAGCGTGTTTCTAGAGGAGGGAGGCACTCTGCTCCTTGAGGGTAGCTCTCGATTGACCCAGCTGGCAACCGACGGCTGCTCATCAACTGCGTAAGTGCCATTTCCAGAAGGTTCGAGAACTGCCACCCCTTTGCGGAGAGTGTATAAATGCGGAAACCCAGAGGTGGTCAGGTGAGACTTCAGCCGGAGGACGCCGCTTACGTCCGGCACTCCTGTGAGCTGTGGTGCTCTCGGCCTGGCTGTTCCAGGGGTCTTCAAGCCGCTTCTGGGCGAGATGAGGAATCCAGTTACGCTCACAGTGATTTATTTCCTTTTGCATTCTTTGCTTCTTCTGTGATTTATGTCTATGTTACTGCTGTGAGTTATTTCTATGTTATTACTGGTTGCTTTTAAACTTTGAATACATATCCGTATAAGTGCTGATTATCTTCTAAGAGTGTGTGGTTGCGAGTTATTGTGTCTTTCTGCGTTCAAAGTATTGGCTCTATAATTGCATTGGTGATTTATGTTTTTCCGTGCACTCTGGGGAGAGCAATACATGTTTGGCATCACAAACAGGATACTTGTGATGAGTTGTTAATAGTATTCAAGAATCTGTTGGAACGTAGATAGGATTCGGTTATCTTGCAAGTGAAGTTTTTGAGTAGTGAAGTTTTTTTTTTCCATTGTCGGTGTGTGCGTGCCTGTGGGAGTGATTGCAGTGTGGAGAGAAGAAATATATAGATATAAAGAGGTTTTGTTTTGTTTGCGATAATGACTAGTTTGTTCAGGAAGAAGAGCGTTACCGCTGGCGGTGAATGTTCCGATGTTATTCCAGGCTGGACTAAGAGTCCATATGATAAGTTGGCCCAGGCGTGGGCATGTGGTGCAGGTCTAAGTGAAACATGGGATCAAGGATTGGGAGATGCCGATCAGTCTGATGTAATGGCATGCCTGCAACAAGTTCCAGTAGAACGTGGCAGAGAATGTGCGGCATTAGGTAGGCGAGGTTGGGTTCTTTTGCATGCTTATAGGAAAATACATCAAATGAAGGTGGAAATGAAAAATGAGGTTTTGCGATCAGAGAGAGAGCTGGCTGCAGAAAGGCAGACTGCGTTAATGCAGGAGATTCAAATGAAACTGTTTAAAGATAAGGCTGACACATATCAGGCTGTGGCCGAGAGGGCAGCAGTCAGAATAGCCCGGTATAAGTATAGGAAAAGACGGGGAGGGGTCAACAAAAGAAAGGTGGCAACTGTAATCGCTACCTCTGGTGTGGACTGGGATCCGGATAAGTGGCATGATGATATTTTTGATTCAACCAGTCTAGAAAGTAGTTCCGCAAATGAGTTTGACCCCAAAATGGAAGTGAAACAGAAAAAAGTGGCGGCTAAGCCCGTTAGAAGACGGCGAGCCGGACCCCACCCGCAGAATCCTGCTGGAGGAATGGTGGATTTAACCACGCTGGAGGATTACACACAACAGGAGGTTGGGGAAAGGATTACCCGTTTGAGGCAAAAATCAGGGGAAGCTTTATTGACATGGATGGTGAGATTACTAGATGGGGTTGCTGCAGGGTTGTTGGTAGATTCTATGGATTCCCTGCGTTTTTTACCCCTGTCAATTGACACCAATGTACAGGAGGTCTTAAGGGCAGGACCGCCCACTGACGCATTGGTCAAGATACTCAGGTGTCTTTGTTACACCTGGTAGCCCAAGCATGTAACCGTAAATACCCCATTACCAGAGATTGGCCTAGCAAAGAAACAAAGTGGTATACATTGAGAGAAGCAATTAAAAAAAAAAAGAGCATGCTATGAGAAAGGCTATTCACATAGATGCTCCTGATCACATGGGAGCCGTGCCGCTCTCAGTTTCAACTCAAAACATGGTGATTAGAACCGCGCCACCTGCATACAAAAGTGTCATTATGACTTTGCTTGTAGGTATGACGGGCAAAGCTACTGATTAAGTAGCGGATGCCATTCGGCAGCTTGCAGATTTAGGGGAGTGGGATAAGAGCGATAACAAGCCACGGGATAGAGAGGGGCGTAGTGAGAGAAGAACCGAAGGCAGGCGGCAAGATAGCAGAGATTCCCGAGTGTCCCGAAAACACATGTTTTTGGCTTTGTTAAAAGATGGTGTGCCACACGAAGAAATTGATGGCATTGAAACCAGAGTACTGTATGAATTATACAAAAAACGAGGACTTGCAGCCAAAGAGCGCTATAAACAGGTTAAGAAACAGGTAGTCGCCACGCCACAGGGGGACACCTCACATTCTGCTCCCCCTGCGGAAGAACCAGACGAAGGGTCTATGGGGACACCTTTCCCGTACCAGCCAAAATACGCTGATTTGAGAAAGGTGGTGAGTGCAATGTTAGAGGCGGAGTCGAGTCACACTCATTCAAAGTTTGACTAGGGCTTCGGCCAAGCTCCGGCAGCGTCTGCCCACATAAGTTGATGGGCGGCCTCAAGTTGATGTTAAGATTTTGTGGGGGCCAGGAAATACACAAGGGATGCGAGCATTGATAGACACCGGGGCAGAGGCCTCTTTGATTCATGGCAATCCAACACGATTTAAAGGCAAACAGTTTACTATTACAGGTCTAGGGGGAAAGGAGACCCCCGCAGTACAAACGCGAGTGGAGATGAAAATAGGCAATTTGAATAGGCAGAAATACCAAGTGTTGATTGTCCCGATGCCTGAATATATAATTGGCTTTGACATTTTGGAAGGGTTAACCTTAGGACTTAGAGGTAAAACGTACCAGTTTGGGGTGAGTGCATTGATCTGTACCCCCATTACCGTAGGCAAATTGAAGATGCCCACAGTGCAAGTACCAGTGCCAACCAAGCGGGTAGCAATGAAACAATACCGCATTCCTGGGGGGCACAAGGAAATTTCAGACACCATCAAAGAGTACGTGGAGGCGGGTGTATTGTGCCCCATTACCACCGCATGGAACAATCCTCTCTGGCCTATTAAAAAAGGGAGATGGCTCGTGGAGGATGACGGTAGATTACAGGGAGTTGAATAAACAGACTCCTCCCTTAGTGCCCGCAGTCCCAGATGCCATTACTTTGATTGAGAATGTCCAAAAGATTGAGGGGACTTGGTATGCAGTGATCGATTTGGCCAATGCATTTTTCTCTGTGCCAATTGCTGAAGAGGGTCAAGAACAGTTTGCATTTTCGTGGAGTGGACGGCAGTACATTTTCACGAGGCTACCTATGGGGTACATACACAGCCCGACTTTCTGTCACCGGCTGGTGGTGGCAGAGCACTTAGACATGATACCGTGTAAACCTGACATACAAATCTCTCATTACATTGATGATATTTTGATTCAGGGCAAGGATGAGCACAGTGTGCAAAGTCAGTTAGATGTCATTATGGAAGGATTGAAGAAGGAAGGGTGGGAGATTAACCTGAATAAAATTCAAGGTCCAGCTGAAACAGTGATATTCCTAGGGATTCAGTGGCATCATGGGCATCGAGAAATGGTGCCAAAAGCCCTGACAGAAAATACTTGAATTCACCTCTCCAATGAACAAAAAGCAAGCTCAGCAGTTTATAGGGCTGTTTGGGTTTTGGAGACAGCACATTCCCCTTTTAGGGTAGATATTGGCCCCCCCTCTACAAGGTGACACGAAAATATGAGTTTCAGTGGGGGGAGGAGCAGCAGAACGCCTTTGAGCTGGCGAAAGGCACAGTGCAGCAGGTGCTTGATTTATGGCCATTGAAGGAAGGCGAAGTGGAATTAAATGTGTCTCTACAAGACAATTATGCTAACTGGAGTGTGTGGCAGAAACAAGACAGGAAACGTGTGCCATTGGGGTTTTGGAGTTGTAAGTTGCCCGATGCTGGTAACTCATACACTCAGTTTGAGAAGCAATTGCTGGCGTGTTATTGGGCACTTGTTGATACCGAGCAAATGACGGTGGGCCATGATGTATTAATGAGACCAGAAATACCAATCATGCAATGGGTACTGAGCTCTCCTAAAACGCACAGAATAGGACATGCTCAAGAAGCCAGCATAATTAAATGGAAATTGTATATTCAAGACAGAGCCAAAATCAGGAAAGGGTGGAGTAGCAAAACTACATGAGCAAGTAGCCAGCATACCGCGCTCAGATTACATACCATCGGAAGTGCCTGACAAACGTGAGTCTCCCGTGAAATGGGGAGTACCTTACAGCGATTTGACCGTGGAGCAAACAGAGCATGCTTGGTTCACGGATGGTTCAGCTCGATATGTGGGAACCGAGCGGTACTGGAAAGCAGTGTCGTACAATCCCAAGACAAAAAAGATGTTGACAACGACAGGGAAAGGGAAGAGCAGTCAGTTTGCAGAGCTTTACGCAGCATTAAAACAAGAGACGCCTGGTCAATGTTATGTGTACACAGATTCATGGTCAGTGGCGAATGGATTGGCAGTGTGGTTGCCAACTTGGCAAAAGAATGGGTGGAAGATTCATTCAAAAGAGTTGTGGGGAAAAGAACTGTGGCAAGATATTGCAGAAATGTTATCACAAAGTGAAGTCACTGTATATCATGTGGACGCGCATTGTGCCACAGACTCATTAGAACGTTGGTTTAATTCTGTTGCAGACGAACACATCAAGATTTCATCTGTGGATGCAGAGGCTCAGGAAGACGATTTGGAGGGTTTGGCCAAATGGGCCCATCAGAAATGTAGGCATCTTAGAGAAAAGGCTACTATCAGGTGGGCACAAGCTCGAGGAATCCGTCTTCCTTTAGAAGTAGTGAAAACAATCATTTTGCAATGTCCAGTGTGCCAACATCAACTGCATAGACCTATCCCTCAGATTGTTCAGGGTACATTGCGAAGAGGAAAATTACCAGGTCAAATTTGGCAGATTGATTATATAGGTCCCATGCCAACCAGCAGAGGTCGTCAGTATGCATGCACTATAGTGGATACATACACAGGATATTTGATGGTTTTGCCGTGCAAAGGTGCAACACAACTGAACACCATCAGGTTGTTAGAGCAGATCATACTACATTATGGAGTGCCTTTGCAGATTCAAAGTGACAATGGGTCACATTTCAAAGGCAAATTAATCCAGGAGTTTTGTCAGGAAAAGAGCATTGAGTGGTTGTATCATGTACCATGTTACCCAGCTGCTTCAGGGTTAATTGAACGAACGAACAAACGAACAAATGAATGGGTTATTGAAAGAACAGTTAGGCAAATCTGAAGATGGCAATTTAGCAGGCTGGTGTGATCGTGTGTTTGATGCGGTGCAAGTATTAAACAATAGACCTGTGAATGAGCATGAAACTCCTTCGATGCGACTAATGACTCCTACTTTACAGGTTCAACCCAATTCAGTTAGAGAAACACTATTGTACTGGGAAATTACTCCAGGTTATTTAGCTCCCTATCGAGCAACCCCAGAGTCAGCATGGGTAGACATGCATTCCCATGAAGAAATCAGATTAGACCCGAGAGGGATGGTTGTCATTGAAACAGGGATTGGAGTACAAATTCCCCCAGAGCACATGGGATGGATTGCCCCTAGATCTGGCCTAGCATTGAAGGGAGTTCAAGTGTTGGGAGGGGTAATTGATGCTGATTACCAAGGCGAGATTAAAGTCATTCTGATGAATAGTGGGGACCAATTGTTATCGATCCACAAGGGTGATCGAGTGGCCCAATTGATCATTATTCCCGTTAAGTTGTCCATGATTAAGAAGGGGGAGCCTCCTACAGTGTTAACTACCCGTGGGGATCGCGGTTTTGGCTCTTCAGACAGTATGGTACCGGGTGCAAAGGTGTGGGTGGAAAAGCCATGTGGCCCACCAGTGCCCGCAGATGTCATTGCATCAGGCAAAGATCAAGTAGTTTTAGTCATGGAACCTGGTAAAAAGAAATGGCAATATTTGCCCGCAGACAAATGTTACCTGAGAGAGTGATGTGCAACACTGATATCTCTTTTCTGGGTTTGCCTTATAGATCCTGTTTCTGGTTGGTGTAATTGTGGTACTAAATGGACTTCATTTGGGAGAGTTAAACAACCTGCTGCTGCCAACGGAAAATGTCACATCTGTGCCAGTGATCAAGGGGATACTGATAGTGATGAATAATGTTGTCCCAAAGCAGCCTTATGCCGATGCCGAAAAGCCAGCCAGACCGAAGACATGGATTCGTGAAATGCAGCAAACATGTCAGGAGCAAGTGAAAACAACCTTGATGCCAGTCATGCAAGAAGCATTTTCAGGACGGCGAAAACATTCTCCTATGATCACCCAGATGGGGAATAGGTGGATATATCTGGCACAGCAGGTGCTCAACCTATCTATCGCACTTTTGTCTTACTGATGTGCCCAATGCTGAAGCTATACTGACTACGTGCTTAGTAGCAGTGCCGACGCCTGTTCCAGTTTTAAAGCATATCTTCGGCGTCACACACAATGATTCTTTGGTTCAAGATTCTGATATTAGGCAAGCTTTTTCCGTTTACGAGTACTGTAGGTTCTGCCAAGAAACCGATCGCAAATGGAGAAATTTGACACGTGTTATTACTTATAATATAACCCAAGGTGATGTATGTTATTTTATGACCTGCAATGCACAAGAAATTGGCAAATGCCAACAGATCGATTTAACCCAACAGCACAATCATACAAGGTTTGAGCAGCGACTGTGTTCGCGAGTGCCACGCACATGCACCAGTGTAAATAATACTATGTTTTGTAATCATACAGTGACAGTTGCCAGTCATTTGAATCATGTGAAACTTCCAACAGGATGGCTCTTTTCATGTGGCAACATCACATACACATATTCCAGCTAACATTTCCGGAGGTCCATGTGCTTTCACTCGATTAGAACTAATGATGCTTCCTTTACACCCAGCGATAACTCAAGGTAAAAGGTCAACTTTCGAATCTGTAGGTTTATCCCCTGATTGTTATTCACATGTACACTTGTTATCAGAAGCTGAGGTTCTAACATTAACCCTTTCTTTAGTGGGAGTTTGGGGTTTAGCTGCTGGAGATTACAAATCTTTGATGAAATTAGCATGTTTAGTAGTCAAAAGCCTTAATCATACTTCTCAGGCATTAGAAGAATTACTCCTTGATAGTCAAGTTATTAGAAAAGCAACTTTGCAGAACAGAGCTGCTGTTGATTACCTATTGCTAAAGCATAATTTAGGGTGTAATGCATTTGAAGGTATGTGTTTTAATCTAAGTGACCATTCACGATCTATTGAAAGTCATATTCGAGGTTTGAGGGATCTCATTTCTCAAGTGTCTCAAGATCGTACTGGGAATTGTGGGATTGGTTATTTTCATGGATACCTGATATTGGGGGTACACTACGTTACGTTTTTGCTTGCATTTTCATTATATTAGCTATCATAATAGCTTGTTGCTGTTGTATTCAATGTATTCCCAATTTAGTTTTAACGTTTCGTAGGTTTCAGAGACTGGCTCCTTTGCCACCGGGCTTTGGAAGGTAAATATCCAAGGGTGGAATTGTTATGCTTAAACTAAAATGGCGCTGGTGCGCAGTGTATTCTGGGAGCGCTCGGAGCCATGATGGATATTTACTTCATGCCGCAGTGAAAAGCTGCACACATTTTGCTGAGTGTTAGATTCACGGTGCTGAGGGAAAACATGCTTTCCAAACCTGGTATGCAGTCAAGGACATTTCTGCTGGGAAAGTTAACTTTGTTATGGTTTGTTACTGTTCTCCGCAGAGCTTTTTAGAGGAGGGAGGCACTCTGCTCCTTGAGGGTAGCTCTCGATTGACCCAGCTGGCAACCGACGGCTGCTCATCAACTGCGCAAGTGCCATTTCCAGAAGGTTCAAGAACTGCCACCCCTTTGCGGAGTGTGTATATATGCGGAAACCCGGAGGTGGTCAGGTAAGACTTCAGCCGGAGGAGGACGCTTACGTCCGGCACTCCTGTGAGCTGTGGTGCTCTCGGCCTGGCTGTTCCCGGGGTCTTCCAGCCGCTTCTGGGCGAGATGAGGAATCCAGTTACGCTCACGGTGATTTATTTCCTTTTGCATTATTTGCTTCTTCTGCGATTTATGTCTATGTTACTGCTGTGAGTTATTTCTATGTTATTACTGGTTGCTTTTCAACTTTGAATAAATAGCTGCATAAGTGCTGATTATCTTCTAAGAGTGTGTGGCTGCGAGTTATTGCGTCTTTCTGCGTTCAAAGTATTGGCTCTATAATAGCATTGGTGATTTATGTTTTTCTGTGCACTCTAGGGAGAGCAATACACCGGGCATGACTAGAACGATTCCCCTTGTCCGAGCGGGACCTCTCCCACGAATCGTGCCGATCACCCGAGCCCGAAGGCATGCGAGTGGTGTCTCTCGACCGATCACCACCAACCCCACTCGGAGGCGCGGACGGATCAGTGCCCTGCGATTCGGGAATCGCTAACATTTTCTTCCCGAAGGAAGCTCATTCCTCTGGCGTCGCCTGCTTGGTAGGGTAAGCGTGCTGCCGACGGGCGGAGTCCTCGGAAGAGAACGGGGAAGGCGACCGATGACAGCGCTTCCAGGAGTGCCTCAAAGAGGCAGAGGAGTGGCGGGACCGACTCCGGGACAGAGACCCACTGGACTTCCGACAACGACGCGGAGAGTCGCCTCTCGAATCGTCCGTCGAAAGCCCCGCAGACCTCGACTTCCATGGCTTAGACACCTTACCTACCGATAACTTCTTGCGCTCCTGCAAGGCTTTAGACGTGAGCGACTGGCAGTCGACACAGTAATCCGTGTCATGAGCCTCCCAGAGGCACCAGAGGCAGGCGTCGTGCGAGTCCGTAACCGACATCTTGGACCCACAGTCCCCGCACTTCTTAAAGCCCGGACGCGGTGTGGAAGACGAGGTAGACATCTTCATGAAGAAAAGACTTCACAAAACGAAACGGGTTCGAAGAACCGAGAAAGAACTCCAAGTCGAGGTGCCGAGATCTCCGAAGCGAACGCGTATGCGGAAAAAACGTAACTGAGGCTATGGGCGTCATGCGTCCTACTTATAACATCGGCTGTCGGAGGAGGTCCTCGAGGGCGGCGTATCAACATCGACACGGGACGCCGAAAGATTTTCCAAAGCAGCACAGCTGTGGTGATTACTGTCATAGATATGGAATACGTCTGAGGACCCAATCCCCTTGAAGTAGGGGCATCTGCAGGGGTTTGAGAACTAGAGGCAGATGTAGTGGGAGGGGTGATATGAAAGTTTTGGGAAGAATCTGGGTTCTTTTTGAAAAAATTAGCTATAAAGGTCATCCTTCGCATGACTATCAATGTCCTCACATGTCCATTGGGCTGAGTTTGGAATGGACATGGGGCCTAGTGGAAAAGCCTAACCTAGAGATGAGGGTTGACCTTTGTTCTTTAGAGCTGCTGACAAGGATTCCTCTTCCTGTGGAAGTGAATCCTTTTCCTTGTGTGGATGGTAATCTCTCTCCCTGGGTGATGAATGGGACCTTTCCCTGTGAGGGGTCTTAGAAGAGTGCTTCTTGGACTCCTTCCCCTTCAGTATGCCCTCAGGACTTTAACCAGGTAGGCTAATCCCGACTCTTTAGGGCTTTTACCCATCTTCGACGAGGCATGTCGAACTTCGGCTGTGGAGTGACCCAACGTCTCGTCTGCCGGCGTGTGACGTTCAGGAACGGATTTAGGTCGTCTGTGCTGTCTTTCGGCGATCGGGACCTCGAGTGCACAGAGGACAGGGATTCTGTGGACCTCGGCCTAGATTTAGTGTTTGAGCCCTTGGTCAACGAATGCAGAGAGTCACGGCCCTTGGCTGTGTGTTTAGTGGTAGGGGCAGTGTGAGCACCGATGCTGCTGGGGGTCGTCCCCGTAACAGGGCCGCTGGCATGTCTGCTGGGGTTGCGGGCTTCCGCTTGGGAAACCGACGTTTCCCAGTCGCCTTCGCTGTCCGTTGCTGCAATCGCTGTACGTCCCCTCCAAGTCCATGGTGGCCTTGGCCTGCATGGCGTGGTGGGCGCAGCGCTTAAACAGTGCTTTAACGTCTTAGGTTTAAAGAGTTTACAGGCTCGACAGTTCCCTTCGACGTGATCCCGTGGCAGACAAAGGTTGCACACAAGGTGCTCATCGACTCAGGGGAATTCTTTGTTCTAACTTGGGCAGAACTTGAAAGGGGTTCTATCCATAATTAAATGAAATAGCAGCTGGTGAAGATAATGTATGAAAAGGGGTAAAAACATTCTGCTCCCCTCTCTCCCTACTGTGTGGGTCGAATCAGCCCTCCAAGGCTGAAATAATCAGTTGATGGAAGTCTTATTCAGCAGTCTTCTTCACCGCTGTCAGAGAGGTTA
This sequence comes from Ambystoma mexicanum, assembly GCF_040938575.1. Taxonomy (NCBI): domain Eukaryota; kingdom Metazoa; phylum Chordata; class Amphibia; order Caudata; family Ambystomatidae; genus Ambystoma; species Ambystoma mexicanum. The sequence goes on from NC_090940.1 coordinate 546,545,194, forward strand.
TCGATAGTCGGTGAGCGAATGATATAAAGGATAGGAAGAGTAACTAACTCTAATTGATTAATCAATGGCGTTATGGCAAAATGAGAACTGCGCGATTTTGTGTCCGTCTACAATGGCGGAAAAAAAAACAAAACGGAGGGACCTAGATGCGTGAAGGACCATGGGTACAGTGTCACTAGGGAGATTATTACTGGCACGCTGTGTCGACGTCCCTTTTTGAACAACTGTAATACTCTGCATCTTCCACTAGATGTTGGCCTATGCACAGCATGTGATCTAAGCAGATTCCACAAGCCTCAGAAATATATATAAAATAACTTTAGTATTGCGTGCTAATATTATATACTAGTAGTAATTTTTCATAGTGTTATATGACCATAAATAAATACGTTTTTTTTTTATAACTGTTTGGCTAAGTGTGTTCTTTGACTTTTAACTGTGTGCACCTAACCAGGCTCACACCTCCTTGGCCCTCGGTTTGCTACCTTGAACTGGTTTGGCTACAGCTCCTAGAGTTGTTCCCGTCACTAAACTATGTTGGCCTTCTATACATCTGTCCACCAAGCCAGATTATAGAAAATCAGTCCTAATGCTTCACTCAATCCAACACACTAGCATAGGCTTAGGGAAGGATCCATAACCCAGGTTCCACCACCAAAGGTCAGGCAAGATTAAGTTCGGGCCAGGACTTCACGCCCAATGTAAACCTATGGAGGATTGGGGGGGGGGGGACAGATAGGATAGGTTACTCACCATAGGGACTAACTTACTCCTAGTCCATAGTCCCCTTTCCTCCATATTGCAAGGGCGTTCCTCTTTCCGGAACCTTTCTCACCAGAAAAAACCTTCTCCCCTTTAAATTCAGAGGCGCACTCCCCTGACTCTGCCCACCAGCACCACTCCTCAGTCCCCATTGACGCATCGACTATATTACCATTGCCTAATGACACCAGTTTTATTAGGGCGGGTAGGATGGTGGGACGTATGGACTAGAAGTCCATTAGTCACTACGGTGAGCAACTTATAATTACTCCCACGTCCCGTCCCTTTTCCTCCAAAATGCCTGGGCGATTACAACTGAATGTAGCCCCAGGGTGGAGAGGTGACGCTCATTAAGAAAACAAGATCCTTAACACTGCCTGCCAAACTACACATATCCGAAAGGTAATAGGATCCAACAAACCATCCCCTAGCCTTTTAACAGGTCGGTCTGGAAGCAGAGACACACACTGATTCAGTGGATGGAAAAAGATCCTGAGAGAATGAGATTTGGGAGGAAACCTATGGGAAATTGAGGGAAGAACTCCACTCATTGATGTTATGTTGTTCACTCGAAAAAGTAATTGGGGTAAAACATTATGAGTTTAGAACTGAACTGAACTGATCAGTATTAAGGAGAAATTGGCCTCACCTCTATCTCCAGGATTTCCTATAGTGACCAAGCTAGAGGGGCTAAGTGTGTAGAACCCAGACATATTATTCCAAGTATTACTGTACTTCTGGTCCACTCACTACCCCCTAAAGGTGGTCCTCGTGGTGCTGCGATTATGGCATTTAAGGATACCTCAAAAGTGAGGCGCGTGGGTGCATTGCATGAGTATGGATCTACTATGCCCCATTCCTCTGGTGGGACTCTGCAAGAATCCAACCCTGACTTAGGCAACAACCCCAGCCAATTCTTACCATCCCCAACCGCCGTATAGCTACAACTAGGTACCACTGGGTTGTGGAACTAGCGAGATACCACCAATCACTGCACTAACTGAGATATGGACACTGGCAGGTGCACTAGCCATGTGGGTGGGGAGCATGCCATCGCTGTTGACGGAACGGGCGGAAGAGGCAGTGAGATGCTCAAGGGGCCTCGTATACAAAAAGAGCACGAACCTCCAGAGGCACATGATGCCCAAGCACCCCATCGAGCGAGATTACGCGAGCACAACTGGTCAACCAATGATATAGATGCCAACTAACCGATACCACTAACAATTTCCTCCTCCGCATACACCTCTCAAACTCCAAACCAAAAGCAACCACAACAAACCGCACAAACTTCACCACATTGCAACACCAAAACAATAAATGCACATAGACTCGCACATCAGTACACGATGACTACCGGCCGCATACACCCCAGGCCCAGCTGACGGACCCACCGGGCTGAGGCTGCCAACAGTACATCACTGCTCTCTTGCACTTTTCCAACCTCCACCCACTAACCCACTCGCCCTCCCTCCCTCCCTCCCTCCCTCTTTCAGAGCCGCCAGAGGACCACTCCGGTGGTGATAGTGCGCGGTACAAATGTCGTTCAACATTAAGCAGAATACATGTGCCTTGGTTAAGTTAAAACTCTACCCCCTCTTCCCCCCGGCGCGGATAATGGAGGGGGGGGAGAGAGAAAGAGAAAGAGAGAGAAAGAGAGAGAAAGAGAGAGAAAGAGAGAGAAAGAGAGAGAAAGATGCTATTATAGAGCAGGGGGAGGCCCACTTAAACCACTCGGTAACATTACATAATGTGACTAGGATGGGAAACAGGGCACAGGAAACCCAAGAATCTCTGGTAAATAAATGCATCCACTATATAAAACCCACAAGGGGGTGCAAGTGAGTAATCCAAAGTGATATAATGCATTGTGAAAGACTGAGCCCTCCCCACAGCTAGGACGATGAGATTGTGCTGCGGCTACTGACTTGGATGGGATGGAATGACATCTTTCTAGCTCTGTTGTTGAGCAGTATCCGTGTGGGACTGATTTTAATATAATTTCTAGGAACATAGCTGGTCTAAGGAAACTTCTCATAGACCCGGTTTGGTGCAGTCTGATACGGGGCTATGATGCAATATGTTCTCAGGAAACCTGGCAAGTACAATCGCTGTCTTTCCAGGGATATGATATATATGAAATTCCTGCAGATAAAGGGAACAAAAAGGGTGGGCTGTCTGTCCACATGGATTAAAACTAACCTTGATTGGAAAACGCTACCAATTGAATCTAGTTCCTCTGATGTCCAGATCCTGGAGTGCGTTTCATGGGGTGGTGAATCGCTAATCCTGATTAATGTTTATAAACCAGGTCTCCAATAAGCATTCGGGTAACATGATTGATAAGAATATTTATCGAATCTAGGGAAATTACGGTGGGCATGACTCCAATGATCAAAGTGGTGGGGGGGGGGGGGGCTGAATTTACAAAAAGAACCGCTATTGGATATGGAGGCACTGTGGGATGACTTTGATGAGGCATGGGATATTCCTGACCTGGAAGCCTGCTAGCCAAGGAGGGAGCATCCCCAGGCCGTGGGTTCTGCATCAATGCTTCTGGAAATGGGCCCGAGGCAATGTAGCGGGCGGTTTGTGGAGTATCAGCCGGCCAGACACACTTATATAGGAATTAAAAGAGCTACGCATATAGACTGTCCTTTTATCGATGAGCCTGCGGCCATTTGCGGTAACTTTTAAAGTTCTTGATATCGAAGCTAGTGATCATAGGCCCCTGTCCCTGCGATTGATATATGTGGGCGTCCGAGAGAGAGTTCCACAGCACAGGGCCAGTAATTTGATGCAAACCCAAGGCCAGGCGAAATGGAAGGATTAAGTGGGCTGATCTTGATGTACCATTCCTCAAACCCGGGATTTATGAAACAATCCTCACTGACCTTGAATACCTGCTATCCTTGGACATCCCAGATGCTGAAGTGCCCCCTGCGTATGATGGGTTACCCTTCGGTATACTGCCCTTTGTAACCAAACCACGCAAGATGATAAACAAATCTTCTACTAAAGGGCTTTGTTGGTACGATGCGGAGTGTAGGACAGCCAAGCTCAATCTCTTGGTCTATCTCAAGAGTGGCCTAGCTGTGGACCGGGGTGAGGTGAGGTCCCGCACAGGGCACTACAGACCAATTATAGGAACTAAAAAGGATGAGTCCATTCAGCAGGAGTCAGTGGAACTCCAGGAAGCATCCATCAGGGGATTCCAAATTGTTCTGGGGAATTGTCAGTGGGAGTAAAGAGGCTAATGGTAAAGTTCCTGCTGATAATATTACCCCATCTGTATGGTGGGAACCTTTTCAGAAGCTGTATGGAGCAGTAGGCTCATCTGAGCCCAAGGACATAGCAGGTAGGACACAAACTAGAGAGGGCACTATAAGCCCCCTTCAGATAGAGATCAAGGAGGTCTGTGATGCAATCGCACTACAACACTGGGGCAAGGCCCCAGGACCAGACTTCCTGCCTACTGATTTAGTCAAGGCTGAACCAGACATATGGGCACCTGCTCTGTGGCACCTGTTTGATGTGATCCTTAGAGCCAATAAAGTGCCCTTGCCCTGGCAGGAAGCCAAAATAAAACCAATATATTAAAAAAAAATAATAATAAAAGGAAGAAAGGAGGAACTTTAGGCTCATATCCCTTTTAGATTGGGTAGGGAAGAGATTCACTAGAATTATAGATGAGCATCTTCAGACATTGGTTGTACAGGAGGGCCTTATTGGCCACAAACAGATGTGATTTTGTCCCAAGATAAGCACCCTAGATCAGGTGTTCCGTGTTAGGCAAGATTGTATGCAGTACCCTCTGGGAACACTACAACAAGCCCGTCTACAGGTAATAGGAAACCCAACCTTTGGTATAAGCTTGTACTACACAGTTTTGGTAGCGTGTTGAGCGGCCAGGCTTACCTTAAGAGGGGCCAATGTGTGCTGTAGAGGAGTTACACCGAGATTCACAGCGACAAGTATTCAAATAAACTATTACACACAAGGTTTCTTGAATAAAACATTATTCATTTACTTATCAGTCAGAGTAAGCCTTCTTCAGAAGGGAGCAATATAACAGCAACACTCAAATATACTTCACAAAATACACTCTTAATATCTCTAAAGCAGTGAGTACCCTTGTGGGATGGGCCACAGACAACCCCCACCCTCAGGTGACTAGGGTGCTCGGGACATTAATATATCACTGTTGCATTTAAATTCATTTAGGGGTAAGTCAAGGAAAAGGTTAATGGAACATACAAGAGACCACAAATATTCTTAAGCAGGCAAATACTTTCAGATCCCCCCCAATAAGAGTCATTCAGTGAAAACAGGCTAAGCCAAAGTTAATGGGCAAAAGTCTATATGAGCTGAAGTACTTCTTTGCAGCTAAGTAAGAAAAGTCTTTGCACAAAGTTTTAGAAGTCTTTGAAGCAAAAGAATAATCAATGTAGGGCCACAAGCCGTTAGACTTGTGAGTAGTAGAATGATGCACACAACTCTACATAAAGAGGTAAGTTCTCTCAGACTTTTACAGTACCTTTGTATTGAAGAAAAAGTGCAGCAGATGACTTCTGTTCCTGAGCAGCTCTGCAGATGTCACTATTCCTGGGCCTCAGTCGTGGGGTCAAGAGGGAGGACTTCTGGGGACTCCTGCACTGCAATGGGACGGTCAACGCTCACAACCAGAAATCTTCAAACAAGTGGCTGTTCGGTGTTTCTGCTCCTCGCGTATACCGCAAATTGCAACACTGCGGTTCCTAAAGGAGGGCAATTATCCCATACATCAAGCTTAATTGAAGTTTACTGATCATCCTGGAAAGGCATCACCTGCCGACTAGGTGGCTGGTGTTAATGAGTTGAGTTGCATGTTGCTATAGTTAGATGTTGAGACGTTGAGACCTGTGTTTTTACTTTCTTGAACTATGTTCAGATAACTCAAATTCGCTTTGACCGGGCACCCAGATATGGATTGTGCCCATTATTGTCGCCTTGCGCGATGTTGCAGTGCCTTGTAAAGGCTATTGTGGTCTTTTCCTTTGTTTTTATTATTGTTCTTATTTTCTCTGGCATGTATACTAATCTCGCTCACTTAAGACTCAGTTTGCTTTATAACTTATCTAGTTTATTTTAGCTGTTTCTATCACAATGTCATTGATGGTGCTATTTCGACAGCAAGTGGGGGGCTCATGAATGTTCTTGGGAATGTGGTATTATCTGGAGCGTGCCCCTCCAATGTATGGTTTGTTCTGCTGGGAGATGTGATGGGGGGGGGGGTTCCTGTGGGGATGCCTCTTTACTTGGGGGAATTTAGTTTTTATTAGAGCTTTGCAGAAGCTGGCACGGGATCAGAGAGACGGGTCAGAACTTTAGCTGTCTTACTTTGAATATGCAAGGCCTTAATTCCCCTTTAAAGAGGAAAGCTCTTTTTCATAGCTTAGGCACTCTCAATCCTGATCTTTTGTTTCTTCAGGAAACTCATCTTCTGCAATCAGATGAGTTCCGGCTTAATGACAGGTAGTCATTAAGCTAGATATTGTGCTTCGGCTGGCCTGAAGAAGCGAGAAGTTGTTATTTTGGTGCGTAGAAATGTCCCCCTGAGGGTGCAGAGGGTGCTGCGGGTGGAGACGGGAGATATATTATGCTGGTAGCTGAGATGGGGGGCGGAAAGTAACTCTGGTCTCCCTATATGCGCCTAACTCCCATCAGGATGTGTTCTTTGCCTCCTTGTCGAAACTGTTATATGAGCAGGCTGAAGGGGAACTCATGATAGCAGGCGATTTTAATGCTGTGGTCAACCCTTTGATCGATGAGACCTTGCCCGCCTCGGCTGCAGATAGGAAGAATTTTTTAGCACTTACTTTCCTGTTTCGCGATCATTCTCTCATTGAGGCCTGGTGATTTTCTCATCAGGAGGAGCGTGATTATACCTTCTGTTCTGTAGCACATGTTCGTCATTTCAGACAAACAGGTTCCCCAGTTGATGGAGGTCAAAATCCTCCAGCAGGCTCTGTCTGATCATGCCCCGGTATCTTTAACAATGGCCCCTTTCCATGCTGCCCCACTTTCTACAAGAACGTGGCGTTTGAACAAACTCTTGTTGGGCGACCCTCAGTTCCGGGACAGTGTCTCTAAAGCCATAATGCACTACTTCTCTGAAAATGACATAGGGAGGTAGACTATCTCACGGTATGGGACGCCGGGAAGGCAGTAATTAGGGGACACATCACAGCACAAACAGTGGCTAGGCGTGAAACTAGAAGACAGGTGCAGGACCAGCTGGAGGGGGAACTGCGAGAGAAGGAGGAACTATACAAAAGGAAACGCTCCCAATGATTGCATATGGATATGCGTGTGGCTTGCAGGGCTTTAGAGGCACATCATATGAGCCAAGCGGCTTATTGCATTATGAGAACCAAGCAATATTATTATTCAAGGGGAAACAAAGCTAATCGGCTGCTAGCAGCCAAGCTGTAAAGGCAGGCAACGCAAAATCATATGGACTTACTGAAAGATGTCAATGGGCAATCTATTCATTCAGAGGGCGGGGAAACTCCAAATTATAGAACATTTCGTCAAGGAACATTCGGCTCCGTTTAATACAGATCTGAAAGCAGCCCAGGACTTCATACAAAAGGCACAGTTGCCTCAGGAGTTCTGAGACCGTCTAGAGGAACCTATAACGCTTAAAGAAACTGAGCTTGCTATCCGTTACCTTCTGCCAGGGAAGGCCCCAGGCCCAGCTGGCCTTACGAACAGGTTTTATAAAACCTTTGGCATTGTATTGGCCCCTTATTTGACTAAATTATTCAATACTATTTGGGTCACAGGCTCGGTGTCTAAAACTATGGCAGAATCTGCAACCACCTTGATTCTGAAACCAGGGAAAGACCCGACAAGAGTGTATATCTCATCACCCGATTGGTTTATTAAATACGGACGCTAAATTACTAAGTAAGATAATAGCAGGGAGGCATGGGCGACATTCTCCCAACCTTGATAGAAAGGGATCAAACAGGCTTTATCCATAATCGCTCAGCGCAAGCTAACATTCGACGGGTGATAAACCTGATTGCTCTGGCCCCGAAGATCCTGGGGAGACTAGCCATTCTATCTTTATATGTCCATAGAGCTTTTGACAGCATGTCCTGGGGGTATTTGAGACTAGTGTTAGATGGCTATGGGTTTGGGTCCAAATTCTCTAAATGAATACCAAATTTTCGCTTCCCTTCGACAAGGGTTTGGGTGAATGCAAGTTGGACCCCTCTGATTACCCTAGGCAAAGGGACGAGAAAGGGGTGTCCCCTGTCTCCGTTAGTCTTCGCCTTGACGATGGAGCCCTTGGCCTAACAAATTAGACTCCACCCTGAGATCTTAGGTTTTGAACACGCAGGACAGTGTCATAAATGGCGCTATATGCAGATGACCTGCTCTGCTTCCTAAGAGATGCAAGTCTATACCACGATTGATTAATCTTCTGTCCCGTTTTTCTGAGCTTTCAGGATTCCGAGTGAACCCATCTAAATCTATTGGATTGTCCTTGAGGGAGATCCCCAGTGAGACTGCAATTATTCAAGCACAGATTTCCATCCCATGGTCTACGACTGAGATCCCCTACCTGGGTGTAAAATTGACTTTGTCTTACTTGGGAATTTTCAAGGCCAATATTCCTACCATGCTGAAGGAAGCGAAAAAATGGCTCTCAGTATGAATCTCAGGAGATATCTTCGTTGGGCCGAATTAGCGCGCTCAAGATGACCTTACTTCCGAAACTCCTATATGTCTTTCAAGCTCTTCCAATGCGGATTCCCGAGGGGACCTTATCGAAATGCAGAAGGCATTAAGTCGCTTTGTTTGGAAAGGGGGGAAAGCCGAGAATACCTCTTAAGCTCTTTACCAGGGGGAAACCATCAGGAGTCTTGGGAATGCCCTCGATTCGGAGATCCTATAGAGCGGCGCAGGTCGCTGCTATGCTGTCCTGGGCAAACGCTTTGGAGGCCCCCAAATGGCAGGATATTGAGAAGGCGATGTCCCAGTCCCGTTGGCACATCTTCCGTTCCTTCCCATGGAGGCCCGGGCTCATGGTAGGGCTCTTCTGAACACTACGACCTCCATGTTACAGAGCTGGGATAAGGCATGTGCTCAAAGCTGGATCAAATCGGGCCTGCGTCCTCTCTCTCATATCTCCCAGAATCCGGCCTTTACTCCGGGTCCAATGAACGGTGCGTTTCAGAACTGGGAACCTGTTGAACCATTACGTCTGAGGGACTTCTATAAGGATCGGGAACACCTGACGTTTGCTGAATGTAGAAAGAAATTCAATTTGTTGGAAACGTTTTCGGTACATTCAGCTGCGTCACTGGATAACTAATAGGGCCACTCGTAATGCTGTGGCCAGGGATCCGATTGGGTTGGAATTAAACATGCTAGAAGGCCAATGGGGTCATAGAGTTTTGGCTTGCTATAAACATCTAGAGAATGTCCCCCCTGGAGAGAAACTCCCATATATGAGTGCATGGGAGGGGGGGAGTTGGGAATTGAGATCCCAGAAGAATCCTGGCAGAGAATATGGCTCAGAGCTCAAACAAGCTCTCGATGTACGATTGTGAGAGAGAATACAATTAAATTGTGTTACAGATGGTATCTGCCCCCAAGCAGACTGCATGCTATGAATCCAGACTATCCGGACACATGCTGGCATGGTTGTGGCGAGAAAGGCAACCTGGCGCATATGAGGTGGCACTGTTCTGTTATACAGTCCTTCCGGCTAGAGGTACACTCTAAAATTAAAGAGATTACTGGAGTTTTGTTGCCTAGGAAACCCGTTGGTGCTAGGGGATACTCCATAGGACGGCTCCTTTCCGATGTCGGGTAATAGAGCAGCCTTGCTTTCTACCCTCCTTATAGCTGCTCGGATTACAAGAGCTTGTTTTTAGAAATCTATAGAAGGGCCTCATATTGCCTACTGGTGGGTGAAAGTGTGGGAATTATTAGGGCTGGAAAAGCTCTCCGATATGTTGGAAGGGAGAATGTTATGTCATCTGGCAACCATTCCTGGACTTTGTGCGGGACAAGGAACACATGTTTTTTCAACCAATGTTATTGAAACATTTTCTGAAACCCTGAAATATGTACTGAGCCCTCACCCATCTCCTGTAACCGACATTGTGCAATATATATATATAAACGAAATTGTTTTTTTTCTTTTCTGTCCATCTTTCCCCTTGTCGCGGTCACTTCACCTCCTTCCGATGTAAGTATTGGTCCATGTTAATGAATTACTCTATTTGATGGTTATATATTTGGGGAAGGCAATGAATTATGACCATTTATCATGAGGAAACCTATACAAGAATTCATTGTTTTTTTTTTTGTTTAACTGGCAGTGTATATTTAGATTTTCCTTATATGATAGTTGCATGTTCTCAAGCCGGACTATGAACTGAGAGGATCAAATGACTCAGAGGGGGCGGGATGATGGTTGCTTAATGAATTTACAAAGTGCCTATTGGATTGTTCTGTTATTGTCTGTTTTTATACACTGAAAATTCAATAAAATATTGTCAAAAAAACAAAAAAATAGGACAGTGGGTATGGATGAGAAGAGAGCAACCCCTTTATTGAAGAGAGCAGAGACCCCTGATCCTCTGAGTAAACTATGGCCCCATAACCTCGAATCATGAAATAATGTGGCAGCTAATAACCTATTGATGTGCATTAGAAATATAAGCCTGAGTGCTACACCCTGCTCAAGAGCACCTGCGGCAAAGAAGTGGCTGGGCATTATAGGTCAAGTTTTGTTATGTTATTTTGCATTTATATAGCGCCTTATGTACCATTGGTATTGTCTTGGGGCGCTGGTAGGTTGAATGCCCTCGGGAACCGAAGTTCAAGTCAGTAGAGCGAGGTAGAGCGCGTCAAAAGTCACGTGTGAGCACCAGATGTGTGTGCAGCTGGTGTGGTATTCGTGTGATAGCTGCTTCTTAGCGGTAGGTGTGGTGGTTGAGAGATCAATAGTTTGTGTTCGTTCTGGCAGGTTGTTATCCAGACCGATACTGGCTGCTTTAGGCCTGAGGAGAACGCCTAGGCTGGAAGGTGTATAACCAGCATTGTTAGGGTGATGGGAAGTATGAGGCAGAATGATGTTATGAGAACAGCTATACCGAATGGTTTCATAGTATCGCTGTGTTCTAGATGAGTGGTGGTGTAAGGAAGAGAGTAAGCGTGGAGATGTGATAAGGTGGTTTATCTTGGGTGCTTACGGTCAAGCTCACCCCAATGGTTCCATGTACGCCATCCGTTCCATGTACTCAGACTGTTCCACGCATTTACGACTGTTTCAAGTGCTCCAAGCCATTCGTATCAGCCATCCGCTCTACGCACTCATCCACTTCGTTCATTAATCCTACATTATCGGTTCAGCCCGTGTCACTTGTCGTACGCATTCGATTAGTTTCGTGCTCTCGATCAGTCCCATGCACTACATCCGTCTCATCTACTCGAATCGTCTATTTTCTACTTTCCATTCATACCATGCACTCTCACAATCCATGCCATCCGTCTGTGCCCCGATCCCTCTCCAGAATTCATCTTTCCACCTTTTTTTTTTATCGTTTCACTGCTTTGATCTGGTTTATTCATTCCATTCTGTGTGTCCTTTTAGATTACATTAGAGGTTATTAGTTTTCGATTTCTCACTTGGTTCATGATGTTGTATTGCTGTTTTAATGCTAATGAATATCTAGTCGTTCTGGTTAGTTGACAAGTTGTTATCCACTTTATCCCTCACATCCACATTGATCCTTTTGTCCATTACATTTGTCCATTTCATTAATTTCAGCCGCATTACTGTCTTCATACAACTTATTCTTTTTATTTACTTCACAGGTATGATCGTTTTTACTCAATCTATTTTGTTTGTCCTTTTTAGATAATCAGTAGAGGTTAATAGTTTACGATTTCTTGCTCGGATCATGATACTGCATTGATATTTATGATCTAGTATTTTGGCAACGTCTTTGAGATGCTGTTATCCAGTTTGAGTTGGATTAAGTTCGGGGTCGGTTTTAGGGGAAAAGCCACGTTTTCAGCAATTTGCGGAAAGACATAAGGTCTTCAGTGAGTCGGATGTGGGGCGGGAGTGCGTTCCATACAGTGGGGGCCAAGGCTGAGAATGATGATCCGCCTAACCTGACTGAGTTTGTTTTTGGTATGACTAGGAGGCCTGCTGAGCTAGATCTTAGAGTATGTTCAGGGTTATAGGGTTTTAGTTTGTCTTGAAGATATTATGGTCCGGTTTTGTGCAGTGCTCGGTGGGAAATGCATAAGGTTTTGAAAGTCATCCTTCGGGCGACCGGAAGCCAGTGCAGAGTTTTAAGGGCTGGGGAAATGTGGTCTCTCGGGCCAAGCGCTAGTAGCAATTTGGCTGTGGCATTTTGTGCTCTTTATAGTTCAGTCAGTTGGTATGCGTGGACTCAGAGGTGGAGGGGGTTAGCGCGGTCCAGTCTTGATATAACAATTGATTGGACACCGGAGAGTCTGTTTGGAAAGGAGAGGTACAGAAAAATTTGCTTAAGAGTTTTAAGGTGGTAGTGGCAGGACTTTGACAGGTTGTTGACTTGGCGCGAGAGTGTTAGGTCAGAATCTAGGACGCATCCAAGGTTTTTTACTGATTTAGAGGGGGTCGGTGAGTTGCCCATGGCAGATGGCCACGGTAGTGGGTGCGGAAGAAGTTCGGTGTTGCCACATACCATGATTTCGGTTTTGGAGGGGTTTAGCAAGAGGTGGTTTGTGGTCATCCAGAGCTCTATGTCGAGGAGGCAGGAAGCGAAGTCATGTCGGCATTTTGGTTTTGAGTTCAGGAGTTTCAGAATCAGCTGAGTGTCATTGGTCTAGTTGTAGCACAGGATGTTGTGCATGCAAATTATTTGTGGGAGGGTGGCCATGTAGAGATTGAACAGGAGGGCTGATAGGCATGCTCCTTGAGGAACTCCGTTGTCGACTGGTCGGGCTTGGGAGGAATAGGTTGAGAGTAGGGTTATTTGATTCCTGTTTTTGAGGAAGGATGCTATCCATTTGAGAGCGGTTCCACAAATTCCTAGGGAGTGGAGGCGATGAAGAAGGATTGAGTGATTGATTGTGTCGAAAGCGGCAGATAGGTCAAGGAGGATTAATGCGGTGCAACCCTCAGAGTCTGCTGTGTTTTTAAGGTCATCCCACATTGAGGGTAGGGTGGTTTCAGTTCTGTGTCGGGCTCTGAAACCTGATTGAGCAGGGTCTAGGAGATTATTGGCTTCGACAAATGCATTTAGTTGGGAGTAGGTGGTTCGGTCGATGAGTTTGACAAGGAACCTGGTGTTAGAGATGGGGCGGTAGTTTTTGGGCTCGAGGGAAGGTTTCTTTTTTATTAGATGTTTGACATGAACTGTTTTGAATGCCTAGGGAAAAATTCCTGAGGAAAGGGATTCATTTATGATGGTTCTCGCGTGTTCTCCTGTGCAGGTCAAATCGAAGATTTCTTTGAGGGTTGTGGCCGGGCAAGATTCTAGTGGAGAGCCGGATGGTTTGCGGGCAGAGAGAAGTTTGAGAAATTGGTCGGCAGATATTGGACTAAAGGAGTCGAACTTTGGTTGGGTAGTGGTCACAGGTGGTGGGTTGGCCGGTAAGGAGGGTGGGTTGCCTGGTGGGTGTAAGAGAGCTAGTTTGTTGGTTAGAGCGTTTGTTCTTTCGAGAGCTGTAGTGTAAAAGTAGAGAGAGAGAGAGGGAGTCACACAGTGATTGGGAGGCGCTCGCGACGGTGATGCATGATGGTTTGCTGAATTCAGTGATGATTTTGTGAAGTTCTTTGCTGGGGTTTTTACAATTTAGGATTCGGGAGTTGTAATGGGCTTTTTTTGCTTTTCGGATTTTGGCCTTGTACTGATAAAGGTGCCGGCTAAGGTGGATCTGCTCAGGGGAGTTTTGTCCTTCCGCCATTTGCGTTCTAGGTATTTATATAGTTGTTTACTGGTCTTCAACTCAGGTGTGAACCATCTAGGAATGATGCCACGCCGGGCTAATGGTTTACAAGAGAGTGTGAGCCGCATTAGTGTCGTTTTGAGCCATGAGTCAAAGGCGTTGGGGGTTAATTGATTATTGAGTAGGCTGGTAGGCGGGGGAGACTGGAGGAGTGGGTCGGCTAGGTCCGGAACGATAATTAGTTTCTTCCAGCATTTGCGCAGATTCGGAGGTTCAGGTTTGGGAAGAGGGTTGGGTGAGCGAATGGCGAAAGAAACAATGAAACGATCGGACCAGATGATAGGGATGGTGGGTTTTAGCTGTATCAGGTTGTGGGAGCTGAAGATGGCATCAAGAGTGTGTCCTTTATAGTGAGTCGGGCCGTTTGTGTGAGGTTGGAGGTTAATTGCGTCTAGGCCGTCAACCAGCGAGTGCGTCATAGGGTTGGTGGGGATGTCCAGCCATATGCTGAAATCACCTAGAAGGGTGAGGTTGGGATGGTTTAGTTGGAGGGTGGCAATAGAGTCACAGAGGTTGCTTGAGAATTGTCTATCGTACCCAGGGGGTCTGTAGATTATTAGGAAGCTGTGCGAGAACGAAGGGGAAAGGGATAGTTCAACGAGGAGTGACTTGCAGGAAGGAATGGAAGGTTGGTAGTCAATGATTGAGGCATGGAAATGAGACTTGAAGGCGAAAGCTATTCCTCCTCCTCTAGAGGGACGGTTCAATGGGATGAGGGAGTAGTCCGGCGGAAGGCTTCAGTGGCGAAAGGGGCAAAGTCGTCAGAGAACCAGGTTTCGGTGATGAAGACCAGGTCTGGTTTGTCAGAGGCGAGGAGGTCAAAGATGCTGTGTCTGTTTTTTGCTACGGATCAAGCATTAAATAGGATGCAATTCACTTTGGTAGAAGAGGTTGATGTCAGAGTCGCAGAGATGGGGTGTGGGGTGGGAGGGGGTGGAGAGGGGAGGGGTTGGTGATAGCCAATGGGAACAGTGGGCGAGCAGTAGAGTTGGTGGGTTTCGGGTGGGAGTGGTTCGACGCGTGTGTTGGGCTGATTGGGTTTGGCACTGGAGATTTGGAGGTGGGGTGTGTGAGGGTAGGAGTTTCAGTTGTGGTTGGTCAGAAGGCGAGGGATTTTAGGTAAGGTGAGGCATGGGGGGGTGGTGAGAGGGGGGGATGAGGTGGTGGGTTGAGACAGGGGAGGCGATGAATGCTGAGAGATTGAGGGGGACCAGGTACGTTTCCTCTTTAGTGTCTGTTGCGACTGGTGTGTGTGAGAGGGTGGGGGGGGGGAAGAGGGATGAGGCTGCAGTTCTTACTAGGGCTCTGCTTGCAGTTTTAAGGGAGGGGAAGGAGTGTGGTCAGTGTGGGATGATGGTGGGGGTTGATGGGATAAGCGTGGGGTGCATGGTTGCTGGGCAGGGGGTGCTTGTGAGGCTAGTGAGGTGAGCGGGTATGCTCATAGCAGGCTGTTCGTTAGAGAGGTTCAGGGGAGCAGTGGTTTTAGGGTGGATGGCTTGCCATCGTGCCCCTCTGGCTTGGTGTTTGGAAAGGGATAGAGTGGGGGATGTGGGAGACTAGGATGATTTGGGAAGGCTGGGATTGGGAGGAAGGGTTGGCAGGGGGGGGTGCACGGCGGTCGTTTTCGCTAGTCTTCTGTGGATCGGGTGCTAAGTAACTGTGATATTATTGAAGGTTTCTGGGTTCAAATTGAATAGGTATACTTCTAAAATCAGCCAGGGCACGCTATTAGGCACACTTCTAAATTCAACTTTGCACAGAGAGGATATTGGGCGCAAATCTAAATTCAACTTTGCACCTGGAGGATAATTAAGCACACTTCTAAATTCAACCAGGGCAGGCTATTAGGCATACTTCAGAGTTAAACTTTGAACAGAGAGGATATTAGGCACACTTCTAAAGTCAAGCAGGCGAGGTTATTAGGCACATTTCTAAATTCAACTTTGTGCAGATAGGATAGTATGCACACTTCAAAATTCAACTTTCCACGGAGGGTATTAGTCACACTTCTTAGTTCAACTTTGCACAGGGAGGATATTAGGTAACCAAATTCAATTTTGTACAGAGAGGATATTAGGTAACCAAATTGAACTTTGCAAGGGAGGATATTAGGCACAGTTCTAAATTCAACTTTCCACAGTGAGGATATAAGGCACATTTACACAGGGAGGATATTAGGTAAGCAAATTCAACTTTGCAAGGGAGGATATTAGGCGCACTTCTAAATTCAACTTTTCACAGAGATGATATTAGGGACACTTCTAAATGTAAATTTCACAGTGAGGATATTAGGCACACTTCTAAAGTCAACTAGGCCAGGCTATTAGGCACACTTCTAAATTCAACCAGGGCACAGAGAGGATATTAGGCACACTTCTAAATTCAACCAGGGCACGCTATTAGGCACAATTCAACCAGGGCACAAAGAGGATAATAGGCACACTTCTAAATTCAACCAGGCCAGGCTATTAGGCACACTTCTAAGTTCAACTTTCCACAGAGAGGATATTAGGGACACTTCTAAATTCAACTTTTCACAGTGAGGATATTAGGCACACTTCTAAATTCAACCAGGGCACAGAGAGGATACTATGCACACTTCTAAATTTAACCAGGGCACGCTATTAGGCACACTTCTAAATTCAACCAGGGCACGCTATTAGCCCACTTCTAAATTCAACCAGGGCACGCTATTAGGCACACTTCTAAATGTTATAAATGCGAACTTCTAAACGCAATGCTACCACAGTATGGAGGTTTTACAATGGTTTCGTTTCTAGGGGTTGAGTGGTAGGGTAGTATGGCATTAAGTAATTGCTTCTTTCCCGGCCCTTGCCACACTTACTTATTGTTGGCTCCTTGCTTCTACCTGCAGATACAACCTGGAGCTGTCGCGATGGAGCTTTCCTTTGCAATGGGGTCCTTAGCCAATGCGGCTGCCCTGGAGGAAGCTGCCCTGGGAGGGTCGTTAATGGCCGCAGAAGGATGGTCCAGGGGCCAATCAGGGCATGGTGGGCGGGTCGGGAAGCGGGGAACTGGAGCGGCTGTGGGGTGACATCTGGGGGCTGTGGGGTTAAGGAAGGTGGATGGAGGCAAGATGGCTGGGGGCACCAAAGTAAAATACTCACCAGATGGGCACTAGGAGACATGAAGCAAATGCGCTCCTCGAGGAAGAACGGGACTCTACTTTAGAAACACACGGCTTGCTGGCCAATCAGGGAACGGTAGATTGTAAGCAGAGTCAAAAGAGGAGCTGAGTGCTATATCCCCGACATGTATTGTGCATTAGGGATCTGAACCAGAGGAATAGCCAAACACTTTTTATCCAATCCCAAACTGTTGGGATAGACCAGATACAAGCAGTGAACCCGTTTGTATGCTTTACGTAAACTCATAGTTCCTATAGGAATTTATTGAAACCCCTTTCTAATTTAGTGAACTGGACCCACAAAGCAGCAGAAGTACATCCCTGACACTTTGAATTATATTAGAGAACCTAAGGGAGACCAGTAACCTAGTAGAGACAGACCTCAGACACTTTATTGTTTATACTATCCTGGCACTGTCTGTTTAGTCCAAACCAAGAACCGGTATCCTTGTTCCGTTTTATATAAATCACGAGAGCCTGCAAGTGTTTTCCCAACCTTATCTAAACTGTGTAATAATGTTAAACGTAAACGAGTCATGTGGTGTTAGTTGGTTTGCCACAAACCATTTTGTATAGTTGTAGCGCTCAGCAACAGCGATTCATTTAAAAACAAGTGTATAACTACCAATTTAGCTACTTGCTGAAAATATCTTGGCAAGATTTACCAGTCATACAACACTCACTTGTCACATGTAACATTTGGAAAGCAAAACTAATGTAGTCTAATACCACACCCGCCTGTATCACATTTAAACAGCAACATTTCGCATTAGTATTCATGGAATGCAACAGTGCCATTTTTACACTACCTTCCTGTTGTAACTGGGCCAGGAAAAGTGCAAGATATGTATCCGATATTAACTCTGGTCCCGTCAAGAGAGAGTTCAAGTTAAACCACTGAAAAAAATGTAACAAAATACTTGAATGCAACATTAATGCAGACATTTTACAAACAAATGTATTGTAGTTCAACAGGAATAGACACAGAAAGTGAGATACTGAGACAAAAGAATAAAAAAGAAACACTGCGCCAAACCACTTCATTAGTGGTAGTTGATATATAGACAAAGGAAAATAGTTCGGTTGTTGTAAATGGACTTCATGTTCCGAAATACTTCTCTCTAACAAACAAAAGCAACTCCAGCTATTTTTCTAAAACGTATCCCAAGAACCTACTTGTTGGACCACGCCTGGGCATATCATTTTTACCAACCGCTTCAGGACGTTAACAGACCAACATGCTCGGGTCCAGGAAAAGCCCACTGTGGCAGCACTTACTGAGAACAGGTGTGGTCCACGATGAAAGAGGATTGAGACACAGGTTGATGGACAGTAATATGTCCCAGAAATTAATCACTTTTAAGGTGCATTTTTTAAGAATCAACAATAAAAAAGAAGCTTTCACCAGGCACAGAAATTGAATTTTGCATGGATTCCTCATTTATCTGGGGCAAGATTGTAGTATATGTTTAGATGCTAAAAATATACTCTGTAGACAGCCTCATTTACTGATGCTCCCCCGATTCACTACAATTTGTACTAGAAGGAGGCAACATTTTGAAAAGTGTCTGGAGCTATATGTTGGTTATTCCTTTAAAATGTATTACTACTATATAGAGTTTGAAACTGTTTATTGAAGCAGTTTTAAAGGGAATAAAAAGAAGATTTTTTGTTTATTTATACCGCGTGCCGAACCCTGGGGCAACTGGGCACTGGAGACTTAGAGGTGGTTACAGCAGAGTAAATACATACAAGCATAGTGAAGACATACAAGCTAATGACAGTAAGTGCAAGAGACGGGGAAACATGGTGGTCGATGGGCACACATAGGATAAGTGTACATTAGTTGGCGTGTCTGACAGAGGTGGAGTTCTTGTTGGAGAGCCAGGCTTTCACTTTCGCTCTGAAGGTCCAAAAGGAGGGTTCTGCTCTAAGGTTCAATGGTATGGCATTCCATTGTTTGGCAGCTAGGACTGGGAAGCTGGATCCGCCTGCTTTCATTAGTAGTAATTTGGGGATGGAAAGACAATGAGAGTACAACGTTCTGGTAGGTGTGATTGAGGTGTGTTTGTTGAACTTATCTGCCAGGTATTCGGGGGATTCGTTAGATAGGCATTGGTGGACGATAACAAGGGATCTAAGGATAATCCTGTCTCGTACCGGGAGCCAGTGGGAATCATATCTGAAGCTGGAGATGTGTGAATACCTTGGGATGCTCAGAGCCGCTCTGAGGGCATTATTCTGCAGGACCTGCAATTTGTTCAGGTTACGTTCTGAAGTGCCAAGAAAGAGGGTATTACAGTAGTCAATTTTTGAGAGCACTAGTGCTCTGGCTAGTGTGATAAAGCCGGATGGCGAGAGGAAGGGTTTGCAGGCCTTGATAAGCTTATTTGTATAAGCTGTGGAGGAGGCTGTGGCGTTCACCTGTTTTTTGACCAAGAGAGTAGTCTAGATAAACCCCGAAGGTTTTAATTTCTTTGGCTACAGTGATTTGATTACCATCTATGTTGAAAGAAGTGTAGCGGGGGTCTAGTTTGTTTAGTCGAGGTTGGAAGCAGACGAAAAGGAGCTCAGTTTCCTCATCGTTGAGGCAGAGGCCATGTTCTGCCATCCAGGCTTGGATCTCCAGGTAGAGGTTTTTGATCCGTAAGGCGTCCTCTTCATAGCACCCCGATAGGGTGATGCAAACCTGGGTATCGTCAGCATAGTTTATGTGACACCCAGGTTATAAAGGCGGTCGAACAATAGCTTTGTGAAGATATTGTATAAGGTCGGCGAGATGCACGAGCCTTGTGGGACGCCGCAGAAGATAGAAATGGGGTGGGCTGAAGACACTCCAAATATGGGAAATGGCAAAGTTACAGTTTACTTAAGTTCATTCATGAGAAGTGAGCACAATCAATCTTTTTTGAATATTTTCTCAAAGGTGCTGAAGCCATTAAGTGACAAACATGCCGCACAAAAAACTATCATCCCTTGCAAAAGCTCCGTCTAAACCCAAAGCAAAAATCAATATCAAGAGTATCTGATAAAACAACAAACAGCAGCACGACTTGCCGACCGGAGGGCAAGAGCAACTTTCTCCAGGGCAAATGAGACCAATCAGGACACGGGCAACGCTGAGTACCCCAGCTAGTGCTAAATGAAAGGAAGAGTTGCTGCCACATATTTAGGAGGATTTTCCTTAGGTGCCGTTTCCTGGTGTATCCAACCCACTTGGTTCACACACCTTTTGAGAATATCCGGCTTGCCAAAGAAATGGAGCCGAGCAGCAAAATGTCCAAAAGGTACAGCAAGCAACTTCATATACACAGAGATTGTGCACACAATATATTCTTAAAATATATATTCTCTATATAGATCAGGCAAAAGAAAAATCACAACAATCACAGGTCAGGAAGCATATGCAAGATCGAGGTCTACTGTTACCAACAAACATTTAAAAGGCTCTAAAAATTCCTCTGTAGTTCCACAAGGTGTTCATCAGAAGATGAAGATTTAGAGGCAAGTAAAGCTTTCCCGATCCTTTAGAAAAAGGGGGTCAGGACAGCACAAAGTCAGTCAATGGGGGAAGAGATTGCAGAAAAAACAGCATTCTTTGTGGAGAAAGGCCTCCCCTTTGTGAAAAGTACTACAATTGCAGTCCCAATGTTCTAGTCAGATCTGAAACATGTCAGAACCTTGGATCCAAAGAGGGAACCGTCAAATGAGGATCAAGGTCAGGAAGAGGCACTCTAGAACACCAGAGGAGGCAAAAGTGAATTCTAGAGTTCAGTAGCCCATCCCAGAGCAAGTTCGGCGCAGGGTTTTAGAGGTGATCCAGAGGTAAGGTTCTCCAGAGATCATTGAAACTTCAGCAATGGGGCACTGGTGCAGAGAAGACTAGAAGATCCTTGGGAAGACAGATTATTGAATATTCTTAGCCCACTCAGCCAAGCACAAAGTAGGTGTCGAGTTCTAGTTGGCAATCACCAGAGTTGCTCAGTTTCAACATCATCTATGGGCTAAAGTGCTGGATTCCAATGATGGGGTTGGCACCAGGAGACCCCAGGGAAGGAGGATAATAAGTGATTCATTCTGGGGACCACATTGGAGAGGAGTCAGCGACCTCAGAGTTTTCAAGTTGCAGATTTGGCGAAAAAGTGGGGCAACAATGGGCAGAACAAGTCCCTGCAGCTGTACAGATTGGGGAGCGTGGGGGACGGGGGGGATTGAAACAGGGCATCCAAAAGCTCTCCACAGATGAAGAAAAGCAGAACATCCAAAGATAAAGAGGAATGACGGGTCGTCTTCAGCAAATGGGCCCCTGCTTCTCAGACAGTTGAAGGCACAGCTACAAGCTTCGGAGATACTGGGCCTTTGGACAGATGTGTTGATCCAGCTGTCCCCGCCGGAACAGAGAAGAGCACCGTAGCCCGTTCTTTCTTGGTGCCCGGATGGGCAAAGTTACACTTTTGGGATTCCAAGGAGCCCATTTGGTGCAGGATTGGATTCAACCAGAAGGAGAAGGTGAGAAGACGTATTTAATCCCCACAACGGAGGCTTGGGGTGACCCCAGTCTACTTTCCCACACCCAGCTATATTCAAACATTTGGCGGCAAGCCAATAGCTGGCCACCAATTTGGGCGTCCCAAGCAATCATTCAATTGCGGGTTTCGCACACAAAGGACTAAATCAACATTTTCCCCAGACAAACATCGACCTATGTGAATCAGAACTGGTTCATATAGCACCATTTACCCCAACACAGACACTTAGACAAAGGGGCAAAGTGTAGTCATGTGAACACCTTAGGACTAAGGTGAACAAAGACAACCTCAATTTTAGGAACCTGGAGAAGTGGACGCCAATGTGAACAAATCAGCAGCCACCAGCCATGCCACAGGACTAACAGAGGATACCAACTACCCTGGCACACTGTTGGGCACCTTGAGAATCTTAAGGATCCTCTAGCAAAGAGGCTTCAGATTAATCCTGGCTGGGAGGAAAAAGTCATAAACAAAGAACGCATCAAAAGAACGGAGGGGATCCTGGAAGTTAGGAAAATAGAATGTTGCCCTAAAAGATTTCACAAGATTAGACCCAGTTTATTTGAGAAAAATCACGGTTCACTAAGGTCTGTTTTAACCAAATTTAAACAGAAATAAAGCCCCTATTCGTGGCTAGACTGGCCAACCATTTTATTTTTTGCCCTTTCCAACAAACTCTTCGCAAGTGTCGTGTTATGGTGAAATACTGCCTCTTGCAATGCTATGTCCAATGACCCTCTTGTAGTCGCAGAGACACAAAACATAATGGAAATTGTCATGACCGGCGAAGTGTCAGAATTAAACTATTATCAAAGTTGTCACTGATATTAAAGAGGAAAAAAATCAAAATGAGATCCTAGAGGTAGGATCCTTCATTATTGAAAAAAAAGATCTGAAGTCTTCCTTTCAGTTATGTATTGTTTTTTTTTAAAATCAAATTTTATTAGGTTTCGTACATGTGTTACAACAATGCAGAACATATTTAAACATAAACAAACAGGAAACCAGTTATAACCCATCACCCACCTCCCACCAGTTCAAGTTCTCAGTAATTGCATATTTGACGAGTTCTGAAAAGAGCGTAGCAATGTCTACATGATGTGCACTTAGCACGGCGAAGTCGTGGGCCGAGCTTTAAAGTACTCTAAGTTGGACCAGTGAACGATGGCCCGAGGCCCCCAGGGGGGAGTTCTCTGGGTCCTATACTGAGCGGCCGTATTTTTCAAAGAAGGGGAGCCATATTTCCTCGATATTGGATCTAGATTCGTCTGGTAAAAGCATGAGGAATTTCATGTCGTAAATGGCCCGTACCTTGGTTACCCATGCTTTTTCCCCGGGCATTCCGGGGTTCTTCCATTTTCGTGCCAGGCAGCACCTGGCCGCCACCAACATACCCTGCAGCATGTGGTCATGGGTATTTTCATGATCGTCACCAATGTCAAATCCGAAAAGGAGAAGCCAGGTGCAGGAAGGCCGCTCCACCCAATCTATCCCCTTAATCCATGACAATACCTCCTCCCAGTACCTTTGGACCACCGGGCACCTCCACCACATGTGAATATAATCCCCCCTTTCGGTCCTACACTTCCAGCAATGTGGGTCGTACCCTGGCCTCATTCTAGCAATCCTCTGCGGGGGGTAGTGCCATCATGCAATACCTTGAGGGCCTGGTGGCGCTACTGGAGTGAGGCCGTGGAGCGATTGGCCCGCCTACACATCTCCCCCCACCTCTCGTCGTCGATCTCCTCACCCAAGTCCTTTCCCCATTGTGTGCGTGCAGGTGGGGGGTCTCGTGGGACAGAAAAGAGGAAGAGCTTGTAGAGGCGGGATATTATTCCCTTGGAGCCCCTCGCCGAAAGGAGGAGTTTTTCAAAGTCTGTGAGGTCTCTCCTAAGGGAGTCCCCCCAGGATGGTTCGGCTAGGACTCCCTTAAGCTGGAGATAGCGAAAGGGGGACAAGGTGCCTATCCCCAGGGCTACTTCCAGATCTTTCAGGGGTAAGAAAGAGCCCCCACCCACAGGTGATCAGTCCTGCTAAGGCCTGCCTCGAACCACGTCTGGTACGCCACTGGCTCTGCTATCTTGGCTAGGAAGGGAAGGGGGGGGCCCAAATGCAGCTCAGTGAGGAGGGCCAGGTTGTGAGCCAGCGGTAGTAACCCCCTCCCTTCCTCCATAGGTACCACAGCACTTTTAGAACTGGGTGATACAAGACACTTCTAGGGATCTTCTTCCTCAGGACCAAGAGCCATTCCTCTATGGTGACAGGCGCGAGTGGCCCTTTGTCCATGGCTACCCATTGTTTTTCGTACCTGGGGCAAATTGGTCGACCAGGACCCTCAGTTGGGAGGCCCTATGGTATGTTTCAAGGTCAGGGTATCCCACCCCTCCATCCTTCTTCGGTCTGGTGAGCACCTCGTAGGAGATTCTATGTTTCTTGCCTGACCAGAGAAAGATGAGGAGGACTCGCTTTGTTTCCTTGAAAAATGTTTTGGGGATCAGCACCAGGAGCATTTGAAAGAGAAATAAATACTTGGGAAGGATTACCATGTTTATGAGGTTGAGACGTGCCATCCAGGAGAGCCCCGACCCTGACCATCGCTCTATGTCTTTCCGGATTGCTGACCAGAGGGGGTGGGGGGGGGAAATTGGCCAGATATAAGCCCTCGGGATCACGGGTGACCTGGACTCCGAGGTACCGGAATCCGTCATCTCTCAGCCTAAAGGAGAGCCCGTTGACAAAAGCCATCTCTGAATCTGGTAAATTACCCCCTACGAACGCCACCGATTTCTCCAGATTAACTTTGTACCCAGATAGGTCCCCATAGCACGAGAGGCCCTGCAGCATTCGGGGGACTGTTTGGGATGGGTTTGTGATATAGAGCAGTGCATCGTCTGCAAAAAGACAGACTTTGCACTGCATCTCTCCGACCTGTTCTCCCCTGATGGCCGCATCGTTACGGATAGAGATTGCCCATGGTTCCATCACGAGTGCGTAGATTAGTGGGGACAAAGGGCATCCCTGCCGTGTACCACACTCGAGGGGGAATGTCCTCGACTCAGTCCCATTTGCCACCACTCTAGCGGAGGAGTAGAGCGCGGTGATCCAACCCAGCCACCTCGGGCCCATACCCAGGGTCGTGAATACCGCCCTCATAAAGGCCCAGCTGACCCTGTCGAAGGCCTTCTCCGCATCAAGGGCCAGTAGGAGCGCGTCTTCGTCGCGGACCCCTCTCGAGGCAAGCACATGGAGCGTCTTCCGCATATTATCGGAAACCTGCCTGTTCAAGACAAATCCCGCTTGGTCGGGGTGTACCAGGCGCGGAAGGCAGCCCTCGAGTCTTGTGGCCAGGATTCTGGCAAAGATCTTAGCGTTCAGGTTGAGGAGTGAGATGGGTCTATAAGACCTGCATTCCATCTGGTCCTTGCCGGGTTTGGGTATAACAGTGATGAGGGCCTGCAAGAATGTCGGTGGGATGGACTCCCGATTCCTGATCCGGTTAAACAATTTGGCCAGGGGCTTCAGCAGGACGGGTTGGGTCTGCTTGTAAAAAAAAAAAATCGGCTGTATAGCCGTCTTCTCCCGGTACCTTTCCCACCTTCAGTCTTTTGATGGCACCCTCCACCTCCTCCTCCGATATCTCTCTCTCCAGGACCTCTAGCCCCATGTTGGACAGCCTAGGCAGAGGGTGTTCTACCAGATAGGCGCGGATGTCCTCCAGTGATTCGCCTGCCTTTTTGGAATAGCATCTGCTGTAATAGTCAGCGAAACACTCCACTATTTCCTCACGGCCCCCGTGAATCCCGCCCACTACATCCCTGAGACGAGTGACTCCTCTCTCAACCCTGCAGCCCCAAGCCCTCTGCGCCAGTAGGGTCCCCACCTTATCTTCCTGTTCGTAGTACCTCTGCTTGGTGTATCATTTTTTTGATAACTTCCCCTATGAGGACCGTATGGAGTGCCTGTCTTTTACCCTGCATCTCCTCCAAGAGAGCCCCTCGATCAACCCCCGGGAGGCCCAGTCTGGCTCGCAGAGGGCCCAGCTCTGCACAGAGTTTACCCTCGATTAGGCCCCTCTCCCGTTTACGTCTCGAGCCCTCCGCTATGCGAAGGCCCGTGAAAGTGGCTTTCGCGGCATCCCACACCATGGACATATCCGTCTCACCGGTGTCGTTCGTCTCAAAGAAGGCCAACATTTCCTGTCTCATGAAATCCCGAAATACCGGGTCCCTGAGAAGTGTATCATTACAACGCCATCGGGAAGATCTTGGGGAGATGGGCAGTGACCAATTTGCTATGAGCAGTTCTTGGTCCGACCAAGTTATGGCTTCCACCTTCGGCTGTTGTGCCACCCCGTTCCCTTCTTCCGAGATTAACAAAAGGTCAATTCTGGTGTAGGTGCAATGAGGGAGCGAAAAAAGGTGTACCCACCCTGGCTCGGGTTTGCTTTTCGCCAAACGTCCACCCAATAATGCTCTCAGGAGGGCCTGCAGGGCCAGATTGTCCTTGGAGACGCCCCTGGGTGTCCCCCCTTTCGCGGACCACCAGTCAAGCCTCGGGTCCATTATAAAGTTGAAGTCCCCCCCTAGTACCATGGCTCCCTCTGCCCACTCATCCATGACATGAAAGACCTGAGTGAGGAAGTGTATTTGTTTTGAGTTGGGCGCGTATAGAGTGGCCAGGGTAACGCGCTCTCCCTCACAGGTTCCCTTAATGCCCTGGAAACGACCACCAAAACCCCTCTTGGTTTCTATATCTGTGAGACGGAACGCCCTGCTCAGGAGGATTCCCACCCCTTCCTTCTTAGAACTTCTATGTGAGGCCCAGTAATTACACCCAAGGTCTTTCCCCTTGATTTTCGATTCCCTGCCTTGCCTGTAGTGCGTCTCCTGTAGGAAGAGAACCGTTGGGTGTTGCTTACGGAACATGTTACTCGTGAGAGATCTCTTATTCTGGGAATTAAGGCCCTTGACATTCAACGTGCCTATCTTTGCTTCAATCATTGTCAGTTTTCGTTACGCACACTGAAATCACCTCTAAGTGACTGCTACTCGGAGCCCGTTGCAAAAAAAGTGTCCATAGTTTGATCTGGTTTTCCCTTTCCCCTCGAGCCCCACGAGGGGCACCCCCCTACCCCTCTACTCCCCTCCCTCCTCTTACCATTTTGTGGGGCGTTTGCCGCCGGGTCCCCGGGTGGGGATGTGACTGGCAACGAACCACCAGGGTCGCTTCCCTGGCCCCGGGAAAACATTTTCTTAGGTGTAGCGCTTTCCAACATGCCTCTCTTCGTCAAGCACCGGCACTTTCTGATCCGCAGTGGGGAACTGGCTGTAGTGTCTCCCGAGCCAGGCACCCCCCGGCCTTAGTACCTGATCGTGTCCCTTTGCCCCTGACTGGGCATGTCACGGCATGACGCCGGGAGAGACACCTACAGTTGTCCATGTGGAGTCGCCGTGTAACTTCCTATGAAACCATTCAACAGCCTCTAAATGGCCAACACTTCAACCCTGACCGAAGTCAATTGAACAGAGAACTTCCCACTGGTCGTGGGAAAAACACACTATGACCGGAGGGCTCCATAAATCGTTGCGTGTTCCTGTGGGGTGTGGATCAGGCCTTCTGCGCAGAAAGGCGAGCCTTGGTTGCTGCTTGTGCGCTCATATAGGGTCTCCTTGGTCTGTGGGTGGATGTTTGGTTTTTCGAAATTTACGTGAGCCTTTGACCTTTAGCTTCCCCTGGGAGAGGTCTGGGCCTCGAGGGGCACAAGGGCGGTCTCCGTTGGTTTCGTTCCGATTTTCTGATGGTCCCGCGATGTCACCTGTGAGATCCTCGGTGGCCCTTCGGATTTCCGCCTCTGTGACTAGTTGGTACCTCTGGCCCTGCCATTCAAATGCCAGGTGGAATGGGTGGCCCCAGCGATAGCGTGTCCCCTTTTCTGGTAGCCACCTGGTGATAGTGCCGCATTTTTTTCACATCTGGAGAGTGAGGGACGAGAGATCCTGGTAAATCGTCACCCTGGAGTTACCATGTTGAATATCCCGTAAGGTTCTCGCCCTCTCCAACACCCTAGCCTTGCCCTTATAGTAGTGAAATCTTGCAAGCACTGAGCGTGGGCCTCTACCCCCCTCCAGCCCGATGGACCCTGTCAAGCAGGAGAATCTCCCCAGAGTCCGACCCCAGGACAATTCTGATGATGTCTTGGATTTTGCTTTCAAGTCCAACCGGGGTCTCTCCCTCCGTCTCCTCAAGGCCAAAAATTCTCAAGTTGTTTCTCCTCTCCCGGTTCTCCATGTCGTCGACCTTGAGCCGGAGGTCCTCCTCGCGGCGTTGCAGTTCTTGACATCTAGTTTCCATTTGCACCTCGAGGATGTCCGTCGATACCTGGTTGCACTCGACCCCTTCTACCCGATCCTCCAGCGTTGAAACATTGGCCGTGAGGTCCGCCAATTTGGCCTCCATGTCTGTCCTCATACCCCTAATCTCTTCTAGGATCGTTTGGATGTTGCTCTGCATGGCATTCATGTCCGGGGGTTACGAGGCTGCAAGGCCGGTCTCCATGTCGTGGGACCCAGGTGTGTACTGGTATTGCGCAAGGGTCTCCCTCCAGTTCATGGGGTATCGATCACACCAAGCTATAGGGTTCTCCTGATGTGTCCTCCGGGTGGCGGAGTGGCCCAGGCGCGCTCCCGTGACAGCCTGAGCCTTCTGCGGTGGTCGGGTGGACGCCTCTGCCACTAGTCCGGAGCCCCATGGGGGCTGTGGGGAGGTAGGCCGTTGGGGCGGTGGTCAGGCGTGGAAACGTGAGTCGTTGAGATGGTTCCGAGGCACACCACCGCGTCGGCCCGGGCACAGACGGATCACTGGTAGTGAGAGCGGTGGGGGGAACACAAGTCCCCAGAGGGCCCCGGACTGGGGCAATTATAGCGGTGGTTCCTCTGTATCTCCTATGGTGGGGGCTGGTCACTCTCTGGTAATGGATGAGCCGGTTGGCGGCAGCCGTTAGCTTCTCAGAAGGCCCGCCCAGCGTTGGGCCCCGTGTGCTGATAGCGCTGGCCGTTCCTCCTCTCTGGTGGGGTCAGATGACCCGCCGCATCCAGCGTGGGGGCTCCTCTGGGATGTCCGGAGAGGAGCCGTCAACTGTGTGGCCTAAGCCGCTGATGGGGGATCACTGCAGGGCCCGCCCGAGCCGTCGACAGCACCTCAGGCCTCGGTGCACGAGCCAGAGCGGGTGGGGAAATCGACTCCTCCCACCACTACGCGGCCAGGCAATGCACAGCTCCCGCTCGGGGCCTGCCCTCAGGCACATGGGGGGGGGGGGGTCACCGTTCACAGGTCGCTATCTAGGGAACGGGGGCATCTCCGAAGACCGAACAAGCTTCTGGGTGGTCCACAGCGGTTCCCCTCCTCAACGATTGCTGGTAGATGGGGTTAAAAAGCACTTAAAGCATGCTTATCCGTGGGTTTCCCGGGGCCATACAGGGAGCTTGAGATTCAGGCCACCATCTTGTCCGTGCCCACTGGTGGCTTCCAGTTATGTATTTTTTTAAATGAATTGTTACCTTTATGACCAAACTACCCAAAAAGAAACCAATAAATTACATAAGAAGATTGAGGTTCGGCGTGATGTAAAGTTGGCAGAGCGAACGAGAAACAGGTATGGGTAGAAAGTCTATTTTTGAAAGAAATCATGTTTACAATCAGGCAAAATTAAAATACACAGTGATGGATTACCTGCTTTCCAATCTTTCGAACAGTAAACCAGTGCTCCTTATAGTTGCAAATGAATGCTCTTTCATCTCTGGGGAGCAAGAGAAGACTGTTTACATTTGAAATTATGCATTTTTTTAAAAAATGACATTGAATCAAAACTCAACAGCATTCAGCCTTCAAAGTACTTGAAAAGTAGAAAAGGTTATAACTACGCAAACAAAGCACACATTTGGGTTGCATAGTTAAAAACACCTACATTCTATGAAATCCCATTAATACATGTGAACTCAGACTATTCATGAAAATCGAGGTCTCCAAAATTTACCATGCGCTATATATATATCTTTTTATTATTAAAAATAGACATCCTCCTTTTTGTTTGGCTGTTATTATAACTGGAAATGCGTAAGGGGCACTTTTTCAGATTGCACTGGGCACACTCCAGCTTACAGTATGTAAATTTAACATGCTGCACAGGCATTGTGATTCCCTCAAAACACTCAAATCCATCTTTGAAAACCGTGTAAAGGATTTTTCAAACATACGTTTTTACAAGTGTACTCAGAAACCGAGCCATTTGCTAAAGTGAAAAAGGCGGAAGCGGTGGGGATTGGGCATGAGCAGGGTGGGCCGCCATTCTATTTCGAGCATGAAGAGTACTTCAGGTTAACTGAGTAAATAAGCATTAGCAAAGCCATTAGGATTCAGCTGTCATATCAAGTGCAGTTTAACAAAGAAACTCATCACAACACAGTTAAGGCAGAATTTCATTTTTGGTGGTTCTGCCGTCCAATTTTATGGGACTGTGGTTAGTCAGAAGGACGCAGACACTCGTGACAATTCCAGAAAGGTTTATTGAATAAGAAAAATGTCCTCTCTCTTCCCATCGCTATGGAGCATTGCCTGCCTATATAAACATCTAAAGTGCTCATCAGTAGTCAGGAAATGTCCAAACAATTGAGTTTGCTGTCCCAAAACTAATCCTAACTGCTCCCTGCACTATTCAAACTAACTAGGGCCAGGAGAACGACTCCCTTCTCTCAATGAGGCAGTGTTCTGCTTTTACTTTAAAGTTTCTCTTAATTTACTATTTTGCAATAGTCTTTGGACACCTGTATCAAGGCCTGTAACTCCTTAGAATGTCTTTCAGTTTTCCCTTATCTTTAGGGGTTGCACCCTGACGTAGTACAGGCGGAGACCAACAAAGTCTTATTAGAAAGGACCCTGCAGATTCAGAGCCCACACAACGTACACCACCAGCTCTCCCTACAGCTCCAACTACCTATCTCCACCTACATGAACAGGGAGGGTCAGGCAGCACGAGCCAGCCACAAACCAGTCACCCCCTTTACCCCCCCGCCCCCTCACAATAAAACAAAACCTAGGATAACCAGGAAAGGGAAATGGGAGAAAACAAGAACTAAGCGAATAAACTAGAGATAAACAGCAAAGAATTAGCAAACAAATAACGCAAAAGCGATGAACATGAGTTGTTACAAGCGGAACCATGTTAAAACAGAACTAAATGACCACTAAGAATAGTACAGGTACACCATCTGCATTCTGACATAATCCTTCATCCACACAGGTGCAGTCCTCTTCCTCCCCTTGCCCCCGCCACCTGAATTAACTGCAACCTCTTCAAGACCTCTGCCACATGAAGTACCATCCATCATAGCTCACACACCTTCACCTTGTATCATACTTCCCAAGCGCGTTAACAAACCACCAAACTTACCATACCGTTTCCTCAACTTGGGACAAACCAAGTCTTCCACCCCTGCTCCCTCAACAACGACCACTCTGTCCAAATTCCAAATAGTTCCATCATCCACTCTCATAGCATTGGCTAGCAACTCAATTACCCTCTTGGGCTCTGAAAATGTAGAATTCCCTTTGGGCACACGTACACCACATCCGACTCTCACCCACGACTCTACCACCACCTTAATCCGTGATTTGGTCGTTTTGCCTAACCTGGCATTAAAGTCCCTTCTTTACCTCTCCTGAGCCTTCATCGGTCTTCTTTTAAGGTTATCCTCTACCTCCTCATTAGCTTTAGCAGCTCCAGTTACACTATTCACCCAAGCAGGATTGAATCCCAGTGTTGGCCTTCCTACCCCTCATGACTCTGAAAGGTGATAATGCGGTGACTCCATTGGGAGCCACCCACACATTCCACTACAGTTTTCCGACAGCAGCCACAGCCATCAGCGCCATTCCTTACTGCATGCTCTATCACACCAACCAGTACCCTGTTAAAACGCTCAACATGTCCATTAGAATGCGGCCTATACAAGGACGTGAATTTCCACTTCAGCCCCCTTTTGTCAGCGTAACTAGCCATCTCCACACTCCTGAATTGCGTGCCATTATTACTCATCACCTCCACCGGCTAACCGTCTCTCCTTTTTTAATTTATTTACATGTTTATTGATTTTAAATATAATACAACACAAAATATACAGCCAATAAATGAGCATAAAACATAAAAGCCAGGATCATCACATTAATGAATACACATTCCCTATAGGAAAATTACGGATTCGATACAAATCAGGAAAACAACAGTTATCAATTTAAAAATCTGCCCCAGATTTGATCAAACAAGTTCATTTTCTTATCCCTGTATAAAATCAATCTCTCCATTCTGGATACTTGTTTCAGATCATCCATCCATTCTGAAATTGTCGGTCTATCATCACTTTTCCATTTACTCAATATGATTTTTTTGGCAGAATTTGACGCCCTGAAAAACCAACATCTCTGTGGAAAAGAGAAATCCTCCACCATGTCATCTTCACCCAAAATTACAGTCATATAATCAAAGTCCAGATGTATCAGGAGAACTTTGTTCATCCTCATAGTGACACCACTCCAGAATGCCCTTAGTTCATAAGAATCCCAAATCATATGCTCAAACAACCATTAGCATGTTTGCACCTCCAACAGGCACTCGAATCTGCCAAACCTCTTGCATGCAATCTTTGTGGTGTCCAAAAAACTCTTTTCAGAATTTTGATCCGTCTACACCTTTCTCCTAGATTCAACGATGTTAGTGCCACCTTTTTGCACAGATTTCTCCATTTGCACTCCGACATCTCTGAGTTTATTATGTCTGACCATTTTGATAGTAAGTCATAGTTTGGTTCTTTATACTGTTCAAGATTCTTGTACACTTTTGCAGCCATGCCACCTTCCGATTTATAATCTTTCAGCCAAACATGCCACCTCTTGCACCCATCCAGAGTCTTGCTCACCAGAGCTTTTTTCAGTTTCCTATACTCTCCCATTGTGCAATCCCTGAGATCTCTAACTTGCTTCAGTCTTTTAAAGCTGATCAATGTTCCTTCCTCAACAAGATCTTCTAGCCACTACACACCACCCAATAGCCAGTTTGACCATTTAACGTAATGGCTGGATTCAACCAGAGCGTCTCTCCTGAAAACTTGCTCCAGAAACAATCATTTCGGCACTTATGACGTTCCTAACCCACTGGCCACTTCGAGAAATAGTCAACCATTACAAACAAGAACCTACTCTCTTTTCACCAAAATCTCATATGGCCCTAAAATGTCCACCGCTACCCAAGATCAGTCACTCACGGGTAAGTACACTGGCAACAACTCCTGCTTGTGTGTTTTCAATGCCTTGTCACAATTCCTACACTCAACACATTCTCTAACCATTCTCTCAACCATCACATCCATTGCAGGCCACCAATCTCTTTCTCTTAACTTCATTTTGGTGCATGTAATGCCCGAATTTCCCTCATGAGCTTTGACAACCAACCTCTCCCTGAAACACATTGGCACTACTAGTATTCCGCCCCTCAATAGAAGATAATCTTCCAGCGTGAACTGGTCCCCTAACCTCCCAAATACCCTTAAACTCATTGGTCATCTCACCCTTGGTCGGCCATTCTGACATTGTCCACTCTACCACCTTGCTGAGGGCACAATCTTCCTCCACGCCCTTTTCAAATCCTCTTTTCTCGACAAACGCATACTCATTCACAAACACCACCTTCAGAAAAGCTACGATTTCTTCCTCTCTCTTGACCAACTCTTCATTGCCAATGCCCTCCACCTCCAAAGGCAGCCTAGACAAAAAAATAAAATAAATCAGCAACAGGATTGAGCACCCCAGGTATGTATTCCACCCTGAAATCAAACTTCTGCAACCTCAAAACATGCAAACAATCCTGGGCGTCGCTCTCATCATCCCCTCTAGAGTGAGCACTTCCACCAAGGGCTCATGATCCATCCTAACTACGAACCTTCGACCCCAAACATATTCCCCAGACAAAAGCCAATAACACTCTTGCGATGACCGAGTACCGACTGTAAGGAACACCTTGTGGCTACAGTAAAGACAGACACAAGTGATCACAGTTCAAGGGTGTTTATTAAACTGTATAGGTAGGTTGAAAAAATGCCTAATTTATGCCTAAATCTAAGATGTGAGTAAGCTACGACCAAACAATAATGCAGTCCTAGTGGCATCTTGTCAAATAAAATGGCCTATACTAAAAAACCTATTGCCAATTCTTACGCTAAATAGAAAATGAGGTGTGGGATAATGTTCATAAGAAAGAAATGTTCACACATAATAAGTTAGGATGCTGCAGTCAGGGGGTTGGGAGGGGGGGGGGGGGTCTCCCTTCCCCACGATTTCAGCATGGGACAAGGTAGGATTCTAGAGCACAGCACACGCTCAAGCTTTCCCAGCACGAGCCAACAGTCCCGCTCTCAGCAATCAGGATCTTCGGTGGTTCTCTTTCCTCCAAAAAGGGTCTTGCCTCCAAGGACCTGACGCGTTTCAAAATAATAAACAAAAGTTCCTTTCTGTATAAACGGCAGGTGATGAATTTTTCACCCCTGGGTTCCTCTCTTCCTGGCTCAGACCCTTCTCGAATGTTAGCTTACCTCCGTCGGGTTCACTACTGCTTTCAACACAGTTTCATCTTTGACGGTCACAAATCTTAATGTCTTTTAAAACAGTTCATTTTGGACATCCCACTGCCGGGTTTACTCTCGTCAACACACTGTTTGTCGGGACTTTTAGGCTTTGCCTCCTTTTAATCATCATCCCTCCATTGGGTTCACTCTTGCCAACTTTGACAATATACAGTTCTTTGCGATACAGGATTCACAATCTTCTGCCGGTCAAAGACTTTCGACTATACAGAGGATTTTACTAGGCCCCTGTATGACCACTTTCACCCCTTTCTCGCGTTTCCCAAGGTCTTCTGGTAACAGAAGTTTCCACAATCAGATAATCGTCCAGTTTCCTGAGTGAGCACCCACGTGGTGCCCGACTCCTCTGTAGCCAGTTTCCCCCCTCTTGGTATCAACAGTTCTTCGTACTATCAATGTTCGGTTTCTTATCGGCTCTCCCCTTGACTCACCAGCTGTGATGAACCGCTTGGCTTTTCTTCTCTTGGAGTCAAGGTTGGTACGACAGATACAAGCGTCTCTCCCCAGCTTTGTTATCAGTGGAGGAGAGCCCCGTGTAGCGTTGACATCTGCAACACACGCTGGCTATTGTCGTGGTCTTAAGATTCCTTCTGCAGAGAATTCATGGGCCTTGGTCGGAAAGGGCAAAGTTCCTTCTCTCCCTGTCACCCTCTTGGTTTGTGCCGTATTTCTCCTCCTCTTGAACTGCTGTACTAAATTAGCTCTCTCGTCATGTGGTCTGCCTTGCTCGTATTGTGCTCGTGTGCTCCACCTTTTATCCTTGTAGGGAAGGGAAAGGGCCGTCGGTGTGCGCAGTTCTGGTCAATTGCCGGACTTTGACCGACCCTTGTGTTGGGACATGCCAGGTAAATGGCTTGGGTGTTAGTCTGTCGTCCTTTGTGATATGCCAAAGTGTTCGCGTCGGAACGAGGGGGTAGAGAAATAGAGTGTTTGAGTATCCTACGTGGTAGGTTGGGGAAAACGTCTTATAAGAAGGGGGATACCGTGTCTCATCGGTCAGTGTCGCACTTTCTTTCACTCCCTGAGGACCCCCCCAACCCTCCCCCATCAAGGGGATCCTCCCTCACTGGTCCACCCCCAGGAACTGGATCCAATAGTGATGGCCGTGTCCTGGCCACATGGATGACAGTCCCCCGGGAATAGTCAGGGAGACACCTTCAGGTTTCTCACACTACTTTCACATTCCGTAATAGCCCTGTATGTGTGAGAACTTGTTCTTGCACTTTCCAAAACCTTGCAAGAGCTCTGCTCCCAGCCCTTTCACACTTGTGTCTGCTGTGATGATACACTCCTCCTCCAACTTGAAACTCCCGAGATTTTTAGCATTGCAAATCCCCTCCTTGTTCATCTCCAAGGACTCTTGACACTTTGCATCCCATTCAAACTCCACCCCTTTTTTAACCAACTTCTGAATAGGCTCAGATATTGCAGCAAAATCCCTCACAAATGTATTATAGAATTCTGCAGGACCTAGGAACTCCCTCACCTCATCCTTCAGTATAGGTGCCTCTCTAACCGCTCTCATGGCATCCACCTTGGGACGATACCCCTTACCCCGCACCAAATGCCCAAGATATTCTACCTCACTCTTTAAATCGGCATTTACTCCGCTCTTTTGTCAAACCCTTGTCCCTTAATTTGCTCAAAACTTCATGTAGCCTTTTATCATTGTTCAGCACAGTTTAATGATAAATCAGAATATCGGCTTGGTATACCACTGTACCCTCCACCCCTTTAGGAATTTTGCTCATCACACATTGATAGACCAAGGCAGCCGAGGCCAAGACAAACGGCATACAGTGAAAGAACAAAAAGCCAAAAGGTGTTATGAATGTGGTCAGCAACTGGCAATCCTCTGCGAGTGGCATCTGATGATACGCCGCTGACAGTTCCAAACTTTTAAACATCGCAGCATCTCTGACACTGTTCAACATGTCCATTATTAAAGGCAGTGGATACTTATCCACCACAATGTTCTTATTTACTTCTCCGAGGTCAACACACACCCTCATTTTCCCATTCTTCTTGCATGCTACTATTATGGGGTGGGCCCATTCAGCTGCTTCAACCCTCTTAATTATGCTCTTATACAGAAGCCTCTCCAGTTCACCTCAACTTCACTGAAGAGTGACATTGGGATGTGCCTTAGTTTGTGATTCACTAACTTGGAGTCAGGCTTTACCACGATCTTGTGAGCAAATCAACATAAAAGCCCCACCTCTTCAGTAATCACTTAAGGAAATCGCTCATCTATGGTCCTTTTCTGTACCAACAACACTGACTCTATACTCCTGGGACCTAGCCTAATCCCGAGCCGCTTAATCCCTCAGTCCAGAATGTCTACACCCTTCTTTGCCACAAACACTGACCACGCCAACCTTCCTTTGTATTCAACACTCTGAAACATTCCAATAATGGTGATCCTGGAACCTTCATATCCCCCAGGATCCTTGACATTAGAACCTTCAATCCTGCTTCTTGTAGTTTCCTCCACCTATTCTCAGTTAAAATCAAATAGGGTGCACAGCTGTCTACCATCATCTCACAGAGAAGCCCTCAATCCTGATTTTGCAACTGAACACTTCATTTGAGAATAGTCTTCTGTGCTCTCACGCATCATCACTACTCAATCATCTAAGCTCGCTTCCTCATCACCTTCTTGGACACAACACTTTCTTCGGCAGGTGGCTGCAAAGTAACCTTTGGGCCCACAATTCTAACAATTTAGATTGATGGCTGTGTAGAACCTAGAGCTGGCAATGTGGCCCACAATCCCACATCTGTAACACTTGCCTCTTACCCAATCAGAAGCCGTTACAACCTTTCTCCTGTCACTGCAAGTATCAGAGTCCTTATGCAGCTTCTTCTTCATACCTCCCTTACACTTCACCTGAACCTGTTCCTTGCTTGGATTTTTTGAGCAGTATTTAGACTCATTCTTCTTCTTCTTCTCCATTATTGTCCGGGAGAACAACTGCGTGTGTTCCACTTTTTCCACAATCTCTATGGCCTCTTCTAGGGTCACATCCATAGCCTCTCTTGTACAACCGGATTGTTTGTGTGTATGATTATCTGATCTTTAATTAGCTCATCTGTCCCCATCCTGAATGAATTTCCATGAGCTTTCTAGACTTCTCAAGGCACTGCCATACAGATTCATTGTCCTCCTGCTTCCGAGTGTAAACATTGTAATGATTGATCGCTATGTTCATCTAGCGCAAAGTAGGCTTCCAGCAGGAGAGCTTCTAGGTACACATCCATATCACCCACTCCTTGAGCCCCGTCAGAGGTGGTAATTATCTCCCTTTTCTGACCCTGCTTCCCCACAGAGCGATCTCGCGATCGATCTCGCAATCTCTCTCTCTCTCTCTATCTATCATCATTTATCAATAAAAGACAGTTTTGAATACTGAACAAGAAGGATAAAAGGGCAACACAGGTGCAATTCTCCTTTCATGAGATCTCAGCTTGGGGAAACCTGTAACCCACATTGACAACAGCCAAGAGAATTTAAAGACAGGCAAACATTGTATAACCCTCGTCATAAGGGATATTGGTGTAGAGAAACATGGAACAAATATTGGCACTAGCAGAAGAGATAATTTACAGTTGTAGGAGGTTTTTTTATTGCTAGCAGGCGAGTGAACCAGGAAAGGGACAAGTTGCAGTTACTCCTGGCAAGTAAGTAAACCAGGAAAGAAATAGTTGCTTTGAAGAAATGTGGTTGTGGTAAAAAAGCATTGGGAAAAGAAACTATTAACTTATTCATCCTGACGAACAAGTTACTCTCTTACCTGGTAACGTTCTTTCGATGGGATGGTCCGACAACGTATTCCATATCTATGACAGTAATCAGCACAGCTGTGGTGATTACTGTCATAGAAATGGAATACGGTGAAGAATACTTTGTGGAACAAACAGTTGTTTTGGACAAGTGTATTGTGAAAAGTTTTTAGTTACTTTCCTGTAACTATGGTTCTTCAGCATGGGTCTGGCATGGATTCACATGCTCATGATTATTCCCCGTCAGGCTGGGAATCCTCAGTGAAAGAAAAAAGTTTCACTTTCACTTTAAAACTGTATTTCTCCTCCAAACCAATCACTGTCCTCTGGTAATACTGCCCCCATCCAAAGACCGTCCTCTC
Organism: Ambystoma mexicanum; assembly: GCF_040938575.1. Classification (NCBI taxonomy): domain Eukaryota; kingdom Metazoa; phylum Chordata; class Amphibia; order Caudata; family Ambystomatidae; genus Ambystoma; species Ambystoma mexicanum. The sequence goes on from NC_090940.1 coordinate 546,583,478, forward strand.
CACAAGCACCACCTCTTCAGATTTGGTAAGCACGTAAAGTTGCAGTATGACGAAGAAGAGTCGCAGAGGGGCGGTGGGAGGGTTCACATGCGAATCCATGCCAGACCCATTCTGGAGAACAATAGTTAAAGGTAAGTAACTTAAACCTTCTCCAGTATGGGGTCTGGCATGGATTCACATCTCATGAACAACAAATACACAGCAGTACACATTACACAACCAATGGGAGGTGGCAAGGCTCAACAGAAGCAATAAACACTACCCCAACAGGTAGCTTAGCACTGCCTGGCCAACTCTCGACTCCTCCCTGCAATCCCTACCGACGCAGTAGAACTTTGTGAAGTTGTGTGGGCATCCACGTTGCAGCCCTGCAGATGTCAAGCAGGGGCACACAAGAAAGGAACGCCGTTGTCGCAGCGATCGCTCTGGTAGAGTGGGCTCTCGGACGGCACGGCAGAGGCCGGTTAGCCAGCTGATGACAGTGCATGATACAGCCTGATAGCCATCTTGACATGGAAGCCCTGGAGAAGGCCTTCCAAGGATTCACAGGTCCAACAATTGAGAAGTCTTCTGAAAACTGTTTGTGCGTGCCATGTAGAACTTCAAGGCACACGTAACATCCAGCGAATGCAAGGTACTCTCCGGCGGCAACGAAGGTTTAGAGACGAAAACAGGCAAATCCAAAGGCTTGTTCAGGTGGAATTCCAACGGGACCTTCGGCATGACCGTGGGTTACGAACGCAGCAGCACCCTCGATTCATCAAATATGGCTGCTTGCAGGACATGGTTTACTCGTCTGGCTGAGGTGATGGCCACAAGGAACGCCGTCTTCTACAAGAGTAACTTGAGTGGGGCCTGATGCATAGGTTCGAAGGGTGCCCCCATGAGTCTTGTCAGTACTACGTTGAGTTCCCATACCAGGGCCTTCACCGGCAGGAAAGATTGAAAAATCCCTTGAAAAACTCCTTGACGAGTCTGTGGGACCACAATGAGGATCTTTCTAGGGATTGGGTGTAGCGTGAGATGGCCACCAGGTGTACCTTCATAGAGGCCAGACCAGCTTTTGCCAAGGAAAGCAAGTATGGAAGAATCTGTGGGGCAATGTCCCTCAGAGGGGTAATCTTCTGCGACCGGCAACACGTAGAGAAACGTTTCCACTTATGGCCGTAGCACTTCAGTGTCGACGATGCCATGGCTTTCGCAAGTACTTCCCTGCAGTCCACTGGCAGCACATGAACTCCAAACTCTAAGGCTGCAGGAGCCATGCCTTCAGGTGCAGAGATCCTGGGTTGTGATGAAGGATTGCACCATTCTCTCTGGTAAGCAGATCAGGCAGTACAAGCAACTTGACTGGAGGAGACACTGACAGGCTGAGTAGGTCCAGATAACAAAACTGCGTCGGCCACAATGTGGCAATGAGGATCATCTTGAAGCGACACTAACTAGAAGTTGATCCTAAGTAGCAGGAGAGAAAGCGGGGGAAAGCATACAGAAACAGACCTTCCCACAGGAAGGAAAACGCATTCCCCATGCTCCTCGGTTGGTGGAATCTGCAGCCACACTTCTGGAACCGAGTGATCTGAGGTCTGCCTCATTTCACAAACAGGCAGTCGACTTGATCCTATCGAAGGGAGTCAGCGATGGTGTTCTTGACGCGTGCCAGGTGGAACAGGGCGAGGAATATCCCTGTCCGATGGCCCAATGCCACAAGTCCTGAGCTTCCTTGAAAAGCGCTGGGGATCGCGTGCCACCTTGGTTCCTGATGTAGAACATGCTGGTGTTGTCCATGAAGATCCTCATCACCTTGCCTCTTGGAGATGGTAGGAAAGACTTGAGGGCCTAGAACACTGCCCATAGCTCCAGGATGTTGATGTGCAGATCCTTTTCCTCCTGAAGCCAGAGACCTCTGGCGTGTAGACGTCCAGTGTGAGCTCTCCAACCATCCAGAGACGCGTCTGTGGTGACCATCTCCTGGTATGGCAGGGTTTGACACCCCCCCCCCCCGTCCCCTGGGCTATGTGGGAGCGTACCCCTAACTACCCTATCGCCCACCAGAACACCTCGTTGAGGGGGATCTTGTCTGCAAAATTTCCAGACACTTGTACCCAATGCGCATCCAAGAAATCCTGTAGGGGTCGCATCTGCAACCTGCAGAGACGGACGAGGTAGTTGCATGACGGCATGTCCAGCAAAGACATGATGGGCCAAACCGTGGCCGTCTTCGTCAACGACTGTCGCTGCACTTTCCCTTGAATGGCTGCTAGCCTCTCCTCCGAGGGGGATGCCAGGCAAGCCACTGTGTTGAGTCTGGCGCTGAGGAACAGCGCGTTCTGCAATGGCGTTAAGCAGGACTTCATATAGTTCACAGAGAACCCTAGTTCTGTCAGTAGCCAGACTGTCTCCTGCGTGTGCCCCTCAGCCAGTTCCCTGGAGCAGGTGCGTATCAGCCAATCGTCCAGGTACGGGTATACGTGTATGCGCTGCAGACGCAGGTGGGCCGACCCAGGGCCAGGTATTTTGTGAACACCCCTGGGGCCAACTTTAAACCGAACGGTAGGGACTTGAACGGTTATTGTTGGCCTTGTACCACAAACCGTAGGAACTGGAACTTCCATGTCCCCATCCACAGGAAACATCGGAAGGATGCATTCTATAGGTCCAACAATGACAAGAAGTCCCTTTCCTCCAGTTGGCTGAGCACGTGCTGCAACTGGACCATCCTGAATATTTGGGACTTCAAGTACTTGTTCAGACAGCGAAGGTTTGTCTGTGATAATTCTCTATTCTGTGTTAATTCCCTTCTACCTTAGAGACCCCAGCTCTTTTGCTGGACTTTCAGACTTAATTTTTATGCTGGAGAGAGAGATCCTTTTCCGCCACTCATGTATTTTTCTTTGATTTGAACCCTGTGTTTTGGTTTTGGAGTCTGACAAACTCTGCAGGCATCAACTTTTTGTATTGCGACACACAGCACCCTCAGTGCAGTGTTGGAGAAATCCTTTGGATTTCTGCTAAGGTTTAAATACCTTCTCTTGGATAAAATGTTTCCCAGAGTAGTAAAGTGAATTTGACATTACTTAACTTTTTCTCTGTGTAGACCCAGCACACACTATCTTACATAGAGTGCGGGAGAGGTTGCTTAGTATCGTATCCCCTTTGTCTACCTTCTCATGTAGCTTTTTTTATGTCACCCTTTCTACAATTAATGGCTGGTGGCAGTGGTCTACTTTTTGCTACCATTGTGCGTTTTTCCTGCAGGTTGAACCCTCAGCTGCAGTACTGCACCCATGGTTGCCCATTTTGTCAAAATGGCCCTGGTCGTTTTTTTTTTTGCCATTTCCTATTGGAAAGGTCCTTCTTGAGATTTACTCTGCGCGCCAAACCAGGTTTGGTGCCTTTGTTAGTTTCGTCTTTGGCGGGATTCACTGGTGAACCCCACCTCTGGCTCCAGCGTGTGTGGCAGGGCAGGAAGCAAGGGAGGATCCCGAAACTCCCTGTGCTTAGTCTCCTTGGTTACAGGAATGCACCCAAAGGTGATTGGCTGGCTGGCTGTCTGTCCTTGGAGACAGCCACCCTGCTGAGTGAGTGACAGCTAGGCTGCGAATGAATGGGAGAGACTTGCATAAAAGGCGAGGTCTTTTGCAAGGAAGGCAGATGTTAGGGAGAATCCTCAGAAATGTGCCAATTCCCTTTTACCTTACAGACCCCCCAGCTCTTTTGCTGGACTTCAGGACTTTTAATTTCTAACCTGGAGAGAGTGAGCTCTTTTCTCACTCATGTAATTTTATTGTGATTTAGACTTTCTTTTTAACGTTGGAGTCCAAAAAACTTGATAGGCATCATATTTACATTGTGACACACAGCACCTTCAGTGCAGTGGCACATGGAAGTCTCTTAGATTTCCTAAAGGTTTAAATACCTTCTCTTGGTATAACTACTGTTTCCAAGAGCAGTGAAGTGAAATTGATTTTACTTAAATTTTATAACTTTCTAGACCCAGCACACACTTTCTTACCATAGGGTGCTGGAGGGGTTACTTAGTAACCCCTTTGTCTAGTTTCTCATTTAACATTTGTATGTTGCCATTTCAACAATTAACGCTGGTGGCAGTGGTTTACTTTTAACTACCATTGGGAGTTTTTTTTGCCATTTCTTGTTGGAAAGGTCCTTTTTGAGATTTACTCTGCGCACCAAGCCAGGTTTGATCCCTTTGTTAATTTTGTCTTTGGCAGGATTTACGAGTGAAGCCTGCCTCTGGCTCCAGTATGTCTGGCAGGGCAGGAAGTCAGGGAGGTGCCCAAAACTCCCTGTTCTTAATCCCCTTGGTTACAGGAATGCACCCGGAAGTGATTGGGTGGCTGGCTGATACCTCAGCGTGTTGGTGAGTTAGCTAGGCAGCTTGCCCACCACAATGTCTCCATTGTCATGCTATCAATGGGTTTCTGGGCTTCCGTACTTCGGTTTGTAACCAATTCTGCATGCTGGCTCTCCAGCGTCTGCGACTCTCGTTCAGAGCAGTTCTGAACTTCGCAGGCTCGTCAGCTCCACCTCTCGCCTGTGTTACACTATCGGGGGGAATCCCCTGCTGGCACCTGCGTGTCTCTCTCTCCCCCTTGACTTTGCATGTCCTCTCAAACCTATGATCGCAGTGAATTGGAGGTTTGTCCAAAGAGACATATTCTGTTCCTTGATCATCATGGCATATGTTAACTTTGTCTTCAGCCCAATTTTAGGAGGCATTTCTGTTCGGCATCTCAGACAGTCCCATGTATGCAATCACAGGGAATTGCCGAGGAGTTCCTTAGAGGAGCGGGAGTCCTTGTCCCCAAAAAGGGAGCCCCCCCCCCAGTGAGGTCCCACTTGCCCAGACCCCTATGGAGGGTATTGGAGAGCAGGCTGACCTCCCAAGCCTTTAAGGGAAAGCCTCCCCCCCACCCTCTTTGGGGAGAAGAGACAAATTCCCTCCATTGACCACCGAGACCCATAGACTTTCTACTTTTTCCACTTTGGTTTCTACGATCTCTAGCTAATTTGTGTCATCAGAGGGACTGCCAAGGAAGTGCCACTGGAACCATAACCTTTTTTCCTGGTATTATGTCCTATGGTAGCCAATATGGCTTATAGGATTGTGCTGCTTTTAAGCATCAGCTGTTGGCCAAAAGGGGATAATAGGACCCTAGAAATATTTCACTGACTGGGTTGGTGGCAGCTGTAATGCAGTTTTAGCTTGGGGGTGCAGACAATTTTACTGCATTAGTAGCCTAAAGTACCTTTGTGGTTGCCATTGGGTTCCAACTGTATCTGAAGTCCTACTCTGTGCAATAGTTTCTCCAAGCAAGAAAAAGGCCCAAAAACTATGAGGCAAGCCTAAAATGACTGTCGATCAAACATGGCCTCACACAGAGCCTAGCCCTGCACCCTCAGTAGCGCTTTGGACGGTTCTAGGCTGGTTCCTAATCAGAAACATACAAATACTGTGCGGATGGACGTTGGTGTTGATTTTTAGGGCCAACCTGATGGTTGCAGTCAAAACCTTTGTGTAACTGCCCTTGCCTGCAATTGAAGGGTTAGCCTAGGTCATCCCATGAGTGAATGGGTATATCTAGTGGAGACCCTGATATTGCCTCAATTCTGATGGGAATCATATAGGTTGCTTGCCTGCATTCTGCAAGATGTTCACGACAAAGCTGTGCTACTGCAATTTTATGATCTAGTTTGGTCACACTGGTGGTGCCCTGTGATCTTAACCTTAGTTAGGTTAACATTTCTGGCTGCTGGATGAAATGTGTGGACTGTACCTTGCCCTTTTTGTGGGCTAGCTAGTGACCCTTTGTGGGTGTGAGCATGTCTGGTTCCTGTCCATATCCTCTGGTGCCAGGAAGTCCGTTGCTGGACAGATTTAGAAACCAGTGGTTGTCCATGTTTGGACAACCACTTGTTGTTTGATAGTGGCCGATCCTTTCCACTAGTGGGCTGAACCCAGTTTCCAGCTCCAAATTGAAAAATGAGGACTCCTGCAGGCATTAGCAGATCCACGTTATAGCCAAGAGTCCCACAAAGTAGAGCACCCAATGACGGCTCCTACAGCTACCAGCATCAACTCCAGTGATTAGCCCAGTGAAACAATGCTCCTCTGCCTGATCTCAGAAGACCCTTGTCGTTTCAACCCTTGGACTAGTGGGACCAACCAGTCACGACCACAGATCCAGAATCCATGCCAGTAGAGCCTGTGGAAGTTTCCCTGGACTGTGCAGTGAACTGACCAGCTCCATCCAGGGTTAACTGGCTGCAGTCATCACAATTCCATGTTAAGCCTTGGAACTTGGTGGGTACTCAGCTTGTGCTATACGTTACTTGCTTCCTATCTTTAAGGAGGCTTTGCTGGAGACACGTTTGTGTTCATCGCTGAAGGATCGGCTCTTATTGCCTGATCGTGGCGACTGTCGCTGGAACCTGTCTCCATCTACCCTGCGAGGGATGCTAAGTGAGTTTGGGGTGCAGAGGTCTTCATTTATCTTCGTTTTAGACCTCCACTTGGAAGCTGTCCCGATGCCGGAAATAGCCTTTTCATGCATAACCCCTGTGCCGCTCTCACCGGAACCCAGGACAGCAGATCGTATCCCCCAGTGAATTCCGGACAACCCACTGGTTGACCTGGAAGAATCAGAGTCCGAGGAGGCAGTGGTGGGGGCGGCGGGGGGGGGGGGGGGGGGGGGGGGGTTTGTGGTGAAGTAAACATATCTGTTCCTGTCCTCATAATCCCCCTCCTTCAATCCTCCATAGGCTAACAATGGGTGCAAAGTCCCTTGCCTCCCAACGCTCTCTGGCCTGACCTTTGGTCGTCGAACCTGGGTCATGAATCCTACCTTAGAGGTAACCTTGGGACTAGGATAGAGATTAGTACTTACTTGAGTTTGGGAAAATGCTCATTTCACCATTTTGGAATACTTTTGAAACTTTCTGAACTTTAATCACCACACAGTCCACTGCATCTTTTCTGAAATCCCTTCCCTGAGGAACTGTAACCTGAACCTGTGACTTTTGAGCACTAGGCTCCATACATCTCAAAGCTGAACAACTTATCATGGGGAACTGGGGTTGGACTGATTCTACTCATTTTCTTGCATTTTATTACTTACCTGATGACTACTAGTAAGTGATATTATTTCAGAAAGTTAACACAAATGCGATATATAGTTTGATTGCATTACGCACCTGTGATTTTCATCTTCTAGTGTGTTTTAAAACACCTAATTACTGTTTTTGTTGTACATTGACTGTAACTTGAATGATGGAGTTTTGCCTTTATGACTCTCTGTAGTCCTACACCACACTCACACCTTTCCAGAGACTAAGCCTTGACTGCTCATCCACCTACCTTGATTTGATATTAGCTAACGCTCAGTGTCTTCCCTGTTAAATTCTATCCCCCACCCACACCAGTGCTGACTTTAGAAATTGATGTAAACATTTACTTAGAGACTAAGTCTCAGCGATGAGAAGGGACAAAGCAGCACAGGGAACCAGTCGTTCTATGCAGCAGAAGTCACTTTGCAGAGTCTACCAGCAACTCTGCCTTGTCCACACTACAACCGAGAAATCAGGAAGTGTGGTTTGATCAGTTGAGGTCGGAATTGGTGGCGACCAGGAGGAAAGAAAGAGCAACGGATGGTGGGGTGTTTATCGGAGAGGATGAGGTATTGGGTTAGTGATTGCAAGGGTACTGCAGTGTGTGCGTTTGTGTGGCGAGTGGGCTAGGAGGGTTAGGGCAAGGAGTGTTTGTGAAGCAAATGGTCCAGGGTCAGAGGAGGGTTCTTGAGTAGTGGTGGGAGGAGAAGAATAGTAGTGGGACAAAGGAGGGGGGAGCAGCACAAAGGAGGAGGGGAGGGAGAAGCAGCACAAAGGAGGAGGGGAGGGAGAAGCAGCACAAAGGAGAAGGGGGGAGAAGCAGCACAAAGGAGAAGGGGGAGAAGCAGCACAGAGCAGGGGGGAAGCAGCACAGAGTTTGGACTACCTTTTGTTTGTAAATGTTCCTGCGGTTAGATGGTTTTACATCCCTCACCAGAGGGCGGTGAAAAAATCTTGCAGACAAAAACAATCTGTAGGACACAGGGGGACTTTCCATTAAACCGACAGCAAAGCAACCCATATGTGAATAAGAGAAAAATGAATTCTGCACACATCTATTACTGCGCCACAGATAAGGTTCGAGTATCAATCAAAACTATTGCCTTTCATATTTTGAGATATATTTATTAGTAGCCGATAGTGATAACACGTTTTTCGGCACCCTTAGCGTGCCTTTTTCAAATCTGGGCAATCGGCTTGGTACACATTTCTGTATTTAAACATGTACATAAACAACACAAAAGATTTTTACAGTGTAAGGTAAACATATTAGTCAGCATATGTATTACATTTATTTCCCCATGTAAAACAGATTATTTTAAACCATTAGGAACAATGAATGGTTCACAATTGGAAAAGTTTAAATAATAAAAATGTTCATAAAATAAAACGTTAACATACCATTATGGTAGCCAGTTGTAGTGTTGATACATTCCAAGGAATAATGGTGAGGGTCGGAAAGCGAAGAGAGGTAGCGTGGGGAAGAGAAAGGGGTAGGGCTGAGGAGAAAGAAAAAGAAAAAGTAATGACAACATGTAAGGATGGAGTCGGGGCAAAAAGTATTAATTAGTTATATATTCTACTACAGAAAATATAAGTGATCTCCAAATCGGACTTACCTATCATTGGTTGTTCTAAAAAGCTCTATTAACGTATTTGGAAAAGTAGAAGCATGGAGTCCCATCAGACTCGTAGGTGTTGCTGCCGCTTGTTGGTAAAGAAAAAGGCGGGGAATGTGTTAGTTTCCCTTCGTACATTGCCATATTTGAGTTCGCTATATATCTAAACATACGATTAATGCATTTGTATTTTATGAAAAATCTACTTTTAATCAGTGTACTTTTTTTTATAAAACCATTGTTTGATAGTTGATTCTATTTTGTATCCGCTCTGTGAGAGAATATTAATTACGTCATTTGAAAATCCACACAAGAGAAACCGACGGCAAAATAAATCCGTCTTTCCTCTGTGCGGATCTAATCCTGATTGGGAAAGCAAAAGGGTGGTCTCGCGCTCTCAGTTAGAGCTTACCTCAAAAATCAAGTTTCCTGCATCACGCGTCGTGTCCCTCTAAGAGCTTGCTTGGATTGTCGTGCAACGTTTATGTATTGTTGTCACGGCAACCTATTTGTTTTACCTTCATTTCTGGTTTCGTTTTGACGTCGGCCATTGTTTGGGATACATTTCACTATATAGATCTCGTACGTGTTCTTATGCTACTTTTATTTCTATTTACGTGACATATGGCAGAATTATTTATCAGCACTAATGCTTAGTTATGGATATCAATCTGAAACTCTAAAAAGAAGAAGAAAAATGCCTTAACCGCTTCGGTGGAAGTGCTCATTACATCTCATCTGTTCGTAACTAGGTCCCGTGTATCCTCATTCTCTGAAGCTTCATGGGAGTTGTAGTTTCCAGTGTATGGAGTTGTTTCCAGGTTGATGTTGGCTCAGACATAAATGTGTAATGCGCTCTAATTATTCGTACGGTTTTGACCATTCGTAATGCAGTCGCATGTATCCTGGTTCCCATAGCCTCATGGGAACAGTAGTTCCCAGTGTGTGATTGTTATTGCCAGGGTGTTTCCAACCTGTAAAACTTAATTTGTGATACTTGTGTTTGAAAAAGAAAAGGAAGGATTATTGGTAATAGCAGTTCTAGCTATAATAATTTTTACATACATAATTATTTTCACTGATGATTTCGAATGTGACCATTTAAGGACAATTAATGCAAGAAGAACAAGTTACTTCTTACCTTGTAACGTTCTTTCGATGGGATGTTCCTCCGACGTATTCCTTATCTCTTTCCAGCTTTGCTGGTCTCGGAATTTTTTTTCTCTAGAGGGCGCTGCGCGTCGACGTCCGCCGAGTCGATGTCCCTCGACAGCCGCCGTATCGACGTTGACGTCATCCTGCCTATAAAGGCTGCGTGCAGCGTCTGATGCTCATTTCCGTTTTGTAGCCCACAATAATTCTTTTTGGACTAGACTAATCACCCTGAAGGAGCGTAAGCTGCAACAACAAGGGAAGTAGTACTGCGGGGATGGATGGGAGGGTCGATGAGGAATACGTCGGAGGAACATCCCATCGAAAGAACGTTACAAGGTAAGAAGTAACTTGTTCTTCGAAGGGATTGTGTCCTCCGACATATTCCTTATCTTGGATAGGCTCCCATAGCAGTATTCTGTTATTGGAGGTGGGATTACTGACTTCATGCTTCCTCTTATTGATGAATAGAGTGCAATACTGCCCTTCCAAACCTAGTCTCTTGACTGGAGGAGGAATCCAAGTTGTAAAACCGTGTAAAGGTATGGACGGACGACCATGTGGCAGCCGCACATATGTCTCTAACCGGCACTCCTCTTTTGAGGGCCGATGAAGCTGCAATAACTCTGGTCGAATGAGCCCTAAGATTTTGAGGGGGGTCTTTTCCTGCCAGTTTATAACATTCCAAAATGGCTAAAATGATCCATCTGGAAATGGTCTGCTTAGTTATTGGTAACCCCAACTTGTGACCTGCATAGCCTGCAAACAGTTGGTCTGCTTGTCTTATCCTAGCCAGTCTACTGATGTAAAAACTTAAAGCCCTTCTTGGGTCCAGCCTGTGTAACCTCTCTTCCTCTTTCCCCGGATGAGGAGGAGGATAGAAAGATGGAAGGGTAATCTTCTGAGTGAAATGAACTTCAGAAACCACCTTTGGGTGAAATTAGGCTTCACTTGCAGAACAACTTTGTCTTTGTGAAAGATTGTATGAGGGGGTTTACAAGAAAGAGCTTGTAACTCGCTCACCCTTCTAGCAGATGTAAGTGCTATTAATAAAACAGTCTTAAGGGTAAGAAATCTTAACAACCAAGAGTGGAGTGGTTCGAAAGGTGTGCCCATCAGGAAAGTTAGGACTAAGTTTAAATCCCATAGGAGAACCTGGAATGGTCTTGGGGGATAAACGTTAGTTAACCCCTTTAGAAACTGTATTACCAAGGGTAACTTGAAATAGGATGGTTCTTCCGCAGTGCGCTTAAAGATGGATAGCGCTGCGAGATAGCCCTTGATGGTGCCAACTTGAAGACCTGAATTCGCTAAATTGAGTAGGAAGGACAAAACCATTGGTGTACCACATGAAAAGGGGTCGATATTCTTTTCTCTACACCAGCTGCAAAATATGTTCCAACGGCAGCGGTATAAAGATTTTGTTGCTGGCCTTCTTGCCGAAAGCAACACCTCCATAACATCATCAGGGAGGTCCCAATCCTTGTACCTCAGCCTTTCAGAAGCCAAGCGTGAAGGTTGAGGGTTTTGATGTCTGGATGGAGAACCTGACCTCCCTTCTGTGAGAGCAGATTCTCTCTGAGTGGAAGTCGAATTGGAGGGCAGATGGACAAGTCTAGAAGGTCCGGGTACCACGTTCTCCTGGCCCAATCCGGGGCAATTAGGATCATGGTTTTCCGGAATCTTCTCAACCTCCTGATTATTTGAGGAATGACAGGGACCGGTGGAAACGCGTACAGAAGCGGAAACTCCCAGTCCACTATGAACGCGTCTCCCAGAGCTCCTCTCGGGGGAAATTCCCTTGAACAGAACAGATCGCACTTCCTGTTGACACTGGTGGCGAACAGATCCACCTGAGGGGTTCCCCAAAGGACGAAGATCTCTTGAAGGACTTCCTGAGCTAGTTCCCACTCGTGGGAGACTGTGTTCTGCCTGCTCAGAGCGTCCGCTGTCAAGTTCTTCTCTCCGGCTAGGTGAACTGCCGATAGAGAGATTCCTTCTTGGATTGCCCAAAACCAGACCATCGCCTCTCTGCACAGAGGTAGTGATTTTACGCCTCCTCTTTTGTTGAGGTAATGCATGGCCACTGTGTTGTCCGTCATTATCAGGACATTCTTTCCTTGTACAGATGGCAGAAAAGCCTTCAGCGCAAGTCTAATGGCCCTGAGCTAGAACAGGTTGATGTGTAGTCTGGACTCCGATGGAGACCAACGACCGCTGATGGTCAAGTCGTTGGCGTGGGCTCCCCACCCCGTGAGTGAGGCATCCGTGACTACTGTTATCTCCGGTCAGGGTTGCCAAAACTGTTCTCCTTTCAGAATGTTCTCCTGACAGGCCCACCATTGAAGGTCTCGAGCCACCCTGTCGGGAACCTGAAGAAGATCTGTCATTCTCCCTAAGAATTGTGACCACTGAGTTCTCAGTGCCCACTGGAGGGATCTCATTCTCAGGCGAGCCTCTGGCACTAGGAAAATGCAGGATGCCATGAGGCCTAGCAACCTCAAAAAGTCGAAGGCTGGGAGACGTTGGGCATTTTGAAACTTGGTAACCATCTGTAGAATATCTTGAGCCCTCACCTCTGGTGGCGAGGCTTTGCCCAGGGAAGTGTCCAGGATCGCTCCGATGAACTGGAGTCTCTGCGATGGTATCATTTGTGACGTCTTTAAATTGAGGGAGAAGCCCAGTCTGTGAAGGGAGTGGCAAACGTGATTTAGCTGGATCTGAGCTTGTTCCGAAGATACAGACCTGATCAACCAATCGTCCAGGTAGGGGTAGACATGAATCCCTTCCCTCCTTAGACTTGCAGCCACTACCGACATTAACTTGGTGAAGACCCTCGGGGCGGAGGTCAGCCCAAATGGCAGCACTCGAAATTGATAATGAGAGTTGCCAATTGCGAACCTCAGGTATTTCCTGTGTTTGAGATGGATTGGCACATGGAAATAAGCGTCCTGAAGGTCCAGAGATACCAACCAGTCCTGGAACTGAAGGGCCTGGAGAATCTGAGAAAGAGTTACAATCTTGAATTTGTCTTTCCTGAGGAATTTGTTCAATTCTCGCAAGTCCAAGATGGGTCTCAGTCCTCCGTCTTTCTTCGGAATGAGAAAGTAAGGGGAGTACCAGCCCTTGTTCCTCTCCGCTACAGGTACCGGTTCTATGGCACCTGTCTCTAGCAGGTCTAAAATTTCCTGCAAGAGGAGCGGATCTGGAGCTTTTTGAGAGCTGATCCCTGGTGGATGACTCTGAGGTATGCGTAGGAGAGGTAGGCAGTAACCTTGTGCAACTGTCTCCAATGCCCAAGCATCTGAAGTGATAGCCTGCCATTCCGCCAGATGTTGAGTTAACCTGCCTCCTACAGGTGTCTTGTGAGGGAAGTCCTCAGAGTGGTTTTGGGGCGGCTGATGCAGATGCCGATGGTAAAGAGGTACCTGCTGTTGCTGCGGCTTTTGAATATCTACCCCGTCCACCTCGGGTAGTTCTTCTTTGTCCCCTTTGAGCCGGTCGTCCTCTACCTCTTCCGAATGCGGAGTAGAAGCGAAAGGACTTGCCTCTCGCAGAGGATCCTGTGGGACGAAAAGGTGTCTGACGGATTGCAGCGCCTAGGGATTTTGCTGCTGCCTTTGATGTTTGCAGTTTTTCTAAACTGTCATCCGCCTTTTCCCCAAACAAAGAAGAGCCATCGAATGGCATGTTCAAGAGCCTGGCTTGCACATCAGGGGCAAAACCAGACTTTCTCAACCAAGCGAATCTCCTGGTTGTTGTACTTGCCGCCATTGCTCTGCTGATACGGTCAGCCGAATCAATGCCCGTCTGGAGGGATTCGCACATAGCGTCTTTACCGTCCTGTATGATATTTAGGAACGCCCTCCCTTTCTTCTCCCTCTAGGATGCAGTCCGCCGCTGTAGAAGCACACTCCCAAAGTGTATGGCTGAATCTAGCAAAGGTGCAAGTAGCATTAATAGATTTTACGCCATGCTACATGCCGAAAAAACTTTCTTAGCCATAGCATCATATTTTTTGTCGTCCCTGTCCTGTGGGACGGTAGGGTAAGCAGTCTTGATGTCAGTAGAAGATGCTGCCTGTACCACCAGACTTTCTGGGGATGGGTGTTTGGACAAAAACTCCGGGTCTGCAGAAGATACCCTGTATTTAGTAGACAGTTTTTTATTTACTGCCGGGCCGACATCTGGGGTTTCCCAGTTCGACATGATTTTCCTTTGAAGAGCTTTATGAAAAGGTACTACAGGATCCTCCTGTGGACCTTTATCAAGAATATCAGTGAGGTCATCTTGTTGGAAAGCCTGTGAAGGTGTTGACCACCCCATAAATTCTGTGATCCTGGCCATTAAGGCTCTATAGGAGGTTTCAGCATGCTCCCCCGGGTCTGGCCTAGCGAACTCCACCTCAGGGGAAGAGTCTAAACCACTTGCCTCATGTAAGGAATCATGGAGTTCCTTTAATCTGCGTTCCTCTGAAGATAACTCCTCTTGAACTGGGGTTGCAGATCCCTGCAACTCAAATGTCTCTTCTTGGTCAGACAGTTCTCCCTCTTCCATAATTGAGGACATTGTTCCCAATTGGTCTGAACGCACAAAGGGTGCGAAACCCATCTCCAAGGTAGAGGGTGGCAAACTTGTAATCTGCCTCGAAAACGTCGATGTCGTCGACGCCGAAGGCTTCGAACGTGGCGTCGAAAACAAAGGCGGAGGCCTCGAGGTGCTCGATAGAATTGGGATTCTGCTTGAGGATGTCGACAATCTTGACGACATCGTCATCGAAGACCTGGGGATAGCCACTGGGTGCACCGCAACCGTGACTTTCCTTGGCGTCGACGCCGGTGTCGAAGATGGCGTCGAGTCGACAGAACCGTGTGTCGAAGGTCCCTTCGACAACGGCGTCGAAGACACCGACCTCGGCGTCGACGGAACCTTCGAAGAAGGATTCGAGGTCTTAGCTTTACTCGAGGGTTCGTTCGCCGGGTACTGCGACTCGCGGCGTTTTGGACCTTCGGGTCTTTCGACCAGAGCATCGCTCTCGGCAGTCTTCGAGGGGGTCGAGGCTGCTTTCTCGAAGATGCTCATCATATTTTTGCGGAATTCCTCCCATTCAGCCCGGGAACTATGTTTCGTGGGGCAAGGGATTCTCTTAGGTGAAACAGGAAGAGGACGACGAACAAGGGGATCTTCGACGTCTCCTCTTTGAGTGCTTCGATCTCGAGGAGTGATGGGACCCGCTTCGAGACCTGGAGCGTGAATGGTGACGAGGAGACGAATGTCTCGGCTTCGTCGAGGAGGAAGAAGCTTTAGAAGTCTTACCTTTTTCCAGCTTCCCCCTACGCTCCTTCAGGGCCTTAGCTGTCATGGACATACAGTCCTCGCACTCTGAACAATGGTGTTCAGCTCCCAGACACCACAGACAAACTGTGAGGGTCAGTCAGCGACATCTTTTTCCCACAGTCTCTGCATTTTTTAAAGCCGGACCGAGGGGTCGTCGGTTCCGACGAGGAAGCCATCGAGTATGGATCGAATATCTCGAGGAAATTGGATTCTCTACGAAACTGAGCAACGGTATTCCGAGGCACTGAGTAAGCGCGGAAAAATGGAACTGAGCAACGGACGCTGCGCGCGGCCTTTATAGACAGGATGACGTCGATACGGCAGCTGTCGAGGGACATCGACTCGGCGGACGTCGACGCGCAGCGCCCTCTAGAGAAAAAATTTTCCAAGGCCAGCAAAGCTGGAAAGAGATATCTAAGATAAGGAATACGTCGGAGGACACAATCCCTTCGAAATTGGACTTTGCCTATAGATAACAGAATCTCCAAATTACCCAACATTATTTTATTAACAAATCTTTGCATGTTTCATGAGAAGTATGCTCCCAAAAGTCCTCCTCTACATTTCTACTTTCCAGTTTCTTACCATACAATATTTCTCTACATTTCTAAAGCTCAGGTTCCTAACATGCAGAACTTCTTGTTGCCATAATTACTTAAAGAAAGTCATACATCTCATTGTCCGTATTCAAACCGGTTTCTATACACCTGAAGTAGTTTATTAGTTTTGCTTCTTCCTGGAGTAGTCGTAGTTCTTGATTTCCACCTCTGCGTCCCAAGGACACCTTCCTGAGACCAATGAATTTTATGTCTTGCTTATGATCCAACTGGTGAAATCTCTGCCAATGTTCAGCCAATGGTAGATTTTTATCTGGACTCCCAATCACTGCCAAATGTTCTCGGATTCTGGTGCGAAGTTCTCGAATCGTGCTGCCAATGTAGATTTTTCTGCAAATGCATATAATCGCATAAATCACATACTTTGTACGGCAGTTAATTTGTTCTTGGATCTTAATTTTGATCCCATTTTCGTTCTCAAAGTTGTCCGTCATGGTAACCGCATGCTTACACATAGTGCAAGTTCCACATTTTCTAAAACCTAATCTTGGTTTCTGTAGCCAGTTCTCTGGCCTTTCCTCTTTATCATCAGGTAACAGTGAAGGGCTAGGGCTTAGTTTTAAAGTCCTAGCCTGTCAGTAAACTATTGAAGGGTAGTCCTGTATCAGTGGTCCTATATGAGGGTCCAGTTTTAGCAGGCCCCAATATCTTTTGAGGGTTTTCTTGATCAATTGATTGTCAGCACAAAAGGTTGTAATAAATTGTACCTCTTTCACTTCGGTTGGTTTGTTGCGTTGGATAAGTGTTTGTGATCTCGTTGTTTGACGCGCCTTGTTATAGGCTGTTTTGATACTTGATCCGGTTTATTACGCCGTCTGTTTCTCTTGTGTGGATTTTCAAATGACGTAATTAATGTTCTCTCACAGAGCGGATACAAAATAGAATTAACTATCACATAATGGTTTTATAAAAAAAAGGTACACTGATTAAAAGTAGATTTTTCATAAAATACAAATGCATTAATCGTATGTTTAGATTTATAGCGAACGCAAATATGGCAATGTACGAAGGGAAACAAACACATTCCCCACCTTTTTCTTTTCAAACAAGCGCCAGCAACACCTACGAGTCTGTTGGGACTCCATGCTTCTACTTTTCCAAATACGTTAATAGAGCTTTTTCGAACAACCAATGATAGGTAAGCCCGATTTGGAGATCACTTGTATTTTCTGTAGTAGAATATATAACTAATTAACACTTTTTGCCCCAACTCCATCCTTACAAGTTATCATTACTTTAATCTTTCTCCTCACCCCTACCCCTTTCTCTTCACCACGCTACCTATCTTCGCTTTCCGACCCTTACGATTATTCCTTGGAATGTATCAACACTACAACTGGCTACCATAATGGTATGTGTTAACGTTTTATTTTATGAACATTTTTATTATTTAAACGTTTCCAATTGTGAACCATTCATTGTTCCTAATGGTTTAAAATAGTCTGTTTTACATGGGGGAATAAATGTAATACATATGATGACTAATATGTTTACCTTACACTGTAAAAATCTTTTGTGTTGTTTATGTACATGTTTAAATACAGAAATGTGTACCAAGCTGATTGCCCAGATTTGAAAAAGGCACGCTAAGGGTGCCGAAACACGTGTTATCACTATGGGCTACTAATAAATATATCAAAATATGAAAGACAATAGTTTTGATTGATACTCAAACCTTATCTGTGGCGCAGTAATAGATGGGTGCAGAGTTCATTTTTCTCATTTTTGGCAAACGAAGTAGGGGAACTCTGTGTCTTCGTTCCCTGCGCACACCATTGCGACACACAAAAGCTAGAAAATCATTTTGAGTCGCGCAGGTTTAAGAGTGAGGCTAAAAAAGTCCCTCATTATGTATACCATATGTGAATAAGAACTGCGAATATAGCCCCAAATACCATAAATAAGACACTTTTACTTGTTGATAGAACAGTTCAAATGAATTTGAGGCAAGAAAGCGGTATAACTGCAAATGAACTATACACAAGTATATCGAGGGCAGAAGGCGAACAGAATAATCAAAATCCTGATGATAGTATCCCAAGTATCGCATCAGATGCAATGTTTGAAATAGTTGAAAACTTGTTGGCACTGCTGGTAATAAGATGCGAGAGCATGGAGAAAAAAAAAACTAGACATGCAATCGATCTTGCTACACAGAAGTATCAACAAAGGACGAAGCTCTGCCAGTGACTGCAGTACGATTGCATGTATTAGGCTCACCTGCGCCCAAAAGAACACTACTGATGTTGCAGTACAAGAAGAGTTGATAAATTATAGTCCGCTGAATGATCCTTACACCGTCTCATCCACTTCCAATAGACTCTCGAAAAAAGGCACACACATTATTATTCTTTTTTATTTTTATTTAAAAAATGTATATGGTTTATGTTTTAAACATTACATTTGTACAATACTAAGATTCATTAAGTCGGGAGAAAAGAAATAAAACAGGAAGAAGAGTGATAAAATATATAGTTGATCATGACAACACCAAAAACGAACAGCAGCAGTTATCTTTTTGTTATTGCCAGTAAGAATGAGTGACCAGTGCTCTTCCGGATCCAGAGTTTTGGTTGCCTTTAAACATAGCTGAGCGATTGCCATGCGCTTATCTGCAAGTGCAGTGCACTCCATCAAAAGATGGTGGAGAGTTTCGATGGTTTCCAATTGTGTGCAGAATCTGCAGTTCTGTATGCGAGTCTTGGATTGTGTGTTGTTACTGAATTGAGTTCGAATTCCAAGGACTTCCTGAGTCGGGAGAATGTTTAGTCTGAGTCACAGAAATAGATCACGGATCATACGGTCTGGGAAGAGGTTAAGATAAGGAGGATGTCCAAGCTCTGACATCACCTGTACAATTCAACGTTAGTTTATACGTGTTATTTTTCATTTTGTGTTATCCAGACCAGTCTTGCAATTTGGACTTTTGCTCGTTGGGGTCTGTTGAGCAGGGTGCCCGTGGATATGTCACTTGCAATTCGTTGGGCATTGATGTGGTAGCACACAAAAAATATACCCAAGCAAAACTGCAAAAAACGAAAATCTCCAAAGCAGTGATGTATAGAACGAAAATTGGTGTGTTGTACACCTAGATTCTATAGTGTCAAATGAAGGTGCAGATGAGAACTGTGGGAGTGTCAAACACCAATGCAAAAGGCTGCAATACCAAAGAGAAAAACTATGCCAGGTTTTTAAAAACCTGCTGACACAAGTAGCCATGTAGTTATGGCACATCAACCGATGACTGCTCCAGATAGCCTAAGAAGCAAAAGCATCAATGGTGTAAATGACATTCGGAACTATCTGCGTGAACAGTGTCGACACTGAGAAAGAGAAGACCCTAAACACCATGTGTGCATTAAAGCTAAAAAAAAAAAAAAAAAAAGAGGGACAGCAAAGAAAGAAAAACAAAGAATAATGCAGGCCTTTCTGATAATGTTTAAGAAGCAGTGAAATGCATGTTTGTGGATGACAGTGTAAAGGAAGTGTCGAGTGGCCTGCCAGTAGATTCGATGTAGGCTCTGCAAGGTAAGTGTGAGTATTAAATTGCCAGAGAAGGTTATAAGGTCCGAAAATGAGGCAAAATTGAAATCTGCAACAGAAATAGTTGATAGCACAGACTCCATATGAGCACTTCAGATGACATCTGCATTCGGGATAGACATCGCCCTCCCCTCACCCGAGCGGCAGTGCTGCAGATCCCACAGGGCATTATCACCCTGCGTGCTATTAAGAACCATGAAATACTAATTATAGACCAGTTATAAGACAAGATAAATGTCATGTATGGTGCCGAACGAATGCTGTTCGAGAATATATTTGATGTTTTGAAAATGAACTTTTTAAGCTCGGATATTGTTGTTCAGAGGTATTGATGCAAACTGTAAAATACGGTGTTAAACCAGTTAATAGTGAGCTATGCACAAAGGTGAGACTTTGGTACACAGAGAGGAAGCACCACAGCACCTACAGTTAGCTCAAAATATACTGCGGCTGAAATAATGAGTTTAAGTATCCATGCAGGCAGTCATGAATCTGTGGTTAATGGGAACGAAGGGTATTGGCAATGGCTACCTAAAGAATTTAAGGCCCATTTTGCCAACACCTCTTGATGAGCGCAGTGTTATTTGCTCGTGAAACACCAGAGGTGTTAATCACACTGCCGCAGATAAAGTCTCCTAGCCTATATTGATTTGTTCTGCATTGTGGCTCTCCAGGAGACATGGATGGTTGACAAGTGTGAAATTGATGGTCTTTGCTCATTGGAAGTTAAGTGCCCTATCGGTAGACCTAAGAGCAGACTGTTTGCCTCTACACGTCACCCATGGACCCTTACTGATACTCAGTGGTCAACCTCTATGATCGTAGCTGTAATGGTAGACTGCAATACTCCCCTAACAAACAAATCCTATTCATAAATATCTCTGACCCTCCTCATCTAGTAGCCAATAAAGTTAACATTAATACCGTTAAAAGAAAAATCTGGAGAGCCACTATAATCTCAAGCCGACAGTGATAGTTGGCGACTTCAATGCTATAATTGGACTTTTGTCATTCCCAGGAGACAAGGATGGTCGCTCTGGGGCCGTTGGAAACATTCCAGGTTCTACGGCCGTTTCCTGTCCAAGATGGAGCCTCCAATGCAAAGTATCGATCAAGTTGTCCCAGAGGACTCTGGGTTTGACTACTCCCCTTGCCTTGGCGAGCATTCATTTCCAGCCTTCACAGAAGCCCGGACTCGTTGCTACTCTCCTGACAGCCACGCTCTGTGAGTTTGCATTAGAATCTTACACTTGGCTAAACTCTTCTAGTAACCTTGATTCCGTTCTTCATCCTCAGTGAAAACTAATTTGCACTCCAAAATCACCCTGTTCGCATCCGCGCTCCAGTCGCATATTGAGAAGACCGGTAACTCCTGCCCCCCGGTACAAACATTTCCTCCGGTGCTCCTTGCCTAAGTATTTCACTCGCCTACATTTAACAATCTGTCCTGCGTTTATTCAGGCCAGGCATCCTTCTGCGGAAACGGTTACGTCCCTCTGTGGAGTCCAACACAGTGGTTTCCTTTCAGCACACACCAACGGCTATACGCACACCGCGGCTTCCACAGAACCTTCCTGGTAGGCATCGCCCTTCTCCCCTTCCATTTCCTGGGGCCTTCCTTTCCTTATTTTACTCGTTTCTTACCCGACCATAGTTTATGCACATATTTCAGGACCCTGAGATACAAACCATTACTGACAGAGTCCTGAGCCCGTTGTAATATCTCAGATAAAGACTACCAAACATCAGGCACTGTTATCGACCTCCCCCGACCCCCCCCCCCCCAAAGTGTTGACACCCTATCTGCATGCCATTCTCTAATATCTGGTTTTCGGTTTACATGGATCACTGGAGCTCCATTCTTACGAGACACATCAAGGACATCATCTGCACTACACAACCGAGACGTGAATACAGCTTCACCACAGTGTTCTCTCCTTCAGAGGGTTTCCCTGGGAGTTCACCTTCACCGACTGTGCCACAGAGCGGGGGAGAGTGACCAGGTGAATTCTCACTTCTGCCAATCTGCTGCATCTGGACCAGGTTGGTGCTTTTGTATTGTTACAATGCTTGCATGCACTAGCAGTACTGTTGATACAAACGCGAATATCAACTTTCTAGCGAACGGCAAACTGGACAACGAATGGAAACCCCATATGCATTCTGAGTGAAACACCCAAGGGAAAGGGTGGGCTACATTATTAAGTTTGCATAATATGACGATGCTTAATGGATATTGTTCAGGAAATACAATCAAAGCCTTTAGTCGTATAAGTGGCAAACACTGCTCCACTATAGATTATTTGCCAATGCAAAGGCACTCAAAATGATAATTCATATGGCTGTGGTGCCCCAAAATGAGTGACCATTTACCATCAGGTGTATCAATGAAGACCAAAGTTGAAACTAACCAGTACAATTTAAATGGGGACATCTATATCAACTCTCGTGCCAATCGCATTATATGGAACCCCACTAAAAAAAAGACCAAAGTAATAGAGTCAGTTTTACTACCGTTTCTGGAGAAATGGCGTGCTTCGGGCGCTCACACTGCTCATATCATCATACTTGATTTTGCTAAGGCCGTCATGACGATCAAAGAAGTTGTAGCCAAAAAAAGATGTTACAATAGCACTGACGAACATTGGAATCGTGACAGTAGCAATGGCACTAAATATGACCGTCAAATTCGGACCAGAAAAAAGACAAGATATAGCCGCCGCACTAAAAGACAACAGGAGGTGCTGGAGAGCTAGCTGCTGCATGGCGCGCAATGGATGTGGGCATTCGCGAGCCTCAGTTGGGCTCGCGCATGCGTGTTAAATAGAGGGCGGTCCCCGGAACGCACTCGCCGCCGGGACTCCGTGCGAGCAACACGCGTCGCGTGTCCCGTGTCTTCTTGTCTGTGTGAGTGCGGGGGCACCAGGGGTGCGCCCCAGATATAACACTGGAGACGAGGAGGTGCTGCAAGGAGGGGAATCCAGCTCTGCTCCGGCGATAATGTACGTCTGAGAAAGTGCTTTTCTCCTTCACTACGCGGCCACAGACCCTAGGCAGTTATCGGCGGCCATTTTGTTTGAACAGATTCCGACAGTAGCGGCCCACACGGGTGCTCGTGCGCTGTCTGGAATCAACGTGTTATGCAATTTTTGGACATTCCATGGCTGTTGCAGTACTAATGGCCATGGACACCATGTTTTGCTGGGGCAAGAAGCACGACAAGTGTGCTGTGGAGCAGCCTACATCACAACCAGGCCCAAATTACCCATCTGGACCACCAGACACCAGCAGCTTATTACAGCAAACACAGGTCAGTGAAGAAGACATTGTGTGAACACTGCCACAACGCCCAAAGCTGACCTTTCCCCTACAACACCACACAGACCATCGCAATGGGGGAACAGGATGAAGGTGCTGTGCCCATACCAATACCACGCAGGCTAAACAGCACCCTGGCACCTATGTCTGAATTTGATACATTTGGTCCGCCATCCAAATTGGGTCCTAAATGGCTGCTGTGAGTCAAAAGACTTGAGATGTTTTTTCAGGGCCACGGGTGAAACAGACGACGATGCGAAAGTGGTCACAATGGTTTACTCAGCTGGTGCAGAGGTCCACAAGATCTTCGATTCGCTGAACCTTCATGTGAACACTTATGATGCTGTCAAACAAGCCCTCCAGGACCATTTCCTACCCATGGCCAATGTAGACTTCGACAGATTCGTAATGGGTGAGTAAAAGCAACTGGGCGACGAATCACTCGACCAGTTTTGTGCAAGACTGAGGCACCTGGCAAGTACATGCAGATGGGGGAATGAAGAAGAGATGGTGCGTAATCAGTTAATACAAGGTTGTAGATCCAGGAAGGTGCGGAGACAAGTACTTCGAGAGCCCGGCCAAACACTTACCCAAATCCTGGGCAAAGGGCGCGCTTACAAATTGGTTGAAAACAGAGGTGCTAAAATGGACGCGGCCGTGCATCCTGTTAAGAGTGAGGATGCATTTGCCATTGGTCGGCCAGCCCCAGGGAAGACCCGCTGGGGACAGAAGCAAGCGGACAGTTCATCCTCATCTAAGGACACACCGTCCTGTCAGTACTGTGGGTACGACCTAGCGCACTTAGGGGATTGCCACGCAAAAGCGAGAGTCTGCGAAAGGTGCAACACGCCTGGACACTTTGCGAGGGTGTGTAGGGCAGCGAATCCCGTGGCTGCGTGAAGAGGACCAGCAAGAGCAAGCGGCGGGAAACCTCAGACGATTCAGGAGTGTGTCGACGGTTGAACAGGGTGTGCAAGAGTTAGACATTGCTGAAGAAGAGGAGGATGAAGGAGGTCTTTTTCATTTCCAATATTGCTTCAGGGGCGAAACAGAGAAGACAACCTACCTGCACGGTAAACATTGTGTCATGACCGCTGCCCCAAGGAGTCAGACCCAGCCCAACATCCTTGGAAACAGGGTCACAACTTCCATTCCAGGCACCAGCCGGTCCCCACAGGGGCCTTTTGGACCTTGTCCTGGCGCCAGTGGCGCCAGGCTCATAAGGGAACCCAGTCCCGGCACAGGAAGCGCCGGGCTCATATTGAGAGGAATGGTGCTTGGGTGGACCTACCTGCTGCAGACCATGCTGCTCACTTGCCTGTAGGATGATATCCTCATCCATTCCTGGCTGGAACTACTTTACCTTCTGGGTGTGGCCAGCACCACTCCCTGGGACTGGAAGCTGGAACTTCTTTCTTGTCTGGGCAAGGCTGTGGAAGGAGACACCTAAGCACTCCAGTGGCCTATTTAAACCACACCCGATCAGTGCAACGTGCTTCGCGTTATTCTGCACTAGCAGCAGGACGCTCACCGTGTCAGCTCCAGAGAATCTTCAGCTTCTGCATCTGTGAATAAGAAATCTTCAGTCTTACCTCCCGGAAGATCAGTCTTCAGTCTTCAGCAGCGTCTGAAAGAGAACAAGGACACCAGGTTAGGACAAGACAAAACCCGCGCAGCACTTACCTCGTCCATCGGAGCATCCCGAGGCCGCGTGCCGCACTCTTCATACTCCGGCAATCCTGCGGAAACAAAGGACATTGGTTAGTGAACCTCCGTGATTATTCTGCTTACCTGTGCCACGTACGCCTCGATCTTCGTCAGGCGCTGTTTGTCCGCACCTGCTAAAACAAGAAGGACATCATTAGGGGCACTGTACGCCATCCCTACTCACGTGCCTTCTAGCGGTCATCGGCTTGCCCATTCTCCGGCACGTACCTCGGCGTCCATCTCCACGCCGACTGCTACGGCTACCTGAAAAAGGGAAAAGAGACATTAAGAAGTGCATTTAACTTCGAAAGGGAAAAGAGACATTAAGAAGTGCATTTAACTTCGAAAGGGAAAAGAGACATTAAGAAGTGCATTTAACTTCGAATTACATTCTTTTACTTACTTGCCTTCATGAGCTCCGGCATTCTTCTCACTTACCTTATCTACATACCGGACCTGCAATGGCGAGAGACATTTAAGGGGTCATATAAATAAAACTCCATATTCAAGCAATTACCGTTCGTGCAGCTAACGACGGCCTTGCTCCCTGACTTCATCCTCTGCAATCAAGAGGCTGGGCAATTAACCAGTGAAGCAACTGGCATCAGCACCCCTGCACAGACGCAGGATGGAGAGCTCCGCTTTCACCTATATAAGGTGAGCACATTCAGCCTACGAGTAACGTGGGGAGTCCAGAAAAGGGGAAGGTCAGATTGGCCAACCAGACATATATTAACCTCTTGTTCTCCTACTTGCAGACACCTCACCCTCCAGGTCAAAATTACGGTGAGGAGAGGGTCTATCCAGGGTGTTACCAGAGGCCTGCGCGTGACCCTAGAAGACACTGAAATCTCCAAGCCCGGACCTGCGCCTCCGAGGGATTCAGGTGAGCGTTACACATTGGGGATGTGCCTACACCTGTTCTGATCGACACAGGGGCGCCAGTCTGCGTCCTAGCAGCGGAAAATTATGAGGCCCTCCCAGGCCCGCCCAAATTAGAAGAGTCCAGGGCCAGAATATACACTTTTGGCGGGGACACGCCACTGCCCATCCAGGGAGTCTTCGTGGCGCCTGTCTCACACAGACTGAATAAGATCAAGGCCAGATTTTTTGTGACCAATGTAAGCCTGCATTCGCTTTTGAGTTGTGCCGCCTCTGAAGCTCTAGACATTGTGCATTTCACGATGACTGTTTCCCAGTCTGACATTGAGCGCCTGCTGAATCGATTTGAAGGCGTTTTCCAGAGGGTCGGCAAACTAAAAGGGGACCCCATTAGAATACATATTGATGGGTCCGTGAGACCAACAGCCCTCAAGCACAGAAGGCTACTTCCATCTTCGGGCACAAGTAGAAAAAAGAACTTCAATCGCTGGTCAACATGGACATCGTTGAAAGGGTGGAAGGTCTGACCCCATGGGTTTCCCCCATAGTGTAGCACCCAAGCCCAAACAGCCAGGGGCTGTCCGCAACTGTGTGGACATGAGACTGCCAAATGCCGCCATTAAAAGAGAAAGACACCGAACACCCACATTGGACGACACCGTGGGCGAGCTCCAAGGAGTGAAAGTGTTCTGTAAGCTCGACCCAAGGTCTGGGTATCACCAGCTGGAGCTCCACCCAGACTCACGTCACATCACGACATTCACCACCCACGAAGGACTTAACCAATTCAAAAGACTCTGTTTTGGTGTCTCGTCAGCGGCAGAAGTTTTCCAGAATGCCATCCATGGAGCCCTGGCGGGACTAAAGGGTGTCCTCAACATATCTGACAACATCCTGGTGTTCGCGCAGTCAGAGTCTGAACACCTAAGGAGGCTGGAATGTGCGTTGGAAAGACTGAAAAGCCTAGGGCTTACGTTACATAGGAAGAAGTGTGAGTTTCTTATGAATCGCATAGAATTCTTCAATTTGTTTTCCACGCTGGGGGCATTTCTCCCGACCCGGAGAAGGTGCGGGACATTCGTGAGGCGGCCCCCCCGGAATGACCAGCAGAGATAAGAAGCTTTCTCGGTATGTTGAACTACTGCGGGAGGTTTATTCGCAACCTGGCGTCGTTATCAGAACCCTTACGGGCACTGACGAAGAAGGACGCGGCCTGGGTGTGGACATCCAAGGAACAGAGGGCATTTGTCAATATCAAGAATGCACTATCAGGCCAAGAGACTATGGCATACTTTAGCCCGGACAAAGAGTCAGATTGTTGTGGACGCCAGCCCAGTGGGACTGGGTGCAGTTCTGATGCAAGCGGACTCGCATGACTTGATGCGCCCAATAGCGTACGCCAGTAAGGCACTCACAGAAACCAAGAAGATAGTCGCAGATAGAGCAAGAAGCTCACACCAATCTGTGGGATGCAAGCATTTCAGGTTATACATCCTATGGAAGCCTGTAGTCATCACTGATCACAAGCCGCTCATTCCAATCATGGCTGGGGCATCCTCCAAACCACCTCCACGCATCGAACGATGGATGCTATCGCTGATGGAATATGATGTCAAATTACAATATCGTCCAGGCACCCATAACCCGGCCGACTATCTATCCAGGCATCCTGGGGCAGGGCGTGACCAAGACAAGGGTGAGGTGGTAGACTGCATCGACATGGTCCACAACGTAGTGGAGGCAGCTCTGCCAGTTGCACTCTCATGCCAGGAGATAGCTGATGCATCAGAGGAAGACGAAATATTTCAGGTGATCAAGGGAGCGATGAGGAATGGCCGACTTCGGCTCAACGGGAAGCAGCATGTATTTTTTGGCGGTTGTAGACCAGTGGCCGAGATACCCGGAGGTGGAACTGGTAGAATCTACGGCATGTGACCAAACCATCTTGGCGCTGGAGAAGATGTTCGCCACCCATGGATTCCAGGTTAAACTGTGCTCTGATAACGGCTCACCCTTCCAGGGGCGAGGGTTCGCAGATATTTGGAGGAAAGGGGTATCAAACACAGAAAAGTTACGCCGTTATGGCCAAGAGCAAATGGAGAGGCCGAGAGGTACATGAGAACGCTCAATAAAATCTTTAGACTCTCGCTGGATGTGGGAGGGGAACTGCGTCAGAACCTTTGAGTTCCTCCGAGAATATCTAACTACCCCCCACCAATCCACAGGGGTCGCACCGGAGAGGCACTGCTCAGCCGCTGCCCCAGAGGACTGCTGCCAGAGGTAGAGGGACGAGACCCAGGAGTGATCGACAACCGCCGCATCAGCCTGGAGCGACGCGCCAGGAATGAGAACGAAAGTGCACGAAGGAACCTAAATGAGAAGACAATTGAAGTAGGGGACACCGTGCTAGCACGAAATAGGAGTCCGGAGGGGAAGTTGTCCCTCACGTACGAGACCCTACCACTAGGGGTGACCCATGTGAAAGGGTCTATGGTCACGGTGGCCAATGAGAGAGGGACGATCACGAGGAATGTATCCTACTTCAAGATGATCAGGGACAACCCGCCGGAAGGGACAAAAAGTGTTCCGGCCGAGGTGTCCTCAGCAGGAACACGCCCGGTAGCAGCACCGGAGGAGGAAGGACCCCCGGACGCTCCAGGGACACCCGGAACGTCGCAAAAAGACATCAGAAGGTATCCTAGGAGGGAAGGGCGTCATCGCCCATCAAGGTTTCGAGATTTTGTCATGGACCCGGTCTCGTAGGAGACCACAACTGTTTGTGCAAGCCACATTTGGGGTTGTTAAAGTTGTTAAAGTATGGTTAACAGTTTCATTTTGTTGGGGAAAAGGAGGGATGTTGCGCGGCACGCAATGGTTGTGAGCATACGCGAGCCCCAGTTGGGCTCGCGCATGCGTGTATAATAAAAGGGAGGTCCCCGGAACGGCACTCGCCACCAGGAATCCGTGTGAGCAACACCCGTCCCGTGTCTTCTTGTCCGTGAGTGTGTGCGTGCGGGGGCACCAGGGGTGCGCCCCAGATATAACACTATCCACACATATTAAAACCATTAAAAGACTATCGTTGCTGGCTACGAAAACACAAGGCAAACTCCCAAAATGACATGTGGCTGAGTCTAGCAAATTATGGTAGATCTAATAACAATAGAGCTCCAAAGTGCTGTTTGCTGCCTGGTTGCTTGGTGGGGCACGCCGCATCCCACTGATTACGGTTTGTAGATTTGTTTGTTTGAGGAAGAAAGAAGGTAGCAGCGATATACAGACTGTTCATACATGTACAAAAGACACTTTCTGCTTCGAGTGTAATTCCTCTACTTGTTTATTCAACAGTGTATTCTGTGCAAATACGCTCGACGCCCCGCCCACATTATTCCCACAATCCTCAGCAAAGCATTTGAGGTCCAGGTCGCGCGCATCAAGTTCACGCATCCCAGAGTGGTTCAAGAGTGCTGTTTGCTGGGAGCTGGGTGAGGGGAGTCCCTTCTCTTTAGGACTTTCCGATCCACAATCCTAGGGTGACATCCTCAACACTAAGGCGAAAACCCTTGGTGTTGCCTGTGAGAAAGGGGCTATTGAGGTATTTACTGTGCAGAGTGGAATACCAAAGTTAATTGAAACCCGTACAGAACAAGTCAAAGAGGAGTGGATTGTTGTACGTGGGATCGCTATTAACATCCACTTTGTCCTGCAATGAGGAAAAAAAACATGTCCTCGAGAAAAGAAATTTTAGCAGCTCCTTTAAATTTCAACCCACAGAAGGGATAGTCTATCACAGGCAATGACGTTGCCCCTACTTCCGTCTCCTCAAAAAGAGCGTGAGGAGAGGAGCTGTGGCCTATCCATTAACCCAAAAATGCATGTCATGGATATTTAGAATCAGGACCATTCCCAATCCCTCTATATTGAGGATATTGAACCAGCTCCTTTGGGTGTCACAAACTAAGGGGTGTGCGTACTAGTTAACTCATAGTTCTAAGGGGGGGAAATCTTGGAGGGCTCCTTAGACACTCTGATTTTTCTTTCAGGGGAAATGACCTTACTTGGATGATCACAACATCGGAAGGGGAGGGGGTTGTGAGGAGGAAGGAGAGCAAGGACAAAACATCTCCTCATACATCTAAGGTTGACAAACCCAATGATTTTACACCATTACTAGAGGCAATTGGGGAATTGAAAGTTCATTTAATGAGAACTTGCTGCATACAGGCCTTTTGGAGAGATCTGTCTCAGTCTACGAATGCCATTTCCTCAAGTCCCAAGGACACTCTGAAAGATGGCTTGATAACGTGATTAAGGCTATTCATTTGAGTGCAGGACTGATGGACATGCCCTGGAAAGGGTGCAAGCCGGGGAGTGTGTCGCTTCCCACTCTGGAAAAGCTCCCTATGCCTCCCTTAAAGGGGGGGGGGGGGAGTTGAGCACTGGGATGGGGGAAGGACAAAGGCCTTTCCTGAACATGGCTACGAAGAATTCAAAGAAAAGAAATTAAAGAGGATGTTGGCCGCGGAATTAAGGGCCTTTAAGACCTCATCCCAAAAGTATTTGCGTGGGGTTGGCTTCCAGGATTTACAGGACTAGCTACTAGCTGATGATGTTTACCGGGAGAGGAAGATGAGGGATGGGAGGGTGGGAGAGGCTACATTAGTGGCCATTATGGAAGATGAGGTGGAGAATGAGGGGGTAGTAGATCTCCGATTGATAGGACATCCGCCAATCGATCTTACAAGGGGTGTTACTTACCGCTCCGTTTGCTGACTGGAGCCTAGGTAAGACGACCTTGTGGAGAGAGGTAGGATTTAACAGGTTTGGGTTCAGCCTCCAGGATTCCAGCTCCCCTGAATTCTGTGATTCAGGCTTCCTCTAAGAGGGGCCCTTTTCTACGATGTACCCCTCTACCGTTTGAGTAAAAACCAGCAGAGATGTCTATCGCCTAAAAGAGCAGGGAGAACGCACACCACCAATAACCAATGCTGCAAAGAAAGCACAGTATGATTAGAAGCAATCAGGCAATATGGAATTAATCAGAGATCAGATACTACCTAGACAATGGTTGAGGTGGTGTTGGACTTTAAATAATGAACCTACAAGAGAACCCAAGACTCAGTATGCACAAGTATTAACCACAACCTCACTATGACTGATACAACACCCAGCAGACTTGATAAGTGGGATTCCTAATGAAAAAATGGGTACCAGGTGAAAGGAATACAACCGCAGGTACAAAACAAATGGGAAGGTTAGTAAGGAAGAGTATACCCGGGCGGCACGAGGGTCGCACTAGTGACAGGTTGGTGCATACACTGGAAAGCGTTACTTCTATCACTTCTTCAGTTAAGGTAGAAAAGGCAGGAAAAAAATTATATTGTTCCAGGAATCCACACGTATGAGAAGGACTGATGATTTTCAGGAGAATTGGATGAGCTTTACCTTAATTGCACAAGCCCAGGCCCAGTTGGTGGGGCACTCTTGTAATGTGCAGCGTGGTAATCCACGTAGGAAGATCGCTCAAATTGCGTAGAGCGGCAAGAAGAAGTAACCTCACCAGACAGGGCGAAGGCACAGTGGAAAATCCAGGGACAGTCCGAGGTCGGCAGCAAGGTTCACGGATCAGGCTGGAGGAAAAAACAAATGCAATCCAAGGACAGTCCGAAGTCGGCAACAGAGTTCAAATTCAGGCTGGAGGAAAAGGCAATGACAATCCAAGTAGATAAAGGTGGGTCGAAGATCCAGGAAGTCAAGTAATCAAGAGGAAAAAGGGAATAAGCACCATAACGGGATGGAACCGAAGGAACGTAACGCCACAATTAGCAGCAACAAGCCGCTGAGTCGCTTCGGCTTTTACGGTGCAGGGGAGCGGGGCCTACTTACGCGTTCTCTGCACACGGGACGTCTCAGCTGATGCGACGTTCTCTGCAGCACGGCCAGGCGCCATGGCAACCGATACCGAAGCCACAACGAAGTTCTGGAACGCGCTTGCCCCCGTTTGTAGCCGCCAGAAACGGGAGGTACTGCACGACAGGGCCGATATGTAACAAGGGGTTGCTCGAAGTATGAGGAGGGTAACAGATTTTCAGACGTCCTGAAACAAAATCGTGATACTGGGAGTGGCAGTAGGAAGCCTACAAGCTACATGGAGGGAGCTAAACAAACTTACGGAATCTTTAAACATCCCTGTGACACCCCAAGCTCAAGCAATAAAGATGAAAGTATGTGAGAGCTAGGTAAGGGAGCAAGGGATGGGATGGGATGGGAAATAATGTGGGCAAAAAAAAAGGAACTTGGTGTTCTGCTCAGGGGGGAATGGGGTACATTTTGACCCCCCATAAGGGTTTGGAGTGGGGAATTTAACACCTTGCCAAGACCCGGGGTTCAGATTGCCTCTACAAGGGGGGGTGGCAAGGTAGATCTTGACAAAGGGGCAAAAGCACAAGCAATGTCTGAAGCGGAGGTGAGACTCTTGGTAAATAACATTCTGACACATGAAAGGAAGATTGTAGCCTTGTAGCAGGGCAGGGTGATACATTGGGTACTTTAACAGGAGCATTAGTGGACCAGCGATATGGCCTAGGATCTACTTACAGGAAGGATCTGTGCTAGCCACAGAAGGAGACATTGGGCAGTAATGAGGGGTTCTCCTGGGAAGACGGGGAAAATGGAAGGGGGGTTCGTTACCTTAGGTTACGCGATCCTGTCTATCCGGAAGATCCTAGTTTGATTCTGACTTCTTGTTTGAACGAGGACCGCAATCTCTGCTAGATCATGCATCTTTGCTCCATTAGAAGATATTCCAGCACTTGGGCGGATTATATCTGCGGATATTAAACTAGTAGATTTCATCCATCCGATGAGATACGACTATGTTAGACTGGTAATTCTCTTTCCGCTAGTTCGATCTACACGAATCAATGAGGCGAGCGGTCTTCAGAAGTATGAATATGATGTAACCATATTCAAGGATGGCAACACCCAGTCTAAGGAGACTAGTAAAGGCCCCATAATACCCTTCTCTAATAGAAATATTAGCCAGTAGGAACCAATTGGGAGATGCAAATGGTTTTTGCAGGTTCTGCCAGACCATTGAGATGGTAGAATCCCTATTCCATCTATTACTGGTGTGCCCAGTTTTACTGACTGCAATACTTTGGTTTGTTTGTCAGTTCTTAGAGATCTGGTTTGGTTATTCATGTTACATGGTGACTCCATGTCCCTGAAGTTGAGTCATTCCTATAAAATAAGCGTAAACTCGATTGAATTCTGTAAGTTTGCCCAATCAAGTAGGTAAAGTTTGAGAAAGTAGACATATGTGTCTGTTGGGGGTATATCCAATCAATGGAAGGGTTTTATGAGATCTATTTGTTGTTTTATCTTATTTCTGTACCTGTATATTGGATCATCAGGATAAATGTAATGCTACTCCAACGAAATATTAAGAATGTCATAATACCAATATTAACAAGAGCATTAAGTGATTTTGTAAATGTGAATAAGTATTTTAATGCCAGTGGTAATTGTTTTATATCTTTTCTCTGTTTCTAATGGAAATTGTTAGAAATGTTATTCTTTTGTAAAGGTTTTTTATAAATCGTATACATTTGTTAAACTTTTTTTTATTTTTCTTAAATAACAATCGAGGAATCTGGTCTGTTATGAAAGGCTACGCCAATTGTAACCTACCCTTTAAAAGTGTAAGCGAAGCAAGTTGGGAGACCCACATTCAGAATACTCTGGGAAGCGCTGTGTTTGGTGATGAAACAAATGATACGAAGACAGATGAACGGGTAAGCAAGTCTCCTCTCTGTGATATCTCCAAGTTAACTATGCATCTTCCTCGTTGGCCCAGATGGGATATGCAATGGACTTTTGCATCCAACACCCGGACTCTGGGGCTAATACATTACACACCCTTTTTTCCCCCATATTGGTCAGTGCAGCAAATTTCTTCCAATCTGGCAACAAAGCATAATACTGCTGATCCATAAAAAGGCGTGCTGGAATGATCCGTTGATGCTAGCCATGCGGGACATTCCCGCAAAAATCTTTGCAAAAGGTGCCGCTTAAAGAATTGAATCTGTGGATAAATTTAAAATCCTCCCACACAATCTAACAGGCTTTAGAGCTAAATCTAGCATGATGCATAACTTATTGACAGTAGTCAGTGCTATAGAATATGCTTGGGACCGTCGCCAGCACCATGTGTATGGGACAGACTTCAGTGCCGTCTTCGTTACTGAAGAATCGGTAATGGAACAAATTGAAGCCATGGAAGATTCCATCAGGTCTGCTGTCCATGATTAAGTTGCTCTATTCTGATACCTCCGTGCGTGTAAGACTGGATGGTGAAGGGGGAGTAAGTGCCACTTTCCTACACTACGTGGGGTCGAACAGGGATGCATCTTGGCAGCCACTTTGTTCAATTTATATTTTGCTGATTTGGCACTGTATTAATTGGTAATTGGTCAATTCCGTAAGAGCCTGTCCGCTAAAAATAGGATCCCTCTTGATCGATTGGCTTGGCTATGCTGATTACCTGTTATTAGACTACACTCCATCAAAGTTACAGCAAAGCTTGACTCTTTGGGTGTGTTTGCTATAGAAAATGGTCTATGGATATAGAGAAAACTAAAATTATCACCTTCTTGGCTAAAGTAAAAACTCAAATTGAATTGAATGTCTTAGAGCCTTGACCGGAAAACTGTGGCAATAGTCCAATGCTATAAATATCTGGAGTTATAACTTGATGATAAACAATGGGATAAAATGAAAACTAAATGCATGAAGATGTGTCTCGACATTAGTCACTTTATAGGTAATCAAGGAGAATGCTCCACAAAGACGATGTTATATACGGTCATGATCGTTCCATGCATGCTCTACGGGATTGAAGGATGGGGTGCAAGATATAGTAGAGAATTATTAGAGGCCAAAATTTTGCGCATACTGTTTAGAATGCTAAAACCTATTCAATTTGAATACTTATCTCTTGAATTGAACCTCATGAGCATAGCAGCCAGAATAGAATACAAGTTTACCACAAGCTACGAGACTCGGACAACTGGACAATGATACCATCATGGCAGATGTAATGCAAGCCTACAAAACCATTGTGGCAGATGTCGTCTTTGGACGACTTAGTCACTTGAGGGCTATACACCACAGGCGGACCCATGATTATGAGCTCCCGAGTTATGGGCTATATGCTGAAACTTGGAAAAATCAAAAGGACAATTTTTTCTCACAATACAGAATGCAATCTCGTTCATTTATCCACTAATACGAACAGTGGTGTTTTTATTCAATCGCTTCAATCTCGCCATGAAACCCCAAGATATATGTATGCCTTTCCTAATAGTGTCACCTTTGGAGAATATCTCCTGTTTAAGTTTAATGTTTAAGGAGTATTGGCAATTATAGGTGCAAGATTTGGTATCCCCTGCAAGGAGCGACTATGAAGATTATGTGGCGAGGAACTGCTACAAACTGCCAAACACATCATGAGCTACTGCAAGTTTGACCTCTCTTCGTAATCAGTTTATAAAAGCATATAACAATAGAAAATGGGATGACTATAACAAAGTAAGATGGAATCAGCTACTCGAAGGCAACGTTAATTAGATGTTTTATATGACATGTTTTTCTGTATGTATTGGAATTTCATATCTCTTTTCTGTGAAAAGTTTTCATGTAACAAATCTATTTATATGTTGAATTGTCTTGATATGCAAAGCTATCGCAAGCTATAAGCATATTATAAAATAAAAAAATAAACACAAAAAGTTCACATTTCAGTGAATCAATGGCAGAACACCTCAAAGGACGAAATGATGGCCTCTCCAATCAGGTATGTACTCATACACATGTGCTCTATATCGCTATCAATACAAATGGTTTTTGCTCTTCTAAACTATAAGCCAAAACCTAAAAAGGACCACTTTAAAAAGTACAGCATCTGTTTTCCAGCTTTATTTTAAGGGCAGAATTCAATTTTTGAGGGTTCTGCTGTCCCTTTATGGGGAGATGTAAACAGTGCTTTTTCCCATTGGAATTTATTTGGAGTTCAGACTTCTATTTGTGGGGAGATGGGATGTCTACTGAAGTCTTCTGTCACTACAACCTTTTTTAGTATATTGTCCAAAGGTTCCCCATATGGCAAGGGATGCTTTTTACGTACCCCATTTTGGCGGTAAAACGATTATATAATACTGTAATGGCTGTAAATGACTTGAGGCAGTTGGAATTTAGTTTTGGATTTACCAGGGGTGCAAGCGGATTTACCTCATCAGCACAATGTATCTTATTGTAAGCCAGAGTGTACTAATGTATTTTTGAGACCTCTGCTCTGCCATTTGTTTTTTGGCAACCACACGGCATACCTAAAATGGGTGTTGTGCACACATGGGCTCACACGAAGCTCAGCCTTGCACCGTCTTTAGTGGTTTGCACTGGTTTAAATTAGTTTCTTGCCCTAAAATAACAGTTCTACATTCTGTGAGGGTGGACTTGAAATGTTGGCATTTCTTTGGGGACCACCCTGATTGGCTGGACCCTAAAACCTTTTCGGGGAGCCTTGGTGTAGGATTGGAAGTCTAGGTTAGGCCAGTCCATGGTCGTGTAGGTATATCTAGAGGAGACCCTGATGCTACCCTCAATTCTGCTCGATTGTTCTTGGAAGAGTGATGGTTTAATAACTTGCTGGAAGATTTTGGAGACAAAAAGCTGCTGCTGAATTTTGAGACCAAGTTTGGCCACACTTGCTAGTTCTTTTTTATGCATCTTCGACCTGGTGTGGATTTTTGGGTGCTGGCTGTCCTTCCTGTGCTGTACATTTTCTGCCCCTGGCCCTCTGCATTGACTGGGACTTCAGTGATG
Source organism: Ambystoma mexicanum (assembly GCF_040938575.1). Lineage (NCBI taxonomy): Eukaryota > Metazoa > Chordata > Amphibia > Caudata > Ambystomatidae > Ambystoma > Ambystoma mexicanum. Next base: position 546,619,665 of record NC_090940.1, read on the forward strand.
GGAACGTCTCTGGGCCGTTTAACCACATTCTTCCTTGTTTTATTGCCTTGGTGCAGGAAGGGCCTGTTAGGTAGAATTTTTTGCCACTTAGTCCCCTGGCACTTTTTGCTGGCCTTAATGGGTTTTTTCTGACTGTCCCGAGTGAGTGTGAACCTTTTTCCACACTCACTCTTTCTTTTTCTGTGGCTCCGAGAACCCTTTTTGGTGTCATCTTTTTCAATGACATCTGTATTGTACTGTTACAGCACACAGCACCTTGATATGATAAGGCATTTGTAACGCGCCTATACACAAGTGTTTCAAGGCGCGACGAGGCAGGGAGGGGGGAACAAGGGGAAGACAGACAACGATCCTACTAGGCCAGGTGTCATTCAGATCGCGCAAGTGCAGGGGGAGGGGAGAGGTGCATGGGGAAGGGGAGGGGGGAAGTGCAGTACAAGGTAAGTAGAATAAATAAATAAAAGGGCCAGCTGGTGGCAAGTGCAAGGTAAGTGCAGAACAAGTGCTGGGAAGGGGGGGCTGTAGGGATACAGAGACAGTCCCGAAGTGCAGGGGTTGCCAGGGAGGCAGTGCAAGTGGAGAGTGGCTGGGACCAGAGGTTTGCGAGGAGGGAAATGCCCTTGACCTTTTGAGACCGTTACTTTCGTGAACCTTGGAAACCGAAGACGGGTGACTAAAGCTGAAGAAACCTGCGTGTCAGAGGTACCCGGGGCTCTCCCACGCCGATCACCAAGGCAGGGAGGAACGGTTGCCGCTGTGGTACTGTCCTTAGCTCCTACAACAAAGCAGCGCCAGTAAAGACAGCACAGCCGGTGAGTCAGAGAGACCGATACCAGACCCGCCTGTGTTAGAAGCAAGGTTGCATGCAGCTTCACCGCTAGCTAGGGTTAAGATAGGAGTGGTCATCTCGGAGAGGTAGCAGCTCAGTAGAGGCACCAGACAGGGTTGCCCTTGGTCCCTGATGCTGTATATCCTAGCGTCGGAGCCCCTAGCAATATACCTGAGGCAACAATATGAGGAAGTCGGGATCCACACAAAAGGAGGACCACACCTAATTTCATAATAAGCAGATTACATGTTGTTATACTTTTGGTACCCTGAAGAGTATCTCCAATATATTCTGTAAGCGATGGCGTGATTTACCGTGCTCTCTGGCATTGCGGTCAATCCTAAGCAATTGTGCATTTTTCCCTTGGGAAGGTACATAGGGGCGCCGATGGAAAAACTGCCAGTCTTGCAAATACTGTGGGTGACCAGCACGTTCAGATACCTGGGGATTGATATTTATCATACGGTAGAAGCAGAATATAAGTACAATACTGAGAAAGCAGTTGTGAATATAGAAAGCAGCATGAAGTTCTGGGTTAAGCTCCCCCTGGCCATGATGGGGAGGGGGGCGTTGTTGAAGATGGTGGCATTGCCTAGACTATTACATTTCTTTGGGAACATACCATATATGATCCCGAAGCGCTTCTTTGTTAAACTCCAAAGCATATGTAGAGGCTTCCTTTGGAACGGAACCAGGAATAGAATTGCCCTGTGGAAATTGCAAACACGCATGAAAAGGGGGGCATAAAATTACCTAACTGAGATTTATCACTTGGCCAGCCAATTGCAATATGTGGCCAAATGGTTAGCGGAAGACTTGACATCAGAGTCTAGATTTCTGAGATCAGAGTGTGCCCCGTTTTTCCTGAAAGAGGTGATATGGATGCCCCGCCCTGAGATAGTAGGGTGCCCGGGGATGGTGGAGCTGGGATGGAAGGTGTGGCGCAAGGCTTGCCAGGTCATGGAAAATCCAGCTCTGTGCTCTCCTGTGCCGCTAGTGGCACTGACCGGAGGAGACAAGCAACTGAGAAGGACAATACGCAAGCACTGGGAACCAGTGGGGATTGCAACAATGGGAGATATATGGCAGGATGGAACAGTGTGGGAATTTGGGGAGCTGATAGAGGAAACAGGCTTACATGTGGGACAGCACATCACCTATACTAGATTGGTCCAGAAAATCAGAGAAACATGGTCCGAAATAATACTGGAAGATCACCCTGACATGGCTATAGAACCGATATATGACATAGCGGAGGGGGTAATGAGGTTTCCCGTCTCTATGAGATGCTGATGTCTAGGGTGGGAAAGGAGGTAGCCTAAGACAAGACTGGGAAGAGGAAACTGGGGAATTTATGAGTGATGGGCTATGGGAATTGGTTCAAAAGGTACCATTAAAAAGTATCTAGGAATGTCAGGTTACAACAAATACAGCTATATGTAACCCATGGGGCATATATATCCCCCCCAGAGGATAGCACGGTTTAGAGATGCTGGACGACAAATGCGCCCCAAATGTGGAGAAGAAAACGCTGGGCTAACCCACATGTTTTGGGCGTGCCCGGAAATTGGGAAGTTCTGGGGAGAAGTAGCCCACCGACTAAACGAAAAAGGGGTTAAGCTGAATGTTGGATCGGTGTGGGCATATATGGTAGGGGTGTTCCCCAGACCGTGCCAATTAAAACATATCAGCAAGTTTAAGGACTTGGCATACATACTTTCTAAGCGCAGGATTGCAATGGGGTGGAAAGGATGTTACAGACTGAAGATAGAAGCTTGGTGGAGTGATCTCCAGAAATGGACTGAAGCCGAAACAGCAGCATGGCATGAAGCGTTCCATAGGGGAGGGGAGGAGCAAACAGAAACCCTGATAGCCTGGAGACACCTAGATGCCACATTGTATGGGTCCGCCCAGGGCGGCTCAAGCGAGCATGAATCTTCTGAGAATACAGAAGGATAAGTTCCCTCAGACGCAAGATAAGCAGAAAGCGAAATGGAGTAGGCTCGAGTTGGGAGAGGGCAAGGGTAAGCGGTAGGAACAGGTTGATGTGCAAATGACAATGTATCACACAAGTACCGCTGGTTGTATTGTTACAAGTTGATTGTTGTAAAAACCAATAGTATTGTTATACTTTTTTTTTTTTTTTAAAGATTGCATGCAGCAACATTGTATGAACAAATCTAAAGAGAACAATGTGTGAAAAGTATTTAACGAGCAACACAAATATAATTTAAAACCAGGGGAGTGACTGAACTTGAGGCCAAGAAAGATACCGTAGACAGAGTGGTCCTGCGCCACGTGGGTGTTCATTCGAAGGTCTTTAAGTATCCAACTGGTTGCCAACTGTGGAAAAGGAATTTTGAGATTGAACTGGTCTAGCAATGGGTCAAGCTAAACCCTGTGCACATTCGAAAGTCTTTGATAGTTTCATGCAAAATGAAATTGGACCGAGCACGGCTGAGGGAGACTAATTGTGTAAGAGGAAGGATCTGAGCCTGAGGAGGATCCGGGGTGAACCATGCATCACCCGAGAAAGAATATTCTCTGAACATTGTAAAAATGGGGATCTGAGCCAGGCAGAGGGGGATCCAAGGTGAAGCACATGAATTGAGTACTTATAAGAGCAAAGGAACTTTGTGGTTTGTTTTGGTACATCAGGCCCGTCTTATTTATTGGTCACTTATTAGGCGCTTATACAATTAGCAAAACTGTTTCAAAGTGCCGACAGGACAAACAGGGTGGGGACAGGGGAAAGTAGACAATGAATTACAGGAAGCATGAATAATTGCATTAATAGTACAACTAATAATGAGAAAAGGGAAGGGGAGGCATACCTACTATGCCTCATGAGTGTTCAGAAAGCACAAGTGCAGAGAGGTGAGGGATAAGGTGCGCTGATGCCCATGGAGAAGTGCTAAGAGGAGAAGAACGTAAGTGCAACCACTCATGTATAGGGTGAGCCCAAGAAAGTGCAGCAGAAGACAGCGGCTAGGATGAGAGATGTTGGGGGGAGGGGTGAAGGCCCCGAGCACACAAGTGCCCTGCACATCAGTCATGCTGCTGTAACATTAGCAGGGAAGAGAGGAGGAGAAGGAAAAGGTAAAGAGGAAGGTCTTGAAGATTTTTCAGAACTTAAGGAGGTCTTGCTGAAGATGTAGAGGGAGAGGGTGGCTGTTCCACAGGAGGGAGCCAGCTGTGGAAAGTGATCGCCCACCAGGTCTCTGTTTAGCAAAGCGCTTAACCCGCATGGAGTTGGTGCCAGAGGAACGGAGGAATCTAGAAGGAGAGTATTTGGTCAGGAAGCATTGAAGATAGAGTGGCCCCCTACCCGAGACAGCCTTGTGTATGATACAGAGGGATTTTGATTTAATCTGTGCTTAGACCGGGAGTCAGTGAAGGCTTTGTAGAGCAGGAGAGATGCGGTCCCTGGGCTGGAGGCCAAGGATAAGTCTTGCCAACCTATTCTGTGTTAGCTGGGGGGGGGGGGGGGAAGGTCGCACGGTGGAGGAAGGAAGATTAAGGAGGAGGCTATTGCAGTAGTCTAGCCTGGAGAGAGCCAGAACATGGGTAACAGTCTCTGGGGGAAGGTGAGGAATGGTAGAGTCTCTTTGAAAAGGAAAAGCTGAAAGTGGGACTGTTTGACAATGTCCTGAATAAGAGGGATGAAGGAAAGAGAGGAGTCGAAGACGACTCGATTCCTAGCTACAGTGGAGGGGCGGCGAGGTCATGGAGGAAGGCCAGAGTGCAGGGAAGAAGTATGTTGCAGGGGACCCTTGAGTCTCTGAATCAAGAAACTTTGATAAGTAAAGAGATTTGGGCACAGAAGGTTCAGATGCTGGTAACGGAACTGTATGCTCGTGCCGAAGAAGCCAGAGTGTGTGCTTTGCTCAAGTGAAACACCTTATCCAGTGCTGAAAACGTGGGGAAGGGAGGCCAACAGCCTGAACATCCTGACATACCATTTTGTGAACACTTCTGTCTTTTTCATGACCACTATTTCTATTTAGCAGTAAGGATTGGAAATAGTATAGGCCCTTTTACTTATTTTTAATTGAGGGTCATAGCTTGCTCCCATTTGTAGATTTAGGATTAGATAGGTGTGTTTCACACCATTGCTGAAGTTCAATAAACACCCTTGAACTGTGGTCACTTGTGTCGGTCTTACTGTTGATACCATGCCTTTCTTACAGTCAACAATGTGTCTCCCACTACAGTAATTCTGGAACCAATGTTTGAAACAATTTACTCTGTATGTGTTGACTGGTTCTCCACAAGGGGAAGAAATTGGTGGGGATTTATATGCGCATTGTAGCGGCACAGACAGGAGTGGAGCGTTTCAGTCAGTGTACCCAGTAAGTGTGATTAAGCGGTGGGGTGATACCAAAATCGTTCTTTAAAGAATGGCGCCTTACCATGTTCAATGGCAGAACTGTAGGGGACTGCCCAGGAAATTACACTGGGTCCATGAAAAACAAATCGATCTTGGACTACTTCGCAAGTAATGAGTGTGCGGAGAGAGGGGAGTCTTTTTCAGACTAAAAGTACACCATATAATCGACCACTCTATTCTGGCTTTGAACTTAAACAAGGGTGTATGTGGACGGATGCAAACTGGGGGTGTTGGACTAAACATAAATCACAGTAAACAATGGATAGACTGGCCCGAAAGGAATATTGATAGAACCACGAGGGCTGCGGTATAGCTCTATTGACATGAGCCATCTGCTTTTTCACAGTACAGGGTGTCCGAAATGGCTGAACGTTTGAGTGCATTTGCCTTAGATTCTGGATCCATGGGTACTAGGAGATTAGTAGTACACTCATACAAGCATAAAAACCCATATGATTAAGAAGTGCAAGAGGAAAAACGCAGACTGCGTGGCTCGATCAGACAAATACAGAAGACTCGTGGGATAACCGGAAACACAGAGGTCCCTATAAAGAAATGCAAAAATGATTAGAAGACATGGCTATAGAGTAGTAGAGCACATAAAAAGAATAGCAGTATTGTGTAGCAAAAATTACAGAGGTGTTTGGCAACAGCTAGCGAAAGTAAGGGGTGATGGATAGCGGGACCTAGTAAATCCTGTCCCAGCCACAAAATGGGCAGTATATTGTCTAAATAAATATAAAATCAGACACAGAGGTTTTTGAATATATAGCTCAGGATCATTGGCCTTTGGGTGCTACGGTTGAAATACAAATGAAAATGAGGAAGTTAAAGGTCTTGCAGGCACTATCACCAAACGGCCTGTCTAACACTGTCCTAAAGGCAAACCCTGTGGAGTGGTCCAAAATCTTGAGGATATTTTCCGACGGGGTATGTAGAGAGAGGGTGATACCGGAAACATGGCAAAGTGCCATCATGCTACCAGTCTACAAGAAAGGTGGTAGAGAGGAGGCAGCAAATTACTGACTGCTTTCGCTCCTGGACGTAGTCGGGAAGCTCTTCGCATCATTGGTGCTGACTAAAATGCAGAAGCGGGTAGACGATGGAGATATAATGCACGCTATACAGACAGTCTTTAGGCCGGGATCAAACAACCCACAACATTAGTCTATTGGATTCTGTGATCCAGGAGGCGACCAAAGAGGGAAGTCCTGTGATATACCTTATATTTGTTGATTTTTCCTCTGCCTTTGATTCAGTAAACCGTGTGATGTTGTGGGTAAAACTGTACAAGCTGGCATGTCCCAGCTGGATGTTAGAAATAATCATTTGCTTCCACTCGGATACAAAAAGGTACAGGTTAGGCTGGACCACTCAGGAACACTTATCAACCGAGGTTTTACCTGTACTTTTTCGGATCTTCCAAAAGCGATCGAGTGAGACAGATAGCCCAATAAAGATCGGTATTAGCTTAGTTACATGTGCACTTTACACCGTTGATTTGGTCCTTATGGACCCGATCATCAATGGCTCTAAAGAAAGGTTTACTATGCCTGCTGAACTATGTGTAAAAAAATTATCTTGCAATAAATATGAATAAAACAAAGATGATTGTAGTACCAGAAGGTAAGGTGCAGCGGGTGAACCTTGAGTTTGAAGTGGGAAAATTGGAATGTGTCAGTAGCTATATTTACCTTGGGCTCGAACTGGCTGCTAGCTGCAACTACAATACTATCGTAGAAGCCATGAAACGAAAAGCCAGTCAACTAACGTATGTCAAACAAATTTGTAAGAATCTGCAGGCTATACGCTAGAAGGTATTATAAAACTGAATAAGCAGAGTTTTGTTCCGGCCATCCTTTATGAATGAAAGCATTAGCCATGAGGGACGTTGCGTGGCTTAAAGTACTAGAGGGCCTTTTTTGGAGAAAGATTCTAAGCCTCCCACCGGCGACTTCCATGGCCTATTTGAGACTCGAGCTGGGCCTGGTGTCATTAAAGGCCCAGTCATGGATTTGTAGGGGCTTGTTGTACCTGAAGCTAAGAACGAACCCAAAGTGTCCATTATTGATTATTCTGGGGCAAGGCCATGAGACAGTCAGAAGAGGAGGAAAGAGTAAAAACTATTGTGACCTTAACAAGGATTGGTTCCAGTTGTTAGGTTGGATGCCAGATTTCGGAAAAGGTACCCAATACAAGTTACTAAAAGCTTTTTATACAAAAAAGATGGAAAACTGAGATTCACTAAGAAACTATACTCACCTGGAAAAGCTAAGAAATTATAGACACGTTAGTGATGTAACACAAATACATAAGGACACAGGCATACCTCGTTAAAAGCCCCAGCCCGTTGATCGAAGATTTTAGACTGCATCTACGCATAAACAAACGTCCACTGCTAATGATCCATGGTGTATATAAAGACATCCCCATAGGCCAACTCACCTGTCGTATATGTAAAAACTTGGAAATGCCAGAGACAGCCAGGCATGTCCTCACCCAATGTGGTGAAATGAGCACATGGTCCATTTTCCTAAGCTGCCTGGTCTTGTTACATAGTAAAGGACCGCCCTCCTCACATCCAATGTGTGGAGTTTTACATCAGCCGAGCTAGATGGATTCTGAAAGGAAAGCCGGAAGCTCAATGGATTGCTTCACATGCAATTTGGAAATTAATTCAGGGGAGAACCTAGGATGAGTACGTAAAACCAATTTATCTTTATAAATGATAAAGAAAGGGTCCTGCACCAACAATGCTTGCAATTCACTAACTCTTCTGATGGAAGTAATAGCCACTAAAAAGGCAGTCTTGTATGTCAGCTGTTTAAGACTTGGCTTATGCATAGGCTTGAATGGGGGCCCCATGAGCTTTTAGAGTACTACATTGCGATCCCATCCTGGCGGTGTGTTCAAAATTGGAGGGTGGAGTCTTTTTACTCCCTCCATGAATGCCTTAATGACTGGAATCTTCCACCACGATACTCTACTTTCCTTTGAGAGGTGGTATATGCTGATAAAGCCGCCAGGTGGACCTTTATGGAGTTGAATACTAACCCCGATTCTAACAAGTGGAGCATATAATTTAGAATGTGTGAAGGAGTACAATCTATGAGGTTAATTTGTTTAGACTGGCACCAAATTACAAATCTCCTCCGCTTGTCGAAATAACAGTGTCTAGTGTTTGTTTTCGTGCCTCCTTGAGGATATCCATACACTGCTGTGGTTGATTAAGACGTCCAAACTCTATGACTTCAGGAGCCATACTGCCAAGCTCGTAGAGTGTGGTTGAGGATGCACTGTTGTCCTCCCGTGTTGGGTAAACAGGTTCGTTTGACACGGGAGTTTGACGGGATCACCAGCTTGAGCAGGTGTGGATACCACGGCTGTCTCGCCCACATGGGAGCAACTAAAATGAGCGTCATCTATTCTCTGTGCATCTTTTTCACTATTCTGCTCATTAATGGTGTTGGGGGGGGGGGGGGAGAAGCGTAAGCACATTTCCATGACCAGTTCATCCATAGGGCATTCCCCGGGAGTCTGTCTGGGGGAACCTGGATGCGTTTTCTCCTGTAGCGAACAAGTCTAGTGTGGGGTAACCCACCCTGAGAGAAGATGTGGTCTACGACACATGGGTCTAGTTGACACTCGTGTTCCTCTGGTAGGGGATCTCTGCTCAAGAGAGTCTGCTAGAGTGTTGAGTACCCCTGGAAGGTGTTGAGAGGATAGTGACATCCCCGTCTTGAGTGCCCATTTCCATATTTTCTGTGCTAACTTGGACAGACTGTGTGCCCCCCTGCTGTTGACATAGAACATTGCAGTGGTGCCGTCTTTTAGAATTTTAACAGACTGGTTCGTCAGTTGCACTTCGAATGCTTGAAGTGCTTTGAATACTGCTAGTAGTTCCAGCAGGTTGATATGGTTCTGTGCCGTGATGCGAGTCCATAGACCATGTGCTGTGTGGTGAAGGTAATGAGCCCCCCCCCCCGGAGAGTGAGGCGTCTGTTGTAACGATCGCTTGCGCTTCCGGATCATGGAGGGTTTTCCCTTTAAAAGGTTCTCTCTTGACCACCAGCGTAGGTTCTGAACTAGTGTTGGCGAACCGACCAGTAGATCGTCCCACTGACCGCTTGCCTGAGACCACTGTTTCGCCAACCACTCCTGCATCGGTCGCATGCGCAGACGTGCATGTGGGACTAGATATATGTACAATGCCATCATGCCTAGCAAACTCATTGCTTTGCGTACGCTTATTAGGAGACCGGCTTGATACTGGGGTATTTGCACAAGCATGTTCTGCACTATTTCCATGGATGGAAAGGCTAAGCCTGGTCTTGTATCTAATACAGTTTCTAGGAACTGTTTTGTTGCATTTGGTACAAGACTACTTTTTCTCATTTACTGAGAAGCCCAATTGGAAGAGAATGTTTAAGGTTCTTTGCGTGTTTTGTTTGCAAAGATGGGGTTTTCTCCTGTGATCAGCCAGTCATCCAGGTAGGGGTACCCTAGGATTGCCTCGCTGCGCAGATGTGCCGCCACCCCCATCAGTACCTTGGTCAATAAGCCTCAGAAATATATATAAACACACACAAACATCTATTTAGTCAGATTAACTGTAAAATGTCAACAAATCAATCAGAGGACACGGCTTTTAAAGCGTTTTGAAGTGTTTGAAATGTTCAGACAACAAAGTCGTTTTTTATTATTATTGTGTTTACTATGTTTTAATAAGGTGTTTTAACATTGGATGATGGTGAAGTAGCAGATGAAATGTGTATTTGTAGCTGTATTTGTTGAGCTAAAAACAAACTATTATTATTATAAACCTATTGTCAATCCTTACCTCTAAATACAAATAGTGTGGAAAACAATGCTATGCAAAAGAAACATGCTCAAGAAATGATATGTCAGGATTTTCCAGCCATTGGCCTCCCTCCCCATGTTTTCAGCACAGGCCAAGGTGGCACACTCGAGCTTAGCACAGTCTCTGGCTTCTATAGCACGAGGATGCAGTTCCAATCCCAGTATCAAAGTCTCTTACGTCAGAGGGCCTGATGTGACAAACAAACATTCAAAAGTTCCTTTATCCTCAGGATTCTCATGTACAACTTCTTGGGTGATTTTCCATTCACCGCGGGCCACCCTCCGCCAGGCTCAGACCCACTTTATCACAAAGCTTTCAATTGATCCCCCTCTGTCGGGCTCGGACCAAAGCCATGTACTTTTCCAAACTTTCTCTACTTCATCGAAATTGAAGACATACGACTGTGCGCAGGATTTGACTTGACTCGTCGCACGACCACTTTGATTCACATGTATTCATTCTCTTTCAATTGATCTCCCTCCACTGTGTTCAGACTAACTTTACCTACTTTTATCACTTCTCAGCTGGGTCCCTTACAGAGACCTTAAACTGAGCACCCACTTGGTGCCGGACCACTATCAAAGGTACTGTAGCTTGCTTTAAAGTTCAATCACTCATCAACAGTTTAACTTAATTTGCGTCTCTTATCACACATGTTTTAATTATGTTCGTTCCAGTGCTCGCCAAACAATGCTGCTGCTTGGAACCTTGGCTTCAACACAGACCAGTTTTTTATCGGTCTCCCCAACTCACCGGCTGTGCTGCTTTCACTGAAGCTGCTTTGTTCTTGGAGCCAAGGAAAGTACCACAGTGGTTGGAGATACACCCTGCCTGGATTACTGACGGGGGAGGGCCCAGGGTACTTCTGACACAATGCAGGATTCTTCAGCCTGGTTTCCTGGTCTTACGCTTTCTCTAGAGGTTTCATGGAAGTAACGGTTCCTTGTCGAAGAGGTCAAGGGAACGTCCCTCCTTGCGACTCGCTTCTGTTTCGCCCTCTTTCTCTTCTCGTTAAACTGCTGTTTCCTTGTGTGCTTTGCCTCCCTCAGTGTGTGCTCTCATGCTCCACCTTTTATCCGTGTGGGGAAGTGTAATGGAAGTCAGGTGTGAGCGATTGTCGATAATTGCCTGACCATAGTATTGGGTCATGTCAGTTACACGGCTTGTGTGCTAGTCTGTTTTCCCTTTGAGCGGGCTGTCAGTGAGAAAGTGTTTGTGTTGTAAAAAGGGGGCGGGTGTAGAGTTCCTAAATATCCTAAAGCGTAGGATGGTATAATATGTGTTACAGGGAAGGGGATACCGCGTCTCACTATCCTGTGTCCCATTCCCTGAAGACCCCTCAACCAGGTGATCCTGACGCACTGTTCCACTCCCAGCAACTGGATCCAAAAGCTATGGCCGTGTCCTAGAGAGAAAGATAGATAGAGATAGATAGAGATAGATAGAGACAGAGACAGAGAGAGACAGAGAGAGATAGAGAGAGACAGAGAGAGACAGAGAGAGACAGAGAGAGACAGAGAGATATAGATATATATATATATATATATATATGCATGCATGCCCGGGGACTAGCGGATGAGACACCCTCTGGTTTCTCACAACAGCCACCACCCAAAATTTGAATGGTGCATGCATGCCGATTGACTGGGTTCCTGCATAAAAGGAGAGGGTCTTGCTGTTGAAGCCAGAGTTGACCACTGGAAAAAACATCCAAAGGAGGACACCTGCAGCCACTTCCAGCCAAGCCAACAGTGACTGCTGCAGCTCCAACCCTTTCTTCTGTGCAACAGGGAAGATCCAGAATGGACTTCTTCCTCCCTTGGACTGGTGGACCGAACCAGTCTCGAGACCAGCTACCGTTTGAGCCATCGGACGAAGTGCTGCAATCTTCTTCCAGGCCTCAAATACCTGAATACCCTGGGACCTCTTGCACTGCTGCAGTGCATTGTCTCATCAAGCGCAGTTCTGGCTGCAAACTTGTGGGCATCCATCTGGACTAAGTCCCCTCAGAAGAGTCGAGGACCGAGAGAAGGAAGTCAGCCGTGTGTCGACCGTCGCTGCTACAAGCCTTTGTTGAGCCACCACATCCTAAGTGCCGCGAATATCATCTGCTGGGCATCCCTGTGACGGAATCTGACCATCTGCTCCCACCAAAAGTTCTTCACCCAGCCACCAAGGCCAGATACCCAAAGCGGGGCGGTCGTCGTTTTACCTGGGGGACCCACCAGTGACTTAGCTCTTCTTCATTGTAGAAGCTACTGTCCAACTCCAGGGAATTTACATAGGCAGTTTTTTTAGTGTTACCTCCTCCTGAGCTTCCCGAGTCACGTTTGGGTGGACGACGCAATTGTGTTATCCCAGGCCCAAGGACATTTGTCCCCAAGGTGGCTTATCTAGCCCCTCCCTTTGAATCAAAATGCGTTACCTACCTGTCACTTAAAAACATCTTCTGAACTTTGACAACTGTGACAGCGTCTGCCTTTCTTTATTCTGCCGCCCAGAGGTCACTGGTCCCCCCCCCAGTATCCCCATCTAACTTTTTGAGACTCATTTCCCAGATAGGGTTGGACTACTAAAGTTTAGGCCTACATAAAGTTATTTAACTGCCAGTATTGCCATTCACTAATTGTGGTTGATAAACTGGTAAAACTAAAGCTACTCTTCAGTTTTACAATCTAAAGGTCTGATTGTGCGCATTGCTACTGCAAATGTCCTATTGTATCTTTGTATGAAACTTTCTTTACCTGAATTGTATTTTGAGTTGAACATTGACTAGTATAACATGCATTACATCCCGTAAAAGCATTTCTGATTATTGCATCTGCTTAGAGTCACATGCTGTGCATATAGTCCGACATCCAGAGGTCACTGCGTAGTATTGCATCTGGTCTTTCGAGAATCGAAAAGGGGACGTTGACATGGGTGTGCCTGATACACTATCCCTATCGTGACGTGTAGTGTACCCAAAATCGCTCACGTGTCGAGGTCCCTCCGACTGTATTTTCTCTGCCGTGAGAGAGCATTATGACCATCATGAGTTTATTTTTTATTTATTTGTATAGCGCACATGCAGCCCAAAGGCATCGAGGCGCTGTTACAAGAAATGACAGGGAGCCAATGAGCCTCTCTTCTAACTGCAGAGATATGGTCTTTTCTTGAGGTTCCTGTGGCTGCCCGAAGGGTGTTGTTTGGAAAAAGTTGGAATTTTGTGAGTTGTGTGTTAGAGGTCCCAACAAGGAGGGCATTGCAGTAATCTAACCTTGATCCTATAATTGCCATCGCAATGGTGAGGCCATTATGTTGAGATAAGAAGGGCCTGGCTGCATTGAGAATTGGAGTATTATGCCGACGAGGATGAAATGGCATTGACCTGTCTGTCCATAGTCAGGTTGGAATCGAGGTAGACGCCAAGGGTCTCGACATTGTTAGAAACCTTGATGGGTATGTTGTCAATGGTGAAGGCCCTGTATCTCTTATCCAAATTGTTCAAGATAGTGGGGGATCCAATTAACAGAAGCTTGGTGTTGTCACTGTTAAGGCATAACCAGTTATCTGCGATCCAGGATTGGATCGTGGAATAAATCCTAGTGAGAGTTTAAGTCAGCATCATAGTCCCCTGTGAGTGGGATAAGCACCTGTGTGTCATCAGCGTAGTTGGTGTATGAGATACCCAGGGCTGAACAGGGGCCTGGTGAACAGGTTATATAAAGTGGGAGCGAAACACAAACCCTGAGGTACTCCACATTTGGAGGTGGCTAGGCGTGGCACATGCGGAGTCGGAGAAGACTTTCATGGCTCACTTGGAGAAAGGATGTGATCCAGGCGCACGCCTTTGGGGAGAAGTTAGCCGCAGTAGAGAGATGGTGGCAGAGTGTGTTGTGATCCATCAGGTCGAAAGCTGCGGATAAATCAAGGAGCAAGAGGAGCGCTGGTTTTCTTGCGTCTCTTAAGTCATCCATTTGGTCTTTAAGGTCTAGGAGAGCCGTTTCCGTACCATGTCGCGGGTGGAACCAGACTGTCGAAAGGCTGAGGAGACGGTTGTCTTCAAGGAATTTTTGGACTTGCAGGTAGGCTGCTTTGTCCAAAATCTTTTGTAGGAATGGGACGGGGGTTATGGGCCTGTAGTTCCCTGGAACCGTAGGGTCATGGGACGTTTAAGGAGCGGGCGTACCCAGGATTCCTTAAGTCCAGTTGGGACGCGGCCCGACTGGAAGGAGGCATTGATGAAGTTTGTCAGGAAGGTTCTTTGGAGAACGGCGGCTGGAGAGCAGGCACCGGGAGGAAGGGTGCAATGTTTCCAGCAGTAAGTTGACGTGAGCTTCTGGCGAGTGCCGCTGGACACGGGGGGCTAGGTTTAGGGGGCATTTTGTTCGTGTTGACGCTGAATTGAATATAGTGGTGCTCATACCAAGGAATGGGCGTGTTTCCAGTGATTCGCACAGCACAGTTGTGGTGACTAATCCAATCCAGGGAGCGTCCTTTGATGTGGGTGGGCTTTGAGATGATTTGCGAGAACCCTAATGTAGAGAACGCTTTGTTAAGGGAGGAGGCATGGAGATCCTTTGGGTCATTGAGGCGTACGTTTAGATCAACCAAGAGCAGGACTTCGGAGGACTTTTTAAGGTTATCAGATAAGGAGAGCATGAGGGTCTCGTGGAATTCTGCAATGGGCCCCGGTGGTCGTTAGAAGATATATGCATGGAGATGGTGCAGTTGTGTGAGAAGTTAATTTTGAGTAGGAGGTAGTCAAAGTTTTGACCGTGCTCTACTTAGACTTCCCTGATGGCATAGGTTTATCTGGCACTCCACCCCCCTTTGGTGAGTGCGGTTGTGTCTAAAGATCATGTAGCCGGCTGGGATAGCAAGTGAGAGGGCAGGGCCTGAGGCGTCATTCAGCCAAGTTTCTGGGATTATAAGGAAGTCAAGGTTGTCCTTGATAATTAGGTCATGAACATCTAGTGCATGTGCTGGTAATGAGCGGGCGTTAATAAGCGTGCAGTTTAATATCGGCGTCGCTCGGGCTTTACCCCATGCAACGTCAAGTGGCGTGAGCTTAGAGCTTTCTCCTGTGGTTCAGATATGGACAAGGATGGGTGGCACTGCACAGGCGATGGGATTGGGTTGGCAATAGTTGCGGGCACAGACACAGAGGACATAATTCCCATGCCGTATGAGGGAGGTACAGATGGCGGCGCACCAATGGTCGTAAGTGCAGGCCAGGGGTGGGAAATGACATCTTGAGGCATGAGTACAGCATTGGGCACAACCACCGGAATAATAGGAATGCTATCAATATCACAAGCGAGTGGTGGCATAAGTATGGCAGTAGGCACATACATAATAGGCATTCCATCAGTAACAGGTTAGTGGTGGCATAGGTACAGCAGTAAGCATATTAACATTGTGACTAAAAGGTACTTGCGAAGGCACAACAGTAAGTATGTGTACAGGCAGAGTCAATGCTTCATAGGCATGTAGAGGTGTGCAAGGAGCAAGAGCCGTAGGCTGTGATAGACTATTGACAACAGGTAACTGCATGCAATAAGTGTTAGTTGTAGGAGAACGAGTGTTTTTTGTTGCGGGCATTAGGCAAGATAGTGTTATAATTAGTGAGCCTGTACTGATGTGAAGGGTCTCTCCGAGGAAGTTGCTGGTATGTCTCGCGAGGCGCCCGTGCTCCTGGAGTATGGGCGAGCCCTCCTTGTGCAGTGTTGTATGCGCACAGCATTTAGAGCAATGGAAGGTGGGGAAATGGACGGATGACTTCGGCCCGGATAGGTAGGTAGTGCGAGTACTTTGGAGGACCGGTGGAGGGAGGCAACTAATGGGGAAGCGGAGGTTGTAGCATGGTATCCATGGGCAAACGCATTGTGAGCAAAGGTTACTTTGCTTAGTCTGAGATGAACATTTTGTGAGAATCTCGTAACCAACCGCTTGTTACGTTCGGATGTGTTAAGGACGAAAGAGAGGGGCGGGAATGGTCTGGTGCATGAGCGGAGTCGATCTTTCCTTGTACAACGTGCCGGGGTCAGAGATGCATGCGAGATAGCGCATATGACATTTCTACACTGATCCGGTGAGTACAGAAAGAGAAGTAGTAAAACGTCTATGTTCCTTCCATCCGAGCGGGGAGGAAGGGGGGGCGCATGTGAATCTAAGCAGATACAATAATCAGAAATGCTTTTACGGTAAGTAATGCACATCTTCTGATGCTTGTTAATCTACTTAGAATCACATGCTGTGCATAGACTAGCGAGCAGTACCCGGAGTTAGAGGTGGGTTGTGAGAAGGAACAGTAGTGAAAAGATGTCTTAATACTGCTTGTCCCACCTGAGAATCAGACCTAGAATGAGTGTCTAGGCAATAGTGTTTTGTAAAGGTGTGTACAGAGCTCCAAGTTGCCGCTTTGCAAATGGACTATAGGGGAACATTTGCAATGAATGCTATGGAAGCCACAGTGCCTCGGGTAGAATGCGCTCTAGGCTTAAAGGCAGTTCTCTCTTAGCAAGAGAGAAACAGAGTGTGATGCATTTGCCAATCCAGCTAGAGATAGATTTGGAAACTGGGTCTCCTCCTCTACCTGCTGCCACTGAAACGAAAAACTGATTTGTTTTTCTTAGTGGTCGAGTTCTTTCCATGAAAAACATGACTGCCCTGCGTACATCAAGTGTATGCAGGCTTCTTTCTCCCATGTTTGAAGGGTTTTGAAAGAACGTTGGTAGTTCTATGGATTGGTCGACATGGAACTTTCAAATGAATTTAGGCGCAAACCTAGGGTGAGTGCGCAGAACCACCTTATCTCTGAACTGTTACAAAGTGGTCTAGAACTCAGAGTGCTTGTAGTTCACTTACTCTCCTAATGGAAGTAATAGCTATTAAAAAGACAGGTCTTGTAGGTGAGATCTTTGAGACTTGCTTTATGCATGGGCTCGAAAGGAGACCCCATAAGTCTAGTCAACACCACGTTCAGGACCCATCCGGGAGCCAGGTTAGAAATGGGAGGGTGAATTCTCTTTACCCCTTCCATGAAAGCCTTAATAACTGGTATCTTCCACCACGACACCTTCTGTTGTGATGTAGTGTAGGCTGAATAGAGCAGCTAAGTGAACCCTTAGAGAGTTAAAGATTAGGCCTGAGTCAAGTAAATGAGTCGGGTATAAAACAATATGTGTAGGAGAGCAGTCAATGGGGTTGATGCTCTTTGCACCAGATGACAAAACACTTCCACTTACTGGAATAGCAATATCGAGCGTTAGGTTTCCTTGCCTCCCCGAGTATGTCCATACATCTCTGAGGGAGTTGTAGGTGCCCAAACTCTATAACTTCAGTAGCCAGGGCACTAAGTTCAATGTCTGCGGCCATGGGCAGGTGTCTCCCCTTTGTCTTGCGACATGTTGTACGAGCAAGGCAGTTTCATCGGGGGAGATCGAGACATCTCCATCAGATGAGCGAACCAGGGTTGGCGGGCCCACAAATAACATTGTGACTGGTTCCTGGTGCATCTTGTGCACTATCTTGTTGAAAAGGTGTGACCAGGGGGGAGAGGAGGGGAGCGTAAACAAACGTCCCTGACCATGTTATCCAGAGTCCCTTCCCCTTGGAATGGTTCTGGGGGTACCTGGAGGCGTAATCTTGGCATTGAGCGGTCTCCAGAGTTGAAAACAAGTCGATCCCTAGAAAACCCCATTCCACGAAAACGTGGGAGACGATGTCTTCGTGTAATCGCCATTCGTACTCTATTGGTACTGGGAAATCTCTGCTGAGTACGTCTGCCAGAAAACTGAGTTCTCCTGGAACATGTTGAGACAGCAGAAACATGTTGTGTTTGAGAGCCCACTTCAAACTGTCCCAGAACATTTGGGACACCCCTGGAGAGTGAGTGCCCCCTTGTTTGTTCAGATAGTACATGGCCGTGGTGCTGTCTGAGGATCAGGACCGTCTTTCCCTGCAGTTGAGTTTGAAAAGCTCTCAGCGCTTTGAATACCGCTAACAGTTCCAACAGTTTTATGTGGTTGGATGCTATGTCTGACTACCAAACTCTGTGCGCTGTCTGTTGAAGCAGGTGAGCTCCCCACCCTGTGAGAGATGCATCTGTAGTTAGAGTGGCCTCCACTATGGGGGTGGTGAAGGATTTCCCTTTCAAGAGGTTCTCCCCCGACCACCACTGTAGCGAGAGAACAAGGGCTGGCGAGACAACCACTAGATCGTCCCATTGTCCGCTGGCCTGACACCACTGGCTGTTGAGCAACTCCTGCATTGGACACATGCGCAGGCGCCCGTGAGGAACCAAATAAAAACATGATGCCATAATTCCTCACAGTCGCATAGCCTTGCGTACCGTCATCTCTCAACTGACTACATATTGAGGGATTTGAAAGTGCATGTTTTGAACCCTTACGTTGGTGGGGAAGACAAGACTGTCCTTTGTTCGAATTAGAGCCCCTAGGAACTGCTTGACCTGACTGGGATCTAGACTGGATTTCTTCTTGTTGATGGAGAATCCCAGACTGAACAAAAGATCCATCGTTCTTTGGGTATTTGACAGACAGGTTTCGTAAGAGTCCCCTGTTATGAGCCAGTCATTGAGGTAAGGATAAACCGGGAAGGATTGCCTACGCAAGTGTGCTGCTGCCACTGCTAGTACCTTTGAAAGTATTGTAATTGAAATTGTTATGAGACAATCTCCGCGCTTGGAACTAGTATTCTCAGTGATTAAGTGCACTGCTAATTTTGGATCAATCTTAAGAGTTTTAAGAATAGTCCAAACATTGACTTGTGAAATAGTATTCTTGTATTAGAGTTGTGCAATAGTCCATAGATATAGCCTTGGTGCCATAATGTTGGAAATGAATAAAATGGATACAACATAAGAATCAAGAAATTATGTAAAGTTAAAAAGAAATAGTTTGTTGCAACATAGCACACAATTTGTCGTCAATTGGTGAAAGCAAGCATCCATGGAGATGTTATATAAAACAAGAAAAAACAATTCCCGTTCACAATAGATTTAAAAAATACAGTAGTAGTAAAATTTTGAATTTCCAAAGGAAAAAAAAAGGTATTCTTTAGAAAGTAAAAACCAAAATGTGTGTGTGCACTAGTAGGTAATCCAGTGTCCACACCAGTTGACCTCCAATTTAACATTATGTGAAAGAAATCCTATTATCGCACCACCGTGTTGAATTGAAAAGGAATTGTGCCCTTTACCAATGTTAATCATGTGCCGTGGTGTTGCCCAATAGGCATCATGCAAGCACAGTATATTAAGGCTTACCCTCTATGTTTATTTAGCATGCACAATTCTGCAAGTCCCCTCGGTGCTGAGGCTATGCCGAAGAGTAGTACCTTGAATTGATAGCGCTTGTCTTGTATCATGAATCCGAGGTATTTTCTGTGCGCCGGCAACATTGAAATATGAAAGTATGCATCTTTCATGTCTAGTGTTGCCATGTAATCCCTCTGTGAGAGAAGGGTAATTGCTTCCTGCCGAGCGAGGAAGCCAGCGTGAGGTGGGCCTGCCCATCTCTGGGCACTTGGTGTTTATTTCCTGCCTAAAACTATGACCCCAGGCCCCAGAAGCGCCCCTCTCCCACCCCGCACCCTCTTCCTGGTCACTCTACCACTCCCGCCTGCCGACCCGCCCATCCGCGCTCTCTTTGGGCCTCGAGCCCGTGGCTGCCAGGGTCTAGAGACCCAGCTCACACCGGCTCCTCCATCCACAGCGAGGAAGCCGGTGTGAGGTGAGCCTGCCCATCTCTGGGCACTTGGTGTTTATTTCCTGCCCAAACGGGGCCCCCAGGCCCCAGAAGCACCCTTCTCCCACAGGCGGCTTCAACAGAGGCGGCTCCAAGAAGTATCAGCAGGTTTCTGCAGGGGAAGCAGTGGCCAGCCGTCAACCATCATATACAATGGACCAGTAAGGTAGGAGTGGCCTGGTTCAGGAGTAGAGCAACCACTCTACCCCAGAATCCGAGCCACTGCTCTGTATAGGTTTATACAGGTCTCTCAAATCTAGTTGGAGCTTTTGTCTCGAAATTGCATTGTATGATACTCGGATTGCATTGATGGGCCTCTCTCCCACTATACAGGTCTATCAAGTTTAGCTGGGGGATGTCTCCAAATTGCACTGTAGGATACTCAGATTGCATTGATAGGTCTCTCTCCCACTATACAGGTCTCTCAAACTCAGTAGGGTTACCTCTAGATTACATCAATGGAATACATCCGAGCTACGCCCCTCAAAGTCACTCCTCAGCCAGTGCATGTCCTTCCTAAACCCACATGGCTAACTCACCGCAGTGAACCACGTTCAGGAAGACAGATTAAAGAGAGCCACCGTTAACACCCAACTATATAACTACATAACCCTTAACCACCTTACTTACCCCCACCAAGACAGCGACTGAACGAATAGGCAACATCAGCTAGAAATACCACCTACAAAGACTAAAACCGGTAGCGGACAGCATACACACCAAGTACTACACCACACCACTACACCACAAGACAACCAGACCAAAACAGAACCAACTGGACATCAGAAAACAAAACAGACTCTGAATTGTACAATGCCGCGAAAACGACCCATCACACTCAGAACACACCCCAACAGACAGGATCAAAAATGGAACCAACACAGAGAAGAGACAAATCCCTCTACCTAACTCCATACCTCGCTGAGAACTGCTCACCAGAACGAACCAACGCAACGCCAGAAGCAGCAACATTAAACAACTTAACAAAATCCCGAAGAAGGATGAACACCACCAGAAACAACAAACACACGACCGAAGCGATAACACCTTACATCACCTAAGCTAGAAGAACTTCCAATCGACAACCGCAACTCCTGGAAGACGAACCCGATGAAAACCAAAACCCAAGACAAAACCTAGAAGAACTATTTGAGGATGCCGACAACCCGAAACCTACACCTCAACAAGATCAGAAGACGACCCTAACAAGAAAAGCCAAACTAAACTACACCTCCACACTCCACTGCAATCTAATAAACGCAAGATCCATGTCAAAACACTCTACCGAGATCTTCGACCTACTCAATGACAATGGCATTGACATCCTATTCATCACAGAAACATGGCTGGATGACAACTACAAAATCGCACTCCAAAGCTGCCTTCCAGCAAACTTCAAATGCCTTCAAATAAACAGGAAAAACAAAAAAGAAGGCGGCATCGCAATAGCATTCAAAGAACACCTAAAAATAAGAACAGACCAACATACTAAACTGCGAATCCAAGGTCATACACCTAACAGCGAGCCCAAAAACCAACATCACATTCATCCTGGTGTACAGACCACCAATTTACGATGCATCCTTCGTCGACAACTTCATAGAAGCCATCACCAACATAGCCATCAACCACGAACACCTAATCATCGTGGGGGACTTCAACATCTGGTTCGAAGACAGTCACGCCAACTCCCAAAACTCACTGACTGAACAACTCATGAAACTACGACAACTAGTAAAAGGGACAACACACTCGACAGGACACACCCTGGACGCAATTTTCACTGATTAAAAACTCATCACCACAGCACCGCCAATACAAATACTGTGGAGTGACCATCTCAATATCCCATTTGTAATCACTCTGCCTACTCAAATCTGCATCCAACCTCCTAAACTCACAACCACCACAAAAAGAAACTGGAAAGGCCTCAAAGAAAGCAACCTATTCGAACCACTGGAGTTAACCAAGCCCTCCACAACAGAACTCTAGCTAGCTGACCTTGACGGGAAAGCAGAGGTATTACACAAATGGATTGCAGACACAATTGACAAGATGGACCAGAAAAACCATTCACACCATCAAAAAAGAGACTAATGTCAAAATGGTTTACCACACTATTAAGCACCATGAAAGGAAAACAAAAAGATGGAACTGGAATGGAGGAAAGATTACAACCCAGACAACAAAAAAACACTGTTCCAGAAGCAAATCCGTGCATACAAGAAGGAAATTCAAAAAGGCAAAGAGAAGGCATTATGATGACAGAATCACAAATGCCACCAACACACAAAAAGAAATGTTTCACATCATTAAAGAAATGAGGAACCCACCAGGCTGTGACAATACCCCAACCCTCTCGGAGAAACTCTGCAACAACCTTGCAGACCACTTCAAGAAAAAAAAAATCAATGACATCCGACAAACCAATCAACAGAGGACAACCAACAGCAACATACAACAAAACAAACCTAACTCAGAACCGCAGCACAAACTCAATAACTTTCCTGAAATATCAGCAGAGGCATTCGTAATGCTGGTAAAACACAGCAAGAAACTGGTTCACTGATGGATCCCTGTCCTCCGGACATCTACAAATCAATCCTTGCACAAGGAACGCCATCAGAATATTAAAAGAAACCTTCGACATCTATCACTAGCAACAGGAACCGTACCAAGGATCTTCAAATCAGCTTACATTAAACCACTTCCGAAAAACACAAGCAGCGACGTAGATGACCTCTACAACTACAGACCGATCTCCAACATCCCCTACCCGGCAAAACTCCTCGAAACCTACGTATACAAACTAACCCAAGAACATGTTGAAAAACACCACTTGCTAGACCAAGCTCAAGTCGGCTTCAGACTCACAGGAGGTACAGTAACAGCACTACTATCCATCTGGGACGAATAAAAACAAACGCAGACTCCAACACAACCTCAGCCCTTATTCTGCTCAACCTCTCCGCAGCCTTTGACACAGTTAGCATGACACCCTAACCAAAAGATTAGAAGACATAGGCATAACAGACACAGCACTACGCTGGACTAAATCATTCCTAGCAAACAGAGCAGAAACCATATGGATTAAACCCTTCAAATCCACCGCACGAGTTAACGACTGTAGAGTGCCACAAGGATCCTCACTATCACTACTGTACTTCAACATCTACCAAACCCCAGTTATCAGAATCTTCAAGAAACACAACATTACATGATACAACTACACAGACGATAATCAAATCATCTACAAAATCAAAAGACAACCAAGCCGATCATTCAAACGTAACCGACTGTCTAAAAGAAGTCTTCAACTGGATGAATGCTAACAACCTGAAAATCAACCCAGGAAAAACAGAAATCATGATCATATCCAAAGACCAAGAGAACGAAACCGCCATCCCGTGGCCAACGGAAATGGGAACCGCACCATCACCATTTAAGGTAGTAAAAAATCTGGGAGCCCTGATGGACAACATCCTAACCTTAGAACCACAAATAAACACAACAGTCAAGAAATGCTTCTTCCTCCTCCACACGGCAAGACAAATCCTACCTTTCCTCTCCTTCACACACAAAACACTCACGATCGATCGTCGCCCTCATGTCAAGAATCAACTATGCAAACAGCCTCTACCTTGGAATTCCAGAGTACTTCCTGAAGAAGCTACAACGGATCCAAAACACAGCAGCCAGACTACTCCTCAAACTATCCAGAAGAGACCACATCGCCCCTGCCCTAAAAACACTACACTGGCTCCCAGTAAAACATCCTATCACCTTCAAAACAATGTGCATAACGGACAGGGCAATTTGCGGACAAGGAGGAGAATTCCTACAAAAGAAAATAATCTACAAGTCAACGAGACCCCTCAGGTCAACCAACGAAATCCGCCAGGAACTAAAACCATACATTAAGAAAAAACTCAGACGAACCGCCTTCTACCACTTAGCCGCAAAAACCTGGAACAACATCCAAAAAGAAATGAGAAACACCAAAGATCACCTAAAATTCAGAAAATTACTAAAAACCTGAACCGGAAAGGACATTGACTAGCTCACAGAACCGACTGAGAAGCACTCACGGAACCTGGACGGGCAGAGTGGTACACAGGCGACACCCATGGAGACGGAGGCAACAACCCCAGCCAATCCTAACCAACATCCTCAACCGACCCTTTAGCTGCCACTAGGTACCACTGGGTTGTGGAACTGTCGAGATACTACCAATCACCACACTGAGGTGTGAACACTGGCAGATGCACTAGCCATATAAGTGGGAGTGAGGAACAAGTGGGGTTGTAGGCGAAGCGGGTGAAGGAGACAGCGAGATGTTAAAAGGGGCCTCGAATGCAGAACAGGCACGGACCTATCCAGAGGCACAGGGTGCCCACGCACCCCATCTGGTGAGATTACGCAAGCCCAACTCCTCAATTCAGGATAGAGATGCCAACTAACCAATACCACTAACAATGTTCTCCTCTGCATACACCTCTCAAACTCCAAACCAAACAACCACAAACCTACAGCACAACAAACCGTATAAACATCACTACAATGCAACAACAAAATAAAAAACACACAGACTCCCACAACAGTACACGACGACTACCGGCTGCAAACACACCAGGCCCAGCCAACGGACCCACCGGGCTCAGGCCGCCAACAGCACATCACTGCACTCTTGCACTTGTCCGTCCGTCCGTCCCTCCCTCTTTCAGAGCCGCCAGAGCACCAGGAGACCACTCCGGTGGTGATAGTGCGCAGTACAAATGTCCTTTAACATTACAATAACATGAATCTGAGGTATTTTCTGTGCGCCGACAACATTGCAATAAGTATACATCTTTCATGCCTAGTGTTGGCATGTAATCCCCCTGTGAGAGAAGGGGAATCACTTCCTGCAGAGTGACCATGCAGAACTTTTGAGGCTTTACAAATGTGTTCACTGGGCGCAGTTCCAATACAGGGCGCATGGTGAGATCCTTTTTGGGTACAAGGAAGTACACTGAATAAATACCTTTGTTTACGCGAGAAAGAGGTACGACCTCTATGGCTTCCTTTTCTTGTAGTGCCTCGACTTCCTGAAGAACGATACGCAGATAGTCTGGTGTCAGTCGTCTTGCACATGGAGGTCTGAGCGTTGGGGACTGGCTGAACTCTATACAGAAGACCCTGGCCCACGGGTAAAGCACCCACTGGTCTGTAGTTTTCCACTCCCATGCCTGAAGGAATGATGTTAACCGGCCCCTGACCGGGGAGGCATGGGAGGCGACCCGAATCTTCGGGTCATTTTGACCCCGAGGCTGGGGAGCCTCTAGGAGTAGAGTTCCTGCCCCTTCCTTTCCCACAACGCGGACCCCTTTGGGGATACAGGGTGGTGTAACTGCTGGTTCCCTGTGGAGAAGACCAATTGTTTCCCGAGGTGTACTGGTGTTGAGGGAAGCGTTGGCCACGAAAAATGCATCGGACCCAGATCCTCGTCTTGTGGAGGGTCTTTGAAGATGCTAGACCAAATCACCCAGAGTGTCGTGCTCCTTCTTTGTGGTCTCGAGAGCCTCGTCGACTGCTTTTCCAAGGGTTTATTAATAAGTGATGCTTGCGTTTCTGGCTTGAAACCAGAGTTCCTTAGGCATGCATGTCTTTTTAGGAGGGTGCTGTGCACCAAAGATCGCCCACTGTCTCAGCTGAATCCAAAGTGCTCTTAAGTATGCTTTGGTTTACTTGTCTGCCCTCGGTTACTGTGGCCAGAAGGCGAGTCCGTAATGGTTCAGGAACCTCCTGCAGGTCTTCCTGTAACAAGGTCCACTGAGCGTCCGCGTAGCTGGTTAACAAGGAGGTATTGTGAACGATGCGTGTAGAAAAAGCTGCTGCGGCGGTGACCCTTTTTTCCAGGGCATAGAGCCTTTTACACTCTGTCGGGGGGTGCCTCGCCAGTTGACATTGGAACTCCTGCCCTTTTCCTTGTAGTGGTCACCACCAGAGAATCTGGGGTAGAGTGACCTCTGATATAAAGAGGATCAGAGGGGCAAGGCCGAAAAAGCTTTTCTATCCTCAGGTTAACTGCTCTTGTGAGTGCAGGTGTTGCTAACGAGGGAGCCAGACTCTTTCTAATCGAATTGGGGAGAGGAATAGCCTGGCTGGCCAGTGGCTTCTCTTTAAGAATATCCTCCACAAAGTCAGCCTCAGGAACATCTTAATTGGTGGCAATTTTGAAATGTTCTGCTGCTTTGCGCAATATGGTGTTAAACGTCATTTGATTGTCCACTGGAGAGGGCTGTCTAGTGGGAGTAGTCTGTGGGGAATCCAAACACAGGGCATCAGGATCTGGTGAAGCGTTTGGAGACTGCCAAGGTTGAGGGTCACCCATATCTGGGTTCTCCCCCCACCCCTCTATGGGTTCATGCATATCCTCTGAATCGATGAAATGATCTTCATTCTGAATGTCTGCAGGAACTTCTCAGTGAGGTCGTAAGTGTACACATCCTCTTTGTGAGAGGGGTTGAAGAGTCTTGGAAATTTAGCCACAGGGTCGAAAATGTCTTGTTCTGTGGTCTTTTGGGGGTGGATTGCTCTGATAAGGTAACAAACCTATCAAGCCTTTCCATACAATTCTTAAATGTTTCTCTAGTCCAAACAGAAGACCTGCAGGGGTCTAGAGGTGGAAAGGACTCCTGCAAACGATCCTCTGCCGCCAAACGTCGAGATTTTTGTCTCAACGACGAAGAAATACCCTCTTTGCCTTCCGAAAACTCCTCCCGGGGGACCGACAAAGGTGGCGTGTCCCTGTGTTTCTCCTTAGGCTTGGCGGAGGGTTCCGGCATTTCCCTTAGGCTATCTCTGGATTTTGACAGATCTTTGGCCTTTTACGTAGACCTCTGCAATGTCTGACTGCCACCTATGAGCGTCGGCCGAAACAATTCTCGCATTCTTACAATGCGCCTCGACGAAAGTTGGAATGTTAGGAGTAGCGCCCTTTGTTTCCGAGTGCCCGTCGTTAGGCGCATCTGCGGCTGTGGGGAGGGCTGCCCATCGTTACGGTCGGCGGGTACAGCCAGAACATCCAGCGTGCCCGTTGGCCCTGTGGCCTTCTTCATCAAAGACTGGCTGGGGGTTGTGTGCTTAGTGATCTGCAAATGTTCGTCTTTGTCGCAGGGGTATATATTCCCCATAGCTGTGCCTAGCGGGGCGGGGTGGTAGGCAGAATTGCAGGCAGTACCCTCTGGGAACACCACACACAATTAGGACTACAAGTGTAAGCAAAAACCAATCTTTGGTAGAAGTCTGTACCACATACTTTTGGTAGCGAGCTGAGCAGCCAGGCTTATCTCAAGAGGGAATGTGAGCAGTAGAAGAATATTACACAGAGGTACCACAATCACAGTGGTTCAAGTAGACACTTACACTCAAGGTTTCTTGGCAAAAGAAATACAGTCATTTGGAAAACCTTCACTAGTAGAAATCAACTCACTATTAAACACCAATATACTACAGTATCAAACTAAGTTATAAAGACAGTTTGAGCTCCCCTGAAAAAGTACTTTTAAATAGGAATAAAAAGCATATGTTTGTACAAAGGGTTAGAATTTAGATAATGCAAAGGTTCAATGTACCAGGAGGGTCAGTGCAATTCAATTTAGGCCAGGTCAAAGTCAATAGTCTAGTGTAGGAGTGCACAGTTCTGGTACAAATGGAGAAGTCTTTGTAAAAGTTTTTAGAAGTAGTTCAGACGCTAAAGATAGATATGCTGGGTCACAGGCCGATTAGGCCTGCGAGTTGCAAAAGCTTCACAAACTTCCACCGCGAGAGTTAGGATCTCTCAACCGTATGGCACAGTACCTTAAAGTGGAGCAAAAAGATGCAGCTGAAGACGTTGGTTCCTGGCAGGTCCTGCAGGTCGCACTGTTCCTGAGTCTCAGCCGTGGGGATAAGAGGGAGGACGTCAGGGGACTCCTGCACTGCACGGGATCGTCGTTGGAGCAAACAAATTGGTGTCACTTCAGCTCAAGTAGCTTTGGGTTCCAAACACAAACGGGTGTCCTTCCTTCTGGTTAACATCAACCAGCTCCGAGAATGGTATCCAGGCGTTTGCTGAGTTGATTGGTCCCACCAACTCAAAGGAAGAAGCCGTCCTTGAAGGAGCTTCTGGCAAGGGTCCAGTGGGTGCAGCAGCTGTCCTCTTCCAGCTCGTCTTCGGTTCTTTCGTTCCAGTGGTCGACTCAGCCTTCCCGTCCGGGAGACTCACCTTTTAAACAGTTTTCTCCCATTAATTCCAGCCTAGCTGCCACTCACCCAGCAGGGTAGCTGTCCTTGCCGGACAGTCAGCCAGCCAGGACAGTCGGCCAGCCAATCACGCCAGAGTGCATTTGGGTCTCCTAGGAGACCAAGCACAGGGAGCTTCGGGCACCTCCCTCACTTCCTGCCCACACCAGAAACTCAGACGCCATGGGTGGACTTCAGTCCAGAAGCGTGCCAAAGGCTCATGAACAAATGGACCAAACCTGGTTTGGGGCACAGAGTTTAACACCAGAAGGACCTTTCCACAAAGAAATGATGGAAGAGGACCGGAGTCTGTTTTTACAGAGGGGTCTTGGGCGCCATATTGTAAAACATGGCGGCCCCGATTTTTAGCTACCGGTGTTCGCGGTTGGGAAAAATCATGGTAGTTTGTTATAAAACCACTGCCACAAGCCATTTCAATAGGAAAGGGTAGCTTTTGACAGCTACACGAGTGTTTAGACATAGGGGATACTAGGTAACTCCTCCAGCACACTATAGGAAGATCGTTTGTGCTGGGTCTATGAATTTAAAAAGACTAGTAAAGTCAATTTAACTTTACATTCTCTGGGGAACAGTAGTTCATTCCAGAGAAGGTATTTAAACCTTGGGAAGTCCAAAGGAAACCCCTGTGCCACTGCACTAAAGATGCTGTGTGACAACAATAAAGAGATGATGCCTATGGGGTTATCTAAAACTCCATAACCAAAGAACACAAGAGTAAAACACACATCAAAATACCTGAGTGAGTGGGGAAAAAGGCTCTCACTCTCTCAGGGAAATAAAAACAAGTCCTCAAAATCCAGCAAAGTTGCTGGGGGTCTCTAAGGTGAAGGGAAATCAGCACATTTCTGAGAATTCTCCCTAACACCAGGGATAGACGACACAGAGCGCAAACACTCTGTCGAAAGGTTAACGACCTCCGGTTCAGAGGTATGCTCGTCACTATTGCCCTCGTCACACTCTGCGGTTGCGGCAGTGGGAGAGGACTCTACCTTCGACATCCCGTAGGCCGTCCACCGCTTGACACAGCGCTCCTTCAATGTTTTAGGACGGAGAAGCTTGCAAGCCGCACAGCCTTCTTCGTTGTGATCGAGAGGCAAGCAACGGTTACACCGTCGATGCTCATCTCTCCAAGGAAAGTTGCCCTTGCCGATCGGTCAAATCCTAAATGGAGTCCTCTCCATAGCCGAGGATAGGGAAAGTGACGAAGACCAGAAAGGAAAGAGGGAGGAAAGGGAAAGGCATTCTCAGATTGTACAGAAATGTCCACCCCGACCCAGCACTCCCTAGTGTGTAGGCCGGCTGGAAGGCCCGGCCATGTGGTCGGCAGCGTCAACTGGATCACCGTCCGTCGAAGGTCTGCTGGAGGATTCAGCAGAGATCTGGAACAGCCGTCGAAAGGAAGGACGGACAGTTGGGGTGATCTCAAATATTAATATAATCTATTAGATGCGACAATCGCAATGTCTCTGAACGAGCTCCGCTTAAGGCAACCAGTATGCTGGGCGGAAAAAAAAAACTATCCGAGGGACCTCGAGGCGTGAGAGATTTTGGGTACACTACATGTCACAATAGGGATAGTGTTACAGGCACGCCCATGTCGACGTCCCCTTTCGATTCGTGAAAAGACGAGATGCAATACTCTGCGGTGATCACTGGATGTCGGACTATATGCACAGCATGTGATTCTAAGCAGATTAACAAGCATCAGAAACCTGATAAATAATCAAATGTTTATATAACTACAGTTTGTGTTTCTTTGACAGCAAGTATACTTAAATGTCTTTGTACTCGACTACAGGCCTTCTCCCTCCTAGACTAAGCCTGGCTGCTCAGCCAGAGGTACCAAACCTTTTGGGTGGTTCAGGCCAAATCTAAGAATTGGAGCCCTGTACATCCAAGCCTGAGTCTTTTCTAGTTCTACCATAGATGGACTTGCTGTCATGACCGCAGCCTCCAAGGAGTCAGGTTTAGCCCAACTGCCTCGGAAGCTGGGTCACAACTTCATTTCCAGGCACCCATCGGCTCCCATAGGGGCCTTATGGACCTTGTCCTGGCGCCAGTGGCGCCAGGCTCATAAGGGGACCCAGTCCCGGCACAGGACGTGCCGGGCTCATGATGTAAGGAATGGTGCTTGGGTGGACCTACCTGCTGCAGACCATGCTGCTCACTCACCTGCAGGATGAAATCCTCATCCATCCATGGCTGGAACTACTTTACCTTCTGGGTGTGGCCAGCACCACTCCCTGGGACTGGATACTGGAACTATTCTGGAAGCTGGGACTTCTTACCTGGGCGAGGCAAGGAAGGAGACACCTAAGCACTCCAGTAAGCTATTTAAACCACGCCCGATCAGAGCAACGTGCTTCGCGCTATTCTGCAATAGCAGCAGGACGCTCACCGTGTCAGCTCCAGAGAATCTTCAACTTCTGCATCTGGGGAAGAGAAATCCGCAATCTTACCTTCCGAAATACCATCTTCGTCTTCAGCAGCATCTGAAAAGGGAAAAGAACACCAGGTTAGCACGAGATAAAAACCAGCGCAGCACTTACCCAGTCCATCGGTGCATCTCAAGCCACGGGCTGCAGCTTTCCATTTTTTCCGGCACCCTGTGGAAGCAAAGACATTGGTTAGTAAACCTCCGTGAAACTTTCCTTACCTGCGCTGCATTCTTCTCGCCTCCGCCGACGCTGCTACTCGCATCTGCAAAACAAAAGGACATCATTAAGAAATACAAAACTCCATCTATACGCACGTGTTTTGGGCAGCGCTCATCTTTCTCACTCCTCGGTGCATTCCTCGACATCCATTTTTCTACCCAGCTGCTTCTGCGACCTGAAAAAGGAAAAGAGACATTAAGAAGTGCTTTTAACTTCAAATTGACATTTTCTACTTACTTGCCTGCAATACCTTCGCCATTCCATCACTCTCCGGACCTCCATATTCAAGCAACCGCCGTTCGTGCTGCTAACAACAGCCTAGCTCCAAATCTTCATCCTCTGCAACCAAGAGGCTGGACAATTAACCAGTGAAGTAACTGGCTTCGGCGCCCCTGCACAGACGCAGGATGGAGAGCTCCGCTTTCACCTCCATAAGGTGAGCACATTTAGCCTACAAACTACTTGGGAGTACCAGGAAGGGGAGGCAGCTTACCCAGTCAGGCTTATATATCCATATTAACCCCTTGCTCTCATAATTGCAGACACCTCACCCTTCAGATCAAGATCTCAGTGAGGAAAGGGCCTATCCAGGGTGGCATTCGAGGCCTGCGTGTGACCCTAGAAGACTCTGAGAACCCCCAGCCCAGACCTGCGCCTCCGAGGGATTCAGGTGAGCGTTACACTTTAGTAAAATTCCCTAACAGTGCCACTGTACAATGCTGTGCCTCTCCGGTTGGTTTGGGTGGTGTGAAGGCATCATGAAGCAAGACACACACAACAGATTCAAAGTTTAAATAAAATAATGTTATTAACTTAAATGTCAGGATGGTGTAAGGCCTAACTTTGGATTTCCCTACCTAAAGAAACAAAAGGCCAGCTGTGTCCTCGAGTTCAACTTAATTTCATCATCATAATTTGATTTTGGCTGAAAGCCATAAATGTTTTACAAGCACAATATCCAGAAATATACAATATAAAACACTGTAAATAAATTTCCCACACGTGAACAGACCTGTTTTAGGGAGTTTTAAATTAGGTCTAAATGTTACTTGATTATAGCAGAAATAGCTGGGTTCATGCCAACAGCCTATGGTAGGGCACATGGTAACCAAGTATTGTCAATGGACTGTGCCCCATGATGGTCTGAGCAAAGGGGCGTCACATGGGGGCCTATTCACCAACGGAGCAACATTTGCTCCTGCGAGCACGGACCAGAGAAGGATATTTTCACAGGACAATAGCCGAGTACTATTAGGGAATTTGGTGGCGGTCCACATGACGTGTTAAGCTTTTGTAAGCCTTCAGCTGAGACATGATCTCCTAAGTCAATTCTGATGGAGTCATATATATATATTGGCTCTGTCTGCGGATCCTGGTGCAGCATATGATTTGATCCAGATTGACAAACGGGCAGCTCCTCATCACCAGGATCCAGTAAAGGCAAGAAGGGCATCTCGGGGCTCATGGTGGTTTGTGGCAAGCTTGGGGACCCTGTGAAGATAGGACCTCCCAGCCTGCGGATCGGGCTGCTGCTATTACCGGTTAATCTATCTAGAGTGTGATCCAACCAAATTGTTGCCCTTTCTGGTATATTGGTCACCCGGGTGCCTTAACTGCGTCAGGGTCCGGGAGGTGCAGTGATGTGTGCTGGGAGGAGCAATGGCCAATCCCACTGTGGGCGTAGTTGTTTAGGTCTAATTTAGGCAACATACCTTCCCACATACTGGACCTACTAAAGAAATAACCATTTGTATTAGGCAAATTGGTAAACCCCTTATCACTCTGAATAATGTCAATGGGCTCAGGGAGAATTTCAGACACATGCGAGCCATCATTCATGTGGTTCTCTTGGTCCCCTCCTTTGGCCCCCAGATCAGTCAGAAGCCCCTCCTTCCACATGCCACTACCCACCAATTCAATCAAAGAGAAAACTTCAAAGTCTGTCTGTGTACAAAGGGTAAAACAGTCTCAACAAGGGTCTTAGGTGTCTCTTCCCAAAGGCTATTTCAAAGTCAAGCCTAAAAAAAACCAAGGCTCGGGTAACATTGAGCTTCTGGGGGAAGGTGAGAAAAAGTAGAATTCCTTTGAGAAGAAGACCTGAAAGTGGGACTTCTTTGCAATGTCCTGAGTGTGAGGGAGGAAGGAGAGAGGGAGGAAGGGGAGAGAGAGAGAGAGAGAGAGAGAGAGAGGAGTCGAAGATGACTCAGAGGTTTCTGGCTTTAAAAGAGGGAGCAGGGGGAAAAGCCCATGGAGGAAGGCCAGAGTGAAGGGAAGAAGTCAGGAGCAGGTGTCCCAATGGGAAGGATCTCAGTTTTGCTGGCATTGAGGCAGAGATCAGTGGAGGGTCAGCAGAAGTTTGAAGAAGAGTGGAGTGTCATCAGCATAACACTGGAAGAGAAGGAGAAGATGAGGCGTGCCAGCAGAGTAAGGTAGATGTTAAAGAGCCAAGGCGAGAGGGTAAAGCCCTGGGGGACACCAAAAGTGGAGAAGGAAGTAGGAGAGCAGAAAGTTCCCAGAATGATTTGAGAGGAGTGTTCAATAAGAAAGGAGGTTAGCCAGTCCAGTGACTGCTCTGAGATACCAAGTGTGGCGTGGAGACTTTGTATGAGGATGGTGTGGTTGACCTTGTCAAATGCAGAGGACAGATCAAGAAGGATGAGGACAGCTTGAGAGTTGGAATCCAGGGATGCAAGCAGTTCTTCACGGGTGTTCAGAAGAGCAGTTTCCATGCCTCTGGATGCTCGGAATCCAGATTGATGGTCGTGGAGACCACCAACAAGTTCAGGGCGAGAGTCGAGTTGGGATAGGGCCAACGATACCAGCAGATGCCCCAGGAAGGGTGTGATGAAGATAGGGCGGTAGTTGGCTGGACAGGTAGGGTCTGCTGATGGTTTTTGAAGGAGGGGGACACACATGGGAGTGCTTGAGGTAGGAGGGGAAAAGAACCAGTAGCAAAGGAGTGGCTACAGAGATCAGTGAGTGCAGGGGCAAGAGAGCCAATGTTGTCCTTGATGGTTCTGGATGAGCAAGGGGAAACCCGTTTGGAAGAGACCTTCATGGAGCGGACAACTCTGGTGACTTCATTAGGTGAGACAAGGGCAAAGGAGGAGAAGGGCGAGGGGCCAAGGGAGGTAAGGGGGTGAGGGATGGGTTGGGAGAGTGAGTAACAAGGCTGTTCAGGATGTCCAGAGTTTTGGTGGTGAAGTGAGTGGCAAGTGCATTGCAGAGGGCCTGAGAAGGAATAGGGGAGGATGATACTGCAAAAGGGTTGGCTAGTTGCCTGCAGATTTTGAAAAGTTCAGCCGTGGTTGTTGGATGCACTAGATACCCGTGCCAGAATGTGGGTCCTTTTCTTGGCACGGATAGAGTGTGTATTGCCTTTGGAGAAGGCAGCAGGCCCGTTTGTCAGAGGTAGCGCCTGAGGTTTTCCACTTCGATTCTGCAGCTCTGCACTTTCTTTCAGGGCTGCAATTTTTCAGTGTCGTACCAGGTGTTACGCTTAGAGATGGGTTTCAAGCGGATCCTCATGACTGGGCAAGAATGTTAAGGGTGTTACAAATGGACAGGTGGAAGTTGCTGAGAGCAGTGTCGATGGTAGAGGGAGTTGGGGGGGGGCAAAGAGGGATACATGTGGAAGTGAAAGCAGCAACTGTCACTCGTTTCATTGGGCGAATGTTTGTGAACAAGGTTGGCAGGGCTTTTGGAGGTGTGGTCACAGGGCTATAGGAACCCAGGTGGGAGGAGAGAAGGGAGTGGTCTGACCAAGAGAGAGGGGTAACCAGGGGAGATGAGAGAGGGAGGTTGCAGTGGATTAGGGAGTCCAGAGTGTGTCCAGCAGAGTGGGCTGGACCAGACGGGAGAATGGAGAGGGATTGAGAGGTGCAGAGGTCAATGAAAAGGGTGGATGTTGTGCCAGGGGGAGTCCAATTGGATGTTAAAAGTAACCCAGAAGGAGAAGGTTGGAGGAGGTAGAAAGTAAAGAGGAACAGAAATCAGTCTATTCCGAGGGGAACACGGAGGTAGCTGCAGGAGGCCAGTAGATGGTAGCAATGATCAGGGTGGAGGAGGGAGAGATAACCAATTTGCATACCAGGCTCTCAAAGGAAGAGTAGAGCCGAACTGATAAGATGGAAGAAGGAGAACCCACTCAGGGAAGATTAAGGCAATTGCACCGCCAGCACAGTGAGATCGTGACTTGGAAATGATCTTAAAGCCTCAGGAAGGAGGAAGTCAAAAGTGGTGACTGAGCTGGCATTGAACCAAGTCTCTGTAAGAGCGAGACTGTCAAGGTCAGTGTCTTTAAGAAGGAGGCAGATGCCAGCAGTGCTTGTTGGCTGAGCGGGCGCTAAGAGTCGCCAGGTGGAGGCAGTCTCTGCCCTTGAAGGTTTTCTGAGGAGGAGGAGTACATGGGCATGGTACTTCAGTCAGGAGGGGGGAGGGAGGCAGGAGAGGGAAGAAAGTTGAGTGACGGCAGGACCTGGTCAAAGAGAAGGAGGTTGGCCTGAGGACGCTGAACTAGAATAGTGCCAGTGTGGTAGACATTTATGATGCAGCATGAGGAGAAGAAGCCTGCCAAGAGGACTTCCCACTTGGTGCCACCATTAATGGGAGAGGATGTGAAAGGGGAGAGAGTAGAGATGAGAAGTCCATAGGTCTGGAGAGGGGACAGAGAAGAAGATATCAGTGAAGGTCTCTCTGGAGGATGCACCGACGTAGGTGTCTGCAATGGGAAGGCGGGGATTTGCACCAAGGATGTTTTTTTGTGCTTCTTACAACCAAATTTCGTGAGGGAGGAAGGATATGCGATAGTGTAGCAGTTAGAAAAGATTGGAGATGGTGGGTGCCATCTCAGTGGCAGAGGATAGATGAGAAGGGAAGGGGGGGCTGTACTGCACAGACCTGGCACTTACTCAGTAGTTAAGGAGGTGCAGAGCAATAAGAGGGGTGAAGGATTCAATTTTTTTTTAAAGGGATACAATGCAGTGCACAATAAGAATACAAGATGTAAAGCACACCCACCTAAATTCGATTTTAATGGGAATACAACGCAGTGCACACAGGGATGCGAGAGGAAAATGGAGTGCTGTGACGAAAGGGGGAGGTAAGGGGACAAAAGCAGAATAGGATTAACACATTTACGGTTCAAGGAGATAGCTGGAGGAAGCTATAGGACAGTTCAGTCATCACTCACGTTTACGTAGAAGGGGAGGTCTGGGGTGCAGAGGACCAATTACATGCAGCCGTGCGACGTGTACAGGAGGCAGTAGCATTGTTGAGGAGCAGCAATGGGGGGACCAGCGAAGCACCATCAGGCCCGGACAGACTTGGACAGGGCCTTAGATGTGGGCCTTCGCTGGGGGGGGCTGGCTTCCGCCTGCCGGTACCTCCGATTGGCTTTAAGGAGTGAGGTAGCCAATTGTCGAGGGGGGCTGGCGTGCAGGCAGTGGTTGGCTCCTTTAC
The DNA here is from genome assembly GCF_040938575.1 of Ambystoma mexicanum. Taxonomy (NCBI): domain Eukaryota; kingdom Metazoa; phylum Chordata; class Amphibia; order Caudata; family Ambystomatidae; genus Ambystoma; species Ambystoma mexicanum. The sequence continues at coordinate 546,655,903 of NC_090940.1, forward strand.
CCTAGGCAGTGGCGGCCATCTTGGAGAGTGATCACAAACACCAGCAGTGCATGCAGAAAAAAGGATTATGCCCACTGTGCGCTTTGAAAACAAGTCGAATGCCCCAAAGAAGACTTTCAAAAGCCTTTATTACTAGCGTTCCCCTTTGGTTCATATTCTCATATTGTCCACTGACTTCTTGGATTGGCTTTCACTAGTCTGAAAATTGCATTTCACTTTCATTCATACTGTGATTTTCATGCATTTTACATAACTTTGCTTTAGTTCGGTATTCAAAATTGCAGGCAATATTTGGCAGCTTGTTAGGGTTTCATTAACAAAAAAAACTCTCCTTTGGTCTCCGAACCAATGAAACATTTGTTTTTCTATGATCAGCATTCTCACATGCCTGAACCCAAGCCCGTGGAGTGCCAAGGCACGACTATCCCTCACCACTACTAACCGGTATCCGGCAACTCCTATGGGTGCCTTGGGTTCACTCCTTGGCATTCGCTCACTCCCTCGTTACAAGCCTCGGTGAGCCCAGCTCGCCCAATCCAAACCTTCCTGATGCGCGCTGTGGCTCCCTGGAGTCTTCAGTGTCCCACAGATGCATCGGGGGTACACGCGGCCATGGATCGTGCAGGACTCCTGCCCCTGTCACAGCCCGGACGGGCTACAGTGTCTGCTTGTCCTGCAATGCTCAGCATCTTTTCCACCGAGTGGGCTTCTTTCTCCACATGGGATGCGGTCTCCTGCAAGCTGTGCTCTGCCTCCCAGCTGAACTCCAGCAACCTGGGCTCTCTTCCTAGCTAGATTCCTCTTCTTGCTGACTTCTTTCTACTTATTTATACTTGTAGCCTGTCAACTGGCTGCAGGTGTAAGTCCTTTGCCTCACCCCAATTAGTGGGACTTGCCAGACCAGTATACTGATGTTCCACAATCCTCTTCCTCGTCTCAGTACCAGAGTGGTGAAATGACATGTTAGTGTGTACTGCTCCTAGTCGCCTCTTCCTCGTCCCAGTACTTAAGTCGTGTGACTGTGGAAAAATTATCGACTGGGATTGGCAACAGCCTATAAAGGCAAGTGGAGGATAAGGTTCATTAGCACCAGGAAAAGGGGATACCATGTCTCGCCTGCAGACATCCTCACTGCAATCTCCAAGCACCCTTCACCAAGTTGATCCTCCCTTGCATCTCCACCCCAGGGTCAGGATCCGCCAGCAATGGCCTTTCCCTGGCCACCTGAGAAGAGGATCCAAAGGGAGTAGGTGTGAGGATTTCTTCAGGTTTCTCGCAGTGGTCCAAGATTACTTACGTGGTCATCAAGGTACCACGTTCTGCTGGCTGTCTCCTTTGACTGCCAAACCATTGGAACCAGCTTCGCCGGGTTCCTTGATCTTATAGGTGCCATCTCCACCATTGCCTTCACTTCTGGCTGGTGGGCCCCACTCCTGAGAACATCATTCTTTTTTGTTGTGTGATTTGTCATTGGTATAGGGTTCAAATCCCTGGGGGCCAGATCCTGTAATTCACACCAGGAAAAGAAGAGCTGTACTCACTGGGTTGTTTTAGCTTTCCTGAACGCTTTGAGAACCACATGGATGTGCGTACTTCTCACTGGTCCTGTGTTAGTGGGCCATTCGTGATACTTACCCACAAGGGTCCTCATATTCAATGGTGGAAGGTTTCTGCAGGTTCCTTCAACCGTATTTTGCCATAGACTTCAATAGCCAGACTCCTGCTTGGATGCATATTTCTGGGTTTGCTTGGTCTCATACCCGGCACTGGATTTCTTCAATAGGGTCTCCCCTAGCAGTCCGTGCGGTCAGTTGCTCAGTCTTCTCCACACCCGTGGGGTAGAACTCCTAATTACCTTTCTTTTCTCCAGAGCTGTGGCTGTTCCCACTGACTGACCCATTGAATCCTATAGGGAACCTTTGCACTTAAACACTATGTACTTAACCGCCACTTGGCATTTTTCCTAGGTCCCTGGAGTTTTAGGCCAAGGACTGGAGATGTTATCTTGTGCCACTGATTTCATATGTATTTTCAAAGTCTTACATTACAATCCTGCCACTCTAAAATATATTGTTACAACTAGGGGGTAACATTTCAAATTGCAAATTACTAGCCAGCCATAAAAAGTAACTCGCCACCTCAATTCTACACATGCACACAGCATGCCAATTCTTACTCGCCAACGATCAATTACCACTATCCAATGCCCAATGGTGTGTGCAAAGTAACTTACAAAATATAACTGGATTTGAAAGAGCACCCAAAAATGATGGTACTGGGATGGAAGTTATGGTGTAAAGCTTGTCAAGTCATGGAAAACCCAGTGTTCTCTGCAAGTGCGGTGGGTGGCATTGACGGGTGGGAGAGATAAAGGAATTCGGGATGTTAGTGGAGGAAACGTGGTTACATGCAGGGCAATATATCACATATAACAGAATGGTACGGCGGATCAGAGAGACATGGCCGGAAATAACACTAGAAGAGCAGCCCGACGCGGCCATAGAAACTATATACGATATAGCGGAGGGAGGGCATGCGATCTCCAGACTATATGAGATATTGATGTCCATAGTGGGGTAGGAAGTGGTGCAATTAAGACATGATTGGGAGGAAGAAGTCGGGGTACCCATGAGTGACGGGATGTGGGAGCGGGCCCAAGGGTATCACAAGAAAGTGTCTAGAAACGCGAGGCTACAGCAAATACAGCTATATATAACAACTCACAGGGCATATATGACTCCCCAGAGAATAGCCGAATTCAAGAATGCAGAACGACGGGGAAGAAAACACTGGGATGTCACATATGTTTTGGGCATGTCCAGAAATTGGGAAGTTCTAGGAAGAAGTATCCCACCGGCTGCATGAGAAAGGGATCAAGATAAATGTTGAATCAGTGTAGGCATGTCTGATAGGGTTCCCTAGACCACGCCAATAAAAACATGAGTAAATTAAAGGACTTGGCATATATACTTGCCAAGCGTAGAATTGCCATGGGATGGAAGGCGAGCGACCAGGACTCTGCTGAGGACATAGAAAGGGGTACCCCCCCCTAGACGAATCAGTCGCAGATCGCGAAGTGGAGTAGGCGCGAATTGGGGGGAGGGAAAGGGGTAGGCAGTAAACACAGAATGATATATGCAAATCTTGAAATATTATGACATGTACTTCAAGTTTTTGTTGTATGTTGATTGTGATACAATCAAACATTTAAAAAAAAAAAAACTAATGGCAAAGAAAGTATCAACGATATGGAAAGCAGACCATGCCCTTTCAAGAGGATGAGTGCAAGTACCAACCTCAGAGTTTTAAATCTAATTTCATACAAGCCATTCATCCATTGAAAATAGGTTGATTTTGAATACTTTTCCCTGGTGCCACCCCACAAAAGATGGGGCTAAACATTTGCACTCAACACTAGGCATTGGCTGGTGATCGTTGACTCAGGGTAAGTAAGAAATGGCGTGCTGTGTAGACTTGAGGTGGCAAGTGACTTTTCATGCCCGGTTATTAGCTTGCAAGTTTAAATTTTCCCCCTGCTAATACCACAGATATTGTACGATTCTTACATATGCTGCAACCTTGCATATAATAAGGATACACAGAACTAAAGAAACAGATTCTAGAGGACAGTTGAATATATGCCATAGATTGTGTATCATGTAACAGTTTAAAATATTTAATGGCCACTTCAATACTTCAAGCCCTTTGCATGCGATCATTTTATACAGATAGAGTAAAATGAAAGGAAGGCAGAGGAAGCAAGTAAACTCTTACATAGGGCTGATCTGCAGGCTTTGATATTCCTGGCTGTTGAACAGCAATAGTTCCAAACCCCACACTTCCAGTGCATTGCTGATCACCTGCCAGAAAAAGAGCAAAGCATAAACCATCTGCTACAACACAACATGAGGGTACATTCAACAACAAGTTCTGGTTATCATTTAAGACTGTGCAACAGCGATACGGAAAGGGGTCTGCAATCTCAGCAAACCTTAGCAGTCATTTTTTTTCCATTGAAAATTTTTATGTAGTGTTAGTTACTGAGTCAGGCGGTTTTTTGCATAAATATCTTGCAAGGGAATCATTTGTTAGGATAGCTACTTTCCTGAACCATATGGTGGTGTCCGGTTTCAGTCTGTGTTGGTCTCCCATGGGACCAACATTAGATTAGTTACATGTGAATTGTCAAGCGTGCTCATACGTAGCCTACCTTAGCCACCTGGAGGATAGGGGGAATTTAAGAAAGTATGACATTCTTGAAAGGTGGCAGATTTTCATATAAAAATCTTCCAAAATCCAACTCTTACCTGTAAGCACACGTCTTTCTCTATACATAGATCAGGATAGTTTCTACAATCCATGTATTCACGGGGTGAGTGTCACTGACCCACAGATAAGCAAACATTTTTCAACAGTAACACATAAACAGAATGCCTAGTTATCTTAAAAATATCTTCTGTGAAGGTAAATAAAAAATTGTACAGGTTATACAGGTAAGTAAACCTATGGAGAAAGTGCATTTGTAAAGATCAGGATCTTAACCCTACCTTGTCCGTTCAATGGCAACTGTCCCAAGTCAACAGGTGCTTTGGGCACTATATTTGTCTGGTGGTACCCAAGGGGCAGCTCAGTTTAACCCAGAGATAATCTCTCATAGGGATCAAAGGGAGACACAAACCAGTTTTGGACTGGATGAGGGAATGCTAGTCCTGATGATGTGGTATCCATAATGATATTTATAAGCCCAATATTAAAAAGGTACTGCTCAACCCAAAGGGTCTGCCTTCATGGTGCGAACGTTCAGCTGTTTCCGACTGCTGACTGTCCGAATAACAGTCGCAACGCTATGGTTAGTCAGCAACAGTTCCAGTGGCAATGGAGAAGATCTGCAGGGTGGGTAGGGCTATGGTGTATAGTCTGAAGAATCATTGAGGAAGGTGGCAAGTTGGTGAGATGAACTGCTGAAGATGGGGTACAAGCCAGGTGTAGTGTTGGCTACAAAGTACAGTTTTGGGCCTAGGGATGTAGTCTGTTTAACAGTTACCCCTCAATTGAGACTCGGACTGTTCAGAGTGCCATCTATTCTTTTACAGTTCTTGGATGGTTGCATCCTTTTTTTCTGGTTTTGCAAGACTTCAGGGAAATGGGGTGTCATTGATGTTTTCCACCCAAATTACCCCCAAGTTGAAGGGTAAAGAGTGCTGGGCTGGCAGCTTGCTTCACATAGGTCAGTCAGTGAGATGTCTGGGAGGATAGCTCAGTGGCAAATTGCTCCCCTTGGAAGCAAAACGACACGGAGCAACACACGTTCGATCCCCAGGTCCGCGCTTAGAAACCTCTGGGTATTAAGTGCGTTATAAATAACGTATCATTTCATTTCCTTGGACACTGGCAGATTTCAGCCGACAGATTGATCTTGTAAAGATGCAGATTGGCAGAGCTTTCTCACAGTTCTGGTGTTATCTTTTCGTCAGGACACAGTCTAAGAGTCTAATTTCATTGTTCAACCACCTTTGTCAACCAGGAAACGATACAGACTGATTAAATAGGGAGTTAGAAGCTGGGTGAGCATTTCGCTGCCAATCGAAAGGGTACATTCTTTCAAATATCTGGTGGCTAACCAAGCACTGGCTGGCTGCCAAATTCTAACTTTCTCTGGCTTTGCAAAGATGAGGATTCCCTCAATCTACGAGGCCAGCAGAGGCCATGGCAACATCTGCATCAGGGGAGAAAAGTTCACTTGTGCGACTGTACTCAATTTTAAGGGACTTGCTACAGAATACAACTAGGGTACTGCATGCTACTCATTATCAGAACATGCCACCAACCAGTGAACCCAACAAAGCTACATTTGCATGTTATTTGCACAGGGAATAGGATTCCCCAATAGGCTAATGGTCTCACTGCAGGCACATTAGATATTTTCCAAATTATGCCTCAGATCAGGGGTCAGGTGGAGGGGTGCTCGGGGGGAAAATAGGGGGTAAGTAATTTAGGGAAAAAGCAACATTTCAGTTGTCTCTCGTCCATGATACAGTTTAGGACTTTTGACCTCACAGGATGCTATCCTCAGAGCTTTAAGCATAGCATAAAAAACTACCAAGCTAGACGCATTAATCAAGCATTTCTTTCTTTAAATCAGCAATGAATCGTCCCCTTGTGCATAAGCTTAGAAAAAGTAGTGCATTGCAAAATCAGGGTAGAGTTAAGAACTATACAAGGTTAGGTCATCTAGCAAAGACTTTATGTATATCCTATATCAGCGCGAAAACTATATGGGATATATTACGCACCATAATCTTATTTCTGATGCTTGCATCTGCTTAGAGTCACATGCTATGCATAGGCCGACATCTAGTGGAAGCTGCACAGTATTACAGTTGTGGTTTTTCGAAACTCGAAAAGGGACGTCGACAGAGCGTGCCAGTAATACCATCTCTAGCGTGACGTCCACTGTACCAATGGTCCTTCATGCGTAGAGGTCCCTCAGATTGTTTCCGACATGAGGTAGCATGAAGTGTGTCGCGAGTACCAGTGTATCCAAGCAGATAAGTATCAGAAAAGCTCATAAAACATCTATGCACCTTCTTTGAGGGGAGGAATGGTGGGCACATGTGAATCTAAGCAGATAAAAGCATCAGAAATACGATTAGAGTGAGTAATGTATCCCTTCTGAGGCTTGTGGAATCTGCTTAGATCACATGCTATGCATAGATTAGCGAGCAGTGTTAGGAGAAGGTGGTGGGTTGTGAGAAGGAGCTGTAGCAAACAGATGTTTTAGAACCGCTTGTCCCCCCCCTGTGTATCTGCTTTGGAATGGGTGTCAATGCAGGAGTGCTGAGTCAAAGTATGTACTGAGCTCCATGTAGCTGCTTTGCAAATGCTGTCTAAGGGGACATTTGCGAGAAAAGCCAACATAGGTCCTTTGCTCCTTGTGGAATGAGCTCTTGGTGTGAAAGGCAGTCTCTTGTTTGATAATGAATGGCATAGCTGATAGTTGTATGAATCTGACTATCCATCTGGAGATGGCATTCTTGGAAATGCTGTCTCCCTCTCGGCCTGGTGCTATGGAGACAAACAGCTGGTCTGTTTTCCTTAGCGGTCTGGTCTGGTTTACATAGTAAAGGACTGCCTTCTCACATCCAGTGTGTGGAGTTTTACCTCAGCCGAGCTAGTTGGATTCTGAAAGAAAGCCGATAGCTCAATGGATTGGTTCATGTGGAATTTGGAGATGAAAGAGAACCTAGGATGTGTACGTAAAACCAATTTGTCTTTATGAATAATAAAGAAAGGGCCCTGCACTGACATTGCTTGCAGTTCACTAACTCTTCTTATGGAAGTAATAGCCACTAAGAAGGCAGTTTTGTATATCAGGTGTTAAGACTTGACCTATGCATAGGCTCAAACGGGGGGGCCCCATGAGCTCAGCTAGTACAACATTGAGATCCCAGCCTGGCGGTGGATTAGAAATTGGTGGGTGGAGTCTCTTTACCCCCTCCATGAAAGCCTTAACTATTGGGATTTTCCACCATGATACTTTATTTTGAGAGGTGGTGTATGCTGATCAAGCCGCCAGGTGGACCTTAATGGAGTTGAATACTAACCCCGAGTCTAACAAGTGAAGCATGTCATTTAGAATGTGGGATGGAGTACATTCTATGGGGTTTATTAGTTTAGACGGGCACCAGATTACAAATCTTCTTGACTTGTTGAAATAACAGTGCCTGGTGTTTGGTTTATGAGCTTCCATGAGGATATCCATACACCGTTGAGGCAGATTAAGGTGGCCGAACTCTATGACCTCAAGAGCCAAGCTTCCAAGTTCATTGAGTGCGGTTAAGGATGTGCTGTTATTCTCCCATGGTGGGTCAATAGGTTCGTCTGACACAGGGTTTGATGGGATCGCACATTGCCAGTTTGCACAGATGTGGATACCATGGCGGTCTTGACCACATAGGAGCAACTAGGATGAGCGTCATCTGTTCTCTGTGAATCTTGTTCAATACCCTGCTCATTAGGGGAGTGGGTGGCGGGGGAGGGGAGCGTAAGCAAATTTCCCTGTCCAGTTCATCCATAGGGCATTCCGCTTGGAGTCTGGTTGGGGGAACCTGGACGCGAAGTCTGGGCATTGCTTGTTTTCTCCTGTAGCAAACAGGTCTAGTGTGGGGGTAACCCCACTGAGCGAAGATGTGGTCTACTACACGAGTTTAGTTGCCACTCGTGTTCCTCTGGTAGGGGAATCTCTGCTCAGAGAGTCTGCTAGAGTGTTGAGTACCCATGGAACATGTCAGGAGGACAGGGACATCCCCGTCTGAGTGCCCATCTACATATTTTCTGTGCCAACCTAGAAAGACAGAGTGTGTGCCCTCCAGTTTGTTTATATAAAACATTGCAGTGTTGCTGTCTGTTAGAATCTGAACCAACTGGTTTGTCAGCTGCGCTTTGAATGTTTGAAGCGCTTTGAATACTGCTAGTAGTTCTAGCAGATTGATGTGGTTCTGTGCCATGATGCAAGTCCACAGACCATGTGCTGTGTGGTGAAGGTAATGAGCCCTCCATCCAGAGAGTGATGCACCTGTTGTAACGATCGCTTGTGCTTCCGGATCGTGGAAGGGTTTTCCCTTTAACAGGTTTTCCTTTGTCCACCAGCGTAGGTTTTGAACTAGTGTTGGCGAAACGACCACTAGATCGTCCCACTGACCGCTTGCCCGAGACCACTGTTTCGCCAACCACTCTTGCATGGGGCGCATGCGTGCGAGATCAGGTATATGCACAACGCCATCATGCCTAGTTAACGCATTGCTTTGCGTACGCTCATCTGGTGAACGGCTTGATACTGTGGAATTTGCTGAAGCAGGTTTTGTACTCTTTCCATGGATGGAAAGGCCAAGCCTGTCTGTGTCCAAGACATCACCAAGGAACTGTTTTGTTGTGTTGTGTGTTTGGTACAAAACAGAAGGGGGACTGGGAAACTCTCTACCAGCACAAACACAGCCCATTGACTTGTTCTTGGGTGGATGGCCCCTGGGAGAGTCTCAACCAAGTCTTTAGCTCAATGTTCTTTTCACAGAGAAGAAATGTCCCCGCATATCAGTCTTTGTCCTGCCCAGGGGCAGTCCAGCACCGAAATGCTAGGCAATTCTCCTCTGAACAAAAGCACCAACAGCAACCCCATACAAGTGCTTCAGCCTTGTTGGGCATGATCAGTAAGGTGAAGCTGTGCGCGTGTGTTTAGTACAAGACCTGACTTTTTCTCGTTTATTAAGAAGCCCAATAGGAAGCGAAGGTTTCTGGTTCTTTGCGTGTTTTGTTTGCAAAGATGGGGTGACTCCCCTGTGATCAGCCAGTCATCCAGGTAGGTGTACACTGGGATTGTCTTCCTGCCCAGGTGCGCTGCCACCACCGCCAGTACCTTTGTGAATACCCTTGGAGCAGATGCTATTCCGAAGGGTAGCCTCTTGAATTGGTAGTGCTAGTTTGCCATCTTGAAACTCAAGAGTCTTCAGTGTGCTGGGAACAATGTAATATGAAAATAGGCATCTTCCATATCCAGTGTTGCCATGTAATCTCCCCGCTTTAGCTGGGGCATTACCTGTTGTAGAGTTATCATGCAGAATTTTTGTGTCTTTACATAAGTGTTTGCAGAGCGCAAGTCTAACACTGGGCGCATAGATAGATTTTTTTTGGGCACAAGGAAGTAGGTTGCATAAATACCCTTGTTTACCTCGTTGGACGGTATAATCTCTTTGGTGTCCTTTAGAAGCAGCGTGTTGACCTCTTCGAGAAGGATGAGCTGTTCTTTGTTTGTTGCCTTTCTCTGGCGAAGGGCATGATTTGATGGTCTTTGGATGAGCTGCACACAACCTCCCGTTACTGTTGATAGCACCCACTTGTCCGTGGTTATCCCCTCCCATGCGTGGGTGAAGAATGAAATATGTCCACTTACTGGGGAGGCATGGGAGGGTACCAGTAGCGGGCTGTCATTGTTTGGGAGGTGTCCCTCCACCTCTTGATGTGGAGGATCTTCCCCGGCCCCGTGATCTGCGCTGGCCTCTCTGGTAGTCTTGTGAGCTTGACCATGGTTGTTATTCCATGAGGAATTCTGACCCTGTCCGTAACCGGAGCCTTGTGAGTTTCCACCCCTCTGGCCTGGTGGTTTGTCAACTGGCCCAGAGACTTCAAGGTGTTGCATTCCTCCTTCGCGGACTTTAGAGCTTCCTCCACCAATTTACCGAAAAGGACTGAAGGTTCCACTGGCATGTTAAGTAACGTAGCCTGGGTCTCAAGCTTGAAGGCAGATTGGTGTAGCCAAGCGTGCCTTAATTATAGTGCCCTCAGCGATAATCCTGCCCGCATTATCTGCAGCATTGAGATTATTCTTTAGGATGTAGCTGGAAGTTTCCTTGCCATCAGCTGCCACCAGGGCTAGTTGTGATTTTAAAGGTTTGGGAACTGAAGCTATTAAGGCAGTATTTCATCCCATTTGTGGCAATTATAACTTGCCAACAGTGTTGAATTATTGACGATTCTGGTCCGAAAAGCCGCTAGTGGTGTCCCTGCCCTCTTACGGGTCACCATGAGCGAATCTGGCTTAAACGGGCCTCTGATATAGAGTGGGTCAGATGGTGCAGGGTGGAAAAGCTTCTCCACTCACAGGTTAACTGCCCAGGTCTGGTTAGGCGTCTCCAGTGAAGGTTGGATTCTCCTCTGAACAGATTTTAAAATTGGGATGAATTGGGTGGAAGCCTTCTTATCCCCAAAATATCCTCCACAAAGTCTTTGTCTTGCTGAGTTTCTTGTGTTTGGATACCAAAGTGCTCAGCTGCTTTGATTAATATGTCGTTATGGAGGGGTTGATTATCCACTGGCGAATCAGGCACTGGGGTGTCCTGTTGAATCGATGAGGCCAGAGTGTACACCTCTGCCGCCTCTTCATCATCATCATCACAATGATGATCAGAGTGCTGATAGTCCTCATTATCCCCTTCAGTGTCTGTATGAAGGTCACCTAGTACTGGTTGGACTGGTACCGATTCTGGACAAGAACTCTTTACTGGGGGCTGGGAGCTTGAAGCTGGGTGCTGAGAGCTGGAAGCCTCAGTAGTAGGCGGTGTAACCCTACTGCCGACGTATGATGTCGACTTTCGGTAGTGAGACGGACCTCTGCCTCGTCAGACAACATACAGCATTGTTCTATCCATGTTTGGTAAAGGCAGCCAGGCGAGAAAGGGAGTGGGTGGGGAAATGCATTCTACAATGACCACCCCCATTCTCCCTACTGTAAGGGCCGAGGCCCAGTGCGCCTTTTTCTTGAATTCATCAGACGGCCGTCTTTTCCACTGCGTCGATGAAGGAAGGAAAAGGACAGAAAGAGTAAACTATTTTTAATTTGTCATAACGCAAATGACATAAGCTGAAATTGAACTCTGCGATAAGCGTCCGCTCACAATGGCGGAAAATAAGCTGAAGGACCTTGATGCTTGAAGGACATGGGTAGAGTGGACGTCACACTAGGGATAGTATTACTGGCACGCCTCGTCGACGTCCCTTTTTGAGTTTCGAAAAAAAACGAATATTCTGCAGCTTCCAATAGATGTCGGCCTATGCATAGCATGTGATCTAAGCAGATTGCACAAGCCTCAGGAATATATCTATTACTGAAAAAACATAAAGGGACGCTATGGTTACAAGTAAAACCGAAAACCCCCAGAAATTCGACAGTTATGGTAAGCTTAGCAACTATAACTCGTGCCACCACAGTGCACTGCTAAACACCCAGGACATGAAAGATGACATCACTGATGAAGTCACACATCTACGCCACTTGTTTTTAACATTAGGCTAGTTTTTTGTTTTTACAGACAATGAGAATTTCTAACATTTAAAAGGTGCTATATATCTACACATTAACCTTTTTATATGTTCTTAAAGTACCATCCTTGGAGTTTAATCTGAGCTCATAGTGCACATACAGGGGGTCAATAAGCACGCCTCAAAAACACAATTTGTGTACATGACGATTAACTCTTATGCGATTGTCATTATTTGGTGCTGTTTCTTTCTTCCTTACTTTAGTTTCCCGGTATGTGCCTCTAAATTGTATGCATTTTGTGTTTTTATATGTATTTTGTCTACTAACATAACTGTGCGGTCTTTTTCAATCGTTACTTATTTATTCCATGTTTAACATTACTCAAAACTCTCATTAGGTAGCATTATTTTACTATCATAAATTATTACATTCAAAATATTGTACTTTTATGGTGCATGCTGCAACCATTGCCTATATGTATGTATGATTATGTTCCTCTATTAACACTAGAATGTGTTTACATACGTACATTCTTTAATACATTAAGTAGTTTGTGATAGTTCTTCCAATCCCCCCTAACATCTTGTTACCAACAATATATACTCAAGCACTTGTAGCGACTTCATTAAAATGTATTTAATATGCGTTATCAGTGATGTCATCAATGACATTTGTAATGTCATCTTTCATGTCCTGGGTGTTAGTTTTAGCAGTGCACGGAGGTGGCGCGAGTTATGGCTGCTTAGCTAAGCAAAACTGGTGAATTTTTTTTCTTCGCTATTACTTGTAACCATAACGTCCCTTTAACAAAGATTTTTCATTGAATTTCATAGGTTTTTAGCAGTGCACTCTAATTTTCTACAACTTACTAATATCATACTTACCCTTATATATCAACATTTATGTCCAATTTACAAAGTCTCACCTAAAACTCTACCATTCCCCACTTTCTAACATCATTTTTAAACACTTCGACACTTTTTGCAACTTTTTCCACTGTTTTTGTGTACTTTGATGTTCACAAACGTCTGTCGTCATCGTGGACTTTCCGGACAGTGTCAAGTGACCAGGCACGTGGCATGATGACGTGTTTGCGAACACGTCCAGTGTGCACGAACAGGTCCATGCTTCGGAAACAGGTCGGAACTGCATTTTTCAGCTCATCTATGAACTTTGAAGCCCAAAACGTACCCTTGCACATCTCCTATACCTATTCTTACTAATTATCCATTAACAATCTAGCACACAACACATATTTGAAAGAATATTAGCAAAACTGCCATTTATCTTAAAAATGGCATCAGCCATCACCATCCCTCCTCTCCAAGAGCCACCACCACCAACTGGAGGACCTACACAACAAAAGAAGCACAATACTTCAAAACACAATGAAGACGACCAAGACGATGAGGTAGAGGAAGTGCTTACCTCTAGCACCCAGAGAGAATCATGTGTGTGGCAGTTCTTCACCACTGTTTGGAATGTACCAAAGGCTAAAGCTAACAAAGTGAAATTCACCAATTGCAACATTGTACTCGGTCGCGAACTACCTGGGCAGCAGTCCTACGGGTCCACCTCCATGCGCCTACACACCAAATCCAACCACTGCAATGCTCCAAGAAAGGCTGGTCCTTTCTTAGGAAGTAGTAGGCCGTCTTCCTCTACCTCATCTTATTCAATCAATACTGTAAAAACACAATCCCACCAGCTACCTTGCAAGTGATAAAAAGAGGCAGTTGATCCATATCTTTCGAAGACAACAGTACTCTGTATATACTGCAAAACACCACTCTGGAGGTGGGCGGGGGGGACGGGCAATTTCAAAGTGCTTTTGAAGCTGTAATCAAGGTGCATGAGAAACACTGTCCCCTACCTTAGATGTAACACACGCGCAATATCTTCCCCTGTCCACCTGCCCCTCCACATTTGTGGTTGGTGCCTCCTCCCTCATTTCCCTCCCCACCTTAATTTCTGACCTCTCCTGCAAAAAAAAAACAAAATTAAAAAAAAATAAACTTTTTTTTTTAAAACGCCTCAAAAAAGGTTCCTTTAGGAACCACATTTCACAGTAAAAAAATTGAACTAAAAAAATATTCTTATAGACTCCATCTACTTTTGTTTATGCTAATGGAAATAATGGACAATTGTATACTAAAGAAAAATATAAAAAGGACAAATAATTTTCTGTCACACATACTTTTCGCTAGCAAACAATAAGGACCATAATCAATGGACCTTTATAACTACCTGCCATCTCCACACAGGCCATGGATCATTAAAAGACCTGCATGGCACGTACTTTCAAACCGTCACACATCCATCCACCAATCATGCAAAAATAATTTACATATAACCTAGAACCCTATGAACATATTAAGCTTCCGCACCAACTGCCACTTAATCTTCTACAAATCTTTTGCATCTGCATTTCCCTTACTTACACAAATAAATTGTACACAGTCCTCCTACAAATGCACATATGTATTGTGAATTGAGAGAAGTGCATTACTATAAGGGGCAGTACGGATGGACAAGTGCTCATGAGAACCCAGGAGGGAATTGCCAAGCGATGCCAAGGTGAGACGCCACTGGCTAACTATACTGGACAACAGGAGTCCTAAGGGTGGGATGCATCTTGACCGCAACGTCCCTTTAACAAAGTGATTCAATAGGTTTTTATAAGTGAAAATGTTTCAGGATGTTACATCACTGTGTATAAATTATCAATAATTCCTCTCTTAATATATATCAAAGAAATATAAACCTCCTTTAACATATTTTTTGCAACACATACGTATGTGTGTCATTATCAGCAGTGCATGCAAATCATTGTTCAATTGCCTACGACATAAGGCTCGACTATGAACCCAGCCCCACCAACCACCCCTATTATTCACCTCACCTACCCTGCATCCTAGCTCAGTTTCCGCTATACCTTAATAATGTGACCAATGACCAGTGCTCATAGCTTGCAGCCATGGCCAGTCTCCAAATCCATTGAGCATGGACTTTGGCTGTGCCGCATTCCCCAATAAGCAAATCAGAGTACACACTTCGCTCATTTTCAGGCTGCCCTTGGCCACCTCATCTCCGATTGCCTTAATGCCATTCAAGATTGGTGTTCCACCAAAGATCTTTGTCTGAATGCCAGCAAGACTGAGATCCTCCTCATCGGTACACCTTCTCCATCCTTTCCCCTCACTCTCAGGCCGGCCTCCCTTGGCCCTCCTCCTACCCCCACCTGTGAGGCTAAGAACCTCTGGGTCATCTTTTATTCCACACTTTCCTTCTCCGCCCACATCTCGTCTCCAAAAAGTCAAACTTCCTTCTGCACCTCCTCAGAGGTACTCTGCCCTTCCTCTCCTTCCCCCAGAAGCTCCCCGTCTCCCAAGATCTGGTTCTCTCTAGGTTGGACTATTCTAACAGCCTCTTTCTAAACCTACCTGCCTCTACTGTATGCCCTCTGCAACTAATCCAGAACAGGATTGCAAGACTGGTCCTTGGCCTCAAGCCCTGGGATGGTATCTCTCCAGCTCTGAAATCTCTCCATTGGCTCCCAGTGGATGCAAGGATTAAATTCAAAACCCTCTGCATTGTTCACAAGGCTTTCTGGGGCCTGGGTCCAAAATACCTTCAGCTATCCCTCCACAAATACCTCCCCCCTCTCAAGCTTTTCACTCCTCCAACTCCAACTCCAACTCCCTCAGGGTCAGTCAGCTGGGGGTAGATCTCAGTCTTCGGCTCGGGCCTCCCTGTGGAACAACCTCCCTGCCACTCCAAAACTTGAGGAGAACCATCTCCGGTTTCGGAAGCACCTCAAGATCTTCCTCTTTGCTTCTGCCTTCGCCACCACTCTCCCCTGTTGATCTGTTCTCTCTTGGCACTGTGCACCTGGCTACCCTCAGTCCTCTGGGCCAAGGTTCCTGCTCAACCCGCCTTCCGCCTGCACTGCCTCTGGGACACCCTTTGCACTGGGGTCTGTATCTGTACCCATACAGTCCCCTATTTTTTTCTTCCTGCACTTATCATACCTACCCGGTCTGCTTTAACTCAGCACTTGCCGGCTGCACTACCACTTTTGTTGTTTTTATTATTTATTTATTATTATTATTTATTCTGTTTTCCTTTTGCTCTGCACTTTCCACCTCCCCCCATCCTTGCACTTTACCCCTCCCCCAAGCACTTGCGCGTTCTCAATGTCACTGGGCTTAGTAAGATCGTTGTTTTTGTTCTCCCGTTACCCTCCCTTGCCTTGTCGCGCTCTGAATCACATGTGTATGAGTGCAATAGAAATAAAATATCAATTCAATTTGCAGAGGGCCAGGACCACTACCCAGACACCAAATTTATATCACTAGTTTTTGTACTTCCATTCTTACACTTTGGAAAAATAAAACTAGACATATTTGCAAAAACATGCTTTCAGGTCCTTGCTGATGCTCGTTGCGAAAGTTTGTTGTAATCTAGTCCACCACTTCAGGCTGGAACCGCAAGCAGAATATTTTTTCCCCATTGAAACCTACTGCTTCGATCATGCTGCATGGCCCAATAAGAACATTACACATTTCTCCTTGCTGCCAGCCAGGCCCATTGCCCAGACACCAAAGTTATATCACTGTGTTGTGTACTTACATTTTCACACTTGCAAAAAAAATAAAAACACAGGACATATTTGCAAAACCATGCTTTGAAGTTCATGCAGATCCTCCTCGTGCATATTTGATGCAATTCCATCAGCACTTCAACCTGTACCCACGAGAAGAATTCTTTTTCCCATTCAAACCTATGCAGATTTTGAAAACCATTACCACATAGCCGGTCCCTGGTGGCCATGCCCACTTTAACCCCATGCCGATTCCCTCGTGGTCATGGCCACTAGCCAGAAACAATCTGGCCACTGCCCATGGCCTGAGGCTATACCCCTCAGTGACGAAAGGTATAGCACTATTTTTTGAACCTACGTTATAACACTTTTCAAAAAAGAACACACCGACATTTGCAAAACCATGCTTTTGGATCCGTGGCAATGCTCCTTGCACAAGTTTGCTGCAAATCCATCAATTCTTTTTAAAATGTTCTAAATTTATGTACATGAAATAGTCCTATAACTTAGCCACATATCCTGACAAAATCCATTCAGACTTTGTACGAACATTCAAGGTTGGGGCTATAAATCGTTCTGCTAACTTTTCTGCACATTTGTCAAACGGCAACAAAGCTATAAGCCATCTAAAAAGGTTGACACTGCCTTCTAATTTTGTCCCCTCTTCACAAAATCCCACCCAACTTTACAAAAACATTCAAATCTGGGTCTAAAATCTTTCTGCAAACTTTTGTGCAGATTCAGAAACGGCACCAAATTTATAAGCCTTTCTATTATTTTAGGTCACCTTAATTTTGCTCCCTCTTGGCCAAACCGCAGAACCATTCAGGGTCAGGTCCAACGTGACATTTACAAGATTTCATGCAGTTTCATTGAGTGGCGCCAAACTTCTAAGCCATCCAAAAACTGCTTTTGACCAACCCTGTAATGCAGAAATTTGCATGGATGTACCCGGACAACTGAAATGTTCGCAAACATCAGAGGGCTGCCTCCGAACATTCAAACTGTTCGAGGACTTCTGAGAAGAACACCACCTGTTTTTTGGGCATTTTATTGCCACATCCCATCGCATACCATCCTCATCAACCCTCACCACTCCAGAGAGTGTTTCATTAGTTTGACAAGTGCAATGTTGTGTTCTTTAATATGTTATCACTGCGCTGTCAGCGGACAAAGGCGGCTATCCGCGGATCCAACATGGCGACCGTTTCAAAATATCTGACGCACCTCACGCATCGGTCCGGTGTCTGAACATCACGGCAGCTGCTGGACCAATTGGCGGTTTATCCGCGGACCGAATAGGGAAGTGGGCCCGCAGACCGAACCCAGATATCACTTTTTTTGGACCTACTTTTTGGCAATTTTGAAAAAACTACTGGATGGATTTACACCAAATTTACTAGCATTCTTTCAGGGCCAAGCCCCCGCTCCTGCTGCAAATTTATCAAAAATCCGTCCAGGGGTTTGGGCTGTAGACGTGAGCAAACTTTTTACATTGCATCTATGAGGAAAACCACACATTCTGCGACCCTTCCCACCCCCATACAACTTTGCTCCCCCTGGACGTAAATTCACCGAACTTTGCAGAATCAATCCCAGGGGTCCATATACCTTGTATGCAATGTTTGTTGAGGATTCGTCCGGGGAGGGTTGGTGGGGGGCAGGGGGTGGCAAAGTTAAGCCGCCCAAAAAGTGCTCTTCATATGGGTTGATCAACTGAACCATAACTATAGGCCTGCTACTGCAGGCCTTATATGATACATTACTCACCGTAATAGTATTTCTGAGGCTTGTATCTGCTTAGATTCACATGAACAGCATAGGCTGGCATCTAGTGGATGCAGCAGAGTATTGCACATGAAGTTTTGGAAATTCGAAAAGGGACCTCAACAGGGCGTGACCGTAATACAATCCCTAGTGCGACGTACCCTGTACCCATGATCTGTCATGCGTCGAGGTCCCTCAGATTATTTGTTTTTGACAAGAGGAAGTGTAAGTTGTAAGCATGAAGTGTAGGTAGAGACCATGAGGTGTGAAAGATCTATGCTTCTTTCACAAGCACCTTCTACTCCAAGACGGGCGGAAGGGCGGGCGCAAGTGAATTTAAGCAGATACAAACATCAGAAATACAATTACGTTGAGTAATGCATCCCTTCTGAGGCGTGTGGATCTGCTTAGAATCACATGCTCTGCATACATTAGCGAGCAGTACTAGTAGAAGGAGGTGGGTTATTACAGGGGTTGAAATTTAGATTTGATGAGCAGGAGCTAAAATCAGCTCCTGCGTGTCGAGCATCACCCTGTAGGCAGGAGCTACCACAGGGGCACAAGGAGCTACCAGAGATGATCCTTTAACATTTTTTGCCCATTTTGTATGAACCATTGTGTTTAAATTTGTATTAGATGTGGTCTTATTCATTTTTATTAACATGCTCAAATACAAAAAGTTAGTCACATTTATATATTTGGAAGGCATCAGTTGGCCTTAGGAGCCAAATGTATCTCCTGGAAGCTGTTGGCTTCAAGCTAATCAGGCTGTACTATGCTAGAAGTAGGAGCTAAACAGCTCCCAGCTCCCCTCAATTTCGAACCCGGTTATTGGACGGTAGCGCTGCAAAGAGATGTTTCAGCACCACTTGTCCCACCTATGTATCACCCCTAGCATGTGTGTTTAGACAGTAATGTTGAGTGAATATGTGTACTGAAAGCCAAGGGGCAGCCTTGCAAATGGCATCTAGAGGCAAATATTGCTATGAAGGCTAAAGTTGTCCCAGTGCATTGAGTGGGGTGTGCTCTGGGCTAAAAGGGCAATGTTCTCTTGGCAATAGAGTAAAAGAGTTGGATGCAGTTGACAATCCATTTAGAAATCGCTGCTTTAGAGATAGGGTCCCCTTCTCTACCAGCGGACACAGATACAAAGAAGCAATCGGTCTTCCTGATCAACTGTCTTTTGAAGGTAGAACATGACAGCTCTGCGTACATCCCGTGTGTAGACTTCTTTCTAATGCGTTTGTTGGCTTCTGCAATAACACAGGAAGCTCTATAGCTTGAGTGACATGGAATTTTGATATGAATTTGCGTGAGAAGCAAGGATGTGTGCGTAGCACCATCTTGTCTGTGTAGAACTACGAAAGGGTCTTGTACTGACAGAGCTTTTAGTTCGCCAATCCTTCTGATAGAAGAAACTGCTATGAGGAAGGCTGTCTTGTAAGTCAGATGTTTAAGGCTGGCCTTGTGCATAGGCTCGAAGAGGGCTGCCATAAGCCTTGCGAGTACGACATTGAGGTCCCATCCGGGAGTAGGATCAGAGATGTGAGCGTACAGCTTTTTGACACCCTCCATTAAAGCCTTAACTACGGGCACCTTCCGCAATGACATTTTATTCTGAGACGTGGTGTAAGCGGATAGAGCGCTGGGTGTACTTGCAGTGAGGTAAAGACTAATCTTGAGTCAAGTAGGTAGAGCAGATAGTGGACTATATGGGTCGGTGAACAGCCAGTTGGATTGAGGGACTGTGTCCTGCACCATAACACAAAGCGTTTCCATTTGTTTAATTAGCAGAGTCTTGTGTTAGGCTTGCGTGCCTCCTCGAGTATTTCCATGCACCCTTGGTCTAGGTTAAGGTGACCAAATTCTATGACCTCAGGAGCCAAGCTGCCAAGATCAGCCTCTGAGTGCAGTGTTGTTCCCTGATCCTGGGTCACTAGGTTGTCCGTGCACGGCAGTTTCATGGGAGGACACAGCAACATCATTTGTAGGTGTTAGAACCAGGTCTGGCGGGCACACATTGGAGCTATTACGATCAGTGTTACTTGTTCCCGGTGTAGTTTTTTTTTTTTAAAAAGATGAGTTGTGGGGGCGGAGGATGTTATGTAAATGTCCTTGACCAGTTAATCAGAAGTTCATTCCCTTGGATCCTTTCTGGGAAACCCTGGAAGCGTGATCTTGGCCAGTCTAGGATTGTGAAAAGGTCCATCTCTGGCAACCCCCAGTTTCAGAAGAAATTGTTTAGCACGTCTGTTTAGTTTTCATTTCTGCTCTGAGGGTAGCATTGTACTCCTGCTTAGTATGTTTGCCAGAGAATGTAGCTCTCCTGGAACATGTGGCGCCACTAGGAATGATATGCACTACTGATGACTGTGTCAGCTTAGATTCACATGCTGTGCATATGGTCCGACATCCAGTGGTAACAGCGGAGTATTGCATCTTGTCTTTTCGAGAATCGAAAGGGGACGTCGACATGGGCGTGCCTGTAACACTATCCCTACGTGACGTGTAGTGTACCCAAGATCCCTCACGCGTCAAGGTCCCTCCAATTGTCTTTTTTTCTGCCTTATGACTATCGTGAGTGAGTACAGAAAAGTGAGAAAGTGGTAAGGCGTCTATGTTCCTTCCATCCGAGCGGGGAGGAAGGGTGGGCGCATGTGAATCTAAGCAGATGCAACCATCAGAAATGCTTTTACGGTAAGTAATGCATATCTTCCGATGTTTGCTAATCTGCTTAGAATAACATGCTGTGCATAGACTAGCGAGCAGTACCCAGAGTTGGAGGTGGGTTGTGAGAAGGAACAGTAGTGAAAAGATGTTTTAGTACTGCTTGTGCCACCTGAGAATCGGACCTAGAATGAGTGTCTAGGCAGTAGTGTTTTGTAAAGGTGTGTACAGAACTCCAGGTTGCCGCTTTGAAAAGGGACTCTAGGGGAACATTTGCAATGAATGCTATGGAAGCCCCAGTGCATCGAGTAGAATGTGCTCTAGGCTTGAACGGAAGTTCTCTCATAGCAAGAGTGTAACAAAATGTGATGCATGTGACTATCCACTTGAGATAGCTGACTTAAAGACAGCATGCCCTTCTCTGCTAGCTGCCACTTAAACGAAAAATTGGTTTATTTTCCTCAGAGGTCTTGTTCTTATGAAATAAAACATGACTGTCTGTTACGCTCACCTGGTATCCACAGGGACACCACCCAGCCGGGTTACTCGCTGGTATGCTTCTCAGCTTTGCCCTGATGTGGTCTGCGGGGAAGGTTCTGCCTTGTGGTAGAATTAGGCGTGCTCTCCGTCCTGCCTTCTTTGCAGGGGGGCGTTGTCTTTCATGGGCGAGTGCGGTCCAGTTACTTCACTGACGCCGGCCCGTTTGATATTGTTCAGGTAGGTCTTATTGCTGTTTAGTTTTGTTGCTATCCTGCATGCCTTTCTTTGTTTAAAATGTCTCTTTTTTCTCCGTTAGGTATGCAGAGCTTCAGCGCGGCGAACTGGCTTGGTTGAGCCCCGCTGGTAAATGAAGGCGCATTAAGAGCGCTATGATGCGGTAAGTAAGAGCTATGCGTAGCACTGCAAAGTCTTCCTTCCTTGTAGGTCGCGGTTTTCTTCAGCGCAAGTGGAATGTCTGGAGTGGTGCCAGCCGAGAGGCGACCAGCTAGGTAAGCCTTTTGAGCAGTTCATGATTTGTAAATGTCGCTACTGCTTTCTTTAATGTTGCCTCTATCTTCCTCTTTCAGGTCGTTCTGTCCGGGACGTGTGCAGATTCGAGGAAGCTGTTCTCAGTAGCTGCGAGTGTTTAAAGATGAAGACTGCAGGTAAGATGCTGCTGCTAATGATGTTCCTTTTGTCTCCTTGCAGGTTCTGCTTCTCCGAGGTAATAGCTGGACACGGTGAGCGTCACGTTGCAAGCTGCAAAGTAACGCGAAGCGTGTTGTCTTGCTCGGGTGTGGTTTAAATAGCCCCAACAAAATAGTCCAGGTAAAGTAGTCCCTAGGCTACCACACCCAAAACACTAGACCGCATAGCTTGGATCTTAGGAACCAAGCTATGTGGATGCCTCCATGTTGGCTGACAATACAATAAAGTAGTTCCCAAGCACATTGTTTTTCATGGTGTATGAGCCTGGTGCCGTAGGCGCCAGGACTGGCCCCATGAGGGCTTTTGAAGAGGATGCCAGGCTCTAGAGGCCAGAGTCCTGACTCCACCTGGCCAATGGGTTT
Organism: Ambystoma mexicanum; assembly: GCF_040938575.1. NCBI lineage: Eukaryota > Metazoa > Chordata > Amphibia > Caudata > Ambystomatidae > Ambystoma > Ambystoma mexicanum. The sequence goes on from NC_090940.1 coordinate 546,678,302, forward strand.
GCCAGAGGGGGTTTTGGGCGAGGGTCGTGACACTGCCCTGCGCACATTTAACGTGTGTAGGCTTCTTTCGGCCATGTTACTAGGGTTCTGGAAGAAAGTGGGCAGTTCTATTGACTGGTACACATGGAACTTTGAAATAAATGTAGGTTGCAAATCGAGGGTGAGTGCGCAGAACCACCTTGTTTCTGTGAACAGTAACAAAAGGGTCTAGTACTGAAAAGGCCTGTAGTTCACTAACCCTTCTTATAGAAGTGATAGCCACTCGGAAGGCTGTCTTATAGGTAAACTCTTTGAGACTTGCCTTGGAACCTCGGCCTCTACCCTTCCCACGCCGCTGTCCCCTGGGTGGATAAGTGGTGGAGGTATTAGACCCTTGCCCGGAATTCCAGTTGTTTCCTGCATTATACTGGTTCTGGGGAAAACGAGATTGCCCACGAAAGGATTGGCGGGAGCCGCATCCTCTCGGAGGAGAGGGGTTCTGGGTAATCTGTTGAAGGGACGTGAGTGTTTCATGTCCTTTCTTGGCTGTTTCCCACCAACAAGTGCACGAAAACAGCCGGCTTAAGCTCGACTAACAATCGGCAAAAGTCACAAAATATTTATATTTCCCCAGTCAAGCCATTGTGAAACACACAACTCTGTTTCAGATTATCTTGGTCCAAAAAACCATCCCACAAAATCATACTGTATTAGCAAACAACTTAACACATCTTAAGCAGCAACTGAGTGCCCAACACCTAGTCAAGTCCTTATTAATCCCTCAGGCAGGAAAATGAACAAAAATAAACCGAAAATAACCATCCACAAAGCCTATGCAATCCTTTTAATACTCCTTAGTGAAACGAAGATGAGCCATTCCTGCGCTTGTAGAATACGACATATATGAGAGGGCTCAAGTCAACCCTGCTGAGCAATGTAATAGAGAAATACCTACCCCGAGCTCCCCAAAGGCCACAGTCCCCATTAAGCACAGCCACAGAATTACAAATACACCCCCTCTAAATTATCACTGCTCGTGGCACACGTGTCTCAAACAGGCCCCTAGGACTTGTAAAAAAAAAAAAAAACTGGGGCACAATACTGCAGGCTGCTGCTGCTGTCATACCCTCAACCCTACCGGCTAGAAAATGGTGCAACAAATCTTGTTTGGGGTAGAATTAAATTGTGCCCTGGAGAGGATAAATATTTTAATATGGGATCAGCTCCCACAGTAAGCACTGAGTATGATACAGAGCATGACAGCAAGCACGGTCTCAAGTATCCCACCAGTGTCAACTGCGACGAGGGTTGTAAAGGGGGAAGGCTCATTACGGCACAAACACATGGGGGAAGGCTCATTACGGCACAAACACATCACGAAAAAGTAGAGATACAAGTGCTCACAAAAGGTGCACCACACTGTCCCAACGCAAACAACCGCACATGTCGGGGCCACCAGCCTTGGGAAAGCTCAGACGCAGCATCACGCGCATTACAAATGGGCGCTTCTGCCCACGCTGAGCGCGACAAGGACCTGCAATGACCCCCCCCAAACATCACTGCTACCTCCAATGGAGAAACTCAATTTCCAAGAAGACCAGCCCCCGAATACATACGCACGTATAGCACTCCGCCCAAGTAAAGAACGTTACCATGTTACGGCCTCGGATGTGTGTCACTGATTGTTCGGTCCTTTCCTCCACCCTTAGTTATGTGGCAAAACATACGAGCGTAACAATGGAGATATAAAGATAACAAAACCAAGTTAGTAAATGTTTATAATGCGCAAGCTGCGGCCGTTAACTGTAGCACACAATTCAAACAGCAAAACTAAAATTAAATACAGTCATGTAGAATCACCACATAAGTAAATATTAAATGCAAAAATATTCAAAGGATAAGCATAATCAGACCTCCCAAGATAGGAGATTTGTGGTAGGATATTTCCTAAGCCGTACAGAAGCCTGTTCTGGGGCATCAGTATGTTTAACCCCTTGCAGGCATAAGAAATAAAGCTCTGATTCCACGATCCTTGGCCAAGCGTTTTGCTTCCCCAAATGCTTTTCTTTTAACCGCCACTTCTTTTGGAAAGTCGGGTTAGATAGGTACCAAATCTCCTTGCCAAGACAGTCGTTAGGCAAGATTGAATGCAGTACCCTTTGGGTGCACTACAACAACCCTGACCTCCTGGCAATAGGAACCCAACCTTTGGTATAAGTCTATACTACACAGGTTGTTAGTGTGTTGAGCAGCCAGGCTAATCTCAAGAGGGGTCAGTGTGAGCTGTAGGGGAGTTACACAGATTCACAGTGACAAGTATTCAAATAAACTCTTACACACAAGGTCTTGTGATTAAACAATTATTAATTTATCAGTCAGTTAGAATAAGCTTTCTTCAGAAGGGGCAATATAACAGTAACACCGAAATACACTTCAAAAATAAACACTCAGATTTCTAAATCAGCAAGTACCCATTTGGGATGGCCCACAGACACTACCTACAATCTCAGGTGACTTCAATAGTTAGGGTGCTGGCGAAATTGACATATTCCTAAATTTGATTCTAAATGCAACAGTGATATATTAAAAGGAACAATGTTATTAGAACAAAACAAGAGATCACACATATATTCTGAAGCAGGTAAGTACTTTTGGTAACCCCCAATGTAAAATTAGTTAACCCCTTCCTGGAAGGAAGATAACACCTAAGCAGAGGAGAGAAGAGTCATTCAGGGAGCCAGGCCAGCCAATGTTAAGTTAGCAAAGTCAAGGTGAACTGAAGCACTCTTGCAGGTAAGTAAAAGACTTGCACAATGTTTTAGTAGTCTTTGTAGAATAAGAAGAAATTCAAAGTAGGGCCACAAGCTGATTAAACTTGTGAGGTAAAGAAGCTGTTAACAACTCTACAGAGGCAACCAAGACAAGTCTCCAATGAGGACAAGAAGGTTGGCACAATAAAAGGTAAGTTCTCTCAAACTTTACAGTACCTTTTGGTTGAAAATAATTGCAGATGACGACTTCTGTTTCTGTGCAGCTCTGCAGATCCCGGGGTTCCTGGGCCTCAGTCGTGGTGACAAGAGGGAGGACTTCTGGGGACTCGTGCACTGCAATGGGACGGTCACCGCTCGCAACCGGGAATCTTCAAACAAGTGGCACTTCGGTGTTTCAGCTCCTCGCGTCTACCGCAAATATCAACATAGCTGTTCCTGGCTGTCGAGATGGGCTTTCCTTGCATCTGTGGTCCCGTACTCTGTTGAGGGGGGCTCAGGCTTGGTCAGTCCTGCTTCCTAGGAGTCCGGAGGATCTTCCTGGAGCTCTTGGCCAGCTTAAAAGCAACACACACCATCTAGTGTTCCTCTCCCTGGTTATTCGGTTCCAGCAGCAACTGCAGTGGAATTTCAACCAGCTCTGAGAAGATGTCCAGGTGGCTTACTTTTGAGATGTTGGTCCCACCAACTCAAGGGGAGAAGTTGTCCTTGCAGGGGCTTCTCTGGTCGATACAAATTCTGAGTTTCAGCACAGCAGCAGGGCTTCACTGGCCAAAACAAGGGTCCAGGAAGCAAACCAACGGTCCAGGAAATGCAACAGGTGTCCTCTTAAAGTTCTTCCTCAGATTCCTTCGTCCAGTGGTCGACTCTGCTGTCAAGCCAAAAGCCTTTAGGCAGGTTTCTCCCATTCATTCCAGCCAAGCTGTCAGTCACCCAGCAGGGTGGCTGTCCTTGCCGGACAGCCAGCCGGCCAATCACCTAAGAGTGCATTCCTGTCTCCTAGGAGACTAAGCACAGGGAGTTTCTGGCACCTCCCTTGATTCCTGCCCCCGCCAAACACCCTGGAGCCGCCAGAGGCGGGCTTCACTTGTGAATCCCACCAAAGGCAAAATTAACAAAGGGACCAAACCTGGTTTGGGGTGCAGAGTAAATCTCAAGAAGGACCCTTCCACAAAGATATGACAAAAAAAGAAGACCGGGCCATTTTCACAAACAAATGGCACCCTTGGGTGCTTGACTGCAGCTGCGAACACAGCCCGCAGGAAATGCACACCAGGGTAGTTAAAAGTAAACCACTGCCACCAGCCATTCATCGAGTAAAGAGTAACATAAAATGATTATATGAGAAGCTAGACAAAGGGGATAATAAGCAACCCCTGCAGCAACCTATTGTAAGATAGTGTGTGCTGGGTGTGTGCTGGGTCTAGAAAGTTACAAACGTAAGTAAAATCAATTTCACCTTACTGCTCTTGGAAACAGTAGTTTAGTTGAGAGAAGGTATTTAAACCTCTGGGAAATCTGAAAGACTTCCCTGTGTCACTGCACTGAAGGTGCTGTGTGGCACAATGTAAAAGATGATGCCTATGGAGTTTTTCAGACTACAGAACCAAAAGAAACAGCGTTCAAAAGCACATTAAAATACCTGGGAGAGTGGGAAAAAGGGTCTCACTCTCTTCAGGTTAAAAATCGAAGTCCTCAAAATCTAGCAAAGTTTCTGGGCGTCTCTAAGGTAGCGACCTTAACACTCGTCCCCACCAGACTAAGGGACAGGAGGGTTTAAACCACCCCTGGATGAATCTCCTTCCTCCAGTCAGTCATACTTTGTGACGAAACAATCAGCATTTTGGTGATTACACCCTGACCTGTGTTCTATGGTAAAGTCAAACCTCTGTAGGCTGACTGAAATCCTTAACAATCCCTAATTGTTAAAATGGTCAATCAGGCGACACAGACCTTGGTCTCAGCCTAGTATGCAGCACACGACTGAAATGCTTATCTTTTTATGTTAGATTCAATATTGAGATGGTACACTACTCATATCACACCCCCTTTTCAAATACACCGGGTCACAATGGACCATGAACCAGGCTGGTTGGTAAAACACAATATTTATTTTAAAATTCAAAAGAAATCATACACTTTAATACAGGGCAGCAAAATACAGGGCAGCAATCGCCAATGGGGTGATAATTACAATGAGAAGGTGAACAAATGCACTGGATTTAACTCCTAGTGAAACAGATACACAGCGGAATATCAACACTTAGTTTAGGAAAGATAGCACTTGAGTTACAATTTCCCCCTACCCACAAATACTCAATTCTGAGTCGATAAACAGAAGCAGCAGATAATCAGGAATGACAAATGGGAAACAGAATTCAAACCTAACCTCCCCCCCCCCCCCCAAATAAGAGAGAAAACGGAATTTGAACAATTAAATAATGAATGTGTGTTAAAAACCTTGAAGCAAATATAATTCCTCACTAAAGCCACAATGCAAATACACTAACAATCACAAAGAATGGATTACCAAAAAGCATACAGTTCGAAAATGAGTGTCAGGATTTAAATCATGTTGCAGCAAATGACACGTTGGAAACTTTGCAAACTTTGCAATTCCCACCTGAAATTACCCAAACGGTTTTTAAAACACTGATTCGGTTTTGGTTGGGGGAAATCGCTATAGATCACAGGTACACTATGGAAGTGAAATTAAGTCTCTAGCTGGTAAATTGGATGATTTATGCAAGATCTAGAAAGGTGAGCTTTGAGTAAAATTAAGTGGAGAAAAAGGAAAGGGATAAGAACAGTTTTACTCTACACTAGAGTATTCAGGCTAGGCCACATAAGAGGGACACAGAAGCTCCAGGGTTGATTCGCAAGTTCAACCCCATCAGCCCAGCGCCCAACCCTGGCGGAACCAGTCCGATCACTCGAAATAGGACTAAGGGCTATAGGATTACAAAAGGCAAAATTACTGAAGAGATAGCGCTAGCACTAGAAATCAAGAGCAGAGTTGCAAGAATGATTCTGACAGTTTTACAAGTTATCAGGGTGAAGGATAGGATGGCTTAGAAAGTGGGATAAGGACAAAGGCAAGGTATGCTATGTGTTTCCATAGGGTGGCAATTAATACTCACAGTCCACTTTTTAGTTTTTGGATTTTGGACAGTCAATGGTTCTGGTCACTACACGGCAGGGCACCTGGCAAACAGCTGGGCAGTTCTGGTCGCCGGGTAGCACTTCTGGATTGGCAATCCTGGTCACTGGATACTACAGATCAGCTGGATGGCACATGCACCTCTGAATGCAGTTAGTGGGATCAGGATGCTTCCCAAAAACAGCACAGCTTTCCCCTTTGGTTATTTGGGGATTTTAGTGTGTTCTCAGAATTTAGGCCTTGCTGGAGCAGGGTCAGCAATGCTTGGGTTTTCCAGTGGGCCCTGGATAGGGTCAGCAATATTTTGGCCTTGTAGTTGGGATCTGGAGTCTGGATGGAACAGGACTCTGGTGTAGGAAAATCAGGAAGTGTCTGTCTAGAGTCTTGTCAGGGACTCTTAATTATAATTAGGGTGTCCGGTTTTCGGGGATAACCGGAAAGTGCCTGATATGTGACCCCCGTAAAAATTTAAAAATTCTCTGGGTTATCCGATAACCCCGTATTTCATAGTGCTGGGAGAGGGATTCGAAACCATGGTGTCTTGTTTCCAAGACACGCACGTTGCCTGTGAGCGATCCTAGCAGCTCTGTTAAAGCATTGTCTATTGGAACTGACATTGCTACTAAGGCTGCAATGATAATTTATTATCCCATATTGCCACCTTGTGGCCAAATGCCGATTTGACTGCCTGGTCATAAGGACCTCACATTGCAAACTGCAATGCTGGACAATCCGGAAAACTCTGGTTTCGGTTGAGCGTTAAGCTCTTTGTGCCTCTCCCAGCTGTGGAATTGTTCTTGGGAGGGAAACATTAGCAGGACTGCAGGGGGCATGCTCCTGTTGATGATGTGTGCATCTGTCGGGGGGAGGGCTAAAGTACCCCCTCCAGTCATGGCCTTTGAGGCCTGCCTGGGTCATTAGGCTGCACGTATATGTTTGCCCGGGAAATCTCGCTCCATATAAGCAACATCACTTGTTCGAGCCATTCACTGCTCCCTGAACCTGCTGAACGGTATTTTCCAGCGTTTCCTTCACTTTTGCTCTGCTGGACGTGTTGGACCCTTCTTAAGGTAAGTTGTATGTATTTTTTTGTGTGATGCCGACGTGATGGGGGTTTGATTTACATACATTTTAAACACAAGGACTCCTGGGCCATTTCTAGCGAGCTCAGAACTGGCACAACCCATGCCCCTGAGCCGAGGTGCCATAATTACCCCTTACCTTGGAGGGGGGCCCCACAGGGCTGCCTGATTTCAAGAAGAAAGATTCCATTGGGGCCCAGTCTTAAATAACACATGTCAGGATATTTTATGGAGTGCTGCTGAGACTCTAAACCCATTGCCTTTCTGTTTTGACAAGTCACTCAAAATCATCCCCTCAAAGCTGCATATAGGTCAGTGCTAGCATTTGCATAACAAGATGTCACTTTAAAAGCACCACGCCTGCACATGCATATTACAATATGAGTACTTTAAGCGCACAGAACCAGAAACCAGCTTCATGATGTTCTGTGCACACAAAATAGCACCAAAGAGCAGAGGAACAGTCTGAAAACAGTCTATGAAATTGACAGCCTAGAAGCAGATCTGCGCTTCGAAATCGGTAACCTTTTGGGGAAGCGCTACGAATTAGTTTATTTATTTATTATTAGTAGTACACTATGTGTTTTCATTGCATAGGTTGACGCCAGCGCAGAACCTCTCCAACTAATTGAACAATTTTCATTTAATGAGACACGCGATGTAAACTTATTTATTCCACATTGGGTGTAAATGTGTGACGCAGCGCTAAATGAGTAACTGAACATTTGGCAATGCACGTGTAAGTACCCTTTTTCCGTGTGCATTTGAGTGCTCTCTTAACACGTGCATGTGTGCCCTTTTGCCGTTTGCGAGTGCCCTATTCCCATGAACATGTGAGTGCCCTTTTCCCGTGAGTGAACCCTTTCCCATTTTCATGCGAGTGCACTCGACCCGTGTGAGTGCCCTTTTCCTGTGTGCGTGAAGGTGCTATGGGGCTGTTAGAACTTCAGGGGGTCAGAGGGCAGCACTTGCTGCAATCCCTACCATTCCAGCAGGCTGTGCGGCCCAGGTGAGCGGGGTGTGTGATTTCTGGTGAAAAATGCAATTTGTATTTGGGTGTGGGGCAGTTCGGATCAGCAGCAGTCCCTAGAGCGCAGGCATCTCTTTTAAGGTCGGCGAGGCTTGTGTTTAAAGTGGTTTATGGGGGATCTGGGATTCTGGGCGCGGATAAGGTCTGGTTTGTAACTTCAAAGGACTCTGGCCTGGTTATCTTGACACCAACTGCTATTTCGGGGCGACTTTTGACCCCCTAGATTAGTTTTTGCCTTGCTTGCATACAAGCAGTTCCCATACTTTATACCTGCAGTGTTTACGTCTTTAAATAAGGTGGCTTAAATGTGTGGAGATGTGGTATTCAAGCTATCCATTTAATGATGGGAACAAATTTCCTTCTGAATAGATCTGGTGCTAGACCATTTATCATACTGGCTGTGAGCTTTTCTTTAGCAAGATGTAAAAGTAGCCCTTTAGCAGTGGGATTTTTACTTATTCTATGCTTTGCAGGGGTAATGAAATACATTTCAGTAATGATTTGGAGAGTCAGGGCAGCATTCATTTCGAGCAGCCTATCTGGTGAGGTGGGAGAGCAGATAGCTTTTGTTTTAATATGGGTTTCCTTTTATGAGGTGTGATTTACCTTTAATTATATTTGCTTTGCAGCTTGTCACTTGAATAAGGAAATATTTTTTGGGTGAAATTTAGATCTACTTCTACAGCCTTTTTGGGTTTCCGCTATTTTATCTGTCCCTCTGGGGATGGGATCCCATCACTATGCGCAGCAGTTTGGTAAAAGGTGCAATGCCAGGGAGTGCTTGCATTACTTCTGCTGCACCCAGCCATGCCTTTTCTCAACTTCGATTGGGTTGCGTGCGCAGTAAAGTGTTCTTTTGCTTTTATTTTTTCCAATTGCGCAGGCTAGATGGGCTTTTCTTTTCCTTAACCCAACAATTAGGAATTTCTGAAGTGCAGGTTGTGGGCCTGGCTTTTTTATAAGGCGCTGAGTATTAGTGTTGTCTTGATTGGGGGCCCAGATCCGCCTATGTCATGCACTTTGTGTGCTGAATTCCAGTTGCAAGGAGTGGGAAGAAATCTTCTGAAAGAAAGTTGGGTGACACTTTCAGTGACTTTGGTCCAGTAACATGTGCACTTTTGGAATGTCTGCCACTTGGAAAACAAAGGACTGTTGAGGAAAATTTTAGGATATTCTACGCAACAATGCATGTAAAATGGCAAGCAATGCTGTGTTGAAACATTCCATCAGCCACCATGTCATTCGAAGTGAGTGACGCCTCTTTGTGGTATACCGTGCAAGTACTAGATCCCTTCTGCAAAAAAAGAATTTAGTCAAAACTTTGAAAAATATGCATTTATTTTTAACCATTTTAAAGACACAGACTGTGTGCAGCCAGTTTAACGCCTATTTGGCAGAGCCTGTGCCTGAGAATCTGCAGCTTCGGGTGCATGAGTATTAGGTGGGAAAGCACCAACAGTGGCCAGATTCATCAGCTTGTGTATTGGATATTTTGGCCCTGCCCGTGCCCAGTGCCAATGTGGAAAGGTCGTTTTCCCAAATAAAAGTCTTTATGGGAAGAAAAGAAAGGGCACGGATGGGCAAAGAGTCCTTGAAGAAATATTGTATGATTTATTACAACCATTTTGACTTGTAGGAATACAACATAGTACTTAATTAACATGAAATTGTTTAGAACATCTTGCACTGAGACATTACCCTACATATGCACGCAACGAAGCAATAAAAGAAAATGTCTGTGTTTACACCTGAAAAAAGTTGTCTGCGATTTTTTGAAAGGGGCAAATGGGAAAACACTGATAAACACAGATTCCGAAAGTTTTTGAAAACACTGGAAAAACACCCCCGGAAGTAAAAAAAATAAACCCCTAAAACAGGAAACCCTATTTATAATGCCTAGTTTCATCATCCAAGTAGATGACTGGGGCAGGCTTAACTAAACACACCCATAACAACAAGATTGGACAAGGGTGATAGTCTCCGCCTCACTCTCAGCTGGCTGGATTTCAGGAAAATGATGTCAGATTTATGGTGCGAGTTTTACAATGTCCATAAACCTCCCACAGTTACTTTAACTAAAATCTGATTTTGCCACAAACATACATTCATACAATTGCAATCTCTTAAATTATATACACAGGTTACATATTTTGTGCAGGTTATTGCAGTCCAATCCTCCAGTCCGTGAGACCTTGTTTAGCCCTTCTACCAGTGTTTCACGCTTTTCAATGAGATTTATATTACTCACAATTCTAGAACTTTATACATGGATGTGGATGATCATCAGGGATGCATGTACAAAAATTCACATTTGCAACATGGAAGCTTTTCTTGTAATCCGCCATATTCTCCCATCTCTGTCCCCAAGGTGTCCGTGAATTCTACCAAGTCTTAAAAGTAAAGTTTATTTATGAAATAGTCTTTGGACACAAATGGCAGTCCATGGTCACTAGATCAGTTTTTTTTCTCATCTTCAACTGCAACCAACTGTCATTTCCTTCAAGCAAGGCGGGGGTTTCACATCTTGATTGGAGCTTTTATGTCCCCTTCACACTTTCAACTTCCTTGCCCTGGGAGTCCCATTGTCAGTGGGCTTCTCTAGACTAGATTCTTTCCCACCCTGTAATTACCAGTGGGTTATTAGTCTCTGCTGAGAGTTTATGGTGTGTCTCCCTTCCTCCGGGGGAAGTTTCAGGGTTGACAACTGGAATAACTGGTTTTTGAGAGCTTGCAAATTCAGCCCATGTGTTTTAAAACCTTTATTTTCTTATTTTGGGTCCTGAATTAGAAACAAACCTGTGCATGTATTTTCACCAGCAACAAAATCCCTTCACATTGCTAAATAAGCAGGCTTTCAGTCAACAATTTATTTATAAACAAGCAATTTTTTCCTTGAGTCAGCAAAGGGCCATTTCCACGTGTGTTGAAAACTGCTAGCATTTCTTTCTTTAAATTCGGTTTGGCAGCTCCATCAGATTCCTACACTGTCTTTGCAGCCATAGCCATTTTCTTAGACCTGACTCAGAGAGTTAGATTCTCTTTGAACTGCTGCTTTGGATACGTTTGTAAAGAAACAAACAAACACGTGTTCCGTGCGAGTAAAAGTAAAGTTCCTGGTTGATTTCTCTCAAGAGTTGGTTTGATTGGGCCTGTCATTCAGGAAATATGCTGAGGCACACTGAACTTTCCTGGGCATGGCAGGAATCTTTTAAACACAGTAGTTTCAGACAGAACAGGTGGAATTAGCGTCAGAACAGCATTTTTAAAGGGTGGAAAAGTTTCATTTTGAAGGGGAATTTTGGGTTTTCAGCACGCAGAGTTGCCTTTTCACTTTATTCCATTCATTTGTTACAGAACACACTGGCAAGCTCCTTCAGTGTGTCCCCTTGTTCCATCCTGCCTGAAGTGGGCTTGGCAGGATGGTGCAGCCATTTTTTTTGTTGCTGCAAAACAGTTTTGAGGTCCTGGTGCGCACAGGAGCCAGCGCAGCCAGGTTGCCGTTTCTTGCGCAAACGCAGCTTGGTGATGTGGGGAAATGCTGTTGAGTGGGTCAATATATCCCACAGGATTTTACCCCTTCATCTGCATTAACCATCTCAAGAGTTGGTGGTCGGTTTGAATTACAAAAGTAGGTCCATACAAGTATGGTCTAAACTACTTCAAAGATCACCCAAAGGCAAAACATTCACGTTCTATGGTTGCCCACCTTGTTTCAGCGTCATTCAGTTTCCTACTGATGAAGCAGATTGGGTGTTCCCTGCCTTTCTTATCCAGCCGACTCAGAACTGCACCTATACCTGTATTGGAATCATCTGTACAATAAAGGATTGGTTGTAGTCAGGAGCTCTTAAGACTGGAGCTTGACAACAGGCTTTCTTAAGTCCTTCAAATGCCTTAGTGCACTCATTCCACCTGAACTTCTTGGGGAATTTGGGTGAGGAGCTCACATTCAAGGGAGAAGCTATGGTCCCATAGTTCTCTATTAAGTTCATATAGTAACCCATGAGACCTAAAAAGGCTCTCACTTCAGCTTATACTTTGCTAGGCAATGGCCTTATTTCACCTCCTACCTCACGTACAAGGTAGACCACTTTACTTTGACCAATGTAACATTTACTTGCCTTTATGGTCACATTGGCCTGATCAAGAGCCCGCAATATATATCCTAAGCGGTCAATATGTTCCTTCCAAGTAGGGCTGAACACTGCAATGTCATCCAAGTATGCCATGCAGGAGTCCTCCATCTCGCTCAGAACATAATTTACCATCCTTTGGAATGTAGCAGGTGCATTCTTTAGTCCAAAGGGCATAACCTTAAACTTGTTTACGCCTCCTGGGGTTGAAAATGCAGTTTCCTCCTTGGCGTGGGTAGTCGGTGCCATTTGCCACTAGCCTGAGGTTAGGTCAAATGTACTGAGCTATTTGGCTGAACCAAGTTTGTCCACCAGCTCATTTGTCCTAGATAAAGGATGGGCATCAGTCGTGGTGACTGCATTAAGAGCTCTATCGTCCACACAGAATCCCAACTTCTTGGATCCTGCCTTTGGCAAGTGTACAACAGGATTAGCCCATGGACTTGTAGTTGGCTCCATTACCCCTAGATCAAGCATCTTCTTGACCTCTTACTTTATGTGGGTTCTTATTTAATTTATTTGCATTTGTATAGCGCACATCAACCCTAGTGCATCGTGGCATTGTTAAGGATACTTGCTTAGACAAAGAGCATAACTTTTAAAATTACATAAGTATACAGCAGTTTAGACATACATTTCAGCAGTTTAGACATTCATTTCAGTTACGATTTGGGCATTTTACATAAATGATCCCACTGGTAAGGTGCAGATGAGAGAGGTGAAGTTTTTGTAAGGTGTGTCTGAAGTGGCTGGTTAGTGGAATAGTTGAGTTTTCAGAATCTTGCGGAAGGCTGAACTTGGTCTCTTTCCTGAGTGTTGGTGGTAGTGCATTCCAATTTCTTGGTGCTAGCACTGCAAAGCTGGCACCTCCAGTTTTAGCTCTTTTAAAGGTTGCGATGGCGAGCAGGTTGCTTTGTTGGATGTGTTTAGGTCTTTCTGATGTGGTGTGGTGAATGGTTTCAGAGATGTAGGGAGGTGCTGTTTTTGTTAGGCAAGCGTGTGTAATGGAAAGGGCTTTGAATAGGATGCGCTCGAGAGCCAATTGGTTGTCTTTCCGGGCTTGGGAGATGTGCTCCCTTTTGGGTATGCGGAGGGTGTTGTTTTGAGTGGTTTGGAGTTTAAGTTTTTGGCTGAGGTGCCCAAGAAGAGGACATTGCGGTGGTCCAATGTAGCCCCTACTTTGGCTCTGGTTATGGACAGGCAGTTTTGAGGTGAGAGGTAAGGTTTGAAAGCATTTATGATTTTGGTGGTTAGAGCTGCCGAGGATGTGATGGCGCTAACTTGTCGTGACATGGATAGAGTGATGGGAGTGTTGTCTATGAAGGAAGAGTATTTCAGTCCTCCTCCTCCATCACCATAGAGTCCTATGGACTACAATTAAAGGGGACTAACATCCCCGGACCAAGTTGCGGTAACAGTAATTGTTTGGTCGGATCTCTGCGGATTTACCACCAAACTCATAACAAGGCCCAATGTCTCTCGTGAAAATCTTGTATTCTTGCAATTGTACACATCACCTTAAAGTGAAGTGTGGTTAGGATATCTTTAGATCTTGTTCTGAAATGGCAATGTGCCTAGGTTGAGTTGGTGACATTTTCTATGGTGGTTTGGAATTTAACTTGTGCACCTTTCCACTTAAATCAAATGGCTACTAAGAGTGGCTAGCAGGCCAAGATGGCTGTGCACAAGGTTTTCGTTCATCCTTTAGCCATATTCTTCTTTGGCCTTCTTCCTGCCCTCGGGTTCAAAAATCCCATGTATAAAATCAAAGGGGTAGCACAAAATGTCAACAAAGCATGGGACACGCCACTCTCTGGGCTGGCTTGGATCTCCACGCGTTTGTAAGGTCCATGATGATCATGCCGCTGCAGGGGCAGGCACTGCTATAGGTAAAAGATGCAAGTATGTTTCTTAATCAAAGCTTAAATCTTTCACATAGCGTAGAAAGAAGGGGTGCCCCAGTGGTGGCTGATGAGTTGTTTCATTGGAGGGTGTAAATATTTACCACACATATGCGAGGGGGCCTGAACAAATGAAATGGAGTTCGGGGGTGATTGTACCCCACAAGCCCCTGATTCCCCCCCCCCATTCCCGACCCCCTACAAGACATTTTTTTTTAACCATGGGTGCCTTATACAGCACTATGTGAAAAATTGGTAAAAGGCCAAACCGTTTACAATCGTTTTTTGTAGCATACCGCATCAATAAATCCAACAGATGTATGTCACCAATAGTGTTAATGTTAAATGATATTTTTACTGCGCACTATCACCACCGTAGTGGTCCCCTTGCGCTCTGGCGGCACTGAAAAAGGGTAGGTGGGGGGTGAGTTAGTGGGAGTAAGCGAGAAAAGTACAAGAGAGCAGTGATGTGCCGTTGGCAGCCTCAACCTGGTTAGCACTGTTTGCTGGACTTGGGGTGTTTTCCGGTCAGTAGCCGTCGTGTGCTGTTGTGTGAGTCTGTGTGTAGTTTGTTGCAGTGTAGTGAAGTTTGTGCGGATTGTGTTATAGGATTGTGGTTGTGTTTGGTTAGAGTTTGAAAGATGTATGCAGAGGGTTGAAATCGTTAGTGGATTGGTTAATTGGCATTGCTGCCTGGAAGGGAAGCGCTAAACTTATTCCCTCTAGGTTGGGTATGCAAGCATATCTGTGCCTCCATCCAACTGCGGCACCGGCTGACACCCACAGTCCCATCCACGCATGACGCCCACTCACATTCATAACTGTGTCCATGTTCAGCCCCCGCCCACCTTTGTCAAACCTGTCTATATGCATGTCAAGCAAGCGTGTGCGAGTCCATCCAAATCTGGCCCCGATAGCATTCTCATTCTAGTCCTTGCGTGGCATCGGTCAGTCAATGCTAGTCCATCCAGATGTGGCAGCGGCAGGCACACTAAGTCCTATCCAGCTGCTTATGCAGGCTATAGCTCTTAGCCCCTCTGAAGTGCACACTTGCAACTAATTTCAGGCGATGTCCCCGTCATCGTTCACAACTGAGCCAGGGCCCAGCGCATGCCTATGTCCATAACTCAGTTGAGGTGTGGCAACTGTAACATTCACACAACTATCCAAGTATGGTACCTGATAGCGTTCATGAAGTGGGTGCGGTTGTTGAATGGAGTTGGGCAGGAATGCCAATTTCTGTCCTTATCGGGTGTGGCTTGTGTCCCATTTGAACTAGCGTTGTCTCTTGTAGTCGGATTTTCCCTTAGTCGGTTCTGGGTGCTGTCGGTATCATCCTGAGTTCTGTTATCCTGTTTTGAGTTTCCTGTTTAATTGTTTCAATTTGAATCTGCGGTGTTGAAGAGGCAGGTTTTTTGTAGTTTTCTGAATTGTAGGTGGTCTTTGGTGTTTCTGATTTCTTTCGGGATGTTGTTCCAGGTTTTTGCGACTAGAAGGGAGAAGGAGGATCCCCTAGTTTTTTTCTTGAGGTATGGTTTTGGTTCGAGGTGGATCTCGTTGCTTGATCTGAGGAGTCTGGTTGGTTTGTAGATTGTTATTTTCGTTTGCAGGAATTCAGCTCCCCGTTCGCTGATTGGCCTGTATGTTATGCACATTGTTTTGAAGGTGATGCGATGTTTGACTGGGAGCCAGTGTAGTATTTTTAGTGCTGGAGTGATGTGGTCTCTTCTGGAAGGCTTGAGTAGTCTGGCTGCTGCATTTTGGATGCGTTGTAGTTTCTTCAGGAGGTATTCTGGCATCCCGAGGTAGAAGCTGTTTGCGTAGTCGATTCTTGACATGACTAGGGCGACGATTGTGAGTGTTTTGTGGGTGAAGTAGAGGAAAGGTAGGATTCTTCTTGTTGTGTGAAGGTGAAAGAAGCATGTTTTGATTATTGCATTTATTTGTGGTTCTAAGGGTAGGGTTTTGTCCATCAGGACCCGCAGAATTTTTACTACCTTAGATGGTGTTGGTGCGGTTCCCATTCCCATCAGCCACGGAATCTAGGCGCTGCTCTCTTCGATTTTGGATATAATCATGTCGTCTGTGGGCAGAAGCATACCTAATGCATGTTCATGCCTTCCCCACGATATAAACCAATATAAAAAACATGTTCATGCTGGCTGTGCCCATGCATTTCTATACTGGCTCCACCAATATATGCCAGTATTCCCATATAAGAATATACTAATGTTCGCTTTGGCAGAATGCCAGTAATGATTCGATAAGAAAACATGTCCAAGCTGGCTCTGCCAGTATATGCCAGTTCCCACACATAAGAACATACTCCTGTTGGCTCCGTCCTTAAAAATGCCATGCCACAATAATGTCCAAACTGGCTCCAATGTAGGCTAGTCTAGACACGCAAGAACACTTATCACACTTGCTTTGTCATAGATAACGAATCATGCCACAATAAGCAATGGCTAGACTGGCTGCACCAAAATGCCAGTCTAGCCACGTAATAACGCATATGAAGTTGGCTTTGCCCGGAAATGTCAGTATAACATGTTCAGTAAGAATTAGTGCAGTCCTACTGGTGTGGGACTACACAAGACTTGTCTCTTGGTATCAGGTAACACAGCTTTTAATATAGGCCTGTACTACACAAGTTGGTAGTGTGACCGAGTAACCAGGGGTAACGTGAGCTGTAGAGCTGTACAATGAACTCAGTAAATAGAGGTATTCAAGTAAACGCACACTTAAAGTTATATAAGAAATCATTTATTTGTAAACAAAGATATTTAAAGCATTCTTAAAAAAGAAGTAACAAAAAAAAACGAGAACAATAAAAGCAGGCGATTCATTCATTCATATGTTACACATGTTCCAGCACCCAGAGGTGACGTCATTTGAGGTCGGTATAACACTTATTTTGTATTACCTTTGCCAGTATTGCGTAATTGAGGAGGGAAAGGTTAGGGTTAGATCAGAACAGACTGATATTCTATACAAAAAACAGTTTGATTCTCCCAAACTGATGCAGGCAGTCTTTTATCGCAGCATTAAAGTGTACAACAATTAAAACCTGTGAGGGAACAAGCACTGCCAAAGCCAATAGGTTCAGGAGGCCTTTAGGGAGCCAGGACAGCCAAAGTCAATGGGCAAAGTCAAAGTTCTGATGCTCTTCGTTTTAGAAAAATGTTCTTAAATAGTCAGTGTTCAAAAAGAAATCACAGCAACCCAGGAGGAGTCCCCTTCAAGAAGCACAAGCTGAAAGGACAGTGCAAGGTCAACTCATAGGGTTAAATAGCATTCCAAAAAAGGTAGGAAGCACCCTCAATGGCAAAATAATAGCATACCCCAAGCCCCACAGTACCTTTGAATTGAAGAAGTTGTTACAGCCAGATGCCTTCTGGTTGCAGTGTAGCAGAAGCTTGTTCCTGGTCCTTGGCCGTGGCCTCTGGCAGGCTCCTGCGGCAGCATCGAGAGGGTGACTCAGCAGCAATGGATTTCCGTCGATTCAGCGGCTCATTGTGGTTTTGGCACCTTTTTCTCAGCACCAAAGAAGAATAAACAGCTCCAGTTAGAAGCTCCTTGATACCTCGGCCCTGGACTCTGATGAGGGGACTCTGGACGCTGATTTCCTGCTTCTGTAGGGTCCTCCGGATGCCCACAAAGTTTTGGCCGAATTCGCACTTCAGAAGACAATGCACTCACAGATGGTCGAGGTACCCCGGGTATTGGGATTCTGCAGCCTTGGAAAGTCACAGCAAGTCGGGGTTGCACCAAAATGAAGCTTATCCTTAGGCTAAGTCGCCCCGTCCGGTCTACCCTGTAGAGTTGAAAGCAGAGTCAGCACAGCTGCAGGACATCACCCGGCACTATGCGGTCCAGGGTGCTGCTGGCGTCCTTTCGCGTCTTCTGCTTCGGATGTTGTCCTCCAGTGGTCGACTCTACCTCTAGTCCCATAAGTTACCATTCATTCACAGCCCTAGGGTGGCTGTCCTCAAGGACAGCCAGCCAGCCAGCCAGCCAGCTGGAACTGGTTTCACTCAGGCACACCTAGGGACAAGGGACAGGGATGTTGCGGGACACTCCCTCATTTCCTGCCTTGCTGAAGCCTGCCAAATACAAAAACACAGAAAGGACTCCAACCCAATTCAAACAACAGAGTAAAAGCCAAGAAGAAACACACTAACAAGAAATGGCGAAAAAATTAGACGGGCCATTTTGTGAAAATGGTCACCCTTGGGTGCTGTACTGCAGCTGAGGTATCAGCCTGCAGTACAGGTCACCAGGTAGTAAAAAAGAAACCACTACCAGCAGACATTCAAGTGAGTTAGTGTAACAAAATGTTACATGAGGAATGGGTTAAAGGCGTTACTATGTAAACCCCAGCACTCCACGTAGGGTGGTGTGTGTTGGACCCATAAAGTAAAGGCAAGACAGACAAAAGTCATCTTACTCCTCTTGGGAACAGTTGTTCATCCAAGAAAATGTAGTTAAACATTAAGAGAAGTCCAAGGGACTTCTACAGTGGCACTGCACAAAAGGTGTGTCACAATGCAACAGCAGATGCCGCTGTAGTTTACCAGACTCCATAAAACAGTAAAAAAATAAACACAGAAAACCTTAGTCTGGAAAATACATGAGAGAGTGAGAAAAAAGTCCCATTCAGTAGTAAAAATTAAAATGCCCCGAGTTCAGCAAACTAGCTAGGTGTCTAAGGTATACGGGAATTGGCACAAAAATGAAAATTCTCCCCAGCATAACATGCCATGTAATTTAAGGAAATGTCAACAATGCTCCAGCGATTCCAACCCCCTCCCCCACCTTATAGCCTCGCAAACACTCCTACCCATTCACCACAAGTAACACACCCATACACTTGCTCTCACATGAGCAGCCAGAATATTCTCTATGCAGGCACCCACTTATAATATCCACACACAGTCATATTCAGGCCCATTCACCCACCCGTCAATCACCTTTATACCTCTCACATTTACTCACACTGCATTCTCCACATGGGCATCCACCCAGAACATTCACACATGCATAAATCACATTCATACCCATTTACAACGGCATTCTCCACATCGGCACTCACCCAAAACATTCAGACACCTAGATAATCACATTGATACCCATTTATCCAGTCACCCACGCATACAATATCCATACATCAGACATGCACCTCACATGTAAAATACACGCAGATTACACTTTACACAAATAAAAAAATATATAAAAGCTTTCTTAACAGTTTCCTGCTGAAGCTTGAGCCCATCGTGTCACTCCAAGAATCCAGATCCTCCGTGCTGCACGCAGACAAAAACCAGGAAACTGGGAGAGCATCCTGGATTCTGTATGGCGCAAGGAGGCTGGAGGCAAACCACCTTCTTGCGCGGCAAGCTGCATTCGGCCCAGCATCAACTCTGGTGGGTACGGGCTGTGACGGGGCCCCCGCCCCACCACAACCAGCGGGTCTTGCAATTCAACTGTTAGAATACCCTTTCCTGAGGGAAGCTGCTGCTTACTGAGGCAAAGAGGTCGTTTTGTGTTTGAGCCCAGATGAGGGGCTGTGACTGTCTGGTCCCAGTACACATCCAGGTGCTTGAATGTCTGTTGCTGGGCAGATGTTGCGGCCAGTGACTATCCATGATTGGCGAGCCACCACCTATTTGAATGTTGCAGATCCTTATCATTGGTACCCGGGCAAACTTCCAGTCCGAATCATGGATAAAGGACTCCTACAGCCAATAGAAAGATCATTGGAGCCAAGATCCCTATGAAGAAGTGCACCCAAGGACAATTCCTGCAGCTGACCAGTGCTGGTGAAGACTTGCTCCTCCATCCATCCATCCATCCATCCATCCATCCATCCATCGCCCCTGCTCAAGGATACGTGCCTTCTGAGCCTTCACAAGTATCCCTGAACTGACCAGCACCCTCCTAGTCTACTTCGCTGCAGCCAGTGCTGTTTGGAGAATCTTCAGCTTGTACTAAAAGAAACTGGTTCCAGCAGGTTTAGCATTATTGCATTAACAGAGGACGTGCAGGACACTGAAGATCGCCTGTCACAACGTCATCTTCTTCACTCCCTCGATGTGTCCTGTGGTTGCCTGCTCTGCAGATGTCTTTCCATCACCTGGGTATTCTGCTGGAAGGTGCCTGGCACTGAGAACCAAGTACAGACCGAACAAAATTAAATCCCCCCCAATGCCGAAAGTGACCTCTGCACCCACAAAACTTGGGCGCCCTGGACAGAACCAAGCACAGAGGATAGTGTCCTCAAGAAGTTCTAGAAAATCAGCATGGGTATCTGGAGAAATAGGATTCCCGGGGATGTGGGGGGAGGGGTTGGTGGGTTGTTCGGTCAGTTAACATGCCTCTTCCTCTACCCCCCCCCCCGCCTCCCGCGTTCTCTAAAGTCCTTTCCCTACCTCACTCTTTCGGCAGAGGCTTTATCAAGGAACTCTTTCTTGGCCGATCATATACTAGGGGATTTAGTTAGTTTACTTTTCTGAACTTGACTTACCTTTTTGAATCTTATATTATAAACCAATGGCATTGTCCAATCGCATTGTACACATTCCTGAAAAGTAGAACTTTGGAACTGATGACCTAAGGGTAACGAGGCCCCAAACCACCTTAGGGCTGGACTTACTAAGTTTAGGGAAAATGTTTTGTGGTTACTCGACATAGCTTTCAGTGAACTCGATGCATCGGACTACTTACCTGTGTCACACTGGTCATTAAATAAAATGCTATCCCTTCCTCTCCTCCCAAGGGTGAATGTGTGCATCTGTTGTGATTAATCCTTGGATGTTGTTGCTTCTCCCAGAGGGGGAGCCCCTTCCCATGAGGCCATGGAGGTGAGACTGCTACCCGATAGTCCCCCTAGGGGTGGTCGATGGGAGCAGGGGACGACTATCCAGGGAGAACGCAGTATTCTTCCCATCACTCCCCTTCACCTAACCCTGCTTTACCTTGCCATCCCATGTGCATATGTCATGTACATAGTAGTAGAGTTACTGAGACGAAGAAGAGGCAGGTCCACCTTAGAGAGCACCCTCAGGAAAATACTGGGACAAGGAGGAGGTGCGGAGGCATGAAGAGCACTCCTGAAAATACTAAGAATCAGTCTAGTGTTTCAAGAGTTCCGATTGGCCAAAGCCAATACAAAAGAGAAGCACCGAATCAGACCCTCCCAGATGGATCCATGAGCCTGGAGTACATCCAGCATTGAGCAGAGGGGAAGCCGTTCACCAGGACGTGAGAACGGGAGAAGAGGCGTCCCTACACGGTCTGCAGTACCCCGGCCGACCGGAGAGCTGGACGAGCATAAGTCTGATGGAGCAGAGCCGACATACCGGGTGGTCGTCGAGAGACTTACCACCCATCCAGCACCAACCGCTGCGGGACCGCCACAGTAGTTGCATTAACAGCGAGAGCATGAGAAGCTGATCGGATTAACAGAAGTGCTTGCAATCGGCAAACAAGACCCGACAAACACCATAAAGGTACAGGGGCTGTTGAGGGGAATAAGGGAGGGCAAGAGGGGCTGGGAAACCAGGGTAGGCGACATACATAACTGTAGAGACTGCCTTAAGTACTCTGAGACACAATAGTACCTGGCAGGGTAGTGGACAAGGTCCATCACCAACAAGATCTAAAGAGGAAAGGAGGCTCTGGGACCGGAGAGGTCGTCGCAACCACTCTTGCTTGTCACAGTACCTGGCAAGTAAGTAAACCAAGTCTGTCAACAAAGGTATGGGACCTGCAACCAAAATAAGAAGCATGAGAAGGCCTGTGGAAGGGAGTCATTCCCCCAGCCTTCTTGAACTGCGACAAAGAGCCCTAGCAGGACCTGGGACAGGGAGTCATTCTCTCAGGCGAAGATCCCACCTGCAACTGGAAGTATAGTCCATTGTACAGAAGAAGCGAGCCATTCTTCTGGACCAAGATGATCCACAACCTCTTTAGGATTAGTTACAAATGTAAGGGACAGAATTAGGCTTTTTTCCCCACACGGCGGTGGACTCATTTACTTGGACTGAATCCTTAGTTCCTTAGTCGAGGCAGGGAAACTCCTTTTAGAGTTAGGGAGAGTTAAGTCTCCTCTTCCCTTTGGATAAAATAAATGTGTATCCCAACAATCATGCCCCCTGTCTGTCGGTCTCCTCCTTCTGCACCCTTACACTGTTTAAAGTAAGTTTGTGACAATATTTCCCAGAGGTTTTGTTTGCTTGGTGTGTATTCTAAAGGCTTAATACATCATTGTATAGGTTTGTACTTACCGGTCCAACTGGAATTAATGGTGTTCTGTGTGGATGCGCTGTAGCCCTAGACTCCACTCACAGCCCTCTTGAGTATGCCTTGTGCCGCTCTGCCATCTACCTTTACTGGATTTTGCTAGAAATCAGTGTCTTCCCTGTTCACCATGGTAGGTCAGCCTCCCAAAATCCACTCTGGGTTGATTTGGGAAATCCATCTCGACAGGCACCCCTACCTCACACCTGCTGTTTGTCTGGCTTGTCATGGGTCGCTTCCACCATTCTTTGCTTCATCTGAACATTTTGAGTTGTATGGCAGCCTCTTATTAGCCCACCGAGCCGTCCAGAGCCATTTGGTCAGGTTCCTACATCTTCCTGGGTTTTAATTGCCATTGTCTTTATTCCGGCCTGGTGGGTCACACTCCTGGGCGGTCACTTGTTCTTTCTTTGGGTTGTGGGGGTCACCATTTGTGCTCACCAGGTGGTTTTCACCTTTCCTCAGCTTAATTTTCTGGCAATACCGCCTTGATTACTTAAACCATGGCCCACGGCTACACTTCAAATTTACCCTCAGGGGTTTAGACAGTCCGTGGTTGTGGGTTTCTGCTTTAGACTTCTAAATGCCCCCAATCCAACTTTGCTTCTTTAATTGGGGCTTCAGTGTTTTACGAAAGTGGAAAAGGAGCAGAGAGGATATCCTCTGGCATTTTATGGGGTTGTTGCAGTCTTCTCCATGCCTGTGGCGGAGGAGAGTACTGAGACTTAGCTGACTTTTCCCCATAACCTTGGCTGCGCCTAGAGACTTTGTCCTAGGAAAGCCAATTAAATTACTTTTAAAAGATACTTACATAGCACTGGCAATTTTCATGCACTCCGGAAGTTTGCTACAAAAGTCTAAGTTCAGTAATTACTTCTGATTGTATTTTCAACGTCTTTGTATTACGCTCCTGTCTAATGAACGCCAAGTTACATTGTATACCTATTTTTACAGACTCTAATTTATGGGTGCTTTATAAAATCCTATGCGTCTAGTACTCCTGATGTTTGGTGACCCTCTGTGCTTGGCTATTAAAGTGGTAACCCTTTTCTCCCTCTGGGTGCCGTATGCAGAGTATGTATGCTACTGTGTACCTAAGGTGTACAAATTATTGTGACTATTTTCTGTATAGCATTGTGGGATCTGATCATGACTGTTTAAAACGGAGGCTTTCATTATCTATGGGCCCCTTTTCATCCCACTCCTTAAATCGATATGTATAGTGTCTCCCGCTAGGTAGTGGGCTTACATGTTGTATTAAGAATGGGTAGGGCATTCACTGACCATTACTGTTTTTATACATACAACAATTTGTGTTACTATGGGTCTGGTCAAGGAGTACTTGTGTTAAACATTAACATATATTCTATGTATGATTTCATTTTAAAAGTGTATTTCTTGCAGTACTCCAGTATGGTGCATTCTTTGCAGGCAAAAGTGGGGACTACATTTACTTCACTATCAGCCATTTCTGCCTCCCTTGAGTTAAGCTTGACTGTTCTGCCACAGCTATTAGAGCGGCATAGACTACATTTTGGCAGGGACCCCGTTATGCCATTAAGTTAGATGGTTTCACACACTGCACCAGAGGGCTGTCAAAACATCTCCCAAACACTGGAGTTCAGGAAAAATGATTTGAAGGCGACCAAATAAAAAGGGCTTATACTAAAAATAAAACTGCCAATCCTTACGAACAAGTTAGAAAATAGTGTGGGATAATGTTCAAGAAAAGAAAGAAGTATTCGTAAATATGTCAGGATGTTATAGTGGGTCTCCCTTCCCCACGTTTTTAGCCTGAGACAAGGCAAGCCTCTTGAGCACAGCACACAACTGGCCTTCCCCAGCACAAGGCTATTCATCTCAGCGATATCATGATCTTCGGTGGCCAAGTCTCATTCACACACTCTTTTTTTTCCAAGAGACTGATATATAAAAATAAGAAACAAAAAGTTCCTCTTAACAAATACGGGGATTCAATCCCTTTCGGCGATATCTGGACCTTCGCAGGAAGACTTTCTGCAAAAGTCACTTTCTTCTGAGGGCCTAATGTATCCAAACAAACAAAAGTTCCTTCTGTGGTCTTGCACCTTGGGCAATTGCTCTTCACACCTAGGACATCCCCGCGCAGGGCTCGGATACGCTTTGTAAAATGGGCCACCCTCCATCGCGTTCACTACGGCCTTCTTTAACAGTTTATGAATGTCTAACAGTTCATGATTTGCTCATTTTCATCAAAAGGAGTGGGTTCTTTCTCCTAATTTTCTTTTGGCATCCCTCTGCCGGGTACACACTTGCCTTATTCCACAGTCACAATCGGCATCCCTCTGTCGGGTACACACTTGCCTTATTCCACAGTTCACAATCCCATCAGAAAACAGGGTTCCCCTTCCCCTAGTTTTCTCTCACCAATGGGTCAGAGACGATTGCACACAGTATTTGACATAACCCTTGTAGGACCACTCACGCTGCCCTTTCCTAGGGCCTTCTGGTACTTGCAGTTTTGGTACAAAGGAGGGGGGGCGGGGGGAGAAATCAGCCAAATCTTTTGCGTGAGCACCCATGTGGTGCCGGACCACTCTGCAGCTTGTCTTTCCCCAGCGTTTGTTAGGCAAGATTGGATGCAGTACCCTTTGGGAGACTGCACCAGCCATGTCCTCCTGGCAATAGGTAACCCAACCTTTGGTCTAAGTCTGTACTACACAAGTTGGTAGTAACTGAGCAGCCAGGCTTATCTCCAAGAGGTGTCAGAGTGAGCTGTAGGGTTGCAACAGAGTTTCACAGTAACAAGTATCCAAATGACACTTACACAAGGTTTCTTGATTAAACAATTATTTCTCAATTTAACAGTCAGAATGAATAAGCCTTCTTTATAAGAGAGAAAATATATAACACTTAAATATACTTCAAACATACACACTCAGCTTCGATAAATCAGTAGATACCCATTTGAGATGGAACACAGACTTCCTACACCCTCAGATGACTTCAATAACTAGATATATCACGGATACATTAAGAACAATACTGAGTTTGGTGTCAAAAGGAAAAGGTTAGGAGAAGAAACAATGGTTAACCAGTGTCTCAAACAGGTAAGCACTTTTGAACCCCCCAATGCAGTGTAGATTAACCCTTTCCCAGCTATACAAGTAAAGAATGTATGACTTTTTGGAGGGATAAGAAATATGATATGGCATTTATAACGCGCCTGTACACAAGTGTTTCAAGGCGCGGCAAGGGAGTGGAACAGAGGGAAGACAGAGACAACGATCTTACTAGGCCAGGTGACATTGATATCACGCTAGTGCAGGGGAGGTGGGGGAATTGGAAAAGTGGGAGGGGACGTGCAGTACATAGGATAACAGTAAATAAATGGAACAATACGTAGGAACAATAAATAAGAAGTGCGGCCAGCTGGTGGCAGGTGCATGGGTATGTGCTGGTAGGGAGCTGTAGGGAAACAGAAAATGCCCCAGAGTACAGGGGTTGCCAGGGGGGCAGGCAACTGGCAGGGAGGGGACCTGGGCCCGAGAACAGAGGGTAGGCAGGTGACCAGTGCAGTTTCGATTTCAGCCAGGAGTTCAGCAGGGGAGAGAAGGAGAGAAAGCAGAAGCAAAGAGTAATGTCTTGAGGTGCTTCCAGAACCGGAGATGGCGCTCCTCAATTTTCAGGGAGGCCCCAGGCGAAGAAAGATCTACCACCAACTCGTTGCTTGGAGAAGCGACTGACCCAGAGGGAGTTGAAGGCGGATGAGCGAAGAGCTCAAGAAAGAAGATACTTAGGAAGAGAGAGTTCAAGGTGTTGACAATGCAGAGGGTTTTGAACTTAATCTTCGCAGCCACCGGGAGCCAGTGCAGAGATTTCAGTGAGTGAGAGAGAGAGAGAGTGAGAGTGTCATGATGCCTACCTCCAAGGAGCCAGGTCCGACCCAGCAACCCCAGAGGCAGGCATCATTCCCCCCAGGGAAGTTCCAGCGGGCCCAAGCTGGGGCCCTTTGGACGCAGTTCTGGCGCCTTAGGCGCCAGGCTCATGTTGGACCCCAGTCCTGGCGCCCTAGGCGCCAGGCTCATAAAGCTGGACATGTGTTCAAGTGTTTTAGTGTGCACTTACCTGATGCAGACCATGCTGCTACATCCAGGCCCTCGAGGCCTGAATGAAGACTACTTTACCTGTGGGACTACTTTCCAACCGGGTGTGGTCGGGGAAGGATACATACCTGATCGGTGGAAGGATAAAT
This sequence comes from Ambystoma mexicanum, assembly GCF_040938575.1. Taxonomy (NCBI): domain Eukaryota; kingdom Metazoa; phylum Chordata; class Amphibia; order Caudata; family Ambystomatidae; genus Ambystoma; species Ambystoma mexicanum. The sequence goes on from NC_090940.1 coordinate 546,704,887, forward strand.
ACCTGGAACTTCTTCCAAAGCTATTTAAACCCCACCCGAACAGCCACACGTGCTTCGCGTTGTTCTGCATCTAGCAGCTGGACGCTCACCGTGTCTGCTCCTGGACTTCAGCCACGCCTGTCAGCATCCTGGGACGCCTGCAAAGGGTAATAAGAAGAGAATTGCTGAGGAAGAAGGCCTTACCTGCTAAACCTGCATCACGGAGACATTTCACCGACGATCCTGAAAAGGAAGACATTTTTAAAAAGCATTTCGCTCCGATCGCTGCAGCGCTGCATTTCACTCACCTTTCTTGGGCGCCTCCATCTTCAGCAGCGATCATCCGGATCCGCAGCCACTTCCCAGAGCCTAGAGAGAAAAAGACAAGAACACAAGGTGAGAGAAGGAAGGGAATAGGAAAAGCTCAGTTTCCTTCTAAGACTTACCTGTTGGGTCATTCCCATTTCATTTCGGGTCTTGCTGCTTCCAGGCATTTTCCGGACCCCGGCCCCTATGGGGAAAAAAGACAAAGACATTAGATGAGCGAATGCAAAAACATTACCTGAGCGCTCATCTAGGACTTACCAGATCTTTACTGTAACTGCACGTTTCACTTCGGGTCGGCGCCATATCTCCGGCATTCCGAACCCCGGCCCCTATGGGGAAAAGACATCAACATTAGCGCTTTGTTGCAAGAAGTCTCCAAAGGAATCTTCATTCATCACCTGAAAAAGACAATGAACATTATTATTTAAAGCTGAACTTTTGAACTTGCAACAGAACTTTTACAGCGCCTTACCAGTATAATCAAGCTTACCTAAACTCCCATTCAACCTCAATCCAGTGAAGTAACTGGGTTCAACGCGCCCCTGCATCAGAAGCAGGATGGAGAGCTCGTCCTTTCAGACCCTAAGGTGAGACTTCACGGGGAATCGTGGAAGGGTATCGAGGAGGGTTGGAAGGAAGTGGGAGGCTCGAGCATTATTCCGCCAGATTGTAATACTCCCTTTTCACGTACAGGAGGATATTCCTGCGAGCCAGATTAGCCAGAGTTGAGGGGCCCGTCCTATCCATCTTCAGAGCCCTGCGCTTCACCATTGAAGAGGCATCAGCACTCGAAACCAGGCCAGCGCCCCCGTGGGAATCAGGTGAGTGAGAGAGAGTGAGAGATTGAGAGATTGAGAGAGTGAGAGAGTGAGAGAGAAAATCCCTGGTCTTAAGGACAAGTCTCACAGTCCTTTTCTAGATGAGTTGCAGAGGGTGGAGGCTGGTAGATTTAGAAAGAGGATGTTGCAGTAGTCCAGTCTAGAGAGAACCAGAGCTCTGGAGACAGTGAGCTTCTGGGGGAAGGCGAGGAAAAGAAGACTACCTCTGAGGAGGTGAAGCTCGTAGTGTGACTTCTTAGAGACGTCCAAGATGTTAGGAGAGAAGGAGAGTGTGGAGTCGAAGATGACCCTGAGGCTTTTAGCCTCACAGGTGAGAGCAGGAAGAGGGCCAGATCAAAACACAAAGTGAGGTTACAAGACTCTATCAGGGAGCCAGGACAGCCAATGTCAATTGAGCAAAGTCTAGGGGAGCTGAAGTTCTTCTTGAAGGTTAAGTAAAAAGTCTTGCACAATGTTATAGAGTTTTTGTTGAAAAAGAAATCACTGTTGGGCCACAGGCTGGGAGGCTCTTGAAAGGCAGAGCTGCAAGCAACTCTACAAAAAGGCAGTAAATGCAAGTCTCAACTGAGAGCCAACAAACTACACAGCAAGAGGTAAGTACTCCTTAGTTCACAGTACCTTAGGTTTGAAGAAATTGGTTCCAGCTGGCTTCTGTTCCTGTTGTAGTATGGCAGATCCTGTTGTTCCTGGGTCTCAGTCATGGGGATAAGAGGAGGACGTCTGGGGACTACTGCAATATGCTTTGAAGGTTGGCGGCAGCAATGGGCAAAGTTCAAGATCAGCGGCACTTCGAGGTTTAAGATTCTCACGAATAGCACCACCACGGTTCTCGGATACCTTGCTTCTGGGGTCCAGCACTCTGTTCCCGTAGCTCAGGCTTGGTTAGTCCTGCTTCAATGGAGTCCGGATGATCTTCCTGGCGCTCGAGTCCAACTTAAAGACAAAGCACTCGATTCTGGTGTTCCTCTCCTTGGCATGCGGTTCCTGCAGCAGCAATGGAAGTACAGCCAGCTTCGAGAGGATTTCAAGATGGGTTAGTCTTGGGGTCGATTGGTGCCACCAACCCAAGGGGAGAAGTCGTCCTTTGCAGGGCTTCTCTAGTCGAGGCGAATTCGGAGCTTCAGCACTGCACTAGGGCTTCACCGGCTCAACCAAAGGTCCAGGAGTTGTAGCAGGCGTCTCTTCCAAGTTCTTCTTCGGATTCCTTTGTCCAGTGGTCGACTGCCTTCCAAGCAAAAGACCTCACCTTTTATGCAGGTTGCTCCCATTCATTCGCAGCCGGGCTGCCACTCACACCGCATGGTGGCTGTCCTCCAAGGACAGACAGCCAGCCAACCTTAGGGTGCATTCTTGTAACCAAAGAGATTAAGCACAGGGAGTTTCAGGAACCTTCCTCGCGTGCCAGACAAGCTGGAGCCAGAGGCAGACTTCACCAGTGAACCCTGCCAAAGACAAAATGAACAAAGGGACCAAACCTGGTTTGGCGCGCAGAATAAATCTCAAGAATGACTTTCCAACAAGAAATGGCGAAGAAAGAAGACCGCCCATTTTATTACAAAATGGGCACACTATGGGTGCTTTACTGCTGCTGCAATTGCAGCCCATGGTAGAAACACTCAATGCTAGGAAAAAGTAAACCACTGCCACCAGCCATTCATTGTAGAAAGGGTAACACAAAATGTTACATGAGAAACTAGACAAAGGGGATACTAAGTAACCCCTCCAGCACCCTATTGTAAGATCGTGTGGGCTGTGTCTAGAAAGTTACAATTGTAAGTAAAGTGAATTTCACTTCACTGCTCTTGAAAACAGTAGTTTAACCAAGAGAAGGTATTTAAACCCTTGAGAAATCTCCAGGACTTCCCTGTGCTACTGCACTGAAGGGGCTATGTAAAAAGATGATGCCTATGGAATTTGTCAGACTCCAAAACCTTAAAAGAGACAGTGTTCAAATCAATGAAAAATACGAGAGAGGGGAAAAGGTCTCTCTCTCTCCAGGATAATTTTTAAAAAGTCCTAAAGTCCAGCAAAAGAACTGGGGGTCTCTAAGGTAGAAGGGGATTAGCACATTTCTGAGAATTCTCTTTAACAGTTCTTTATGTACAGTTCAAATGGATGTCTTTTCCACACTTTCACCGCTAGCAACCTTCTTTTGACACAGACCGGTTTCACAGTTTCTCTTCACTCAACGGCTGCATTGAAGGCTTTGTTTGAGTCTTTTGCTTCACCACTGGGTCTCACCATTTGTCGGGCTCGGACCCCTCTCAAAATTCAGCAAGAAAGCTTCCCTCTGCTGGGCTCGAGCCTCCTTCCAAAGTTCACAATTTTAACAAAAAGGTTTTGGGACTTCTAGTCCCAGAATGCACTGGTCTAATTGTGCTCCCACTTCGTTGCTCCCCGAAATGGCATTTTCTTTCATTGGGAGCTGTGTCATGACCACTGTGAGGGGGCACACGTTGTGCCACAAGCAGGCTCCCGCCAGAACCCTGAAGGCCTTAAAACCACTGCAAAAGGGCTCCTAGAGCCAGTTCTGTCGCCTTTGGCACAAGGCTCATATGTAGGAAGGAAGGACTGTTCAAACTAGGTCCCATTTTTGTACATGGGCCTTTAAATCCAACATGGAAGCACCCACACAGCCTAGTTCTAAGAACCAAGCAATGCGGTCTAGTGTTTTGGGTGTGGCAGGCATGGGACTACTTTCCCTGGTACTACTTTACCTGGGCTATATAAACCACACCCTGACTTCAGAACACGCTTCGCGTTATTCTGCAACCAGCAGCGTGACGCTCACCGTGTCCAGCTCCTAGTCTTCAGCATCTTCCTGTTGTCGAACAAGAACAAGATTATTCTGGCTTACCTGAGAAAACACCATCCAGCACTCAGCATCTCAACCGGGCTGCAATCTGTGGAAACCGAGAGAAGAACAAACATCTCTCACCTGTGAGTACTAGCTTAAGGACTTCCGGCGAACCTCTACCACAGCTGCTGCTCGAACATCGCGACCTGCAATAACGAGAAAATATTAGAACGCGCGCGCTTCCAAAACATCGAATTCCATCAGTCTTATCTGAATTCCAATGTGCAACGCCGCGCTTTCATCCGGAGCACCACAGCAACATCTGCAAAGGAAAAAGACACATTCAGGTTTGCTTTCAATATTAAACAACCGCACAGCGCTGTACTTGCCTTAACGGATTCCAGGGGCCTGTTTTTCATCGCGCTCTCATCCGCTCGCAGCACCACAGCGGCCTGTGAGGAGAAGAAGAAAACACAGGTTAGCTTTAAAAGACAATAAAGGCGCTGCGCTTCGCACTTTCTCTTAACTAGAAACGTGCCTCTACATCCGGCACACCAGCATCAAGACCTTCGCACCTGAAAAGAAGGAGATAAAGACATTAACAAATTCCCACCATAAACAGAACCAAGACTTACAATTAGGAACAAGTTACTTACCTGTAACTGTTGTTCTCCAGCATGGGTCTGGCATGGATTCACATGCTCATGAATATTCCCCGTCGTCAGGCTGGGAATCCTCGGTAAAGAAAAAACCAGTATCAGTTTCGTTTCTGATCTGTCTTTCGTAGTAATAACCAATCACTGGTCTCTGCGTCATACTGACCACAGCCAATGACTGCCCTCTACCTAAGCACCGCCTCTGGCAGCCATCTTCAGATTTGGAAGCACGTGAAGTGGCAGTATGACCAAGTGAAGAGCCGCAGAGGGGTAGGCGGGAGGGTTCGCATGTGAATCCATGCCAGACCCATGCTGGAGAACAACAGTTACAGGTAAGTAACTTGTTCCTTCTCCAGCATGGGGTCTGGCATGGATTCACATGCTCATGAATAAAGAATACATAGCAGTACACACATGCACAACCACGGGAGGTGGCAAAGGCTCAACATTAAGCATCACATCAACTCAACATTAAGCATCTTACCTCCTCACCAGGCTCACCTCAGGCGAACAGGTTGCGCAGCACTGCTTGGCCGACCCTGGACTCCTCCCTGGAATCCCGGTCGACGCAGTAGAATTTCGTGAAGGTGTGCGTCGACCTCCACGTAGCAGCCCTGCATATGTCCAGCAGGGGCACACCAGATAGGAACGCCGTGGTAGCTGCGATCGCTCTGGTGGAATGGGCTCTCGGACGGCCAGGCAGCGGTCGGTTTGCCAACCGGTGACAGCACATGATACAGCCGGAGAGCCATCTGGAGATGGAAGCCTTCGAGAGAGCCTTCCCCTGATTGACAGGTCCAAAGTTCACAAAGAGTTGTGACGTCTTCCGAAAACCCTTTGTGCGGTCCACGTAGAACTTCAGCGCTCTAGCTACATCCAGCGAGTGCAAAGTCCTCTCAGCCGGCGACGAAGGCGACGGGAAGAACACAGGTAACACCAAGGGTTCGTTGAGATGGAAGTCCGACGGTACCTTGGGCATGAAGGAGGGGTGCGTCCTGAGCACTACCCTCGTGTCGTGGAAAGTCAAGTACGGGGCCTTGCAGGAAAGGGCCTGGATCTCTCCCACTCGTCGTGCGGAGGTGATGGCCACAAGAAAAGCTGTTTTCCACGATAGAAACTTCAACGGGGCCGAGTGCAGAGGCTCGAACGGAGGTCCCATGAGCTTGGTCAGCACCACGTTGAGCTCCCACGCCGGGGCCGGAGCCTTCACCGGCGGGAACGATCTGAACAGTCCCTTCATGAACTCTTTCACCAGACGATGAGACCACAAGGACGTCCGGCCCGTGGTTCTGGTGTATCGGGAGATCGCAGCAAGATGAATCTTGATGGACGCATGTGCCAGACCAGCTTTGGCCAGCGTCAGCAGGTACGGCAGTACTTGGGGAGCCGTAATCCGTAGAGGGTTAATCTTCTGTGCGTGGCACCAGACAGAGAACCTCTTCCATTTGTGTCCATAACATTTAAGAGTCGAGGACGCCCTGGCCTTTGCAAGAACCTCTCTGCAATCGGCCGGTATGTCGTATCCTCCAAACTCTAGTGCTGCAGGAGCCAGGCCTGCAAGTTCAGCGACTTCGGGTCGTGGTGGAGGATGGCGCCTCCTTCCCTGGAGAGTAGATCCGCGTCCGCCGGCAGCTTGATCGGCGGGGACGCTGACAAGTCCAGAAGGTCCGGGAACCATATCTGCCTCGGCCACGCAGGTGCGACGAGGATCATCCTGCACCGTGACCTCTTGAGCTGGTTGACGAGCCGGATTAGCAGAGGCAAGGGAGGGAACGCGTAGAGGAACAGGCCCTCCCAGGGGAACGAGAAAGCATCGCCCATGCTCCTCGTCTGGGGAAACCTGCTGGCGAACCTCCGGCACTTGGCGTTCGTCGCCGTCGCGAACAGGTCGATCTGGGGTGTGCCCCACCGTCGGAAGAGGAGATCCACCAGATCCTGCCGTAGTTCCCACTCGTGGCACGAGCGCAGCTCCCTGCTGAGTGAGTCGGCGATGGTGTTTCTTATCCCTGCCAGATGAAACGGCACCAGAAAAATCCCTTGGGCGACGGCCCAATGCCACAGGTCCTGCGCCTCCTTGGACAGCGCTGGGGACCTGGTTCCGCCCTGTTTCCTGATGTAAAACATGGTGGTGGTGTTGTCGGTGAAGATCCTCACCACCTTGCCCTTGAGGGACGGAAGGAAGGACCTGAGGGCCCAAAACACTGCACGGAGCTCCAGGACGTTGATATGTAGGGACTTCTCCGTCGGGAGCCAGAGTCCCCTTGCGTGCAGATTTTCGGTGTGCGCTCCCCACCCTTCCAGGGAGGCATCCGTGGTCACAGTCTCCTGGTGGGCTGGGGTCTGGAAGTCCATGCCCGCCGTCAGATGCGCGCGGGTGCCCCACCACCGTATCGCTCGTCGGAAACTCTCGTCGAGCTTGATCCTTTCCTCGAAGCTGCCCGTCGTCTGGATCCAGCGCGCATCCAGGAATTCTTGCAACGGGCGCATCCGGAGCCTGCACATGGGAATGAGGTAGATGCAGGAAGACATCATCCCGAGGAGGGACTTGATGGACCTCACTTTGGCCGCGTCGGCCACCAACATCCGTTGCACCTTGCCCAAGATGGTCCTGGTCCTCTCCTCCGACGGGGAGGCCAGAAGGGACACTGTGTCGAGCCTCGCTCCCAGAAATAGTGCGACTTGCGCGGGCACCAGGTGGGATTTGGCGTAGTTCACGGAGAATCCCAGGTCCGTGAGGAGTTGGACGGTCCTTGCCGTGTGGACCACGGCGAGCTCCCTCGTCTTGGCGCGGATGAGCCAGTCGTCCAGGTAGGGGTAGACGTGGATCCCCTCGCGGCGCAGCTGCGCCGCCACCGGTGCAAGGCACTTGGTGAATACCCTGGGTGCCGACCGTAGTCCGAAGGGAAGGGCTTTGAACTGGTAATGACGCCCTAGGACCACGAATCTGAGGAATTTGCGGTGCCCCTTTAGGATGGGAATGTGGAAGTAGGCATCCTCCAAATCCAATGACGATAGGAAGTCTCCTTCCTCCAGCTGACCCAGGACGTGCTGGAGGGTGACCATCCGGAACTTCTGCGCCTTGATGAACTTGTTCAGACGTCGCAGGTCCAGGATGGGGCGCCATCCTCCCGTCTTCTTCTTCACGAGGAAGTATCTCGAGTAGACTCCGGAGCCCCGAAGCCTCTTTGGGACGAGTTCGATGGCGCCCTTTCTGAGCATCGCCTTTACCTCCAGGAGAAGTTGAGGGACGTGAAGTTCTTTCCTGGCCACGGGGGGGACGCGCGGGCACCTTCTTTGAAACTCGAGCGCGTGGCCCCGGGCCAGGGCGTCCAGCACCCAACGGTCGGTGGAGATGGACTCCCACACGCTGACGAAGCCCGCCAGCCGGCCTCCCACCGGGGTGCTTCGGTGGGGGCCCGACCCCAAGGCCGGTTCAATCCTGCTTGGACGCGGCCTTGCCGCCTTGACCTCCTTGGCGACGACGGCGGGGTCCGCTAGACTTGCCTCGTCCTCTGTAGGCCTCTTGCGACGACGAGCGGGCCGCTTGACGGTAGGAAGCGAAACCGCCGCCGGAACTTTTGGAGGCGCCCTTGCCTCCGCCGCTCCGAAAGGGCGTCCGTCGTTGCAGGACTCCAAGGGCCCGGGCCGTCTCAGTATCCGCCTTGATGGCCTGAAGGGAATCGTCCACTGTCTTCCCAAACAGGTTGTTCCCGTCGAAGGGCATGTCCAGGACTCTGGTCTGGACGTCCTGCCGGAAGTCCGTAGCTTTGAGCCATCCACGACGCCGAAGGCAAACACCGTTGCCCAGCTGGCGGAATCCAGTGTCGGCGATGTCCGTCGCCACGGTGATGGCGTGGTCCGAGGCCACCTCACCTTCCTGCAGGATCTCAAGGGCCTCCGCCCTCTTGTCGTCCGGCAGAAAATCCAGCAGAGGAGCCATCTTGTACCAGAGCTCCCTGTCGTAGCGGGCCACGATAGCCAAGGCGTTGGCCGCTTTAATCGTCGTCGCTGCCGACGAGATGACTCTACGCCCCATAGTATCCAATTTCTTTCCCTCGCCGTCCGGCGGGGAAGTCGATGTGGAGGCCGCACCCCCCCCCCGCTTTCTTCCTGGCTGCCACGGAGACGACGGAGTCCGGGGTAGGCTGCGCCCGGAGGCATAGGGGGGCCGTGTCCGGGACCCGGTACTTTTTCTCGTACCGGTCTCTTCTAGCTGGCGTCGTGGAAGGGTTCTTGAGGAGGGAAAGGCCCTCATCCCAAATGTCGTCCAACAGAGGCACTGCGAGGACCGTCTTCCTCTTGGCCTCGCGCCGCTGATAAAGGAAGCCTTCCTTTTTCTTCTCCTCAGGGCAGAGTTGGAAAAGCTCGGAAGCCCTGGAGATCATGGAGTGGAAAGATCCGATCTCGTCGGGCGGAGAGGCCCTGGTGGGAGGCGACGACGGAAAATCCTCGTCGTATGCCTCGTCGTCCGTACCCGTCGCTGCCGTGTCAGTCCCCGTATCATCCCCTCGGGTGGACGGGGAGGAGGGCTGGAAGGGGCGCGACGGTTGAAAAGGAGGTGGTGGATGGATCCTTCTTTTCTTGGTAGGGGGAACACCAGAAGGTCCCGGTTCTGGATCCCCCGACGGGAGAGGTTCCTCCGTCGGTAACGGTAGCCTCGTCCTTATCTCGGAGCATAAGGACTGTATGGCCAACAAAATGGCCGCCGAGTTGTCTTGCGGCGCTGGCAGAGGGGAATCCGACGGGCGAGCAGGGGCCCCGTCGGTATCCTCGACGATGTCGTCGTCGTCACCTGCGTCGGGGTCCATTCCGACGGGCTGGCCTTCTTCCACGCCTAGGCCGTGGCTTAAGACCTCGATCAGTTCCTCTTCTGAGGTTGAGGCCGACTCTACGACGACGCCCTGCCCCCCCTTCTTCCCCACGGAGGGTTTCACGGGGGTCCTATCGATGGGCACAAAGGAAGACTCCCTCCGAGGAGGCAGGGAGATTCTGGGCCCTGAGGCCGCCACCACTGGTGCAGCCACCACAGGCTGAGCCAGGGCCGCCGCGACCATTTCGATAGAGGGCTTGGTCGGATGGATCAAGGCCTTCACCACCTTAGGTGCGCTCACCGCCTTATCCTTGAGGGAGGGGGCACTGCCACGCTCCTCCTCTGCCTTAGAGCTCGACCGGGGCCTCTCCAGGAGCTTCGCCGGGTGCTCGGCCTTCCTCTTACCCGACCCAGAGCGTTGGCTCGTGGTTGATGGTGCCGGGGAGGGTGCGCCCTGCCTGGCGCCCGCAGAGCCCGACCGTTCGGCGCTCCCGGTGCCAGCGGACTCGCGGTGCTTGGCCTTATGTTGGGCCCCCGTCGCCGGGGCGCCCTCAAAGGTCTTAGAAGACCGCTCGGATTTCTTCTTCTTCTCGCCAGACGGGCTCTTACCCTCCAGCCAGTTGGCGAGACGTTGATGGCGGTCCTTCATGGTCCGTTCCGACATGTTGCCGCAAAACGCACAGTCCTTCTCCACGTGCGTCTTGTCCTCATGAAGGCAGTAAAGGCAGAAAGAGTGTTCGTCCTCCTTGAAGACGTTCTGCAGCTGGCATCCAGGGCAGACCCTGAACAGCTTTCCGGGCGTCGAGCTTCCCTTCTCCTGGGCCATCTCCGAGACAGGGCCTGAGAAGCTTCTGGAGTCCTCCGAAGTGTAGCTCGACGAAATCTTCCCCCTTGAGGGGCACAGATGAATCCGACACGGGTCCCCGTTGATCGGATGTAGGATCGGTGGAGCTTGAGGCTCTTTTGACCGAAAGAATCGAAGTTTTTGTAAAAAGCGCGAAAAAATAGCACTAACGCTCGAGAGCAATAGCACGAGGATCCCAACACATGAACGTGCGGTAAAAATCTGAAGATGGCTGCCAGAGGCGGTGCTTAGGTAGAGGGCAGTCATTGGCTGTGGTCAGTATGACGCAGAGACCAGTGATTGGTTATTACTACGAAAGACAGATCAGAAACGAAACTGATACTGGTTTTTTCTTTACCGAGGATTCCCAGCCTGACGACGGGGAATATTCATGAGCATGTGAATCCATGCCAGACCCCATGCTGGAGAAACAAACCTACCTGCCTACCAGCAGATTCGGGGTCACAGCAGGCCTGGGCCCAAGGAAGGCGTACTGCACCAGTGAAGCAACTCGGGCAGCTCGCCAACAAACGTCAAGCGCCCCTGCACAAGTAACGCATGACGGATAGCTCACCCTACAAATAACTAAGGTGAGAAAAGAACCCAGTGGGAAGGGAATCGGTCAGAGGGGGGTGGGAGATTCACCCATTAGAGACAGTTATCACAAATCCTCCCTTCTGTAATTGCAGATTCATTATTCAGCACTGGGCAACTACACATCCAAGGTTTCAGATCTCAGAGCCTTCCAGACGCCACCAGGGACACCAGGTGAACGAAACAAGCTGCAGGAGCCAAAAGGGGATGTTAGTAGGAGGACAGTGTCTCTCCCTCTGTCCTTCAGAGACCTGGGTTCGTCTGCATGGCCCAGGAGAGGAGATTAACTGCTGGGACCACCAGGCAAAGCCAGCTGCTCCTGGTCTTGCCTTCTGGAGAAATAGTTTCCACATCCACACTGCAATCTCCTCTCTAATAGCAGGGACAGTGTTTGGGCGATTTTCTTCTCCTCCTTCAGGTCTCCTAGTGTCTCTCCTGCTAACTAGGGCTTCCTACTGCTCTCTGGTACCTTCCAGCATCCCGACTCGGTCACAATGCGGTTTCTGCTTGCTGCTTTTATACTCCCAGCTAGAGTGGACTAGAGTCAGGTGTGAGTAGTTGTCCCTCCCTGCCTGACTCTGCCTGACCTCATTGTCAGGACAACATGGGGATTCCCCGTAGGAATCCATGGCACATTGATTCCCATCAGTAATCCGCATGACTCCCATCTGCCTCGTCCCAGACCTTGTAGATTTCAATAGGGGAATGGGATTATGGGAGTTGTAGTGTTGTGGAGAGGCAACATTCGAATTGGAGTTCAGAGATAATTTTGAGTTCCCCCGTTTTCTCCTTTTCCGTAAGGGAAAGTATTGGGGGTGGGGATGGGATGTTGGTGGCAATAGCCCATAAAGACTGCCTGGATATCGCGTAGGGGTACATCAGACAAAATGGGATACCGCGGCTCACCCTCTCGCAGTCTACAAGGACCCCCTCCCCAGGTGATCCTCCCTCGCTTGTCTGCCCCCAGGGTTGGGATCCAAGAGCAATGGCCCTCCCGTGGCCACCTGAATAGAGGATCCCTGGGAGAAATGCATCAGGTTTCTCACAGCGACACAGTAAAATGCACCAACTAAAGTGCTCTGTGCCGACTTCTGCAAAGTGCAGCAGACTAGATGAAGGTAGAAGAAGCAGCCACCATAACCTGATAGAAATCATTGAAATAAACGAGAGGATACAAGTCTTCAACAAAAGGCCACTGTGCAGTCTTCAGTGTTTTAGGAGGAGGCAGAGGAGCACACACCTGAAGAGTTCTGCTTATAGAACTTTCCCCCACCTCACTATGTAATGATTATCACAATATAATGGCACCAAAACACTAATGGTAGCCAAAATTTTAAATCACTTAAAAGATGTTCATAAAAACAGTAACTGGATTAAAAATGAGACTCCGTGAGACTCTGTCCTTATATAAATAAGGGGCACATTCCTTAGCCTGAAGAGCTAAGGTTAGATGGCGAACACAAAGCACAATGTTTTGGATTAAAGGGCTATATAAATAACACATTATCATTATCATAGTTTCACAAAATACATTAGAGATATGTTGCAAATAATGTATCCTAAACCATGTCAGCAGTACCCACCTGAATTGAGAAGAAGCCACTGTCATCCATATTTCCAGACGGTTGCTGTTTGGAACAAAAAAAAACATGTGGTCAAGGTACATCAGGCGAATTTCCCCTTAAAACTTAGTGCTTGTTCAGGACAAAATAAGTGCAGAAGATGGATCCTGCCATTGGACTTCTATAACTTATAAATGGGTCAAGGTACAGTGTGAAAGGACCGCTCATTCCGTCACCCGCATGCATTATACAATCCAAAATCCTAAAAGGTGTAGCCTTGGAAGTATTCTATGGAATAACTAAACGGCAACAGGCAAGATTAAGTAATACCAAATCTGAAGGGGCTATCATTGATGGACAGACTGCAGCCTCATCAACCAGGCTTAAAGATCAAGTCAAAACATACACATATTAAGTTTCTATGGCATCTAAATGTGACATAGCTAGCCTCCGGTAACTCCGCAAATTCCGGACAGTGGAAAATAGGACAATCTGCCTTTGAAGGAATTAGCATCCAGCAAAACTGGAGGCAGAGGGTATGATTGCTGGAGGTTTTAGAGTCCAAAGTTAGTTATGAAGTTATGGCGAGGGTATCAAATGGTATGAAAAACACAAACTGAATTGTAAGGAGAAAGCACAATAACTTTGGGCTTTTGTCTAGGCATTGGAAAGGTGTTTGCCAGGCTCTGCCATAATGGCATTGGTCTCCTGTTTCCACAACAGAAAATACATGTAGTTGTGGGTGAAGATATAAAAAGGAGCTGGGAGGGGTTTGGGGTAGCAGTGCAGGGGAAAGTGGTATGGGGGGACCCCGCAGATCAAAAACAAGAAATTAGAGGTGACATTTTGATGCATTTACTTTGAAGTAAACTACTTCAAAGTAATTATTGCAGTGGAAATAACATGAAGGCATGGTACTAACTGGCCATCAATGGTAGCAGCCTCAAAAGGGTACGGGTACCTGAGCATATAATAGCAGTGCCTAGCAAATGCCTAATACTTTAACACAAGCCAAAAGTGTTGGCTTTGCCAATAATTGTTTTTAACAGGACTCAAGTGAAAGACATGCATAGTGCTTATAAATTGAGAAATAGGCAGCACAAAGTTTGGTGGATTGATAAAGATAGCTAAATGAGTTCCCATGAGGCAGTGTTTTGGGCGGGATGGGGCAGGAGGTGGGTGGGAATGGCCATAGGGATTAGAATGGCAATGGGAAGTCAATGGGTGGGTACACAGCCAAACACCACCCGCCTCACATGCCATTTCCCTCTAGATGTACGGTAATGCAATAGTTTTGGCTTATGCCACCTAACAGCCAAATCTAAAAATGGTATAAACCTAATCCCGCTCGGCATGGATCAAGTGACAAAGTATTGCTCGTGATAACATTCTACTGCTTCAAACATGAATACATCTATAGGAGGATCCACACACAACCATCACCTGCATAAATATGCGGTACTCTTCACTGGTGAGTCCTCCTTCAGCCATCCGCATCCTTTCTTCCTCATCAAGCTGATGTGCAATAGAAGACAATTCCACAGGACTAAAATACTCTCCTTGTAGCAAATTATTCAAGCAGTGCTGTGCACACAATGATCCTTCCTGCTGTTATTTGAAACACAGAAACAATCGATGAGCTATTGGTGATAAAGGAAAACATTGTCTACATTAAATTTGTTCTGTTCATCATGACAGGATAACATTATCAGTGCCGATATGACAGAATAACGCCTCTCGGGCCTGCTACTAAATGCCAAAAGAGGTATCCACAGAAAGAAGTTAAAAACATATGCTAGCGGGCAAAAGTACCATCTCCGTTGCTTCAGGAAAATCAAGAAACCTACGACAATTTGACATAGGACAAAAAATATACTACATATTAAATCGAATCAAGTTATTTTAATCTGTCAAAACTACATAGGGTACAAACTGTAGGATTCAAAATTGAGGGGAGTTGGGAGCTATTTAGTTCCTGCTTCTAGCCTAGGAGAGCCTGGTTAGCTTGAAACCAACAGCTACCAGGAGCAACTTTGGGCTCCCTGGGCAATTGATGCCTTACAAACATGCACGTTTCTTTAACTGTGAGTATTTGAAATGCTAATAAAGAAGAATTAGGACACATCTAAGACACATTTAAACACAATGAATCATACATAATGGACAAAAAGTTAGTGTGCATTTCATATGCAAGTTATTTGCTGTGTGCCAGATATTTGCTCCTGGTTCGCCAGAGGTAGCTCCTTTGGCTGATGCCAGACACCCATGAGCTGGTTTTAGCACCTGCTCCTTCAATCTTAATTTAGAACCCTGATATTACTGTCTTATTAAATTGGCTGCTGTGAGCTATTTCAGCTTAATAGGTCATTGGCGCATGATACTCACTTCACAATTACTATGTGACGATACGCAACTGGTCACGTATAGCAGCCTAACTCCTTTAACTGTACAGTGATGTAAAAGTAATGTGGTCATTAGTAAAATATTAGGATTAGAAGATTAACAGGTAGTGAACAACACCCTATTGAAATCAAACAAAGGTACATTTTTTAACACGTATCATCAGAAACTCGCCCCAACGCAAGCAAGGGGAGTGACTATTGGCAATAAACCTAACTGTATGGGCCATTTCAATGTCCAAGGGATTCATAGATGGCACATCTGAAGACGGTGCAGTCTACCTCAATGCAAGATGCCTGGGCTCTTGTAATGAGGAAATCATATGCAGGATATACCAAGTAAAATACATAATTATGCATTTCCTCTCTCAGAGAGCAACCCACATCCATTTGCCACTGCATGATGCAGGTTGCATTATTTTTAGGTTTAAGGGCAACAATATGCAAACTCGGTAATAAACAGCCCGATCGTGATTTAAAAAGAAATTAATGCTAAATTATTTATTAAATTGTTTCGGTTTTGTTTCGAAGGCTACTTAGTGCGTCAATACTGTGAAACATTATGCATCCTGTGGTGATCTATAATTAAAGTGCATCACACTGGCCTATACCCAGCTCCTCTCAGTCCAAGGCAAGAGCGATAAACCAAGGGAGTATTTAGGATATAAAAGCAGGTCTCTTGCCTATCTGTACCCATGTGACCAGAATTGTAAATGTTTAGTACCCAGGCATGTGATGTCAGTGCCCATCTAACATGTATGCATAAGCCAACCCAAAATTGTCAGCTTTATCAATGCGGGTAATAACAAGACTTCAGTGCAATGGACAAATGTGAGCACACATTGCATATCAGTGGCTAAAGGCACACTTGGATAAAACAGGTTTATTACACTCATTTAGGGCTACAATTAAGCCATTAACCTTGAAAAAACTCCTTAGAAAAAAACACTGATAAGCCCTAGTACATAGGGTGTTGCAGCATGACGGAGTTAGCCCAAAGAGAACTCAGGAGGGTATGTTTGGGGGGCAGGTAGTGCAATAAAAGGACTGTGGCCCTGCACCCCTAAATAAACAGACAATTGAGAAGAAATCAAATTTATTGGAAGAAAATAAGGCAGATTACATAGACACACACACACACCTAGATAAAAGGTGCACCAGTACATCCTTTATCATTACTAGTGGGAAGGACATCGTAACAGCAACAGCAGGGTCCCAGACAAGCAGCGAATCTGTCCGTTTTACGCCATAAAATCAGGCCAAGACTCAGAACAATGAAAAATAGAATGTAACAGGTAAACACGTGTCTGGCCCTTTGTGTGACCTGTACGGCTCAGGTTATGTGCTCAGAGCAGAGGAATGAGCAGCACTTTCCAGAAATTTGACTTTTGCTATTGTGAAGACGTCACATATGATAAAATGCTATTTTAATTCGAGAAACTGCAGCTACAAAAGATTGTTTCAATCACACAAAACTGACAAATCTATTTTTACATGTTTAAAATAATGCCAGCCCGGAATAATTTTTCTGTTTGGACTTCCTGAAAATCCAGTTACTCCCAATTTAACACAAAAAAATAATTAGAGTACAATACTCCTAACAAGTTCTTATCCGAAGCCTCGAGAACCAGAATTTGTTGTTAGGATCATTAGCCCTTTATTCAGGATGCGAGAAAGACTTGCCCACAACTAGGGAATGCACATACCCTTACGGTAACTGAGTCGTCCAGTGGTAAAGAGAGCCAAGAAGTCACCCTTACGGTAATGGAGTCTTCCAGTGGTAAAGGCAGCCAAGAAGTCACCCTTACGGTAATGGAGTCTTCCAGTGGTAAAGGCAGCCAAGAAGTCACCCTTACGGTAATGGAGTCTTCCAGTGGTAAAGGCAGCCAAGAAGTCACCCTTACGGTAATGGAGTCTTCCAGTGGTAAAGGCAGCCAAGATGTCGACCTTACGGTAATGGAGTCATCCAGTGGTAAAAGCAGCCAAGATGTCGACCTTATGGTAATGGAGTCTTCCAGTGGTAAAAGCAGCCAAGATGTCGACCTTATGGTAATGGAGTCATCCAGTGGAAAAGGCAGCCAAGAAGTCACCCTTACGGTAATGGAGTCTTCCAGTGGTAAAGGCAGCCAAGAAGTCACCCTTACGGTAATGGAGTCTTCCAGTGGTAAAGGCAGCCAAGATGTCGACCTTATGGTAATGGAGTCATCCAGTGGTAAAAGCAGCCAAGATGTCGACCTTATGGTAATGGAGTCTTCCAGTGGTAAAAGCAGCCAAGATGTCGACCTTATGGTAATGGAGTCATCCAGTGGAAAAGGCAGCCAAGAAGTCAGTGCTAAACTCTTCAGATAGGGGGACGTGTTAAAGGTACAGTATAACCTACATTAATGGAATTCACACACAATATATCACTTAAAATATATATATTTTTTGCTGTGTAAGTAAAACGGAAAAAGCAGTTTACAAAGCAGAGCTCTTTCAGTGTCTTTGGTGTGTGACCCCACGAGTTACAGCCACACAGGTTAGGTAGTCCAGGGTAAATTGGTGCCAGTCTGCACGGAGATACTATTGCGCCCCTCTGGACTAATCTATCGGAGAGGACACAGTCTCTCATCGGGACCAATTGAACATAAGGTCCTTTGAGATGGGATACAGAGAAACTCTTACACCAAATAACAGAACTGACTCAGTAAATGGCAAATCTTCGTCTGTTTTATTATCAATTATCTAAAACAGGGAGTTACAACAGACATCAACGGACGTGGCACAGCATTCTCTCAGTACATTTTACCAACACATTTATATACTAAACATTTGTTATACGTGACGGCATACTAAGTGGCAAATAAGAAAAACCTATGGAGGGCTGTGGTTGGCTCAAGGAGAACATCCAAGTATACTTTCTATACAGGGATGGGTTGCAATAGAACATCTACTGTCAGGTGGGCAACCTAAGCCCACCCCTAGTGCAAGTCGCCTTCAATAATTATTAGATACACAGCACCATAAGGCCCTTTGTTATATGGCCCTCTACAATTGGTTGGCATGCTGGTGCCATGTCTGGAACATTTGGTTCACTAGCAGCACGTGAGGGGGTGGCGCTGGAGAGCCCGGCCAAGATTGCTGCTCTTCTTTGAGCTCCGTGCTGAGCTCTCAACAATCCTGAGAATACTGAAATCTGGGTGATTACAATCACTAGCTAATGGTGCTGGAGCCTGTGTGAACTCCTCAAGACACCCGAGACGAGACAAGTGGGACCCTCTGGGCGACCGAAAAAAAAAAAAAAAAAAAACAGCGGTCTGGCACTGGTGGAGAGGGGACTCGGCCGCACTGAGGCAACAACCACTAGCAGCGCATGATCTCCGACCCAGGTGCCAGGAGGTGGACATGACTTTACCTCCCCACCCAGTTAGCTCAACGTCTCTCATCACCCATATCTTCTGCCATGAAGACCGTCTTTAAACTTGGGCCTGCAGTATACTCTTGTCTCTGGGAATATAAGGGAGTTTTGAGCAGGCGCTTATCATGGTTCTGGAAAAGAATGCCCAATGCTACTTTCATCCTCGGCTCACGCGATAGGAGACCGCAATTCGGCCTGGTTTGCAGCATTTAATTGTCTTAAATGAATAAAACTTGGCATGCACAGTGTTCTTTCTTTGCACCTTAACAAGGAGCGCTTCAGTTGCTCACATGTGCTGCCTTAGAGAATAGATAACTGACCTTGGCTTGCTCCAACTTTGATACCAGGCCAAGCAGCTTCATCATTCGGGTCTGCGATCTTCAGCCAATTCTTTGCTGTGCCACACAGCTCTTGATTCTATTTTCTCAGTGGGTCACAGATATCCAGCTTCTACATAATGGTGGCTTTGCCTGCAGTCTATTCACGACATATAGCCAGCTTCTATGATCACTTCATCTACTTGCGTTTCTGAATCTGTTCAATTATCAAATGACTTGCATTTTCTGCAGTGTTCTTCAGACATGCAATCTTCTTTTCACACAGGCATGTTCATTTGATTCCTTATTTCGTCATCAGTTTCTAGAAGGTTCATACATCATCTTCTTCAGCCAATCTTCTTAGTGCATCACTCTAGTCTCTTGTGACGTCAACTTCTTTCACTCAATTCTCATATTCCTTCAGGGATGCATCAGGGATGGTTTCCTCAGTGTGTATCTTTTTTTCAAAGATTCTCTGTGGTATAGTCAAAACAACTGGTGTCAAGTATGGCACAATTTCAGGCTTCCAGCATACAGGTAAAAGGGGGCGAACTTCCTGCAGAGGCATTTGGCTGCTCCTCTAAACTCCCCCCTCTGGTCGATCCATCGACCACACCTTCACCGATCTCCACATCTTGGCATCTCCTCTTGAAGAAGAGTTTCTTCGGGATCCAGATTTTCATCACTCCCTTTAAAGAACCAGCCGAGTTTAAATGTTCATCCACACTCAAGGTCACATATCTGCACTGTCCATTCGGATTGTAATACCCATCATCCTATGTACTTCTTGTGATTTTATTTTTTGGGTGCAGGAACTTTGCTCCCTCAGGTGCTATGATACTGTTCTCTATACATTTTCTGATCTGTCAACTCCTTGGATCCAAACCCTGATTTGACATAGATCATGATCTTCATTCTAACTGCTGACTTCTTTGCTGTCTTCTTATTCTGTGTAATTATTATTCTGATCACACAGAATCCAAACATCACCATCACTAGCACTGCTCCAATAAACTTGAAGATGTTTGCCATCCACTGTGGAACCCATGGAAAGAGACGCAAACCAAGTGTCATCTGCAACATCCTCGGTCTCATCTTCCATCTTGTTATGCAGGTTTGTGAGCAACATTATGGCCTCTGTCAAGGTTCCATTCACGTCATTGTGAGATGGTGTGAATGTGCAACATGATGGCCCGATTTTGGCACAAACTCCCCCTTCAATCGCTGTGATCATATCTAGGACATATCTGTTCTGGAAGGTCATTAGTCGTATGGCCCTTAATTCTTCTCTGATAGCATTGAACCCTTTTATGG
This sequence comes from Ambystoma mexicanum, assembly GCF_040938575.1. Taxonomy (NCBI): domain Eukaryota; kingdom Metazoa; phylum Chordata; class Amphibia; order Caudata; family Ambystomatidae; genus Ambystoma; species Ambystoma mexicanum. The sequence continues at coordinate 546,724,722 of NC_090940.1, forward strand.
TGGTATTGATTGTCTGTAGAAGCTCCCAGCGAGTGATTTGTAACCACTTTACATTTGCCATTGTCTGGATCCCAGGCATTAAGATAGTCATGAAGACTGCAGAAGTCTGGCTGAACACGTCCCTCCCCAGTCCTTGGGCAGCTTCATGTAGGCGCTGGACCCACAAGTCCAATATCGATCCATCAGGATAGCTGTCCCTCCTCCCATCCTGAAAAACGTCAACTGCAGTCTTGCAAGTGGTGTTATTTCCCACATGATTCTTTCCTTCTCTTTTAAAACATAACATCTCGTTTGCCAATGGGATCACAAACATTGGACCAGATTCATCTTCGACCCACGCCAGTAGTTTGGCATACTTAGTCCATGACTTCAAACATCCATCGTTCATTCGCTGTACTTCTTGTACATATTTCGCCTTCAGTAAGTGAGATGTACAGGACATCAGCCCTTCTTGCCATCCTTTTTTGGTTTCACTCGTCCATAGACCAAGACTTGTGTTCTTTCCCAGCATCCAGGAGATCCAGTTACTTCCATTTTATCTGTGCATTTCAGTCTCTCCATTTCCTTAATGACTACATCTTCTTGTCCTGCCCTCAGATATGTAAGCATCTTGCTTTTCCATGCAGGTTCCTTTTCCATCTGTGTAGTCTTGATGTAATTGTCCTGGAATGGAAACTACCATTTAAATCACCACCGTAGAGTGGCCCAACTTCCTTGAAACTGTCCTCTGGTCGTACATACTGCAAGATGAACAAGACACTTGACATGTTTCTCTAGAGATTAAAGTTTGTGTAGTATTCATAGCATAGGGTATGAGAGCGCAGATGTAGCAACTGTCGTCAGACATTCTCTTCCCCACACTTTTCATGTGCTGGTACCACATGTTATTAACCACATGTGCTGCACCATCTAGACATTTGTTTATCCCCTCATTATCTTCCCCTGTAATTCTCGCATTTCTCACCACTACAAGGTAAGTGCTTGCATATTAATCAAAGCCAATCAAGAAGGGTTCTCTCCTTGGAGATAACCGTAGGAGCCTCGACCTCAGTAAAAGTAAGTAAATCAAAAACAGTTCCTGCAGTAGGGGAAATCATAGTGGTCTCTACTTCAGTGGGTGTTATTTGTATAGTATAGACTGGAAACGAAGAGCGATAGAACTACAAAGTGTAATCGAGCAGGCATATATCATGCACTAAAATACGTACATCCATCTTTTGTGATATTTGGGTACTTGTAGTTTGTTCTCTAGAGCTGTATTAGCCTTCACACGTTTTCACTATAATCAATTAAGGAAAAATATACTGTTATTCCGTGCAATTGCAGTATCTCGGCAATGATTGTTGACGAATAAGAAGCCTTCTGATTACAGGGCCAATTTTAGGATCCTGTAAAAAAAAGTGCGAACATCAACGTCTCTTCCAACAAGAGCAAAATAAGCTTGAAGGATAAACACAAAAACAGTAAACACGAGCCGATGCACATCGCAGTCGGCCCACACCATGGATTTTTAACACTTGGAACAAGTGTGCACCAAGAAACGAATCTAGATACTGTGCTCGCTTCCAGTTACAAATTAAATACTGTACTTTAGGCATAACTGACTTGTCAACATATTTCTAAAGTTAATCTTCCAAAAGATTCCCAAGGCTCTAAGCAAGGGTTTGCACTCATGTTACACTATCTATAAGGAGTGTCCAACAGAACCCTAGTCCAAATGCAAAATCTGCATTACTAGTGGATTCCTTTATCGTCCTCTTTCGATCGAGTCTGCACACGCTGAAATTCTTCTTCTGGTCTTGCTTCTGGATCAGCAACGATGGAAGGTACGGTCTCGCCTTTGTACGGTTTTGTGTCATTTAAATGAAGCCAAGCTAGTCTACCTTGGATTTTTACTGCTAAGGGAGTTATGTTTATCAACAAAGGGGCCATGGGGCCGTGGCTTGTGCCACTTCTTGGTGAAATTTCGGGTTAGTATGGCATAGCCAAAAAACAGTTTAGGTGTTGATAATAGTTCTTTTGGTTTGGTTGCTGAATGGTTTTCATCTGTGTTCCGAGAACGACCCCCTTGGCGCTTGAGTTGATCTAAAGTGAGAGAGAGATGCTAGACGTCATACATGTCAAATAATTAATGTATTTATTTCCTAACAGTTTTGCTGTGCTCTAGCATCACTTCCACTCCTCGATGTAGGTGTAAGAGGCGTTCCAATTTTCCTCCCAGTTACTAGTTTGTGGGGTGTTAGGTGATAGCCCAAACCAGGCTGATTCCGTAGGGCATATAAAGCTAAGGGCAGGCAATATAGCCATCCCTTTTTCAGAGTCAGTTTTATCTTAGCTACCTTTTCTTTAAGGAGGCATTGGAGTCTCTCATATATCCCATTCGGTTGCGGGTGATTAGCAGACAAAAATGTATGCTTAATATTCAACAAAAACACTCTCTGTTCAAATACTTCATTAAAAAAATGTGGCCTATTATCGGATGTCAGCACTTCACACACTTCCCATCGTGGAAAGAGTTCACGTACTAGAAACTTTGCAGCGCAAGTGGCATCAGGGTGTGTACACGGAACTGCCTCGATACACCTGGAGAAGGAACACACCACCAGTATCAGATACCTGTATCCATTACACACCTGCAGCACATTAATATGTAAATGCTGAAAGGGACCATTTGGTCGAGGAATTACTCCTCTAATTGTTCCCAGTTTATGCCCAGCGGTAACCTTTTGACATACGATGCCGTTTACTTCATAAAATGCAACATGTTCTAACAAATTTGGAATTAACCAGTCTTCTGCAATCGTTGTAGCAAGACTTTCCCTAGTTAAATGCGCAGGATAATGCCGCCGTTCAAGCGCAACTTTTAGCAATGCTACTGGCATCATCGTCTTTCCAGTGCTGTCTTGTCTCCATAATGCTTTGGTGGAGGATAAAGAATACCCCATTAGTTTCCATAATTCCTGCAGTGCACTTACTTGAATCTCCATAAGTTGGGTCATCGATATTCTATTAAACCCTTCTTGCATTAACATAATTGTGACTACTTTCTCTTTGACATTCTGAGAATAAAAGTTTTAAATATCTGGAGAATATGCAACCCTTTTGGCTTCTACATCAGTGGCTTTGTTCCTGCAAGAGACAAAATCTGTTTAGTATGCGCTGCGCATTTAACAATCGTTATGTCTACTGGGAGTTGTAGTGTCCTAATAAGCCTGTCCAATAAAGATGTATTGGAGTGCCATCCACACAGAGGTAGCCCCTCCTTTTCCAACACACTAGCCCTGCGTGTATAGTTTACGTCACATAGGCGGAGTCACTGTACACTGTCACTTCCTGTCCTTCGTGTTTCTCGAGCGTGACAATAAGCGCTACCAACTCTGCTGCCTGTGCTTAAAAGTGAAATGGTAGTCTTGCACATGCTACAACTTCAAATTCACCATTCAATCTATGACTTACTGCAGCTGCACCAGAGTGTCTTGTCCCAATAGTTCGATACATTTTCGAAGAACCATCAATGAAGAGAATTCCCCTCCCGCCAAAGCATTTTCTTTTACACAAGGTATATCATCATAGAACTCAACAATAACTGGCACAATCATGCACATGGTCACCCTCTGTCACTAGCTCAGCTACAAACGTGGCAGGATTCACTATTTTACATCTGACCATTTTGCTCGTTGGGTTCGAAATCATTACTTCATAAGCAGAAGCTCTTTGGGGTGTCAATGTTCCTTTAGGTTTCTCTAAAATGGCAAACAAAACATGCTCCACAAAGAGAGTCAGAGCAGCCCATCACAATACTTGTGGACTTTTCAATTGCGAACACGGCAGCTGCGAATGACTGCAAGGAAAGTGTTCTTTCATAAATGGGTCCAAAATCCCACTATAATATGCTGAAGGTTGTACCCTAATGTGGTCCTTTGTGTAAGTACTGCTGTCATGACTGCCCCATTTGTTTGCGAGAATAAATAGAACTCCTCACCATAATTGGGGATTCCCAAAACTGGAGCTGTGCAAACCCTTCCTCCATTTCCTCAGTCCATTCTGTTGTAACTTTGTTCACTTGTGCCTTCTTTAAAGCCTGCAACTCGGGTCTCGTGTATGAACTGTAATCAAACACCCAGGCTCTAACATAATTACATAGTCCCAAAAATGGTTGCATTTGTTTTACCATGTGTGGTTTTGCGGTTTTCATAATCGCCTCTGCCCTATCAGGTGTCACCTCCCCCCCCCCCTTTTCATGGAAATCAACTGTCATATGTACAACACCTCTTCTTGACAATACTGCAGTTTCTAGTCTACTTTGTTTTCTTTGTCTGCTAAGATAGTCATCAAATGAACAGTCTTGTCTGCACTCGTCTTGTGTGTTGCTACAGATTAAAGTGTCATGTACGTATTGTATTCCTGCACTTTTCAAGTCAACATTGCCTAAGTCCATCTGTAGGACTCTGTTAAAGATCGATGGAGACTCATAGTACTCGTGAGGCAAACAAGCATGTTGCAGTCCAGTTTGGAGGAACCTGAAAGAAGTCAATCTTGTGAGTCTTTGTACAACGGGATTAAGAAAAATGCATTCTTCAAATCAATCACCGTGAAATATCGAGCTTCCACTGGGCTACTGCATAGTATCCGTCATTGCCATGGGGCAAGGGCACAGGCCTTCATCACCCCTAAGGGCCACTTGGACCCAGTCCTGGCGCCAGGCTCATAGAAATGTGTGCTTGGAACACTCCTAAGGCACATGCATCGTGGCCATAGAACAGCACTGGGAGGCACGTGCTGGAATCCTTGGGCGGGGCAAGGTGGAGCCACAAGGTGTGGCCCAAGGGAGGGGCCGGAGCCAGCCTATATAAGGCCAGCCCAACCACATGCCCTCGCTTCGCGTTACTCTGCTTTGCAGCGCGACGCTTGCCGCCGTATCTCACCTTGATTCTGGTACTCCAGCTCTGAAGACCATCTCACCTACTTGACTCCAGCCGCTCCATCGCTGAAGGTGCGCTTACCAGACTCCAGCCACTCCATCGCTGAGGGCGCATCTACCTGACTCCAGCAGCTCCATCGCTGAAGACGCACCTACCTGACGCTCCACCGCTGAAGGTGCGCTTACCTGACTCCAGTCGCTCCATCACTGAAGGTGCGCTTATCCGATCTCAGCCACTCCATCCATCGCTGTGCGCGCACTCTACCTGCATTCTGTCGGAGTCGGGGCCTGTTTTCTCCTTATTCGGACTTCCACGGACGCGGGAGCCTCTCGCTTCTTCTCCGCGGCATCTTCCTCCGGAGCCATCGAACTGTCTTCAAGCCTCCGGACTTTGCTCCACGCCGTCGGACCGCTCCTAAAAGGGAAAAAAACACAACAGGTTAGAAATCTCATAAGCGCAAACTCGGGCTGCATCTTACCAGAGTCTTGACTTCCATAATACCGGCCAGGTTACCTCTTGACCTTGAGAGTCCATCATCCTCAGGGGAATCCCAGGAATCACTCCACGCTTCCGATCTTCATCTTCACCTATAGGGAAGGGCAGAGACATTGCAGGACATCATTATTGCTTGACACCAAAGCGAGACTCATCGCTAAAGACATTATTGAAAAACCAAAGACTTACCCTTCAAGTGGATTGGTCACAGCCGGTCTGGATTGCCACTTCGCGGGCCAGTGAAGCAACTAGGTCCATTCTACGCGCCCCTGCTGAAGGAAGCAGGACGTAGAGCCCAGCATTACAAATAACAGGTGAGCATGCATGGGAAGGCTCTTGCGCACACTGTTCTGGCACGAAAGGGGCGAGGAAATTCGTTACACCTCCGCGCCATCCTCACTTCCTCTCCTCTCTTCCTAGGGGCAATACCAGCATCCAGAACAACATTCTCCGCGGCAGCTAGGGAAGACAGCCGACACCGGGGAGCCAAGTCGAGGGAGGGCTCCAACCGTGCCCCAACGCCCCCGCAGAGACCAGGTGAGCGTAACAGAATCGTCGTCGGATTAGGAACTAAAGAAAACTCTGCATCTACAATCTGATTGTATAAATCTCCACGATCCTCCCTTTGATTTTTTTGATCGATACAACGTGGTATTACATGATGACTCCGATGGCACCAAAATACCTTGTTTCATCAGTGCTGAAATGGTCTTGAATATACCCTCATTAGCCTCTCGAGACATGGGATACCGTCTTGCTCGAGGTAAAATTGTTCCTGGTTTCAACTTTATTTTGACTTCCCCCTATCCACTTTAACAGGCCTACGTCATAAGGGTCTGTGGTCCAAAGGACGCTTGGCACCTTTTCCAAGTCTTCAAAAAATGCTGGATGCCGCCGCATTATTGCCATTCGCTGTGGGACTTCCCTCTTCTCTATTTTTATCCAGTATGTGATGCTCATAAAGCACACTACTTCATCGTCTGTTTGGGCCTCCCTAAACATGTCATTGTCAGCGATTTCAGTCAGTCTGCACCCTTCCTCGAGGGCTATTACTGTCCTCCATGGTCTTCCCTCATCATCTGTTACTTCAAGCATTGCCATTTCCCTTCATACTATGGCTGCTTCTAACTCTATGTGGATAGTCTTTCCCCCCTCTTCATCCATAGGTATCTGTGGTCTAAACAAAAATTCATCAGGTATCCTCACAGTTTTTCCCCACTAAGTCAGGTAACCAGGTCAGTAGAAAGCGCACTCAATATAGGAAAACCTCTGGCTCTACTGGAACGTCTCGCAGAGCCACTTGCCCTGTGAACGCCAGTATAAATTCACCCACGTTTAAGTAGTGTATTCCTGGAGTGGAGCACATTATACCTTTGTCAGTAAACAAAATCATCATGTTAAGCTCTGTCATCCAATCTCTTCCCCATATGTCAACTGCTGTCTGTCGTGAATACTAGCAAAGGAATAGACATGTCACACTCTCCTAAAGAGACTGGCAATTCATCAGTAAAAGGAACTCAACTTGTAGCTTCAGAGAACCCTTGAGCATTCATGTTAATTCCTGACATTGGATATTTTCCCTCTCGTATACATGAACGAGTAGCCCCAGTGTCTACTAAAAAAGAAAAAGATTTGCCTCCCATCGTCACAACGACCCTTAGTTCCTGTTGGGGGTCTGGTGTCACAGATAGTATTGAACACATCAAGTCACCCTGTGAGCTGTCCTATTGTGGGTACAGGCATACCCCTGTAGCTGTGAAGTGATTCCCTGCCGCCAAAGTGGCACCGCCTATTCTGGTTTCAATAGTTGTCCTGCGTTTCCATACTGTTGTGTCTGCATGGGCGCATGTTGCAACTGCCCTTGCAGTTGATTCATTTGTACTTGCTCTGGTTGCTGTGTGTGTTGCATCTGTGGCGATTGAGTCCGATACACTGTCTGACCTTGGGCAAACCCTTCTCTAGTTTGTGTGCTATATGGTGGAGGATAAGCTGCCCCCCCTACCAGAAATTGGCCATTCTGTACATTCCCTTGGCTGCCACATGTGTGTCCAATGTGCCCCGTTATCCCACAGGTCCGATATACAGGGGGTGCTAGTCTAACAAGTCCTCCTTGGTTAAATCCTCCCAGCGCATTCCGATTCTCACTCTGTACATTCTGAAACCCACTTGATTGTTTTGGAATCCACCCCTTCCTCTATAGCCCATATCTCTGCCTCGTGGCATGAACCCATTCCCTCCTTGGTTCATCGGGCGCCGATTATTCACCTGCGATGTACTCCTTGTTTGCTGCACTCCCAATCCTTGTCCGCTTGTCGACACCGCCCCTTCTATGGCGTATTTTGACCATTTCTTCTGAACCAACTTGGCTTCCTCAATTTTTCTGGCCTCATCTATTCTTTTTCTTCTCCTTCAATAACCGACAGTGATGCACTTTTGTCAGCATTCACACCGGTTTCTTCATTTGCCTCTGTACTGGCTCGGGCAACCCTTGACACAAAATGTGGTAAAATAATGCCACTGTTTTTTCCCATGGCTCCTTCATTTCAAGTTGCCAAGGCTCTTGAATACCCTGAATGCAAGGAATAGGGTCTTCATCTTCCGTGTCATAATCACACCCATTTCGGATATCTCAGGATACTGCGCCCTGATAGCCCACCACACGGGTGCTCTGCAATTGTTAAACGGCATTGCATCATGCGCAGTGTTCTGTGCTGTTACACTCAAATAGCCTGCTCTCCTCCATAGGTCATCAGCTCTCTCTCCAATAATGGCTACCAAGCGCCCCTTAATGTCCCCTATGGCCAATGTGTTTCCTTCAGTCATCTTCTCCAATTCATATATCCATTTCCCAGTGCCCGGAAGCTTGCACCTTAAATTATCCTTATCCATTTGCAGCCATGGAATATACTGCGGCCTTGCTCACCCTTTTTCCAATAAGGGAAACTGTAAACCCTAACCCGCAATCTGCTCCCATCGTAAATCTATCCATAGCAGGGACGATCGTTCCTGGCCATCTCGAGGGTAGCAATTTTAATCTGCTCACATATGGTGGTTATTCTCCCTTTTCACTATACGATCGTCCTCAGGGATGTTCTGGATACGCTATGGGATCTGGCATCCTGTCCTTAGGTTGCTCTAAATCCGACCACCTTACTTCTTTGTCTATCTGCAGACTGCCTTCGGGGGCGCATGAGTTTTCTTCCTCTCCCTCAAGGAAAGATTTTCTTTCTTCATCTGACCTCTCAAGTTCCCAACTAGTGTGACACTCATCCCCTTCACCCCTATCTAAGTTCAATCTGCTTAAGGACAAGGCTCTGTGCTCAAGACTGAACAGATTTTCTTCTTCACTTCGTGACTGACATGCTAGGCCTTGATCTCCCCTTTCCTCGGCTTACATAGTTTCTGCTTCCCCTCAATTCTTGATAGGCCTTGTGGATCATATAGCTAATGCTTCCTATATCAAAGTTTTCCTCTTCTAATGCTACTCTAGATGTCCCTGGCATTGCTTCCTTTATCGGAAAAAACTCTTCTATTCTGTCCCATCGTTTTTCTGGACTGGGCTCTATTGGCTCCTTTCAATCAGGCTAGACAAGTGGTCGTCAAACTTTTTAGCCTGCCCCCCCCTGAGCAAAATGTGGGCATGCCCCCCCCAAAATTGCCAAATGGACAGTATGTACTGCACGCCGTCACTGCATCCTACTCCCAGTATAGTCCCTGAGCTCCCCCACCTGCTCCCATCACAGTCGCTGGGCTCCCTCCTCCCACTCCTATCCAGTCCCTGGGCTCTCCCCATCCAATCATACACCCTGGGCTCTCCCCTTCCAATCATACACCCTGGGCTCTCCCCCCACCCTGCTCCCACCACTATCCCATGGTTCCTGCCCATCCTGCTTCCACCACAGTCCCCCGGCTCCCCCCATCCCGTTCCCAACACAGTCTGAGAGTCAGTGGCAGCTGGTGAATTTTTTAAGTGGAGGGACATATCTAATTCCCCAGAAAATGCCAGAGTGACCAAGTGCAGTGAGGAAGCCCGAACCAATCAAGTGGGGTTCCCCCCCGTGAATTTCTTTTAAAATAATAGGTCAAAATGTTGCACTGTAGAGCATACTTAAAAAAAAAAATGGGTAAATAGCCAAACAGTTTGCAATTGGTGCTGGGGGGCCTAGGGGGCAGGCATGACTTTTTACTGGACATCTATGATAGATATCTAGTAAAAAGATAGCATCCCTGTCCCCTGTGCCCCACTGGGCCTAACACAATCAACATGATTATGTGTGTATGCAACGTGCTGGGGTGCCAAGGGGGAAAGCATGGCATTTTTGACTGGACATCTATGATAGAAATTCAGTAAAAATAAAAATACCATCCCTGTCCCCTGGTCTTCACAGCTCCTCAGAAGGAGAGCTGATTTTGGCTGGTGGGTAGGGGGATTGTGCAACAAAGGCATTTAAGCATTTTTAAAGCGACTTTGTTGTACAACCCTCCTTCCCCCCTCTATCCGCCACTTGCCAAAATCAGCTCAACGGACCAAAATAAACGAACACACACACTCTATCATTCACACGAGCATCCATCACCATACACTCACTCATAACACAAGCATACACATAATTAAAGAAAAAGAAATTAACATAAATGTACCTCCTGCATTGGCCTGCGTGCGAGTGCTGAAACGCCCTGCTCCAGGCTGCTCTGTCCGTATGTGCGAGGAGGTGCAGGAGTTCCCCCTCGCACATAGACATGCAGTGCCCCAGATAGCATTTCCAATGAGCTATGCAATGCTGGTGAAGCAAAAACGCCCCAGCCTTGCATAGCCCAGTGAGTTTGTGCGGCTGGGGAAGTGAACTGAACTGTCAAAGGGAAATAGTGTTTCCCCTTTTACAGTTCAGCCAGCTTAGGAGCACTCCCTCAGCTGGAAAAAGCAGGAGAGGGAGTGCTCATTGTTTCACTGGGCTGGCTCCTTAGCTCCTCCATAATGGGTGAGGGGGCCACCGGGTGGGTGCCCCCTCGCCATTTTGGATGAGCCACCAGGCTCGACTGGCCTATAGGGCAATGCCTGTACTAAAAATGCAAAATTCGAGTGTGGACCAGTCAAAATGGGCCACCATTTTGGCCAATGCGGGCCAGTTTGATGAGTTACTTCACTATGCAGTTAGTCATTTTGACCATTGTTGCTGAATAAATATTCTATAAATATCACAAGTTACTTACCTTTTAACACAAAGCACCCTCTTGGGTACTATTCAAACAGTCTGTGACTAAAGGAATGAATATCCATTTACAACTGCGGGACACTTTTTCCATTGGTGCCCGAGACATTTCATGCTGGGTTCTCACGGCCCCCCAGGGATGCGGGGACACGCCCCACAGGTTGAATATCGCTGGGCTAGCCTCATAATCCTCTGGTCTCCTTTTTCTTTCTAGATCTAGTTCGCTTTGTTTTCTCGCCTCCCATCCAATTCTATCTTCCTCATGCTTTCGTTCTTCCCTTCTTTCTTCCTCTTCCCTTGGTCTCTGCATCTTTTTGTCCCTTAATTTCTGCGCTTCCACCTCTTCTCTCTTTCTATCCCGGTCTCCCATTGTTCTCTATTATCATATTTTCTTTGCTCTTCTGCCCCTTCTTTCTTTTGTTGCTCCTCCTGATCTGTGCTTCCAGCTCCCTGCCTTTTCTTTTGTGTTCATCTCCCTTCAATTTCTTTTCTCGTTCCCGGTCTTTTCTATCCTGTTCACCCATATCTTCTCTTTGCCTTACTGCCGATGCTTTTCCCCATCTAACTTGACTAATATCTGTCCTTCCATCCATTCTGCACAAGCGTTACCTAGTCAACATTATACTTCTCTCATTTCCATCTCTTGATCTCCCTTTCTATTTGTCGACACATTCAATCGCTCACTCTGTATGATCCTAAAGATCTCCTTTTTTCTTATTCTCCCCTGTACTATCGTCCCTGCTATATGCGGGTGGTTCGTATATCCGATTACTGTACCCTGCTGCCACTTTCAGTTCCCTTAAGGATACAATCCTGCTTCTTCCCTACTAGTGTCTTTCACTTCAGGCGATGTAAGGGAAGCTGAAGGCTCAACACCTTCCTCCTTACTCTGGTTAAGCATCCATTCCTTAGGTAGCATATCTTTGCTCTCTTTCTGGTATTTTTTTCCAAGGCTCCAAGATAGCCAACCTTTTCTGTAATTTCTTTCCCTTGTACGCAGCGTGCAAGTATGTGGTCATGTGTTGCAATATCACTTTTGACAGTTCTCATGCTTATCTGCTGTCTTTCTAACCCATTCCACACTATGCTGTATGAGCGCGGGCATGTGCTTTGGCAGTGTCTTACATAAATGCATCAAAGGCGTGTCTCTCATTGTGACGAGTCTCAATTGACTGTCAATACTTACCAGGTTTTATGAAACGGCTTTCGCCACTTTTCAATACTTTTAAAAACAAATATGAGCGCGCCCCAACAATCGCCGCTCAAGCCTTTACTTTTTCTATTGACTCTGTACATCTCTGGATTGGTACCGATAACTTCCAGAGATAGTCCTTTTAACTCCTTAACTATTCAACACCTTTGTTCAATACACAATAATACACATACATTCCAGTCGACTTTGTACATATACAAAAAATACCCTGTGATCACCATATTTTTCTTCCAGTCTCTAATTAATTACTCTGTCACAGAGTTAAATCGTCTCTTTATGTGAACCTGTTCACACGTAGCCTAGTGACTCTTATTAGAGTGTGAGACAACCTCTTCTGAACCCCCCCTTGGGTCAGGACTCGTTAGGCATTTATCTCCATCTCTTCATACAATATTTCCTGTTACTTTAAAATGAACACAACCCCGTCGCCTTAATTTGCCATTCCCCTCAGTCTACTCACCATTCGTCTGCCAATTAACTCAAGGTCTTCGGTATTGTCTCCTCCTACAACCAACCACTTCGCCTTCCGTCCACAGAGCTCTCGTGGAAACTAGGTACGGATTTCGTAAAAGAGGAACCCTGCCCACTGTCTCGATTTTACTAGCAAGTTTTCTAGCACTCCACAGGAAACCCTGCAATCTTACGGCTAATGGCGGAGGATGTCCAATCGTCCGAAATACCGGAGCCAACCCTGTTTGGATCAGAACCATCCGACAGTGCTACCACGTCAACATAAAGTCCTTTGAGTAACGAGTCCTATAACGGATGGTATAGAGAGTAAAACTATTACACCAAATATCAGAACCATCAGCCTGCTCTGGCTGACTTCTGCAACCACTCCTTCACTACTGGACTCTTCCCATCCCCCCCTGAAGCACTCCCTTGTGTACCCTCTTCTTAAGAAAACCTCTGCTGATCTCTCCTGCCCGGCCAACTATCGTCCAATCTCTATCACTCCCTTTCTGGGCAAGCTCCTGGAGAAATTGGCATCTCCCAGCTTAATCTCCACACTGAATCTGTTCTGCTAAAGTGTCTCTGTGATAACCTAGGCATCACCGGTCAGGCCCTTTTGTGGCCGACTTCCTCTCTGACCGACCATCCCAGGTCCAACTTGGGTCCTTCCTCTCTGCTATCTTTTTCTCTACCTGTGGTGTCCCCATGGGTCAAACCTCTCTCCCTGGCTGTTCAACCAATACCTTGCACTCCTTGCCCACCGCATTGCCACTCTCTGCTGCAACATCCAGTGCTATGCGGATGACACTCAACTAATCTTCAGGTTACCTTCAGCCACCTCTCCCCCCCCCCTCCCTCATCTCCGACTGTCTGCTATCCAGGAGTGGTGTGCCGCCAATTACCTCTGCCTTAATGCCAGTAAAACAGATTCTCCTCATCGGCACACCCACTCCCTCCTTTCCTGTAGCTCTCTGGCCGGCCTTTCTTGGCCCTCTTCCTGCACCCACCTGCAAGGCTAAAAACCTGAGGGTCATCTTTGACTCCACACTCTTTCTCCCCGCACTTCTCTGACATCTCTAAGAAGTCACACTACCAGCTGCACCTCCTCAGAGGTATTCTTCCTTTCCTCTCCTTCCTCCAGAAGCTCACTGTCTCCAGAGCTCTGGTTCTCTCCAGGCTGGATTACTGCAACAGCTGTGAAGACTGGAGAGGTGTGTCTGTACTCCTGCTCTCTATATGGTAGAGGCGAGGCAAAGAAGACCCTAACCAAGATTCTCTATTATTGGTACGTGGTCGAGCAATCAAGGCCTAGCTTCTCATGAGGGGATGCAGGCTGGTTCTTAAGTACAGTGTAGTCCCCAAGCCCCCACAAAGGAATGACCACACACTGTATTAGTTAAAACACAGTCTTTATATAATTAATATTCAAGGTTATGTACACTATCACAATAACTCACTTTGTGTTCTGAAAATCTACAATGGAAAATATATACAGTTCTAAAGTGGTACCACAATTATCATCAGATCTCATTAAAGTGCATAAACTATACTCTGGTCAAATGTCACACACAGATCACTTAATAAAGGCAACCAACAATAGATATAGGAGGAAAGCATTTGAATAGAACAATTAGCAGAATTCTGGCCCCTACCACTATACACAGTTCTGTGTGGAGATCCCCCTCACCTGGGCAACCTGTAAAGCAAAGATGTATCACAAGCCCAGTCTATATGTTGTTCTAGAAGTCTTATTTCCTTTGATAATGTTTCTACCCCCCCCCCACCAATGTACCTGGTGGAGCAGAGTTCTTCGAAGAGGTGTCGATGGATCCTTCTTGAGTGACTCCCTTTAAAGCAGGAACCACAGATCGCCGAGAGGCGTCGAAGGTGAACTTGGCGTCGACTGCGTCGATGAAAAGTTCGAGGATGCCGAGACCACAGCGTCGATACAAGCGGTGCTTGTCGGAGACATCCTGCGAGGATGAGGTGTGCGGGGCACCTCAGCTTTTGAAAGTTGAGGACCGCAAAGAGTTTCTGAAGAACTGTGGCCCGACAAGGGCATCGAGTCGAAGTCTTTGTGGTCTTTGAGTGGCGGGAAACCCAACGGCAGAGTCTCCTCGGCGTCGACTTTCTCCGGCAGGATAAAGCTGTCGTCGATGCGGACAAGGGAATCCTTCGATTTAACAGTCTTAGGCAAAGGAGCGGACGGCTCCAGTCGTTGGTGGCACTGCGTCAAGCGGTCCCCTCTTCTGGGCAACACAGCTTCGACGGCCTCAAGCAGTTATGGCCATACTCCGAACCCTAGTTGACGGCAATGGACTTCGACGGCGTAGATGTCTGGGTGCTTCACTTCGTTCTCCTCGGCGGTCCCAGTCTCCGGTCGACAGCCTTTCGAGGGTCTGACTTCCAGGGAGCTTCGGCGAAGGTTAGCGGTGCTTGATGGTCCATCAGACCACAGGAAGAGGTTGCCTAGCCAGGTCCTCCAGCGGATCAGTCCTTGACGAACTCGACCGCTTTCGGATCTGGTCGAAGCAAATGCAGAAGCAGTTCTTCGAGCTGGGCGTCGAGGATAAGCAGTTCCAGTTACTCTTCCAGTGGTGAGAGGTCCCCAGATATACTATTCCGTCTCTCATCCACACTGCTGGGTCACACTCAGAAGCCTATCATACAGAAGGGCATTCATGCAGTCAGTCAGCCAATCAGGCATACAGTGCATTCAGGCCATACTCCTCCCTCTCAGACAATCACAACAAGGAATGTGTATTGGGACAAGTACCCGCCATTTAACACTACACACTGCATTCATACCAGTTTTGGGCAGGGCTGTCTCAGTCATTGTGTCAAACACCAGAAACCAGACATCCCCAACAAGAAGTGCATATTGGTCACACACTCCATTCACCCAGGTCCCACCCACAGGTGTACCCACAACATACAGTCACTGGGAAGGCTCCAGCCAGTCTGGCCTGGACTTCACAGCAACACCATATATGGAACTTCCACCCAACAGCCAGTCAGGGGGAAGGAACAGAGTCCGGGCTTCCCAGGACTTTAGGGAAACAAGGTAACAGGCAATAGAAAGCAAGAGTCCACAAGGCCATCTTGTTTCCTATCAGGAATCAACTGATTCCAATTGCAGGGCCTGGGTATCCCAAAATGGAGGATACTCAGAGCACTTGTCAAATTCAGAATGGATCTGCCACCAGCCCATACTCTGCTCTGTGGGCCATACACACGGGCCCGAAAACCCACTAGGGGCACAGGGTTGCACTCCCACCCATGGGTGCCATAAGGGTATCCCCATGGGTCTGTACACCAAACCTAAAACAAGAAGGTCTGCACTGCCAGGAGTCCCACATGGACTCCTGGGCAGAAATCAATACAGAACACAAATGAAAAAGGGCTACAGGACAAGGACAGGGAGGCCCTGTCCCTCCAATGCATTTCCAGCATCACAGCAGCCTCTTTCTAAATCTGCCTACTTATACTCTACGCCCTCTGCAACTCCTCCAGAACAGGACTGCAAGACTTGTCCTCAAGGCCAGGGATCGTATCTCTCCAGGACTGAAATCTCTGCATTGGCACCCTGTGGCTGTGAGGATTAAGTTCAAAACCCTCTGCATCGTCCACAACGCCTTCTGGGTCCTCAATACCTTCAACAGCTCTTTCTTCCTAAATATCTTCCCTATCGAGCTCTTTGCTCATCCGCCTACTCCCTCAGGGTCAGTCGCTTCTCCAAGCAGCAAGTTGGGGGTAGATCTCTCTCTTCGGCTGGGGCCTTCCTCTGGAACAGCCTCCCTGAAAACTCAGGAGAACCATCATTGGTTTCGAAAGCACCTTAAAACCTTCCTATTTGCTTCTGCTTTCTCACCTCCTCTCCCCTGCTGAATTCCTGGCTGACAATGAGACTGCTCGGGTTCCTGGCCACCGATCTAAACTCTGCCCTGCCAGTTGCATGCTTGCGCTGCTCCCCTGGCCACCCTGCACCGGGGGACTGTTTTCTGTATCCCTACAGTCCCCCAACCAGCACTTATGTTTGGCACTTACCCTGCACTTGCCACCAGCTGGCTGTTCTTTATTTTACGTGATTATTATTATCCCATGTACTGCACTTTCCCTCCACTCACCCCCACACTTTCTTTCCCCCTTCTGTTGCACTTGCACGATCTGAATGACACCTGGCCTAGTAAGATAGTTTGTCTTCCCTCTATTCCCCCTCACTTGCCTCGTCGCGCCTTGAAACACTTGTGTATAGGCGTGTTATAAATGCCATATCATAACTCAGGAGGATGGCAAATGGTAGTCTTTTTTATTATCAATTATCTAGAACAGGGAGTTACAACGGACGCCGCACAGCATTCTCTCAGTACATCTTACAAAAAAAAAAGATAACATTTATATACTAAAAATTCATCATATGTGACGTCCTACTGCGTGGCAAATAAGAAAAACATCTGGAGGGTTGTGGTTGGCTCAAGGGGAACATCCAAGAATACTTTCTATACTAGGATGGGTTGCGATAGGACATCTACTTTCAGGTGGGCAACCTAAGCCCACCCCTAGTGCAAGTTATCTTCAATAATTATTAGATACACGGCACATCATTGGCTCTCAAACTATATGGTCCTTTGTTATATGGCCCTCGTCAATTGGTTGGCATGCTGGTGCCAGGTCTGGAACATTTGGTTCACTAGCAGCACGTGAGCTCAGACCCAGGTGCCAGTAGGTGGACATGACTTTACCTCCCCACCTAATTAGCTCAACGTCTATCACCCACGCCTTCTGCCATGAAGATTGTCTTTAAACTTGGCCTTGTAGTATACTCTTGTCTCTGGGAATATGAATGAGTGAGTTTGCGCTTATCATGGTTCTGGAACTGAATGCCCAACGCTATTTTCATCCTCGGCTCACGTGACAGGAGACCGCAAATCGGCCTGGTGCATTGTACTTAATTGTCTTAAATGAATAAAACTTGGCATGCATGGTGTTCTTCGTTTGCACCTCAACAAGGAGCGCTTCAGCTTCTCATGTTTGCTGCCTTTGAGAATAGATAACCGACCTCGGCTTGCTCCAACTTTGATAATAGGCCAATCCGATTCATCATCGAGTCTGCGATCTTCAGCTAATTCTTTGCTGCGCCAACCAGCTCTCGATCCTTCTTTCTACATGGGTCTGAAATTACTAAATTATGTGACACCGATGTCAGGTTTCTATATAATCACGGCTTCGCCTGCAGTCTATTCACTACGTATAGCCAGCTTCTATGATCACTTAAATCTACTTGCGCCTCTGCATCAATACAGTTATCTAATGACTTGCATTTTCTGCAGTGCTCTTCACACGTGCAATCTTCTTTCACATACGAAAGTTCATTCGATTCCTTATTTCGTCATCAGTTTCTATAAGGTCCATACATCATCTTCAGCCAATCTTCTCAGTGCGTCACTTTCATCTCTTGTGACATCACCAACTTCTCTTTCATCCATTCTCATTTTCCTTCTAAGGATGTATCAGGTATGGTTTTCTCAGTGGGTCTCTTTTCTCAAAGATTCTCCTTGGTATAGTGACAACCACTGGTGTCGAGCATGGCACAATTTCAGGCTTCCAGCATACAGGCAATAGGGGGGTGGAATTCCTGCAGAGGCATTTGGCTGCTCCTCTACACAATAACAGTCTCAGCAATTCTAGGAAATTAATGGTTGCCTTTCACAACTTTGGAACAGTTTCAAAAGTCAAAAGATTGCCAGAGTAACCATCCAGTTTGATGCTGAAGGTTCTGGTTGTGAAAAAAGGTTCTTATGCATTTAGGTCAACTCTGAGCCATTGAACAGAGGCAAGGTGACCATAATCCTGTGTATGGTGTAGCTGACTGGTAATAGACGACCCAGTCCTAGTTACCAGGTATGAGAAACCTGAAGTTGTCTCACCCACTAGTCCCTGGAGATCTGTCGTCCAGTTGGCCAGGACACGGCCTTCGCTATTGGATCCAGTTCCTGGGGTTCGACCAGTGGGGGAGGACAACCTGGGCGAGGGGTCTTCGGCAAGTGAAAGTCGGACACTGAGGGTTGAGACGCAGTATCCCCTTCCCTGTAACACCTTCTAAATATCCTACAGGGTAGGATGGGGGAGAAGCTTTACCCACTCCCCCAAACCCCCCCCCCTTTTCCCACACAAACAACGGATTAACACCAGAGCCGTTTACCCAACATGTCCCAATACATGAGTCAGGCAATTAAATATAACCACGCACACCTGACGGCCCTTTACCTTCCCCACAGGGATAAAAGGCAGAGCACGAAAGCACACTTCGAGAAATGCCTAAAACACAAGGAAACAGATACACCAAACCAGCAGTTCAAACTGAGAAGAAAGGCAGTGAGACCTGGAAGGACGAAATTGCCCTTGCCCTTTTCAACTCAGACCCACGAAGCCTCCAAAAGGGAAAGCATAAAACCGGTAGCTGCAGCTGGCATGTGGAGCAGCAGAGGTCAGTAGTACACAGGGGCCTACAGCTTTGATAATGCAGGTAGAGAGGCGAGCTGGCTACCGTGGTACTATCCTTGACTCCAGAGAACAGAGAAGCCAACGCGTTCAGCAGAGTTGGTAAGTTGGAGGAAGCTGATAAACAAAACTGTGTTGAGGCCAAGGTTGCAAGTAGCAACATTTTGAACGCAAGGAATTTGAAAGAGAAAGAACTTGTGTATGCGTTTCAACTTTAAAGATAGCCCAGTTGAGGGCCTGGTGCAGAGGGGTCCGGCGCCACGTGGACGCTCATTCGATAGACTCGGACTGGGACCTGTTTAAGAAACTACCAAGAACCAGAAGGCCCTAGGAAAGAGTGGCGTGAGGCATCAGAGTGGTCCTATAAAAGGTTACATCAAATCGCTTATACAATCGAAAGACCCGTGGCCAGAGGAAAGCTAGAGGAAGGGAACCCCGCTTTCCAATAAGATTGTTAACTGTGGAACAAGGCAAGTGTGAACCAGACAGAGGAATGCCGAATGAAAGCTAGGAGAAGGAAAACCTTGCTTTCTGATGAAAATGAGCAATACATTAATTGTTTTAAAGAAAAGGCAGTAGCGAACCCGATGAAGAGAGGCCCCAACTGCAAGAAGGATCCGAGGCAGACGGAGGGAGATCCAAGGGTCGAAGAGCAGTTGCCCAAGGTACAAGAGCACCGAAGGAACCTTTTGTTTTTTTGTTCGTCGTCGTGAAGTAGCAGGCCTTCTAAGGCAAGAGACTTTCAGGAAAGAGACTTCACCTCTGAAGGCCTTGATATCGTTGAACCAGAACTCTAAACCTCATACTGACGAGGCTTAGGAGTATGCTGTGCGAGAGTCCCGGCTTGTCCCGTGATAAAAAAGTGGGGAAGGGAGACCCCACCATACCATCCTGACTTTTCATTTTGCGTGAACACTTCTTTCTTTTCTAGTGTACATTATCCCACACTCTTTTTGTAATTTAGCAATAAGGATTGGCAATAGTGTTTTCTTTTTGTATAGGCCCTTTTTTATTTTACAAGACGCCACTAGGACTGCCTTATTATTTGATGTTCGCAGCTTGCTCCCATTTTAGATTAGGCGTTTATCTCACCCATTATAAAGTTCAATAAACACCCTTGAACTGTGATCACTTGTGTCTGTCTTTACTGTTGCCACCATGTGTTCCTTACACAGGACATGCAATAGTAGGCGATGATCAGGCAGCACGTGCCAGGTAAGCTTGGGGTTGCTCTTAGTCGCAGGGGTCTTTGTCTGCACTCTTAGAGGTCCTGGTATTTCAGTAAAGATAGTATTCTAGCTCTATCAGTTAGAACTCTCATGCTCTCAACCCTTTGTGTATCAGGCCACACCGGACCAAGCATTAATGTGTCTCCTGGGAGTAGAGGGTGTTTTGGAGGCATGTAATCCAGCTATGGCCAACGGGTCAGGGGAAGTTAAAAGGGAGTATCGACTTCCCAATTCCCTCCAGTCTCGCGTCTCATTATCCACGGATCCTGGCAGATATTTGTCTTCTGAATGTAATCTTCAGCAGATGCTGCAGCAGAGCTTCCTCAGTATCCTCTTTGAGTTGGAATTGTCTTCATGTGCTTCAGGACACATCCTAGTGATTGTAAAATGTAAGATGCACATTACTATATTTTGTAGGACTGTAGAGAGCAGAGAGCAAACTTAACATCCAATCAAAATCGTGCATCCTTTGTAAGTTTTGACTTACCCATCCCTTGGGTGTCACTATATTCAAATTTCCCTGGGCTTCTTGCTAGGTAAATACAAGGTTGTTGATTCAACCTTCAACCTCAGACAACCTATTCAGTTGCATGATTACGGTCACCCCTTGATCTGCCTTTCTGGGCAGCAGCTATGACTGTATATGGCAACATTCCTATCCTTTCACACAAAGGAAATTGAAGTTTAGCTGTGAAACACCCAGAGCATTGCTAAGAAAATGACACCATCAGCGGATCTTCCAGGGAACAGTCTCTGTATCAAACGGAAAGAGAAACAAATTGAAATATTTTTCCACTGGTAACACATGGGGGAAAACACGGCTAACTGGGCAAAGTTACTCACCTGTGAAAACATGGAAGCTTATTGGTGCACCCATCCATACGAATGACGTTTAGGTCCTACAATGGGGACATATGACAGAGTCGTGTCCCTTTTAAAGGACTTCATTAGATTAATTACGGGAAAGTGTCTGTGAACCAGTACAGAAAAGCCAGGTTCAGTGGACTCACTCCAGATCTACAATTTGTTGCTAAACAAGTACATACATAATCCACACCGTTATAAAGGATTACTTCAGCAAGCAACCTCTGTGCCTGGATATTTCCAAAGGGCTCTGCCAATCCCAGTCTTGTGGGTGTATCCTGGCATAAACAAATTAGCAAAGATGAAATTGCTGTTGGGAACTTTATCCTGGGCTACTCCTCATTAAAATGGATTTCCAAATCTAAAATCAACCCGGAGGTGTGGGCAAGGGACGGGAGGGGTGGGGGGTTTAGGAGGCCACTCTAGTTATGGTGAGCAGGGAGTCTCTAAGAGTTTCAGCCAGAGCCCAATTAAGGTATTGTGGGAGTGCAGTCAAGGCTTAATCTTAAGAGTCAGTGAGAGTGGTCTAAGGCCCCAATGAGTCCACAGAGAATAAGAACCAATAATTCAGCTTAGACGGTATGTATACAAATACAGTCAATTAGGACTTTAAGAACCCACTAAGAAATTAAACCAGAAGGGTCTATCACACATATATACATTCTCCAGTAGGCTAGCTTACAGTGCATCAGTCAATTTAACCAGGTAAAGATTCAGATGCAGTCAAATGAATAGAACCAACACAATCAATCACAAATCCCTATCACTTAAGAAGTCTAACCCTGGGGGGAGGGGAGAGGAGGTATGGGTTGTCAAGCAGAATGTGGGCTGTAATACACTGCTGGATATTGTTTTGTTGTTCTTTGCTATACCAAACAAAGATGAGATATAAAAAAAATTAAAAAATACGTATGGGGCATAGTGCCCAAAATACAAAAGTTTCTCGAAGGAAGCTCTGAAAGGATGCAACAGACTTGTAGTGGTCATTTCAAACGGTTCAAAACTATTTTAAACTGGAACTACTATTTGTCCAAAGATGGGCAAGTTCCCCTCTCTCTCTCTCTCTCTCTCTCTCTCTCTCTCTCCCAGTCCGAAGGCTAGCATAGGGGTAGGATACTTGGTGTGACTTTCCCAGGTCACACGATGCATCGTCTGGAGGGTGGAGGCAGGGGGGTGGGGGTGTGAGGGGGGGAGGGGGGAGGGCATGCTCCTCCATCCGTTATTCTAGGGAGGGGTGCCCAGAGGTTGCAGGTTCAAATCCTTCTTCAGGTCAGGTAACACTTAAAAATGGAACACCAGAGGATGAAGAATGCAGCCTTTCACAGTAAAGACTCCTTCAGGAAACTTCAAGGGAGGGGGTGGGGGAAAAGGACAGTTCCTGAACCGTCACACTTTGCAGGGGACAGGCGATCTTCCAGTTGCAGTCACAGAAGCAGCTCCAGGACAGATTCCCTTGATGCTGGGAAGTTGAAATTCCGGGCCAAGGAGACTTGGACTTGAACACGGAACTGCAAGGTCTCTGACGGGGTAGCCCATGACGCAGCTGGTCAATTCACTGGGCCATCCAAGGACACTTGCGAAAGCTCTTGGGGAATGCAACCTCGAGCAGGCTTCTAGACTAGTTGGTGTTAGACGGGATTTCTATACTCTGGCCTAGACGACAGGTGTGTCGGAGGCCAACCTAGTTCGTGAACAGGGAAACATTAGAACCTGTAGAAAAAGTTAGGAGGGTTTTCTTGTGGATGAGCAAATGGTTCCAAAAGTCAGAAGCGGACCTATTCTAGTGAATAAGATGGTTCCCATCTTTAGGAGGGCTTTCGAGTACATGTTTTGCCAAAGCCAAACATTGGTAAAAGTTTTAAGGTCTTCGAACTTTTAAAAGGTTGGAGATAGAGGGGCAGGTAAGCATTGCCACAACTATCACCCGTACTCCGGTTTTTCTCCAGGCTTGGCAGGTCGACGGAGGGTCGGCCCGAGTACGTTTTACCGCCTTTGCTTCCGGTTATAGGTCCATAAGAGCTGCAGGTGCAAGTAGAGTTCTGGTCGGGTGCAGGAGCTTGGTGCAAACTCTTCAAGGAACAATGCAGCAGGCACCGGGGCAGGACTCTTCAGGACTGTCGACTGGACATGTGAAAGCCGGTTACAGGGACGGTCACCGATGCACAGTGACCGAAGGAGACCGATGTCGTGGCCTGAGTCAGCCTCCTATATTGGTTCCCGTTGATGGTGAACGCAAAGATTTTGCAGAAGGGACTCTGAGGATCTCCAAGTTCTGTGCCGAAACATTGAACTACGACGCCTCTACCGCGGTAGCCCAAAGTGGAGTTGGTCAGTCCACGGGATGGTACAGGAATACCTCTGAAGAATCCAGATGGCAGTGCACCGGGAAGAAGTCAGGAATGGTTGGTCCCACCACCCAAAGGGTCGAAGCTCCACCAAAGTACTTCTAAACATCAAGAGCCAGGCAGTGCTCCACCAGGACTGCAGCAAAATGGGTTCCCGGGGCTTCTTAGGACGGTTCTGCGGGTATTCATACGTCTTCACAGCTGGGCAGGATACTTGGCTCTTTGCAGGATCGCTGGCCAATGGCTGATGGACTGTTCGATTAATCCCATGGAGTTATCACTGACATCCCGGCGGTCACCTCCTCCATGTGGTCAGGGGACAGCAGCCACTATCTGATCCTGGCCCTGGTGGCAGCTGTATAGGGGAGGATCACATGGGAGGAGATCACCTCTGGGGAGATTGTCATGGCTCGATTGGAAGAGACATGGTCTCCCCCATTTGCCCTTGAAGACTATCCTGTCATATACAATACACACATGGCATATTTCCAGAAGTCTACATCTCCCCCTAGGGAGAGTAAAGAAAACCTTTCCCAAAATCATATAGATCAAACTTCCAACTCTGGTCTACTCTGTGGAAATTACAAGACCGCCTTCATCAGCTCCGATTGTACATCATCTAGAACCCACTTTCCATTTGGAAATATTGCAACTGATTATCCAAGCCTTTACCAACCATCAACAAACTTCTTTTTCCAGAATCACCCGAATACTGGGACGAGGAAGAAAAGAGCAGCGCAGAGCAGAGGAAGCCACAGGCCCAATGAGCGCTCTAGTTTTTTACTAGAAATACCTGTAACCTGGAAATTTAAAAGACAGAGGCAAAGTGATAGAGGTTGCTGCTGTAGTCGAGATAATGGTTCACCTCTTCACAAGGCTCAAGATTCAGAGAAAAACAGACCGGTGTGCTGGAGCAGCACGGTTCATGACTCAGGAAGAAGGGAGGCGCTGCAAGGTCGGGATGTGCTACAGAAACAGGAGCCGGGGGAAGACTCCTAGGTGTCAGCCGACCATTGAAAGAAGCACCTTACCTGCCGGAGCCCAAACCGAAGCAGGCGTGCTGAAGCTAAGCCGCGTAAGACACTGGAACGAAGAGAAAGCAGTAAATAGAGGAAAGCAGGTGGTGCACCTTTGCCGGTTGGCCGAAAACTAACCCGAAACCGCCAGCAAGAGCCGGTGCATCAACCCAAGGATAGTAGGGACCTCGGGGCATATCGGCGAGCACGCCAAACTAGAATAATAGTCAACAGAATGGAGGATAGGGAAAGCAAAGAGACTAATTGTGAAGCGAGAAAGTGAATTGCAAACAAGACCCCCATCAGTATGTGAATGTATGGAATGCAAATACATGGGGAACCCGAATCAGATAATGTATCAAGAGGATATATTATGCAACAAATGGAAAGTGCAACTGTGGAAGCTGACAGAAACATTGTGTGACTATAAGTAGCCATGGCAGGAGAGTATTCCAGGCAACTGCAAATGTATGGCTACAAGAAATTATAAGACGGAATATTATAACTGTGTTGATCAGACAAGAAGGAACAAAGTCCTGGCAGAAAGGAAAACCAAGAATTCTGAAAGAAACAGAATTACAATGCTAAGCAGCTTTATTTGGGACAGTGCTATTGTGGGCCAAGGAAATGTTGTATGAAGAATTGTTTTTATAAAAAAGGAATCCAGGGGGAAGGGAACCACCCTCTGGAACAAGGACTCTTTATCCTTGGAGAATTTGAGTTGGAACCATTTATTCTTCATTTACAAACTTTTTTCGAAGCACCTACGGTTAAAGACATTTCCCTTTTCATCTTCTAGTTTTATTTATAGTGCGAGGGTCAGAATAGCACTTTTTGACACAAGGACAGTTTTGATTTTGACATCCTGACACAGACAGATCCTTAGTTTTGGTTTTAAGTAGCCAGGGTCAGAGAGGGCTTTTCCCAACCCCTTTTGTTTCCAATAAAAGTCTAACTAAAATAATGGCTAACTTTTGTCCAAGTTTCATTCCTGACTCCTCACATCATCTTATCCAAAAACCCAGTTGTGCACGAAACTCGGCCCACTCAATGGAAGATCTGCCCCTCACACACACCCCAGAAGTGGTCCAATTAGGACCACTGATTGTGAAACTCATCCATACTCTCTAAACATACAGAAACGAGTTTGTGGATTGGTACCAGACAGTCCCATCCCACTTCCTGGAACATACACACATGGCCTTGCACTAGTGCCCGAAAGGCATGGCTTTTCAGGCAGTGCATGACCATAAAAGACATTGTCCTGGTGGTTGCCTCCTCCTATGTGATCCTCCCTCATATAACCGCCCCCCCGGGTCAGGATCAAGTAGCGTTATGGTTTGAGACTATAACGGGACGCAAGGTCTGAGAAGGACAAGAGGAACATTTGTATTTTTGTATGTATCAAAACGGTTTATTGGAACTGTGAAAGAAACAGAAAACCTGGGAAACCCAAGAGGGGCAACTTCCAATTTGTTGGAGGGGGTCAAGGGGGGTGAGGGGCAGGACAGACACCAGCCAACACCAAGCAGAACACTTCTCTGAATTTATTTTTCTCAATAGTAGTCTGGTCAGGACAGAATCAATTTTATGTACGACGTCCTGACGACCACCTTTGTTTTGATAGGGGAGCCCTCCCATAGCAATAGGTATATGTGAGGGATTTCCTTTTACGTTAATAAATCTGAAGTACTGCACCAAAACTGTACACTTGTCAATATCCTAGCTCCGCTCCACCACACCCCAAGTGCCCACTACGTGCCAAAGTAGAGAAAGGAATAGCACTGTCATTCACTCACTAGTAGAACATGGAAAAATGTACCTTTCTAGCAGCCCACATAAAACTCCCCCTTTGCCAGCAAAGAAACATGTTAAAGAGACCTATCACTTTGCGCAGAAAGTCTGTGCTACAAGGTCTGCTGTATTACCAAATACTGAAACTATTCTTTCCAGTATTCCATCTTCAGCTATCTGTTCCACTGTCTTAAATAACAATTCACCCAGACTGCCGATTATGCGATCCCCTTGCAATATAACTAGACTAGGCTTTAACAGGGATACCAAGAATAACCAGACCTGGCCCATCTCGTTGTGGCAGCCATTTCCCTGTAATATTTGTGATTTATTTTTTTATGTGGGGCAAGCACCCAAAACATCCCATATACCAGAAAATCAGTTTATTATTCCCAAACCCAGCCTCCCCCAAAAAATGCTGCTAACAGCCATGCCACCAAATGCTGTGAAACAGCCATGACGAGGTGGGCAGGTACGGAATATCCTACCTAGGTTTCCAAAGTATTTAAAAAAAGACTGGGACAACATTGTATTCCATGGAAAGTCTCTGCTGGTACACAATGTCGATTTGCTCCCATCTTAGCCCACTTATGAAGTCTGTAAACAAAACACCTTGTTACTTTTAACCAGCCTAGCCATTAAAGCTCACAAAGCCTCCAAGAAAATGCTACAGTCATGCCAGGTAAGAGTGCATCATTTAGGACACAGGGACTGCAGGGACCTACCCTTTGAAAGATACCAGTGTTGCTGCCATCTTTAAAATGTCAAGGTCTACCACTATCACTCAACGCAATCTTCTTTAAAGATTGCTGCATATTGTCAACAATGGAAATTTGGTTGTGGAACCCTTTTGAAGCACCTACAGTCTTTACATACACCTAATCATTTACAATGGTCACCAGAAGCAGAAGAAATGTTCGCAGATATTAAAATACGCTCTCTCCAGTGCAGGCAAATTCAAGCTATCCATTTCTTAAAAGCCTTTTTACAGTGCCAGGAATGGGGCAGGTTTGTCTTTTCTGTTGTGAGGGGTCAGCAATGCAAGAGATTTGTTCAAAATATGCCATTTTATTAGAACAGAAATGATATTAAAATGCTCCATTCCCTACTCTACTGTGGGTTTCCATATGGGAAACACACACACACAGGAGTTCTGGCCTTCACACTATACATCAAATACAAAAGAAAATAGAAAACAATTCAACAATAACTTTCACAGTATCTTGGTAACCTTTTAACAACTTGGGTGAACACCCTGCCCCAGGACTCATGGTGTATTCATCTTCAATGTTCTATCAACAGAAATGTAAGGACATCCACATAGGTAGCGAGGTCTCGGCTCAGTTCTTGAAAAGTCAATGTCAAGGGAAGAATATGTCAACCACAGCCCCAACAACAATACAAGTTCTTCTTCTAATGAAAACGACTTTCACTTATCAGAATATCATCAATGTTTTCCTCAGCCGCAATGCCCTTTTACCAGTTTGAGAAGACTTGATACAGTTAAAAAATAAATACAACTTCTAGGATGTTAATGGAGCAAATGTCTTGGTTAACAATGAATTATCTATTGAGGTCAGAATTCACAATAGGTATCATTGTAAGGACGACTTCTCAGTTCTGCTACTTCTACAACTTTACTTCTGCCACAATTTACCAGGAGGACATTCTCCCTGGCCCCATAGCATTCCACTTCAATGGGACTACTGCATTCTTGCATCCACTGACAACTTTAAAATACTTCTACTTAAATCCTGAAGCTGTGGTGGTATATTTAAGACAGGTTTAGACAAGATTCAATTCAAGGCACTTCAACACCTTCAACGAGGCAAGGCACTTGTCCTCTGAGGCTTGCTCAGATTTTATGGAATTTATATCCAGAGCCATAGATCTTATATGTGGGTCAGGGACATTATAATGACAATATGCCATCACCTGTTTTGCTAACCCAAAAAGATACTTCCTTTCAGAGGAAGGGGGAGGGGGGGGGGGGAGTCTCTTTGCCTCTTCTTGTCTGTTAGTATTTTATATAAGCAGCAAGGTTTCCCTTCCCCTACTTACACTTGCTCCATCAAGCAACCACGGCAATCAGGCTAACATGGGGTATTGGGGGGGGGGGGGGGGGGTGAATACAGCCTCTCTGCACATCTTCTGCTGTGCAGCCTCTGCACTTCAGAGTTTGGTGGAACAGGATCCTCTTTGAACAAGCAGGTGGCATCTGTTGCATCCACGTTCTGGCGACCCTCCGATTCTCCCACTTGTGCTTGGTTTGCCAGCTCTGTGCCTTCTTTCTGCTTCTACTGCTACAGGTCACACTCCAGTCACAGTTCCAGCTCCTTCCAATTGCCTGCACCTAGAGGGGGCCTTTTAGGCCTCCCAAGTTCTTTCCGCTGTGGGTTTAATTACCAGACTACTTCTACTGCATACTTCTTCAGCCCTCTTGATCGTCCCAGTACTCACGGGTTTATGGGGCATTTAGTCCCCCTCAAAGATATTTCTTTGAAGTATTTGTTTGATTTTAAGGAAATATTCACCTCACCTTATAATCATTAAAAGGTGGACTCTTAGCATTTGTAATTACAGAGGAAGGCATTGGACTGGAGGCATTTTTGCTATATCCTTTTACTTTATACCGTTGGAAGTAAGGAGGGCGTTTATCCTGAAATGCTTTGAATGATCTTTCTGTTCACAAGGCTTGCTCAGATTTTTATAGAATTTATATCCAGAGCCATAGATCTTATATGTGGGTCAGGGACATTATAATGACAATATGCCATCACCTGTTTTGGTAACCCAAAAAGGTACTTCCTTTCAGAGGACAAATACCACGTCTCATCCCACCGGATCCACCCACCGGTCTGGGCCTCATCTCCTCCCCGGTGATCCTCCCGAAGTACACCGTACGCAAGGACAGGATCAGGAAGCGTCTGCCTTTTCCAGTTCACCTGGGAGGAGTCTTTTGGCAGGGTTTCAGTGAGGGATCTGTAGGATTCTTCACACTGTGCTCACACAATACCAGGGATAAACATCGTCCGTAGTGTAATATTCCACTGTACTAGACCCTGTTGCTGCTGATTTTTCTCCCTCTCTTCAGTATGTAGCTGCTCCCACTTTAGTGGTACAATTATCAGAAAGCTTAGTTATGTGTTCCTTGCAGACTGTTGCCATACTATATACACACACACACACACAGTCATTGCCTTGGTGCTAGAAAAAAAAACAAACGCAATACCTGCCCACCTTACAAAATATGGGTAGATTCCGTTTAACAATTCTCAGATCATGTTGACTAGCTGTCCTGTCCTAAATCCTGCCTCTACGAGAGACGAGATGGATCCAGAATCAGGTGTGGAATAGAAATAAGTTTGTTTTCTAACCTTGTCCCTTTCTTTCCTCTTTGTTTTAGGAGCTCCGGATTCGAGGCGGGCGTGGCAAAAGACTGGATGCAGGCTACAGGCACAGTGAACGTTACGCTGCTGGATGCAGAATAACGCGAAGCGTGTGTTGGTGCTGCAGGGCGTGGTTTAAATAGCCTCAAAAGTAGTCCCAGGTAAGAAGTCCCTAGAACCACACCCGAGTAAAAAATAGTCCCTGTAGAAAAATAATCCCCTTCAGGCTTCATGTTTTGATTGGAGTCATTTGCAGCATGGTCTGCCTGAGGTAAGTAATGACTGTGAGTCTGGCGCCTTAGGCGCCAGGACTGAACCCAGATAGCCCTAGCCGGGGCTGCTGAGGTTTTACTAAATGTCTAGATGCCTGTTCCCGGGGCTGATGGGCTTGGTCCGGATGCCTGGGGGTAGGCATCATGACACACCCACCACCAAAACACTCACCTACGCACCTCCAGCATTGGTCAGAAGTGCACGAAAATTAACCAAGGACAACCTCCTACCCTTCCTGGAAGTTCCTGCTCTCAAGCCTTCTTTCTCCAATGATCCGTCCCTACTAGCAGACATCTACAATGACACCCTGAAAAATGTCATTGACATCATCGCCCCACTTGAACCCAAAAAAGCAAAAAGTCTACGCCCATCAACTCTTGGTTCCCATCTGAACTCCAGTTCTTACTATAGGCGGAACCTACGGCACTGTGAAAACTAGCGCCCTCCACCATGCAGGATTCTCGAATCTAGGCGTAGCCTCCTCCCTCGTTTATTATACGAGTCCTACTGCATTTTGAGACCTAGGCCTCTTGCACACTATAAAGGATTCTGAAATATAGGTGTAGCCTCCACCTTTGTCTACTGTATGATTCACCCTACTGCATTGTGATTCCTAGGCCTCCCACTGTAGAGGATTCTCAGATCTAGGCGTAGCCTCAGTCTTTGTTTACCATATGTCTAAACCTGCTGCACTGTGAAACACAGACCCTTCTCCCACTGCACAGAATTCTCAAATCTAGGTGTGCCTAAAATATGCGGATACCTGCTACAGTATGAAAGCTAGACCCATTGGTATGACTCAATTCTAAGAGCCGAGCAATCTCGCAGCCTACGGTACGTGTATCTTAACACCACTAGTGTGGACACAGGCTGCAGGCACAGCCAAGCACCCATGCACCATAGAATATGGCTATGGCCAAGCACATCCGGTCTAGTTTACACATAGCCGTCCAGACTGAAACACCTGACGTACCTCAACACCTCTGCCACTAGCATACAGCGACCACCGCCCGAAAGGAAACCGGTATAGCTGGCCTCACATAGGCTCTCTCAACAATAGCAATCTATCTCTAACCCTCAACAGCACCGACCCATGTGTCCGACCTCTCTTGGGCTGCTTAGTCGAGCCGTTCCAGCCACTCAAGTCTTAGAACGGCAACATGCACACATGAATCTCCTAAGCTAAACTCCATAGAATTTTCCAACCACATCGACTACGGTCACCAAGTGCGTTCCAACTGAGGAAAAAGCGCATTGAGGCCAAACAAGTGGGGAAAGAGCGCTATATAAATAACCAAAAACAATACTTGTAAACGTAACGTGTTACCCAAATGGCTTACCAGCCCTGGTGACTCCTCCAAGGAAGATTTCGAAAAGTTATCTGTCCAGTACAAACAAGCCATTGTCAAAGCCAAGTCCAACTCCTTTAACACACGGATCACCAATGACAAGTCCCAGTCGAAGCAAATATTCGCTATTGTCAGAGACCTAGTCTCCCCCACCTTGAGCACTGATGATATCCCCAAAGATGAAGCTCTGTGTTTTAGCATACAAGTAGCCATGCTCAACAAAATAGAAATCCTCCAAAAAAGAAAACAAGAAGCTCCACCTGCCTCGGACCCTCCCCTTTCGCCCAGACATTTCAACTCTCGGCAAGACAACAGCCTCTTCTCCTTCCGAGAGGTTACTGAATCTGAAATCCTTGACCTACTTCACCACCTAAAATCGTCCATCTGCAAAGGGGACATCTGTCCAGCCAAAACCAAAACTGTGCGTCACCGTACAGTAACCCCGAGGATGCACTCGAAAGGGTTCCTCCGAACCCACAGCTAGTAATGATGTATATGTTGGGGACTAAGTGTGATTTCTGAGTTCACCATTCATTCAATCATTTATACACAGAGATTCATTCAATCGCCAAAGTATGTAAAGTAAAATATCTGATTTAATCAACAAAGTAAATTGTTAAATTGTATTTCAATAAAATAACCCCCATTCAGCAAAACAGTGAACATTGAAAACCTTTTCTTCAGGTATGCTTTCAAGATTCTGCATTACAGCCAGCAAATCAATCTGTTAATGTCATATCGTACTTCTGCAAATATAATCATAAATTTAAATACAAGATCCAAAATACAGGCTCATTGCTCATAATCTGAGTTACAACTTGTCCACATTATAACTTAAGTCCTCAATCCCACATGATGATATTCCATCCATAGATATCAGGAATTATCAGGCGAGAGGTAAAGGTCAAATTTCTTCTTTTTGTACAAGAGTCCAAATAGGCTTCCATATGCGTTGTTACAAAGCCGACGCATTTCGGATTGATTAACAATCCATCTTCAGGGCCACAAAAGCCTGATTGTTCCAACTATTACTCCACCAATGCGGGTAACCTATGAAGGCACAGACAATCGCACATCAGGATACTCCCTTATATGTAAATCAATCGTCAGTTAATAATCAACCATCACCATATATCAATCCTCACATATATCAATCCTCACATATATAGAGAAAAAGAATAAAATCTCATGGGAGGATCCTGATCGTAAATAAACACCAGAATACCAAGTGACCCATACCCCCCACTAGGTAACCCCGAAATCCTCTGTCTCTTATTCGAACTACATGTGGATTCCTGTCATACACATTTCCAAAAATGGACTCCCCGCACAACATCTGTCCAACCAACATTGTTAAAGACTGCTCTGACTCCATTGTACTTAATTTGCTTCCAGCACTGTCCCACCTAGCCTCAAAGAAGCATGGGTTTAAAAATAAAAAAATAAACTCTAGACCCCCACTTCCCCAACACCTACCGTTCTATCACCACAGTCCCGTTTCTCCTTAAAATAAATCGACAAGGCAGCTCACAGCCAAATACAACACTTCCTTGAGTCCAATCGTATCCTTGGCAAAAGGCAGTCAGGTTTCTGCATTGGTCACGGTACTAACCTGCACTTCTTGATCTTAAAAATCAAACAGAAATCATGGATACAGGCAAACCAGCACTTCTACTCTTGGACTTGTCGCTGCGTTCGATCTTGTGGACCATAAGACTCACTAGCCATCTCACCAATGCAGCTCAATTCTCCACAGAAGCCACTACTTGATCACCTCCTTCCTGAAAGGGAGAGCTTGAAGTTATTCTCCAACCAGGCGTGTGCAGACCCAACTACTATCCATTGCGGAGTTCCCCAGGGCTCTTGCACAGCACCTACTCTCTACAATCTATTCACAAAATCCCTCTTCGACAAACTGGACGCTCTCGGCATAGCATACACAAACTATGCCAACGACATTCAGGTCCTCATAATACTCTCAGGCACCTATGACCAAGACTCCGAAACTCTCCAAAGACATATGCCATCATTCAAGCTTGGATGGCAGCAAATGGGCTCTGTATCAACGGAGATAAAACTGAGATACTTCTAGTCGGCCCCATTGAAACCCTTAGTAAACTTAGTAATCAATACAGCGTTTTCACTATTGATAATACTTGTATCTCTGTCCCGCATCAGTAAAATCTATAGGGGTTTACTTAGACTCTACATTGACCATGTTCCGCCAGTTAAGCGCTACCGCCTCTGCGTCCGCTTTCACAACCAAACTAATAAATGCAGTTAAAACTTATTTATCTAAACAGAACTGCCTCTCAATAGCTAGAGCCAATATTGGAGCCAAACTAGACTGTTGTAATGTCCTTTTGGTTGGCACCCCGGCAAAAACTTAAACAGACTTCATGTCCTTCAAAACAATGCTCTCAGAGCAGCATTAAGTATCCCCAATAGAGACCACATTTCACATGCCAGGCGAGCAGCCTATTGGCTCCCCGTCAAAGAACTGATTACCTTCTAGACGCTTACTCTGACTCAAATGCTTGGCTCTTACAGCCCCTCCTTACTTGTCAGAGAAAATTGTCAGAGCCACTTCCTCGCGTCCTAAGAGAGCATGTGACACCAACCATCTGGCTATCCCTTCAATAAAGAGGGCCAAAGCGGGCGGCATCGGCTTCCCCCACATTGCCCCTAAACTTTGGAATGCCATACCAAACCCACTAAGGTCTGAGTCCACACACTTAGCATTTCGGAAAATGCTAAAGAGCCTTCTATTCAATTAAAACCGCCCCTTACACTAACCTGTGCTCATCTCCTCTGCTCATTGATTTTCCCTAGCATGCTGCCCAGTAATAGAGGCATTACTGAGTGCACCACTTGATCTAATTCGGTGTTCAATTCCTGTTGTCATCCTCTCTATGACCACTGTCCACTACTAGAATGTACTCTACGTATTCTCCCTTATCTTTTGTTTTATTTCATGTCCTTTTCCTGTAACTAAGTATGCATTCCTGTAACGCCGCCACAATGCCTCTGGGCTGTTGTGTGCTTTATAAATGTACAAAATTAAATAAAATAATGGGAAGAAGAAGAGGCAACCGAGAGTAGTGAGGATTGGCTGCAAGAAACACCTTGAGAAACCGAAGGAAGACTGCCACCCATTTCAATTAAGTTGTCCCATTAAAAGAGTCAGGCACGGTCAGGCATTTAACACGGACTACTGACACCTGGCTCCATTAAGTATAAAAAGTGTGGTTTTGCACAATAAAGAGAGCGAGTTGTGAATCCTGAGCCTGGGGATCTGGAGGAGAGCAGCGTGCCGAGACACGGGCCCGGTGTTTGCGAGGGGCTTCAGCGTGGCTAGCGAGCAGGGTATCCAGGGAGCCGGACCGAGGCAGCCCGTGACCTGCTGGCACTGTGCATAAAAGTGCTCGATCCCTCAGGATGTGTGCTGGTCCCAAGTGGCACTGAGGGGCAGGTGGAAAGACCCCGACCTCGATCTCGATCCCATATGACCAGAAAGACCACTCGCCAACGCAATGCTACCCAGTGAGTTCCAAACCTGCAAGCGAGACAAACTCTGGAGCGGGGGGCTAGCTGAAGCAGAAAGGGAGAAAGACAGATTTTGCAAGCAGCACAAAGCAGAAAGCAAGAGAGAAAAGGGAAAGTTAATGGAAAGCAAGAGAAAGGCGCCAAGTGAGTAGAAAGGAAGAAAAAGTTTTGAAAGTGCCAGTGACTCGAAAGTAAAGCAAAGGTGCAAGTGACACCAAAGAGCGAAATAAGTGTGCAAGAGGCACGATAAGGAAAAGGACAGGTGCAAAGGTGCACGAAAGTAAAGAAGTAAATGTGAAAGAGGCACAGTGAAAAGAAAGTGAATTAAAGGAAGGTGCCAGGGGCACGACAAGGTGAGAGAAGAGAAAGACAAAGAAGGTGCAAGTGCGCACAGAAAAGTAGAAGATAAAGGGGTGCAGGAAGCACCTGAAAGATGAAAGAATAGATGAAATGCAAGTACAGGAAAGAGAGGGGCCAAACGATCAGAGTGGTCGCGCTTAGGAGGAGAAAAGAACCTAGCGTTGTCAAAAGTCTCTGATGTTACCCCATGAGAAGGTTGTGTGTGAAAGGAACTGTAAATAAGTAAAAGGCATATCCTGACATGTTGAATTTTGTGTTTGAAACTAAAGGGGCATAAACTTAGGGAAGGGAACCCTGAGAAGACAGAGAAACCGTTATATTTTTGGTTTGGTCAGAAACTTTGAAGGGTTGAAGCTTGGGGAAAGGAATCCCCAGGAACTAAAGACATTGGGGGTCGTTTTGAACAGCATGCCAGAATATTGTGGAGAACAATTGTGGTTAACAAACAACCACTTTTTGATTGTGCTGAACTTTGATGATACTGACCAAGCAACTCCTGTTGAGAAGAACACATTAAAAAAGCCTTGGTATAGATTTCTTTTTGAAGAACTATTGTTAATTAAAGAGACTTCCTACCACATTTTATCAAAGTGTGAGGGCAAGTATAGGTTTAGACAGACGGTTTTTGGACTTTCAGACATCGACGGCCCTTAGAAACATCAGTTAAGGGAACCATCCCTTTAGAGTTAGGGCCAGTTAGGCATTACACCAACCCCAGCATTATAGTAAATAAAGGTTTTGAAACTATAACAATTGAGTCTGTGCCTCTCTTGATACCATGCCAGTCTCACATAGGGAAATCCCACTTTAGTATAGGGAAAGTTAGGCCTTACTCCTGACATACAAGAAAAATAAAGCTTTCGATTAGAAAGTTGAACCCGTTATATGAGTGTTACTTCCTGATGCCTTCACACCGTAAAGGAAGACATTTTCAGATTGTAAATATATTATGTGGTGTATTTTCACGTAGCTTATGTTAATAGAAAAAAAAACATTGTAAAGGATCTTGCTCCTTTTACGTGGAGGAGTAGTAAACTCAAACAGAACCTCTCAGAATCAGTTGTTCAACATAGTACATACGGCCAATTGTATCTGCTCCTCATTGTCTGGATTCTTTTTACAGGTTTTGGACTCAAATAAATAATGTTGAGGGATGTCAGAGTAATACAATTCACGTGCAGCATTTATTCTATTTGCATTTTGCAGTGCACAACTGCCCCCGGGCATCATGGCGCTGTGACAGAAAGCTCACTTGACCTAGGTACAATACGAGGACAGTAGAAGATTGGTTAGAGACATTGCTAGTGTTACAGGTTACATGGGAACAGTGTTTCTCTGAAAGGCACAGGAAACCCCACTCTCCGGAAGAGGGTATTAGCAACAGAAACTAGTCTCGAAAAGAACATCCAGAGGATATGATTTAAATTTCTTGTATTAAGGATTTTATTAGACCTAATACATTTCTTGTTGTGTGAGTTTAATCACAGATTTATTTTGCACTCAAACAATTATTTATTTAACATAGTAGAAAAATTGTTAAAAAGCTCATCATAATTCCATAAAATCCATACTCTTGAATCATTCACACATTTGTCCTCAGTCGTACACCATACATTTACCCATTCATACACAACATCCAAAAATACAGGTTAAAAACACATGAGGAACATCACAATTAATTGACATTCCAATTCTTATACAAAAAATATATTATATTTTGAAAAAAACAGCAACAAACAAAATGATCACAATAATTCTTGTGGATGGTCAGTAGTTCGGATAGGCAAGGAATAGAAAATCTTCATAAATAGCCTTATCCACACTTTCTCTACCGGTTTCGACGTGTTAACATTTTTTGTGTTACGTCTTCATCAGGAGAATCTAATACATTTTCTAAAAGTAAGATAGAACAAATATCAGAAACATCAATTTCCCTAAACAAATATGTAAACAGTGAAAAAACGCAAATGTGTGAATACACCGTGCTCTAATTAAAAGTAGGTAGGGCTACTCTTATTCTGCATATGCCCCTGAATGTAAGTATACATCCAGGGTACACAGAGGGCGTCATGTAAGGAGTGCCACCAAACGAAATCAGTGTCCCCAGGCAAGGCAGGACTAGATCAGGACTCGAAACCCACTAAATGTAATACGTGAATTGCTGCATGCAAGGAGTGGCATCCCATATTGGAACGTCCATCTAATTCTAAAACAGCCACAACTACTGACCTTGAGAGCACCAACAGGAGTAAATCTGTGGTGTATTATCGCTGTCAATAAGATTTATCAGCCTTCAGGTGGAGGATCCTGCTTTTATGAAGGAGTGTACTCAATGCTTCAATCTAAGGGTCAAAAATAAGTTGGGAGAATCAAAAAAGAATCACGACTAGATCCTGCGTGTGAGGTCGCGAGACCCAAATCTTTGAGCTAGCCCAAACGTCAGTCATATACAAAATCAGTATATTTCTTACCCCAGCAGGTCAGATCATAATGGACCTGTTAGTGGTGCTGGTGGTACCCTTGGCTGGATGTTTGTTCGAAGAGGAAGCTGCTGCAGTTACCAGGAGAGTGGAACCTGAAGGTGGCATGTGGAAGAAAGGAAGAGCGAAAGGGGATTTGTAGATAGTCATGTGATTACATAATTACAGTCTCTACCTATTTTACAAAAGAGAGGGAGAGAGGGGACTCCTAGCCTAATTTGGAGTCATAAATTCGGATCACATAATTGTTTCCTAATAATAGGAACCCTGAAAGGGTAAAGAAATAGCGGCACTGTCCCGAATTCGGGCATAAATATGGATCTGGCTTACCTGAAACCGACAGCCAACGACGTGCTGGACCTGTCCCTGGACTAAGTCATGCACACAGACTTTGCCCGACCTTCAATACAGACCGAAGAATCGCATCTGAAAGGCCACACTAATGGAGCATTTAAATATCCGATTTGAACTTTTCACGTGATCACGTGTTGTGCGCGACGCTGTTTCGTGTCACGTGCCGACGTGCGATCCAAAACGTGTCAAAAAAACGTGTCAACAAAACACGAGTTCAGCGAGGGAACACTCTAAATAGCTGGGAGAGAAAACGTTAAAGAAATAGCAATAGACCTCAGCTTCCCCACAGAGCTAGATAAACTAGCTATAGGCAAAAAACCCTTACCAATGATTCAAGGAGTTTTTAAAAAACAAACATTAGAAAAAATTCATGGAGTGTTTCTCTAAAAGCACAGATATTAAATGCTACAACAATCATATATGTTAATGGTATACCGCCAATCTGCATGATTGAAGCCCAGAATGTGGGCATATTAGCTGCCAGAGTGCCAGGGTTCTATAGTGTTAAGCCCTTCTGTCAATGTTTTTAAATTAAAAATCCATAATTGTTCTTTATAAGCTAGATTTTTCGCAAGCTGTATCGAGTTTTGACCAAATACCTTTTCTACACAAAACCATTCCATCTGATCTGCTTTATGGCCCATTTCCACATAATGGATGACCATCGGAGCATTTAAGTTCCGTGTTTTTATCTTTGAACGGTGTTCATTGATGCGGGTGCTTACTTCCCTAGCAGTTTTTCCTATGTACATTTTCTTGCACGGACAGGTGATTGCATAAATTACATTCTTACTCTTACATGTAGTAAAAGTACGAAGATCCCAATTTTTGTTTGCCATGAAAAAGTGAGTAGTCTTTTTTGAAAATTTGCACGCTACACAAGTAGTACATGGAAAATGGCCAATAATTGGATTTTGATTAAGATCTCGCACGTTAGATGATTTCATATGGCCTCTGCTAGCCCGAGTAATTTGCTGTTTGAGATTTTTACTCTTCTTAAATGCAAAAAGAGGTTTTTGCAGTGCAATGCCAGATACGTTTAGGATGCGCCAGTTTTTTAGTATAATGCCTTTAATAATTTCACTGTGTTGGCAAAAAGTTGATACACAAACTAGTTCCTCTTTTTTCTTGACTTGAGTTTTGGGTTGCAATAATGCCTCTCGATTTGTGAAACGAGCTCTTTTTCTGCATTGTTTTATGAGCCTTCTTGGATAACCCCGTTCCAAAAGTCGTTTCTCTAAGATCAGAGCATGTTTAGTGAAGTTATTGATGTCTGTACAATTACGACGAAGCCGCAAGAACATTCCGTACGGTAGATTCCGCAAAAGACTAGCCGGGTGTTGGCTTTCATATTTTAAAGTAGTGTTTCTTTCTGTTGCCTTTCTGTGTAATTCCGTATGGAGAAGCCCTTCTTCGGAAAAGATGGACAAATCCAGAAAGGCAATTCTCGAGTTAGAATATTCGAAAGTAAAGTGAATGTCCACATCTACTTGATTTAGCCATTCTACAAAAGACCGCAATGACTGCAATGATCCTTCCCAAATCATAAATATATCGTCGATATATCGCCGATATATCAAGATTTTTTCTTTGTATGGATTGGAAACATGTAGGATTTTCTCTTCTTCGAGTAAGGCCATGAAAATTATGGCCAAGTTGGGAGCAAAGGTGCAACCCATGGCCGTACCCTTGCTTT
Organism: Ambystoma mexicanum; assembly: GCF_040938575.1. Lineage (NCBI taxonomy): Eukaryota > Metazoa > Chordata > Amphibia > Caudata > Ambystomatidae > Ambystoma > Ambystoma mexicanum. The sequence continues at coordinate 546,764,211 of NC_090940.1, forward strand.
GCAGGAAGAATTCTTCCTTAAATTTAAAGAAGCTGTTATTGAGAACCAATTGGGCTGCTTTGCATAAAAATTCTGTGGGAACAGAATGTGGAAGTGGTCTCTTATCCAAAATCGTCTTCAGACCCAAAATGGCCCTGTCTTGCGGTATATTTGTATATAGAGCCTCTATATCCAAAGAGACCAGTATTTGTGTGGAAGGATTGAAAGGTTTTTGTTCAACAAGGTTGATTACATCCCGTGAGTCCAATAGGAATGTGGGAGTTGCCATGGCCAATGGTTTTATAAAGAAATCAATATATTTTGATATAGGCTCTAATAGCGAACCACACCCGGAAACTATTGGTCGACCTGGGGGGTTTTCCGCATTTTTATGTATTTTTGGCAAAATGTAGAAAAGAGGTATTCGTTCCTCTGAAGAGTTGATATACTCAATTTCTTTTGTTGAAAGGAACCCTGCATGGTTGCCTTCATCAGTAAGGGCCAGAATCTTTGCCCTAACCGATTTGGAAGGGTCATTAGTGATTTTGGTATAGTGGCCTGGGATGGACAAGAGTCTCAGCACTTCTTGATCATATTTGGAGGCATCCCAGACCACTATACCTCCTCCCTTGTCTGCAGCTTTTATCACTATCGAGTGGTCCTCGGCTAGTGTCTGAATGGCTTGAAACTCCTGCAATTTCAGATTAGGGCCCGATTGGGTCCTCGAGTAACGAATTACTTGTTCAATTTCTTTAAGGACCATTTTTTAAAAAACGATCACCTCTGGGGGAAGGTCATTAGAGTTAGGGGTGAAGGTAGAGGGTCTAGACAGCCCAGAGATATTCGGTTCTCTAGGAATCTCATTATCCAAAAAGTAGAAACGCAATCTCAGTTTTCTTAAAAAACCTTTTATTTCGTTTATTATGGACATAGCAGTAGGGTTTTGAGTTGGGACGAAGGAAAGCCCGCGTTCCAAAATCGAGATTTCTGCCGATGTTAAAACCCGTGAGGAAAGATTGAAAATGGGCAAAGTATAGCTAGAGATACTCTGTGGTTGATTATGATTTACCACCTGTATGCACGGTTGCGAGTCTGGAAGTCGCGGTGCATCATATCCTGTCCTGGGGGGGTCTGCAAGGGCATATTGTAATTCATTCGGCCTCGGGGGGGCATTTCTGCGGCCTCTTCGGCCGCCCCTTCCTCGAAAAGGGTTCTCACCCAGGGATTGGTTATTGGAATCATCATTGCCTGAATTGCTAGATGATGTGTCTGAAAAAGTCACCCATCTTTTTCTATTATTATTGTTCCCATTTGATCCCCCCCCATTCCAATTAGCATTGCTCTTCCATGCAGTTTGGGGGTTAAAATCATCCGCCAAGTACGGATAAACTTGTTCCTTCTTAAAGAGGGAGACATCTTTCTTTGATTTTGCAGTCTTTTTTTCAATCGTTAGAAAAATCCTTCCAAGAGTTTAAAACTCTATCTGTTCCAATTTTTGTTTAGCCTCTGTAATTAAAGTGTTTGTCAGAAAGGTTTTTTCTTGTTCAGATAATGTTTCCAAGATCGTAGAGCTGACCCTTTGGGCAGTCGTGATAGTTAGAACTAGTAAATCACGGCTACACTTAGTGGCCACCTGACTAAATGCTATTTTATAGTCTTTGTCATCTAAAAACAGACAGGGGATAATTTTAACTTGCAGTCCCTGAGGGATAATACTAGATCTTAAATATTCTTTTAATATATGCCCATGCATTTCAGTCCGGAACTGTTTCTTTTTTAGCCTCAAAAGTGCTTCGCCCGTAGACCCTTGAAGGTCGGGCAAAGTCTGTGTGCATGACTTAGTCCAGGGACAGGTCCAGCACGTCGTTGGCTGTCGGTTTCAGGTAAGCCAGATCCATATTTATGCCCGAATTCGGGACAGTGCCGCTATTTCTTTACCCTTTCAGGGTTCCTATTATTAGGAAACAATTATGTGATCCGAATTTATGACTCCAAATTAGGCTAGGAGTCCCCTCTCTCCCTCTCTTTTGTAAAATAGGTAGAGACTGTAATTATGTAATCACATGACTATCTACAAATCCCCTTTCGCTCTTCCTTTCTTCCACATGCCACCTTCAGGTTCCACTCTCCTGGTAACTGCAGCAGCTTCCTCTTCGAACAAACATCCAGCCAAGGGTACCACCAGCACCACTAACAGGTCCATTATGATCTGACCTGCTGGGGTAAGAAATATACTGATTTTGTATATGACTGACGTTTGGGCTAGCTCAAAAATTTGGGTCTCTCGACCTCACACGCAGGATCTAGCCGTGATTCTTTTTTGATTCTCCCAACTTATTTTTGACCCTTAGATTGAAGCATTGAGTACACTCCTTCATAAAAGCAGGATCCTCCACCTGAAGGCTGATAAATCTTATTGACAGCGATAATACACCACAGATTTACTCCTGTTGGTGCTCTCAAGGTCAGTAGTTGTGGCTGTTTTAGAATTAGATGGACGTTCCAATATGGGATGCCACTCCTTGCATGCAGCAATTCACGTATTACATTTAGTGGGTTTCGAGTCCTGATCTAGTCCTGCCTTGCCTGGGGACACTGATTTCGTTTGGTGGCACTCCTTACATGACGCCCTCTGTGTACCCTGGATGTATACTTACATTCAGGGGCATATGCAGAATAAGAGTAGCCCTACCTACTTTTAATTAGAGCACGGTGTATTCACACATTTGCGTTTTTTCACTGTTTACATATTTGTTTAGGGAAATTGATGTTTCTGATATTTGTTCTATCTTACTTTTAGAAAATGTATTAGATTCTCCTGATGAAGACGTAACACAAAAAATGTTAACACGTCGAAACCGGTAGAGAAAGTGTGGATAAGGCTATTTATGAAGATTTTCTATTCCTTGCCTATCCGAACTACTGACCATCCACAAGAATTATTGTGATCATTTTGTTTGTTGCTGTTTTTTTCAAAATATAATATATTTTTTGTATAAGAATTGGAATGTCAATTAATTGTGATGTTCCTCATGTGTTTTTAACCTGTATTTTTGGATGTTGTGTATGAATGGGTAAATGTATGGTGTACGACTGAGGACAAATGTGTGAATGATTCAAGAGTATGGATTTTATGGAATTATGATGAGCTTTTTAACAATTTTTCTACTATGTTAAATAAATAATTGTTTGAGTGCAAAATAAATCTGTGATTAAACTCACACAACAAGAAATGTATTAGGTCTAATAAAATCCTTAATACAAGAAATTTAAATCATATCCTCTGGATGTTCTTTTCGAGACTAGTACATGGGAACAGTGACATAGGTACAATGAGGACACAGTAAAAGATTGGTTAAAAACATTACTCGTGTTCTAGGTACCTGGGAACAGTGGGGCAGGTGTATGTTTATTTGAATAAAGTGGTTTTCAGTGCCTTTCTCAAGGCCACGAGTGATGTTTCCGATCTCAGTTTAGGTGGCAGTGAGTTCCAGGATTTTGGTGCTAGAACTTCAAAGCTCGACCCACCGGCTTTGGTTCTGTTGAAGGTAGGAAATGAGAGTTGGTGTGTGTATATGTCCCGTTTAGGTCTGAGTGACTGCACTTGTATTCGTTCAGTTATATAGCTGGGGGCAGATTGGGATAGGCATCTATGGGTGATAGCGAGAGTCTTGAACAAGATGTGCTCTTTGACTGGGAGCCAGTGGGCTTTTTGTCTTGCTTGGGAGATGTGCTCCCTCCTGGGGCTATTGAGGGCTGCTCTCAATGAGTCGTTCTGCGTGATTTGTAGTCTGTTAATATTTCTGGAGGAGGTGCCCAGTAGGATGACGTTGCAGTAGCCCAGTTTTGCACCTATAGTGGCCCTGGCAATGTTGAGGCAATTTTCAGTTGATAAGTGGGGTTTAACAGAATTGATTATTTTGGTTGCGAGTGCTGCTGCTGAGGAGTTATAGCTTACATGTCTATCCATGGACAAGGATGAGTCTAGGTACACTCCCAGAGTTTTTACAGAAGAGGAGACTGTAATTCCAGTGTTCTCAATTTTGAAGTTGCAGTATTTGCCGTCTAGTTTTCTGAGGATTTCTTTAGGGCCCACCAGTAGGATCTTGGTCTTGTCCCAATTGAGACAGAGGCCATTTGCTGCCTTCCAGGCCTGGATGATAGCATAGGAGTCTTGTAAGGTTTTTAGGTCTTGCTCGCAATCACCAGATAGTGGGAGAAGAATTTGTATATCATTAGCATAATTGGTGAAAATGATGCCGAATTCTTCTAGATCGTATAGATTGCAGAGAGTAGGGGAGGTGCAGGAACCTTGCGGTACTCCACAAATAATAGGGGATGGAGTGGCTGATGCTTGGTCTGAGAAAACCCTCATAGCTCTACCCTCCAGGAAGGATGTAATCCAGGTAGTGGCCTCAGTGGAGAAGTGAGTCGTGTCTGTGAAGGGTTTCTAAGACTTTGTGGTCAACTAAGTCGAACGGAGCGGCAGGTCGAGAAGTAAGAGGATTGCAGATTTACCCATGTCCATATAGGAGTTGGTTTAAGTCAAGCAAGGCTGATTCAGTGTCATGCCACGGACGAAAACCAGATTGTCTCTTTCCTAAAATGTTGTGCAATTCTAGGTAGGCTTGGACCTGTAGATATGCAGCCTTGTCCAGAGTTTTCAGCAGGAATGGCACAGTTGAAATTGGCCTATAGTTGTTTGGAGAGACCGGATCTAGGGTGTTTTTTTTTAATTTTTTTAGCAGTGGCTGAACCCATGCTTTCTGAAGAGAAGAGGGTGCTGAACCAGAAGCAAACAAATCGTTAATAAACGTTGTGATGAAGGGTGCTAGTGATTCAGAGCAGTCTTTGATTATGTTAGCTGGACAGATGTCCCCTTTGCGTAGTGAGGGTTTTATTTGCTTCATAACGAGTAGGACTTCAGGAATAGTTACATTGCTAAAGGAAAATGGTGGTGGTGGTGGTGGTGGTTTGCTGTCAGGAGGAATAGGGGGCTTAGAATTAGATGCAGTCACTGTTGTGCAGGTGGTCTTAGGTAGGTTGTCAAAGTTGGCTGTTATTTTATGTTGTTGAAGTAAGTCGATTTTGTCCAGCATAGCCTTCTGGATGTCATTACACCATTTCTCGTCCTTAACAGTTTGATGTTTGGATGTGGGGGGTACGACCAGCTCATTGAAGATGGCGAATAGTGGGATTTAGCATTGTCAATTCTGGTGTTGTAGGCTGCGGCTTTAGCTATGGCTATGGCGTATTTGTATTGCTTAGCAATAGCTAGGTAGGCGTCACGAGTGGAAGCTGAAGGGCAGGATTGCCATTTGTTAAGGGTGTATCTTTTGAATACTTTTAAGTCAAGTTGCTCTTGGTTGTACCATGAGTTAATATGAACAGTCACTTTGCCTTTTTTTTTCTCTAATGGGGCGATTGTGTCGATCACCTCTTTAATAGTGGTATTGTAAAGATCGACCAATTCAGTAGTGTTGCTTGAGAGTGGTGATGCTAGTGCTGAGATTTCTAGGAGCGGGAGGATTCTCTCTTTCGTGAGCAGTTCTTTTTATCTAGCTAGGGCAGCTGGCATGGGAGGGATTTTTAAGGATGCCGCACTTGTTGGGATGTAGAAATGAATGAGATGGTGATCCGTCCATGGTTGTGGGGTGTTAGAGCTGATGTCTACCCCGCAGTTGTGGTTGACTAACCAATCTAGTATGCGTCCTTTGATGTGGGTGGCAGAGTAGACTTTCTGGATGAATTCTAGGTCTAGGAGAGCTTTTGCAAAGGCTTTACTTTTTGTATCCTTGAAGCGGAGATTAAAATCTCCTAAGAGTATGGCTCTAGTGTTAGGTTTGAGGTAATTACCTATGACGTGTAGAAGGTTTGCTTGGAAGTCCAGGAGAGGGCCTGGAGGATGGTTAATGAGATGCATTGTCATAGTGTCGTTAGGCGAGAAGGAGATCTTTACAGATAGAGCGTCAAAGTTATCTGACGTGGCACATTTAATTTGTCTAGCCTCAATTGTTTCTTTGACTAAGGGCAACCCCTCTACCTTTGTGTGTAGGTCTGTCCTGGCGGAGGAGGAGGAGGAGGATGATGTACCCTGGGGGTAGGGACTGGCATATGGCTGGTCCAGAGGCTTCATGTGATCGCTAGTGCGTCTAACTCCAAATCAGAGCTTAGGTCGTGGATTTCTGTGGCATGGGCTTGCATTGATCTAATATTAATGAGTGCAAGCTGGACTTGGGTGGTCGTATTTATGCTAGGTTTAGGTTTGGCAGCGTTGGTGGGGTGTATGGTGATCGGTTCATGGGTCTTTGTAGTATGAGTGTTTGTGTGTGCGCTAGTGTGAGGTGGGTTATAGCAGTGCGTTTGATTCGTGGTGGGCATTTTGGTTGTGTGAGCTCCTAGTCTTAAATTTCTTAAGTGCACGGGTGGCGTGAACAAGGGGGTTGGGCTATTGATGTGGGCACGAATGTTGCGTTATTTGAAGGTTTAGGTGGTGTGTCTGTAGAGCGGGAATTATAACGCTCATTTATGCTGAGGCCCGGCAGGAACGGGGTAGGAGGAATTGAGTCTGAGCAGGGGGGCATGCGAGGGTGGCACTTGGCCTGGTTTAGAGCGAAAAGGTTATACAGGCTGTAAGATCAGGAGGTAGGCGAGTCTATTGGGCGCAATGCCTTGGTGGGCTAAAGTAGAGAGTTACAGGTATTGTGAACTAGTCCCATGAGCAGTAGTAAGCAATGGCAGCAGTGGCAGGAGGCCATTTGTGACAATGGGGTGCTGGGAGCACGTAAATCTAACCAGTAGGACCTCTTTGAGGTGCCGTGAGTGCAGTTCAAGGTTGCTAGAGCATATATAGAGTACAATGGGGCACCGTTAAAATCAAGGGGGCACAGAGTAGAGTAAAATACCATTCTAGACAGCCAGGCATGATAGAGTGCATTGGTTTGGTGTGATGTGAGCCAGTAAGGTACAAGTATGGGACTGTAGGCAGAAGTCAGAACAGACAGTGCATGGGGTGCAGGAGAGTTGCAAGAGTCTCACTGGACAATATCGCAATACCCAACAGCATAACGGTGTTAAAGCATAGCATATAATTTCAGCAAATGGAGACATGTCTGCGGTTATGGCTAAGCAATTTGGGCAAGCAATCAATAGTATAATCAGATACTCTCAGCAGGCACATGGAACGTACAGTAAATCTGCTTGCGTTTGAAGTTGGGCGCCAAGTGAGTTAAGGTCCAAAAGATGCCAGTGGTCGATGACAGATGGAGTGTGGGGGAGTCTTGCAGGCAATTGGGGAAAGGAAGTTAAGCTCCGACAGGGAGGAGGCAGTTGGGCTGCATACAGTATATTGGATAGTCCCGTTTACTGCTGGTTGCATTGACGGCCATAGATTTGCGCCTCAGACACGGCAAGACAGGCACAGACATGAGTCTCTTCATGCGACTCGAAGTATACTGTTAAAGTGGAATCCCTGTCTTGGGCCTTTTCTACAGCCAATTGTAGGTTATTGTTGAAATGCACTTTTTTTTAAAGATATGCATTTTGTTCACCTGGAAGATGAACTTGAAGTCTTATTGTTGTATGCGTATGGCAACAGCTTCCTCTAATGGTGGTAACAAGGAAAGCTGGCTTTTGGACAAACATACATCTGACCTTTATTATATAGTATGATAAGATTGTTACAAGGTGCTAGTTAAAATGGATTAGGTTTATTTAAATCACATATCAAGAAAGCGTTAACAAAAGAACCAGAGCAAGCATGTAATTCCCTGGAGGTTGGCAACTGATTAAGCTGCCAAGTGTTGATGGCTGTACTCGCATCATTTTGCTATGAAACAAACTAAAGAATTGTACATGCCCTGTGAACCCCTACCTCTACCCATACTACCTTATTTAAAGCATTCCAAATGTAAGACTACCACAGTTATTGATTATTTGTTGTGCATGGCAACTCAGGATCTACATCAATTGCTGTACTGTCCACTGTGGTGTAGTGTAAAATGCCTAAAATCATTGGCCCAGAGAGGAGCACAAAGCTGTGGAAGCAACCTTCCACTGGATATTTCATTACAGAAATCCAGCAAGGACTCATTATGCTGAGTATTCCCCCCCAGCCTCCCACATGATCCGCTATCAACAAACACGCCAGAATTAGCATGAGGGCAAGGTAAATATTGTACTGTATATACTCCATCAATTGGAGAGGGTGCTCATACATGACTAAATCCATATTTTTTAAAGAGTTCTAATTTTTTCGCATATATTTTTACTTTCTTCCTCTTAAAATCACTTTCATTCCAATATGAGGCAATTGGAACATTGACTTTGCCTGGCGTCGTGCTTAAAATCTAAAATCAGTTTATCTGGTTCTGAACACCAACGTTCCTGAACATTATTATTTTCTGAGTGAAACCACAGACTCCCTGCTTAAGATGAGAGAACTGTGATCCAGCCTCAATCTCTGCTGTCATTTTATCACAGGATTAAAGTTACTAACAGACTGATCTACCATGCTCATCAAGCTCTGGGTTGGAAATGGTGGACCACAACTGAAATCAAATTTTACAATTGGCCTTGGGTGGAGAGTGATGTAGACCAGATTGTACTGTGTTTATGCAACATCTTTTAGCAGTAATCATTCCAATCTGAAGGTGCTCATCAGTGCTTTTTTTGGATTGCTTGCTGGTACTTAATAGTCCTGGTTTCAGAATCAAAAGAGCAAAACTCTAGAGTGCACACAAAAAAACAAATTGACTTTGTAATTGGAACCAAAGGAGGTCGGGGGAATGGGGAGGTTTAAAAAAAAAAAAAAAAAAAAAAAATCCTTCCTTGAATTTTGTGCCGATATGCACTATTTATCTATAGTACAGTAATGGTGCATCTTTGTGGATATAGTTGGTCCTGGTGCCCCAAGGGTGGTGACTAGGTAACCTGAGGGGTAAAAAGCACCATTATATTTGACCCCATATTCGTTTTTGAAGGCATAATGGGCAAAGACCTTCGGCAAGAAGTACACTGGCTGCGAATCACTGATCACAGATGCCTAAATGTGTTACCCATAGGACACCCAGAAACTAAGAATAATATGGAATAATGAACCAAAACATTCTTCGAATAGAGGATTTATAGAGAGACAGTGTCGTTTCCAGGGGCAAATGCTGCCCAAGTCTGTAGAATTAAACCCAATCAAAGTAGTCTAGGTGCACCTGAAGGGATATTAGAAGCGTATTGTTAAACTCATGAACATGGCTTAGCTAACTGAAAACGTCAACAAGTTTAAGTTTCAAGTACTTTCACAAAAACTTTGCTGAAAGACAACTGACCTTGTTAAAAAGGGCTCACCTTTTTTGTTTGGTGATCAAAAGGAATGTGGCAGCAATTAATATGTATGGTGCACATTTTAATAGATGTTATTTGATAAAGAATTATGTGATCCTGAATCAATATACTGTTTGCTATTCCCACTTTAGAGCAGTTTAAGGGGACAGGGACAGTGCATGGAAGTATGGCAGGCTTTAGGCTATCGTGAAGGGTCAGAAATGAGAGGCGGACACAAAGTGGTAGTGTTCTGAACATCAGGTTTCTTTATTAAAAGAAAAGGATTGGATAAAGGCCTCTGTGTCCCCATCCTAAAGATGTTCCCTACCTAGGAAACAAACTAAAGATCAATCTGTGTCGTCGTCAAACTGGGTAAGCTGTTGTGTCCAAAACATATCTGACCCTCACACTAGAAATGAAACAACTAAGAAGTGCAAGGGAAATGGTCTCTGATCTAGGTTTAGCCAAAAAGTGTTCAAATGTAAAACAAAATCGATACATGCAACAAACATGGTCTCTTCCAAGGATACATCCTTGGATCCAGAGGATGGTTCCCTTCAACTGGATTATTTCAGAAATGGTGGTGAAAGTGTCTTTTCCAAACAATATTCTCTTAAGGATGGTAAGAATGTCTTTCCCATTCAACAACTTCTCAAAGTTGGCAACAATTTCTCTTTTGTATAATATACTCTGAGGATGGCAAAAATGTCTTTCACACAATATCTTTCCAAAGATGGCACAACTGTCTCTTTTATTTAAAAACTTCAAGGATACCTTCCTGGTATCCTCCCCTGCCAGGAATCCTTCTCTGGGTTCCATGGATGCCCTGGTATACTCTGCGGCCAGGTACATTTTCCCCAAAGGCTCAATGCCTCTTCTTTTTAACAGGACTTCTTTCAATGTTCTCCTAGTCTTTCAGTATAGCACAGTTGTACTCCTGCACTTAAAACCATTTAAAATCGATTCTTAATTTGTTTGTGCACTACAATTCAAATGCTTGCGTTTGCTGCACATTGCAAATTTTGTAAAGTTGTGACTGTCCTTCTGGCTGAGCCTCAACCACTCGACCACCACTACAGCACACGAGGCTGAATCCATTCCAAGATGGCTGCCCGTGCCTTCTGAAGCCTCCCCTCTGTGCTTCCTTCACCTGACCTGAGAAGCCGGATGATTGGCTCTCCCAGCGTGCCTCTCCACCTATCAGGCGACGAGGCGTGAGCCCAGCCCCTGGAAAGGCTCTGTGATACAAAAGCTCAGTGCCTGATGCCCAGAGCACTCGAAAATCGTCTGTGCTGGAGCAGGAGCTCCTAGCCACTGCTGGAGCAGTGACCCATTGCTGCTGCACCTTGTGCTGGACTGCACCAGGTTATGTCACGTAGCCCTAGCAATTGTGACTCCCAGGGTTATTCTTAGCGCGTTAGGTGCGGTAACCATTTAAAATCGATTCTTGGTTTGTTTGTGCACTACAATTTGTTTGTGCACTACAATTCAAACGCTTTTGTTTTCTGCACATTGCAAATTTTGTAAAGTTGTGACTGTCCTTCTGACTGAGCCTCAACCACTCGACCACCATTACAGCACACGAGGCTGAATCCATTCCAAGATGACCGCCCGTGCCTTCTGAAGCCTCCCCTCCTCTGTGCTTGCTTCAACTGACCTGAGAAGCCGGATGATTGGCTCTCCCACCCTAGTTCTCCACCCATCAGTCGCCGGGAGGCGCAAGCCGGCCCTTCCGGGAAAGGCTCTGAGGGCAAGGCCAACAACTGTCCAGAGACTATCCTGTGCTGACCAGAGCCCAGGGCCATACCCCCTGCTAGTTTATGAGGTTGTGAGTAATCCATATCGGTCTTACCTACTCCACCTGTGCCCCTTACCTTGTCCACTCAATCTGCTCCCTTTATTACCTTTACCGGCATCTGCTATGTGTCCCAGTCACTGCATTGGACGTTAAGGTTGCTTAAAACACTCGCAACAGTGCGCCACCTTTAGACAGACCTATGTACTCTACATTCTGGTAGACATCTCTACTATCCCCTCTCCTCATAGACAAATCACATTTATGTGTTCGTTATTAATGCATTTGAACTTGTGCCTTTCTGCATTTTAATCGACTGCCTTTTTGGCTCCCTCTGCTAAAATCGAATCTAGGTATCTCTACCCTAATACACTGCTACCGCGGTTACTGCTGCCTTACTTTCTGTGCACACCACTGCATCTACGGTGGTCATTGTTATTATTGTTTAACATTGTGTGCAATTGCCTACGACAGCACCTCTACCTCAACCACCCCTTTTGTAGATCTGGTAGGCATCTGCTTTTAGACTGCATTAGGCCAACATGCCCTCCACCCTCACTACTCTATTTGCAAGAATACTGTCCACCCCACTCTACCTCACATGGCACACCGGTGGGACAGTACCCAATTACACCACCGCCTCCCTCCACTACCCCAATCTTCACAACACCATGAATATGCCATCCATTGCTCACCACACCAACCCTTACCTCAACAACCCAGCCTTATGGCTCCAAGACTTTGCTTCTAGACCTTCACCAAACATACCATGTTCCATCACCCTGAGAAATGCCAGACTTGGCTCGCGACTCACGCACGCATCCCATCACTCTGTGCATCTTAACAAACAGCCTCCGACCGCCACCGCATCCACACACTTGAAAAACCCATCATCACCTCACCCCAACCTCCCTAACACTAGCAATATTAAGGGTGCATTAATCAATGTCAGATCACTCACGGCTCTAGAAGTGGCTGACCTTATTCTTACCCTCAACCTAGACTTTATGGCTATCACCGAAACTTGGCTTCACGCAGCCTCTGGCCCAGTACTCTCCCTTGCCATCCCTGCAGGTTACAACATTATCAGACACGACCGTAACTCTAACCAGTCCAAAGGTGGTGGCATTGCCATCATTCATAAAAATGCTATAAACTTCCACCTCTCCTCTGTGCATCACTTTTCCTCTATGGAAGCACTGACAGCCAAACTAGCCGTCACTCCTAACCACTCTATCACCTTCCATCTACTTTACCGGCCTCCTGGGCCGCTATTCACCTTCGCTGAGGACCTCTCCAACATCATCACTCATAACACCAAAACCAAATCCCAAGCCTCGATATTAGGGGACTTTAACCTGGGCCTCACTGATCCCAATGACACTGCTGCCATGACTATTGATAATATGCTTATGAATGCAGGATTCATACAGCTTATCAACCAACCTACCCACGTTAAGGGCAGAACCCTCGACTGGCTAGCCTCCCACAATTGTCCTATCCATATCATCTCTAACCAACAGTATGCATGGACCGACCACAACTTAATTACGTTTAACATTCAGTCCAAACCTGCCAGCCTCTCTCCTACCATTGCACCGGCTACTGCCACCCGCAATAAACGTGACATCACTTGCGACTTGCGACCTCCTCCTCCTCCTCCTCCTCCTCCTCCTCCTCCTCCTCCTCCCCCCCTCTCAATGACCAGGTTCGCTCATGCTCCGACCCCACGGCTATGGTTGACACCTTTAACCTCGCTATGCAAAAAGCCTTAGATATCATCGCCCCATCCAAACTGACAAAACCCAAACCTCGAGCCCACCTGAACTCTTGGTTCACACCCCAGCTCAGAACCCTGCGCAAAGAAAAACGATTTGCGGAATCACATTGGAAAAGCAACCAGTCCGCAGACAACAAATCGTGCCTCCTCCTGGCCACCCTTAACTACAAGGAAGCCATATTCCAGGCTAAAAAAGACACCGAACAAGCCAAATCCAACACCAAAGAATTGTTAAGAATCCTAAAAGAACTTGAAACCCCTGTCACTGCACCAGACACTTGCATCAAAGATAGCACTTGGTGTACCAAAATCCAAGAGGCTCTCCTCGGCAAGATTGCCACCCTCCAAATTAAAATCAATAACAAACAATCAAGCCTACAATCAAGCCTACAATCCAACCCACAACCCAACCCTATCCCCACCCTAAACCACCCCATCCCAGACTCTCTGACTCCTTTTAGCTTCTCTCCACTCTCCATTTCCGAAGTGGAAAACATCATCACTAGCCTTAAACCGACCAACTGCCAAGGCGACCTATAATCAAGGAAGCAGCTCATGACCTAGCGCAATTCATTACTACACTCATCAACTCTTCCTTTAGCTCTGGGATCGTACCTGACAATCTAAAGGACGCGTGGGTCATCCCCCTATTGAAAAAACCTATCCTGGACGCTATTATAACCACAAACTAAAGGCCAATCACCACGGTCCCGTTTTTGCTAAAAATCCTCGACCATGCAGCATATCTACAAATTCAAGATCACCTTGAATCTAACAAACTCTTGGGATTTAGGCAATCTGGGTTCCGGCCATGTCACGGCACTGAAACTGCCCTCATAGATTTAAAAACACAGATTGAAGATCTAAAAGACAAAGGCAAACTTGCTCTCTTGCTCCTCTTGGACCTCTCGGCGGCCTTTGACCTTGTCAATCATGAAATCCTCTCCCACCACCTTAAATCAGCTGCACACTTCTCCGATAAAGCTACAACCTGGATTAGCTCCTTTTTAGACAATAGATCTATGCGCGTGTTCTCTCCACTAGCAGCCGCCCCACCTGCACCTGTCTCCTGTGGAGTGCCACAAGGATCTTGTGTGTCACCCACGTTGTATAACGTGTTCACCAAACGATATCTTGGACTATCTGGGTGTCAATTACACCAACTACGCTGACGACACCCAGATACTAATCCCCATCTCAGGTGACTACACTGCTGACTCCCTCGCTATCAATGTCATCTACCAGGTCATCCAGGCCTGGATGGCTCAACACGGACTCTATGATGGACTGAGCTCCTTATTCTTGGTTTGCCACAAAAACTTACCAAACTCGACCCTGCGTTCAAGTTCTTCATCATCAATGGGAATATTATCCCAACCGCCAAGGACACAAAAACCCTAGGGATCTACATTGACACGACCCTATCCCTGACCAGACAAACTAACTCAGTCTCCTCCGCAGCGGCATATACCTGCAAGCTTATTACAGCCTGTCGCCCTTTCCTCTCCGCAACCAATTGTGTCACCCTGGATAGAACTCTTGTATTATCCAAGATTGATTACTGCAATACACTGTACCTAGGCACCAACTGCTGCAACCTAAACAAGTTACAAATTGTCCAAAACAATGCGATTACAGCTGCCCTCAACATTCCCAGGCGCCAACACACATCCGACACCAGACGCAATATTTGCTGGCTCTCAGTCCCACACCGTAGCTCCCTGAAAACCCTGGCTCTTACCCACAAATGCCTTCATAACCAAGCTCCCTGCTACCTGGCCAACCGATTTGCCCTCCACAACTCCATTAGTCCCCGCAGAATGGTTCATTTAAACTGCCTTGAGGTTCCACGTTTCAATCTTCAAAGATCAGGTGGAATTAGCTTCCCCATCTTGGCAGCTAAACTCTGGAACATGCTTCCTAATGAGCTTAGAGCAGAACCCTCATTCCCGAGATTCAAACACCTTACAAAAACCTGGCTGGCCGCGCAGGACATTTAGCTCTGGGTTCTCTGCTTAATTTGTCCATGTATATATAATCTGCTTGTCCTCTCATTGTTATTATTATACCTGTAAATTCTGTATTATACCTGTAAACTTTGGAATTATGGTTCTGTTTGTTTTTCCTATGTTGTAACTAAGTGAAGAGCCCGGTTGCCCCTGGGCCTGGTGCGCTAAACAAATAAATAAAATACAAATATGTACTTCATTGGTTTTCGATATTACTTGTTCCAACTGTCCCCGGAATGCCATTTCATATAAGGAGACAAACAAATGTGGTCTTTCATCCTCTTCATTAACATATATCTGCTTATAACATTTGCTCCAATTTTCCCCATCTTGACATTTCATGCACGAGGATTTGTGCAAATTCTGACTCCCTACTTGATCGGTATTCAAAATTGACTTTCAATTGTTCATGAGCCTGTCAGTACACCGAGGGTTCCCACTGCCGCTGGGCCAACGCACCGTTAATTTGAAAAAGTTTCCAACCTTTCGCACACTGCTGCAGCGAAGTTCTCACTCTGGAATGGCATCTCCTGCCTTGTAAACCCACTTTCAGCTTTCCCACCGGCCCCGTGTTGACTTGCCGGTGAAGCTATTGCTGTTTGGCGCGACTGCGCCTCTGACTGCTTTGCTGTTGCTGGTTTTTTAGTGGTTCTTCTCTGGTGCCTGCCACGCTCCCCTAGGCCTCCCGCCACTTGGTAAGAAATGACGACATGCTGTAGCTTGAAAGCATCTGCCTCCTGCTGCCCAGTCCGTTCCTGTGTGCCCGCCTTCTCCTGCGATCCCGCTTCGCCCGCCTCACTTCTCTCCAACTCCTGATGGAAAGCGCAAGCCATTTTTAAATGTCCCCGCACAGCGGACCTCCATTGTTACAACTAGTTTGCGTGTTTGGCTTGAGGTTTTCTGAACAATCCATAATAACTCCTTTGTCTCAGTACTTGAAGCGTTATGGGAGTTGGAGTCCATAAGATTGTTAAGAACAAAAGCATCAGAGGAAAAAAGTTAAATGGAGTTGTGTATTTGAGGAATTAATGGGTTTCTGCTCAGAATGGCAGTACGCCATCAGTATAGTAGGTGTTATAGCGCCTTCTTCAAAGGGGGGGGGATGCTGCATCCCTCCTAATGATCACAACCTGGCGGCAGTAATCCCCTCCCACATGATCCTCCCTTCATAATACCACCCCCAGGGTCAAGATCAGGTAGTGGCTGCCGTCCGCTGGCCATGTGTGGGGAGACTATCATCAGGGAAATCAGTGATGACTCCCCAGAATTCACCACACTATGCAAGGTTTTTCTTGACCATTACAGCGGGGGCGTGACGGTTCTATGGGGCAACACTAAAGGTTCTAGGAGTTCGGATTCCGCCTAAAAAGTCTGTGGAAAAATAGAGTCTCAGGTCAATGTCCCCCACTGTTTCTTAGGCTGCGCAGATAATTTGTTATACAGACTAGTGACAATTATCCCGTCACACAGAGGGTGGGAGCAGCCTGCAGAGGTCAGGCCCTTTTACAGGCCCTGCAAGTCCTTGGACTTAATTCTTGGCACTAGAGAAGACTAACATGTTAAATCTTAATGTCACAGACTCTTGCAAATGGGACGTCACAAGAACACAACACTATACTGTACCCCCATATCTAAAACTTTCAGGGCTCATACTGTAGAAAAAGGACAGAAAATGTATTCAATAATACTGTACTGTAACTAGGGAAAGTGAGACTTCGTACAGCAGAGTCTTTAACAGAAGGGGACATTCTAGAAGGATGTGTGGAAGGTTCCCAGAAGAGTCATCTACAAAAGGAGCATGTGTGTAAAAACAGACGTTTTCGTAAAAAGGCACATAGGTTTTCTGGCTGCACAGTCCATTGAAAACCTGCCTGGAGCATTGGGAGAGTGGCAGCATAAAGCACTCTCGATGGATGGCAAGATTACTACTGTATAGCCCTTGGCTAGTAGGGGTGTCACAGTATTAGTTTTATGACGGTACGATAACCTTCTTGCCAAATGACGGTATATCATGGTTATCGCGGTATAGCAGGTGGAGTTAACTAATCTTAAATATTTTCTAAAAGGTCATAAATTGACAGATTTATCAACACAAACAAAACCAGGCACCCAGGGCCAGAATTGGGCTTTTCAACATACTTTCCACTGAAATGCCACCCCTTGCTTCCACCAAACACACGTGTGGAGAGGAGGATGTGGGGGTGGGGAGCCCTGCTGCGACTGGCAAAGCAAACTGAATAGCTTTTCTTAAGTGGTCATTTAGGCTTTTAGCTCCCCCACTGGCTACTGGTGAAGATGAACATGTTGCCATCTTGATAACCTGCATGCCACAGATCAATGGAGGCTGATGGTAGTATACGCTTGTGCGCATATACACACACACACACACACACACACAAAGCCGCCAACCCAAAGTAAACCCTTTTCCTTCTTGGCACTCTATTTATTCTTCCTATTGCTAACATACTGATTTTGTGTCTGGCACGTGTGGTTTATGGAGTGGCATTAACTACTGCTCCAACTGAAACTACTTTGCAGACGGCACATCCAACGGTGCAAGACCAAGACTGTGCAGCACTTGCTTACTGCAGCCTTTACAAATCAGATTGAAAAGCACACTTAACGGTATGAACGGTATACCGGTATAAACAGTGTAACGGTTATTATTGTTCAATTAAGTGGTTCACGGTATCTTTAACGGTATACAGTTATACTGTTACATCAGTATTGGCTAGTCTGGTGTAAACAAGTAGGGGGTGGGGCTTAGGAGCTTAAGGTGTGATCCAGGCAGTGGGGGACGGAGGGAGGGGTATGGGGGAGGGAGAGTTTCAACTACAAGTGCAGCCTTTGAGGGCAGGGGATGAGATGGGTCACCATTCTTCACCTGCTGTGACGTATCTAGCAACATCGTCACTGATTCTCTGGAGGGAAGCTCCTCCTACGTGGCCAGGGAAAAGGCCAAAGCTACCCGACACTGACCCTGGGGTAGTTATCTGCAGGAGGACCACGCAGGGGAAGACAAACTCCATGGTGGCAAAAAAATATTAGAGTTTAACAACCCTTCAGTGGTAACTCCTAGTAATACCCAAGGACTTCTACCACACTCCTGTATGGCTTATTGTAATGTGGATGCTGAATTCCCAGGCTTTCTTAGCCAACAATAAATATTATGCACCCCCTACCCCCTTTTCTAGTACCGAGACAAGAAAAAGGGACAGAGTAATGAGGATGACTTAACATGGCAAACAAACATCACGTTCTAGTTTTTGGAAACTACTAAGTGAGACTGGGACATTTAAAATGCACACAGCTGAGCAACCAGAGAGCGAGAGACAGAGCTTTCCACTACATCTGACTTTATCAGACGCTCTTTTGGACACCCAAGGAGAGCCGAACGCAGCTCAGAAACCAACGGAGACAGCGTGCAGTGAAGACAAGCCAGGAGAAGTTTGCTGCGTCCGTAGCACGGGCAGCTGGAGCTGCCAGACTCGAGGAAAGCCAAGCCGGAATGAAGTGGCTCAAGGAAGGCTTTGCCGGTCGATGGGTGAGAAGCAGAGAGGACAGAGAAGCACAACATACACCGAAGACGCAGAGTAACACTGGTAAACCAAGGGAGAGCACATGGGTTTCCGGGGCACTTCAGAGCGAATACTGCATGCCAGCCCCAATGTGAGAGCGCAACAGAGAAGGCCATATATTTAATACAGAGACTAACCTTACAAAAAGCTTGAGAAAGCAATATAATTGATACGGCTACGAACACTGCAAAAAGGCTAAGTGAAAATAACATAATATAATATAATTGATAAGAACATGTGGAAAAGCCTAAGTGAGAGCGTGAAATTAATACAAAACCAAACATTGTTTAACTCAACCAAAGCCAGGACAATTGATGCAAAGCTTGTGAGGAAAGGCTCAATGACCCAGTACTGGAGAAGTGTTGTTTCTTGGGTACAAGAAAGAGCGAAAAGAAAGGGGAGAAACCCTGGCAGGATAATGAACCAGGCAACGGTGAATCTGGGACTCGCACCCAAATCAGAAAGGTGCAACACCCTGGCAGGGGTGAAAGAAGAAGTGAGCAAAGCGGGTAAAGAACCCCACCTTCAAAGTATGGAACATTGATCAGGAGGACCCATGCCCCTTTGTAAGCATTAGCTACAATACCCTGGCAGGAACGCATACCATGGAGAGGAGAAGGATTAAAGCAAGAGACCATAATGGTCGATGCAGAAAGGGAAGAGCCTTACGCCTTTTGAGCAAACAAAGAGACACGAGAAGTAACAAAACCGAGAAGCCCTGGCTGAAGAGTAAATCAGGGGTAAGAAGTTAATTGAAAAAATATGAAGCTGTGGAATAGTGACAAAAAGGGGAAGCTGTATCCCTTGAGAGAGGAACAAGGTCAATAAAGGCAGAGAAAATAAATATCACAAAGAACGGCGACATTGAAAGGAAAGAGGGAGACAATGGAAGTCCCCGTTGCTTCGGAGTAACAAGACCACCATTGAATCAGTGAAGACTGAAGGGATGCAAGGGTGGAATCGTTCCCTCCTTCCGTCATGCTTGGGCGTTTTCTTAGCGGCAAATCGAGTGTGCACAACCCTTTAAGGAAAGTACAGCCAGGTGCTTGGAAGTTGGCATGGTAACACGGACGTCCTGCATACTCTTCCTGGGTCTACCGCAGGCGCTGAACAACGCGCAGCGTTGTCATGTGACAATGTGTTCTTAAGCACCTCCCACACAGTTGCCGGTGCTTCTGATTGTAAATTGGTGACGCTTTGAAAGTTACGTACTTTGTTATATACTTGCATCCAGTCTCCCTAATTCTTGGAACCCTTCCTCGCCCCGTCCCTCTTGTATTTGGTTTGCCTTGAGACTGCATGCCGGATTGTTTCTTGGAACTGCTTGGCCTGTGTCGTTCTGTTTCATCGCTCTACTTGTGAACAGACCTTGGATTGTTACCTGACCTGCCTTGCCTGCGTCCCTTGTACCTTGCTGCTGCTCCTGACCTTGGACTTCTCCCGACACCGTCTGCCTGCCGTTTTTGCAACCTCCTTGCTCTATCTGTTGCCGACCCGGATTGTTTATGGATTTGGAACTGTGCGTACGCATTTTGGATTTTGAACTATGTGTTGGTAAGTACACGAACTTGAGACTGACAGGGTACTAGGTGTCCTCATGCCGTCGGGATTGGGTGCTGGACTTCCCTACTCATTGTGGATCTGTCTTCCTGCTCCATCATGCCTGGATCTCTTCTTAGGCAGGAAAGTGGACATTTGTATGGTAAGCCTTCTAGTCATTGATTGTGGTGTTCTGTTGGGGGGTCCGTACTGATATTCTTGGGTTTTCTCTTTTAGGGAAGACGGCAGGAGCCTGCATATATACCCTACACCACTTTTGACCGCTTCTTGATATTTGAAATAAGGTCAGAGGGTATCACCTATGAGTGTGGTTTATGCCCTGCTATATTTCGCATTGTGTTAACCACTCACTTCTTTTGCAGGTCCAGTACCTTATCTACACAACCTGCATCTACTCCTGCAGTACCTGCATCTCCTCCTGCGGTACCAGTGTCATCATCTGCAAACGTCTGCAGTACCTGGGTCTCATACAGTATCCTTTCTTTACACTAATTGACCGTTTTGGTTGTGGTTTTCTAGAACCAGGCAGGTACATTAGCGAGAAAAACTCGTCTACTACACTACGTGGGCAAACCGCATCCGACACCTTTCCCCCTTTAAACTGAGATAAAGTGGATAAAAAGGAATATGCAGGGAGAGAGTCATCTCCTTGCGAAACATTGGAACAGTATTGACTTTACCGGAAGTGACGTGAACATTTTGAGAAACCAGACGAAACATAGGGGAAGGGAGACCCCTTTTCCTGGTAGAACATTATTTATTTTCGTTTCGGCACTATAGAACTTTATGTTCTAAACTTCAAGAATAAGCTAAACGTTTATGGCTCAGAAAAATCCACTTTATCACCTAGTATTTAGTTTAGCATTTAAAGGTCACTTTAGGGTTTTGGACACAGGACGTTTTATTTGTGAAACGTCCGTACATAGACGTTCATTAGCTTTGCCCAGGCAGGGAAACCCCTCACTGACTTAGGATTTTCCCAACCCCACTTATTATTTTGACAAAAAAAAAAAAAACCCACAATAACCAACATCTAACAAGCCACTGGGTCAGTCCTACTCTTGATCGCTTACCTATAGTGTCGCCAGGGGTCCGGCTCAGCCGATACAAAATAGGGGACCACAGAAATTGTAAAATTAACTAAGACTAGTCCCACACATTATACATCGGGGGAAAGGTTAGCTCCAACCTTCTTTTCCACCAGTGGGTCGGAACCTTCATGAAGAAATCAATAATCCATTTGTCATCCTGGTCATGGAATAGGAATCGGAATGTTTCCCTTGACTTAACAGACCATCTTACCCATTAAGGAAAAGGTGGACGGAAACAAGTATAAACTTTTCTTTCCCCTCAAGTACCAGAATCCCAGTAGGGACAAAGTCCTCATCTCCCTAGAACTCAGGATAGAGGCTCCCAACAGTTGTGCTATCCATCTTATACCCCTGGGATAGATTAGGCCGATGGGGAGATTAATAATATTGTCCCTCCTGTCCAGCGGGAAGGAGATACAAATTGCCCTCCTGAATGTTTCCTATAAATCAATACAGATCAAAGAGGCGAGCCAGTGGGTTATTTGGTATATGAAACCCTATGGGAACCTCCCTTCCAGAAAAGCTGTAAGCAAAGGGGTGGGGAGAACTCAGAGCCAACCAGTGGCAAATGGGATCACAAAAATTGTTAGGGTTTAACTCTGCTCGTTCCAGCTTGGAGTACACTAACTCTAATTATGATCAGAGTCAGCATTGTCATGGAGAAGGATGAAATCTGTGAATACCCCAATCTCGCACAAAAATGACAAGACTACAGGACTTGAAAGTGCCACTCAAAAATCTTGAAAATGTTAGTCCACCCAACCATCAGATAGGGATTTTTCAACCAACCCTCCAACATATGAAAGCGCTAGTCAAGACCTCTACCAGGGAAATTAATAGTCTTTACAATTCCCCACCTTCTTCGGAATCCTTAGAGGACCCCAATCCTAAGTCTTTCCCACTGGGAAAACAAGAGATTTAGGAGAACCCTAGTTCAGAGAACTTGCACCAAGACTGCCTTCGGGAAGAGCTGGAAGGGGAGAAACCATCCACTGCAGAGATAACCTTGTTTCCTGAAGTCAGAAGATCAGGAAAGTCAGAGTCCTCCTTTGACTAATAGGACCGCCCAATTACAAGTTCCTATGTTAATGAAAAGGACTTCTGATCTCCTTTTGGGAGACGATAGACAGGAAACCATCCCCATCACTGATGAAAAGGTCTCATCCCCACCCAGGTTCATAACTTAATAGGAAAAGGAAAATATACCACTCTACCTTCCCACGCCCCTCCCTCTCCCCCCCGCCCCTATTTACCATAAAATACAAGCCAGATCCCTAGTGGGAAAAAAAATTGGATCCCCTCCCTCCCTCCAAAGTACTACCCAGTAAAATAGGAGGAGCATGAAATATCTACCGTGGGGATCCCCTTTTTGATTTACAAAGATCAGACCTACCTGAAAGACTTAAGATAATGGGTCGGGTCCAAATACTATAACGAAAGGGCCATAAACGGAAGATAGAACATTCAGTATACCTTTTCCCCCTATATTCGAACAGCAGTGTTATTCCTGTGGTGAATCTGGACACCGACAAACTGTTGCCCTTTAAATAGGATAGATTTCCCAACTATAGCACCATTAAAAGAACACCATCAAGAGAAGGGAGTTAGGAAATCAACGGTTGAACCATCTTACTCTTAAATCGCATGCACTAGCTACAGAAGCTGTGCCCTTACATTTTTGCAGTGACAAAAAGGAAGAGAATACAGCTTTGCACTGTTTCCTGAACCACAATCCTTACAACAGTATGCTGTAGTTCTTACTGCGCCCTGTAGAACAAGTGCTGCATCACGTTCACCTAAATTACAAAGCCACTGCAAACTCAGCGATCCAGGATTTATTTCTGCACATTCACTCTTATGCCCATTTCAATTTGAGAAAATAAAATAAGTGGCAATGCAATTGAGGGTTCAGTGGCAAAAGGTAGTAAATGACTTGGGAGGTGGGATCCAAGGGGTCAGAAATGCGAGACAGAGGTAGACTTTGCTCACCGGGTGCAAGTCAATTTATTTAAAAAGGGGGGGGGGTAAAAGATAAATGCCTCTTTCCCTGGCTTAATAAGGATGTCCCTCCCTAAAACTAAAGAAAAATGACCTTGTATCCAAAAGGTATCGGACCCTCGACTAATATACACAACAAAATTATACAAGGTTTGTTTGGCAGTCTCAAGTTCCACAAAATAACACATCAATTCAAATTTTTAAAGTTTTAGAAAGTAGTCCTTGTGACTAGGGTTGGTCCTTCTTCCCCAGGACCAATTCAGGAAAACCTTGAGCACATTCAAGGAGGTTCTTAAAGTTCCATTCACCGTAGCACAAAAGGTCTTTCATTCAATATATCCTTCCAATTGGCAAAGTGAATATCTCTCTTCCTCAGGCCTGTTCATAAAATCAAAAACAACTGATATTTTTTTCCCCGCGCCCATCTCTTGCTTGGCAAAACAAAAGTCTTTTCCTCAAAACACAAGATCATAAAACTCAGGACAAATGCTAATTTCTCAAAGGTCAAGCAATTGGTAACACATCACACGTCTTCAAAAGAAACACTTTCTGTAACGCAACAATTCATCAAGACGAGGTGATGGAGGTAACACTTTTCCTACACACCTTTTGACCACAACCATAGTTCTTTAAAATCACCTTCTGCTTTCCTGGTATACTCGACTGCCAGGACTAACTACTATTGTTTCCTTTCCTGGTTCACTCGCCTGCCAGGATAAAACTCCTACAATTGTACTCTGTGGTAATGCTTGTGCCAAAACTCTCCAAACCAGTATTTTAAGTGAAGAGACGTGAACAACTTCTTCTCTTTATAGCCTCTCGACAAAGGGGGTTATAGCTCTTCCCAATTGATATTCCATATAAGGGAAGATACTCCCCTGTTGTCTTTGAATGATTCTTATACTTCATTCCGGCTGTAGACAATGCAGGTTACAGTTCTCTCGCCCTTGATCTATCCTACAAGGAGGGTTTTGCTGCTACAGCCTTTGTTTTAGGATTATGCAACCTCTCGGCTGCTGGCAATGCGGGTTACAATGGTCTCCCAACTGGTATCCATTGTTAGGAGAGTTGCACCCAGTCTGCCTTGATATCACTCCTCTGCGACTTTGCTAATGCGGGCTACAATTGTCCCCTAATTGATATCCCTTGTTAGGAGAGCTGTGCTCAGTCTGCCTTATTTCATCTACTTAGTATCCATAATCATCATGTTCACCTAGCGGCTTTTCTCGGAGCGCTCCGTGGCCAACTGCTTCAGACCAACTCGCCAGTATTCCTTGGTGTCTCCTACAGGCTCACGGGTGCTGTTCTAGAGCTCTTTGGGTCCCTTTGCCGCGATACACACAGTCCTTCAGGAGAGTTCTGACAGATCTGTGTGCTCTCCGGTTCACCTTTTGCACCCGATCAGTTCACAGCATGTGGGGAGCTTGTCTCCCACACGGCATAGCTTTCTTCAGACCGACTTACAGCTGCGCACTCTGTACACGGCCACGCTTCTTATGCTTCCCCAGCATCTTCCCGCACGTAGTACTGCTGCTGCCACTACTACTACATCATCATCATCAACTTCTCCTTCCTCATCCTTCCTCTGCACCTGAATCTCATTTATACATTCCAAGTTTCTGCTCAGGTGATTTCTGCTACAACTAGACCGCTCAATATACTTCAACTACACACATAAATATACACTGCAATGAACACCCAAGAATTCTTTAGAATGCAGCTATCCGCCACTCGGCCTAGTTGCACACACACTCATATACAAGCACCTCAGGCAGGATGCAGTCACCCCATATCATTCGGCCATGCTGCAGACCTCACACAACCTCCACACTACACGTAGCATTACAATGCAGTTACCCACCACAATATTCTGGCTGGCTGCTGTAGGGGAGGATTGGTCCAAAGGACCCTCCTCGCCCACGTTTTCTCCTCAGGTGAGGACCATGGCTCATTGGGTGACCCCTCATACCACCCGGGCCCAGGTGGTGGAGGGTCCACCTGGTGATGACATTGCCCACACGTATCAAATATATATATATATATATATATATATATATATATATATATATATATATTAGCTAGGCCCAGAAACCATTTTCGCCTACCAAGGATGGGGTGAGCTCAGTGCACTGTAGCGCGGCCCCCACCCTCGGAGGGTTTTTCGATTAGCCCTGTTGCCGCAGCTCCCTGGCAGATCCGCTGCAAGCACGTTCCCACGAGCTAGACGGACATGAGCTAGCACAATGCACTGACACTAACATTTTGCCGTCCGCAGTGTATCACTGCCCCCAGAATGGCCCGGTTGGCAGGGCCTGGGTGATGGGAAGGTCTGCTGAACGGTCCTCTGAGAGAAGAGGAAAAGTACCCAGATACGACTGTAAAAAACTACTTGTTGTCTTCTCTCCATGTATACCAAAGATACCTGGAGAATCGTGTAGTTAGTATACATAACACCAGCC
Organism: Ambystoma mexicanum; assembly: GCF_040938575.1. Classification (NCBI taxonomy): domain Eukaryota; kingdom Metazoa; phylum Chordata; class Amphibia; order Caudata; family Ambystomatidae; genus Ambystoma; species Ambystoma mexicanum. The sequence goes on from NC_090940.1 coordinate 546,789,778, forward strand.
ATGAAGGACCCATACCCCTATAGGGGTGGGCCAATGACAAAAGCATTCCAGGGGAGTGGTCCTTAGATGTATTATTAAAAACAGCACACCCTGCGGTCCCGCGCCATAACTGAACTAATGCTGCTAGAGTACACAAGAAAACGAATGTAACCATACGGGGGGCGCCTGTGAAGGGTGTGCGAGAATGTACTCGTCACGCATGAATGTTCAAAGCCCCTTGCGTGCCACCACCATCGCATACAGTGGCGGTTCATTTTCTATGTACTACACCAACCTCAATGCTACCTCACTTACTGCAATTGTATATGCATATAGCTAAATACTGTAGTTGTCGAACCATAGTGTACGTATAAGGTGCTTAGGCTGGATATAAACTAAGACACCTCCAGCGAAGTGAAATGTATGTTTTCAAGTAATTCAAACAAATATTATAAAGTGTTCTAATGATTGTGATGTTTTCGCCTCTAAAAACCGGCAACACGCGAGGAAGATACCTTTGTAAGAATGTGCAAGGCCATTTTCCCTCCCACCCTGCAGAGGCTGCCAAACATGAGAGCAGAGGCCCGCGCCGCGCTGCCCTACCTCCCCCAACCAGACTGGAGCCGCTTCAATGATGTGCAACCCCCTCTGCCGCACCCAAGGCCACGGGCCGCCACCTGCATTATTTACAGCACAGCAGTAAACCTCTGCATGAACCCACACTTCCAAGGGAGCCCCCTCGTAAACCCCACAACCCACCAGATCATCCTAGACTTATGGCCCTGTGCAATCCGGACACCCAACACTGTGGCAACACACCGCGGCACATTTATAACCACATCTAACAGGACAGGGAGGCTTGTACCGTCCGTCCCATGCCCTGAAGCTTAGCCCCTCAACCTATGACACCGGTCAACAGGACGCTGGTAACCATGCCCTGACGAACGACCATTAGACCCCTTGCAAGGTGCATTCCTCCTGTGTTGCATTAACCTGTAGAGTAACCTATTGGAAGATTTACTAAAGAAGACAATATTGTAGTAACTGAATGACTGCGGTGTGCATGGCCTAGGGCAGATAAGTCAGGAAAAGACATTCATCTCTGACACTGGCCGCACTGGCACACCAACACCGCCCGGATGAACTCTGCCAACCTGCCAAGCTCAGCCCAACCCACAAGGCTGACCAGTGACGTTCTCCAGCCACGGCCAACCGCATTGCAGAAGCACCTATAGTTAGTCATCGCCACCCAATCCCATTGTATTTGTGCCCCCTATAGTATGTAGGTTCTTATGACGTTTTTTGTAAATATATACGCCTGTCTTTGCTATTGTCAGACAGAGCGCTCTCGGAGTTTGCAGAGTTCTTTGCATGCCCTATTCTGATTGATAAACTCCCATTTAAGCTCACCCGCACTCTGTCTTGGCTTCATTCCCTACCTGGGAGAGTCCTTCATTGTCTCTCATTGCGGGGAGGATCGTGCTTGCTGGGGACGCTTGCTTTCAGTGGTGACCCCGAAAGCGTGATATTTATTATTATTTCTTCCCGATCTAACGCTACCGTCCCCTTTTGGCACGAGAATCTCCGGTCGAAAAGGGATACGCACGGTGAGCCGGCACCGGGAGGCTGGCCGCCAACGGCGACCGGTACACTAAGAAGTGCGCACTCAAAAGAGAGGGGGTACGGGATCCCAGTTGCAAAATCCCTTTGAGTACCGCTCGCCGGAGCCGGGGCTGACTGTTGAGCTGACGGCGACACTGCCTGGACGGACCCAGTTTCGGAGACTATCGGTTCAAGACGGGCACGTGAGTATCGAGTGCGAGCGATTGTAAAGGGAGTGGGGGAAGGAGTGTAGGACAGGGAACAAAGGGGGGGTACGCAGATCTACTAAGGATCATTCTAAAATTTCCTTGCTTTTTCTTTGCATATGGCTATTAGGATTAAGAGGTGAATAAGAGATAAAAGTGACGGGAACCTAGCTCTGAAAGGGAGTGGAAGGCGGCGCCGCATAGTGCTATCTTGACTAGTACTGGGAATATATGAAGAAGTGGAATATAAGAGAAAAAGTGTTCAGCAAAAGGGGGCACTGAGAATATATTAGAAACCGCTATTACTTCTTTTCTTTTTCTTTAAGGTTAGGGGGGAAAATAAATGTGAAATTAGTACAAAGCTAAGGGGAAAAGTAAGAAGGAGAAAATCGTATTACAAGAAGGAAGAGGAGATCAATATATATATATATATGGGCATCCATTTATTGGAATAAGAAGGATAGGGACAGCCGGCTAGGGAGGAAAGGGAGGGCAGCTTGAATTGTGAACAGAGTGTTACTGGGAGGTGTGTGCGCCTCGTATGTGTCAGGTGACAAGTTGATATTGTATGTGTGTAAACTGGCCATAAATGTACAGAAATGGAATGGTCATGGTAAGTGTGACCAGATAAAATTCCTGCTGAAAAGATAAAAACAACAAGGGGGAGTGAGTGTGTGCCTATTTTGGTTTCCGGGTCGATGTTGTCAAAATAACTGATGGTTTGCTCTTGTACGTACCCCCTCCCCCCAAAGAGAAGAGAATAGCGACTGTGTATAGCCAATTGAGTATTGCACAGGGAGGGGACAGAGCACAGAGGAGCTCACTATTGAATGTAAAAAAGGAAAAAACAAAAATATTGTTAAGAGGTTTACATTGTAACTGTGGACACACAGGTAGAAGCAAGCGCTAGGGGAACACACAAGATGGGGGCTGAGACACCCTTATCGCACATTTGTAAGAATTTACCAGGCTACGCAGAGCGGATTAAAAAATATCATGACCAATGGGTGACCGAGCTAAAGGGGGAGGGGTTACCTCAGATTTGGCCAGAGGGAGGGTCATTTGATAAAAGTGTTCTAGATACGGTGGCCACATGCATTTTCCTAAAGTACAAGGGGAAGCAGTTGCAGAACAGAAGAGAGGTATTAGACCTATGGAGGTTATTTGAGGAGATACCACCTCCTAAAGCACCAGTGGTAAATCCTGACCTCCCGTCCACCACCGACAACCCGTTGATGATACAGAAGGGAATAGTTTCTTACCTGTAACTCCATTTCTCCAGCATTGGTATCTTTCATGGATTCACATGCTTTGAATATTCCCCGTCGTCAGGCTGGGAATCCCCGGTACATTATATAGACCCTTTCCCGTAGGAAAACTTTTTCGACGCTTATGTGTCCTATCCACCTCGTTTTGTATCATGCGTGCCCGTACCGTCAGGACGTCATGATATAAATACAGGCCCCGCCCCCGCGCTCCCTCAGATTTCGGCCCCCAAAGTAGTGGGGAAACCGGTTTGCATGTTCAGGGGAGGCAGGTGGGCGCATGTGAATCCATGAAAGATACCAATGCTGGAGAAATGGAGTTACAGGTAAGAAACTATTCCCTTCTCCAGCATTGGATCTTTCATGGATTCACATGCTTTGAATAGATTACATAGCAGTACCACCCCCAAGAGGAGGCGTGCATGCAAACCCATATACTTTTTTTCACAAAGGCCGTTCCCTATGATCATGTATACATCAGTAATAGTTAACATAGGAAAACGAACCACATACAGTCATAAATTCCACAGGATGCAACCCCGCAGCCGGGGCTTACCTTATTGGAATAGGTGTCGAAGCACTGCCTGTCCCATCCGGGTGTCTTCGGCATGTTGCTGCGACAGGCAGTAATGGCGGGTAAAGGTGTGTGTAGCCGCCCAGGTAGCCGCCATGCAGATGTCCCCTAGAGGGACTCCGGCCCACAGTGCCGTCGACGATGCCGCTGCTCTAGTTGAATGAGCTCTTGGCCGTCGTAGAAGAGGCTTCCCTGCCCTGGAATGGCAGTACGAAATGGTAGATGACACCCATCTTGATAGTCCTTGCTTCGAAATGGCTTTTCCTCTAGCACCCAACCCATAGGCCACAAACAGCTGTCTCGTTTCTCTGAACGGTTGCGTACGATGAAGATAAAACTTGAGAGCCCTTTTTACATCCACTGTGTGTAGCATGCGCTCCGCTCCCGAGCATGGCTCCGGAAAAAACGTAGGCAACACGATAGACGAGTGTTTATGAAACACCGAAGGAGCTTTTGGTATGAACTGTGGGTTAGTGGCTAGGACTACCTTGGTCTTGAAAAATCGTAAGTATGGTGGGTCCACCATTAGAGCCTGAACTTCTGAAATACGTCGTGCTGAAGTGATGGCCACCAGGAAGGCCAATTTCCACGACAGAAACTTTAGAGACGATGATGACATTGGCTCAAACGGAGGTTTCATAAGAGACGTTAAGACCAGATTGAGGCTCCACTCCGGTGGAAATTTCTTCTCTGGAGGGAAACTCCGAAAGAGGCCTTTAAGGAAGTGCTTAATCAGGCGGTCGCTGAACAATGGTGCCGAGTGCCGTCGACGAGTAAACCTGGAAATGGCTGCTAGGTGTACTTTTATTGACGACACCGACAGGCCCTTTTGAGCTAATAACAGCAAGTATGGAAGGAGCTGTTCCGGCCTAATCGATTGCGGGGCCAAACCTGGTTGATCCTCACACCATTGACAGAACCTTTTCCATTTGTACGCATATGAGGCGTTTGTGGAAGGTGCTCTTGCCGCTTGCAGGATACGTCGACAGTCCTCCGGAATCGTTAGCCGACCAAATTCGGCGAAGTCAGGAGCCAGGCCGTCAACTTGAGGCTGTCCGGGTCGTGATGCCAAACGACACCCTCCTGTCGAGACAGAAGGTCGGGGGTCTTCTGGAATCTCATCGGTTCCGCCGCCGCTAAGTGTAGTAGGTCTGAAAACCACACCTGTCTGGCCCAGTATGGGGCCACCAGAATTACCCGACATGGGTACCTGAGGATCCATTGCAACGTCCTCCGGACAAGGGGAAAAGGAGGGAATGCGTACAGGAATTTGTTCGTCCATGGGAATGAGAACGCATCCCCCAGTGAGCCCTGCTGAGGCCATCTGCTTGCGTACTGATGGCATTTCTTGTTGTTCTTCGTTGCAAACAGGTCTATGGAAGGGTGTCCCCATTCCTTGAATACTTGTTGAAGTTGTTGGTCGTTCAGCACCCATTCGTGAACTTCGTTCATTTCTCTGCTGAGGGCATCGGCTTCCACGTTTTTCACTCCTGGTAGGTGAAACGCTAAGATTTGCATGTTGTGTTGCAGGGCCCAATGCCAGATTTTCTGTGCCTCCGTCGATAGGGACCTGGAACGTGTCCCTCCTTGTTTCCTCAAGTAGAACATCGTAGTGGTGTTGTCCGTCATGACACGCACCACCGAGTCCCTCAGTTGCGGAAGAAAAGACTTCAGAGCCCATCGCACTGCTCTCAGTTCTAGCAGGTTGATATGCAGGGAGGACTCCTGCAAAGACCACTGGCCTTGTACCTGTAACATATCCAGATGAGCTCCCCATCCGCTCAGCGATGCATCCGTCACCACCGTCTTTTGGAACTCTGGTTCCAGTAGAGGCATCCCTTTCGTTAGATGAGTAGACACTTTCCACCAGCCGAGTGCTTGAACTAGTTGTTCGTTGACAACCAGTCTGTCGGACCAGCGACCTCTGCTCTGCGCCCAACGGTCCGCTAGAAATTCCTGGCAAGGCCTCATAAACAGACGGCAGTTGTTTATTAACGGAATGCAGGACGACATGGTCCCTAGCAGGGACATGTACTTGCGCACAGAGACCTTGGTACCGCCTCTCCATTCCGACGCCTTGTTTTGAAGTTTCTGAATTCTTTCGCTGGATGGTTTCACCAGGCTTGTGTGTGTATGAAACTCCGCTCCTAGAAAGACCAAGGTCCTCGAAGGCTCTACTGAGGACTTGTTGAAGTTTATTGCGAACCCCAGTTCCTGTAAGATGGACATTGTGGCTCGTAGACTGTCTCGTGTTTGTTCCTTGGATGACCCTCTGACTAGCCAGTCGTCTAGATATGGATAGACATGATGACCATCCTTCCTTAAATGGGCCGCTATAGGGGCCAAGCACTTGGTGAACGTCCTGGGGGAGGACTTGAGCCCGAACGGGAGGACCTTGAACTGAAAATGCTTTCTCCCGACGACGAATCTTAAATATCTCCTGTGTCGTGGGCGTATTGGGATATGAAAATAAGCATCCTGAAGGTCTAGTGATGATAGATAGTCCATGGGTTGCACCGATCTGATAACCTCTTGGAGTTTTAGCATTTTGAATTTTTGGCTCTTTAGCCACTTGTTGAGTACCCTCAGGTCGAGAATGGGCCTCCATTTGCCGTTTGGCTTTTTGACAACAAAGAACCTGGAATAAACTCCTTGGCCTTCCTGTGCCACAGGAACTCTCTCTACCGCCCCTTTTCGCAACATAAGCGCCGCCTCTTGTCGTAGGATTTGGAGGTGGGGCTGTGGCGAGAATAAAGGAGGAAGACGCGGAGGCTTGTCTTTGAATTGCAGCGCATGACCCATGCGAATCGTGTCTAGGACCCATCGATCTTTGGTGATGCATTTCCATCGGTCGAAGTGATGAGAGACTCGACCCCCCAGGACGTTCCGAAGGCCGTCATTGGTTGCTGGTTTGCTTGTCCTTCGTCGACGAGGGACCCGAGCCGCGTCGTCTGGAGGCTTGATAATCTCTGCCTCTACGTGCCGACTGGGATGCACGTCTGAACCCTTGTGAAGAGTACGAGGGCCTGTTAAATCCACGGTCCCTCGAGGCTCCAAAGCGGGAGTTTCCAGAAGCACCTCTGAAGGGGCGAAAAGAGCGAAAATTTCTACCCGTTTGAAGGGCGCCGAGGGACCTAGCAGTATCCGTGTCTTCTTTCATCCCTTTCAGCGCTTCATCAACCTTTTCGCCAAACAGGTGCTCCCCTTCGCATGGCATGTCCAGGACTTTGTACTGTACTTCAGGACGGAAAGTAGTACATTTGAGCCACGCTTGTCGACGAAGCACTACTCCATGGTTGATTTGTTTGAAACCAGACTCTGCTAGGTCAACTGCGATATTAATAGCGTGGTTCGAGGCCTCTTCGCCGTCCCGCACCAGTAACATAGCTGCTTTCCGGTGTTCGTCTGGCAGGTGTTCTAGGATAGGGGCTAATTTGTGCCACATTTCCCTATCATATCGTGACACGATCGCTAAGGAATTGGCTGCTCTTACTGTCGTCGCTCCGACCGAGAGCACCTTCTTTCCAAATGCGTCCTGCCTCCTAGCCTCGCTTTCCGGTGGCGTTGAACATTTTTGCTGGACCCTGGCCTTCCTAGCCGCTGCCGCCGACACCACCGAGTCAGACAGAGGCTGTGATGTTAGACATTTTGGAGTGGACTCCGGAGCTTTAAACTTCTTCTCGATCCGTCCCTTTATGGCTGGTTCCGAGAACGGATGGCGCATCGTCTTGAGACCTTCTTGCCACACGTGGTCAAGGATTGGGATGGCAAATACCGATTTTCTCCTTTGACCCATATGGTCAAAAAGGAAACAGTCTTTCCTCTGCTCCTCAGGAATCAAGCCGAATTCGGAACACGCTTTCCCCATCATTGCATGGAAGGCTCCCACATCATCAGGGGGAGATGGCTGTGTCTGGCTCCTCGTAGACTCCAATTCTACATCCGAATTCCATGTCGGGTCCCTCGACGGTGACAGGGAGATGTCTGACCCCGAGTCATCACGTATAGAGTCGGACTCCGACAACTCACCCTCCTCCTGAGCTCGAGGACGATCTTTCACCGCCTGGGGAGCCGATGGGTGTTTCGTCGACGAGCGAGCCGTACAAGTTTGCTCGTCGACGGAAGGTACAGACAAAAGTGACGATGACGTCCCAGGTTGAGGGAACTGCGTATCCAGCCGCTGTAGTAGCTTCTGAAGAGTATTAAGCACATCCAGAGACAAAACCGTCTGGGGGGTCAGTAACGTGGATGATATAGGTACCATACCCCCGCTCGCACTCGTCGTCGTCGACGTGGAAGGCCGTAAGCCTAAATCCGATGGCTGCAGAACCATGTCACCTTCCCCTTCCGCCGAGCAGGCCGTGTCTGGCTGCAGTAAGACCTCAGGGGGGGATCGGGTCATAGACCTCAGGCAGCCAAGCCATAGACTGAGTCTCCGTCGACGAAGGAATCCCAACCGCTGCTGCTTGAACGGTAATAGGCATCGTCAATGACACCGAGGTCGACGAGCAAGTCGTCGTCGTCGAGCCCTTAGACTTCGTCGTCGATTTCGATGCCGACTTCCCGGCTGAAGCTTCTCGACTCACGGAAGACCTGGGACGGTCCCCTGAGGAGGATTTAGACAGCGCTAGCCTCTCTGTCTTAGATGATGAGGAGGAGGAGGGCTTTTTATGTGATGAGGAGGATCCAGCATGTTTCCCCTTATGCTTGTCCTCAGCGCGAATTTCTGCTGGCCGAACCTTCTTCGATGGAGGCTCCGACTTGCTCCTGGAGGCCGTGGAGCCAACTTCCGAAGCCGGGTAGGCACCCGCTCCGTCATTAAGCCAGTCGACCAGCCTTCTTTTACGGTCCTTAAGGGTTTTTTGGGAGAAACCCTGGCATATCTCACATGTATCCGCCGTGTGGTGCGGGTGGAGACAGTAGATACAGTCCATGTGGCCGTCTCCTTCATAAACCTTTTTGAGGCCATAGGTTGCACATGGGCGGAATAACGCCTTTCCAGACATAATTCTCCAGAATTTGAACTTCGCTTACGCGAAACAGACAAAAAAATAAAAAACAACCTAGTTTTCACTAGTAGTAAACACGAGGATCCCACTACTTTGAAAGACGGTTGAAATCTGAGGGAGCGCGGGGGCGGGGCCTGTATTTATATCATGACGTCCTGACGGTACGGGCACGCATGATACAAAACGAGGTGGATAGGACACATAAGCGTCGAAAAAGTTTTCCTACGGGAAAGGGTCTATATAATGTACCGGGGATTCCCAGCCTGACGACGGGGAATATTCAAAGCATGTGAATCCATGAAAGATCCAATGCTGGAGAAAGATGTTAACGACATATCAAGTGTAGCGCCGCCAATGGAGGTAATAAGTTTGTACCCGATACTAAACAAGCCTGTGCCCGCAGAAGGGTACAGTGACCCCACTTATGTACCTCCCCCGACAGCTACTACACCCCACCGGCCCACGGCACCCCCGCCATATGAAAGCACAAGGGAGCGCGCCCAGGCAGGCGCACAAAGGGGAGACATAGAGAAACTTACAAATAATTTACAATCAAGACTTTCGATAGCAAAAGATGAGCTCTCAAGGATAAAAGACATATGCGAACGAACAGCATTAGATGCAACTGGAGCAGGGCGCACGTCTAGAGCGCCAGGTGAAAATAGAAAGCCCGAAGAGGGGTGGAAAAAGGGCGAGATCCTGTTCAGAATTGAGGAAGAACCGACACGAATAATAGAAGTAGGGGCACGAGAGGGAGATGTTGATAACGAAGAAAGGCTTGGGGGGATTAGAGAGGAATTACTATGTGATATAAGGGACGAGCTAGAAGAAAGCGACAGGTTGAGTATGGCGATGGGAGGGGGAAGCGAAGGGGAGGAAGGTACATGTTCGATGAGAACATTGGACGATGAGTGGACTGGGCGATTGAGGAACAGGGTGGGGAAAATGGCATCACTGGGTACGTCAGCGATCAAAGCGGGTCCAAATGAAATGACAAAAGGAAGGCTACAGCTCCCATTGATACATAGGGGAGGAGGGAGGACTAACTATATCCCATGGGCTCCGATGGATAAAGCCAATCTACTAAAGTTGTTGCCCCCGTTGTCAGGAGGGGCAAGCAAGTGGATATATGCCTTTGAGAAGCACACTGCCGGGGTACCCCTAGCAATAGGAGACGTAAAGAGCTTGCTCGTCTCAGCGGTGGGGGATCAGGCCGAGAGAGTATGGGTTAAGGCTGGTTTCCCGGGAGGAACACTAGACTCCGACCGCCACGATGGAGCCTCCTTTAACACGGTGCGTGCAAGGGTGTGGGATGCCTTGCAGGAAACGTTCCCGGATACGCCAGACTTACAGTCCGTAATGCAGTGTACAATGAATGATGGGGAGGAGGCTATGGATTACATTTTTCGGGTCCAAGAGATGTGGAGAGCAGAAACGGGTACGCCCTGGTATCAATCGACATCCTTATTCTATTTTATTATAAAAAGAGGGCTCCCCAAAGAAGTGCAAAAGGCGCTCGATAAGATAGCTGGTATTGAAGCAAAGGGGTGGCCTGAGATCCAAAGCATAATAGTACACCATTGTAAGAGAATAAAGGAACGGGAGAAGGAAGTGGCACAGAAGAGATTGGCGGATGAAGCAAAGCTAGTACAGACGAAGTTGGTGAAGGTCGCAGCGGCTGTAGCCGCACTCGCCCACTGCAGGGAGGGAGACGAGGAGGAGGAGGGGCTGACAGCAATACAAGGAAGAGTGGCAACTAATTGGGCAGGAGCAGGACAGCGGCAGTGGAACGAGCAGGAACAAGGTGGAGGTCCGCAGTGGCAAGAGTGGACCCCTCGAGGGGGACGAGGTGGGTACAGGGGCCGAAGGGGAGGTGGAACGGGATATGGAGGAATGGGGGAAATGGATGGCAGGGCCCTAGAGGTGCGCAAGGGAGTTGTTGGAACTGCGGACGATGGGGGCATTACTCTAGGGAGTGCAGAACCAGGCCCAACAATGGGTTCCAAGAAGGAGGACAGTACGGCCACCCCCATCCGGGGAGCCCATACGGTCTTCCCATGGGACAGCAACAACCGAGAAACCCAGGACAAGGTAACTCCGAGCAGCAGCAGGGGCCCCAGTATAGAACACAGGCCCACCCACAAAATAATGACAATACGGAATACAGGTCAGGCAACCCTTTCGCAATAACAGCAAACGGAGCCCCCTGCCCCAGCACCCTACAACGGAATGTCGGTGGTTTCAGGAAATGTCTTTAATCAAGGGGGGGCGATGAGACATCCCGCATAGGACAGCCCACAGAGAACACTTGCGTGTCCAGTTCTATCTACAACCTACAATGCCGCAGAGGAACCATTGGTTGGGGCGCAGATAGGAGACAAGCAGTTCATATTCATGGTCGATTCGGGAGCGGAGAAATCATGTATTAGAGAGGGCCGGTTCCCGTTATCTAACAGGAAGTTAGAGACGCAGGGGTTCTCTGGGGCTGTAATTGAAGTTCCTTATACAGAAGCATTGGATGTAACGGTGGGGGGTAAAACTGTGAAGGCACCCCTTCTGTACTACGAACACTCACCTATAAATTTATTAGGGGAGGGATCTCCTAAGCAAACTTAACATGACCATATCATTCACTGAGAGAGGTATAGTGTGCTCTACACCCGGAATATGCCCCTTGCGTGCAATGTTGGTAGTGCAAGCCTACACGACCACACTGGAAGTACGAGGATTACCAAAAAATGAGGAAATGTTTATTGAAGGGCTAAAGACATTGGCCCTCATAATTCCAGAACTAAGAAGAATGAACTGGAGGATTCCAGCAGAATTCCTCTTCCGTCCCATAGTGTGCCCTGATACTGCACCCGGAGCAGTGGTACCATTAGACTTGCACGCTGTACAGGTGTCAGCAAAAAGAATTGCTGTGATTGGAGTGGATAGGGAAGGATGTGAGTGGCGCACAGTACTATGTACAAATGCCAACATCGCCCTACGGGAGGTAACGGATGAGGATCTCTTCTCAGACACAGAAGGGGATGGTGAGATAGTAATGGAAATAGCGATGCCCTGCGACATTGTAATTCAAACCAGGGAAACCCCCGCCCAACTGATGGCAGTGGTAGGAGCACCACCGTCATTCTTTGATGACGACATGAGGCTCGTACCAAAGAATTTGTGGACAACAGGCCCCCATGATGTAGGGCTGTTGCATGGAGTACAACCTGTGGTAATAAAACTAAAGCAAGGAGCGATTTTACCCCGAGTAAAACAGTATCGATTGTCCCGTGAGGCTGAAGAAGGGATAAAAGACACCATCAATGCACTATTAGCACAAGGAATCATAGTGCCCTCGACCTCCCCATGTAACACATGCATTTATCCAATTAAAAAAGCAAAAGGAGGATCTTGGAGGATGATACAGGACTTACGTCCCTTAAACGATGTAATTCAGAAAGAGTTCCCTTTGGTCCCTAATCCTGCATCCATATTATGCAGCATTCCAAAGTCGGCATCACACTTCACAGTAGTGGATTTGAAAAACGCATTTTTCTCAATACCCCTTGCCGAAGAGAGTAGATACCTTACAGCCTTCACACTAGGGGGTAAAAGGTATGAACACTGCAGACTACCACAGGGATACTGTGAGAGCCCGAGCATATTCAACCACATATTGCATGAAGACTTGGGAAACCTATCAGTTGAGAGTACAATCATTCAGTACGTAGATGACTTGTTAGTGTGTGCACAAAATGAAGAAGTGTGTAGAAAGGACTCAACAACGCTCCTGACACTATTGGCCGATAAGGGGTACAAGGTAGACAAGGAGAAATTACAGTATTGCCTGACAGAGGTCTTATACCTGGGACAGCTGATATCAAAAGATGGAAAAAGAATAATTCCCGACAGGGCAGAAGCGATAAGGTCAGTAGCGGAACCCACAACAGTAAAAGAGATGCAGAAATTTTTGGGAATGTGCAACTATTGCCGAGCTTGGATATTAGATTATGCAGCATACACCAGACCCCTACTGCAAGCACTTAAAGAAGCACAACAGGACAATACAAAGATCAAATGGTCAGAAGAAATGAGCACATCATTTCAATCGTTAAAAACGTTAGTTTCAAGCGCTCCAGTGCTAGCTAACCCTGATTATGGACGCGAATTTTACCTATTTTCACACTGCAAGGGAACACTCATGACAGCTGTCCTGACACAAAAGACATCCCTAGGACACAAGCCCTTGGCGTACTATTATAGTGGTACTTTGGATGCTGTAATGCAAGGCCATTTCGCGTGCGAGCAATCGCTCGCTGCAGCCGCGTTCGCGATTGAGAAAAGTGCCACAACAGTAATGGGTTGCCCAGTAACATTGTTTGTGGAACATTCATTGTTTGCAATACTTGAGAGGTCAAAAAGCACACTAACAACACAGCGGGCAACAGCATATGAAATAATATTGTCCAGCCCCAACATCCATGTGGTAAGATGCAAAACAGTAAACCCCGCAACATTCATTTCAGAAACCTGCACATTAGAGGACATACAAGCCCACGATTGCGCAACCTACACAGGAGAAAGAGAGGGGGACACAGTGGTGTGTGAGAACGCTGTAAGCGAGGGGGAGGTGTACTTCGTGGATGGGTCTGCATCAATTAATGTGGACACGGGAGAAAAGCATGTTGGGATGGCGGTGGTGAGATTAGAAGACGGTGAGTATGAAACACTAGTGCAGTACCGCCTCCCATCACATTACTCCACACAAGCAGCAGAACTGATTGCGCTCATAGAAGCGTTACATGCAGCAAAGGGATGCGCAGTAACCATATACACGGACTCAGCTTACATGACTACAACAGTACACGGAGGTCTAGCAAGATGGGGGCGGAGGGGATTTCGGCGGGCAGACGGAACACCAGTACAGCATGCAGAATTGATGAAGGAATTAATTGAGGCCCTACAAAACCCTACTGCATTGGCAATAGTTAAGTGCCAAGCACATACGTCCAACACAGACGTTGTGTCTTTGGGAAACGCGGCAGCGGACGCTGCCGCCAAAGAGGCTTCCTATTTTCAGAAATATGAAGCAGGTGAGTACATGATGTAGCACAAAGCGAACGAAGAGCCCCCAGAAGGGTACAATATGATGCCCATATCCCAAATACTAGAATTGCAGGACGGGGCTAGTGAAGACGAAAAGTTGACGTGGACAAAACGAGGGTGCAGCAAGTCGGGAACAGACTTATTGTGGCGGCAAAATAACTCAGGAAAGCTAGTAATGCCAATGAAGCTACTAGAAATTGCGTTCCAGCAACTACACTTCCCTGCGCACAATACCAAACAGCACATTGCAGTCGAAATACAAGAAGAATGGTACGTACCCTGTCTCCAGGAGCACGTGTCTCGACTAGCAATGGAATGCACAACATGTCAGATCTATAACTCAGGAATGACATTACGAACACTCCGGGGAACTATCCCAAAACCCATCGGCCCATTCAGAGAGCTGCATATTGATTATGCAGACATGGGGGAAAGATGTAATGGCGCACGGTACATGATCGTGGTTGTGTGCCCATTTTCAAGGTGGGTGGAAGCAGGCCCGTGTGCACGACCTGATGCCAAGAGCGCTGCAAAATTCCTGGTGAGGGAAGTATTCCCGCGCTGGGGGATTTGTGACGTAATCCGCTCAGACAACGGCACACACTTTGTGAATGAACTGTTCAAGGAGGTGACAACATTATTGGGTATAAAACAAATTGTGTTCGATTTATCATCCCCAAAGTAATGGCGTAGTAGAAAAGATGAACGGACTGTAAAAGGGCAGGCTATCAAAACTATGCTTTTCATTGAAAAAGAACTGGATCTACTGTCTGCCCCTTGCACTATTTGAATTGAGAAATCAGCCGAGTAAAGATCACCATTTGTCCCCGCACGAAATCGTGACTGGGAGACGAATGCACACAGCACACTCCCCGCTACGAGAACACTCAGATGCACATAGAAGCGCCGCGATATTAGGAGAAGAATTCACAGACTATTTGAAAAAACTAACAAGGGCAGCGCGCGTAATATCAAGGCAGCTCTCCCCACCCTTCACTAGAGAGGAGGGAAACACAACAGGATCTATCACAGAACCTGAGCAGCAACTACAGCTAATGCCAGGCGAACTAATATATGTCAGGAGTTTTGTGCGTCGATGTAATGCACCACGGTTCCACGGCCCATACAAAGTAGTGTTCTGCACGCCCACAGCTGTAAAAGTAAAAGGGATTGCGCTACTGGATACATTTGACGGATGTGCGAAGAGCTTATATTAATGTGCAAGAGGAGGCAGATGAGGAGGCACAGACAACAGCAACCAATTTAAGTGAACAAAATGTCTGAAAATAGACTTGTGTGTGTGCGTCAGCAGTGAACACGAATGGGAAAGTGTCTGGAAAGGAAAAAAAAAAAAGATATTGTTGCATTTTTGTTTGATTATTTGTGTGTTTTTTTTTGGTGTGTTATCCCATTATGTGATTAATGAAATTATCAAATTATAACTTGTTACACCCTTGTCTGTGAATTCCCCTCCCTGCAACCCTACCCACCTCCATTTCCCGTCAACATATAACGGCCCTAATGGTGCCAACAAAACGTTTACATGCATGCACTTAATGCACTTTTATATCTTAAACAGGAACTACCATGGCATCATACAGGCAGCCTGCAACGGATAGAATTAGTAGAATGAGAGAAATATTAAATGAGAGATGCAGATATTCGTATGAGTGCGGATTATCTATATGTATTACGATGTTTTTTATGCTAATGTTTGGCTTGGTTACATATTGGTTTATAGCGTTCATCTCTATCGAGATGAACGAGGGGGGAGGGATTAACAGCACTGGGATTAACAACACTACTGGGACCAATGTAACTAAGTGTCAATATGAGGGAAGGTGATTTTCTGGTATGGGACGGAACTAAACTTGTGTGGGGTTATCACACCACACCATCCAACACTGTCATATCTGAAAAGAAAAGGCCACAGGGTGAAATGCAAAACAACACAATGTCCCCACCTGGGATGCAGAGGTTTAATGCTCGTAGTTTAAATGACCGAAACCCATCCGCTATATCATGGTTGTACAATACGCCTACCAGTCAACCAGCCCCCGTCTTAAAAAACAACCTGCAAGAAAAAGTAAAAAACGAAAGTGAAAAAATGCTAGCAGCACACGAAATATTATACGAGGATTGGGCCAAGGGGGGCGGGAATGAGAAAGGGGGGTCTATCCTACCCATCGCCCAGGAAGTTGGGAAGTACATGAGCAACAGACGAAAGAGGGAAGCAGGGAGGAGGAAGTATGATGAGTACTATGGGTTAGGCCTAGATAAGATGGAAGACCCACGACACCCCCACCAAGCAAATAAGTGGTATGCAGATATGAGTGCCACGGCTAAGCAAACAACAAACGAGAGCGGTTATGTTTGCTCCCTCATCCCGCACGCTTCAGGAACACCCAAAGTATTGTTACCCAAAGAGTTGCCAATTATAGATGCCCAATGTCTCCTTCATCTCACGTTATGCAGAATTAAGAACACCTTCCAGGCACACGAAGTTTCTTTTCAAATGCTGCAGAACGAGAAAACATGCTACCCAAAAACGGCAGGGGTAGTATGTTTGACAGAACCATTTTTTGTAATACAAGGGACACTTTTTTCGGATAACAAGTGGAAGGATGAAGAAGTAATGTGCAAGGCGGAGGCACTGAGAGGTGTGGCACCAGAGAAATTGCAGTGGATAGAAGAAACATGCACACCGGTATGGAAAGAACACATTTCAAAACTAACTTGGGTAACCGCCATCGAAAAACCTTTCAAACTACAGAGCCAAATAGACTATGAACTGTGTTTCAAAGGGGAGGGGAAGACCTCCATGGGAACAAACAAGAACTGTAACAAGACCCTCACCATCCCAGATCTAAGAAAAGGGACAGCAGCCCTTATGGACACGTACTGGGTATGCGGCAACCAGGCATACCTGCATCTCCCCCCGTCGTGGAGTGGCAGCTGCTCAATGGCCACTCTACACTCAGCCCTAATGGTAATACCGGAGAGCCACATCGACGGGAGCAAAAAGACACAGGAACGCCGGCAACAGAGTGCAGCCCAGCCAACTGCGGAGTCGCAAATGTACGTCCTATCTTCCGGAAGCAAGGGAGAAGTGCATCGAACTACATATCAAAGGAATCAACAGAATTGTTGGCCCAGATCCCAGATAAATATAGATTTTTCAGCTCAGCAGAAACATTCTTTGCCTCACTGGTCTCAAGTGTCCAAACAAGAGCAAATGCAAAATGGCTCCAGATAACACGCTGGGAACTGATTCAGCTGGCGAACGACACTGAAGAAGGGTTTAACGTAATCAAAGTGGAACTAAGAGCTTTACGACTGATGACCATGCAAAACAGGTATGTCCTGGACCTGTTAACGGCGATAGACGGAGGTGTTTGCCGAAAAATCGGAAGTGCCTGCTGCACTTTCGTACCTTCTGAAGACGTGGAAAATGGCTCCCTATCCCATGTGATCGAAGCAGTCCATAACCTAGGAGAAAAAATGAAAATGGAAAGTGGGGCAGAAGACAGTACATGGTTCGATAACATCTTCTCCTGGGTCCCCTCATGGCTTGGAACAACTGTGAAATTTTTGATGCCAGCTGTGGTGTTCCTCCTTTTAATTTTTTGCCTGTGCCAGGTGGGTCTTCGGGTTTGTGCTAACGCAGTACCGAATGGTGCAATGATGATGGTGACAATGGGCAACACCCGGGGTACAATGCAAGCCACGCAGGAAGTACAGGTACAAACAGGGACTGATGACACACCTAGGTATCAACTAGTGCCTAGATACCACGACAAGGATATTATAGACAAACTATGGCACACCACCATCAGAGAGCCACGCATACTAGAATGGTATGAGGAGGTATGGGTAGACTTGGAAGGAGACAGCGGATGTATATACCTGACCTGTACCCCAGATGAATATGCTAGGAGGGGTGAGAGCTTAAGGGGGGTGTGCAGAGCCTGGATGCCCATAAAAGGCACACCAGCATGGGATGAGGCAGTCATGAACGAAGAAGAGTGCAGGAGACTGAATGAGTTAAAGGATTCGTTACGTAAGTAACGAAAGGGGGGAAATGTAGGGGAGGATTGGTCCAAAGGACCCTCCTCGCCCACTTTTTCTCCTCAGGTGAGGACCATTGCTCATTGGGTGACCCCTCATACCACCCGGGCCCAGGTGGTGGAGGGGTCCACCTGGTGACGACATTGCCCACACGTATCAATTACATATATATATATATATATATATATTGATATTAGCTAGGCCCAGAAACCATTTTCGCCTACCAAGGATGGGGTGAGCTCAGTGCACTGTAGCGCGGCCCCCACCCTCGGAGGGTTTTTCGATTAGCCCTGTTGCCGCAGCTCCCTGGCAGATCCGCTGCAAGCACGTTCCCACGAGCAAGACGGACATGAGCTAGCACAATACACTGACACTGTAACATTTTGCCGTCCGCAGTGTATCACTGCCCCCAGAATGGCCCGGTCGGCAGGGCCTGGGTGATGGGAAGGTCTGCTGAACGGTCCTCTGAGAGAAGAGGAAAAGTACCCAGATACGAATGTAAAAAACTACTTGTTGTCTTCTCTCCATGTATACCAAAGATACCTGTAGAATCGTGTAGTTAGTATACATAACACCAGCCATGAAGGACCCATACCCCTATAGGGGTGGGCCAATGACAAAAGCATTCCAGGGGAGTGGTCCTTAGATGTATTATTAAAAACAGCACACCCTGCGGTCCCGCGCCATAACTGAACTAATGCTGCTAGAGTACACAAGAAAACGAATGTAACCATACGGGGGGCGCCTGTGAAGGGTGTGCGAGAATGTACTCGTCACGCATGAATGTTCAAAGCCCCTTGCGTGCCACCACCGTCACATACAGTGGCGGTTCATTTTCTATGTATTACACCAACCTCAATCCTACCTCACTTACTGCAATTGTATATGCATATAGCTAAATACTGTAGTTGTCGAACCATAGTGTACGTATAAGGTGCTTAGGCTGGATATAAACTAAGACACCTCCAGCGAAGTGAAATGTATGTTTTCAAGTAATTCAAACAAATATTATAAAGTGTTCTAATGATTGTGATGTTTTCGCCTCTAAAAACCAGCAACACGCGAGGAAGATACCTTTGTAAGAATGTGCAAGGCCATTTTCCCTCCCACCCTGCAGAGGCTGCCAAACATGAGAGCAGAGGCCCGCGCCGCGCTGCCCCACCTCCCCCAACCAGACCTGAGCCGCTTCAATGATGTGCAACCCCCTCTGCCGCACCCAAGGCCACGCGCCGCCACCTGCATTATTTACAGCACAGCAGTAAACCTCTGCCTGAACCCACACTTCCAAGGGAGCCCCCTCGTAAACCCCACAACCCACCAGATCATCCTAGACTTATGGCCCTGTGCAATCAGGACACCCAACACTGTGGCAACACACCGCGGCACATTTATAACCACATCTAACAAGACAGGGAGGCTTGTACCGTCCGTCCCATGCCCTGAAGCTTAGCCCCTCAACCTATGACACCGGTCAACAGGACGCTGGTAACCATGCCCTGACGAACGACCATTAGACCCCTTGCAAGGTGCATTCCTCCTGTGCTGCATTAACCTGTAGAGTAACCTATTGGAAGATTTACTAAAGAAGACAATATTGTAGTAACTGAATGACTGCGGTGTGCATGGCCTAGGGCAGATAAGTCAGGAAAAGACATTCATCTCTGACACTGGCCGCAATGGCACACCAACACCGCCCGGATGAACTCTGCCAACCTGCCAAGCCCAGCCCAACCCACGAGGCTGACCAGTGACGTTCTCCAGCCACGGGCAACCGCATCGCAGAAGCACCTAAAGTTAGTCATCGCCACCCAATCCCATTGTATTTGTGCCCCCTATAGTATGTAGGTTCTTATGACGTTTTTTGTAAATATATACGCCTGTCTTTGCTATTGTCAGACAGAGCGCTCTCGGAGTTTGCAGAGTTCTTTGCATGCCCTATTCTGATTGATAAACTCCCATTTAAGCTCACCCGCACTCTGTCTTGGCTTCATTCCCTACCTGGGAGAGTCCTTCATTGTCTCTCATTGCGGGGAGGATCGTGCTTGCTGGGGACGCTTGCTTTCACTGCACACATACCGAGTGCACCCAAGCACTACTTACTACCTTACTCTCTCCGCTGACTTGACCTACGGCCCCCAAGGGTGTTCAACCCACAGCGTTTTGAGATCATACCAATGGTAAAAAAAAATGCGATATACAAATGCACAATAACATAACTCTTCCTCGTGTAAGTACCACAAGCATTATGGGACATGGAAGTCCCCATTTGTTTCATGTCAAAATTGTCTGTTTCCACCAGGACATTAGAGCTTTAGGAAGATTAGGGGAATCATTTAGAGAGGTCTCCCACTGCCCTGGACACGAGTCCCCTCTCGTGTGATCCTCCCACATACCTAATCCTGACCGTGGGGATGGTGTTAGCAGCTGCCTTTCCCTGGCCCCATGTGAGGAGGCCCATGTAAACATCTTAGGGATGATCTCACTGGATTTATCATACCTCCCTATCGGGCCAGAGTTGCGGCTTGAATCCCTTCTCTGTGCTATTGTCCTGCTTCCACTGGTGTGCAGTATGTGGGAAGTGGAGAGTGCAGCAACGAAAAGTCGAACTACTTTTCACAGTGTTTGTCTCAGCAATGGTGGATTTTACCCCAGGCCGCTTCTGGTGGAAATTGCTCCCAGTCTCTTATCGGAAAAAGATAAGAAAGTAGGCGAATCATTGCAGACCCACACACCCGCTTGCATCTATGGATTTTCAGATGCTATGAGAGCAAGGCTCTGATTGCGGTAAGGATCAATGATAAGTGTTGCTCCCTTTGCTTCGCCTGTTCCCTTGAGCTCCCTCTGGTTGCCCTGAGAGCGTAGACGCTTTATGGCTGGCTAGAATCTTGCAACCAATTTTGTCTAATATGTGATCAGTTATTGTTATACGTTTACTTTCATTGTCTTTGTAGGATTTAACATGTTTTTGTATCCAATATTTATGTATACCTGCATTAATTCTGATTCTTGATAAAAAAAAGTTCATATGTGTATGTATTTGTCATAAGGCTATTTTTTTTTGTTGATTTTGTCTCAAGGAGGGGCCCTCAGGAAGAGAAATGTATACTTGATGTAACGCTCACCTGATTCCCGTAGAGGCGCCGGTCTTGACTGGGCGTATACCGTATCTTCAAAGGTGATGTGTAACACACGGCTGGCTCTTTGGGCTGGACCTCTGTGCACTGTATGTCTGGCTCGAAGGGTAAGATGTCTGCAGATAGAAAAGTGGGATTAATGAACTGGGTTATTGAATGTCTCTCTCTTCTTCCCTTTCTCTTCTCCTGTAGAACCCCAAAGGTTAACGCTCTCACCTTAGGTAAGTGAACGCTGTGCTCTCCATCTGCCTCGAGGCAGGGTGCTGTAACCAGTTTCTTCACTGGATAAGGGGAGCAGGCCTCTTGACTTCAGAGGACTGCTGTCCGTCGTTTACTGCACGAACGGTAAGTTTCGAGTAATTCTAATGTCTTTAAAGTCTTTAGTAATGATGTCTCTTGTTTTGCAGGGTTCCGGCGATGGCGGATGGCGGGCTGAAGTGAGTTGAAGATGGAGCCCGTGTGATGAATAGAAGCGCCTGGAAGCACGTAAGTAAGCGCTTGTTACCTGCTTCACGATGCGCTCTAACTGTCTTTTTATTTTGCAGGTACAAGTTCGGGGCGGCTGCAGGGTGCCGGAATACCCACTGGGTTAGATGTGGAAAGGAGTAATGGCACGTGAGTATTAAAGTTCCCCAATGTCTTTAAACGCACCTTGTTTTGTCTTTCAGATGCGGGATGCAGTGTGAAGACCTCCGGAGCGCACGAAGAGTAGGTAAGATTTTGTCTTTCAGATGCCGGAATGCAGCGCGAGGCGTTGGTGACAGCCGATGGACCAGGTAAGTGAAGAGCTGTCACTGAAGACCGTAATGCTAACCTGTTCTTTCTTGTCTTTATAGGTGTTGCTGAAGACTGGATTCAGAATGGTAAGCCTTTTTCCTTAGGCCCAGGATCAGATGCAGAAGACACGATGAGCGTTCTGCTGCTGAGGATGCAGAATAACGCAAAGCAAGATTCATCCATCGGGTGTGGTTTAAATAGCCTCCTGTAGTGCTTAGGTGTCTCCTTCCACAGCCACGCCTAGGTAAGAAAAGAGTTCCTGCTTTCCAGAAGAGTTCCAGTGTTCTGAATCTAGGGAGTGGCTCCTGCCCCACCCAACAGGAAAAGTAGTTCCAAACAGAAGAGGATCAGAGGCTCAACTGGCAGGCAAGTAAGCAGCATGGTCTGCTGCAGGTAAGTCCACCCAAGCATTATGAGCCCGGCGCTTCCAACGCTGGGACTGGGCATATTTATGAGCCTGGTGCCACTGGCGCCAGGACTCTGTCCAAAAGGTCCCAATTGGGACTGGTTGGCACTCGGAACCTGGGTTATGGATCTGCTTCCAAGGGAGTTGGGAAAACCCTGACCTTTTGGAAGCAGAGATCATGACACTTGATTTGTCGATGGAGGAAGGCCTACCATCATGATTTGTAGTGGGAAGGTTGCCCACATTTACGAGATGAACCAGGTCTCTAGAGCCCTGCCTCTGCAATCAACACCAAATGTACCCAAGCAGACCTGGGCTAAGTGGTGCCAACTGAGAGAAAAGGGGACAAACATGGGGAATGATCAGGGAATCACTAGCACTGGAACCTTGCAAGATGAAGTAAACTGGTTAATATCTTGAAGAAAAGCGCCAACCGCTTCCCGGAAGATAAGGGGAAACTACAGATTCCATCTTAAACAGAGTCAAGGATTGTGGATTTCTACCCCTGCAAACGCACTGGAGGGGCACAAAACTCTGGGACTACAGAAGAAATCCCTCACTGTGTTGAGAGGAAAGCCTAGTGATCCCTAAAAAAAAAAGAAAAAAAAAAGAAAGGCAAGCACTGGAGACTTTATACCGTCCCCAGGGTCCATTGTACAAAGAAAAATAGAAAACACACACGTCCAGAGAAGGAGGTGGTGGTCAAAGCTAGTGGGCAGTTGCCCCAGAAAGAAGAGCAAACGTTAAGGGCTGCTATGGGAAGCCAGCTACAAGGAAACCCACATCAGGCAAACAGAGGGGTCTGACATGGGCCTAGAGGTGGGAATTTTAAGTTAACCCTGTTAGGTGAAGCTTGGATAGGATGCACACTCCACTGCCAAAGCAAGTAGTGGAGTAAACCCGGTCTCAAAGCATGGTAGACTTCAATCTCGAGGAACAACTCAACTGGGAAAATAGGTCTTATCTGGAGTGAAGCAATAGCGGATGAAGGGGTGCTAAACAGAGCACTGGAAGAATGGGAACAACAAGAGGAAAACTTCTTTGAGAACAGGGTCACTGACTAGGGCAAGAGACAAAGGAAGGGAAAAGGAAAAGGAGGTGGTAGGGAGACCGGCCGAAGCAGAAAGACTTAGATAAAAGGTAGCGTAGACACAGAAATGGATCGGTACAACCAATCAGGCAGGAGGTCTGTCCATGGGGGAGAAGGGTGGAGTTTTGAAAGCCAACAACCAGGCACCCAAAGGACAAGGAAACACAAACAGCCAAAGCAGTATTCAAAAACATGTCTTGCAACTATGCTTATAAATCCATGTGTGACCTTAACTGGAAGTGACATTCACCTAAAGTTCCTTGTCCTATAGTGCTTATATAGCCGCCATATTGGAATGGTTTCCACCTAAATTATAACATTTAGGATCAATTGTCTTTCTACATTGGAAATCGTTGGTACTCGATTGGGAATCCCGAAGGAACTTCGCCACTGTAGGCTCTATAATTCGGAGGGTTTAGAGACTCACTATCATCTGGGTAGTGAGTGCACGGGGACAGTCTCGTATCAAATGTCATTTTTTGGCTCATTTGTGCATTCAACTTCCACAGTAGTAACTGCATATCTATGGCAGGGACTGATGACAACTGAGCAAGTGTCTGTAATAATAGCTTTAGTTAAACTTTAATCAAAGGTTTTTAACGATTTACAATATGTAATAGACATTGGAGAAGAGTTACTTTAGAGTATGGAGGAGGGATAAAAATAATGTATTACTAGAGCGGAGAATCAACTTCTCTAGGAATTGCAGGAGTGTTTCTGCTGGCCATTTTATATTGTGGATCTTAATTGTTTTTCTTTATTCGTCAAGCTTTTGTAGTGATGAGTTGCTTGTTTTAGATATCTGTCGTATGTTGGATAGTTTCTGTTCATATATGTTATTAAATGACGATTGAAATATGAAATTATAAATTGTGTAAGGTATAATGTATACTAAAAGCAATAAAAAAAGATTTTATAAGATAACACTTACTTTAAACTTGAAGTGATTAACTTGTCTGTCATTTTCAGTGATTCCACAAATTCCCTGTATCCCTGAACTTTGTGTCCCCAACACTTTCATGCAATTAAAATGCAAAGCAACGGTATGGTTCCTGGGCTGGACAGCATTAGGGGAGCCATTCTGACCCCATTCTTTAGCAACAGTAAGGCTAACCTAATATCAGTGTCTTGGAAAAAGATGGATAGTGCCAATCTATGAAGAAAGGGAGAAATTGTCATCTTGCTCATCTTAAACAATATCCCTATTGTACAAAGATGCCATACTGTTCGGCAGAGTGATAGAAGAAAGATTTAATATTTAAGCACAAGAGAGGGGTAGCCTTTCATCTAATAGACTAGGCTTCCAGATTAAATGTACCCAGGAGATTCGTGCCTTACCCTCAGCTTCAGAGTGGCTTAAAGCTACCACATTGTAAAAGAATATTTTCCTTCACATTCTTTTCCCAGTATTGAAAAAGGCCGAATATGCTCAAGCGTGCCACTTTCTCCCCTTAGATGGGTTCAAAGGTGATAGCCTACAGTTTGGTGTTGATGGGTTGCACTGTTCTCCGATTGGGTCTTGGGTGCCTTGTCAGGTGGCCTTTCAGAGGGAAGGCTTTAGTAATAAGCGTCGTCAGTGATGTCATCAGTGACATTTGAGATGACATCTTTCATGGTCTGGGTGTTCGTGTTAGCAGTGCACAGTAGCGGTGGCAGGTTTGGGGGCTTAGGTTACCATAACTGTCGAATTTCAGGGGTTTTCCGGTTTTAATTTGAACCATAAAGGGAAGGTTGAAATTATTTTTTTTAGTGAACTGCACAGGTTTTTGGTATGGCAACTTAACCATAACGTCCCCTCAACAAAGTTTTTTTTGTAGTGAATTGTACAGGTTTTTGGAAGGGGAACTTAATCATGACAGTGTGTCAATGAAGGTGTTGTGTGGAATATACACTGTGATGATGTGATTTTGGGAGATATGTAGTATAATCTACGTACTTGATATACATTTAACATAGAACATACAGAACCCCCTCCCTATTGATAATAGAAAGGGACGGACTGAGCGCCTGTTTGCGGACGGGTGCGGACAGGATCAACATTACCCAAAGAGGCAGAGGGGGGTATCTAAAAATGTACTATTGTCTTACACAAAAAGTGTACAACGTAGAAGAAGGACATAAAGATATTATAAGTAGTAATAAGGAAATATGTAAACCTGAAGATGTGAAAAGAAAAGGACACATTTAATAAGCATGTAGAATGAAATGGATGGTACCATAAAAATAAAAAAAGGATGCCTCCATCGTAATCACTACACAGAAACTCGGCAGCCTAGAAAGACAGTGGACGGACGCAGTAGGACGAAGGGAGATTACATCAAAAGAGTGAGTGGAGGTCATTTTTTTGTATGTGTGTGTGTTTTTTGTGGTATGTGGTGCAGAAATAATTTCTTTCTGTTTTGACTCAGAAATGACTAGTACTTGGAGTGGCTGGAGGAGTATTTTTTCCCCATGGGGAAATGTCTGAAGACAGCGACAATAATGGTACACATTGCTCTGCATATGCAATATAATTACCATTATTTTATAGCTATTTAACATATGTATATATTTTTTTTTTAACAGACCAGGAAAGAAAAGAAGGGCAACAAACGAGACAGAAGATAGGATAAAAAGGATTGAGCAGAAAATTGACATATTGAACGAGAATTTTAAAAGTTTACGGGAGTTTGTGGAGGACTGTGAGAGAGGAAAAGTTTGTTACCATTGCCCCACCTGTACCTGCCCCGCTTCTCCATTCCATAGTGAACCTTCCCCAAACCTTCAAGAGGAAAATAGACGTTTTGACGAAATATCCATCCCTTCTTCCCCTCACAAATCTTCTCCTCATAACCAGCCCGTGATGAATCCTAATTCCCCCATATTTGTGTCAGTGTCAGCTTCCCCCGCTATTTCTTTGGAGTGAAGTGTGTGTGTGTGTGTGTGTGTTTGGAATGTTTTTGTACAGTAGTTGTAGTGAAAGTGTGAGTAAAACTTTTTAAAAAAAAAAAAAGACGTACAATGTTCGCGAACAGCACGCCTGTTCGACCTATCCGTAAGGAATGGAATGTCGGTGCTGTAAAGGAAGTACACCTACCCTTACTAATGTCAAGTAAGATGGACTTGATGTTTGACCGCACCATCTGCTGAAGTTGTGCGTACATAAACAGAAAGGGGCGTCCTAAGGACATTATACCTCGCCGTACCGCTTGTAAATGAGATGAAACATGTTCATAGAACACACCAGATGTTCGGTATGGCTGTAAATGAGCAAAACGGGAGTGTGTAAAGGACAGTATACCTGTCCGTATCGGGCGCAGCCAAAATGGTGCCGTCCGTAGAACAGGCGCGGTGGCCGGCAAGTTCGTAGGCAAACAAAATGGAGTTGTCCTAAGGACACTGGAACTGTCCGTACAGTGAACATACCATGTATGCACATGCGCAGTACAACCCTAAGTATAGCGAACATCGCGCCTGTCCCCAACTGTCCGTCTCACTTGTATCGCACTTTGAATTAGTTTGAGAACCCGAACACTGTCCGTAGGACACTTGCACGCATGCGCACATTTGGTACTCTGCATTTGCTGTCCAGCGGACTCCCATTTCTGGCGCGGATGTGTTCAGGACGTCATCATGTGACCGCACCCACGCTGAGCGTGTGGACTAATTTGCACAGTTTGTGTACTTCCGCAACAGTCCAAAAGAACTTGTAGACACAAGGCAAAGTATTGTAGAGTGTAAAAATATAATTTCACATATCCCAGACAATCGCTGACCTGAGGACTTGGTGTGAAATGTTTGTACCGCTTTGCAGTGATGAAGACGGTCACGAGGCACACCCCTCCAAATGGCCACACCCCGAGCGCATCTTCATTGTCCTTCTAGCTATAGCAGATCGAGGTGTACTGCCTTTACTGCTGTAGTGACCAAAAGGAAACTAATCGGTATGGCTTCCTTGGTTGCTGTTGGTTCATTAGCCTCTGCACCACCCCCAAACCTGCCACGACCTCCCCAAGGGCCTGCAGAGAGATATATGGGTGAGGATGTAGAGAGCGAGGAAGAAGGGAATGAAGTGGAGGAACTCGGCACTAGGAGCACTTGCCGGGAGTCGTGGGTGTGGCGGTTGTTTTCCGTTTATGGGAATGTACCAAAAGCACGTGCAAACCTGGTGAAGTGTAACCAGTGCGAGGTGGTACTGAGTCGCGGGAGTCTTGGTTCGTACAGCTTTGGTACGACAACCATGAAGCGACACCTCACTTCGCTCCACACTGCAGACATTCGCAAGGTGGTGCCATGTCCAGAGCGTAGTCGATTGAGTTCCTCCACAGCATCCTCTGTGTACGATCCTCCCACCACAAGAGACATTCCTGTGGGGGAGCGTCTCCCCTCCAGCTGCCTCACAAGCCAATCGCAATGCTGTTGACCCTTACCTTTCAAAAGGTGACAATAGTGTGCAAGTATTGTGATGCAGTACTCTGCAGGGAGGAAGAGTTTTCGAAGTGCTTTTGAGGCTATGGTCACAGAGCACCAGAAGAAGATCTGCTCCTTACCTAAATAAAGCTCACCAAATATATTTCTCGGTTCACTTGCCCTTCCTTATCCCCGTGGCTGGTGTCCCTTCCTTACCCTCCTTTGGCCTCTTCTCCTAGTGTGTTGTGTGCTGTGAAGCAATTAACGTGAAAAGAACAAAAATAGCAGAAAAGGCTCTTTTGAGAGCCGCCTTTCTCAGTTTAAAGATAGAACTATGAAGTGACGGTCGTAGACCCCCGCGGAGTGGTGGAAAAGTTTGCGGACAGTCATAGGGGAAAAAAGGGAGGGTGCAAGTGGAGCAAACACAATGAAGTGTACGCTGGGAGTAAGTGGTGGCTCTGAAAAGAGCCTTTCGGTGGTGTGTTGTGTGGGTCAAAAACTGTGGATTGGAGAAAACGGATTGTCAGATAGGTTAGCGTGAATTCGAAAGAGGTCGCAATGCATTTTGTACATTGCGAAGAAAAATCCGATTGCCAGCATATCTGAGGTGGACTCCATATCTGCGGAAAATGAAAGAGTTGCGAAACAAAATGTTTTCATTGTGGAAGGAGGACATGCCAACATCTCTTAAAAAGGCACAAACAGCCTTATTCACATTGCATCTCGCTTTCTCCATTTGTGGGCCAAAAACACAGGAACGCAGCCATATTTGTCTTTGCGCAATACGGGAAAAGAGTATTTGACAATTTGCAAGTCCTTCCTTCATTGCACATTGCAAAGAAATTCCAGAGACATGGCCTAAACCGTTTCCTCCGCAATGAATGATAAGTATATCTGGAGGACGCTCTGTCAGTAAAGTAACACCGAGAGGTACCAAGTCCAGCCACCTCATTCCACGCACGCCATGCAAGTGCACTTCCAAATGAGGAAATCCGAGATCTGCAGATAAACTGCAGCTTTCTGCATGCACCTTCAACCAATGTATCCATGAGTCTCCCAAATTCCAGATAATCTGTTTTCGAGCATGGAAAGCCATGGCTCTGGGGTCTCCCGTCAGGGAGAAGACGGTCTTACTAAAGTGCGCCGTTCAGAACACACCTACTGAACTTTATGGACCAATCCCTAGCTCGGCTCATTCTTATTTGCATGCGTCTCCATCCCTGAATCCCCGTTGGTGATATGCGCTGGCTGCAAAGTACCGCCATGTTCGCGGACATGTATAGGATCAGAGCATGACAACGATACATTAAAGTGTTATTCCCCTTTTTCCCCTTTAAGGTGGGCTCTGAAAAGAGCCGTTTTTTTATTTTTGGCCAGATACTGTACAGACATCTGTTATTTTATTTATTTTTTTGTATTTTTGGTCCTTGCTTTACTCCTACAACCATTACAGAACCTTCTCTAAATCAGGCCTTATGTTCCAAAAGAACATCGCATTTCCCAAAGAAGATAGCGCCACACCATCTGCTTCAAAATAATCTGCATTGCTTGAAGCAATGTTATCGTGGCTGCAGAAAAACATATCAGCTCGTAACATGAATGCACGCATGCCGCAATTGATGATACACCTCCCAATACTTTGATCTGGACAGAAAACAGAATGGTTGTCCCATTTTACTCTAGGGAGCAAAGCAGAAAAAATTACTTTCGTTGTTGGGAAGATGGTCATGAGTGCTTCAACCAACTGTGCCAAATCTGCCAACGCGAACTCATGTATCCCAAAATTACCACATGAGGAGGGGTCATTGTACACGTCTTTGCAAACTTGCAGAATTGCTGCAGCATTGGCATCAGTGTCAGCGCTCCACACCACCTCCACTCCTCTCACATCGAAATGGTGTGCCACATGCCTACTCTCGGCATAGTGTTGTAAGCCATGCACAAAAATGTCCCCAAGCACCAAAACCCTGACCCCCTCCACCTCTGCCATCTTTAGTGTACGCACCGTCTTTCAACACAAAAGAGTAATGTGAACATCTGATTGGATGATGCCTACAGTCCCCTTTCCATGAAGGATTTGCCGTAGAAACACGTGTGTGACACGCCCTACCTGCGGACAAGCGTTGCCTACGTGTGGCACGTAACTCTTACCCAGTCCTTCCACCCTTTCCACAGCGGAGCAAGTCGAGTCCCTCATTGGACACAACTAAGTAGTCACACAACCATCCACCAATCACATTGAACATCGCTAATTCTAACTCCGTCATCAACATTGCGCACTTCAAAATTACTGTTGATTCTGAATGCAAGTCGCATATCATTGCAAAGCACCTACTTCACAAACTACTGTGCAAGTATTGTGAATTTAAACGTACAGCTCCATGCATGCGCACATGAATGAGTATAGAATACAGGTATGTATATTGTAATCAGAGACCATGTGTAACCCTTATGATTTAATTTAGACAAATTAATGCCGCTAAATGTGCATAGGCAATACATACCAACGCTCCCCCTTTTGTGCCAGATGTCTTATTTATCATTGACAAACCGCACAACTGCTTACTGTCTTCCGCATAACCTATACATACGTTGCAAGCATGCCCATTTAGGGCGGAACTCATTTTTGTATGTGACAATGTCGGAGTTGTGTACTGTGTGCGGGCTACAGTAATGCTACTTGCAATGTAATTGTATGAGAAAAGTAAGCACTCTCGATTGCTGTGGTGACATCTACCTCTGAGGGTCTCCCGATTTCTCGGCATTGTGCTTTTAATTTGCAAGTAGAAAAATGTTCCCCATCTACTACTGTGCCCCATCGCTTACAAACCTCTCTCCTATACATATTACACCGTGTAAAAAACAAGGCATTTCCATAAGCTTAAAATTGTTAGCAATTTTGAAGGACTTTCAAGTACCATATTGCAAATACCATGCAAAGACTGCACAGAGTGAAGTGAAATGTACACATGCACTGGGTTGAAATATGAAAGTAGAATGCTGTGACGAAAGAAGCACAATTAATGTGTGCAGTATCATCATTGCTGTAAACACACAAAGTAATTGAGTTTGTTTTTTTGCACCGCAGTGAAGACTACTCTTCTGAGAATCAACAGAATCTACACTGCAGACGACATATCCGAAGAAACCAGGTTAGTACTACCTTTCTATTTTAACTACACCTCAAAGAGGCTGTGTTGGTTATTTGTTTATTTTGGGCGTCAAAGCAAACATTGATTTCTAAACCATTGTAGTAGTATACAAACAATAAAGTAGCCTTACCAAATCATTGCAAGAATCCAATGCACATTGACACACCATGACAAAGAGCTTCCCCATCAGCCTCCTGCACACAGACATTGGACAACAGACCAAAGTATACCTTTTTTTTTCTCAACAGACACCAAAGAATGCCTACCAAAAAGCAAATCCGTAGAAAGGAACGCAAAAGTAGAGCAAATAAAAATAAAAGTGCCCAATGTAAGCATCCACCTGTTGTACAGTTTGTAGAGAATGTTGGAACAAACCAGCTAATGCGGTTGGTTAGCAAAACAAAGGAAGTCTCAACTTCCGAAACTTTACCTCCTCCATCAAAATGGGTCACAAAACACAAAAATGCTGTCAAAAAAACGACTACCAGTGCAGCTAACAATGCTCCTAATAATCCTGATAGTGTAACAAGAACGCATAGTAAAAAAATGTATTTTATCAAAAATGTTTTGTCACGGTCCTTCAGAATCTACTAAGAAGAGGACCGAAATCATCCTCACCCCTTATAACCTACCGTAGAAAGTTAATCCTACAAGCTCTCGTGGACAGTGCAATCCTTCTCAAAAGGAAGTTGTTTATATTAGTGTTAAATAGGATGAAAGCACTAACAAAACTAAGAACTAAACTACAAGAGAAACTCAGCAATAAACGGAATGTGAACAAAAATAATGTTCTTGCATGTTTGTGGTGGTGAATGGAGTCACAACAACAACCACAGAACCATATTTTAATGAAGAAGCATACAAACAAAATAAAACAAACACAATTGCCATCCATAGCAGTGGACGAGGATATGAGAAAATCAATACTACCATCATGGAACAAGAAATACTGCTTACAACTGTATTCCCTGAAAACACAGAATTACCTCTCGATTCAGCAGAACCACATCGTCCAGTATACAAATGTACGTGCACATCAATGTGTGCCATTCCAAACAAAGCTTTCAAATCTTTACGTCACTTCCTCAATCAATATGTAAAAGGTAAACACAAAAGTAAAATGAAAGTGCTGCAAAATATGGATATTTGTCCAGTGCGGAAATACACAGGACTAAAAGGACATTCATTAGCCTGCATTCCTGGGCCTATTTGCAAAAGCGCCTTCCATGCTATCAAAAGGATATCAATACATCATTCCAATGTAAGAAATCTAGTGTATAAAATATACTATGCAAAAAGTCCAGCTTCAGAATTAGGCAATTTAAATACCACTCTTCTGCATGGTAGACCCAAATACTTACAAGAAGAAATTGACCGTATTCAGAGAAAGTATTTTGGAAGTGAGTGCCACTTACAAAATGCAACAGTTTTAGAACATAGTAGCAACGATTCTGCACATAGCAACCTTCTATTACACACATACAGAAAAGAAATAGTCAAATTTAAAAAGTCATCGGATGAAGTACCAAACCATGTGTGTGTGTTGCCACAGAACGTTTTACAAAAGGAACACAAAAAATGTGGACATAGCATACGAAATAGAAGACAATGAAGATTCTAAATGGTTTGAATTAGCGCTCTACCTTTTAGCAGAAAACAAATATGAACTAACTGAACGCCTTATATGTTGCCGTTACTGTACTACAAAATTAGACAACCACACTCCTCCACGTGACATTACAAATAATTTGGAATGGTTTCCATTACCAAAAATCCTGCAACAGCTCAATTTGTATGAGAGCATAATAATTCAAACAGTTCACCCTAAGCCTTCATCCAAAAACAGCAAAATTACCTTCCTCTGAATTGGTGAAAGGCATTCGTGGCAAAGTAGTTTATTTGCCATTAGATCTAACGGAAAATGCACACACTCTAGGAGTGGCACGTTCAATAGAGCATTCTTTAATAGTCTTGGTAAATGGAATACCAACAAAGGACAAAAAAATTTGGCAACAATTAGTGGACTTACATAAAGTTAGACAAGCATTGCAATATCTAAAAGACAATAATGAGTACTACAAGGAAATAAATATTGATGAAAGCTTAAGGGAAACAACTGAAATAATTCAACAGCCATCAGAAACTGGACAATTCGAACTTCTGGATCCTGCTACAGTATCCACTCTTTTGGACCATTACGCAATTCATCCATTGCGTTCCAATGAAAGCATAGATGATGCACTAGAAACTAACCAAATGCGACAAACCAAAGGGTCACCAATGAATATATGGGAAAAAAGTATAGAAGCACATGCTTTTCCACTGCTATTTCCTACTGGCAAAGGTGGAAGATACGATGATAGACCCACTCAGATGGGGCATCAGAATACTGTTCCTTACAAATGCATTTGCAAGATCTACATTTTGTCTAAATCTGGGAATACATATTCCACCTACTCTATGAAAGTGAATTAGCAACACTATGTTACGGAGTTGCACACATTCTTAAATCTGGTACCCACTTTCAAAATGTGTCAGCTATGCAGTTAATGCAAAAAGTACAGGAAAAAGATGAGGTTTTACAATCAAGTATTAGAAATTTGTTTGCAAACATGCGTCGTACAAAGGAATACAGGTTCCGACGGCACGGAGACGTGCGCTGTATGATCAGAAACCTTGGACCACTGACTTGGTTTGTTACACTAAGTTGTGCTGAATATGCATGGGATGATTTACATGAGTACGCATAGCAAACAGCAACAAAAACAACGTAGATATTACCTGGAGAACTTGCTCTCTAGATCCAGTTAATGTGTCAAGATATTTCCATCATCGTTTTATTGCCATGCTACACTTTATTTGCAATAAAACTGTTCCTCCCCTTGGATAAGTGCAACACTTCTTTTGGAGAAAATATCATCAAGCGAGAGGAGCACCACATATTCACATGCTGTTATGGATCAAAGGTGCACCGAAATTAGGTCACGACAGTGACAGCACTGTTTTGCAGTTTATCCAAAAATATGTAACTTGTGAAATCCCTTCTCAACAGACACAGTGAGCTGCATGGGCAGATTTTACAATTTCAAAGACACAAATGTGGCAAATATTGTCGCCGCAAATACAAAAACAAAGGGAAATACTACACTAAATGCCGCTTTGGTTTCCCTAAACCAGTTACAGAAACAGGTGAAGTAAACAACTTCATGTCTTCAGTTCGACATAGTGTTAAAGGTAAATCACCCAAGAACACGTATTACATAAAAGGAAGGGAAGAATCAAAAATATCAATGATTAAAATGCAATCATTGCCCTCTTATGGAATGCAAACATAGATGTTCAGTACATTGCAGATAATTCAACTACTGTTGCACAGTATGTTACAGCCTACTGAACAAATGCAGAGAAAACAGAGCTTCACCTCTGGGATGACCTAGCATCAGACAAAACATTATCACAGAAATTGTACAGCCTAGGCATAAAAATGCTCTCTCATAGAGAATTTGGCGCCTATGAAGTAGCAGATCGTTTAACCGGTACTGCTTTGTATGGAAAATCAGACAACATAGTATGGCTTAGTCTTGGTCCTGCAAAATCTAGAAAGAGTGCTAAAATCATATGAGGACATAGAAACAATTGCCAGAAATGATCCCAACATCCAAGACATTCTAAAAAACAATTTACTGGACACATACTATCCGAACAGGAGTAGCACTCGGAAAGCATGTGTCTATACCACATAGCTCAAAACTTTGCATACAAAAATAATGTAAAACCCGATGAAACCAAACGCAGACATAGAGTGAACGATTGTGAAGGGAGCTTAGTGAAACTTACCAAACGAAGCTTAATTAATCATGTAAAATTGTCACTAAAAACTCCTCAACAGAAAGAACTATATTACATGTCTCTGTTACAACTTTTCAAACCATGGAGAAAAGAGGAAGACATACTAGATAACTATGGGCCTCATTACACGGTAGGTGGTAAGGGTTTACCGGTATCGGTGTTTTACCGGTAAACCCTTACCGCCTTACGAGGTACCTTTGCGGGTTGGGGAATTTAACGCCTGCTTTTTGCGGCGTTAAAAACCAACCCGCAAAGGGACCAGGGAGCTAATTACGGTACGGCAATTTGCGGTACCGTAATTAGCGCCTTCCCCATTCCCATAGAGCCCTCTGGGGCAAAAATGGGAATGGGGAAGGGCAATGGGGGAATTAACGCCCCACCAACCTTGGAATAGGGCGGTAATTCCCCTTTCCACCAAGGCGGTCCCGGTATTTTACCGGCATGGACCAAGGTGCTAATAGCACCTTGGTCCACCGCCATCCGTGTAATGAGGCCCTATGACTGCTATGAAGATGCTTTCAAAGCAAATGAAAGCGCCATCACCGATGTGAACTTTACGCAGTAAAAAACAATGTTACACAATGAGCAGCAACAGGAAGAAGAACTTCAGCCTCAATAAGGACTCTTCCGACAGTAGTCAACCTTCTGTAACAGGAAGTCAAGAACCACTAGGACAAACACTAATAGCAAATGAGGCTGAAGTAGCTATGGCAGAAGTAGAAAACACCATGTATCATTATCAAGAAGATACAGAAGACTTAGCTGTACAACAAGCAAACGATCAGCGCACCATTTTTGAAGACGTAACAAAACAAATTGTACATGGTGTACAACACGAAAATAAAGAATGTACCTGCCAAAACTACAAACCTATACTGCTGTACGTCAGTGGTGATCAGGGAAAACATTCTAATCAAAATCATCAGCAAGTTCCTTCAACAATTGACAAACAACAAACTGTCAGCTGTTGCAACGGCCCCCAGAGGTTTAGCTGCTTATAACATAGGCGCTGTCACTTTACATCGATTATTACTGCTTCCAGTAGAGCATCAAAATAAAATGAGACTACTACAAACTTTCTGCAGAAGTTGCAATGGAATTACACAGAGTATTGAAACAAATGAAAATGCTAATAGACGAAGTGAGCATTGTCTCCAACCTAATGTTGGCTTTGGTTCATCTCAGATTGCAAGAAGTACTTAAAAGTAGCAACAAAGAACTCTTTGCAGGGAAACACATTATCGTTTTCGGAGATCTTCTACAATTGACACCAGTGAAAGGTGAACCGATTTTTAAAACCTTAGGCCACAAACTCTGCCGTAAAACTGTTGGCAGCATTTCCAATACAGAGAATTAACTGAGAACATGCGGCAATCTGCAGATCTCACTTATGCCAACATCTTAAAAAGTATTAGAGTTGGAATATTATCGCAAGAAGCACAAGTTGTATTGAAAAACCGGCACATATATGCACGTTATGGCGACAATGCATGTGCAACTGATGTTACGGAACAAACAGCGCACAAAAATGTCAATTGTATGGCCTTAATGCCAACTCTTTCAAGCTGTTTCAAATTCAATGAAACAATGTTAAATAAAGAAATGCAACCAATACTAGAAATTAGCGCCACAGACACACTAGACGTACATGGTATAACCGTACCCATGTGTGAGCAAGCCACAACAAGACTAAAAGTTTAGTAAATTCAATCTCCAAAACAGCTGGGTTGGAAAAGATTTGATATTATCCTTAAATTGTAGAGTAATGCTTAAACGTAACCTTGACGTAGAGCAAGGGCTAGTTAATGGAACACTGGGCACAGTTGTTGGCTTTCAATCATACCCACGTGATAGCAACATTCAGTTTGTCAATATTCGCTTTGATAAAGTTTCAGAAGTGAAAGGGATAGGGCGCTCAATTGCTTGATTCCTTCTCTTCAAAGACATGTATGTACGTAGAGAGCAATTTTCTCTAACTCTTGCATATGCAGTTACCATTCATAAATCCCAAGGTCTTACCCTAGACAAAGCATTGATGGATATAGGAAACACAAGTCTTCAAGGAAGGCATGAGCTACGTAGCATTATCACGCTTACGTACACTTGACGGTCTATTGCTAATGAACTCTGATCCAAGTAAAGTCAAAGCTGATATTCCTTGCATTCTAGAATACAAAAGATTGTGTTCATTGTACACCTCTCATCTCAAACAATACCCTGTTCCAGATAAAGTAAAACGTGGTAAAAGAAAACTAAATGAAACAGAAATGCAACAGAATCCAACAGCAAATTCCGGAAAGAAAGGAAAGGCTAAGGTTTCATCAATTACCGCAAACATAGAAGAACCTATTAGGGAATGTAAACCAGGAACGTCGGCAAAGAAGCAACAGAAATTCCGAAAAATGCACGGTTATGCTTGAGCTAAAACATGGCACTGGTGCGCAGTGTATTCTGGGGGCACTCAGAGCCATAATGGATATTTACTCCATGCCTCAGTGAAAAGCTATACTTACTTTGCTGAGAGGTGAATTTGCTTTGCTGAAGAAAACATGCTTTCCAAACCTGGTATGCAGTCGAGGACATTCTGCTGGGAAAGCTGGTTTTGTTATGAGTTATGGGACTGTTTTCCGTGGCGTTTGTTCTTAGGAGAGGGAATCGCTTTGCTCCTTGAGGTTACGGTCGGTTGACCCAGCTAGCAACCAACGGTTTCCCATCAATGCGCAAGTGCATTGCCATAAGGTTCGAGAAATGACCACCCCTTTTTGAGGAGTGCATATATGCTGAACCCCTCAACGGTCAGACGGGACAAGTACAAAGACCTCAGTCGGAAGGGGGACGCCTTTGTCCGGCATACCTGTGGGCTGTTGTGCTCTCGGCCTGGCTGTTATCGGGGTCTTCCAGCCGCTTCTGACGAGATGAGGGATTCAGTTACGCCCACGG
The DNA here is from genome assembly GCF_040938575.1 of Ambystoma mexicanum. NCBI lineage: Eukaryota > Metazoa > Chordata > Amphibia > Caudata > Ambystomatidae > Ambystoma > Ambystoma mexicanum. The sequence continues at coordinate 546,827,315 of NC_090940.1, forward strand.
TGATGTATTTTCTTTGGAATTCTCGGTCTTTTCTGTGATTTATTTCTGTGTTATCACTTGTTGCTTCTAAGCTTTGAATAAATAGCCGTATAAGTGCTCATTTTCTAAGCGTGCGTGTGGTTATAAGTCATTGCGTTATCTACCTGCGTTTAAAGTACTGCCTCTGCAATTGCGCTGGTGATTAATGACTGTCCGTGCACTCTGGGCGAGCAATACATGCACTCACTCAGATACAGAACTTGCTGGACCATTCAAATTTGCAAATGAAAGTGGGGTAAGTTGCTATGCAAATGTAGCAATGAATATTCATTTCAATTGCCACCAATTGTTAACAATATTTACCTGCACAGTACAGACCAATAATTGTGTTTGCAAATGTTAGTGCTGCATAGAAATGCAACAAGCAATCCTGACAACACATACAGTGTTCATGGAGTAAGGCAACAATTGGACGACTGTGCTGGAATGGTGAGATTCACTATGAACTCACAAGAAGATCCACAAGAATTTCTAATGTACATACTATTAGTATTGGAAAACAAAAGCATACCTGTAAATGAAATCTTCCAGATTTCGTACATGTGGAAGCATACATGCACTCTCTCTAGCAAAGTGATACAGGAAGAAATCCCAAATGAGCGATATGTGTATGTTTCCATACCAAATTGTGAGAGCATTCCATTTCAGCAACTTGTACAAAATGCAAACCATGGCAGATTATGTACTATTTGCAATTCAGACAATCGCTCCACCTTACTGATACAATCATATAGTGCCTACATAATACTTATGCTTCTACGTTATAATGCAGGTGGCACCAAAAACCACTGCAAACTGACTGGATTCACACACGGTCAAGTGTCACTTGGAAAGAAAACCTTTACAACAGTAGGTATAATCTACCATGCAGGAGCTACAACCAATGCAGGTCACTACACTGCATACATTAAAACTGATTGTGGATGGTTCAAATGTAATGATAGCACCACTACTCTAAAGCAGAGATTGCCAGCTAATCTTACAAATGCGTATTTAATGTTCTTAAAGCCAAAATTTACAAAATAATGTGTACTTCAAGATTTTTAAAAAAAAAAAAAAGTGAAAGACTACAGTTAGAATACGCCAACAGGTATCCAACTACCAAAGAGGATGTAAGAATGACTCAAATGAATATCACAGATCGTTGGGAACAAATGCACAGGTAGAATACGCCTACAGGTATCCAACTGTTGTTGAAAATTGTCAGGAAGGCAACAAACATAACATTAATGGGAAAAATGAAGGAAACAGGATATAACAATGACACAAATGAATGAATATCACAAAGCTGTAGGAACAAATGCAGTTAGAATACACCTACAGGTATCCAACTGTTGGTAAAAATCGGCAGGAAGGCAAACTTAACAGTAAAAAAAAAAAAGGTAAACTGTCTATTAAGCAATGAAGTACATTTTCAAAAATGCTAAGACTAACATAGCTGTTTCTTTTAGCACAGAAATGGAAAAAGGGATACTTCCGCCAAGAACGATAACCATTTAAAAATTGTATGTGGATTCTGAACAAAGTAAGGAGTAAGTATATTGGTAGTCATTTTCTGCACATGCAAATCTACACGTCTAATATATGGCACTAATATGCTGCAGTGCCCGTAGGCTGGCCCTTGCATCTTCGGTGTGTAACCTACCATCTACGCCTTACGACCAAGGTACAAGGAGTATAGGTCCTAGTCACAACCATCGCTGCATATGAAAACCATGGTCCTTGTAAATTAGCTACTTATAAATTTACTTTTCGGACCATCGTCTGCAGCCATGCAGGCAAGCCACTAGGGCGTCCACACAACTAGCACATTATACCACACCCATATTCACTTATAACTCCACTGCTTATGAATTCAGTCTTGGGTGCATGGCCTTTGGGCACGCAGTCAAGAGTCTGGGTCCCGACTAGAAACACCACAGCATATCGGAACCATTGTGCCTTGTCATTTTACTATGTACAAACTTGGTTTTGGGAGCATGGCCTCTGGCCATGCTCCCAAAACGCTATGCCCTCCCCACAACATCTTAATGATGTTGCATAGTACAAGTGTACCAATAGCTGTGATAAGGTGCAGTAGTTTGTAGCCAAAGGCTACAGAGGTGAGTTTGAGGCCATAGCATTATGAATGTATGGGTATACAGTATTTAAAATGCATAGTTCCTTACAACTGCAGTGCTTATTACTTTGTTCAAATACTCTGTATCCTGGCCACTACTAACACACTATATGACATCCATTGTGGCATATAAGTACACTACGAACTAATGTACCTATGGGGGCATGGCCTTCGGCCATGCACCTATGATTGCAGCCCCTCCCCACAGCCGCCAGAGTGATGCACTACCACACCATATCGTACCCATTGTGTCTTGCAAGTACACTACATTAACTGTGCTGTTGGGTGCATGGCCTGTGGCCATACACTCATGACTGCAGACTCTCCCCACAGCCACCTGACTGATGTTCAATAGTAGGGGTGTCTCTGTAGCTCTGAAATGCTGCACTGTTTGTGCGCAGGGCCTAAAATTTTAGGTGTATGGCCATACATTTCAATATATGGTTGTGAAGTGTCTTATAACTCCAGTGCTTACAAGTTTCCTGTTGGGTGCATGGCATACAGCCTGCAACCATGCATCCAAAAGTACACATCTTGTCCACAACCACTGCACTACATGAAACCCATGTGGGCTTGAAGGTGAAGAGGTTATAGCTTTCTTGTTGGGGGCATGGCCTTCAGCCTTGCACCCAAGAGTACACACACTCCCCACAACCAGGCAATCAATACGCATTAGTAAGGGGGTATCCATGGGTGTGTTACGCTCACCTGGCTCCCACAGGGGCGTTGATCGGAACTGGACAGCTGCGGTCTCCACCAAAGTGACGCGTAGTGCAGAGATGACAGATTGGACTGGCCCGCCTAATTTCGTCTGCTTGATCCGTAGAATTATTTTCCTGAAAGTGGAGAAAGGGAATTAGCCACTCGTGAATTTGAGTGATAACACCCCACTGTTGTTCACACTAATCACCTCTGATATCTCCTTTCATAGTCTCACCTTATGTTTATAAAAGATGAGCTCTCCATCCTGCGTGGAATGCAGGGGCGCGTAGATAACCAGTTACTTCACTGGTTCGAAGGTGTTGGGAGAGTTCCAGACCAATATTGACTCTGAGGTCCCTGGCGAGGAACCGCAAGTATATAGTTTGCTAGAGTTCAAAATGTCTGATATTCACTCTTGTCCGATTTCTTTTATCGTGCAGCTTGACCCAAGAGAAGATTGCCTCGTGGCAGCTGGTAGCGGTCTGTATTACCCAACACTGTCCGGTAAATGATACCTGTGTTTAATCTGTTGCTTTCCCTCCTTTTACAGGTGCGGCCTGTGAAATTATGACGTCTTGATGAATAATGCCTCCGGCGGTAATATCAGGTAAGTCTATGGTGGTAACAGAGATTGCCTTCGTTTATTCTCTCGGCTCACCTTGCTGTTCTCTTGTCCCCCTTAGGTGCCGGAGTTCGGCGAAGATGTGATGCAGATTGCGGCGGATCGTGGAGGTGCTGTGAAGGCTGGTGAGAATAGCGCGGCGCTAAAGCAGGCGATGCGACGCGTATAGAATTAACGTCTCTTTCCTTGTTTGAAGGCGCGATGGATCCGGAATCAGGTGAGAAATAGAAGTAATGTTCTTGTTCTAATCTTTCCTCCTTCTTCCCCTTTTTTCTAGGAGCTCCAGAACCGAGGCAGTCATGGCAGAAGGCTGGATGCTGACTTGCAGGCACGGTGAGCATTACGCTGCTGGATGCAGAATAACACGAAGCGTGTGCTGCTCTTCGGGCGTGGTTTAAATAGCCTTCAAAGTAGTCCCAGGTAAGAGGGTTCCCCCAAGACCACACCCGAGTAAGAAAATAGTCCCTGAAGTAAAGTAGTTCCCTTCCGGCTTCATATTGGCTTGGATTCTTAGCAGCATGGTCTGCATGAGGTAAGTGTAAGCATACGAGCCTGGCGCCTATGGCGCCAGGACTGACCGCTTCTATGAGCCTGGTGCCTATGGCGCCAGGTCTGTACCCAGATAGCCCCTAGCCGGGACTGCTGGGCTTTTTCTAAGTATCTGGATGCCTGCTCCCGGGACTGATGGGCCTGGTCCAGATGCCCGGGGGTAGGCATCATGACAGGGTGTGACATGCTGAAGTGTTGGTGGCCGGGCCTAGAGCTTTGGAAGTAAGGCCTTCGGTGGACGGCCATGCATCCAAGACTCTAGGCCCTGGCCACAACCACCGTAGCATGTGCCACCCATGGCGGCATAGTGATGAATACAATAACCATAGGAAAAAGTATTGTAATTACGGCATGGTGTCAATTTCAATGTTCCCTAACACCACATGTGTCCTTACAACTGTTACAAGTTTCCTGTGCACTGCACGGACTGAAATACTGCCCTTATTGGACCCCTCATTTTCTGTGCGTATAAGGAGGCCATAGAAAATACATCATAAAGAAGGTATAAGTGTGTTATTGGGCGCATGGCCTTCGGCCATGCACCCAAGACTGCACGCACTCCCCACAACTTGCCAATCGAAACGCAATACTACGGGTGTATCCATGGGTGTGACATGCTGCAGTGGTTGTGGCCAGGGCCTACAGTCTTGGAAGTAAGGCCTTCGGCCGACAGCCATGCATCCAAGACTCTAGGCCCTGGCCACAACCACTGTAGCATGCGGCACCCATGGCGGCGTATTAATGAATATAATAATAGCCATCGGGAAAAGTAATGCAATCACGGCATGTTGTCAATTTCAATGTTGGCTACCACTACGCATGTGCTTTCACAGTTAGAAGTTTCCTGTCTACTGCATGGACTGAAATGCTATCGTTATTACACCCCTCATTTTCTGTGCGTACAAGCTGTCCATGGAAAGTACATCATGAAGACCGACCCCCAGAACAAATGCATTGATCACCCATGTCTTACTGTCTGAACCTTTCCCAAAGGTCTGTGACACAGCAAAAGAGTTTTATAAATAAAGCATATGTACGTTGGTTGTTGCTCCGCTTTCGGCGGATCCAAGATGTCGGGCGCATCCAAACAATCTGACGCAGAACACGTCTCGCAGCAGCGAATGGGCAGAGACGTCTTGTGTCCGCGGTCATGACGCCAGCCCCTTAGCCAATCGGTATCTTGTCCGTGGACCGAACAGGGAAGTGCGACCGCGAAGCGGACATATATATCACAAATTGTTTTCAGACCTACTTTTTGATAATTTTAGAGAAAGGTACTGCACGGAAGGTCACCAAATTTACAAAAGCACGCTTTCTGGACCACGCCCCTGTACCTGCTGCAGATTTCGTGAAAATCCGTCCAGCGGTTTGAACTGTAGCCGTGAGCAAAGTTTTTCCCCCATTCAGTCTATGGGGAAAAAAAGACGTTTTGGGACCCCCCCCTATAACTTTTGCCCCCCCTGGATCAAACATCTCCAAACATTGCAGAAAAATTCAGAGTGGCCCATATACTTTTTTACAAAGTTTGGTGAGGATTCGTCCAGGGGGAGCAAAATTATAAGCCGCCCAAAAAGTGCTCTTCCTATGCAAACAGCAACTTAACCATAACTACACGGCCACGGTAATTATATATAACTGAACAAGCCACAGGAGTGTGTTTAAACGCATCAGCCAGCCTCATACCATGGGAAGCCTTTTTGCTTTTAACTGCCATGATAAAATAAAACTTTTTTCTACTTTTGCAAAGATTTGTTCACTTTTCAGCAAATTGCAGCTGTGGATTGGTACTATTCCGGAGTGTTGGGAGTGCAGCTCCATACAGTGAAGGCTTCATTGCCTTATCTTGGGGAAAAGAAAAAGAAAAAAAAATTATATATCCTTTGTGTGCCGTGTTTTTTTTGCAAGAAATCGCAATATTTTCTCTCTCTGCTGGCATGGTAGACATGCTTTTTTTATCTTGTTCCCAGCAACTGAAAGGATACATACCATTTGTGCAGGGTTACCAAAGGAAACAAAGTAATAAACCTAGACAAGGTTGTTACTGCATGTCCTTTTCATACGCTTAAAGCTAACCCATATTTTGCTGAGCTCACCATTGGATCTAGCTAGAGGTAGCTTCCAGCGCTTTCAAGACTATGAGCTTAGTTTTTTTAAAAGATTTTCAATGACAAATTCATGTACAAGAAAGACATTTTTAGATGTGGTACTTGTACACAACTCTATTTACTTATTACTCTATAACTTAACAAAAGACTATACTTCGAATAATCAAAATTGTACATCCCATCCTCGATATGAATATCAATGCTAAGTAGAAGGAGGTAGAGTGGACGTTATGGCAAAGTGGGGAAGGAGGGGAGTAGGTCTGGCCAAGCAAGAACAAAAAGATTTGTTATAGAACATGAATTTCAATCCAATGTTAGTTCAAGCATACATGTTGAATGGACCCCATATCTCATTCATTCAAAGCATAATTTTTTGTAAAGGTTTCTTTTGCCGATAGCAGTACCATGCCTTGTGTCCAATCTTCATGCATTGGTCTTTCTGAGCTTTTCCATTTTTTCAAAACCTGCTTTTTCGATGTAATCAGGGCTCTGTATATCCGGTAATTGTTTTATCAGTGACATGTGGGATCTTTGATACTTGACCCAACGCACACACTTATGGTAATTGTGGAATGTTGCAATTTGTGATGATTTCCATTCAATGTATGAGCTTAGTTTTTAAAGGCAATTCCTTGAATAGGCTTTGGGGTTCCCCAATGGGATCCGATAGGGACCAAATGTTTTCAGGCACACAACTCCAGAATGGCTGCCTCATCCAAGGCCAAAAGAAAGAATAATAGAACAGAGTTAGGTGTGGTTTAGAGAGAGAAGTACAAAGAGCCCTCAAGACTGAACGCTGTGGGACGCCAAGGAACAAGATGAGTGAACAATAGGAGTTGTAAGCCTATGGGAGAGTGAGCGATTAGGTAGATTACTCTTTCTTGGTTTAATGGCAAAGTCAAATATACCAAGAGCAACAGAGAACTGAGTGATCCATTGTGACGAAAGCAACAGACAGGTCTAAAAGATTAAGAGAGAGGAGTGTATGGAATGACAAGAAGAAATGAGGAAAGGAATAATATGTAGAATAGCAATTTCTCTACAGTGAGCAGGATTGAAGCCATAGTGTAGAGGAGAGAATTGTTATCAAGACAGAGAGAGTTATCAGTAGGCCACAGTCTCAAGAGAGAAATGAAAGGAGAACAGGGCAATAAATGCAGGGGAGAAAAGCGTCAAGGGAGGTTTTTGAATAATTGGTAGAATTGTAGCATGCTTGAAGGAACGAAGTTGAGAAGTGTACAGTGGGAAGAGAGGAGTTAAAGAGAAGGGTCAGGTAGGGACAAAGGTGAGGCTATGCTGAAGAGGATCCAATGTGCAGAAGCAGGGTTGGTGCACTAGAGCAAAAGAATGAGGCAATCTATAGACGGGGGAATAAAACACTGAATAGAAGATGGGTTTGAAGAAAACAAGAGTGATAATGGAGAAGAAACACAAAGAAAAGAAATGAGCATAGAAAATCAATTTTAGGTGTAAAATAGTAGTCAAAGGACGAGCAGTCAAACTATGGTGGGGTAGGTGAAGCAGCCAGAAAAGGAAATGTAATCTACCAGGTTAACAGGAGAAAGGTGAAAAGAGATTGAGAGGAATATTGTTTTGTGCGGTTAGGCAGGATTTTCAGAATTACCATTGTGTAGGGATTCGGCATGACCACCCTAGTGGATGAGCAAGGGCTTGTCACACTTTTTCCTCACCAAACTCTGCCTGGGTAGCGTAGGATGAGCATTGAGGCAGACTGTGAAGGTCAGGGGGTTGGGAAGTAGGTACAGTTAACAGCAACTAGGAAAAGTAAAGTAATAGAGTTTAACAAAGATGCGTAAAAATTCTCTATGAGGCACAAAAACACATACAGGTAAAACACAAGAATAAAATATACTACACAAACACTGATATATACACATCTATGTAAACAATATGTATACTCAAAGGGGATTAAACAATAAAAAACAGTTATAAACAATTAAGTATACCCATAACAAAACTATCAAGTAAAATGGAGAGAGAAAAGGTAGGCATGCAATAAGAAAACAACTTGCCTTATAATTACAGGGAAGTCACATTTAGCTTAAGCAGGAGTCCTTCCCTAAGCAGGTAAGCATGTTGAAAGTGTTCAAAGTATTTAGTCCACAGGAAAGTACCTGAGAAGGGATTTAGGAAGTCAGAAAAGAACCCCCTGCACAAGACTTGGGCAAAACCAACAGGTAAGTAGTTTTAAAAAAGGTACAAACACACACAAGGTAAACTAGATTTGGAAAAAGAAAGGGGTTTATTCCCAATTTCTACACTCCTAGGAGTTCCCATGGACAGGTATGCATAGTGTAAGGTAGCAGACTTTACGGCCATGCAATCCATAGTGAAATGAGGGAGGCACCAAGAGTGGCATATAAACGCAGGCCCAAACTCTGAAAATAACCATCAAAGTTAGAATCGCTGAGGCACCCACCCACGCCATTGGTCCCATTGCAGGAGGATCAGGGCTCACAGGTGTAGTAGTTGAAAGGGTTTGGGTGCAGGCTATGACGCAGATCCAATCTCTGAAGAAGGTGCAGTTCCAAAGGTCCCCCAGCTGGACAAGGCAGCCAACGTTGGATGACAAACACTGCTACTCCCACAACATAGGACCTCTATGACATTGCAGATAAGGTGAAGAACCCCTGGGTCTGGCGTCAGAAGGTTCGGATCTTGGCAGCAGTGGAACACAGGTTCTAGACACGTCCCTTTTCGAGGTCGAAAGGTGAAAAGGTTTCTGGGCTTCAAGCAGAAAATCTGCCAAGTTGCAAGCTACAACTCAGTATGGTGCCTCGGTTGTACTCGGTGTACGGTTGCTAAAATTCAACTCTTATTGAAAGTTTAATTGCTGAATGGACGACGAAGACCATTACACGCATTTCCCATTTGTTCTTGCACAGCTGCTATATTTCGTTTTGGCTTGGAAAGCAGTTCTAAAATGGCTGCTGCAATAGCTTCCTGGTAGCACCACCAGGCTGAGATGATTGGCTACCGTACACCTAAAATCACCCAAGCCCTGGAGCAGCCCTATATAACCTTGCGCCAGGACCCTCTCGCCATATGCTAACAAATGTCATCTTCTGGTAAGACTCTGCTGAAACATTCTACCATTGATTCAATTGACGCCAAGCCAGACCGCTTCATTCGAAGCTACCACACCATGTGTATTGGCACCCGGAACTCTACTCCGCATCCCTAAAGCTATACGCACCCTTCGTCCTAGCAACCTGCCAGCCACTTAAAGCATGCAGACCTACCTTTATGTATGAAAATTACTGTACATTACTGAGTAGGTTTAATTTTGACCACCCATTGTTAATCTAGCGACACGCTGTTCGTGGCATCTTCTCCCTTGTCCTTCTTGTGTTTTGCTCCCCCTGCATTGGAAACAGGACTGTGTGCTTTGCGTATACCAATTGTCATTTTTGTTTAGCGGTTATTATCCCATACTATCCACATACTGCACTGACTTTACCAGCTTGTATGCAACACCCAATCATCTCGTAAGCTCCCAGCGACCATCTGCACCATGATCCCTCTCTAGGTTAGTCGCTCCATAGTCATTTGCACTGTAATATGCAAGCATAGAAATAGCCAACACTGCCCATCACATGACCCACCCAGCCGGACTCTGCATATATGTTGATCCTCAGTCACATTAACCACTTCAGCCATACCCACACCCAAGCTAACCACTGCAGCACCATCCCTATTTTAACTCTCTGGCACTTCCAGAAACCTCCCCTTACCATCCAACCCTACTTGCGTTACCTGCTCAGTAGCAACACCATCCTCTCCAACATGTCCATGCTCCCATCCTGTATTAATGGTGCCCTTACCAAGTTCAGAAATGCCCTGGCTTTGATCGGTTGTTTCAGACGCCACCCCCTTCCATGCCACTACAATTAGACGTCTTAGTGGTGACAGAATCTTGGTTACACGAAGCGCCTGGCCCTCTTCTAACTTTGGCCATCCCCCCTGACTTCAGCATATTTAGGGCTGACCGTTCTATCACAATATGGGGTGGGGTGGCCATCATCTCTAAATCAAAACTCCAGTTCAGAAGTTGTCCCCTAGACACCATAGCTGGCAACAAACTGCTCCTTCTTAAACTAACTACAGAGCCTAAAATCACTATTCACTTCCCAATCATCTACAGTGCTCTGAATAACACAAATCATCCTGAAACAGATGTCCCACTCTTTATCACACCTACCTGAAGCTTAATATTAAATGCATCATACTAGGTGACATCAATGTAGGTTTCGACGATAAACTGGACCTTCAAGCCAGCGCCCGGCACTCAGCCCTTCTCGAAATGAATTTCACCCAACAAGTCAATCACATAGGGTAGAATTCTCGACTGGAAACTATCTGTTAATGTAGAAGTATCCATAACAACCAACACGACACTTCACTGGACTGAGCATCACCTAATACGCTTCAATGTTATGACACAAGAGAAACATAACCCTCCCAAACCACACCTACTCCTATCGAAATAAGAAACATACATAACCTCACATGAGATAGCCTCACTCCTGTCCTAACGGATACCCTACAAACCCATCTCGCCACCTCCACTAACCCTAAATATCTTGCTGATATTGACATAACTGCCTCAAGACAACTATAAATGGTCTAGCGCCACTTAACAACTAAAATTCCACGATAAGCCAAGCGTTCCAACAAGGATCTGGTGATTCTCGGACGCAACTAAAAAGAGTCCTAGAACACTTGCACAAAAAGACCTAATCTCCTGAATCGGCCTCCACCTTCCTGGAAGCAAATAAAACGTACAAATCAGCTATCATCACTCATAAGGCTAACACCTTTAATACATGCATCAACAATGCAGTCTCCAATTCCAAAGACCTTTTCTCTATTCTTTGAGAACTAGAGTCCTCCATACCAGTTCCCTCCCCAGTGCAAACTCCAGCAAAAAATGGTGCACCACCATACAAAACATGTCAGCCTAGCCAAAAGAAATCTACTTGCAAATAAAAGAGCACCCCCTCGGCTCTAGACAAAGGCGGCAAAACAATAGACACGCAGTTCAAATTTGCAATGGTTACTCAAGAACAGGTCCAGAACACCATCTCCACACTAAAACCCTCCAACCGTAAAGGAGATTGCTTCCCTGCACATTTGGTTAACTCTGTGCCCCAACACTAACTCCCTGCCAGTATTAAGGAAGCCTGGGTCTTCCCCCACCCCCTCCTCCTCCTCCTCCTCCTCCTCCTCCTCCTCCTCCTCCTCCTCCTCCTCCTCAAAAAACCCTCCTTAGACCCCACCATTCCCACTAACTATCGCCCCATCACCACAGTCCCTTTCCTGCTGAAAATAATTGACAAAATAGCTTATACGCAAATTCAACACCACCTGGAATGCAATAACTTACTAGGAACCAGACAATCTGGCTTCAGGCCAAATCATAGCACAAAAATGTTCCTACTGCACCTTTAAAATCCAGATGGACTGCATAAGAGATGCAGGCAATATATGCATATTACTACTAGACCTCTCTGCCGCCTTCGACTTGGTGGACCACGATAAACCACGTAAGACACTTACCAAAAACTTCCCAATTCTATAAAGAAGCCACCATCTGGGTCAAATCATTCTTGGCAGATCGCACCTCAAGAGTAACTTTATGAAAGGATGCCGCTGACCCAATACCAGTCCCCATAAGTGTACCACAAGGCTCATGCCTTTCCTCTACTCTTATAACGCGTACACAAAACTATTGTTTTCTGCCCTGGATGCTGTGGGTATCATCTACACAAACTTTGCTGATGACACCCAGATCCTTATTCCCCCCATCACTGGCAGCTATGAACTAGACATCATTACCATCAACAACATACATGCCATAATCCAATATTGGTTGGCTACAAACAGCCTGTGGCTCAACTATGAAGATCCTCATGGTTGGCTCCCCTGCTAAATTAAAAACGCTCCCCCCTGCCTATGCCGTCATCACCATTGATGGTACACCCATATCAGTCCTTAAACAGGACAAAGCGTTGGGTGCATACCTGGATGCCAACCTTACCATGACGACACATCAATGCACTGTCTTCCGCCACATCTTACACAACCAAACTTGTAGCGCTCAGCCTACAATTTCTGACCCCACAAATCTGCCTTATGCTCGCATTTGCCCTTATTTTGTCAAAACTGACATTGCAACATACAACTGTTAGGCACCTCCAATTCTAACCTAGACAAAAGTCCTTTAAAATAAAGCATTGCGTGCCGCATTGGACATTAAAAGAACGGACTACATCTTCAAGACCAGGCGAGATGCACATTGGCTCCCCATGAAGGCTAGAATCATCTTTAAAACATTGTGTGGCACTCAAATGCTTCACCAAGAATGCCCCCATTTATCTCAACAATGCCATTTCCTACAGAATATAGCCACTAGATCCTTAAGATCCAACTCTAGTACCCAACTAGTAGTTCCTTAGTACCCAACTAATAGTTCCTAATTTCAAGAGATCCAGGGCAGAGGGCAGTAGTTTTTCAATAACGGCACCCAAAATCTTGAACTACCGCCCCACTCATCAGAAATGAGCCATCCCATCTGTGTTTCAAGAAAATCAAAACATGGCTCTTCAATAAATTATAAAGTAAGCAGCTGCCACTGTAGCCCCACCATTCACTTTTGCTGTGTCCTCCATATACCCCGTCGCAGTCTCTGTACGTGAATCAAAAAAGTATACTTTGCATAGTTTCAAAAAAGTATAAAATTGAATACTTTTGTATAGTCTTCAGCACGTCCAGGTAAGAAGCTGTAATGTATATAGATTGGAATATCTCTTGTACGGTACTCTAACATTGATCCTCTCTGTAACCAGACTTAAGCTTTTTGTAACCTACGCCATGATACCTCCAGGTTTGGGGGTATAATAAATACATTTGCCAACTGCCTAAAAAAACAGATGAACAGTTGTCTGTATTTGTACTTCAAAGTAATCGAGAATATCAAATATTCCAACATAGAAAGCTCCTATGTGGGACATCCGGTGGCAAAGAAGACACGGCTGCAACCATGCTCATTCAATTGTGTGGGAGCAAGGGCCCATCAGGCCCCTCGCGTCCTTTACTACTCAGTACAAAATTCGGACCAAGTGCCTCCAGTGATGGGTTCGCCCCTCGCCCTTATGCGATGTCGACTTCGGTTAACATTCGCATAGATGGGACCACTGTGCAGGACACAGGGCATCCATTTTTTTACCCCCTTTCGACTCCATCTTGGTGACTAGGCCTCACTGCGATAGTACAAAAACGCTTCTCTTCCCTTTCTCGCAACGGCCAGACGCACAGGGCACATGGCCCCCACCATCGTTCCCACTTTGACTGGAAAACTCTGCGGCTCCATTCTCACACTGAAGCCGGAGGTGCTTGCAACAAATAAATGTAACATCACTTTTCCTCTGAGATCACTGTCCTGCATGTGAACCAGCATGAGCTAAGCACATAGCTCGTCCATCTCCACAAACGTGTCCTTGCCCCCGCACCCTCGCCAGTGGAAACATACGGCCATTGTGACCCTGTGCCCCTGCAAGGCATTCCTTTCATGTGCCACATCACTGACCAAGCCATGATGCCCACCCAACAGATCCCCAACTAACACTAGACCCCTGCTGCAGTATATCGTTGTCTACCACTAACAAATGTCACATACCAGAGATTCTTATGAATGCAGACCTTAACTTCAACTAGTGTTATTATGGTGGTCAAGACCCTTAACCTAAAGCCTTTATAATCCAATGTAATTGATAGTACAGATATATGTGTGACTTTTATAGACATGATGAATTATTCAGACACTACAAACGATTGTTATTTAGTGCATGTATTTTGAGAATATATTATGTCAGCTTAGATGGTGACCACGCTGCTTCACAGCGACCTGACCCATTCGGAGCACAGATGCCTGACGTCCCCCCTCCCGCCAACCAAGCAGCCAAACCGGAGGAAGAGATGCCACCCACACCTTGGGTACCATATGGACTGTCCAATCCGGGACCAACGTAGTAGCTTATGTTAGTTGCGTCATTTGCCCTATAAAATGTATTGTAACATTAATTTTGGTCAGAGCGCTCTCAGAGGCAACAGAGATCTACGAATGCCATTTACTTACATAAACCTTGCCTTGAACTCTCGCAGCCTGCTCTCTTTGCCTTATTCCCCATCAGGGGTGTGTCAGTTTAATTCCTTTGCCTGAGAAAGACGGGGAGGGCACAAACAATATATACGGTTGCTCCTATATTCCAACTCTTCTTCTCTCATCACATGCCTTCTACGCACAACATGCTTGTCATAAATCACGAGAGGTCACTGGTTTGCAGAGTTCATAGGATATACGTTAAAATAACGTAGGACGAAAAGATTGAATTGCAAAACGCAGAGGCCCACTGTGCTGCATTTTGCAATTCGATCTTGCCATTTTTTGGAAAATGTCTCCCGCATTCATTTTCATGTTTGCGGGGGACACCCCATCAGCCCCTGAAATCGAAAATACAGAAGAAGTGCAGGGGGCACCCCCGCAACCACTGCACACCTACCTCAATATTTTCGGATTTGTGATTTTTTTATATATGGCTAATGTGGGAAACACATGTACACAGTCTTCTGGATACAACTTTTTGGGGTCGATGCAGAGTTCATATACCACATTTGTTAACAGTGAGGAAGCTGACAAGCCACAGCGTAAACACGCATTGTTTATTAAAAGACATCCACACATTTGCACAGTCCAACAGACAAGGCAAAGGTCAAGGGGACACTGAGTGGACATAGTCCCTAACCCCACTATTTTTGGATGGGGATCTCAACAATCCTCAAACCAAATTCCTTAGGCAAGAACAGAGAGAAAGGGGTGATGTCTCACTTAAGTATATAGAGCTGCGCACCCTCTTTCATGCTACAATAGTTAACATATAGTCACTGTTTCTTCTGAGGTGCGTGCATCTGGATATCGGCATCTCAAAGCCAAAACACCACCCAGACCTCAATTGGCTGCACAATATTTGCCACCATTCCAGAAAGCAAAGACTGAACTTTTCAAAACTGCTTTTTCCATTAGTAACGTAATACGAGTGGTCTTGTAAATCACACTTATGGCACAATTGGTGGCCATGTTACACAGATCCAGGTTAACTGCATGCTCGACAGATACAAAAAATTAAATTTGTTCTGTAGAAATGCAAAGTCACTCTCATTGCACGTAATAGCAAGCTGCGTGTCTTTGTCAAACAATGGCCAAAAAGAGGTATGACACAGGGTCTTTTGAAAGTTGTCCCCTTACAAGATCAGTTAATCCTAGCTTTTAATTTTGAAAAGTGGGCAGTAGTTGATCAGATTACTTACTGCCAATTGGTACCCAGTGAAAATCTTGTTTAGGAAAATGTTACCAAGGGGGGACGGGGAGGGGGTGTCTCGACTTCACCCTTACTAAAATCAAACATGTTCCCCAAGTATTCTAGAATTGTAAATGACACCCCTCATAGAAAATATATATTAAAAAAATTAAAAGCCCAACGACATTTTGCAGGCGAGATATCACTTGGAAACCGTCAATCTTCATTACTTCTAGAGCCATTACTTCTCACAGTGCTGATCCACGATTTACTAATCTCCACCCCTTTCACCAGGAGTGCAACAGACCAGTATTTCACAGAGCTGCAGTGAATTTAAAACATGGATCATCATAGACCCATACCGCCCCCATTGTGTATGGAGGAGGTTGCTCCAAGGGACCGACAAGGAAGAGCAGGACTAGGCATAATGATTTAAAGGATAGTTCCGGGATTTTTTTTTTTTATTGTCCCTACGATTCGGCCATGTGTTTTTAAGCATAAATCGGTAGATCGTAGAAAACGTTCCTATGGACCTTACCCGACTTTTCGTCCATTAACGCACTCGAAATCAGCCGCCATTTTCTGATAATCCTATCATTTCCCCCCATCGCCCTGGCTGACCTGCTTTTGCGGCACTAAATCAAAACCCCGCCCCTGAGCCTGACATCAGCAGACGCGTACCGCCCATTTCCCAACGCCAAAGCACGTTTCGTGTCAACAATCGCTGCGCCTCAGCTAATGAAGTGTCGCCATGGAAATGGCAGGACGCCTCTTTCCTCTATAAGTATAAACACACCGTTTCACAACACACAGCAGCAGATTTTCGATTCCATTACTCTCTCTGTGTTACTTTGAGTATTCTGTGACTCGTTTCTGTGCTCTGGTCAGCTACCTTCGCCGCTTCTAGGCTTTGTGAACACCTGTACCATCTCTGTAAATTATTTTACTTTCTTTACCACACAATGGCTACAATAATGCCGTATATGTACGAGCCCGAGTACACCGAGCAAGAACTACTGGAAAGGCAAGCATGCGAAAACGATGGGGATTCGGACGGCAGTTGGGAGGACCAGTCAACAGATGAAGAGCCTGGACCTAGTCGCATGGACGGCGTCTCCACCTGGTGCACGTGCAATCGGTGCGAGCTAATGCCAACTAAGGAGGAGAACTGCTGCTGCCGTGAAAATTCCGGGTGCTTGGCCTACATTTCGGAAGGCGAGCCAAGTCCGCAATGCATCACCGAGCTGCCAGAGTTCAGGGAAGCCTGCCTCTCACGGACCGTGTTGAGGATGATGATGGTGCTTATGCACGAACTTCGCGGCACTGTTCGTCCGCGTAATCCGAGTAACGAGTAAGTATACTCTGGTTGTGATGTCAGTGATGCCACTACTATTTCATGGTCGTCTCCCACATATAAAATTACATCTACATATCATTCGAATGCATGTAAATTGGTTCCATATTGTGCATTTTCTAGATAGAATTTTTTTCAAAGCAGAATGACATTTTTTACCTGAATCGACAGTGATAAGAAAGTTGTCATTTTAATACAGTTTGCATCTTTCATTTTCACAGGTGGTACAGGCTGGTGGCCTATCGTTGCTTCACTTGGTGGCTTCACGGGAGGCTCGGACACCGCGTTCGGAAAGTAATACCTGCCTGTGCGGTACTTGCCATTAGACAACATTTCCCCAGCGACAGTGGACAATACCGCAGATTTTCCCTGGATGTGCTGCAACCGGAACTTTACAATGTGTAATTTTTATTATTTATGTTCAATTGAAATTAAGATCTAAAATAAAACCCAACATATATTTTAACAATGGTTGTTTTGATTTTTTAAATGAATCTAGTGTGTCTCCATTGAATAGTCTTCCTGTGCCTTGTCTTGTCACACCACTTGTCTCCGGCCAGCATCCTCCCTCACGCTGGCCGCCCACCTTCAATCCACATAACCGTTGAACCCATATGCAGCAGACATACATATGTTATTTTGCGGGTTGGCATCAAGCCTCCCGGCCTTGCCTCCTCCCCCAAAAATACTTACCACACCACTTTGTTCAAGCGTTGGCAATAAAAGGAAGGCCGTTGGATTTTATTGATACAAAACATGGTTATAGGTAAATAATCCATATGGTTGATCATAATAAATCATCCTTTTGGGCACCGGGTACAGAGATGACCCCCTCTGGCCCGTGCCGCCTTGCCACCACAGGCCAGCCTGCTGCTGACTAACTGCCTAGGCATCCAGGGTCTCCAGGGTGAACTGCACCCATATATTCTCCTGGGAGGGTGAGGTATTTATAAACTCACACCCCTGCCTTCCATGTACTAGATCCTGCAGCCTGCCTCTTACATGCAGTTAGATGGCCTCTCCTTGGTGAGGCCCTGCGGCAAACGAGTCTTGTCTGCACGACCACCGCCCCAATCCCCGTGTCTCCTGCCAAGCATCCCCCCTCACGCTGGACGGCCCCCTGCAAACCGCATAATGCCACGACATATACACGTCATTCATTCACAAACACACCCGTTTCGAATTCTTTATAACCCACTTCATATTCTAATGAGAACTTCTTTGCGCTTTGCTAGTCAACCCGCGAAGGTGCTGGTTATCTGCTCTTCGTCTCTGTGAACTTCCGTGACCACTTCGAGGAAACTCGTCAGTTTGCAACCTGTGAACAGCTCCCTGTTCTACGACAAGAAACTACTCTGATCCCTACATCTAACTGTTTGTCAAGGTAAGGCCATGTACCATAATCATTTTGCGTCCAATTTCTTTTCATTCAAGACAGTACATGCAAGGAACTAGTCACATGTTCTGAGTTTAGTCAAATTATCTTTCTATTTTTTTAAAGTTATTCAAATACTTATCCGCATGTGAATAACGTGTATAGTTCCAAGAACCAAAACGAACCTTGCATTGAACCTTTTATGTGTCATTTAATTTTTTAACACATTGGTATTCATAGAGAATTGTTGATCTTTACTTTTCAGAACTTTCCACAATGCCTGCCTGTTCCATTGGCGGTTGCCCTTCGAAGACCCATAATAAATCTGAAGGTACTATAATGCATGTTTTCCCTAAGACAATAGATCAGATAAGAGAATGGGTCCGATATTGCGGATATCCACCGTCTGAGCTTGAAAGTAGAGTCCTAGAAGTCTTTGCAGACAAGAGGGGTGATCGATACCGCATCTGCAGCAGGCACTTTAGCTCAGACATGTACTCCACATCATTGCTAATAAAGAAGAACACACCGCGAGCGAGGCGAAAATTGCTCTCAACCGCTATTCCCACTCTATTCGTCCACATCCCTCCACTGGTGAGTCAAGTTTACGTATTTATCTCTCGGCCTTGCGGTAGTGTGTAGCATTAGCTAACAATAATTTCCCCATTTATGTATCCACTCAATATGAAGGCGGAAGATTCTCCATCCGTGTCGTTATTGCAGTCATCAGCCACTTCAAGCGCCTATCGGGTAATCTTACTTAATTATTCTGCCACTGACTTGTTTTAGGCATGTAAATCAATAGTTTTAATTTATCGTGTGATTATTTTACCTAATGGTACACCCTTGTACTCGTCCTCTAGTCTTTGTTTTCAGTTATAATTATTGTTATCCAAAATAATGCAAGTACTGTCTTTCAGGGAGATGCTGAGGAGTCCAACGTATTGACGACAACCGTTGATGTCACTCAGATGCTCGAGGTACGTTTCCGGACAGTTCCATCGATGGAGATCATCAGATCTTGCATTCTTGTAGCGTGATTGTTACACACAATGTTTCTTTCGTTTTTAGCCATTGATATGTCCTTCTGTCGTCGCCCTCCTATGTGTCTTCTTTTTTCAATATTGTGTTCATTACTAATGAAAGTCCTATGTTTCAGGGAGTCCATGGAGCATTAGTCCAAGAAGAAGGGGGAGCATGCAGTTACGGGTCGGCGCAACAGCTTGCAGAAGTGTGCACCGCAGTTATATCGTCCCTTGATGTTCTTATGCATTTCGAGGTATGGATACTGACAGTTCGATCAAGCGAAATCATATGACGTGATTACATCCACTATACTTCCTTCTTTATTAACGCAAGTACTATGTTTCAGGGAGATGACGGAGCTTCTTCTACAAGAACATTACCCCTAGTAGTTGATGCAGATATCTGGGTGGTGACACTTCCAACGATCGAGCAAATCGAATCATATTTAGATATCCATTATTTATTTAAGACAACTGATCATTTGTGCAGGTCTATTTAGATGAGCCGTTGACGCCTGCACAAAGTGTATGTTCTTTTTAACAAAATAGAAAACCATACTAATGCAATTACTGTGTTTCAGGGAGTTACTGAAGCATCATCTTCAATAATATCATCAATGGAAGTCTATGAGGAGCCCGAGGTATGGATCTTGACAGTTCCACCTAACTAGATCAACAATGCGTGAATCATTGTCGTTTGAATGTTCTACACAAAGTGTTCATTCGTGTTTTGCTATTGAGATGTACGTGGGTATTGGTCCCCAAGTACATTTTGTGTTTTCAATATTATTATACATACTAATGAAAGTTCTATGTTTCAGGGAGTCGATGGAGCGTCAGTGCGTGATGGATGCGCTTATCATGAAAATATAGTCGTTGCAGCACAAGAGGAAGTGGAGACATGCACACACGAGTCGGAGCAACAGCGTCCCGATGTTGAAGTTCGAGGCAAGAAAGTTTCAAAGAAAAGAAAGCAAAAGAAGGTTAGTGTCCTGGTCACTATATTATGTTGTTTTTCACTGTTAATAGTTCAATACTGTAAGTTGTGTTTAAACTGAACATCCCTTTTCCAATCTGTCCTCTAGTTGCGAGTGGGTGTACGAACTAGATCTACACAGACAGTGAAGCGAACGAGAGATGTTGCTTGTCAAACCTTTTGGCAGGGACTTGAGACTGGAGATGCATCGTGCCAATGGGAAGAATATGAGGTGATTGACAACGGAGCTATACCACATCCAGCCATTGATAGTGAATGTCCTCCTGGTAGTTCGGATGCAGTCGGTGATCAATTCACAGAATCCACACCCGCAAAAACTAAGACCGCGAGAAAGTTGAAGAAATTGTTTTATTCACCTGTCGCCGGAGAAGGAACAGATGTTGCAATGGAAGAGAATGAAGTGGACGACAATGAAACACCATCAATATCACTGAACATAGCGGAAGACGATATCAGAGATTCTACCTTTCATGTGAGTGACATGTCCTCAACGTTACAGGCCGAACCAGCTGGGATGCAGAGTGACAGTATAAGGAAAGAGGCCAAATTCATTGTATTCGATAGTTGTTTGATTTATATTATTATTCGGATGAAATGTGGGCATTCGGTTGGTGGGGAAGTATGTGGGGAGCCATTGATTAATGTGACTCGTGCAATTCGAGGCACTAACCTTAAAATACATGCCACCTGTACAAAATATCATCCTTTCTCATGGTCTGCACAACCCATGCTGGGGCAACTGCCAGCAGGCAATCTACTTTGTGCAGCGGCTGCACTTTTTAGTGGTTCAAGTTTTAAAAAGTTAGAGTCTTTCTTTCAGTTTGTGGGAATCCATTTCATTGCGAAAACTCAGTTCTACAAATACCAAACCGATTATCTATTTCCAGCCATTAGCGAAGCTTGGAGAATGGAAAAAATGTCTATTGATAGTACATTCGCGGGCAAACGGTTCAGGCTAGCCGGTGATGGACAGTGCGACAGCCCAGGATTTTCAGCCAAGTACTGCACCTACCACTTTCAGAACATGGAAAGTAAGAAAATTGTGAGTTTGGTGGTCGTGCAGGTGTCACAAAGTACATCCTCAGTGGCCATGGAGAAAGTTGGCTTTGTAGCATCATTGCAAGAACTACAATCGCGGGGAATGGTGATCGACCTGATAGCCACGGACAGACACGTTTCAATTGCCAAGACAATGAGAGAAGAGTACAAAAATATAAATCACCAATTTGACGTTTGGCATCTTGCAAAAACAATCAATAAAAAAATGTCGGCTGCAGGTAAAAAAAAAAGATATGCAAGGTATTTCACAGTGGTCCAAGTCAATCAGCAACCATCTTTGGTGGAGCTCAAAAACATGTGGAGGGTCGTTGGAAATTCTACTGGAAAAATGGCGGTCAGTAATGTTACACTGTAGCAACGTTCACCGCTGGACCACAAACCAACATTTCCACAATTGTGAACATGGCCATTTGTCCACAGAGGAGGCACGGAAGAAGAAGTGGTTGATTCCTTCATCACCCACTCACAAAGCCATTGAAAAGATTGTATTTGATAAAACTATAACAAGAGATTTGAGGGGACTCACAGAATTCTGCCACACAGGAGATTTGGAGGTGTTCCACAATATGTGCCTAAAGTACAGGCCAAAACGATTGCATTTTGGCATGGAGGACATGATAAATCGGACTCTTCTAGCGGTCTTGGCACATAACCATAATGTTGGCCGTCAACAAAGTAGGACGACCGGAACTTTAGGGACGCTTCGCTACAATAAGGCCTTCACAAAAAGAAGTAAACAATGGGTTATCAAACCAGTGTTTGAGGATATGCAATATGACTTTATTGAGAGACTTATTGTTGATGTCCTAGATAGGCACATACATGGAGTTGTGAACGAACCTGTGCAGGGGACAACTGCATTGCCACCCAACATTGCCTCTGTTCCATGTCCACCTAAAGAAGAGCTCATTGAGAAATACACATCACGGTTTAAATGATTGTAATTTGATTGTCTGTTCTCTCGGGTCTCCTCATGTCGCAGGCCCATTGAATATGTGTAGCTATGTATTGTGTAAATAAAAGTGATTGCTCTGTGAGTCCTGTGAGATGGCCTTGCACTGAATGTAGCTAACTAGGAATGTGTGCTCGTTCAAAGTGAAGGTCAGCTGCTTAGATTATTTTCTCGGGTGCTGGAATGGCCCACGACTCAGTATAAGGTTCTATTGTTATTTGACCTTGACAGGCCGGGACCATCCCGAAAGACTTCTTTTTGCGGGTGTGGTGCAATAACGTAAGAAACGATAATGAATATAATTTCAGAAACGAAAGCCATTTAATGTTCGTTCATTAGAAGAAATAACGTCGGCATAGAAGGAGTGGTATTTCGGGGCTGCCCTACGCACAGACACAATGGAAAATGCAAATATAATGTAAGTAACTCTTTAGATGAGTTTATACCGCAATTTAATTACTATACAGTAGCTTTAAAGACGGGTTAAGTTGTACTTGTTCGTTCTATGTGGCATATTGTTTTGTACCGCGCACTATCTTGAGGAGAACCATCTCCTTTTACGGAAGCACCTCAAAACCTTCCTCTTTGCTTCTGCTTTCTCTCTCCCTCTCCCCTGCTACAACTGGTCCACTGTCTGCGACCTCGGTCCTGGGCCCTTCCACTCTCCACCTGCACTGCCTCCCTGTCAACCCCTGCACTGGGGGACTGTCTCAGTATCCTACAGCCCCCCCTTGACGTATAATACCCAGTTGCACTGTCCTAGCTATGAAATAATTTCCCGACCTAATATATAAAATGAATAATTTTAATAAAGATCTGTTGGTGAGACTAATTTCATTTTTTATGTTTTTAAAACAGGTACATCCTTCATTATTGTATGTGTCACGAGTACCAGACACCGGCGGATGGCTTTTTCAACCGCCAGTTGCTTCTCCGCGTGAACAACGTTACCACCCTGACCATTTTATGGGACGATCGCCAAGTAAAAGTATGCCCTTACGCGGTACTAACAGCTGGATGCAACATACAGACCGTTGTGGTGGCCTAGTGCCTCATTGTTGGAACAGCCATGTGATTATCAGTGCGACCGAAGAGCTTATTTTATCGTAAACCAACACCCTGTGTACTGCACACGAACATCGCTTGCCTCAAGACGAACTATTTTGGATCGAGAGCAAAGAAAAATGCAAATCGCAGAATATTCTCTAAACATTTGATGTCCAATAAATGTACTTTGCCAAATGGACAATCTTGCCGTTTGCTTTTAAACCACAGTTTCATATTCCGAATTGTGGCGCTGTATTGTGAGATGATCTAAGACCCTGTGTACAGCAAAGGAACATCGCGTGCCTCAAAACAAACTTTTTGGAACGTGAGCAAATAAAAATGCAAATCGCAGAATATTCTCTAAACATTTGATGTCAAATAAATGTACTTTACCAAATTTACAATCTTGCGGTTTGATTTAAAAGTACAGTTTCATATTCCCAATTGTGGCGCGCTGTGTTGTGAGCTGATCTGTGTTGGTTTCCGGGTTATGTGTGTAGTCGCGTAGAAGACGCCTGGGCGCGTTTGCCTACGCAGCACAGTCACGTCACGGATAGAGGCGGGGAATATGAATGTTTTGATAAAGTCTGTTTCAGGGGCGGGGGATTTGATTTAGTGCCGCAAAAGCAGGTGAGCCAGGGCGATGGGGGGGAAATGATAGGATTATCAGAAAATGGCAGCCAATTTCGAGTGCGTTAATGGACGAAAAGTCGGGTAAGGTCCATAGGAAAGTTTTCTACGATCTACCGATTTATGCTTAAAAACACATGGCCGAACCGTAGGGACAATAAAAAAAAAGTCCCGGAACTATCCTTTAAGTAATCAGTTAATCCCACATTCCTCTGGTCCTCTCTAGGCTGGACTACGGCAACAGCCACTTGCTTTATCCTCCCTTTACCCCCTTCAACTAATCACAGATAGGACTGCAAGACTTATCCTTGGCCACAAGCCCAAGGACTGCATCTCATCAGCCCTAGAACCTCTCCACTGGCTCCCGGTTTATGCTAGGATCATGTTCAAGACAATCTGCATCATCCACAAGGCTTTCTAGGGCTTGGGACCCGCTACCTCTAACTCTCTCGCCCTAAGTACCACCGTCCTAGAGCCCATCTGCCTTCTAGCTCTAAGGCACTGCAGATCAGATGCTTTGCTAAGCAAAGAGTGGGGGTTGGATCTCTCTCCTCCGCAGAAGTCCCCCTCTTGAATGGTCTCCCTGCCCCTCTCAGGCCTGAGCCGGATCTCTCCTCAAGACCCTCCTTTTATCTTCATCCTTCCCTCTCCCCTGCCAAGAACCCTTGTCTGCTGCAGTGGCTGTTTCCTGGTTCCCTTCGAGTTCTACAGGGCACCATGCATCCCCCGCACAATCAGCCACCTCCTTGCACTTAGCATGTGGAACCTCACCACCATCACTCCATGCAATCCCCGGCACTTGCCCTCTTTGCCACCTCCTGTGTTTCCGCCCTCCCCCCTTTCCCTTTCATTTGCACTATCTCCCCTCTACCCTACACTTTACTTCCCACTGTTAGGGAGAATTCTCTTCTAAGTCTAATTTCCCTTAGCTATAGAGTCCCCCAGCAGCTTTGCTGGATTTAAAGGGTTGATTTTTTTTTTCTCCTGCAAAGAGTGAGACCCTTTTTCCCACTCTTAGACAGATTGCTAGTGTATGTTTTAGGCTATCTTGTGCTCTTACGGTCTATGGGGTTTTTCTCACCCTCATAGGAATCATCTTTTTAACATGTGTGGTATACAGCACCCTCCGTGCCATACCGCCAGGGGTGTCGTAGCAACCCCCAAACAGACTCCATACCCTGGGACTGACTACTGTCTCCCAGGGCATGTAAAGTCCCCATTGATTTTACTAGTCAATAATTATGAACTAAACAGTACAACCCATCTTAAAATGGAAGTACTGGAAAGGGTGAATAGTGTTTCCCTAGTGTTCATTTTCGAGGGGGCACCGTATAGTCCCTCTCTCAAAAGTTTCTGGCTGGTAGCAGTGGTTACTACCATAAATATTCGACAGCAAATATTTTCCTTTGTGATTTTCCCATTGTTCGAGGCTACTACTTTTACTGACAGCCTCTAACATTCTGCCGGTTTATTTTAATATTAACCTTAATCTGGTGTTTTTTTTTTGCCAGAACTTTAATAATATTTCTTTCTCGTGTCTTTCTCTGAAATCCTAACCCGGGTCGGGATCCTTTGTTCATTCTTTTGGCGGAAACCCTCCTCTCGGCGCCACTCAGTCTGGGGTAGACAGGATTTGTGGGAGGGGAAACAGGCACTCTGGACAGGGTTGCCTACGCAATCCAAGTCGCACTCTGCCCTGATAGGCTGGGGGGGGGGGTTCTTCCGCGAGGAGAGCCACCCCAATGTGTGAGTGACAGCTAGGCTGTCTGAATGGAGGTCTTGCTGCATAAAAGCAGGGTCCTGAGGACTGGAGGACAAGACGTCGCCACTGGACTAAGAAACCGAAGAGGAGAGAAGCTGAAGACATTTGCAACGACTGAACCACCGGTGAAGCCCTGCTGCAGATCCTCACCACTTCTCCAACAACTTGAGAAGATCTTCCTCTGCAAGAGAGTCTTCTTCCCATGAGCTGGTTGGGCCAACCAGTTCACCAATCGCCTTCCAGGACCTGCCTTGGTCGAATCGCCAGTGCCCCGCACTCGGAGACCGGATAGCCAGGCACCCGTCCACCACGACCGCGATTTAAAGAGCGTACCTTTTATTCGTTTTGGCAGCACCACAGCTGGCTTTTTCCCTGGGCAGTGCAGTAACTCGAACCTTCCTCCACAACGAGAGCCTCTCTTACTCTGCTGGATCTCCCGAACTGCAGGAACTGCCAGGAACTACTGCCACTGCAGGAGCCTCTTCCACTTTTAAGGTACATTTTTCCGCCAGGCCTACTGTTTCGTTGGGCATCGCTAAAGGGGTTTTAAATCCTTTACTTACCTACTGGGTTGGCCTCCCCTATCCTCTAACATGGTCTTTCACCTTCTGCAACCGCCTTTTCAAATCGTTAAACAAAGACTTAACTGCAGCTACTAGAACAGTTTGATCCTGGGCACATTGCTTTGTACCACCGACTCTGGCACAGGCATATTGACGCTGGCTAAATCTGTTACAACGGCCTTCTCCAGATTGCTTCTCATCTAGAAATGTGTTGGTGCACCTAACTCTTATAACCACCTTTTCCTTCCCTCTTTTTAAACTTGTGAAGTGCCATTTTCCTCGGTTTTCACCTCAGTATTGCATATGCTCAAGTACTGCCTTGCCTAACTTGTTCACAATCTACTTGGGAAGTGTTGCTGGTGTGTTCTAGAGTCTAAACCTGTATAACTTGTCCTTTCCCTTCCTTTTGAGAAATTGAAAGAGTGCCATTTCTGCTTGGTTTTCACTGTGCCATTTTGTTCAGTTTTCCCTCTTACTCAAACTTGTCTTCAATTTAAATAGGCAGTTGGGTATATTTTTCTTCACTGATTTAACTTGCTTTAATAATAGTGATGTGTGTGTGAACAGAGTGTATAAAATAAATATATACATTCTTTTTGATACAAAGCTTTGGTCAGTGTTTCGTTGTTCCATAGTACTGTAGTCCTAATATGTAAACCCTGAATACTGCTCATCTCCCTCCTGAGATAAGTCTGACTGCTTAGCCACAGCTACCAACTAAATCTTTGTGGTACAGACGGATACCAAAGAGGATTTTCTTACATATACCTGTAGTCTTAATTTTCTGTAGTGCTCCCAAAGGGAACTGCACAGGATTCTGCCTAACACCCACCACAGCACTTCACGCAGACTGGCACTACCCCTGCCCGATCCCACTATCTGATTGTCACATGGCCTAGTGGGACCGTTATTGTTATCTTTCTCCCTTGTCACCCCCTTTTTTGTCTTGTGGTGCCTTGAAACACCATTTGTTGCCCTCTACCTAGGCACTAATCGCTGTAACTTAAACAAGTTACAAATTGTCCAAAACAATGCGATTAGAGCGGCCCTCAACATTCCCAGGCGCCAACACATAGCTGACACTAGACGTAACCTTCACTGGCTATCAATCCCTCACGAATCTCCTTGAAGTCTCTGGCCCTTACCCATAAATGCCTTCACAACCAAGCTACTTGTTATCTGGCTAACAGATTTGCCCTCCATAGCTCCACTAGACCTCGCAGATTGGCCCAAGCCAACTGCCTCGTCATCCCACGATTCAATCTCCAAAGATCAGGTGGAACCAGCTTCCCCATCTTGGCAGCTAAATTATGGAACTCACTCCCTAATGAGCCGAGAGCAGGACCCTCCTTTCTGAGATTCAAACACCTTACCAAAGTCTGGCTGTCCTCCCATGACATCTAACACTGGCTCACTACCTAACTTTTACTTATGATGTACCTTTGTATATACATTCTGCTTGTCTTCTTATTGCTATTTTTCTGATTGTAAATTATGTAATTCATCTGTAAACATTGTAAATAATGCCATGTTCTGCTTTCATCATGTTGTATCTAAGTTATGCGCCCGGTTGCCCCTGGGCCTGGTGCGCTTTAGAAATAAAATAAATACTAAATA
The DNA here is from genome assembly GCF_040938575.1 of Ambystoma mexicanum. NCBI lineage: Eukaryota > Metazoa > Chordata > Amphibia > Caudata > Ambystomatidae > Ambystoma > Ambystoma mexicanum. The sequence goes on from NC_090940.1 coordinate 546,855,209, forward strand.
CTAAGCACCTTACAAATATCCAATAAATAAATATATTTCCTCTTCCTCATCTCAGTAATTACACAAGAGGAACATCAAAGTAAGTAACAGATTGGTCAACGAAAGAATGACTCAGACTAATTAAGTATGTTGTGAGAAACCCCATCACCTCTCTTTAAAGCAGCTACTCCAACGTTCACTCACCCACGAGAATGCTCGAGTTCAACACATTTGTACCAAACAAAGTACACCCTTGTCTATGCAAGTTCAAGCGGTAGTGCTGGGTAAAGATATTTGGATTGGAAGGCAAGGTTTCTGCTCTAAAAATGTCGTGTATCGGCACACTTTGGACCTCGGCCCATGATGGCGACAACGACACTGGCCACCTCCCCTGTATCAAGGAAGATAGAGGAATCTCCACTTCTGAATACACCATAGCAACAGTTTACCAAATCCACTTGCTGGTCGTGGCCAACACAGCCTTTTTGCCTTGACTCAGACCCACAAAAGTCGAAAACAGCCTCTCAGGCTACCTGAGCACTGTTCCGTTTACATCCGTCATAAGGCATCACTCATCCTCTTGCGAGGTAAGGTTGTGGAAGCACAAGATCTTGGGCTGATGAAACTTAGAAACCACCATAGGAAGGAATTTAGGGTCACAGCGAAGAACGAGAGCCTCAGACTGCACCTGAAAAGGGCACCTTGCAAGGAAGTCCCAACTATCACCCAACCTTCGAGCTAAAGTGATGGCCGACAGAAAGACAGATTTGAACTCAACAATGACCAGCGCTGGACTGAAGCAAACTGACACTTTTAAAGCTAGCTAACAATCACACGCCTGCAGTGTGATGCTTGCTAGCCCCTTCAGCCACAGGTGTTCCTTATCCTCCACCCAACTTTGTCCTGCAAGGGTGTAGATGAAGAAGTGAGCATGGAATACTCAGAAGCGTGGTCTTTTGACTAAAAAAAAAAAAAAAAAAAAAAAAAAAAATGCATATTGGCTGCTAATAAATACTAAACGGATCCGGAAGGGAAGTGAAGAGAAATGGAAAATAGGCCTTTTGAGTTCACAAGTCAGCACAGTACTGTGCTGTGGGGTTAAGAAGCGAAGTCCAAAATGAAACCGTTCCCAAATAATGTCCCTAAGTGGTGGGAACGAGAGCAAAAGGGAGCGACTCGTGACAGGTCTATCCATAAGCACCTAGGTATAGCAGTCAATATGGAATTAGGACAATAAGAAATGATCATGCACAACAATGACCTGTCATGTTATGGGTAAGTTACGGAGGACCAGCACAGAATTGAAAGAACACAAAGGCCTATGTTGGATGTCCTGGCAAATAACCATCTGAAGCCATCAGCCTGGTTCCTTCACGTTAGAAGGGTACTTTTTAGGATTGGACTAGGTCGATTCTGGATAATCCAGAGTCACTGACCTCTGCAGACTCAACGATTAAGACCATCTTTCGGGATTGGGTTCGGATGGATTCATGGTGCAGCAACACAAGGAATATTACTTAGGTTTCGAACAATACCTCTCTTGGATCAGCCCACCAAGAGCAAGAAATCTTTATATTAAACTTTGATTGGGCATTCTTTCCCTATATTACTATACCAGAAACTGCATGGACTAGGTCAGTCAGTTTGCCAAATGTGTAATGCTAAAAAAGAGGAAAGGTATTTCAGTTTTTTCTGCAAAGTTTTAACTCCTCTAATAAGCAAGTGGCTTATTCCGATTATAAAAGCAGTAAATGTCATTGGAGCGCTAGAGCCTTCTAAACTCCGTAATAATCTCACTACAATATTTGCTGTTACTAGTTACTTATCAAGAGCCTAGAAATGTTGGTTAATATGTTGTGATTGACCTCCCAAATTAACTTGCATTTTAGAAATGCTTTTATATAAGCTATTTTGTAAGTTTTAATGCATTGTTTTTTTTAGATGCTTTCCTCTCTTAATTTGATCCTTCCTGTAATATTGCATATTATATTTGAATTAATGGTTTTTCTACCAAACAAAGCACTCCATCAATTAGTATTGGATACATGCCAGAGCAATGACATCATTCTTCAGATGTCTCGCATACACCTTTAGGGCCTTCCAGAGTTCTGAACTGCTCTGGCGGACTACTGAGTTAGGGCCTTTCATTTCAAGACTTGTTTCTTAGTCTCCACACCACTCCACGCCGTCTGAGAACTTGCTCACCCATGATTTTCCTGAGCAGACCAGCCGATACCTGCAAGAGAAAAATTAGAGCTGTAGCCAACTCCAACAAAAATGGATAGCAGGTCCTCCTTGGTAATACAGGTGCTACCAGGATCACTTGAGACACAGGGGCCCTGCATTGTATTAGGACTTTCGCGAACATAGAAAAAGGAAGGAAGGCATACAGTATCCCTTACATGAGCGGGTTTGAGCGGTCGCCCGTAGCCCTGTGTGGCCTGCTGTGAGGCTGCCTTCCAGGCCCCGTTGGGCCGGCAGGAAGTTTAATTCAGGCATTTTTTGTTTGTTTGTAGGTGCTCCGAGCGCATTGTGCTGCCCCCCCCTCCACAGCACTTCCTGGTCCTCCTTTCCCCGCTCCCTTCCCCCCACCCTGCCCCCCCCCCTTGATTGGCTGTCCTCGTAGTCCCTCCAGGACTACGCGACGACCGCTCTCCACGCTCGTTTCTTGTTGAGCCTGAGCGGGATTGAGCGGTCGCCCGTAGCCCTGTGAGGCTTCCTTCCAGGCCCCGTTGGGCCTGCAGTAAGTTTAATTCAGGCATTTTTTGTTTGTTTGGAGGCACTCCGAGCACGTTGTGCTGCCCCCTGCCCCCTCCCTCCACCGCACTTCCTGGTCCTCCTTCCCCCGCTCCCTTCTCGCTTCCCCCGCTCCCTTCTCGCTTCCCTACACCGCCCACACACCCCCTCCCCTTCCTCTCCTCCTGCCTTAAATTCCCACCCCCCTGCCCCGCAGCCCCCCTAGGCTAAGGGCCCCCTTAGGCAAAGGGCGGCTCCTAAGGCTGCGACTCCCTGTGTCTGCAGGTGTCCGCAGGGGACGCCAGGCGCCGGTCCGCCATTCTTTCTGGTTAGCTCCACCTGCTGCCCAGCCCAACATCCTACACCTTCCTTTCCTTTTCACTCACATGGTTTCTACACTTAAGTGTGTACCGCTAATTGTGGTAAACTAGGGCTTTTTCTCCCGTCGCAGGACTCTCAAACTTAAGTGGCCTCTCCACTGGGTACCTAATTCGTATTTACTGTGCTACTGTTGCTCTGTAATTGTGGTAAACTAGGGCTTGCCGCTTTCACTCCTGTCCGCTTGCTCGTCTGTCTCCCCCCCCACTCCCTCCTTATTCCATGGTGCTCTCTATCTCTCCTATCTTCTCTAACTGCTTCTCCATCGACTATCCTGCTCTCCTCATTAAATCTGGTAGGAAAAAGTTAAAAAAAAATATCCTGATCTCCAACCCAGGCCTTCCTATCGCTGACACCTATACCAGTGCCTCCTCCAAGGAAACTCTTACTGACATCCTCTTTTTCGTGCCTTCCCCTGACCAATGGACCCTTCATATGGTCTCCGTGCTCTCTCCCTTCTCCTCTTCTCCCATTAATGGTGGCACCCGTTGGGATGTCCTCTTGGCCCCCTTCCGCTCCTCTAAGGCCATCATTAATGTCTACGCTAATGGGACCGTCTTGGTCCATGGCCCTCAGGCCAACCTCAACCTCTTTGATAGACGCTTCCCGCGCCTCATCAACTTCCTTTCCTCCCCTGCTGTCCCCTCTTCTCTGTCCTCGGCTACCTTGCCTCCACCCTCTCACCCTGCCCTCTCTCTTGCTCCTTCCTCTTCACCTCCTCAGGGCGTACCTCTGATCTGTACCCCTCCCCGGAAGTCCTTTAAGGATGGCAACCTTCTCCTCATTGCCACTCTCAACTCTCGCTCTGCCGTCAAACATTCCTCTGATATCTGTCGCCTTCTTGAGGAACTGGACCTTGAGATCCTCGGTCTCACTGAGACATGGTTCACGACCAGCTCTGTCACCAGCTTTGACACACTCCTACCTGACTTTTACAAGATCCTCTCCTTGCCCAGGCCCAACCGTGCTGGGGTGGGGGGGTGTGGCCCTCATCTTCCCCGAGTGGATTCCTGCCACTGTCACCCCTACGCAAACCTACTCCTCCTTTGAATGCCTTGTCTGCCGACTCTCTCTCTCTCCTAGCCATTACCCTACCGTGGCTACCATCTATCGGCCACCTGGTCAAATTTCCTCCTTCCTCTCTGAGTGGGCTGACCTCTCCTCCTCACTCCTGTCCGCAACCACTCAACTCCTCTTTCTTGGAGACTTCAATATCCACCTTGATGCCTCCTGTCCTCCCTCTGGACTCTTTCGCGACCTCTGCGACTCTCTCTCTCTCTCTCTATTCTCCCGTCTGGGCCGACCCATTCTGCAGGGCACACACTTGATGCTCTGATCTCTTCTGACCTTCCCCTCTCTGTCACTCCTCTCTCCTGGAGTGATCACTTTCTCCTATCCTCCCACCTCACCCTTCCCTACCCCACTGGCAAAGCCACCCTCATCACTGCCACCCACCTTCGCGGTCATCCGACCCATGAAGCACGTGTCAGTTGAGGCTTTCGCTTCCACCTTCTCCCCCCCCCCATCCTCCTTCGGCTGACTCCCACCCTGACACAGCCCTCTCCACTCTGCTATATCTGATACCCTTGATAACCTTGCCCCTGTCATGAGAATCAGCCTGAAGCCCAAAGCCAAATTTAACTCCTGGTACGACTCGGATCTCGTCACTCTTAAACGCAAGTGCAGGGTGGCAGAGAGGAGATGCGTGCTTCATGTTCATCCTCTGACAAACTGGCCTGCCGCCTGCTCCAAAGGCAATACCGGCTCTCCGTTCTCACTAAGAAGAGAGCCCTTATCCAAGCCCGCATCTCTGCGGCATCTAACAATTCGGCTGAACTCTTTAAAATCTGCAAGGAGCTGGCCACCCCTGCTGCAGTCTCCACCTCTCCAGTCCCCTCCAAGGCCCTCTGCTCGGCACTGGCCTCTCACTTCATTTCAAAAACTCAGGACATCCTGTCCTCACTCTCCTCCTATCACCTCCCCTCTATTCCCTGCTCTCCCTCTGGCCCTTCTGCAGCCACCTCTCCTCCCTCCTTCTCTGCCTTTCCCCTTTTTTCTGCCGACGAGGTTTCGAGACAAGTCCGATCTATGAAAATCTCGTCAAAACAGGTCCACCCCTGCTCCTCCAAAACTATCAAGGACCACATCGACTCCCTGGCGCCTGCCCTGGCTGCCTTCTGCAAACACTCCTTCGCCTCTGGAGTCTTCCCATCCCCCCTCAAGCACTCCTTTGTGCACCCCCTTCTTAAGAAACCCTCTTCCGACCCCTCCTGCCCAGCTAACTATCACCCAAACTCTATCACTCCCTTCCTGGGCAAGCTCCTGGAGAAACTGGCCATCTCCCAGCTTAATCTCCATGCTGAATCTGTTGGTAGTCTTCATGACCATCAGTCTGGCTTCAGAGCTGCCAGAAGCACGGAAACTGCTCTCCTGAACATCCGTGAGGACCTGCTCTCAAACCTTGACTCTAACACCCCTTGTGTTCTCATTTTGCTCAACGTCTCTTCTGCCTTTGACACTGTCAACCACACCATCCTGCTCAACCGTCTCCGTGATAACCTGGGTATCACTGGTCAGGCTTTGGCGTGGCTGACCTCCTTCCTCTCCAATCGACCCTCCCAGGTCCAACTGGGTTCCTTCCTCTCTGACATCTTTTTCTCTACCTGTGGTGTCGCCCAGTGATCTAACCTCTCCCCCTGGCTGTTCAACCAGTACCTGGCACTTCTTGCTCACCGCATCGCCGCTCTCTGTCCTAACTTTCAGTGCTATGCGGATGATACCCAGCTCATTTTCAGGCTACCCTCTGCCTCCTCTTCCCCTTCCCTCATCTCTGACTGTCTTTCTGCTATCCAGGAATGGTGTGCCGCCAACGACCTCTGCCTTAATGCCAGTAAGACAGATTCTACTTATCGGCACACCCACTCCCTCCTTCCCTGCAGCTCTCTGGCCGGCCTCGCTTGGCCCTCTTCCTGCAAGGCAAAAAACCTTGGGGTCATCTTCGACTCCACACTCTCTTTCTCTCCACACATATCTGACGTCTCTAAGAAGTCACACTACCAGCTACACCTCCTCAGAGGTATCCTGCCTTTCCTCTCCTTCCCCCAAAAGCTCACTGTCTCCAGAGCCCTGGTTCTCTCGAAGCTGGACTCTATCTAAATCTTCCTGCCTCTACTCTCCGCCCTTTGCAACGCATCCAGAACAGGACTGCAAGACTTGTCCTTGGCCTCAAGCCCAGGGACCCTATCTCTCCAGGACTGAAATCGCTATACTGGCTCTCAGTGGCTGCGAGGATTAAGTTCAAAACCCTCTGCATTGTCCACAAGGCCTTCTGGGGCCTTGGGCCAAAATACCTTCAACTCTCTCTTCCTAAATATCTTCCTTCTCGAGCTCTTCGCTCATCCGCCTCCAACTACCTCAGGGTCAGCCGCTTCTCCAAGCAACGAGCTGGGGGTAGATCTCTCTCCACAGCAGGGGCCTCCCTCTGGAACAGCCTTCCTGCCTCCCTGAAACTTAAGAACCATCTCCGGTTCCGGAAGCACCTCAAAACCTTCCTCTTTGCCTCTGCTTTCTCTCCCTCTCTCTCCTGCTAAAATCACTGAACCTGCACTGAATCTGCAACTGGCCACTCACCGATCTCGGTCCTTGGCTCTGCCACTCTTCACTGTAATGCTTACTTGCACTACGGGACTGTCTCTGTATCCTACAGCCCCTTCTCCCGGCACTTACCTTGCACTTGCCACCAGCTGGCCCTATTATTTATCTTGTATTCTACTAACCATGTACTGCACTCTCCTTGCACTTGCCACCAGCTGGCCCTATTATCTTGTATTCTACTAACCATGTACTGCACTCTCCTTGCACTTGCCACCAGCTGGCCCTATTATCTTGTATTCTACTAACCATGTACTGCACTTCCCCTCTCCCCTTCCCTTTGCACTTTTCCCAGTCCCCCTACCCTTGCACTTGCGCGATCTGAATGAAACGTGGCCCAGTAGGATCATTGTCTGTTCTCCCCTTGTTGCCCCCCTGCCTCGTCGCGCCTTGAAACACTTGTGTATAGGCGCGTTACAAATGCCATATATCATATCACCGACACTAGAATCTGAAGAAAAATCTGGGAAACTGGACATTCGGCAGATAGGCAACTTAGTCCAATGACGGAGTCCCAAACCTCAATCATATCATTTGGGATTCTGGGCAAAGCTAGCATGAGGAAGAGGGAGGTAAGAGCTTGCTCACGTAATCTTCCCTTAAGTTTTCCAAACACTTGATATGGCTCGCTTTGAGAAATCAATATGTTCGGCCTCTCCATTTAGAATGCAAGCATAAAATATTGCCCAATTAACTGAAGGCAGCAAGAATTGGATTAAGCTGTAAAAAAAATACCAATATTTACATACAATACTGCTGATTCTGGACGTTCGTGTACTGACCAAGAGTACCCAGTGCATTATAGAATCATTCTTATATTCCGCTCAGGACCGTTGGGTACTAGATGACATTCTTGTGATAGCTTGTTTGATGGTTGAATCATCATATACTCTCACATTGACTTTCTTTGTACGATTTCAAAAGGAACTGTTTGACGTGGATTCTAAAGAAGTATGATTTCCATCCACAAATTAAATATGGTAAGCTATTCTTCATAGAACGTGTATGCATGGAAGATGCACGTAGAAGATTTGAAATGTTATTTTGAACATCCAATATGGTATCTGAAAAATTGCATTTTTGGGGCCAACTTTACATGTACTTTTTTGAAGTATGTTAATCATTTATTTTCTCAAACAAATATTCGTAATTCCCAATTTCCATACAATAAAAAGATAATGAATCTCTGACAGCGCACCTTTGTTCCGCAGTTCTAAGACCATGAGATGAATCAGTGGCCTTGCCCTTTGGAAGGGAGTTGGAATAAGACCTGAAGGAACTGGCAGGCATTAAAAGTGGTCCTTGCACACGCCTACAAACACTTCCGTTTACGAAAGAGTCCAAAGAGAGAACCAGTCATGCCCTCAAGGGGTCTCGCGCCCCGATCACATGAAGAAAGGCTTACCTGCCTTTTGAAGAAAATTCTGCTTAGATCTGTAGATGAGCTTAAAGCCACCTTTGCTGGACGACTGGGATGTTGCACTTCTCTATGAACCCCAAACATCGTGTTAAACTTTATGTCAGACTTCTTGCACAGTTTGCATGCAGAAGTAATACATTCAAGTCTCATGTTACTGGCCAGGTATACAAAAGTAACAAGCTATGTGCAAGTGTAAACACACACACAATTTCCTATTCGCCAAGAGTAAATGACTCGCCAACTGTAGTGGCGAGTGCAAATGATATGGACTACTACATGTTTATCAGCCTTTAACATCCTACGAACTTTGTCTTCAAGAGTGTCCTCAAAACATCTGTCCAAACAGTATCTTGTCATATTTTGTTGATGACTATCCAAAGGCCAATCTCTGGCATGCAAATTCGAGCAGCCCTATATGCCGCCCACAGAACTTTTGACCAGGACTTAACGCCATTATTTATTTATAGCACATTAAACCCTCAGGCATCAAGGAGCTGGTTACAGATATGGATAGATTGACAGGTTACATTGTAGCATTATGGCAAAACATTAGTCAAGTTAGATGTAAGTGGAAGCGTCTGAGTCTTTAGGTTTCTTGGGGAAAAGAGTAACGTTTTGAGCTGGTTACGGAAGGCCCAGTAGAAATGTTCCAGTCTCAAGACTGGTGGTAGTGCATTCCAGTTCTTGGCGGCGATTGCAGGGAAGCTGGGCCCTCCTGCTCTTCTCAGTCAAAATCTGGGGGTGATGAGGCAATTTGTGTGTGGGACGATCGTGCGAGTCTGGTGGCAAAGGTTTTGGTGAATTTGTCTGCAAGATATCTTGGGGCGGAATTAGAGATGCATTTGTGAGTTATGGGGTTTTGAAGCGAATACGCTTTCGGATTGGCAACCACTGTTCATCTCTTCGGGCTTGGGAGATATGCTTTTTTTGCTATGTTCAAAGCAGCCCTTAGAGCATTGTTTTGTATAATTTGAAGTGTGTGATGTTCCCAGCATATGTGCCTGTGAAGGCGTTGCAATAGTCCAATCTGGAAACTAGGAGGGCTCTTGCAATAGTGAGGCAGCTTTCTGTTGATAGGAATGGTCTGCAGGCATATAAAAGTTGTGTAGTGTATGCTGCTGAGGAGGCAACCGCATTGGCTTGCCTAGAGAGCGAGAGGGTGGAGTCAAGATACACCCCAAGAGTTTTTACATTTTTGGAAACCTGGATGGAGATACCATCAATGTTGAAGTATTTATATGCCGAGTATAGTTTATTTAGAAGTGTTTGAGAGCCGACCAAAAGCAGCTCAGTTTTCTCATCGATGAGGCACAGCATGTGGGTCGCCATCCAAGCTTGGATAGTACACTGATGTGAAAGAGTCTGCGTAGTAGTCGCCCGTTATGGGAAGGAGTAACAGTGTTATCAGCATAATTTATGAAGGAGATTCCTTGCATGTCGAGTAGGTCGAAGAGAGGCTTGGTAAAGAGGTCATATAATGTGGGAGATACGCAAGATCCTGGGGGGACCCGACAGGAGACAGGTGTCGAGAGGCGGAGGCAGATGTGGAAAAGACTCTCATAGTTCTGTTGGAGAGGAAGGAGGTGAACCAAGTAGGAGCCTCAGATGAGAAATGGGCCGACGAGTGGATGTGCTGGCAGAGTATTTGGTGATCCACCAAGTCAAAAGGTGGCTGACAGTAGTAAGAGGAGGGCTAACTTTCCAGCATCTTTGCATTCGCTGACGCGTTGATTTTTTAAATCAAGGAGGACTGATTCAGTTCTGTGGCCTGGTCTGAAGCCAGATTGGCAAAAAGCCTAGAAGGTTGTGGGATTCGAGGTGCTGTTGGAATTGTAAATATGCTGCTCGATCCAGTATTTTCAGCAGGAAAGTTACAGTTGTTATGGGGCGGTAGTTGGTAGGGTCAGGGTCTAGAGTGGTGCTACCCAGGCATATCTTAGGTTTGCTGGCAGAATCCCTGATGTAAAGGAGGATATGAATGGTGCTAGGACACACTCATTCATGCCACATTTGTCAATAGCTCTAACTTGGACTTCAAGACAGTCAGAATAGAAGCACAACCCGTCTCCACAGACTTCAATAACTTTCTGAAGTCCCATATCGCCATCTCTGCAGTAGAAGCACAGGTACTAGTGCAGAAAAACAAAAGGGCCTTGCATATATTGTCTTCAATGCTGACTCAGCCATATTAACAGCATTCTGCACTGCCACTTCTTTTAGAACAATGGACAAGCGGCGCCCCAGGCATAGAAAATAGTATCAATCGGGAATCAATGTGGAAAAGAAGCATCTTCACTCTTATGTGGACACAGCTTGACCCTGAACCTACGAACCACAATCCTGTCCATTTCCAACCAATTCTTGAGCACCTCATCCTTAATCTCTGCAATCATGGTCATTTCCATCTTCAAGTCATGAACTGTGAGGGTGTAGTCTTTGGGCCGGGATGGTCTGCCACTGCGGCAGCGCCCTGCTCAAAACCCATATAATCTGTGATGCGCATCAGGACTTCACCATTGTCACTCCCTGGCTGAACTATGCCTCCCGAAAGGACTCAGACGTGATGAAGAAAAGAACTATATATGTTGATGTAAAGGGCGGCAAGATGTACCTATTGAACCTTCCTTTCCCCTTACGTCTCTCTTTTTAGTGCCATTTTAAATATATGCACTCATCCAGGTCACCTTTTTCCCCCCCGAGGTTGTTCCGTAGACTTAGGCCTGCAACAACAACAGACTTAGTCACAAAACACCCTGGCTCAAGACATACAGCAAGCACTATATCTCCCTCACAAGTGAAATAAAATAACTACAAGGTATTCAACTTTCAACAAATAATAGCCTTCCAGACGTACACTACAAACATCTGGTCACACCACACATGCAGTAAGAGCTCCGCAAAGCACAAACCAACATAGCCATTAGAACGGCTCCACGCGGCGCAGACTGATGAGCCCTTAAGGAAAAGTGGAGTGCCTTCCGAACCACCTCCCACAGCAGACCATCTCACCTGAGCGTCTGACCTAAACTGCCCTAGAGTGGATGCCAGACCAGGAGAGCACAAAGTGTTGCCACTTGAAGCCCAGCGGCAAAAGGATTGAACAAAGCAGAATGTAGTACAGATTCACACCCAGGTCCCCGTCTATAGGCAGAACAAAATGTAATTTAGGCATATCGGGGGCACAACGAAACCCAAATTTCAAGCAGTGGCATGGAAACAGGGGCTAGCCCTTCAAATGTTGGGAGAGGGGCGGTCTTCAAACTTCTAATGAGACTATTCTAGTGCAGTTCGATGTTATAAGCAGTTAACTCAATCCTTTACCTCTGAAAGCAGCCACTTAAGGACTGCTGTGAGAACGAGCAATCTCCTGTCCCCACTCTACCCTTCCAATCACTCCTCTAAGCATGCAAGTACTAAACCCGCATCACAATTTCAATTGCCTAAAAAATTATGCATATGAATGCAGGGGCTAACAATAACATTTTTTATGTTAGTAATTGCCAGCCCTTTGTTAACAGAAAATCCCAGGTGCATTTAAAACCTGTCACCTGTTCTGCGGGCCACGGCTCTTTAGGTCAGCTAGGTCAAGTCCACATAGACCCAAATTTAAGGGGATGGAGGGCGTCTGAAGCCCAGTCAGCTCAATGGTGGATATTGGGGCAGGCGAAATTGGCATTCGCCATTGGCTAGCGATAATGGACTCTTAGCACTTACGATTAGCACATACGAAATGGTGTTTGTATAATTGAGGTAGCCAATGACTTTATGGTTGGCTAGTAGCTTGCAACTTGAAGGTATGAGTTACCCTTGATTGGGCTTATCGTACAAATTGGAAAAAGGAGTGGCACTTGGTTAAATAAAAGAAGACGAAGTGGGTTACTGTCACTTATGTGTAAACACTGGAATAAGGTAGACGGTCAGGGCGTAACGGATATTACTTAGTTTATTGGAACTTAGTATTCCCTCCTCAATAATTGCTATTGTGCGGCATAAGAACAAATATGCAAAATTACCACTCAAGGAATGTGTCCCAAGGACCGGCAAATAAATCCCCCTGAACTAGAAAAGGCTATAATGGCATTGCTGCGACTTCACGTGCTCCGACGTCACTTCCTGTAACTAAACAGTCCCCAGCTTTACGTTTAAGACTTTGCAGCATGCCAGCAGCAGATCACAGCCACCACCTTTCGTGGCACACGCCCTGAAATCTCACGGTTGTCGCTAACAAACAACTCCCCGACATAATGACTGTTTTCGACCAGACAACATACTGATTTTCTTACTCTCTGCCAAGAACTAGGCGGGGCAAACATGACACCCTCCCCTAGTCCTTACAGCAACCCCCCGGGACTCACTTTCTCATGAAACACGGCCTCCATGTTTGTTTCTTTCGAGCACTGACACCCGTCATCCCTCACGTGACCCAGTGTTGCTCCAATCATTCAAGTCATCTCGACCACGTGATGAATCAGTGGCGGCAGGTGATCTTTCAGTCACGTGCGGCACGTTCGATGTTTTAGCTGGCCGTGACTGCGACATTGACACAAAAGTAGGACATCATTTGCGACAGCCAGGATTCAGTTGCCTGCACTTGTTAGAGAATATTCGCCATCCCGGAAATATGTATCTTCGTAAGTAGGGAGATGGCGAAACAATATACTTTTTCAAAAACGTCTCCATAAATTATACTCACTAAATATAGCATTTATATAAAAGTATTTAAAACGTTAACTAACAATAGTTTTAATGTTGCGCTTGTCTGTTGAATGCCAATAGCTTTGGTATATGTGCCATAACTTAAGTCATCTTTTACCTTGCTTTACAATGTGTTGCAGCACCAGCACCTGAAATAGTCTGAAGCAGGCTGGTCGTGTGTAAGAGACTAGATGTCTGGGACACACTAACACCTAAGGACAGGTTCCAATTCTTGGCAGACAGGAATGACTCTGTTGCCTAGAAACCCGTCATCACAAGTTTATAAAACTCTTTTTAAGTTAAATGATTAAAAAAAAAAATCATAAGCAAGATTACATTTGCTTAAACGTTATAGAACTTTTAAGGGGACTATCATGGCAGAGACGCTTCTACAACATTCTTAAGTGTTGAGAAATTCAGATTTTGAGCACATACTTTAAAGAAAGTCATAATTCTACCAAAGACACAGAGATGAAGGGTTATGCTTTGCTCTCATCTTTACTTTCTCAAGCAGCATCATTAACAATAAACATTATCACAGCAAAGCGAAAAAACCTGCAATCCCCACGTAGTTTGAGTCTTTGGTAGTCCTTATTGTTATGGGTCTTTCAAAACATGTAACCTTACTCAACCGATAGTTCATAACCAGTTCTATAAACACTATCCACCATCTTAAATCCTCCTCTTTCTTTTGCTAGTCCGCTCAACTTTTGCATCCCAACGGGTAAACGCTAACTGACATGCACCTCCAAGGCAATATTCACGTCCCGGTCAGTTTGTTATCCATCATGGAACCTGCAACATGAACAATATCTCGAACATTTGGTCTATTCGGGCGGGTAACTGTGACATAATAACATTTGCATAACAGAATTGCATCATAATATTAGCATGCATCATTTATCATTGTTTGAGATTACTAGGGTAGGATAATCCTTCACCTCTCTGTCTTTAATAGAATTATGACTTTCTGTAACGTCTGTGTTGAAAATCTGAATCCTCAGTCAAGACCAGGAGGCTCGGATTATGCTTGTTCAAAGCTTACTTACCGCCAACATTGCAACCTTTTCGACTGGTTTGAAATAAAATGTTTTGAATGTCGATTCATTTGACCAGTCCATCGCTTACATAAGGTTCTCCAGTCGGCTCCCACATTAAAAGCTTTAGAGGCTATCTCTCCCCTCAGTGAATGGGTGCCATAGCACTCAATATCAATAATTATTTGGCTAATCACCCATCTTGCCAGAGTTTCCAGCGCTACTGCCCTGAAGGGTTTCTTTAGTGCAATGAGCAGCTGAGTCCCTGTGGCACGCAGGTCTTTCGTCATGTTTTCGTACGCAGATATACATGCACTGAGCATAATTTAGGCTGATCCAGGAAAGATTTATAAGCCACAGATCTCAAATTCGTTTTTGTTCTTCTCGTTTTATAAAAAGTTATCCCTGACAGGGATAATGATTTCCTGTTAACTTCTAACTCTCTCACGTCAGTAGCCCTCTAACTCTCTCACATCAGTAGCCCTCTTGCATGACAAAAGACATAGAAGAATTGTGACTTTGGCTGATCATGCTTTCCTGGTTAGTTCGCTGTTGTCAAGCCATGTTATGGACATTCTCAAATCCTTATCTACGTACCACACTTGGTCATACTTCTCCCTCTGAGGCCTAAGGAATCTAACACCCTTCAGCAATCTGCATATCAACAAGTGTTTCCCGACTGACAGCACTTCTACCTTCGGGTGGGCTGCAGATATCGCTGAATGGGCCGCATTAATGGTTCTGTATGCAAACCTTGTGCCGCCAGCTGTGCTAAGAAATTGGCTATGTGCACCACATCTGTTCCAGAAGGATGTGCGTTCCTTTCCATACACCTGCTATGCCAGGTTGACCATGCTGACCTGTATGCTTTCCAGGTCCCTGGAGCCCAGGATTCCTTGATGATATGTTCAGCCTCGATCGATAGTCCTGGCCTACACCAGGATCTCCCGAAATGGACCACGCAATGAAACTGAGGCTGCCTGTTTTCACCAGTGGGTGGCTCTTTCCTGAGGCATCCCTCACAATCAGCTTGCACCTCGGCAGAGCTATCCGTTTGTCGTGTGACATCTCTAACGGATTTGGGAACCACGCCTGACCTCTCCAATCCATTGTTATTAGGATCATGGATACCTTTTGTCTCCTCACTTGGGCCTGCGTCCGCGCTATCATTGAGAATGGCGGGAACACATTCTCTTTGTTCGGACCCCAGGTCTGGAGGAATGCGTCTATCGCTTCCGCTTTGGTGTCTGGTCTCCAACTAAAGAACAAGGTATTTGTCTGTTCAACATCAATGCAAATAGGTCTGTCTGATATGGACCCCATCTCGCCATCAAGTTCTGGAATACTCTCGTCCAGCTTCCTATCGATGGCATCCCTGAGGAATCTGGAGTTCTAGTCGGCTACCTCGTTCTGACTGCCTGGAAGATATTCTGCCATCACTGACACCTCTGTTTGGATGCATGATTGCCAGAATTCCTTCGCTAGAATGGTAACATTTTGGATCTCGTGCCTCCTAGCCTGTTTATGTGACGGACTGCGGACACGTCCATTTTGAGGAGTACGCAGCATTGAGTCCTCTCCTGTGTCCAGCATTTCAAAGCGAACAAACCCCATAGGTGGTCTAGGCAGTTCATGTGAAGGTTCAACGCCTTCTCTGTCTATCTGCCACATGTCAACACATCTCCGCATCGTGCGCCCCAGCCCCATCTTCTGGCATCAGACTCTATTATTAGGTTCGGGGATGAGCCAAATATTGCTCTTCCGTTCTATGCATCCATATGCTGTAGCCATCACTCTAGCTCCTCTCTCACATCTTGCGGTAGGGGCACCGTTTGTTTGTATGATACGCCACTCCTGAGATTTTGTATCTTTAGTCCTTGGAGGGCTCTCTAACAGAGTGGTCCTGGAAATATTGAAGATGTCAGGCGTCCCACTAGACTGGCTATCTCTCAAAATGACATCGCTTCTTTCACCAGCGTATTCCTCATCTTTTTTTTAAATGTTGTTCACCTTGTTCAGGGGGAGATTCAGCGTCCCCTTTGCCATATCTACCATGAACCCCAGAAATTCCATGGTCTGATCCGGTTGTAGGAGAGATTTCTTCCAGTTCACCAAAAAACCTAGGTGTAGAAGATGATCTACTGTTTGTCCACCTGTTCCTTGATCAAAACCTTGTCCTGACACATTATGTATTTGTTGTCCTGGTAAATGATCAGTCTGACCCCCCTGTTCTCTCAGATTTGTTACCACGGGTTTCATCAACTTTGTGAAACACCACAGAGCTGACGCCAGTCTGAAGGGTAGCGATGTGAATTCCCATATCTGACCCATCCATCAGAATCTTAGAAAATTCTGTTGTTCTGAAGCAGTAGGTACTGTCAGGTATGTATCCTTGAGATCTATTCTGACTAGCTAGTCCCCTTGCTGTGTGCTGTCTCGTAGGAGGTGTATTTCCTCCATCTTGAAGTGCCTGTATCCTATAAAACTGTTAAATTCTCTTAGATGTGTGACTGGTCTTAGTTTGTGATGCCCTTTTACCAAAAACATGTTGCTTAAGAAACTTCCTAACGTATCTGCCACCTGTACTGTGGCTGCCTTCTGCTCCAGCCCTCTTAATTCTGTGTCTAGCAGTGCCTTGTCTGCTGCATTCTGTACCCATTTGTTTGGCCATCTCTCTTGCACTGGTAGAGTATGAAAATCTATTTGAAAACCTTGAACTTTTTAACCCAAGCAGCTGGTGATATGTGATACGAGCTCTCCAAGCATTGCGCTAATCTCCCGCCTAACGCAGGAACTTCTATGCTCAATTCTTGTGCATGAGTTCTTGTCCTCACCCGTGTTAGATTGGAGCTGATGATCTGCCTGTCTCCATCCCCTTCCTCTTCCACTCATAGGGAAGAACAGGTTGTACTTCTACCGTCTTGCTACCATTGATTCCTGTCATTGTAGGACCTGTTGAATTTGTAGCGGCTGGCAGAGCGGCCTGTGCCTCTCCCAGCCCGACCAAAAATCTGCTTGCCGAAGATCCGCTTCAGGGACACCTGAGCTTAGTCAATGGCTGCATGGGAGTTCGCAGACCTCGTTAGCTCCTTTATGAAGGAGTCGCCAAACAACTTTCCCTTAGCCGTTGCATATGCTTCAGGCGTGGCTAGCTCACTGAGCTTCGGGTCGATTTTTATGCATATAGATCTCCTCCTCTCTGCAGGAATTGCACTATTAGCGTTGCCTAATAGGCAAATCGGTCTCTGGGCCCTGTAAGGAAGGCGTGGTATCAAACACTGAAGAAAGACACAAGTGATCACAGTTCAAGGGTGTTTATTGAATTATAATGGGTTGGTTGAACAGCTATCTAAACCTAAATCTAAGGATGGGAGCAAGCTACGACCATCAAATAATAACACAGTCCTAGTCGAGTCTGTAAAAATAAAAGGGCATATATTAATAAACTCATTGCCAAACCTTACTTCTAAATACAAAATGGTGTGGGACAATAGTGTATGCAATAAGAAAAGTGTTCAAGAAATAATGTCAGGATAGTTGAGCAGTTGACTTCCCTTCCCCAGGTTTTCAACACAGGGCAAGGCGACACGTTCGAGCTTCGCCCACACTCTGCAATCTCTGCCACGAGGATACAGTTCAAAACACTGGTATCAGGGCCTTTGCCAAAACTTTCTTTCCAATGACAGTCTCTTACTGCACAGGGTCTGTCGTAACAAACAAGCATCAAAGTTCCTTTCTTATCAGGATTTTCACATGCACAAGTTCTCGCTTCCAGTATTCATCATGGATCTCCCTCCTTCAGGCTTGGACCCCTTTTTACCACATGTCCACAACTGGTCTCCCTCGTTTGGGCTCGGACCATGGCTATCCCTTGTTCGAGCTCGGATTACTTTAGCACAATATTCACTTTTGGTCTCCCTCTTTCGGGCTCAGAACATGTAGATTTCAGCGCAGAGGCAGCACACGTGAGCAGCGCAGAGCGGGAGCTTGCACCAGCGAGCACCAGCCGTATGCACTAAACAGCATTCTGACGCACTGCGTTTTCATGGATTTTCCAAGCCATTTTGAGTGCTGACGCAGCAAACATCCCGCAGCGCCAGTTACGCCCCCAAGAACGCCCCTTGCGCAAGGAAAAGCCATTGAAATCCCCAATGCGGCGCAAAGGGCCGTGCTAACCCTGGACCAGTTTATAGGGCTGCTACACTGTAATCATGTGAAAATACTGCGCATACCCCGTTCACGGCAACCAAAACGCGTGAAAATGTACTCACGCACCCCTCAGAATACGCGTACCCCGCTCGCACCATGTAAATTGCGTAGAAAAAGTACTCCTGTGGTGTGGGCTGCCTGTGGGGCATGCCCAGGGTGGATGGCCTGCCTGCGGGGCATGGGGAGGGTGAGTGGGCTGCCTGTGGGGCATGCCCAGGGTGGATGGGGTGCCTCAGTGTATTCCAGGGGTACGCGGGATGTTTCACACGCGATAGGCCTAGCACGAGTGGTCTACGTGTATTTCGGGGGTGCGCAGGGAGTTTCACACGCAATAGCCCTTGCACGAGCGGGCTACGTGTATTCCGGGGGTACGCGGGGATTTTCACACGCGATAGGCCTTGTGTGAGCGGGGTACGTGTATTTCGGGGGAGTGCGGGGAGTATTACACGCGATTTCACTAGCGCCAGCGGGGTACGTGTATTTCGGGGGTGCGCGGGAAGTATCACATGCGATAGGCCTTGCGCGAGCAGGGTACGTGTATTCCGGGGGTACGCAGGGATTATCACACGCGATAGGCCTGGCACAAGCGGGCTACGTGTATTCAGGGGTACGCAGCGATTTTCACACGCGATATGCCTTGTGCGAGCGAATTGCGTGTATTTTGGGGGAGCGCGAGGAGTATTACACACGATTTCGCTAGCGCCAGCGGGGTACGTGTATTTCGGGGGTGCGCGTGACGTATCACACCCGATAGACCTTGTGCGAGCGGGGTACCTGTATTTCGGGGGAGCGCAGGGTGTTTTACACACAATTTCGCTACAGCCAGTGGGGTATGTGTATTTCGGGGGTGCACGGGGAGTTTCACGCGCAATTTGGCATTGTGGACCCTCCCGGGTGTGCCCTTTCCCCCTCCCCATGGCTGCAGGCAGCCCACACCGCAGTGAAAGGGGCCGCTAGGGGACCCTGACATCTATGGAAACAAGGCGAGTCACCACACACGATAGATACGCCAGACACGAGATTGTATTCCCAAAGCTAGGGTTTATTGCAAAGCAAAAGTCTCAGTTGGCCAACTCGGTCTCACGCCCCGCGATGTGTATCTCTAGACCTCGAGGGACGCAAGAGAGTGAATTACGTACATCAGTTACATATATACAAAATGCATATCAAAAAATCAGCTACGACATGTTTAACACCCCCCATTTATTGGGTTTCTTTGAACTTGGTGTGATGATGGACATCTCCGACTACTATGACACCTTCAAACATCTATTCTAGTAACAATTTGCAATTTGTGAGTGCGAAGGCATCTTTCAGTTGTTGAATAGAACACAGCGCTTCTGTTCTTGGAAGCGAGCTACATACGGGGGGGAGAGTTGCATTCCGGACCTTGCTATCTATCAGGTGCTATTCGCGTCCTGGGAGCCGACACGCTCTAGCGGGCTCAGCAAAGGGGGGCCTTAAGAAAAGCATAATTCAAGCCTTTAGCTGTATTATTGTAACATATTCTACCATATAACGAGACTGGCTGGCAGCTGTGAAATGATTAAATGCCCTGCAGCTCTGCTTCAAGGCTACATTCGGGTGGGAGCCGGGCATTCTTCCTGGCGCTGCCTACGTTTGTGTTTCAGCGAACTCTTGTTATGCTCTCGGCCCTGCGGCCTTGTCCTTTTCACATACAGACAACAATGTTTTACAGTCGAGCAGTGTAAGCGGAAAATATACTGCAAAGCAATAGGAACAGAAAGCAATGAGCAATGGTTAGAAAACAAAATGGCAAATCTTGTTAAATCAAAATGGCTGTTCATTGGCAAACTCGAAAACCTATATTTTGTCATATCGTGCATGAGACGGTTGGCCCACAGCCACCAAAATGCATTTGCAGTCACAAAGTAGAGGTATTCATATTTCTATACTGACAGCACGGGACTACCCTACACCCCTGACCATGCCCTGCAGGCAGCCCACATGGCACCATGCACTTGTGAGCCCTGACTCATGTCCCCCACCCACCATAGACGGGCACCTGCCAGCAGGCCCAGACTCATGTCCCCCATCCACCGACCATTGACGGGCACCTGCCAGCAGGCCCCGACTCATGTCCCCCACCCATTGACGGGCACCTGCCAGCAGCCCCAGATACGTGGCCCGCCAAACCCCATGTTCCAACAAAACTGTTGTGTCTTGACTGTCGTGTAGCCGAAGAGTCCTCTGTCCACAAGTGCCGCACAGAGAGAATCAAAGTCACTCTCTGTGCCGCCTTTGAGGCCACAGGTGGGAGATGTTCTTTCCGGAAATGCGGTACTCGTGGAACCCCGAACCACTGTAAAGGAAACACCGGTTAAGTGTCAAGCCAAAAGAGTATCAACAACCAATCAACAAGTAAGTGGAACGGTCTTACCAAAAGGTGTCTGTGGAGTGGCGGTTGGACCTATGGGAAGGTTCCGAGACCCAGCAAGGCTGTTCTTCCAGAATGTAAGTATCCCAGCAAGGTTGCAAGTGCCAGGCCCACCTGATGCCAGAATCCGCACAAGAAGGACGGAACGTAGTAGGAGTCCGTGAAGCAGTCCGTGTAAGTAATAATGATCCAACAAGCAAGTACCAAAGCCAAGGATTATCCGATGCCAGTCCGTGAAACAAATCCGAGGTCAAGATCCAAAAGATGTGAAACAAAAGGTATGTAGCGCCGTACAGGAATCCGAAGAAACAGCTGTGAAGCACCGAAGCCCCGCAATAGAGCCGTTTAAATACTGGCGCTGCTATTTCCTCCCAGTCACATGACCCGCGAGCGCATCACGTGAGTGTAGTCCAGAAACATGTGAACGGAAGGCGGTGGTCATGTGACGCGGAAGAAGTCGGTCTAGCAGCCGCCACGGAAGACGCCAGGGAGGTAGACGTCTCCACGTGCAAAGAGCATGCCGACCCAAGCATTGTGGCAGTCGGCGCCGTGGCAACTGGGGGGAAGAGACAACCTGTGAGTCCCGGAACCGGGCAAGAGGGCGAGGGGTGTTCGAGGCACGGGGATGAGGAATGGGACCCTGAGAGGGAGTGGAGTGCGTGACAAAAACAGACCCATGGGCCTAATGCCAACACAAATCCCCCCTCCCCCAGTACAAGCACACAACCATCCACTGCACCCACTCCCAAATTACCCATGCCATGAGAGCCTCAAAAGAACCACCCTATGGTTTAGCCATGCATAAATGTACAACAGATCCACACAGTGGCAACATATGACAGAGTCAATGCTCATTGAGACATGCACAAAACCAATAACAGTACACAACACCAATAATGAATATATATATTTGTATTCAAATACGGAATGAAAAAAACATAATGAAATATCAAACTTGTCAAGTAAGAAATGATGAAATAGAAAAAAAAAAAATCCAATGTAAAACAAAAATCCATATCCAATGTTCAAATAATGTACATGAAAAAAGGTTTTAAAAAAAATTATCCATGGAATGTAACAATAACAAAAGTATGTATAATTCTGGAACTATATACACTGCAAGTCCAAACGGTCCATGATGCCCAAACAAAAGGAAACCTAACAAACATCCTACAAACATAACTTTGTACATAAAGTGGAGCAAAGTCCATGAACTCCAAAATGAAGAAAAAACAAAGGAAACCTAACCCTAAAGAACTATATACATAGGCGGCGGGCAAGTCCAACAGCTCACTTGTTGATGTCCCGGGCCAAGGCACCATCGAACTCCTCTTCAACGTCTTGGAGGCGGGCCTCTTCCCTGGCCCCGAGGTCTTGCAGGGATGGAGCCGTGGCCTCCTCCAACTCCTTGCGAGTTGCCTCGAGGCACTCAGCCCGCCTCAACGCCCTGCGCATGGAGTTCTCTGCCCTGACCATAGTGAGCCGTGCCTCTTCCGCCCTCCGCCGCTCCGCATCTATTTGCCGGCCCAACCGCTGTCACACGGAAGACGCACCCAATCCAGAGTCCTCCTGCCCTCCGGCCGATGCCTGCCCCTGTGATGTTGATGGCCCTGAGCCATCATTGCTCCCACCCTGAGCCTGCTGCTGCCGTGCATGTGCCCTGCCTGTTGATGCCTGCACGTCCTCCTCCTGCCGGGGACCAGTTGTTGGGGTGGTCACCCCTTCTGGACCTCCGACTCCCGACTGTGGGCAGGGATGTGTCCTCCACCAGCCTGGACGCTGGGTCAGGGCCAGCTCCACAGGGTTCCCAGGTGATACGTGGGCAGGAAGATGGCACGGAGGACGACTGGCGCATAGGGGGTTCAGTTGAGGAGAGGGTCGATAGAAGTTCCAGAACATGGAGGAACTCAGCACTGCTGACCCGTCCTAGTCGATCGACGCGGTCAATGAGGCATTCAAAATGATGCGCATTGTCCACACGAGAACCCTGCACGTCATCCTGAATGACACATTGACGCAACGCCAACCCAGCCAGGACAGGCTCAACTCAGTCCCGGATAGCCACGTCCGCAGGGAGAGGAAGGCCAGTTGTTGTTCGCGCATCCCCTCCCTGAAAACGGGTCTGGACAAAGGCATCCCTGCTGGTGCGGGATGATGCAGTCACAGGATCGGGGACAGGATTACACACAGGCACCTCTGCGGCAGCCTGTGCTGCCTCCTGTCCCTGCCCCTGGACGGCACCACCAGCAACAGTGGAATGCCCCCTTCCAGGCCCCGTGCGTGGGCCTTCCACGGCCTCCTGCTCAACCAAACCCCCCACCAACCTGGATGACTCCGTGCCATCTTCCTCCATAGGCCCCTGTTGGGTCTCAGCTGGCCCTTCTGCTGCCGAGGAGTCCACCTCCGGCCTCCGCCTCTTGGACCTACCCTCGGCAGCCGCGGACGCGGCACCAAACTCCTCACTCCGCGAAGAGATGACAACCCGGGAGGGGAGCTGGGCATTGCGTCTCCGGCTGGCGGTGGGGTCCCTGCTCCTGTGCTCCACAGCACCGTCCCCGCCCTCCTCATCAGTTGACGCTGAAGACAGAGAGAGACAGAACACAGGCATCAGGGCACTGTATTATGGTCTGATACACACATGACAGTTTTACATGAGTGGCAGTGTCAAACTTCACAGATAGCATGCCCACACACATGCACAAATTAACAGAAATGTTGCTGCAGGCAGCACCATCCATACACATACAACAGCATGAGCATTCAAAGGTTAGCCTGACGTCACATGCAACACGGGGAGTGCCGAACACATGCACACACACCACCAGACATACATGCATCTGTACATCTCCACCACCTGTCACAGTGAAATCATCGCCAACTATGTCCCATCTGCCAATCAGACTCCTATATGTCTGTGTCACATGCATCCATGGCGTATCACATTCGCACACATGTCGAACACACACATGCACACCGTGCACGAACCAGCATCCATATGTCACACCACAACCATGCCACAGTACATACACAGAAATGCAAACAGGCGTGCATCCCCACATGCATCCGTGCATCATGCATTTGAACACATACACCATTGATGTGACTCACACATGACTGGACTCACATGCGGTAGACTCATGTCCCTGCACATACACAACCCTACATTGGGCTTTCCAGACATATGTCCAAGCTGCACACTCCTGGCACACCTCAACATGCACTGCGTCCAATCAGTACCCGTGGACACTTACCACTCGACTCCAGACGGGTCTGCCTCTGAAGGACCTGGAGGTGGAGCGCTGGGTGTATATGTTCCAGGACCCTCATCTGGTTGTTGGTAAGGCGGACCCGGCACCCCTCTGCCTGCGCTTTCTCCAAGAGGCCCCGGGCCTTTCTGAGTGTGCTGGATCTGAAGTCCCCCCAGCGCTTCCGGACGTGTTGTATGTCGCGGGCTGCCACCCCCTCCACGTGGATGGCAGCCACGATGTCCTTCCAGATCCTCTTCCGTCCTTCATTGTCGGCGCATGCTCTTCCGAAGAGGGCATCATAATGCACCAGGACTTGCTCCACCAGGATACCAACTTCTGCGGCACTGAAGCTGGTAGCCCTCTGCCTCTCTGGCTGGGGGTTGCCAGTGGACTCCGATGGTGTTTCCCCCGACATGGCAACCCCTGTGGCAGGTGTGGTTGGGCAACTGGGTCCTGGTGCTGGGCTGTGGAGCGATGGAACTTCAGTCGGGTGTCTACTGTTGCAGCAGGGGTGGTCACAGCAACTGGACCCCTGCAAATAGCTGACGTGCAGGCACCAAATAGCAGGGCACGTGGCCAGCAGGCAGCCAGCAGCAGATGGCAGATGGGAGCGGGCTCGGACCTCTGGGGGGCAGGAAAATGGCCTTCTGGGCAGGAGCGTGGTCTGCCGTGTGTGGTCGCGTGGCCAGCTTGATGCGGAGTGATTTGGCACGTGAAAAAAATGGATGTCAGTGTGTAATTCGAGGAAAGGCCCTTAGCGCGTAAGCGCGTTTGTGACATAACACGCACGGGTGTTTCCCTCCACACGGGTGCATAGTGATTCTACACGTGCAAAAAGTCCACGTCCAGGTGTCACTGTGTGTAATTGGAGGAAAGGCCCTTAGCGCGTACGCACGTAAGTGACGTGGGACGTGTGGGAAGAGTTAAAAGGTAAGCGTAGGACGCCATTTTCTTGTACGTGTTTTTTGTGGAGAGCGAGCGGGTGATTCTTGTACTTCTTGTCAGTTCACACGCGATTACTTCACAACGGTTCCAGTTTGTACTCCTTGTATACTCAGACAACGTTCAATTCTTCTTTTGGCCGGGTGTTGCCAATGCGCACACGTGCGTCTTTTTCACGTTCTTTTTCCAGGCAGACGGTGAGTTGCACACCTATTTTTGAACTGTGGTTGCCCCTTGTGTCGCGTACCCATTCAGAGGTTATTGTAGCCTGGGTGTACCACGCGTACGCTTATTTTTGTGTTTCTGGGTGCCACAGCGTAGTGCAGGTTCTTTATTCCACGCACGTGGGCTACCAGGGGTCACGTGCACGT